>NC_138345.1:4888948-6088948 GCF_046562875.1 Panthera onca | reverse complement strand
TATGCATGACGGACAAGCCATCTGAGCTTGGGAAGAGAGATTGATCCAAAGTGACGATGAGGGTAATCCGTCACTACGTTATGGCTAGGGGTGATTTTCCTGATCTGACAGGCGGGCAAGGTTTTTCTCTCAAAATTCCACGCACATCATTTCTAGTTTTGAACATGTTTCCCAAAGAGAGGAAGATGGTCGCCTGGCGAAGCATATACAAGCGGCCAGCACATTTCTATTCAAAGCAGGTGCGTTATCCGGCTTGAAAGATCAATGTTCCAGCAGCCAAATATCACTCCGGCAGTGTCAGGACTCTCTCTCTTGCTTTTATTCGTCAAGTCTTCTGAATCGTATGTTGAGTCCCTGCAGGAGGGGGAAGTGCTTCTTCTCAGGCTGTGTTAACTCTGCTATGATTAAGTTCGGTGTTTCTGGGAGGGTGGGAAGGATCCAAAGTGCGATTTCCGGATGGTGCAGGGCGACTGTCCCTACCCTTACCGGTCTCTTGCATGTCTCAACTTTGACAAGCATCTTTTCATCGCTGCAGACGCGGCTCTGGAATGCAACCCGTTGGAGACTCAGGAGTGGTCACTCACCTGGGACTTCATTTGGAGGGACTCTGAAAGGACAACAGATTGTGGACTGAGCATTTCGTTTTTAATGAGGGTGGGAAGGGAGGGAACGCAAGAAGAGGGGAAGCCCTGAAATGCTTATTACAATTTTGGGGAGGCAAGGTGGAAATTTTCCAGGGTCCTTTTATATTTCCCTAGATTCCGCTGCCTGTTCCCATGTTAAACCTTATGTAAGATTTCCTTCTCAGTAGAAAAGACTGGCATGAAAAATAATTCATATTCATAGAGTCGACTCTGATGAAAATAATCCCCAGGCTTCGTTGCACTGCATCCTGAATTAAAATGCTTTAGACATTCAGGGTTTGGGTTCGTCTCTCTCCTGGGAAGCCATTAATGGCTTATGCATATCAGGCTATTTTCCAAATTCTGCTCTTTTGCTCTGGTAAATAGTTGAAGAAATCCAGTCGAGATACATCAGGAAGGCTTTCAAAAGCGGGAAAGATTCTCATCTGGATAAGATGGGTTAAGGGTGGTGCTGCTTAAATTTGGAGTCAAGGGCCGGAGGACCTTTCTGGGCCATTCCAAGACTTGAATCTTCTAATATTATGAATATCTAACAACATTCCCCTTAGGGGTAGATTTCAAAATTGGACATGATGTGAAAAAAATTCAATTAATTTTTTTTTTTTGATGTAGTGGAAAAGCCCTGAGCTGGGGTTTTAAAAATGTGGCTTCTTGTCCCAGCTCTGTCCCTAATTAGACGAGTGACTTTGGGTAATCGCATAACCTTTCTGGGCCTCGGTTTTATTACCTGTAAATGAGGGTCACTAGATAGTACCCAACTGTCCCTTTGAATTACCTCCCTGCCCCACAAAGCCTTCACTTCATTCCTTTTCCTTCTGCATACTCCCTACGCATTTCCCAGTCCTCATTCCAAAGAATGCCTTTTCTTCTGGCCAGCTGTGTGACCTTAGGCAAGTTATTAACCTTTCTGTTCTCTGGAAAAAAAAAAGAGAGAGAGAGAGAGAGAGAGTTGTAATGTTGTCTGCCTCTTCGAGGAGTTGCCGAGGTGAAATGACGAATACCCGGCAAGCACTTGGTTCAGAGTAACAAGGAAAAATAAATGTTACCCAATAGTCATACTATTTGTAAATGTAAGCCAATAGTCATTATTCCCCAGAGACTGATTTGTTTACTCGTGAGGACAGTTGATGCCCTCTATTCCCAGATAAAAAAGGATGGGTAGACTTGGGAGTCCTTCATAGCAGGAGCGGCCACTACTTATTGAAAAAATAAATAAACCTATCGGATTATTAACCCCACTCTTCTTGCGTCGCCTCACACTGTTTATTCCAGGACTCTGTACAGTCATGGAAATGTGAGTATTTCTCTCCATCTATCGTTCTTCCATCATCCTTGTGCGAAAACACGAGTGAATCGTAGGGGGCTCGTCTCACTTCAGAGACCTTAGCAACAAGCATGCACCTGCCCTTGGCTCTTGAAGACCCACCCACACTATAGGATGGAATTATCAACATTCTACTATGGTCAGGAAGAAACAGATCTGTATTCCCAGTGAAATACTAGAAAGATTAAGTGACCCAGTTTTAGAGTAGATTTAAGCAGTTTTTTGCAGTATAATTACATAGTGTAAAAAGCCCAGTCCCTAAGTGTACATTTGTATGAGTTTTGACAAATGTTACGCTATGTGCCCAGTGCCCCGATCAAGATACAGAGAACGTCAATCCCGGAAAGTTCCTTCATGCCCCTTTCTAGGCAATGGTCATCCTCGGTTGATGGCAACTCCTATTTTCTGATTCCTCATAGATTGCTTTCACCTGCTCCTGAATGTCACATAAATGCACTCCTCTGTGTCTGCTTTCTTTCACTCAGCACAGTGTTTCTGGGATTGATCCCCGATGTCGCCCATATCAATAGCCCATTCCTTTTTAGTGTGCTTTTGTGCCCATATACTGTTTGTGTGTTTCACCCTTTTGCTGTGGATGGCCATTTAGACCGTTCTCCTTCTCTGCTGTTAGGAATAACACTGCCCCGAATGTGGGGGGTGACTGTTGAAGTACGAGCGACTTCTTCTTCTGAACTTTTAAGTTTTCTGTCATGTAATTATATTTTTCGACAAATGAAAGCTTGAAAAGCATATCTCGTGGCCGACTCAAGGCTTCCCTCCTTCATGAGGAAGCTAACCCCTTTACTCCTGTTACCAATCTCTCTCTTTTTTGGACTGCTCTTGCCTGTGCCCATGTGCAAACACCACTGTTCCTCCCAGCACGATCTTCACCACTCAGGTGTCCTGAAGTCTGACCTTCATCTGTTAGGAGAATAACACATCAGCTTTCAACACCCATCTTTGTTTTGAGAATAAGAAGGACCAGAAAGTTTGGCTTACCCAAGATGGGTCACATTCATTCTCTTCACGGACAGGCAACTAAGAGACCGCATACTTAGGTCTTAACCATCATTTCCAACTTCCTCCTCCTCCATAAAATGTCTTCCTTGGGATTCCCTTGCAGCTGCCAGGCAACCCTAAGGCATGCGTGATGCCACTCCTTTCCCCTGTACCCAAGACAGACGTTCATTCAACCATCGACAAGTATTTACTGAGCAGGTACTAATCTACTTCTAATCTAATCTACGAATCAGGCAGATGGGCACGTGAGATTTAAATAACAGTAACAACAAAATCGCTACTGGCCGTTGCTGACCTCTAGAGGGTGGGTGCAGGGCATTGCTTTGACCTTTCCCCTTTCCCCTTCTAAAAAGAACTGAGCGGTCCCTGTGCAGACCAGAGCTGGTACACTTCTCCCTACGTTTGAGTCACCTCACTGTTACATTTGACTCCTCCCTTTCTCTGGAGAGAGAAAGTATGGGTTTTTCACCTGTTTGCCTTAGCAGTAGGGTAACAAGGATCTTCCTTTAGGGAAGTCTGCGAGGGAACCCCAAAAGAGCAAAAAACTCTCTTCTTCAAAATTATTCTTGGAATTTCTGAAATGCCAGTTATAATTACTTCCTTTTTGGACAGTTATTTGTTAGAAACTTTTCTTCCGGTAAGAAAAGCCAACACTCAGGTACGAAAAACGTGCATCTTTCTACGTGATCCTAAACTAGTGTTGCAGAATGATCAGATCCTACCAGATCACTCACAAGTCAGCTTATATTCCCCCCCCCCATGCCTCCATTTTGGGGCTCACGGTACAGCCACCCAGGTTTTTAGGGTCTTATTTTTTTTAATTTATTCTCTATTTTTTTTAAGTTTGTTTATTTCGAGAGAGACAGAGCATGAGCGGGGAGTAGCAGAGAGAGAGAGAGAGGGAGAGAGAGAATCCCAAGCAGGCTCCACACTGTCAGTGCAGAGCCCAACATGGGGCTCGGACTCACAAAACTGTGAGATCATGACCTGAGCCAAAATCAAGAGTCAGACGCTCAACTGACTGAGCCACCCAAGCGCCCCACTGTAGGGACTCTTAGAACCTCAGACCTTCCAGATCTTTGAGATCGACACCCACTTCCCAGATGTACCAGCCAGAAGAGTGAGCTCTCAGTGAGATGCGTCAAGCTCCAAAAGACCAGAAATAGAACTTGAAGAGTTCAATTCCATCCCTACAGTACATTCTTTGAAATGGTAGCAACTTACCTCAAAATTAAAGAAAATAACAGGAAACCATATTCTTATTTCTTTCTAACAACATGCCACATATAATAAGAAACTTATATTTGGTCTTGGTCTGCATTTATGGCAGAGAGCTCTTTAAAAACCCTTGGGATTTCCTAGCTCCAGGAAGGACAGAAGGGCTGCAGATTGACTTATCACCCAAAGTCAACGATTTAATCCAAACATGCCTATACAAGGAAGCCTCCATGAAAATCCTGACTGAAAGGGTACAGAGCTTCTGGGGTGGTGAAGACACGATGCAAGGAGGGGTGGCATGCTGGAGAGGGCTCACAAGGAGAGCCCTTCCAAGTAAGCAGCTCCCTTCTTTCCAGGACCAGCTTCTGGATTTGCCAGAACATTCGGGCCTCAACAGGGCCACTGTCTGTTGCTTCGCAGAAGACCCAAGGCTGCAGTGACATTACCTGTTTTCCAATAAAGATTCTTTTAATTTAGACTTACTGAATCATTGGGACGCCTGAGTGGCTCAGTCGGCTGAGCATCTGACTTCGGCTCAGGTCGTGATCTCACGGTTCGTGGGTTCGAGCCCTGCGTTGGGCTCTGTACTGATGGCTTGGAACCTGAAGCCTGCTTCGGATTCTGTGTCTCCCTCTCTCTCTCTCTGCCCCTCCCCTGCTCAAGCTCTGTCTCTCCCTCTCTCTCAAAAATAAATAAACATAAAAAAAAATTTAAACTTACTGAATCATCAATAGCTCTTCACTGTTCACTTAAAGCACAGTCAATTTATTACCCGCCACAAGCCAGATAAGCCTGAGCAAACTAGCAATTCCAACAAATGCTCCCTGTTCACCCCCTGCACCAATTTATAAATTGAAAAGGCAGAGACGTCCTGACTTGCCTGAGACGATCCAGGTTTCCTACGACGATCAAGAATCCTCTTAAGAGAAAGGATTTACCATTGTGGAATTAAGGGCAGAAATGGCTCAAAACAATGAATATTTTTAACTTTCTTATACCAGGAAGTGATTCACATTGTCAAGGGATGAATACAAATTGAAGATCCGGCATCTAGGTTCACTTGTCTCTCCTCTTATTTTCCTATTATCATCCCTGCGTGTAAATGACAAGCCTGGGAAAGGTGCCAGCACTTGTGTGAACTTGATCCCTGGCTTAGCCTCAACTTTCCCAACTAGCATGGACGCATTACACAGGCGGGCAGGATACGAGGTGGTGATCGCTGGTGGGGCTCCTCAGGAAACCGTGGTCATGCCTCCCTCTGTGCTTTCCCTGGGGTCATAGAAGGACCCCAACACCAAACACATGTGCTCCTTCAGGCTTCTCTGAGGAGGCGCCATGGCCACTGTGGCTTCCGGTCGTGCTGCAGAGCTCTTGAGACCCGCCTGCTGGATGACTGCGTCTCAGAACAAAGTAGATTCATGACAGATTCTGGAAGAGTCAGCAAAAGAAAAATTCAGGACTGTATAAGCACAGCCATACTGATTTTTCCTAGTTGTTTTGTTTTTGTTGGTTGGTTACGACCCATAATTGGTATCACCTTCCCTTGGGCACTTCAGCCTGATTTAACCACTTCCGAGTTTTGCTGCATGGAGAAAAAAATAAACAAAAATTAAAATCGTGAGAAAAATGATCACATTGTCCATCTTCCTCGCAAAATCATGGAAGCTGCTACGTGTAGCATTTGTAATTTCTCAGCAGTGAGGTTCACAGCTTCTGAACAATTTCAGTAAACTAAAAATGGCCATAAAAATGTCTCCCTTTCCTAGATGTGCACCATCATATCTCTTCAGAAGTCTTTCAAAAGAGGAGATTCTAAATTGGACAACTTTGAGATTCCAATAGGAGCTGGTCTTGTTGAACATGTATGCCTGTATCATCCATCCAAGAAGAGATCGAACAAAATATCCTGGAAACCAATGGCTTCATGCAGGCAACGATCCAGTTCAATGTAATGTAAACCTTTGTGTTTATCCAACGCACTAAATTCTCACTGTCACGACCTGACATGAGAACGTGACCCACTCAGAGTCCAGTAACTCGGGAGATGCCACACCCACCCACCCCGTGACACCAACCCGCCAGGTTTATTCAGGATTTGACTGTTATTTATTTATTCATTCAACAAACGTTATTTTGATGTGATGCTAAGTGTTGAGAGTGCAGAGATGAGCCAGCCACTCACTCCTCTAATCCTTGCTGAATGGCTTTCCTGGCTATGATTTAAGGAGATACGTTGCACTCATTCATCAATCACTCATCTGTTTACTCAACCACCGTTTCTTAAGGTGCTGGCTCTATGCTGGATTCTGGAAGCCCCCATACTTTTACTTTGCTGAGAGGGGTGACAGGTCAGAGGTGAATTGTTTGGGGCAACCAAGGGCATGTGAGAGAGCTTGGGGCTTGAAGATCTTCCCTGAAAGAGGATTGGCAATGTGGCTATTGTCAGAAACGAAATCCAAGGAAAGAATAGAAACGTTTGAAGGTGATTTGAGGTAGTGATGCCTTATGGGGCGTGATTTAGTTTTCTACTATTTTCCCCAAAAAAATGGTCATCAAATCTGATTGCTCACCAGTGTTTTAGAACCGCATTTGGTTTTTGCAATGCTGAATCTGGCCTTAACATACGTGCAGCGGGAAACTGTAATCCTCCCTAAATGGGGCCAAGAACCATCTGTTACAGAGATAAAAGGCAAAATCAGAAATCCAGTGGACGTCCTTCTAAAACCACTCAGCACTGGGGCTGCCAGACTCATAGATTCTATATAACCTCCCTGTGTCTTCTATCTCTCTCTCTGTTCATCCTTTCTCACCCCTGGCCTGTCTACTGCCTTCCCCTCTTAGCAAAGTAAAAGCATGTTGGTTACAAGAATCCAGCACAGAACCAGCCCTTAAGAAACAGGGGTTAGAGGGGCACCTGGGTGGCTCGGTTGGTTAAATGGTTAAGTATCCGACTCTTGATTTCAGTTCAGGTCATGATCTCATGGTTCATGAGATTGAGCCCCTTGTCCGGCTCTGAGCTGACAGCATGGAGCCTGCTGGGATTCTGTCTCTTTCCCCTCTCTCTGCCCCTCTCCTGCTCTCTCTCTTTCTCTCTCTTTCAAAATAAATACATAAACGTTAAAAAAAAAAAAAAAAAGCAAGGGTTGGTGCCCCTAGGTGGCTCAGGCGGTTGAGCCTCTGACTTTGGCTCAGGTCATGATCTCATGGTTCGTAAGTTCGAGCCCCGCGTCAGGCTGTGTGCTGACAGCTCAGAGCCTGGAGCGTGCTTCAGATTCTGTTTCCCCCTCTCTCTCCACCCCACCTCTGCTTGTGCTCTTTCTCTCTCTCTCTTTCAAAAATGAATAAATATTAAAAATTTTTTTTTAAAAAGCAAGGGTTAGATAAATAGGCAAACGAGTGAATGAATGAATGAGACATATATCTTTAAATCACAGCTATACCAACCTGATATTGATATTGGTTATATATATGTGTGTGTGTGTGTGTGTGTGATCTATAAATACATGGTTATATGTATATATGTGTATATATATGTATATACATACATATATGTATGTATATACATATATATGTATGGGTATACATCTCATATTATACATTTTATTTCTCTGGAGGATCCTGACTAATACAAGGGGTGGGAGGTGGGGAGGAGAGTCATAAACCTCTGATCTTTGTAAAAGTATTCTGCAAAACATAAAGCACTAACCAGCAGGGTGACTTTAAAAAGGGTTAATAAACTTATAGTCATTTTGCAGCCTATACACATATCAAATCAGTATGCCATACACCTTAAATGAATACGATGTTATATGTCAATTGTATTTCAATAAAGTTGGGAAAAAACTAAAATACGTTAAAAAGTTAGGTGAGTTCCAGCATAACTGTTTCAGGGGAAAAATAAATCCTCACTAAAATGAGTACAATCTAAAAGTTTTGTGGTTTAAATTGGTAGCCTTCTCTAATTGGGAAAATTCCAAAATAAGTAATATTTTACTCCTTGACAACCCCAGACACATGGGGCACTCATATGGATTTTGAACTCTAAGTCTGGGAAATGGGGGGGATTCCTGGGCAGGGGTCTGCCCAATGAAGCCACAAGTGTGGTCATGAGTGCTGGCGGGCAGGTGACCCCCCTCCCCAGCTAGCATCACGCTGAGGCCGCGGTTCTCTGTCACACTGCACCCCTCATTATTAAATAATAGTAAATACGACTGACATTGAACTTGTGTGTATTGAGCAACCACCGTATTTGGCATCGGCCAAGAGGATCTAGGGTTTCTCTCTTTGGTTATGAGCTTGGCATGCTGACTAAAATCGCTAGATGCTTTTAATTTTGTGGGCGCAGGCAGAAAATATGGCCACAAGCTGTTGCACTGTTACTGGGTAGACTGCAGGCGTCATCCAGTGCCATCATTAGCTGTGGCTGCACCACTGTTAAAGAGACCGTGGCCGATCACATGTCACCTATTTTCTCTTAAGCTTCCGGTGTGAGCCTACGTGCCAGAATCTAGGTATTTTCGCCTATTCTCTCGATGCTGAATTTCAAAAGGTGCTGGCAGAAAGTGACAGAAGCTCTACGAACAGTTTCCTTCTGAGGACAACTTGTTAGGACTCAGGACAACTCACTGTAACCTGGAGACGACACAATTCATTTGTGCCACCTTTCAACAAGGAAAAGGGGAGAGGGAAAAATGCTTGGAAACATGACATGTTGTGTTAATACACAGACTTGCTTGTTCTAATCCCACCCCAGCGGACTTGAACAATTTTACATCTGTTGGCCAGCCCCGTAACTTCCACAGAGAGTGATACGCAATCAAGTTGTGGCAACCAGCTGGAGAAGTGTTTGCTTTTCTCATGTCCCCTCTGATGAGAGGGGTCAGCTCCTTTATCTGCTAAATAAACAAAGGGTTGGAGGATATTGCACTCATGTTGCTTACGGAGACCCTGCCCTCAACTGCCTGGCCAGGAAAATGAGGTTCTGTGGAAAGAGGGTCACACAGGCAAATCATTAACCACATGAGAAGATTCTGACTATTCTGTAGGTAAACGGGGTCATGGGTTAGATGCTCTTTGGATACCTCGGATAAAAGGAAGGGTGAGGCAGAAATCTTGAGAATCCTGTCCTGGACACTTTACCCCACAGGAAAAGTCTATTGTCGCTGAAGGTAACCAGGGAAGAACGGATGGTAAAAAACACGTGGAGACAATCATCTCTGGGATTTGATGAAGAGATTGTCTAGGCCCAACTGAGTGGGTTCTGAGCCCATTTCTTTCCTGATTTTCTCCTCCGGAGCCCTTTCCGAACCGTTAGGAGTACTCGAAGATTCTCCCCTGCTACAACATAAGTTACTCGATGGCAGAAAAATGTTGGTTCTGTCCATTGGTGCACCTCCTGGTCAGAACCGGGCACTCAGTGGGCCCTCAAGAAATGTGTAAGTGAATGAATGAACAAGTGAATGACTGAATGAATGACTACACACTGGCCTCTGCTGTGCAGATGCTATCTTACCACCATGCTCATAGCCACCATCATGAGGGGTCAGTGCAACACCAGGCACTGTACTAAACCCTTTATAGACACCATCTCTTTTAATGAGACTTTAAAAATAGGTATTGTCCCCAAAGGCCTGATGGCCAACCAGCAGACGTGCTCAGCCATTACACCGGTGGCCATGAACTCAATGCACAGAACAGACCATCACAGTTTTATTTCCCAGGCTGCAGCTTCCATTGCCTACACCAGAACCACAGGTCAACAGACCGTTTCTCAATATCTGCCGTGCTTCACAGCACGTGACACTGACAAACATCACTTAACTAAACTTTCTTGAAAGAACGGCACAGAACGAATATGGGGATCACGTAAGTACCTTCCTGTGCTGGACGTAATGGCACAGTCTGTTAGCTGGTCAAACGGGCCAGAAGAATGTGGGAGAAAAAAAATAGTAGGTAGTTAGGTCACTGCTCTATTTATTGGACTTTGTCTCTTTGTCCCCTATCTATAACCCATCTTTCCGTCCATCTTTCTTTCCATTGATCGATCTCGTTCTCTTTCTTTATACTCAGCCAGCCATCGCTCTACCTGCTTCTCTGTCTGTCACAACATTTCTGAACAATATGAGTAAAGAACACTAGGCTTGTAAACGAACTACTTCCTCTGTCAAAGCGTGGATGGAAAACCTACTTCTCCATCATTTGTTTTATGGCGCATCAGCTTGTCCATTCTGTATCTACATGCAGGGTTAGCAATGGTCCAGAAATAAAATGTGAAAATTCGTATCTGGTCTTTACTCTTAGAGTTGGGTTGCTGGGGGGAAGATGTTCCTCACCCTTTCTCTCCCTCGCGGATCGTTCGAGTCGAAGAAGCTCTCCATCTTAGTACTAATTCATTAGTCAGGAAATTCCTAGGCTTTGCTGTCATCTGCCAGATGGAGGCGGCTCTTTGAATGGAGGTGGTCTTCCGCATGGTCACACAACCCTGGGAAGGCTTTGCAGAAACAGAGGCCATCTTCCGGGAGGGATACAAGAAGGTGGGGGGCACCCAGGATAGCTTCGTGGTTCCTGAAGTCTCCCAGGGCCCTGCCGGTAGCATCTGGCCAACTCCCCTTCCATGGGTACCTGACCGTGGGTGCCCATCCCGAAGGTGTCCAAGATCCACCTTAAGTGTTTTCAGATCTGCCCAGGCTTACGTGATCTCTGTTGGTTCACATGAAAAATGATGGAGCATGGGAAACAATACCGTGCTGACACGGTAACCAGAACTCTGAAACGTGCAAGAACATGCAGCCCAGACAAATGATACGGGGAAGAGACAAGGGCTCGTGGAGGTTCTTTTTTATGAGGGATCGTGACGTAGCCTCCCAATGGCACCACTGTGATTGTGTTCTGCTGGTGGACTTTTGAGAGTGTTCAACAGAATCCTCAGTGCACACCCACGTAAACTGGGGCAAGGTGGCTGGATGAATTCAGAGTTTGTCTAAGCAGGCTGTAAACCCAGGGTGTGGCCATCCACCCTCCTGTAAACTATCAAGGTAAAAAAATTGAAGAGTGGTGAAAACCTGTCAACACTGAATAAAATTCAGCTCATAATGGGTGTATTAATTTTCATTTTTTAAGCTTATTTATTTATTTTAAGAGAGAGAGGGACGCCTGGCTGGCTCAGTCAGTTGAGTTTCTGACTTTGGCTCAGGTCGTGGTCTCACAGTCTGTGAGTTTGAACCCCCTGTCGGGCTCTGTGCTGACAGCTTGGAGCCTGGAGCCTGCTTCAGAGTCTGTGTCTCCCTCTCTCTCTCCCCCTCCATTGCTTGTGCTCTGTCTCTCCCTGTCTCAAAAATAAATAAGCATTTAAAAAAATTTTTTAAAAGAGAGAGAGAGAGCTGGGGAGGGGCAGAGAGGGAGAATCCCAAGCAGGTTCTGCACTGCCATCGTGGGGCCTGATGTGGGGTTCGAACACACAAACTGCGAGATCATGACTTGAGCCGAAATCTAGAGTCAGACATTTAACCAACTGAGCCACGCAGGCACCCCCGGGTATATTGATTTTCTACAGCCTCCATAACAAAGTGCCACAAACTGGCTTAAACAGCACACGTTTATAGCACCATAGTTATGGAGACCAAAAGTCCAAAATGAAGGGGTCAGCCTGGTATGTTCCTGAGGCTGTGCAGGAGACTCCGTTATGCGTCTCTCCTGCTTCTGGTGGCTTATTGGAAATCTCTGGGGTCCCCTGACCCGTAAGTGCATCACTTCTGTATCTGCCTCCATTTTCACGTGGTATCTCCCCGTGTGTGTCTGTGTCCAAATTTCCTCTTTTTATAACGAAACCATTATGTTGGATTAGGGGCCCACCCTACTCCGGTACAACTGATTACATCGGCAACGACCCTATTTTCAAACAAGGTCACATTCTGAGTACCAGGGGTGAGGACTTCACCATGTGAATTTGGGAGGCGGGGTATACAACTCAACCCACGACACTGAGGAGACAAATGTTTTAGGAATCGCAGTTTTGTGATGAGTTCTGACCCCCTCTTCTTCTTTGACCTTATTCTGATAGAGTATCTGCTATGATTCCCAGACTCACTGTTTCCATGTTTATCAGGCAGGCCAGGTACCAAAATTCACCACTTACAGAGTCTTAGATGTATATATGATAGACTTAATAATTTATAATGGCCATCGTAGTCACGAGATACTCAAAGTGCAGAACTAATACATATTTTCCAAAGACTCTGGAAAGTTATAAACATTTTATGCATTTAAAATTTAAAGTTAAATTTCTATTTATAAGTGTTAGATAATGACAGTTCCAAAAACTTTCCTCAAAAGCAGGTAGCTCGATGATTTGGGGCTATGTTTATAAAGACAAAAAGAAATCTTTTTGAATTTTTAAATCACAAAGGAACACAAGAGCCGAATGAGGGGTTTCAAGCGTCCTTATGAACAGAGTGACATTTTCTTTTCAGAGATAATTAGGTAAAAAATAGATAGGTCATCCTGTTCCTTTCAAGTGTTATTGCAGTAAAAGAAAATTAGCAGGATTCAAGCCACTGACGCCTAAACTGTTATTTTTTCCCCACAATTTGTTTTCGATTTTGCGGTGTTAAAAATGAAACAGACTGATTTATATCGAAAGTTGTAACCCAAGCTGGCTATGAAACAAAACCCACAAGCGCTGAAAGATGAGCCTGTCTGCAGCCCCAACAAGACGCTGGCCGAGCCCCACGGTCCCCAACATGGTCCCCACGTCAGGCCAGAGCGTGCAGATGAGCGTTTATTGGTGAACTGAAACCAGAAATGGCCAAAAATGGAGCTCAAATCCAAGGGAAAACAGCCCGTCATCTCCTTACAAGAGTGTCCATGGACGCAGTTATGTTGTCCGGCTTGAAGTCCACATAAAGACTTGGAATAAAGACCCCACACGATTCCACTATACTAAACATTGAAGGCACTTAATAACTTTACGTATTAGTAAAACAGAGAATATAGAATCCAAGGGCTTCCACCTCGGAAATACAATGGGATTTCAGAGAAACATATTTACGACATGTTGTCTCCCCAAATATCGATTCTGTTTCCTCATAAGTCCGAATTACGTGATGTGCCAGGCATCCATCGCTGCATAACAATGAAAAAAATAACATGTTTAGCAATGGAAAAATCGATTTTATTATGCTCACGGATTCTGTTGGACAGGAATTTAAAAATGGTGCAGGAGGAATGGATCTCTTCTGCTTCTTGCTGTCTGGGGCCTCAGCTGGGAAGTCTCAGATGCTGGGGTTGCTCAAACGTCTCAGGCTAGAATCATCTGGGGCCATGGGAAGGGAGGCGTGTTTACTTCCATGTCTGTTTAGCTGAGCTAGGTTGACTTCAAGACTGGGCTCATGTGGGACCGTTGGTAGGATTGCATCCATGTGGCTTGGATTTCCTCATAGCCTGGTGGCCTTAGGGTCCTTTGGGCTTCTTACATAGTGGCTCAGGGCTCTAGGAACATATGATCCGGCCAACAAGGTAGAAATTGCAGGACCTTTTCGGATCTAGCCTTGGAAGCCTCACAATGTCTTTTCTGTCATGTTCTGTGGTTTACAAATGGGTCACTGAGGCCGGCCCAGATTCACAGGACAGAGAGGGGGTTATCAGTCCCCTTCCTCTCAATGAGAAAAGTGTCAAAGAATTTGCAGCCATCCTGAAAACACATGATTAGTTTTTGTTGTTTATTGAATTAATTTATTTATTTTTGAAGAACTCCCTTTTCTTGCTCGTGTACTGCTTCCTTTTTAAAAAAATTTTTTTAAAGTTTATTTATTATCAAGAGACAGAGGGAGACAGAGCATGAGCAGGGGAGGGGCAGGGAGAGGGGGAGACACAGAATCCGAAGCAGGCTCCAGGCCCTGAGCTGTCAGCACAGAGCCCGACGCGGGGCTCGAACCCACGAACCGTGAGATCGTGGGCTGAGCCAAAGTTGGACGCTTAACCGACTGAGCCACCCAGGCGCCCCTCTGCTTCTTTATTAGTGGATAAAACAGGCAAATATTGAGACCACCGTTCTCTGGGATGATGCCACCACGATAAATGTCTACCCTGTACAACTATTCCTACAGGACTTGGAAGAGAGCCTTTGAGAAAATGGCAGCTTAGAAGCCACAGGGTTTGTAAGGTACAGGTAGGAGAATAAATTCATTAAACCATGGATGCCCCCAAGGATGCTTTTCCGTCTCCAAATTAATCAACTAAATATTTTCCTGGGGTGCCTGGGTGGCTCAGTCGGTTAAGCATCCGACTCTTGACTTCAGCTCTGGTCATGATCTCACGGTTCATGAGTTCGAGCCCCTCATCAGGCTCCCCGCTTGGGATTTTCTGTCTCCCTCTCTCTCGACCCCTCTCCCACTCGCTCTCTCAGTCTCTCTCTCAACAAGAAGAATAAAAATAAATTAAAGTTAAAAACCGAAATATTTTCCTGAAGGTTCTCTTTCAGTCGCTAAACAGAACGTTTTATGAGCAAGCTGAGTTTTGCACAAGAGTTGCATGCCGCAAATAATGCAAAGTGAATTTCTCTCTGAAGCAGTTCCGTAATCTACTACTAAATATGCGTAAACTTTCCCTAAAATTCCCATCTTCTTCCTCGACTTTTTCACAATGTTCCAAACCTTCCCACATATTCGTATTCCTATTTTCTTTGAAATATGACTTCCAAACTTTCCACAATTAATTTCAATAAGAAGTCCTTAGCAAAGCCAAAATAGAGGCAAAACATTCACGCGACGCACAAATTCTGTTCTTTCCAAGCCGACAAGCAGCAGAGTCCGTTTTGCTCTATAGTTAACTGATTTTTGAAATGGTGATCAGTTCTTTAATAGCCTACTTGTAAGGGGCAGTATTTTCGGAATTAGCTTCTGGTATAAAAGCTTTGACTTTAAAACTTCTGCGTTTATTTTGAAAAACAGGTTTGCTTTCCCAAGAGGATTTGATCATTTCAGGTATAAATTTACGTACATTTTGTAAACTTAGTTTGGATTCTTATTAATGTCAGTTAAATTAACTCTCATTGCAGGGACGCCTGGGTGGCTCAGCCAGTTCAGCGTCTGACTCTTGATTTCAGCTCAGGTCATGGTCTTATGGTTGTGAGAGTTCGAGCCCTGCATTGGGCTCTGTGCTGACAGTGTGGAGCCTGCTTGGGATTCTCTCTCTCTCTCTCTCTCTCTCTCTCTCTCTCTCTCTCCCCCCCCCTCTGTCCCTTCCCCTCTCAAAATAAATACATAAATAAACTTAAAAAAGTTAAGTGTCATTTCACAAGGCAGAAAGAGAAAGTGGGTGAAAAAAATAACAAAGTCGAAGATCAGACTGCCTTGAGTTGTTAATTAGGAATTCCTTTTTTAAAAAATTTTATTTTTTGCCTTTTTGAAGTGCCTGAAGGTTTTGTTTAGCATCAACATACATATAATTATGCATTTTTTTCTCCAGTTAAAAAAAAAGCAACTTAAAAAAAAACCCTCTAATTGTATGAGGTAGAGAATGGTCTGTGGTTAAGTCACAGAGGGATAGATGGGCGGCGCCTGGGTGGCTCAGTCAGTTAAGCATCTGACTTCAGCTCAGGTCATGATCTTATGGTTTGTAGGTTCGAGCCCCACATCGGGCTCTGAGCTGAGAGCTCAGAGCCTGGAGCCTGCTTCGGATTCTGTGTCTCCCTCTGTCCCTGCCCCTCCCCTGCTCTCTCTTCTCTCAAAAATGAATACATGTTAAAAAAAAAATTTAAAGACACAGAGGGATGGAAAAGTATCTAAAGGAAGTCAGTAGAGAATCTTCATCTTTTTTCCAATGTTTTTCAGATATCTCTACCAACTTAATTCTGAAGGGAGACCAGCGCTATGGGGGAAGTGACCACAGACCGTCAGAATTTCCGTCCTGAGAGAGCATATTCCTTCATCAGTGTCTGTGAATGCCAGAGAATGGTGGCCCCACGCAGTGCCACGAAGTAAGCAAGCAAAGTCTGGCTTCAGGGTCCTCAGTCTGCTGTTTGTACCCTCCTGTCTGCTCGAGCACCCGTGGGAAAGCTCCCATGTTCACCCCCCCACCCCGACGCTCAGACAATGCCTTCCACCATGTACGACACCAACGAACCCCATCTCAAAAGTGTAAATGAAATCCTTAACACGGATCTTTGCCTTGTAAAAACCAAGGTAGTACAAATTTAACCCAATTTGTTTACAAACAACGTGTGTAATCTATTAATGTTATCGTAACAACAATAATCATTAGGGCTAGCATTTATCAAGCACTCGCCGGGGGCGGGATACGCGCTGTGACTTACATCATTTCATCTGTGGGAAATTTAGGCAATATGTGTAAGAGGAAGATCGCTAAAATTATGTGTATCGCTCCGTCACCTAGAGGTAGCCACCATGAACACGTCGCATGGATCCTTTCGGCCTGTGTGCAGTGGTAAATGAAATAATGAAACTGTACTTCACTGTGTTTTATAGTCTGCCTTTTTCACTCTTCAAACATTTCCCTGTTACATAAAAATCCCTCCTGACCAGTATTTTCAGGGGCTACAGAGCGAGCCATTCATGGAAGCAGCCTGATTTATTTAACCGACGCCCTATTGCCAGACATGTAGCTGGGTCTTACTTTTTTGCGATGACCCCCAAGCGGCAAAGAACATTCCTAGAACCGTATCTGTTCACACAGCAATGATTCAGTCACTAAGCCTCGTCAGTTACACCACGTTTGAAAAGTCAGAGAAGACATTAAAGAATCGCTTTTTGAGGAATTGTTTTTATGTAACGAAAAGCAAAGCACTTGAAAAAGAGGGGCAGGGTTTTAATCATTAGCCTTAGAGTTGGGAGAGCCTGTAGGTTTGTTTTATGGGCACTCAGGCTATCCCAGAAGCTCAGAAAAACACACTGAGTCCTGAAACCAACGCGTTCCAGCTCCCCCTCAGGTCAGCCTTGGCAGGAAAAATACATCTTTGGAGGAAAATGCATTTGAGAAATGCAGTGATCTGGGAGAGGCGGTGCAGGAATTAAGTTTGCTCTCCCCTCCTTTGGCAATAAAGTCCAATTCTAGCTGCTACCATCACTTAAATCGCACCTGATATTTCCTCTCTATCCAATCCACTGTGAACATCTGTCAGGATGTTCCTTTTTACACGCTTGAGGATGTTAAGTCATAGCCGAATATAGACCCATATGTTTCCTATTTAAAATGAAAATCCTACAATTAGGTCAAAAATTCTTAAATCTTTTCTGAACCAAACAAAACACATTTATCTGATCATCATAATGGCAAAGTTGTGCTCCGTTTGCAGAAATGTTCATGAATACGATCAAATGGGTTTGGATTTTTTTCTCTCCGTTGATGAGGTCGTTCTCACGAAGAACGTTCAGGAGAGCAGACGGCAGATTTGGCAAATGCACATTAATTTTTCCACCAGAAACAGAATCCATTCTAGGGATGCTCCAAGATTTATGGGTTTTCAGAAACTGGCACAGTCAGGACATCATTCTCTGGATCACTGTCCGATTCTTGTGTCTGTTGATACGATAGCGGGGGGTTCGTATTATGGTTGGCCATATTTCACAATTGGCAAAACCCTGCAGACGGCCAGTGCTTCCAAATGTCATTAACCAGAAAGCCTACAAACCCAAACGTTACTAACATCTGAGTCCCCTTAGGAGTTTTACTGTTAGTAACCCGCAGAGACACTTGGAATATAGACCAAAATTCACTTCAAAATTCTGCAAAACATCAGTGTTTCCTTGTTTCCGCACGCTGTTTTCTTCTTAAGGTCAACAAAAAATACTGAATCATATGGCATTTAAAAAAAGGATCCCCGCATCGTGTTCTTAGAGAAGTTACAATAGCACTTTTCCTGAAAATTCTTCAGAAATGCCAAGATGGTGTTCTTTCTGACTTAAGAAACTGTTCTTAGGGGCACCTGGGTGGCTTAGTCGGGTAAGCGTCTGACTCTTGATTTCAGCTCAGGTCATGATCTCACGGTTCGTGAGAATGAGCCCCACATTGGGCTCTGCGTTGACAGCATGGAGCCTGCTTAGTATGGTCTCTCCCTCTCTCTCTCTGCCTTCTCCCACTTGCACACACTGTCTCTCTCTCTCTCTCTCTCTCTCTCTCAAAATAAATAAATAAATAAACAAACAAATGTAAAAAGAAAAAGAAACTGTTCTAGGGTCGCCTGGGTGGCTCAGTCAGTTGAGCATCTGACTTCGGCTCAGGTCATCATCTTGTGGTTCGTGAGTTCGAGCCCCACATCAGACTCACTGCCGTCAGCCTGTCAGGGCCAAGCCCACTTCAGATCTTCTGCCCCCCTCTTTCTGCCCCTCCTGCACTTGCCTGTGCTCTCTCTCAAAAAATAAATAAAACATTAAAAAAAGGAAGCCGTTCTTAACTGAAGCATAGGCAGTATGTGCTGTTTGAGTGCTTTGAAAATGTACTATTGCATCTACTTAAAAGGGAAAATGTATTTGTAAATAAAATATCCAGTTGTGTCCAAAATATATCAGTATAGGGGTACCTGGGCAGCTCAGTTAGTCAAGCCTGCGGCTTCGGCTCAGGTCATGATCTCACGGTTCATGAGTTCGAGCCCCTACGTCGGACTCTGTGCTGACAGCTCAGAGCCTGGAGCCTGCTTCGGATTCTGTGTCTGCCTCTCTCTCTGCCCCTCGTTTGCATGCACTCTCTCTCTCTCTTTCTCAAAAAGAGAAAGAAAAAGAAAAAGAAAAGAAAGGAAAGGAAAAGAAAAAAAAGAAACGAAGCTCTATCAGTATAGGTATCTTTATCAATACCAAAATTAATAGTAGTATAACTCCATTTAGGTGTGCAACATGGTATTAAAAAGTAATTGTTTGATTTGAAGCTTTCTCCCTTCCCTCCAACCCATTGCCCATTGCCTTCCACTACCCCAAAACACAAACAGACAGACAGATAGACACACACACACACACACACACACACACACACACACACACAGTTTGAAAGCAAACATGGAGACTGATGGACATTTATTTTAATTGCTGGCCTTGAAGCACCAAAAGTAGAGTACTCTGTGTTATTCCTTTTCCTTAAACCAGATAAATCTCATTGAAAACAGAGTCTGTGTTGTCAAGCATTAATCCCAGGGTAAAAAACTTCTTTTGTCTTCTATTCTTTTAAGCAAAAGTCTACAACCAAAGCACATCTCCCGTCTTGGTTTTTTGTTTGATGGCTATATATTTTTAAGACATAAAGTATTTTATTATGAATTCGTAAGACAGAAGTTGTTTAAAACACTAAATCCTAACTATTGATTCATTCAGTAAATATTTTACTGAATGAAATCAGTAAATTATATCAGTTGAGTTTTGATGTGTAAAAAGCAATAAGGTCTTAATGATGTGTTCATTTTCTGTTTATGTGTCCTTGGGTTAACTGGGGCCAAGATGACTTAGAGTGGGCTTGGCTGAGCCTGGCTTTAGGAGGTCAGCTGGGTCTGGGTGGTTTCCTGTCTTCCCAGTGTCAGTAACCATCTGAGTCATGTTCTTCTCATGACAAGAAGACAAGGATAGTTGGACCCTGTACTTGTTTATGTCCAATAAAAGTCCATCAACCAAAGCAAGTCCTATGGCCAAAACCAAAGTCAAGGGGCAGGGAAATGAACCTCCTACACCATGAAGTCAAAACAAGTTGCATAGCTAAGTGAACCTCAATATGGCGGAGCGGTATAGCAGGAAATGAATATTTTTGGAACAATAAATAATCTGTCTTCACTCTACTTAGGTAGAGTGCTTGCTTTATATGGGAATACAATGGTAAACAAAGATGACTGCCATCATGAGATTGAAATGCTAGAGGATGAAGCAGACAGTGAATACATTAATGCAAAGTCAAGTGTACTCATCCTCAAGGCCATGGGAGGCTCTCATTTAACACGTGGTCAGGAATATTTTCTTAGGATGACACCTGAATGAATAGAGAGGACGAGCCATCTGTTGAAAGAGTTTTCCAGCCAGAGGGAGTGGTCAGGAAAGAGGCCCGGAAGTGGGAACCAGCTTGGCCTCTATAAGAACAAGCAAAGTAGGCAAGCCTATCTGGAGTACAGTGAGCCTGTGTAGAGTCCTAGATGACACAATCGTCTTCTGGGTGAGCTGGGGAACCAACCCAGACTTGAGAGCAGGTGAATTATGAGTGGTGAGAAGGACGAAGCTTGGGGATCTATATGAGCATGCCCAATGCAACTTCACTGGCCCTTTGGGGCTATGGAGGCATTTATGCTAACACGAGTTATTTCATAAATTCACTCACTAATCTCCAAAACCCAAGCAAAGCATTGTTTTGCTACAAAAACAGTTTACTGTTGATTTCTATTTTCACAACACATTCAGATTCATTCTGTTTACAGGTGGGTTTTTTTGTTTGTTTTGCTCTTTTTTTAACTTCACAACCTGAGTCATGGATGCAAATAACTAAACTGATTTCCTTTTCAGGACCTCAGGGAATATTCAGCAAGCAAGTGACCTTGCAGGATGCCCTGTGCAAATGACTTCAACTCCTAACTTGCCTCCTGCTGGCTGATCTTCCTGAACCCCTGTATAATCTGCTTGGTGCCCCTGCTAGGTGAAAAAGCCCAGCGGTGTGGGAAGCGTTAGCACAAAAATGAGCTTCAAAAGGTGCTGCATTTAAAACAAAGGCTTAATAGCCATGCCCACAACTCTGGTCCCAAGGCTGCTAGACCATGTTCCTACTTTACTTCGTTGCCATTTAAAAGGAACTTTAATCATCTTTTACCAAATTTGTTTTCCATGGCCAGAGGATTTCATAGATAGGAAACGATAAATCCCTAGCAACACAGACTCCTAACAGATGGTAGTAAACGGACTTGAAAATATTTCAAAACCTGCCCTAATTTCCATTCCCCAAATGTCCCTCCCTCTCCCTCTCTCTCTCTCCCCCCGCTTTTTTTTTTTTTATAATAGCAGTTCCCTTCATTGTCTCCAGTGTTTCCATTTTGTTATAATTTATGCCCCTTATGCTCTGAGACTGTATCCAAATTACCCACTAAACACAGGCAACTCCAAAAAAGAAAACTTGGAGCATTTGGAGCATTTCAAAATGTTTCCATTCATCATATTGGTTGAAAGTTCTGTTGAAGGCAAAAAGGGGCAATATTTAAAAAAAAAATTAATGTTTATTATTTACTTTTTGAGAGAGAGAAAGAGAGAGGGAGAAAAGGGGGGGGGGGCAGAGAGAGAGGGAGACACAGAATCCAAAGCAGCTCCAGGCTCCGAGCTGTCAGCACAGAGCCCGACGCGGGGCTCGAACTCACGAACTGTGAGATCAGGACCTGAACCGAAGTCGGACGCTCAACTGACTGAGCCACCCAGGCGCCCCTAATGCAGATTTTGCAGTAGGAGAGAAGATGCTTATGTCAGATTTATGTTTATAAGAGTGAAAGCCTACCTCACTCAAAGAAAGAGGATTTTTTTTTTCTGTCTAGATCACCAAAACAAATTTACAGCTTATCATTGAGAAGAAGCATTCTAGAGCAATATAATACTCCATTACCAGGATCTTCTTAAGAAAACGCCTTAGTTTAGTGGAAATAATTTTGGTTCATTACTCTTAATTCTACCTTTGTGCTTCCTCAGTGCTTTTCTATCTCATAATAAAGGCATAATTTAAAATATGCACGTGTGTATGCATTATATCGCATACATATGTGTATATCCTTTGTACACGCAAATATATAAGCCGAAAACAGCTCTAAAACATGAAGTCTTCAAAAAATGATAATAAATACAGTCTTACCCTGTCCTTCTTATTTTGATTGCAAAATGTGTGTGTGTGTGTGTGTGTGTGTGTGTGTGTGTATGAGAGAGAGAGAGAGAGAGAGAGAGAGAGACAGCCCATCTTTCTCTCCACTCTGCTAGCTGCCTTACTAATTTCCTTAAAAGCTCCTGATGCCTGTTTGTACAGCGACGTGAGGTCCTAGTTAATTGTCTTAATTTCCATGCTCTGGGTAATGTGTCCTTCCTAGGCTGTCCAAATGAGCTGGAGAGACTTTGTGTAAATAGATTTAGGAGTTCTTCTTCCCCCAACCCATCATCCATCTGTAAGCCAGCTTAAATGAACGCAGAAGGCCAATACGTGTGGATGTTCAACGTGTGCCCATCCCACTTGCACTAGGAGGTCAGAAGGGAGCGGCCAGCCGAGAACACCTGACCTGGAGGACACCGCACGGATCCCCTGGCACGGCTCCCTCCCGATGGCGGACCGGGGAAATGAAGTCGGTCCCAGTGCCTTGGCTGTGTTGAAGGCCCCAACACCCTAATCTTCGTGCCAGGCCATTGACCCCTCTCCCTCCCGCCTTGTCTTCCAGGCGTGTTTACCAGTGATTCAGAATGGGCCTGGAACTTCTGAATCTTGTCATTTCTTCAATATCTGCAGTGGTCTGGAAAATGGGTACAATCCTGCCATCACAATCTTTTATAACTCATCTATGGAAACTTGCCCTAAAACTCACCAGCCATCATGTTCTGAATACCCTTCATTTATACATTAACTCCTGTGAATTAACAAATGTCCTCCTTTTAGGGGTGCCTGGGTGGCTCAGTTGGTTAAGTGTCCGACTTCGGCTCAGGTCATGATCTCACAGTCCGTGAGTTTAAGCTCCGTGTTGGGCTCTGTGCTGACAGCTTGGAGTCTGGAGCCTGCTTGGGATTCTGTGTCTCCCTCTCTCTCTGCCCCTCCCCTGCTTGTGCTCTCTCTCTCTCTCTCTCTCTCTTTCAAAGATAAACATTAAAAAACCCAAATGTTCCCATTTTTAAGTGACTGTTTCTAGAAAGGGTAGCCAATGTAGTGTGGTAAGCCATTAACAATCTAGTGTGAATTATTTTACTCTGTTTTCCATTGATTAAGTCGGTTACGACCCTGGCACTTGCGGAACATGAGTTTCAGAGGAAGAAGGGGGAAAGAAACGGAGTAATTGGTGCATCAGGGTATAATTACTGGTCAGTACCCATAACCCCAATGCCATAGCGAGTGATGCGGAACAATCGTGGGTCAGAATTTGGGCTTGCGTGGCTGAAAGGGGAGGGATTTGAGAGGAAGGGAGCCGGCTTTACTTTTCACCTGGACCATTGGACAAGGCTCATTGTTGGTTCAGTTGGTTCAGTTTTTTTGTTGTTGGTGGTGGTAGTTTTGATTTTTGTGTGTTCGTTTCGTTTTGTTGGGGATATTTTTGGCCATGTAATTAGCACGGTTCCTGTACCTTGTATGTACTCGGGACATGTTAGCAACTATTTACATTGTCTTCCTTTTTTCTTCTGCCACCCTCACTGAGCATTTTCTTCTGGAAGTAGGAAAACAGGGATTGAGAGAAACAGAGCTGGAACGAAAGCAGGGGTGTCGACATACGGAGGCACGGAGGAGCGCGTGTTCCCCGCTACGTCACTGCGCTGAGTCCCAGGGTCGGAAGGGACAAGAGATCATGACTCCCAGACGTGTCTCCAGGGAAGCTGGGCAAATGTTCTCCATTTTACCACTCAGCAGTGAGCTCCTAGGAGGTTAACGTGTTCCCAGTGTCTCACCGAAGAGGTCAAGGTGCTGGGGGAAAGGTGGAGCGTGGGGCTTGGGGTCAGTAACCAGAATGGAAGCTTCCCCCTCCGTGCACAGCACCGGAGGGCGGACACGTGTGGAGGTACCACCACGCCCACGTGATAAGAGACGAGGCGCTGTAATGCCGCAAGATGACTGACAACGTGAACTTCAGAACTGAACTTCGAGCTCTGCTGCTGACCAGATGGGTGACTTCGGACAAGTCACTTCAGTCTCGGAGCCTCTGTTCCCAGCTCGTGCACGGAGATCACGATGTCTACTTCGACGGTGGTGATGAGGGTTAAATTCACGTCAAGTAAATGTAAAGCAACATGAAGTTGCTCCCCCCAAATGTGAGCTTTTAGGATGAGTTAATGAGGCAGCTGGGCAGACAATACTCCTGTGACATTGTCAAGGTCATATAATCAGGGACTGGCAAGAGCCTGACGTAGAAATAGCTCTCCAGGTCCTGGAACCATGCGGGCGTGGGCAGAAGGGTATTCCTGCTTTTCCAGTACAGCCTCTAGCCAAGTGGAGGTGTCTTCATTAAATGTAATTAATTCCTCCTCATAAAAACTGGAGAGTTCTTCCCGACCCAGATCAGTTTGTTGTTCTGAAGCCACGTGGCCTTAGTGATGTCTCAAGTGCGCATTTTTGGTTTTCCAGAGAAGGGTTGGGGATGTCCCTAAACCGTATGTGTCGCCTCCGGAAGAAGGCTCGTCGTGGTCCGGCCGCCCTGACCCGCGCCCGTTTCTTTGGCAAGTCTGATGGTTCCTGGTCTGTACCTACGGACTGGAAGCAATGTGCCCTCTCGCAGCCCTTCTCTGCATTTGAAAAGTATGCTGCTTCTCTTGCCTGGACCCCAGGGCTGCAGCCAGAAGAGCGAGACAGGGCAGGGCCCTGCCTGGTTCTCATCCTGCCCTCCACCGTCACCGCAGGGCTCTGCGAAGGCTGGGTGCCTCTTGCCTGGCGGTCTACACCCTCCTCTGCGTGTTTTATTTCTCCCCGTTTCCACACAATGCGGTCTGGGCCAGAGCTCTGCCTCCAATCACCCCCAAGTTTTCCATGAAGATTCTTGACTTCACTTGGTGCCCTCAAAATGGATGCGGGCTGTGCGGGCAGGTGGCCTCAGGGCTCAGAACCGTCAGGAGCCGGGGACCAGTGGCCTGTATCTGGGTCAGCTGAGGCCGATGCTTACGTCCAGTGCCTGCAGAGAGCAGAGACTCCACACCGGCCAGTTCATCATCGAGGAGAAGAAGTCCAAAGAGGAGGCAAAGGGACTCGTCTAAGTCGGTACAAGTCAGTAACAAAACAGAACAAGAATGCGTAAGACACACATCAGACTCTTTTTTTTTTTAATGTAAGAAGAGGTGCTGAGGTCACCCCACGTTGAACGATTTCCCTCCCTGAGCCCTTTGTCATCCATTTCAAACGAGTCTGTGCAGTCAGGCTGGCCGAAGGTGGCTCACACCTTCTCTTGCCTCATTTGGGAAAATGTCCAGGATTCACACAGGCAAACGTGTTCCGGGGCGTCCACGGCGGGTGCCCGCCAGCTTGCCCCTCTCCCGGGTGGAACGCCAGCCCCCCAGGAGCGCGCAGC
Organism: Panthera onca; assembly: GCF_046562875.1. NCBI lineage: Eukaryota > Metazoa > Chordata > Mammalia > Carnivora > Felidae > Panthera > Panthera onca. Next base: position 6,063,552 of record NC_138345.1, on the reverse strand, counting down.
CCCCCGGGGGCTTCACGTGCTTGCCGATCACCGTCTCGCAGGGGAAGGGTTTTCATTCGACCTTGGACTTCGGAAGGGAATCCCAGAGGCTTTGCAAACTAGTGGCAAAAGCAAACACTTCCTCTGGAACCTTTTGCGTTTTATTAGTTCTATAGATCATGTTTTTCCCTTGTTCCTCTACTCGCGCCCCCTCCTCCTACCAATTCTTCTTTCTCCCTGAATTTCTGGCTCCACGTGTGGACTTCAAGGAAAATGCTCTCCATGTGTTTCTGATCGATTTGCACTGAAAGTCCCCAGAAAATGACCGCAAGTCTCATTGTCCCCACCTCCACTCAAGCAGGAGGTTTCATCGTTGCCAAGGTCAGGCTAGAGAATGGGTGTGGGCCTCCCAGCGGCTGACTTCAAGGCCGGGGAGCACACTGCCAGCACCTCGGTGCCACGGGGGTGGGCAGGACGGCCGTGGGAGGCCTCACCTCCGCTCCTTCCTAGCGGCCCCCCGACGGGGCTCCAGGAACCCGGGCGCCCCCCGGGAGGACCGCGCGTCTTCATGTTTCCCTCCCTCTCCAACCTTTCCGCCACGGCCGTACAGCTGTGTTTCTGTGAAAACAAGGGCGCCGGCAAAGAGAAAAACACTGTTTATGGGAGTGCCTAGATTGGTGAGTCCTATAATTTCAATAGCCCTGAGATATGCACAGCTGACTACTTATGCAAATTCCAGACATCGTGCTTGAACAAAAGGTTGTACAGGAACATAACCTGGAGCTTTTATTACTAATGAGGCACTTATTTCCATTTGAATACAGAAGTGTGTGGGGGGGGGGGTTCCCTCTTTTTATGGCTTCTCATAATTGTGTCTAATAATAGAAAAATAACATCGGGCTGCCGTCTCCACGTGGCTTAGACATGGGATGCACACTCGTGGGGTCCCAGCCGCGCCTCTTCGGAACGAGAAGTCCCGTCAACTCTGTTCTCTTTGGACTTTCTCCTCTTCTTTAGGCCTGCTTTAAAAATTAAGAGTCATACTAGTGATAAGAATGGAAGGTGATCAAAATGGCCATGTTCGGTCTTTACTGGCAATCAGGGGAGGCATTCTTGGAACGTGTTAATGGCAGACTTGTAGCCTCCAAGTGATTTGCAGTTTGGGGTCACGCAGAAAGTGAAAACTGATGGAGGAAGGGAGTTTCTTTCTTTCTTTTATCTGTTAATGTGTATTTATTTATTTAACATTTATTCATCTTTGAGGGACAGAGAGACACAGAGCGTGAGTGGGGGAGGAGCAGAGAGAGAGGGAGACAGGATCCAAAGTGGGCTCGGTGTTGAGAGCGGAGAGCCCGACGTGGGGCTCGAACTCACAAACTGGGAGATCGTGACCTGAGCCGAAGCCGGTGCTTAACTGACTGAGCCCTGCAGGTGCCCCAAGAACAGGAGCTTCCTGACATGATATACAGTCCACAGGAGTGCCACCATGCCACAAGAAGTTTATTTTTGGGAGAGAGAGGGCAGGGGAGGGGCAGAGAGAGAGAGAGAGAGAGAGAGAGAGAATCCCAAGCAGGCTCCATACTCAGTGTGGAGCCTGATGCAGGGCTTGAGGCCATGAAACGGTGAGATCATGACCTGAGCCAAAGCAAGTGTTGGGCACTTAACCAAATGAGCCACCCAGGCACCCAAAAGAACTTTATTTCATGAATAAAATAAATAAGAGAGGCAATCAAATATGTAAATGAAAAGTATATGACTTGAATAAACCATAAGAATCCACGAAAACTTCCGAGCTTACGGCAGTATATCTATTTACACACACACACACACACACACACACACACACACACACACAATGTTAACCAAGGAAAGCGATAGTTCTGTTCACTCGTTTGGTTGTGATAATCATTCCACGGTGTGTAACACATCAAATCATTACATTGCACACCTTCAACATACACAATTTTTATTTGTCAATTATACCTTAATAAAGGTGTGTGTGGGGGGGGAAGCAAATAAAAGAATCAACCTTTCAGATTCAGATTCAGTAATACTTCTGGGGGAGGGGGAGTCAGATTTTGGGAGGATTTGGCAGCCACTGAGCAGGTGGCCGGTGACCCCTGAGGGCTGAGCTGCCCACTCTGAGCACGGCCAGAGGTCCCAGGGGTTGGGCTGACGCAGAGGTGCTGGTCAGAGGGCGGAGGCAGAGGAGAGTGAGCCAAAGGGCTGGGATCCAGGGGTGGGTTTGGATACAGAGAACAAAGCGTTCAGGGCCCCTCCCAGGAGAATAAAGAGAGAAGAACTGAGAGTCTTTACAGTGCTTTGCCCCGGGCTCCGCGTGCACCACCTGCCCCAAAGCCCCAGCAGGTCTCATTGTCTGTGAGCAACCTCCCGCCAGACGGAGGAAGGCTCTGGTTGACAGCCTGTGAGCACTGCCGTGCCCTTGGCCCTGACCCCAGGCCCCAACACACCCAAGACCATTTGGCTAGAAGGGGAAGAGAGAAAGAACAAAACAAAGGGTCGGTGAAATTGCATGTGCCAACCTGACTGGGCCACGGGGACCTGGGTATTTGGCCAAACATGATTCTGGGTATGGCTGTGAGGGTTTTTGTGGATGAGATTAATACTTAAGTCAGTGGACTTTGAATGAAGCAGATTGCCCTCCCTCATGTGGGTGGGCCTCGTTCAATCAGTTGAAGACCCGACTAGAACACAAAGGTGGAGGAAGAAAGAATTCCCTCTTCCCTGACTATTTTCAAGCTGGGACGTCAGTTTTTTTCCTCTCTTTGGACACCAACTGAAATATCAGCTCTTCTTGGGTCGGAAGCCTGCTAGCCCCTTGACCCACACCATCAGCCCCCAGTTTGCTGACTGTAGATCTTGGGACTTGTCAGTCTTCCTAATTGTGTGGGCCGATTCCCTATACCAACTCCCCTCTCTATATGGAAACATCCTTTTGGTTCTGGTTCTCTGGAGAACCCCTGACCCGTGCAGGTGCCCCACATGCAGACAGGAAAAACATGTGCTAATTGCCATTTGACAACGGGAACTCATATGCGTTACTTACAGAAATCTACCCTCCCCCCCCCCGCCCCCCACAGCTTTAGGAGCAGGTGGCAGCTCCCGTGTGAATAGGAAGACACAGAACTACAGAAACCTGATACAGTGGGAAAAGATTTCGAGATCTCAGTGGCTTTCCCCTCAGAGAGGATCCTCCACGGAAAAGTCTCTTCTTCTGGCTCTTCACAGCCTGACACGTTTATGTTATGTTTATGTTACTGAGCAGAACAATGAGAACTGGGGACAGGCAGCCGGCCGCCCAGCTGGAAGCAACCCCGGCGGACGGCGGCTGAAACCTAACCCCCAGCACGGAAAGGGGTTCCGTGGGGGTGGGGGAGTGGGCAGCCCGTGTCAGTGCTGGGCCTCACCCTTTCCATCCGTGCTCTGGAAAGGGCACACGTCTGACAAGGAAGGTTCCAAGCAGCTACTGACGGAGATGTCAATTGCTATTGTGGAATGATTTGATTTTCAGTAGAAAGAAAGAAGAGAATGGAAGGAAGAAAGGAAGTGATGGAGGGAGGGAGGAAGGAAGGAAGGAGGGAGGGAGGGAGGAAGGAAGAAAGGAAGGGAGAGAGGGAGAGGAAGAAGGAAGAAAGGAAGGAAGGAAGGAAGGAAGGAAGGAAAGAAGGGAGGGAGGGAGGAAGGAAGGAAGGAAGGGAGAGAGGGAGAGGAGGAAGGAAGGAAGGAAGGAAGGAATGAAAGAAGGGAGGGAGGGAGGAAGGAAGGAAGGGAGGGAGGAAGGGAGGAAGGAAGGGAGGGAGGGAGGAAGGAAGGAAGGGAGGGAGGGAGGGAGGAAGGGAGGAAGGAAGGGAGGGAGGGAGGGAGGAAGGAAGAAAGGAGGGAGGGAGGAAGGAAGAAAGGAGGGAGGGAAGAAGGAAGGAAGGAAAGGAGAGAGGGAGAGGAGGAAGGAAGGAAGGAAGGAAGGAAGGAAGGAAGGAAAGAAGGGAGGGAGGAAGGAAGGGAGAGAGGGAGAGGAGGAAGGAAGGAAGGAAAGAAGGGAGGGAGGGAGGGAGGAAGGAAGGACGGAGGGAGGGAGGAAGGAAGGAAAGAAGGGAGGGAGGGAGAGAGGGAGAGAGGGAGAGGAGGAAGGAAGGAAGGAAGGGAAGAAGAGAGGAAGGGAGGAAGGAAGGAAGGGAGGGAGGGAGAGGAGGAAGGAAAGAAGGGAGGGAGGGAGGAAGAAAGGGAGGGAGGGAGGGGAGGAAGGAAAGAAGGAAGGAAGGGGAGGAAGGAAGGAGGGAGGGAAGGAAGGAAGGAGGGAAGGGAGGAGGGAGGAAGGGAAGGAAGGAAGGAAGGAAGGAAGAGAGGGAGAGAGGGAGAGGAGGAAGGAAGGAAGGAAGGAAGGAAGGGAAGAAGAGAGGAAGGGAGGAAGGAAGGAAGGGAGGGAGGGAGAGGAGGAAGGAAAGAAGGGAGGGAGGGAGGAAGAAAGGGAGGGAGGGAGGAGAGGAAGGAAAGAAGGAAGGAAGGGGAGGAAGGAAGGAGGGAGGGAAGGAAGGAAGGAAGGAAGGAGGGAAGGGAGGAGGGAGGAAGGGAAGGAAGGAAGGAAGGAAGGAAGGAGAGAAGACTGTGTTTATTTATAAACATAAATGCACAGACATGAAATCTCTCATATACACACTGAAAATGCATTTTTCACAGATTAATTAAAATGGGAAACGCCAACCTTCATCCTCAGCCTAACATCACACACCCTTGTTGGCTCGAGCACAGGCCCGCAGATTACTGGGGAACACTTATTAACTGATTTCTTAACTTCTCACTCTGAGTTTTAAAATCTAATGCCTGGAGGCCTGTTTGGAGCCAGAGCACGCGAAGCTGCTCGTGGGCCAGGCTGACCGTGAGGTGCCCTCCTCCGCCCCTCCGTTGCCCAGGTCACTGTTTCCAGGTAACAATTAGGATGTCAGCAAGTTTTAGCTTTTCCGTCTCCCCAGCTGCCCCAGGGAGACACCCCGCCTTGGCCTCCAGGACCCCCTTCTACGAGGGGCATGTTCCGCTGTCCTCGTAGGACCCTCAGGGGCCGCCCGCCTCGGGAGCCCAGCTGTGGCCAAGTGCAGCGTCTCCGTGGTTCCTAAGCCATTTGTGTTTCTGCCACTTTCCTAACACCTGGCCGAGCTCCAGAGCGACAGAAGCACAGAACGCTGGGGCTGAAAACGGTCTCTGCGGACATTTGCTCCAAACCCTTTATTTTAGAGGCAGAGAAACCGAGACTCACAGAGGTCTTGGAATTTTCGCAGGCCTCCACAGCTGGCGAGCAGCAAAGTTGGGCCCGGAAACCGAGCCGGCCAGCTCTGGGCCATGTGCGTGTTCTACAAGACCAAATTCCTGTGCGCCCGTGTGCCCAGAGCTCACCCAAGGGGATGGGCCAGGCCCGGGGCCTCTGTGCCCCGGGGATTAGTGCCGAGGCTGGGGGCTTTTAAAACCCTGGGTAGGAAATTTCAGAGGGTTCCTAAGAGTCCTCTTTACAAGCAAATGAAAGTGGGCTCGGTTTTCAGGGTGAGGACGAAGGACAGGGAAGGCAGGACTTGAATGTCACAAGGGACACAGCTGTACCTCCTCGCGGGGCTCTGGGCACACGGAGTCCCGTCCAGGGAAACCAGAGAAACAAACGTGCTGACTCCCAGCCAACGGCGGTGGGCTCAGCCTCCGTCCGACCCCTGCATTCACTGCAGTGTTTCCAAGAAATGGAAAAGGGCTTAAAAGGAAGGAGTGGGTGAGCGTCAGGAAAATCCAAGACCCGCCTCTCCGCTCTGCTCCTCTTTGATGGGGCTTGCGTGGGGACTCGCGCTGGCCAGAAAGTGAAGCTCTTCCCTCCTCCTAGGAGGGGAAGGTGCAAGAAATAACATCAAGTCAGAGCAAACAGTGCCGATGGTGATAGGAGGGGTGTCCTGGGGTTGTTTGGAACGTTCGTTCTGTTCCTGTGAGCCCGGGTGTTTCGGCGAACCCTCCTCTTTGTTAATATTCCTTTAAATCGGTGGAAGAAATGCCACGAAGCAGGCATGATGCACATTACAAACACACTTGCACACGCACGCACGTGCACACCCGCGCACAGGCATCTCGCGTTTGGAGTTCTGAGAGCGGTGAGGGGCAGGTTGCCCAGCAGATGACCTGGGAGCGCCCCACCAACTGCCAGAGGCCCCTCGTTTTCCATCTCCTTCTCCCGAGCGAATCTGCACTTCTTTGAGGTTGTCCGGGACCATTGGTTTGGCTTCTGAGGGCCGCTCGTGCCCTGAGCTTTTCCTTTTGTCTGTGTTGTGCTATCTATTTGGTTGTCTACTTGCTCTGTGTAACCCCGAGAAGCTATAGGATTATGTCCGGTCTTGGGGTGAAGTCCCCCACAACGAGGGGCGTGTAGCTCGAGTCAAGAGCCAGCACCGGCCCGGACACCCCACCCCTCGGACGTCTCCGAGCTTGGGAACTTGAAGAAAGCTCTGCCCCCCAGGAGTGGGATAAAATACCAAGCATTCAGTGTCTGTCTCTCTGTAGCCGTCTGCCTCTCTCTCCTTCCCTCCTGTTAAGGTGGGAGATCCTACTTCTGCCTTGCCTTCTAGAAAGTGGAAGTCTACGGATTCACGGACTCTTGCTGTAAGTCCTACAGCTTAAAAACCATCGGCCAGACGGTGAGACAAGGACCAAGAAGCTGGCCTTTCCCACATTCAGCGGAGTGCGTGAGTGCGTGAGGCACGACCTTCACAGACTAACTGCACCCGGCCGTTAGCAGGACCATTTCATGCCTACAAAAGTTATGGCTCTACTGATAATATTGACCATCAAAAATACACTTCACCTGTTCGCCAGCTGGTAAAATAAGTCTTGCCCAAGGGTGAGAAAAACATTAAGCAAGAAGAAAAGTCTTTCTGAAAATCATGTAACTGCCACGAAATTAAAATTACTTATTTAATAGAACCCCTGCATGGAAAGTAGGAAGTTACACCAACGGTATTTAGAGCCACATGGTTACAACTGGCCAAGGAGTGCAGGAGAGTGAGTGCCTGGCGGCAGAGATCTTTAGTCCAGAGGGCTCTTTGTTTCCATCAATGCACGGGAGCAAATTCCTGGCAACTCCTGAAGGTTCCTGCCCAGGAGCCAGCAAGCCTGTGCCTGTGACCTTGCTAATGCCGTAGGGTTTTGCTCTAGCTCCCATCCAAGATAGTTTCTTATTGGTGGACCAGCGGATCCCTCCTTTCTCTCCCCCTCTTTCACATCTCATCTACCCTCCCCAGCAGCAGGACTACGTCGAGTCTGTGCTTCTTGACCAGAACACCTTAGGTTGCGTGCCCCTCTGCCTCTGGATAGGAAGCTGCCTGCAGGCAAAGGCCACATCTGTCACACCCTTCCTGTCCCACACGAAGCACTGCACACGCAGGGAAGGCTTAACGCCGAGAGCTGCAGGAAAGACCGCCGTGGGGACGGATGTGCATTCAGGAGAACAAGTTCAGTTCTGTCCACGACATTTGCGGCCATGGAGACTCATCCTGTAGCATCGCCATGGGCTGTCATAGCTCTGAGTCTAGAGCCGGAGTGAGAATCTGCATCGGCGGTAACAGCTCAGGACCTGAGGGAGGTGGGGGGGGAGGGATTGGTGAAAAAACCAAGGTCAGCTCTGGGAGGACTACCTCAAGTCTTTCTGCCATGAAGATCTGTGGAGGAGAGCGAGGCAGGGAGGGACGGATCTGTCAGCACAAGCTGTCCTGTCCATGCAGAGAGGGCCTGAATTCGACCCCAAAATGATAGTCATAATAGTGAACATTTATTGGAAACTGATAAATCGCCCCATTTCGTTGAATTCACACAGGAAAAAAAAATCAGAGTATATCCCATGTGTGATTCCAGCTATGACTTTCTTCAAGCAAACCCAAGAGCTGTTAATGCGATTACTATTTGAATCTGGCGGAGAAATAAATATTCTTATCTGTTCACACCGCAGTTGTTACTATCTGGTCACCACTAAGTGACCTTTCAGGTGACAGGTCGACCCCCAATTAAGAGAGATGATTCCTCACAAGCCCAAGGCCATGAGTAATTGAAACCCTCCAGCCAGAGGACAGGCAGGTCAGAACGGGGTTTCCTTAGTAGATAAATTAGGCCACGGTAACGGCACAAAACACCTATTGCCCTGTGGTTTCTACTGCTTCTGTCAGAATCTCGACTGCGAGAAAAACACGGGATTTTTCTCAGTCAGGGGCTGTGGTACAAGAATATGTATAATAATATATAATGTATTATCATAAAATAGTATATTTATATAGTATATATAGAAAGTATAGAATAAACATATATATTATATATAACAATATATATGTCTGAGTTTCTGCCAACAAGGTGACTCTTGATGGGTTCTTAGATAGTTTCAAGGGAGGGTCCAGCCACATCGGAAAGACCAAGCATGTCATTAGAGGACTGAGACTCCTAGCCCCACTCTCTGATTTCCAGAAGGTGTAGGAGAGCTGAGGTTGGGTTCAATCACTAAAAGACAATGACGTAATCAAATGTGCCTGGGTGGCCAAACCTCTATGAAAACTCTGGACAAGAAGTTTTGGAGAGCTGCCTGGTTGGTAAACGTATCCATGCACGAGCAAAGTCTCGCACCCCGACTTTGCGGGGACAGGAGCTCCCGTGTGCCCCCAACACAGCAACACAGACCTCACCCTTACGTTTCTTTCCCTTCGTTGTTCCTGACTTGTATCCTTTACAATAAAACTGTAATCGTAACTACAGCACTTTCCGTGAGTTCTGTGTATTGTTCTAGCAAATTATCGATTCCAAGAAGGGTGTTGTGGGAACCCCCAAACTTGTCGTTGTCCTGGCTGGCTGAGGCGTGAGTAGCTTGGGGATACCAAACACTTACTGCTGGCATCTGAAGTGGGGACACATTGGTGAGACTGGAGCCCTTCACTTACGGAGTCTGCACTCATTCTGCGTAGTTACTGTCACAACTTAATTGAGTTACGGGACGCCCAGCAGGTATCAGAGAATTGGTTTGGGATCATAAAAGCTAAAGTGAAATGGACAGCTGAATATGTATTGGAACTCAGCTTAGCACAAGGTGAACGTGCAAACATGCATGATGGCTTGTTAAATTTAGTCTACAGCGTGTTTTCCATTTGTCTGATAGGACCCAACTACTTAAAATAATGACTTTTCTGAAGCTCCGCCTGGAAGCCTTTGCTAACCTGCCAAGCTACATCTCTCCTCGTACATATGGCCCGGAACATCACGGTTGTCTTATTTATTAGTACCCTCCACTCACTGGTCCTCAACAGCGGGACATTCTGCATCCCGGGATACATTGGGCAATGTCTAGAGCCATCTTTGATTTTCAGGACTGGCTAGAGATGTGGGTCAGGGCCTGGGATGTGGCTGATCATTCTATGAGGCACAGGACAGCCCTCGCCACAAAGAATTACCAGCCCAAAATGCCACTGGTGCTGCCACCGAGAAACTCTGGGTGTCCATTGAACCAGGAGCTACTTAAGGGTGGAGATCGTATCTTAGTTATTCCTGCATCATTCGTACAGAAGCGACACTTGCTGAGTGGCTGAAGAAATGAGGTAGGAAACCAGGACCCCTCAGTCTGGTGGCTGTAAGGGAAAGGTGGGTCTATCCTGAAATGTGCACTAGCCAATTTAGCCCTGGAAAAATTAACATCCTAACACATTTTCATGACGTGGGCAAGGTTTGGTGTCTCAGGGCACAAGCCAGGGTCTCAGAGAATGGGCACAGTGGAGGGTCTGGATTGATCTGAGTAAGGAAGTGTAGAAGTGAGGTGGGAAACTGGGTTTTTGGGGGGGCACCGGGATGGCTCAGTCGGTTAAGCATCTGACTCCTGGTTTTGGTTCAGGTCACGATCTCACAGTTTGGGAGTTCGAGTCCCGCCCTGGGCTCTGTGCTAACAGCGTAGAGCCTCCGTGTCTCTCTCTCTGTCTCTCTCTTTGCCCCTACCCCACTGATTTTCTCCTTCACTCTTTCAAAATAAATAAATAAACTTTAAAAAGAATAATAAGAATTAAAAAAAGGAAGAAAGAAACGGGCTATGACACCCAGCGGGGCCTGATTTAATTTCTGGCACAAACAGTAGAATCTGGGGTAGCTGGTTCCTTTCCTCAGTCTCTGTTTTGTCTTCTAAAAGATGGGAGTGTGCATTTTACAACACGAATGAACCTTGAAGACGTTATGCTGAGTGAAATAAGCCAGTCTCCAAAGGGCAAATAGTGTATGATTCCACTTCAAGAGATAACCTAGACTAGTCAAATTCATGGACACAGAAAGTAGAGTGATGGACGCCAGGGGTGGGGAGTGGGGTGGGGAGGGGGAAAGTGGGGAGCTGTTGTTTAACGGGAACAGAGTTTCAGTTTGGGAGAGATGCGAAGTCCCGGACATGATGGTGGCGGTGGTTATACGACACGTGAGTGTGACACGTTATGTGACATATATTTTACCACACCACAAAAAGGAGAACAAGATGTGGGCATTTGCGACGACGTGGATGAACCCAGAGAGCATGATGCTAAGTGAAATAACACAGGGAAAGACAAAGAGCGTATGAGTTCACGTCTAGTGGAATCTTCAAAAAGCAAAACAAAGGCACGTACAAGCAAACAAAAGCCTCTTAAATATAGAGAACAAACCGATAGTTGCCCGAGGCGAGGTGGGGGGCTAAGCCACATAGATAAAGGGGATTAAGAGGTACAAACTTCAGTTACAAAATAAGTAAGTAGGGGAGAGGAAAAGTGCAGCACAGAGAATATAGTCACCCAAGTGCCACAAAGCATAGACCGCAAACGCGAAACGGGTGCATCCGCGTATTGATTGGATAAGGAGAAACGTTTCAGATTCATTCTTCTTCTTGAACTTCTAACTTGGTGTCCAACTGTCCCCCAGAGTTTTCCAGACCTCCCTGAAGCCCCGGGGCATTTCGTGCCAAGACGTTCGAGCCCTGGTAAGGACTAAAGCAGCCATGTGAAAGTCTTGCTAGTCTGAAAATCGTCCTTACTGATCTGCATGACCAAAGGTTTATCCAGGGAAAAGCTCCATCAACCTCTCTTGTCTCTTGGGCCCCGGTGATAAATTACACTGGGCAAGAGGCGAGAGCAAATGTTTATTGATTAATACATCATTCAAAGCTGCAGACAATCCCGTATAAGAGGAGCGAGCATTTATGGGGTGGCAGACCAGAGTCTGGGTAATATTTCGTGTCACATCCATGAATAACTCCACCTGGAGGGACTACAAGGACGCGGATTTTAAAGATAAGGTGACAGAAGGAACCGGCCTCAGGACGTATAAGTGAGGGATGAAGCGGGGCAAGAATCTGAACCCAGGCACCTCTGCACTGTAGGCCTCCCACCGTTTGTGAGGACTCGCATCTTCTGTCTGGAACAGCGTCTGTCCATCCCGCAGGCTCTCAGCTCTGGGAGGGCACTTAGCGAGTTCTCCGGAAGTATCCGTGCAATCGGCGAACATGGCTGGTGGACGGGTGCTTCGGAGTTCGGGTTTCACGGAGGTAAGCGACAGAACCTGGTCTCTAACCCCGGAACGGGCATCCACCAGCGTTCTCCCTGGTCCTTCTCCCACATCCCCAGCTTAGAAGTCTGTGGAGGCTTATCCGAAGGAGCAGCCACCATCCTTCTGACTCAGTGGGAAGTTTCTTACGGCACCACCCGTCTCCTGCGGCCGCCCCACGCTTGCAACTGCACAGGGTCCCCCCACCGGTGCCTCTTGCCTGCCTCCCCACGTGTGCAGATACGACCCCAAAGCTCTTTCTCTTCGGACGTCAGGAGGCACTAACTCAGTTCGGAGAGCAGCAAGGCCTGCCTTCTAGTTTCCTCTGCCACCACTGATGATTTATACAAAGCCAGGGAGGATTCCTAGCCCCCGGGTGTCCCGCCTCCCACGGTGAAAATCAGAATTTTAGCACGCACTGCCATCAATCCGGAATCTAACCAACCAGAAAATTCATTACCAAAATGCTTTTGGAAATCGGCATTTGGGAAGACCAGTGAGCCGTAGGGAGGCGTAGAGAGCTCACGCCAAGGGCCCGGGTGCTGAGAAATGTCATCATCACTTCCTGCTTTCCTGTTTTCTTTTACTCAGCCGAGCACATTCCCTGATTCGAAGGGGGTGGGGGGGGGCCTGAGGCTGGAGGTTGACGCGAAAAGAACGCTGAGAACGCGAGCTGGCCTAAGATGAAGAAAAGTGTACATGGGCAAGAAGAGAAGAAGTACAGGGGGCAGGGGACCCACCCGAAGGAATGTTGGGGAAATGAACAGAATCCACAAGAGCACGGCCAGTGATCTCAATGCGCAACAGGTGTATTGAACACAACGTGAGGATTTCAAGGCGTGTGTCATGGAAAAGCCCAGAAGCGAAGCTGAAGGGAGAATCCAGCCTCCCGGAGAGTGCCAGGGTCACTATGCTGTGTTTTATTTTATTTTTTAATTTTAAAAAAATTTTTTAAAAATTTTAAACGTTTTTTAATTTTTTAATTTACAATTTAAAATTAAATTTTTTTTTAATTTGGAGATTTTCGCTATTTATCGGGTCTCTCAAATGAATTCAATTAATGCAGCAATTCAATTTTTCAAAGGGGGTGGAATTGTTAAATATGGCAAGTTTGGGGGGCGCCCGGGTGGCCCAGTCGGTTAAGCATTTAAATTAAATTTTTTTTAATTTTTTTAATTGGGGGGGAGGGGCAGAGGGAGAGGAAGAGAAGCTTAAGCAGGCTCCACACTCAGCACAGAGCTGGACACGGGGCTCAATCCCACCACCCTGGGATCGTGACCGCAGTCGAAAGCAGGAGTCAGCGCTCAGCCGACTGAGCCACCCAGGCGCCCCTCCCCCAGTGTACGTTCTAGTAAGGCCTTAAATTGGAGGTGTTGGTGGAAGACTGCTGATGCCCTGGATGTGTTCCCTGACACCAGAGTCACCCAAGAACTCTCCCCAGACTGCACTCTCGTTTGGAAAGGTTCACTAGAAGTTGCACCGGACTTGAAGTTGGAGCCCTGGGCCTCGGTCTCTCACTAGCTGCGTTACTGAACCCCGGGTTCGGTTTCTTGGGCTTTCAAATCGATTACCTACGTTGTTGTTGGGAGAGCCAACTTCAACAAAACATAGGAAAATACGTAACATCACCGGCGGCCCAGAGGGAACTCAGGAAACGTCCGCTCCCTCAGACTAACGGTTTGCATCGCTTGCTTAAATAAACTGCTCAAGGGGCGCCTGGGTGGCTCAGTCGGTTGAGCACCCGACTTCAGCTCAGGTCACGATCTCGCGGTCCGTGAGTTCGAGCCCCGCGTCGGGCTCTGGGCTAATGGCCCAGAGCCTGGAGCCTGCTTCCGGTTCTGTGTCTCCCTCTCTCTCTGCCCCTCCCCCGTTCATGCTCTGTCTCTCTCTGTCTCAAAAATAAATAAACGTTAAAAAAAAAAAATTTAAAAAAAAAATAAACTGCTCAATACACGTGGCTTTCAGCTAACAATCAGAGCGTCTCCCGTCTCGGACGCAAGCGAAAGGTTTATGTTAGGGAGCGCAGCGGACTGGCTGGCCATGTGTACTTTCTGGAGGAAGATACTTAAAAATTGGAACAAGGGTATGGACGCAAGATACGTGCAGTGAGAAAATATTTAGACGACAAAAGTACGGAAGAAGTTGGTGAGTTTCTGTTTTTTTGTTTTTGTTTTGTTTTTTTTTTGAAATGTAATTGCAAACCACGGTCTAACTCCAAAACAGTTTCCAATGCAGATAAAAATAGTACGCTCTGGCACTGCTTCCTGAACTCCCGTCATCAAATTTCATACGCATGCAACGCCTTATCTTCTTTCCCAGGCTCGGTAAAATCAAGCTGTCGGGGGAGAGAACTCACAACTGCCCAGGCGCTGGAGTGGCGCACATCAGCGTGTTTCTTACAAAAGCCCCGTAAAATATACGTAGGCAAAGACGGTATTTTTTTCTGGCTTGTCTTATAAAGTATTTGTAATTCCAATGATTTCCAGGGGACCTGCGATTTGAAAGGGTAGGTTTACCTGAAGCAGCATGCCGTGCTGAGCTCACCGAAAAGTAGGACTGGAATCTGAAATTAGTGTTTCCATCTCTCTAGTTGCCATTAATAAACACCATTGATTCACTCTCTGTGGGCACGGATGTTATCCAAAATACAAGATGTATGGTTATAGGAAAATGGCACAGGGAAGGTGATCCATTGTCGAGATTTGCAATCTTGGTTTGACACAGACTAGGTGATTTAAAAATGATTCTGAGCCTGGAATTCTGTCAGAAGGAAAACAAAACTATTCGGTATGACTTTGCAGAAATGAATTCTCAGAAAGAATTTGGAGACTTTCACTATTCATCAGGTCTCTAAACTGGGTTCAATTAATGCACTAATTCAATTTTGCAAAGGGGGTGGAATTTTTAAACATAGCATGTTTTGGGGGCACCTGGGTGGCTCCGTCGGTTAAGCATCCAGCTTCAGCTCAGGACATGATCTGACAGTTCGGGGCCCCGAGTCGGGCTCTGCGCTGACGGTGCAGAGCCTGGAGCCTGCTTGGGATTCTCTCTCCCTCTCTCTGCCCCTCCCCCGATTATTCTCTCTCTCTCTCTCTCTCTCTCTGTCTCTCTGTCTCTCTGTCTCTCTCTCAAAATAAAATAATTAAACTTAAAAAAAGAATTTAAATAAATAAATAAATAAAGCAAGCAAGTTTTGGAGAATTTTTTTGTTTTCTTTTGTCTTAGGCAATCCGCACAAATCACAACCGAAAGCCGATATCCTATGGTAATATTTTTTGGGGTTTTTTTTTTTTGCACGACAAGAAACAAAGCAAAGGTTAGTGGGGTTCTGCATTTTGTCTGGTTCTGTTAATAATAATGGGAAAGCGGCTCACCAGTTACTCCCAGCTGGGAGCGAACATTAATATAATTTCCAGCCTAGTCTTCCGAAGTTTAAAGCTGAATGTAAACGTATATACTAGAATATTTCCCACACATAAAGCATGTTTCTTTGAAAATGTGGTAGCACTTGGTGTTCACTAAATTGTGCCATGTAATGGCAGAGGGGATTAAGAATTAAGCTTTTTCTAAATGTTGTTGGGTTTTGGGTATTGAAGATATTTCCTTGTCCTCCCGACTCAAAAATGTACTATCATTAGAAGAGGAAATTTGTAACAAAAAAGCTTTTAAAAAGTCCTTTGATCATTCATGGTATTCTTTGCTAGACAACAGGAAAATAGTACCGAACTTATAAAAGCTTTAGAATTATTGCATTTTCCAGCTATAAGAGGCTTACTCTTTTTAGCCTATAGCATTAGAATAGTTAAGAACAACTTTTTTGTTTAGAGCCTGAGTTATTGAACACTGCTTGTATTAGATTGTTTTGTATTTGTTTTTATGTGGCTTTGAAGAATTTCTAAGTGATGCTGTTTGTGAGTTTGAGCCCCACATCGGGCTCCATCCTGATGGTGAGGAGCCTGCTTGGGATTCTCTCTCTCCCTCCCTCTTTGCCCCTCCCCTGCTTGTGAATGTGTTCTCACTCTCTCTCTCTCAAAATAAATAAACTGAAAAAAAATTTCTAAGTGATGTGTGTGCACAAATGATGTTTGTTTGTTTTTTATTCTTTCATGGTGTCTATCTCTCCTCCCCGCCTCCATCCCCTTGTCCAGACAGTGGTTCTAAAGGGCACAGGTGTTCTGCTTTATATCCACATTATCTCTGAAAGAATAAGTCAGAAATGTTAGCAATCATGCCCTGCACGGGGTAAGGTCAGTGTTAATACAGAATGCTAAGTAAATAAGGGAAAGTGTCTTAGTTCAGACGCTGTTACAAAACACCAGACAAGTGGCTTACACTACAGACATTAGTTTCTTGAAATCTGGAGGCTGGAGGTCCAGGGTCAAGGTGCCGGGAGATTCTGTTCCGGGTGAGAGTCCGTCCTGACGTGCAAATGTCTACCTTCTCACTGTGTCCTCACAGGGTGGAGAGACAGCTCTCTCTCTTTTTTCTTATAAAGCCACTAATCCCATCATGAGCCCCCCCCACCCCCTGCCCCCACTGCCTTGTGACCTGCTCTAACCCTAACGACCTCCCAAAGGCCAATCGCCAAATACTGTCAATTTTGTGAAGGGCTTCAACAAACGAGTTTCAGGTGGGGGGTGGGGGGGGGGCATGTGACTCAGCCTGAAGCTTAAACCAAAGCAGGAGGAGACAAAGGGAACTGTGGCAAGACCCGATCTGAACAAACTCACCGCAGGGCACCGGTTTGAATTAATTCCAGAGGTAACGTGTCGGTGCACCTGCAGAGGCTTCCGGCACATTCCGCGTTGCGTTCGTAAGGCTGTGTCATTCAAGGGGACCAGGCTGGCCCGCAGCCCCCATTCCCGATCTAGGACTCGCCACACAGGCCTGTCAGGGAGCCCCGGCAGCAAGCAGGCTCTGGTCTGCTACTCTACCTCCTCCTATCCGTGGTTTTGCGTCCTCGAGGTTAGGATTGTTACGCTTAGCGTCGCTGTGATTGAGTTCGTGCCAGGTGCTACACCAGAGCAACGAGTCGGAGCCAGAGTAGGAGCATCTCTGATTCTGTTCATTGTCCCAGCTTCCTCTCCCCCGTGAGAGGGAACACAGCCCTTCCTTTGTCCTGGTTCAGACCCCCTCCCCTTGTGTACAATGGAATTTCCCCGGCTTAGTCTGGCTCGGCTTGAGAGTGGGCACAGGTAGAGGCAGTGACACTGCCTGGCATCTGGGCAACTCTGGCTATTGTTGAAATAAGAAGAGACCAAGTGTTTTTTTGTTTTTTAATTTTTTTTAACATTTATTTATTTTTGAGAGAGAGAGAGAGAGAGAGAGAGAGAGAGAGACAGAGTATGAACAGGGAAGGGGCAGAGACAAAGGGAGACACAGCATCCGAAGATCCAAACCAGGCTCCAGGCTCCGAGCTGTCAGCACAGAGCCCGACGTGGGGCTCGAACTCACAAACTGCGAGATCATGACCCGAGCTGAAGTCGGACGCCCAACTAACTGCCTGAGCCACCGAGGTGCCCCAGAGGCCACGTGTTTTTGAGTCTGATGTAGCCCTGTTTCAGGCAACTCTTCTGGAAGCAGCTTAGTTAAAAAAAAAAATGGATTTGATTGACCGAAGATACAAAGGGATTATTAGATTTGAAAGTCAAATGTCTGATCTGGTTAGAGGAATTGAAAAAAGGGAAAGAAATTATAATTAGAAATGATATTAACAATGAAGAAAGGAAAGAGGGAGAGAGAGAGCATGCCTAAAAGTCAATCGGATTCTAAATTCTTTAGTCCTTCACCTAACAATTGCTGAGGATTGATTACCTACGTGACGTGATCAATATGATTATGAAATCAATATGATTTAGAAATAGTCTAGAAGAACTTAAAATGAAACTACCAGATCCCTCCTGTTGAGCGCAGCCCTGTCGGTGTGTCCCTTTTCCCAGGGGTTTACATCCTAGTCCTGACACATGTCCCTTGGTCCCCTCTCTGTCCCCTCCCCCAGGCCTCTGCAGACCTCCATGAGATTATTTATGCAGCTGAATCAAGATGCTGACTTCAGCGTTGTAAAACACGGCAGCCGGGGAGTCCAGGCGCGAGGGCCTGATTTGCTGACAGTTTTCTAAGCCTCAGTAAATGCCAGGGGCTCCCTCCTCCCGCCTTTGTGTGGTTGCGTTTCAGCAGCCGGCAGGCTGGAAAGCCGCTGCCCTGCAGTCCCTTGTCCAGGGCTCAGGGAAGGCGCTGCCCAAATGAAGCAAAATGTGGCCCCGCCCTGGAAAGCAGCTGTCACTAGCTCACTCAGCCGCACGCACCAAGGCTGCGTGGACAGCAGCAGGCAGCGGACGCGGACGCAGCGTGGCCAGGTTGGCTCTCCTCCTCGGGCTGGGAAGGTGGGTCACCCCGTTCTCCAAGCGTGGAGAAGCTTAGGAAAGGTGTGCCTACCCACTAGCAGGCTGGGGACAGCCACTGCTTCGTGATAACCTCTTCTCTTTTAAACATCGTTAGCTCCCAGAAATGGAGGGCCCAACATCACGCAGTAATGGAAGCACAGATGAAGACATTCTGCAGGATCCTGGGGAAGCAGAAACATTCCCTGCCTCTGCTGCATTCCAGTCAGAACACATGCGCACACAGGCGCAAGCGCATGCACGTAGGCACACACACAGGTGCACGTGCACACGGGTGCACACACGGGTGCACACACAAGTGCACATACACTCAAATGCACATGCACGCATGTGCACACACACAAAGGCGCACGTGTACTCAGGTGCACACGCACACACGTGCATACACACACAGGTGCACACACAGATGTGCATGCACACGGGTGCACACACAGATGCACACACACAGGTGCATACGCACACAGGTGCACATGCACACATGTACACACACAGGTGCACCCACACACAGGTGCACGCACACACGGGTGCATAAACACACAGGTGCACACACAGATGTGCACGCACACAGGTGAACATGCACACGGGTGCACACACAGATGCACATACACAGATGCACACACACAGGTGCACATGCACACATGTACACACACAGGTGCACCCACACACAGGTGCACACATACACACCCGCCACTCTCTCCGGCTGAGAATATTCAGCACTGAAGAAGTTGATTTTGCTGGGGGGCCTGGGTGGCTCAGTCGATTAAGCGTCCAACTTCAGCCCAGGTCATGATCTCCCAGTTCGTGGGTTCCAGCCCCACATCAGGCTCTCTGCTTTCAGCACAGAGCCTGCCTGGGATCCTCTGTCCCCCTCTCTCTGCCCCTCGTCTGCTCATGTTCTCTCTCTCTTTCTCTCTCCCTCAAAAATAATTTTTTTTTTACAAAAAGAAGTTCATCCATGCAGCTTCCCCGCTGTTGAACTTGTAAAGCCTGAACACCACGGAACCAATCAGTAGACACAGATCTGCCACTCAATGCGTCAGCACCCAGTACAGAGACACAGGGCCACCACGATAACTGTGACATGGTGTGACTCGTGCCAGGTGCTACCCTATGCGTTTTACCAGCCTAATCTCAGTCAGCACACAGAAACACAAAAACATTTTATGGGTTGGGATTTCTATTCTCCCATCTTTCATGACAAACTTTGCAGCTTAGAAAGTTTAAATAATGGCCAAAGCTAATGACAGAAGTTGCTTGGAGCCCATATCCTATAAATCAAATGCGTTTTGTATCAGTTAGCTATTGCCACAAAGATACAGAAAAAGCACCTCAAAGCATAATGGCTTAAAACAATGATGTATTCTCAGGTGTGTGCAGGTTGGCAGAGGGCCAGCTGATCTAGGATGAGTGCAGCCGGAGGTGACTGTTCCACGTGACCCTCGTCCTTTCCCTGGGACCAGTGGATTGGCCACAGCATGTTCTTCTGATTATGAAGCCAGATGCGCAGACGTTCCCGTGGAAATGCACAAGCCCTTGGTCTAGTGTTGGACTGGCACGCCAGGACCACCTTCCCATTCTACGGGGCAAGGAGAGACACATGGCCAAACCCAGACTCAAAGACAGGGGCAATACGTGTCCCCTCTTTTATAGGAGGCACTGCAAAGTCATCAGGCAAAGTGTATAGATTGGGAAGGGTGGAGAATAGATAGAGAAGAGTGGACACCACACGACCTATCGCCCCCATGCTCTTGGCCTCCACACTGTGTCTCTAGATCTATCCCCATAAGGTTGACCTTTCTGGGCGCTCCATAAATTCATTCTAATGTATATTATTTCACGGCGGGAGATAAAATAGCTTCTAGTTGAGAACAGTGGCTTTGGCATTGACATGAGAAGACTATCTTCCTAAATCCCAGCTGTTGCCCACTAGCTGGGGGAGCTTGACCAATTAATTTAGGGTCTCAAAGCCTCATTTTCCTAGTAAATAATAAATGCCATGTGCTCAGCATGGTGAAGTCAAGGTTTCCTGCCATTTTAGAATCGACATCCCAGCAGGAGGTCATTTCTAACCGAATATATTCCCCTCCAAAACTTCCTTACGTGTCCCTTCCCTTTGGAGTTCAAATGCGTGTGTGGAGTGAACAGCTCGAGCGACCTTATTTGGCATCCGCTATTTTAAGAGATGTGTGTGTGTGTGTGTGTGTGTGTGGCTGCATTGGGAACAGGCTTTTTGTCTCTGTGAACTGTTCCGAATGGGATGTTCAAAATACACGCAGCTCCTTGCCTAAGTCTTTAAATCTTTCTATTTCTAGCTCGTATAAACCCATTTAGAAAAGTGATGCTTCTGTCTGTTACCAAAGGACCATTCTAGGTGGATGACTGCTTCCGGGTGCGGAGGACGGCTCCCTCACCACCCTGGCACGAGGCCCACCCATTGTACAGGCACAAGGATGGAGGGTGGCAGGGGGTGCTAATGGGAGTCTGAGTTGGGGCAGTCTGGGTGAACCAGAGAGCAATAAAGCAAAGGCGAAGCAGTGAAATGGGGGGCCAGGGTTCTCCAGCGCCTTTCTTGACTTCTTCAGTGACAAACCTCCCTGATGTATGCAAGTAGGGTGGCCTTACGTGGAGATCTCCGCGTTATCACAATCTCAGCCTTCCAGCTGAGCTGCATGTTCTCCCGCTGGACATAAATAATCTCAGAACATCCACCCAGACAAGATACCAGCAAGATACCAACACCCGCCAATCTTGCTAAATAAGTGACTTCTATGCCTTTACCCCGTTCTTGTTTTATCCCGGCTGGGGTGTGCCCTCCGTACGGATGAGATTTATTGAGATCCCACTTCTAGGATCGTTCCTGCTTGTTGATAATACCCAGTTATTCATAGCAAACCTCTGTGCCCTTAGAGTGTCCCCCAAATCACCCCAACCGATGCCCCAATCCTCTAACAGTCTCTCTCCAACCACCTCTCATGCTGAGACTTCTCCGGTTCCCCGTGTTCTCTCTCACCACAGCTGGCCATAAACCCACCTGGTTCAACCACAGGGGTGCTCCTGGTGGAGCAGGATGCTGAGGCATCTTCGACATGGAATTGGGTCTAAGATCTTGGTTTTGGTTACTTACTTCTTGTTTCTGACTCCCGAACCCCTTCTTTGTCCAGAACCCCTGGGTGTCTCAGGCCATCCATGCAATCAGAATCCCCGAGAAACCCCTCTCTGTGTTCTGTTCATCATGGCGTCACACAGTGATCTCCCACAGAGCCCTTCCGGAAGCCCAGTCGGTGAACACATCCTAAGCATCCACAGGCTAAGCCCCGGGCTGACACTTGAGGGGGGAATAGCTTTGTCCCCACGTTATCGTAACTACCCACCAAGCACTTCCTATGGTGTGGAGACAGCATGCTTCCCTGTGCCTTCTGGAAGCTTCCATCCGTGGGGAATACAAAGCAGGCACATTCGACCAAACCCGAAGCCTCAGACCAGCTACGCCATGCATCAACTCGTTCTTATCAGGAATCGGCCGGGCGCACTAACAAAAAGGTAATTATTTATTAATGGTTACTTGAAACCTGGGGTTTCCTCACACAATTTCAAAACACAGAGGGCCATTTCTTTTAAGTGGTTTCCAGACTTTGATAGATGGAATATTCTTTTGTGCCAGCAAAGGCATAAAGGCAGTGATGCTAACCAGAGTAACTATAGAAACTATACTATCTCAGCACAGCCTTGGAAATCTCTGGACAATCATTCATTCACGTGAAGGAAACATCAAGGCAATAGAAGAACCATCTGGTCTCTATAGCTAGCACACTTGAACAGCTTGTAAAGGAAAAAAAATTAAGCCTCACAACAAAAATCTGGCAGATGACAAACCCAAAATTTTTACGTTTATCAGCAGGTTGCTGTAGACCGAGATCAATACACAAAAGAGAAAGAGAACTATCAGACTCTAGCACCCCTGGCGGGAATGAAAAGACGGGCAGAAGAAACTTGAAATAGAAACTGATTATAGTTATACTGCCCCCAAACACCGCTCGCGAGAAAGCTATTTATTTTCTTTACAGATGATGGGAAATCCAAACAGAATAAAATTATACGGGATGTTGCAAAGCAAAGCAAAGCGTTTCTGTGGGTGTTTCCAGTTCAGATGGAAAAATGTAAGGAGAGCCCACGGAAAGTCTGTTCCGCTGTGATGCGAAAGGCGATTTCGCAGATTTGAAGGTAATGACCGGTCCAAAGATGACTTCAACCCAAGCCTAGAATAAGTGGCTTAAGCGAAATTTCGGAGTAACCCTCAGCTCCTGGGTACAGATAAGGTCCTCCCTCCTTATTTCTGCTTGCTTTGTCTCTCTAGGTTCACCTCTTAGGAGCCCCGGGCACTTTTGAGCTCATAGCTTGACTTGGGCCCACAGCAGCATCCTGAGTCAAAGCTCTTCAAAATGGAGTGGCTTTGCCTGGGTGCACCAGACCAGACGGTCACCCAGGTCACCGGGCTTGGCTGAAAACCAAACCGAGCCCAGCCAGGGATGGCCCACCTTAGCTTACAACTTCAACGCGGCCAAGTGGGTTTTCCTGTGCTTTTCGGGCCCCTTCCAGCAGCAGTCTGAAAGGCTGGCAACAGAACCCTAATAATACTCTTTACTGAAGAGGGCGTTTATGTGTTTTCAAAGTCCTTCTAGGGCCATTTAATGCCTATTTATGCGCATGTGTGTGTGTGCGTCCAACTATCTCACCAAAAAGACAACCTCTTATCTACACAGAAAGTAATAGAGAGAGAGTGCCTCCTGGTTTCCCTTCGCCTTCTGCTCCCATCACCCAGAGGGAGCCGCCGTTACTGGTCTTGTGTGAATCTCTCCACGCTCATCAAACACTTACTTTCTTAAAAAAACAAGAGTTGCGTCATAGTTTGCAGCTTCTGCGACTCGCTCTTTTGCCTTTGTGACTGTAGCGGATGGCATTCTAACCGGTCCACAGCGGGCACGCCTTCTGCTCATTAAAAGCTGCGGTTTCCCATCGCACAAAGGTAGTGTCCTTTACCCACGCGTTGTCCCGCATCCTTCCAACGACAGACGGCGTGGCACCAAACATCTGCGAGCGTGAAAAAAAAATTACAACGCCTTAACAGGCTTGCAACTGTCCTTTTTTTTTCTTACCTCTGAGCCGCGTGGCTAAATGTGGGTGGTTTCATGTGTCTGAGGCTCTTGACTTCCAAACATAACCCCAGGGGCACCCCCCCCACCCCGCCGCCCTGAGTTAGTGAGCTCACGTCACCAACAAGTTAAGAGACGGTACCTGGTTTCAAATGCGAGAATGATAGACGTTTGAAATAAGTCCTTCCTATTTTTACCCCTGCATCGAGTTGAACCCCGAATCCTACCATTTCTTGCTTTTAAACATTTCCTAAGCGAATCTGCTCTCTTCCCGGCTCTCCGGCCACCTCAGTCAACTCCCGTCTCTTATCTGAGCTTCTGGAACATCCAAGTTGGCCTCTCTGTGCCTCTCTTGTCTCCCTTTAAACAGGCAGCCTGTCGATCTGTGTTAACACTCCATTCACATGACTTAGTCCCCCACTTAGCCCCTTCCCAGACGTCCCACTGGCCTCAGAATCAAGGAAATCCTTCTCAGTATAACTTGCACGGTTCCTTGCTTTCTGCTTCGACCTCATATTTTGCCTTTACCTACCTGATGACCCATAGTCCGGGCGGGCAATGGAACAACCCCATTCTCTCCCCCATCAGGTCTCCGCACCTGCCATGCCCTGAACCTGGGTCAAGGTTGCCCTCTCTTCACCCTCCCCACCACACCCCTGCGATACCAGCTGTGCCCAGAGCAGGCTGGGTCACCGTGAAACTCAGGGTGCTTCAACTTTCAGACTTCATTGACTCCAGTCACCTTCAAAGTCCTGGCCTTAATTGTAAGTTAATATATATATTTAAATGCTTTTCTTGAAGAGGGCTCACCAAACTTTATAAACTGCAGGCCCCACAAACCCGCGTCTTCCCTTGTTGGCCACTGAACAGCTTTGCCAATTTATACCTAATCTGCAGTTTCCTGGTCCTCCAGGGCCTTCCTCTCCCGTTGTACCTCAGTGGTCTCCTTCACGTATTTCCAGAACCTTCTCTTCCACGGATCAGCACGTTGAGAATTTCCCCAGGGGCGGATCTCATTTTGTTCCTTCCTTCCTCCTCCTTATACACTCGTAAGCTCTCTGTCTATCCTCTACACGGACCCCATCTTCCGTGCTTCCTCTAGCATTGGCTAATTTAGTATTCTGGGCAGGACTCAGGCACATCCTGTTGGCTGGTTCTTCCAACTCATTGATAAAGATTTTTAATAAACTCGGTCCTCACAGAAACCCCTGGGACATTCTTCTAAACACCTTCCAGCAGCCAGATGTGCTGCCATTTAGGTATCCGTTCCGCTGCCTTTGGTTTACGGTTTTGGAGCCCGTTTTCAATCTGCACTGGAATTCTCCTATTCCAGCCAATTTGAACTTGTTTTGCAAGTAAAATTTCATGAGACATTTTTATCAAGTGCTTTAGTAAAGTCAAAATAAGTAACATCTGCTGTGTGTTCCCCTCAACCATTCATCTGGGTGATGTGTGCGCACGTGTGTGTGTGTGTGTGTGTGTGTGCACGTGCATACATTTCTTTTCAAGAAGCAAGCTATTAAGTCTGTCTGGTGGCGTTTGTCCCTAAGAAACCTGTGCTGCTACGGGTCCTGGATTTGTTGGTTTGGGGCTAGTCAGTTTCCATCGGTTAGGTTTTTCCCTCCTCCTAATATTGGTCCTCTACTGTAAACAATTTTTTAGCCGATCAATGACGCAGAGCATATAGGACTACCTTTCACGAGATCACCTCTTCCTTCCTTTGGGGACCTCACGGGGTTCACTCTCCTCTCCCCGCTGATTCTAATCAAAGTGAACCCCGTCCCACAGGCTGCGCCTGGCTCCAGACTCTGGCCCCCATCTCCCCGTTGAACAGGATGAACTGGTGCCTGGGAAGCTGCCTCTCATGTCCTCCACTTTCCCACAGCTGGATGCCTGCCTCCCTATGTAAATGCACCTGTTTAACCTGCACCTCAGGACCCCTTCAGCCCCTGTCTCTTCAAATGCTGTGTCTGGCCCCTCCCTGACCAAGACTCACTCCCTAAGCAAACTTCAGTCAGGCTCCCCTGAGCTCTCTTCCCGAACAGGCCTCACCCTTGCCATACCCGCAGCGCCCAATGTTATCACGAGTCCTGCTAAGTCAGTTGAGAGAGAATCCTCTTCTTCCGGATCTGATCTCCCGCCGTATCTGACCAAATTCACGATCAGGCGTCTGACTGCCCCGAGCTATTGTTTGCAAGGATCCTGTTGTCCGTTTAGCCAGAAGGCCAGCTCTCCCTGATGTCACCTCCTGGGGAGTTTCCATCCATGGGTGCCACCGTGTTCCTTGGCTACTTGCTGGTGCAGTTTGGGGAACTGAACCCAGTCCCGTACTCAGGCCTCTTTCCCGCTATTGCTATACTTCCCAGGACCCGGAGGCGGAGTTAATTTCTGCAGTGGTCCTCAGGCCCTTGAGGGTTCAGAGGCTTCGTGGAGGGGTGGCGATCGGGGAGGAGCAGAGAAAGGGAACGGAGGCTGAAAAGAATATTCGAAACTTAAGATAACTTACACTAGTAGTGATCTGGGGAAGACAGAGGGAGAAAAAAAAGGAAAAAAAGGAGATTGCATAAAGGTGAGCATGGAAAGGTCCGGAGCTTCAGAGAAATGAAGGTTTTGCTAAGCACGGTCAGCGACGGTGGCGGGAAGTCTCTGAACTGAAAGACAGAGGCCCTCCAGCTATCGAAAGTTTGCATAAGCTTCTTTCTCTGCATGAATCTTACCCTCTGAGCCCACAGGGGACAGGGAGCGCCCCAGTTATCACTTTGTGTGGGAACCCGGAGAGGGTGACACTGGCACTCCTGGCTGTGCTTCTCACTGTTCCACGGGGTGACGCGGAGGTAGTCAGGGGGTCATGGAGGCAGCGTGCGTGAGTTCTGCCATCCGTCCATTCCTAGCGCCCCAAAGTCCATTTCCTGCGCCAATTCTGATGCAGTATTTAGGACTTCCCGTCCCTTACAGACATATCAGGAAAGAAACCTACCCCCTGCAAGAATCAGGCCATCCTTTGCTTCTAATCTGTTCTCTCAAACCCCGGGAGAGGCCATCCCTCCTCACAACAGTGGTTTCTTACTGACCATCGTCACCTAAGGAATAACCCTGACGTCTCTCTGTGAGTGTCTACGGAAGAAAATTCCTCATACATTTGACGGTTGGCTAGAGGCATCTCCACTCCGGTTTTCTGGTGAAATGTTAAGCATCATGAAATGCCACGTGAGAGTGTAACTGATACTATGAGGGTTATTACTACTCCTTTTGGCTTGGGAGTCCTCACAGCCACGCAAACACGTCTTTCGTGTATTCAGGGCACCTGTATCGATCAAGTCGGGATCGATCGAGTCCCGATCGAGTCCCGATCGAGTTCGGGAAGAGAGCTCAGTATTCCCTCTGGTGTTGTACTAAGCTGCAGGAAATCTCCCTTCAACCTGTTATCTGCCTCGCATTGACCTCTCCACCGTCTTCGTTCTTGCCCATCTTGCTCTCCCTTCTGTATCTCTGCAACTCCACACCCGCCATCATCACCTTCTGGATGAAAAAGTAAAAATTAGTCCCCACCAAGAAAGTAAAAACCTGCCTGGCCATTCATCAGGCTGGAAGAACAGAGCCAGCTTGTGGAGTTCACAGGAAACACTATTTCCCCCCCAAGGACATCCTGGAGAGTTCCAGTATGTCATAGCAACCCCTTCTTTGAGTGACTGCCGCTTTTGAACCCACTGAGAAACTTTGTTCTCTAAAATCATAGACTGGAGGAACCTTTGCTGTTTGAAATTGTACCAGTAAGAATGAAACCTCCCGCTTTTGCCCGGGGGACCCAGTGGCTTTTGGACACAGAGAAGGAGTCAGGATTTACAAACCAGTGCAGAACTTCAGATAAGGGCAGACATTCCATATCTATCTTAACTTCCTTGTTTGCACTGGAACACTTTTCAGTCCAGACCTGCTATTGCCCTTTACCTTGTGGTGTTTTGCTTTGAGGCCTTATCAAAGCACTGCTCCTTTCAGATTACATTCGAACTCCATCATTGCCCCTTATTTTCTTGTTTGTTTGGTGAGACGCTCTCCAGACCTGCTTCCCCCTCATCTCGTCAGATCAATAAACCTGAATGTGTCCGTTTGTTCCCAGGGGTCTTAAGCTCATTGGACTAGGACACCGAGCACCTAATGTTTATTCTGCCACAAACAGAACAAATTTCCCCAAAGGTTGGCAGAACAGTGATGAAGTTCATCCCTTATCCTGATGTATGGTTCTATAATTCTTTCCCAAGTATTTCGAAACTAGAATTTCTGCGTTTATTAGGGAAATTCATACATGAAATAAGGTATTTAAATTACACCAATCTTGGACTCAAGGAGTCAAGATCAGTCAACACTTTCAGGCAAGGTTGGAAATAATTACCCTAGACTGGGATCACATTTTTATTTTTTCCATAAAAGAGCAGATAACACAAAAGCAGCTGTAGACAATGTGTAAATGAATGAGTGTGACCGTGTTCCAATAAAACTTTATTTACCAAAACAAACAGTGGGCCAGATTGGGCTCGAGGGCTATACTTTCTGACCCTGGTCTTAGACCATGTTGATAAAACGGAATCACAGTTCGTGAGTTTGCTAATTGTCTTCTCCATTGAGGATATGTGTCAAATATTACATGAGTACCTGAAGGAGGTAGATTGAAATCCAAAGAACTTTAAGAGCCCCCAGGAAAGAATGTATTATATAGTTGTAATGAAGGGCCATGAGAAATAACAAATTTTGGGCATCTACATTGTGCTTCGTACTTTATGTAAAATGACAAAACTTCATAGGGTTACCAGGTAGGTATTTAAATCCCCATCTTATACGTGATGGAATCTGGTCCAGAGGAATTATGAAGATTTCCTAGAATCACTGAGCTGTTAAATGGTGGCACCAAAGTGCAAAACGGAGTTCGTCTCACTCCAAAGCTGGTCTTTCTC
This sequence comes from Panthera onca, assembly GCF_046562875.1. NCBI lineage: Eukaryota > Metazoa > Chordata > Mammalia > Carnivora > Felidae > Panthera > Panthera onca. The sequence continues at coordinate 6,035,514 of NC_138345.1, read as the reverse complement.
AAATACACCCTGTGAGAATTTAAGCAAGTCAACTCTCCTTTGCCCATCTCTCTTCTTTCTTACCATTTTTTGGCAGGGCCAAGACATTATGTTCTCCTGTATGTATTTAATCAAAGACTTCTCTGGTGACTCTTAGTAAAAGAAATGTTTTATAATGGGGACGAGCCACCCACTTCCTTCTGACAGAGCTTCCTGGCGGCATTTTTCCAAGAACCAATGAGAAAGGACTAGAACCTGTTGCAGAGGAAGCTCCAAAAATGTTGCAAAGCTCTATCAGTCAAGCCAGCCACTGGAACACAAGCACCAAACCCCCAGCTAATGAACGGGACACAAAGGCAGAAGAGATCTCACAAGCTGGTACACGATTGTAGGGATTCTGATGCTAAAAGGGTTGGGTCTTCATACCCAAGCCCCAGAGTTGTGTCCTCCCCCCACATTCATATGTGGAGACCCTACGCCCCACTGTGATGGTAACTGAATGGGGAGGGGCCTAGATTTAGATGAAGCCATGAGGGTGGGGCTCCATGATGGCATTAGTGTGCTTATGGGAGCGGACACAGGAGAGCTTGCTTTCTCGCCCTGCACACAGGCAGTAAGGAAAGGTCATGTGTGGACATAGAAGGTGACTGTGTGCAGACCGTACTGGCACCTTGATCTTCGACTTCCAATTTCAGTAATTGTGAGACATAAATTCCTGTTGCTTCAGCGACCCGGTCTATGGATTTTGTTATGGCAGCCCATACCACCTAAGACACACCTCAAGGAGAAAACGTATACACAAAAATCCTTGGAATAACTCGATCTCTTCAGAAAGTTCCATTTGAAAAAGAACTATACAATATCTAAAGACACCACACTTCATTCACGTTGGGGGCCTGGATAAAAATTAGCTGTATTGGCAGAGCATTGAAAGCTTTGCCCTTCACATCCTCAGACGATAGAATTTGGATTGATTTCTAGGCTAGGACAGGCTGTGCCTTGTTTTACCTCTTGTGGGGTATATTTGCCTCCCCCTTAGCAGCAAAGTGGCCCGCCTTCATAAGTTGCGTGGATGACTTACATGCCCACTCTAGGAAGTGCTAAGAATCTAGCTTCCTGGAAGTATACATTGGCAGTGATTACCACGTCATGATGCACCTTAATGCCATTTTACTTTCTTTGTGGAGGAGAGTGGGAGAGGGCAGCTGCTGGAGAGGGAAACTGAGTTTCAGACTGTGGTTCATGCAACCCTAGAAAGAAGACCCGCAGTGTGATACCAACGACAGCACGCGGCTAAGATGGGATGGCTGGGTTTGCACGTAGTCTGTCTTTGGACTAAGCAAGCCCCATCATGGCCGGTTTTATAAGTTATTTCTTGGTCCACCCGTATCACCCCCGCCCACTCAGTCTCTACAGAGGAGGCCAGCACTACAGGGAGGCCCAGCAAATCCATTGCCACACAAGTTCCAGGAGTCAACCACAATGAAAATGCTCTTATCCGGACTGTTCATCTGCCCTCAGTCCACAGAGAAGTCACTGAATATTCTGGAGAAGTGCCAACAGAAGAACATCTTAGTAAGTGACCACTCTGTTCAAAAAGCAGACCGGAGCTAGTTTTTCACTTCTGATGCGCTCGGCACAGCTTTCGTGCTTACCCGAGGGGAGGCAGGAGAAGCTTCTGTCTTTGCTTTGTTACTTGGTTCAGGCATCAGATAAACCATCAGAGAGCAGACCAGGGACGCAAGACACTCATTGTGCAGGAGAAGAAACTCCAGACCAAAGTGTAGGTCCTAGGGGTCTCATTCACAAAGTCTCCCAGTGTGGGGTAGGTCGCTAAACCTGACCTGGACCTGGCTATCCACACAGGAAAATGAGGATCAGAGCATCACTACCAGGGCTCCAGTGAGAACAAACTTCCTGTGGGAACACAGCTAAGGAATTATTACATCTTTCCTCTTTCTGGCCAAGATGGTGTGACGGGGGCCAGCAGACTAGGTTCCAAAGGCATTTATCATGAGAGCGTCTCCATTCACAAACTTCATTTCGCCGGCAAGCCCCTTAAAAGCACACTACACACACACACAAGTAGTTTAGAGAAGGCAATGGGCAGGAAAGGCAGTTATGGACTTGGCCCTTGGCTGACGCACCTACCTGCCTGTGGAAGCCTAGTGCTGTGGAGCGCCACGGTCTAAAACAGGGTCAGCAGCAGCTGTCTCTCTGACGTTTAACGATGTGTGTAGAAATACATGGGGCCAAAGTCTTGGGTTTGAATCCCTACCATGCTGGCCTCTACTCAGGTAATTTCGGCAAGTTAATTTATTTGCCCTCCCTTTTACCTGACTGTTAAGACATGGGTGGTATGATAGTGATTTTTATGTGCCAGCTTGGGTGGACAAAAGTGCTCACTTATGTAGTCAAACATTCTGGGTGTTTCTGTGAGGGTGGCTTTGGGTGGAGATTTACACTTATGGTGGACTTTGAGTAAAGCAGATGGTTCTCCATAATGTCGGCGGGCCTTGTCTAATCAGTTGAAGGCTTGGCTAGAACAAAACACTGGCTTCCTCTACGTAAGAGGGAATTCTCCAGCAGACAGCCCTCCGACTTGATCTACAAAATCAGCTCTTCCTGGTTCTAGAGCAGATGGCCTTTGGACTCAAATCGCAGGTCTTTCCTGAGTCCCTAGCTTGCCAGCTTCCCTTACCAGATTTTGGAACACACACACACACACACACACACACGTGTGTGTGTGCACGTGCACGTGTGCGCACACAATTGGTTCTGTTTCTCTGGAGAACCTTGGCCAATACAGATGGTAATATCTATCTTGAAATGGTGTCCTGAGGGATAAATAAAAATGCTTGGTAATACCAAGCATTTGGTGAATACTCTACTTTTGTGATTATAAGGAAGGTAAAAAGGGGGCAGATTTCTGCCATGGCTTCTACTTTGGCTACTACATGGCTACTACTTCTAAGTTATGCCACATCTATTCTTTTTGTGTGTCAAGGGGATGGCATTACAGACCCAAAGATCCTCTTATAGACCCAGTGGGGCTAAACTTCCAACAGAGTTGGAAAAAAATTGCTGCTTGTATTCGCTTCTCGTTAGGAATTATCCAATGATTAGAACTTGTCGGGCCAGGGGAGGGGGAGCATCTCTAAGACCTTGCTCTCTGTAGTGTGCACCAAAGTTTAGGGCACAGCACAGAGATGGCCTCTTCCCTTGTTCCTCAACGGGAGCCTCGTGAATGTGTGATCACGTGGAATCAGGGTAGAAGCCCTCTTCGAGGCTGTCTGTTAGAATAACTGCAGGTTGGGGGTGCCCGGGTGGCGCAGCTGGTTAACCATCCGACTCTTGGTTTCGGCTCAGATCACGGTCTCGTGTTTCGTGAATATGAGCCCCATGTCAGGCTCTGTGATGACAGTGCAGAGCCTGCTTGGGATTTTCTCTTTCTTCCTCTCTCTTTGCCCCTCCCTCGCTTGCTCTCTCTGCCTCTCTCCAAATGAATAAATAAACTTAAGAAAAAAAGAAGAAGAAGAACTGGAGGATGATGTGCACAGTTGAAAATAACAATACACCTAGGACACCTGACACAGGATTGGCACTAGACGTGGAGCAAATCTCAGTGGAAACCCCTCTATGTGTCCTCTAAGCATAACTTAGAGACACAGGTTTGTCCTCTGTACTAACCTTCTTGGAAGGGGCAGCAAGGAAACACTGGAGATGAATGAAAAAGGTAAGGCCCATAGTTAATGGATGTCTTCAGGTTGAAGGAAACTCTGACGCTCCCTTCATTAAAAAGCCAGCCTTTGGGGAAAAGCCACACCTGAGCCATTAGGAGGAAAAGCATGCAGCGTGTAGGTGAATGAGGCCAGAGCAGAATTCAGCCCTCCCTCCTCTCAGCCCTTCATTGTGACCACGGAAATGAATTTCCCCCTTCAACCACAGAATACAAAACACTTGGATTTCTCTAAGTCTTCCGGAGGTGTAACTTGCATTCGGAAAAATCTGTGTATTTAACTTTGTTCGTCACCTGACCCAGGGGGATGAAAATGAACTCCATAAAACTGGCACAGCCACACTGGAGACAGGGCTCCGGAGCTCCCAGGGTGCCTCCCGCTCCCTCCCTGCCCTGTAATCGCGCTGCTGCAGCAGATAAAGGAACCACAGAGCCTGCATGCAAAACCCGAGCCTCCTCTCTGCCTCCCCTCCCGTAATTCATCTTTTCTGCTTTCCGCAGGAACCGCCACCCTCTGCAGTGTTCATCATTTGGCTGGGACTTCCCCCTTTTGTTGTCACCATCGCTGCCTTTGTTTTTGGAAAAGGAAGGGGGAAAAAAAAAACCATCCGTGTCTCATAGAGCCTACATGGGAGGGCGGCTGTGTTTGGAATACACCCTGTCACATGTAAAATTCATGTGGCCCTCTCCCTCTACCAACCTGAGCATCGCTCCTGTCCCTGAAGAACTTGGGAAATGCAATGTCAACCTGTTTTCACTCTAAGATTATAGCCCCAGTATTTTCACTTATTAATAACTAAGATCACTCCCTAACGAGCGGAATACTTTTCTAAAGACACCAAAAGCATCATGTGCGTGTAGATACTCCACGTCTGTGTGGAAAGAAACCAATATTTCTGAACTCCTTCACCCTCCACTGATGCAGTTGCCATGGAAACCGTAACATTAAGCCAGGGAGTTACTTCCTTCCGCATTACATAATATTATCTAATGCTTAGTTACTCCTGAACAAATGTGTTTGTTCAGTCGCTTTTTGTCCATGTAATCAACCATATCTGCCTCGATTTGATTAAACAAGTTGCAGCGGCATAAAATTCAGCGACTGACTGCGTCGTGCCCGGCTGCCTGTTACTCACCCAGAAAATGACATGCTCTGCATTTGCCAGAAAGGCTGCACGTGGGGTTGGAGAAGAGGGTCTGTGCGGCACCGGTGACACAGACGTGGCTACCGATTAAGGTAATTAGGATTAAAAGGACACGAAGTTAGAAACTGGAGCAGAAGTGCTTACGATGAAATTACAGTAGTTTTGAACCCTTTTTTTTTTCTTCTACCAAAAGGGGAGAAGACAGCACAGATTCTCTGGAAGGGTCTGTATGTAACGTCCTTCAAGGAAAGAAAACGTTTGCTATTGAAAGTCTTGCTCCAGGTGGGGACATTATTCCCCGTATTAGCAGCGGGCTTTCAGGAGGACTATCGATTTACGTGTTATTTGTGGGACCGTAATGGATGACCGTTCTCAGTGACCTTGAGGCTCCTTTCTTTCCAGTTATGGCCATGGACAGTCCCTTCATTCCTCTTCTGATTCATTTTAACACACGACTTCAGGTTATTTCGCAATGAGTGGCAATAAGGGATAGAATACCCAGACGTAAATAATGCTTGTTGAGACAAAGTTCTCGATGGAGCAGTGAGTCCTGCTCTTGCCTATAGGTCAATCTACTGTCTGCACACATAGCAAGATCTGGAAGGATTCATTTTCCCCTCCCTCCCTCTTTCCCTCCCCTCTTCTGCCTCTCTCGTCCTTCCTTCCTTCCTTCCTTCCTTCCTTTTCTTTTTCTTTCTTTCTTCCCTTTCCTTTTCTTTCTTTCTTTCTTTCTTTCTTTCTTTCTTTCTGTTTCTTTCTTTCTTTTTTCTTTCTTTCCTTTTCTTTCTTTCTGTTTCTTTCTTTCTTTTTTTCTTTCTTTCCTTTTCTTTCTTTCTTTCTTTCTTTCTTTCTTTCTTTCTCTCTTTTTAATATACTTACTGCACTAGCTACATGTTAACAGTATTTATTGAGAAATGAATTGAATCCCTAGGCTGGCATTTTATTTTTATTTTTTAAATTTGGAAATCAGATTTTATTAATTTCGTAATGATTTAATAACCTGGATAAATAAGGCTTATTTCCTAATACGCACATTTTATTTATTTTTTTAATTTATTTTTAAATATAGTTTATTGACAAATTGGTTCCCATACAACACCCAGTGCCCATCCCAACAGGTGCCCTCCTCAATGCCCATCACCCACTTTCCCCTCCGCCCTACCTCCCATCAACCCTCAGTGTGTTCTCAGTATTCAAAAGTCTCTTATAGTTTGCCTCCCTCCCTCTCTGCAACTTCCTAGGCTGGCATTTTAAAAACATTTGACTAAATATTTGTATAACTCTACAACCTATTTATGAGTTTCTGATATGTCCTCTTTAAGTATATTCTTAATAAAGACGTAGTGATAAAGTGCATAGTTATTTTAGAAAAAAAAAAAAAGATAAGCCAGAAGTCCATTAAAACCATTCAGAACTACCACTCAAAAAGAAGGATCTGTGCCATTTTTATGCAAATGGAGATAGCATTTAATTAGAGTTTCTACAGGAATACCTTTTGTTCAGATTTGGTCCATAATTCCTTTCTTCTTGTGTTTTCTTGAATCTGTTGATTCTGTCATGTTCTGCACCTGTCATGTCATTTTATTTCACGGTCTTAATTTGTTTTGCCTGTAATCCTTGGTCTTTTCATCTGCAAAAAAGTCAATGTTGACTTTTCCTGCTAATCTAGAAGTTTCATTTCCCTGCAATGTTCTTGCTCTCTCTCTGTCTCCTCCTTTCGCTATTTGTAACAACCCTGAGCTGGCCGGCACCTGGCTGTTTTCATCCAGCTTCCTTTGACTATGATGGGCTTCCTCCCTCTGGTTTCCTGCTCCCCCTCTGGGCGTCATGCCCTCCTAACTCCCCTCACCTCTTACTATGAGGTGCAGTTCGGGCATCACATCCTACAGTCTCCAGTTCACGACACTCAACCCCTCCCACCCACCAGTGAATTTTCCCCTCCTTGCTTCCACTGTGTATAATTCTATCACAACACCTATAAAATATTAATCTCTCAGTTGTGGATGAGTCTCTCTCCATTTGTTTATTAAACAAATACTTATGTGGCCTTACTCAGTGCCAATCCAGGACAGCGGGTCCACAGAGATGGTTAAGACCAACAAGGTCTGGTCCCTGAAGTTTAGCAGCTGTGTCTTGAATTTCTTAGCAAAATGTCTCACCCATAGTAGACACTTAACATTTGTTTGTTCAATTGGTTTTTAAAACTACCAGTGTTGTTACACGCATTACCTAAATTTTAGGATAGAAAAAAAAGAAATTAACAGAAAAAAAAGATTTATCTGTACTCTCACGTAGCTACGAGTTTAAGTCACATTTTTGTATGCATATTTTCCAAGCAGCATTTTCTTAGACATAATGCAAATCTCCTTTTAAAATGGGGTCCTAGGACATGTGCATTTTGTGCTTGAACATCTCATAGGTATGGCCATCAGCATTCAGATGGCTTCTTGTCATGCAGGCATAAATGTGTCAGAATGAGGGGACATTCCAATGGATCAGGTGATTCTTTAGTCATTCTTGCCTCGGGCCTGACTCTGTATTTTTTCATAACTTCACTACAGTGAGGTCTTTGCTGACTTGTCCACTCATCTGGAAACAAGAGCAAGAAAGGACATAGGAACTCAGTTCCCTGAAGACGAGAGGCTCAATTTCAAGGAACCGGACCAGGATTCATCTTTGTCTATGGTTTCTAATCGGAAAGTCCCCATTTGCAGTAACTGCCTGACATCTTGTGGGTCACATAAACCCTTTTGTTTGGGCATCTGATTTGGTACTCCAAAGATTTGCATACAAACATATCTTAGACCGTAACGTCGGGAGTCAAACTACCTTGACTTTCAAATATTGGCCCTGCACTTGAGGAAACTGTGGACAGTGAAATCTCTCTTTAATGTCACAGTTTCCTTTTATGTAAAATGAGACCAATAATGGAAGATTGAATGTAGTGCATGTGTATATAAAATCTTCAGGCTAGTGCATGGCACTTAGAAAGCATTCAACAGACATTCATATTGTACCACATCTTCTTTTTTTTTTAATGTTTATTTATTTTTGACAGACAGAGCGTGAGCGGGGGAGGGGCAGACAGAGAGGGAGACACAGAATCCAAAGCAGGCTCCAAGCTCCGAGCTGTCAGCACAGAGCCCGACGCGGGGCTTGAACTCACGGACCGCGAGATCATGACCCGAGCCAAAGCCGGACGCTCAACCGACTGAGCCACCTGGGCGTCCCATACCACATCTTCTTTATCTATTCATCCATTGATGGACATTTGGGCTCTTTCAATACTTTGGCTATTGTCGATAGTGCTGCTATAAACATGGGCGTGCATGTGCCCCTTCGAAACAGCACACCTGTCTCCCTTGGATAAATGCCTAGTAGTGCGATTGCTGGGTCGTAGGGTCATTCTATTTTTAGTTTTCTGAGGAACCTCCATCCTGTTTTCCAGAGTGGCTGCACCAGCTTGCATTCCCACCAACAATGCCAAAGAGATCCTCTTTCTCCACATCCTCGCCAGCATCTGTTGTTGCCTGAGTTGTTAATGTGAGCCATTCTGACAGGTGTACATCCTTACTTTCTAATAAAATGTTTCCATTGGCTTGATATCTCATTAACTTATTCTTTTTGATTCTATAAGTTCCTTGTCTTCTGGTATAAGCGATTTCCTCCCCTATAAGCCTCAATATTCACCGCACTTAGAATTTTTCATAGTATCCACTTTACCATTGTCTAGTCATACAATCACATAGGAGAAAATTTTGGCCCCTAGTAGTTCAAAATGATTCTACTTTGACACATCTACGATCAGTTTTATTTGGGGAGCTGAGATGAGACCATTTCCTACAATGGAATTTCCTTCGGAGAATTGCAAAGTAAGACTGTAAAAAGTAGGAGACATTATCACCATTACCTTGATTCCCATTGATTGTTCAGAATTTTGTAATTTAGTTCAGTTGAGAAACATGTTACACTCATGGAGACCACCTTATCTGATATCTCCAAGTCCCAAGGTGGAATGATCTAGCCTTTGTATGGTCCAATAGGAAACCCACAAGTTAGATAAGAAACAAAGCTCAGCCTTCAAAATGTGAGGCTTCTGAGTTAAAAGAACCTCAAGCAACCAATCCACATGGGATCAAATGGGAAACATGAAGGATATGAAATCCAGAGCAAGGGAGATTGCTATTTAAATTCTCCTTTTCTTGGGGCACCCGGGTGGTTCAGTCCGTTAAGCATCTGATTCTTGATTTCCACTCAGGTCATGATCTCGTGGTTCATGAGATCAAGCCCCACATTGGGCTCCGTGCTAACAGTACGGAGTCTGCTTGGTATTCTCTCTCTCCTTCTGTCTCTCTGTCTCTCCCCCACTCTCTATTTCTTTCTAAATGAATAAAATAAACTTTAAAAAAAAAGTAACCTTTTTTTAATCTTCCCATGGCTCTATGTGCTACAATTCCAGCAGCTTCTTTATGTGTTCCATTAAAGGAAGGCCATGTGTTTATTCAGCTATTAACAAATCAGGAAGCCTTGCTGAAATGTTAGCTTTAGCATAACACTACGCTTGATGGATAAGGTTAATCCAGCCCAACACAGTTTCTTCGGTGGTGATAACAGTGGGATTTGTGGAGGAAAGAATATGTGTGTGTGCGTAGATTTTATGAGAGAATCCTACTGTTCTTCAATTGGATGCCTCAGTTTATCTAAATATTTGTTGAATGTTTTCAGAAGCCTGATTTCAAGGTAAATGGTCTGTAAGATTTTATTCCCTGCCATATTTATTTATTCTTAAAACAAGTCCTTCTGTGCATATACACTTAGATTTGACTTTTTATAATTTGAGTCCACATTTCGTCTTTGAAGTAATTGGGACTGACCGTCCCCCTTGATAGAGAGGGCAGCCAGAGGGAGGTCAGACCACTGAAAGTCACACACCCAAGTCTAATGATGAGTAAGTCAGGGACACTTGGCTTTTTAATGAAAGCTACAGAATCTGACCCCAGGAAACTTTACCTATTACTTCTGGAATTGTTGTTTCCCCGCAAAGCGAAGTCCAGCATAAGAATCCCTATGACAAGCAAAAGACCTAGGATTCTAACCCACTTCCTCTAGATGCACGTGCAGCAAACCTGCCCCCACCCTGCCACCGTCCAGTATCTACATTCATGTTCAAGTGGCCCATGTTTGTCTACAGCAGTTTTTAAAAAATGATATCCTGACTCATTTCTTTTTCGATTTCTGGATGAAAAGATAACTTTTCATCTGCTTCATTCACAGGGCAATTCCTTTACCCCTGAATGGCTTTGGATCTTCCCTGGAGGTGACCTGTAACAACATGCACAGAAAATTCCATGAAGAGTCATCCAAAGGATGCCTAGAGTTCCCCCTGGTGATTCCAGACAGCAGTCTACCGAGTCCACGTCTTCTGAGCATGAGAAATTCATTTAACCTTTGGATATTCTTCTCAGACCCATTAACCTTTTGTATGACCATCACTGACTGTTGTCACCACTAGCTGGGCTGTCTTTGGTGTACTTAAGGAGCCTCTTATTTGAACGTAGATGCTAAAACCCTAAATAAACTATTAACTGGTTAAAGTTAATACCGCATTGAACGAGTGACCAGGTCATTCTTCTTTGTGAGCAAGTCGGCTTTATTCTAGAAATGCAAACACTGCAAAAAATAATAACGTGATTGACTGAAATTAATGAATTAAAGGAGGAAGTTCACGTGATCCTTTCAAGTCATGCTGAAAAAGGATGTTATAAAATCCAGTGCCCATCCATGATGAAAATGTGCAGCAGGCTAGGAATGAAAGCAAAATATTAGAGATACATAGTCCCAGTGGGGCGCCTGGGTGGCTCAGTCGGTTGCACGTTGAACTCTTAATTTCAGCTCAGGTCGTGATCCCCGGGTTTTGGGATTGAGCTCTGCGTCAGGCTCCATGCTGAGTGTGGAGCGTGCTTAAGATTCATTCTTTCTCTCTCACCCTCTGCCCCTCCCTTGCTTGAGCTCTCTCTCTCTCTTTCTCAAAAAAATGAGCTGTGCTGTGACTTTTGTCTGACTCCCAAGCCACAGGCTTCATTACCAGGCCATGCCCTCCTGGACAGTTTGAAAATGGAAATGTGCACAAAGGACAACTACCCCAAAAGGAATCAGGGTTCTCAAAATCAGGGAGCAGGCCCCAAAGTTTCCTGTGTCTCTCTCCTAAAAAGAGGGAGAGAGAGAGAGAGAGAGAGAGAGAGAGAGAGAGAGAGAGAGACTGGGCAGTTTCTTTAAAAATCAGAGCTTTTGCCCTAATTAAAAAAAAAATTATTAAGGGGCACCTGGTGGCTCAGTCGGTTAAGCATTTGACTTCAGCTCAGGTCATGATCTCATGGTTCGTGGGTTCGAGCCCCGCGTCGGGCTCTGTGCTGATGGCTCGGAGCCTGGAGCCTGCTTCGGATTCTGTGTCTCCCTCGCTCTCTGCCCCTTCCCCACTTGTGCTCTGTCTCTCAAAAATGAATACACTTTGAAAAAAAAAAAGTGTTTTTAATTAAAAAACAATTTTATTCAAGTAACGGGACTAAAACAACAGGAGAACACCAATAAGCAGCACATCCCCACTGGAATTATTACTCATGGAACCCGACCCAAGGATGTGCTTTTCTTTTTCACTCTATGACTTCATGGGTCAATGGAAGGCTCGTTTCTCTAAAATAATAATAAGAATAAGAATAAACGGGGATTTATGTGCCACCTCTTGGAGGCGACTGGCAAGCCCAACAAGGGCACTGTTCTGACGCATTTCACATAATCAAATACAGGAAGGGAGGAGCACCCGAGCCTTGCTACCTTTGCTTCTGCCCTGCTCATCAACAGTTCTCAATCTTTTCATCAAAACTACATCAAATGAAGAGGAGAGAAAGCACAAACATTTTGTCTGCCCCCTCTTAATTTTTCAAACTATAATTGGCTTCCTTGTCCCGAGGTAATTAAGCTGCACTCCTTTGAAAGCACCGTTGAATTTTTCCCTTGGCATGCGATGAATTTACGCTTCCTTTTCTTCTACTGGTAGAAATCACTGTGTAGGTTAGCGTCTTTTGTTAGGTCCTTAATAAAGAAGCTGCATCACCAAAAGCTGGTATTTATAAACCAGGCTTCAAAGCAGTCAGAGAACTCCAGAGCTATAATTCAGGAAAAAAATATGTTTTCTCTAATATATTGAAATGCTGAATGAGCATTATGGGAACATCATGACTATTATGTGGTGTAGACCTCTGACTTCAGCATGGTTCTTTATCGTATAGTGCATTAATATTAACCATCATAGATAACCATTTATTTATAATGTGCTACCAACATATGGGTTTTTCTGTTCATTTAAAAATACTTGGTTTTAGGGGCGCCTGGGTGGCTCAGTCGGTTAAGCGTCTGATTCTTGTTTTTGGCTCGAGTCATGATCTCACGGTTCGCGAGCTCGGGCTCTGTGCTGTCAGTGTGGAGCCTGCTTGGGATTCTCTCTTTTTCCCTCTCTCTCTGGCCCTTCCCCACTTGTACTCTCTCTGTCTCTCAAAATCAATAAATACACTTTAAAAATAAATAAATAGAATAAAATATATGGTTTTAATCTCACACCAGACTATCATGTTGAGGAGAATTATGTCTAAATACCTTTTGAAGTTAAATAAGAAATTCTGAATTGTTCCCAAAACATCTTGTTTCCGTAGAACATGTTGGCCACATTGGAAATGCTGGAGGCAGAACTGGTCGTACGTGCCTCCTTGGGTTTGAGGAAGTCTCCGGGGTTCTGGTGTGAAAAGAAGTCTGACCTCTCTGGTTGCTGCTGTTACTGGTCTGGTTTCTGACACTAACAACCTCTGAACTTCCTCTCCCATCAATAAAATAAGCCAGATCACGAAAGGAGCCCAGACCAGGATGGGGTGAGTTACAGCCTTATGAGCAACCTTTTCCAGCTTCATGGTTTTATCACAGAACACGGATGCGGATTTCCTCCATCAGAATGGATTTCCTCAAACTCAAGATTCAGGGGGGTTTGAAAGAGAGTTTTAAAAAACACATTGGGACCCACTGTGTCTCCTTGGGCCGGCTGAGCTGAACTCAGCCAGAGAAAGACACTGTCCTCCCTGAATATGTTCATAAACACGATGGTGGCTCGCCAGGGAGGATGAGCCCCGCTGTGCCCCCCGGCTCAGCTGGGAATACACGTTCTTCTTGCAAACTATGTGTTGCCTGACCTAACGGCTGGATGTTGCCCTCTGACACGAGTATGAAGCAGAGCTTCAGAGGCGCTCGTGTTATGCATCAAGCTTGATATTTAGAAGTTCACACGAACAGATGTCTCATCGTCACCTCGCTGAGCTGGGCTGTGCAGGAGGCGCGCTGCTGTGGCACGCAGGAGCTCCGAGAGGCAGGTACCATTTGCACGCACGGTGTCCTGGCGTGGGCCTCAGGTGCAGTCTCATCTCCGGAGGGCTAAGTGGAATTGACTCAGCGTCACCACCCAGGCTATCGTCATCGTTGTCGTCGTCACCGTCATCATCTCTGTTGATATTAAGCAGACACCTGATATGAGTCAAAAGCCTTACAACAAACACATTAAGGTGCTTGGACATCCACTGCACAGAATACAACATCCTCTTCCCGGGGAAAAGAGAGCAAAGAGAAAAAGCACTGGAATTTAGAGTTCTTTCTGGATGCCCAACTCTCGTGCTGGGCAGTGTATGGTCCCCATGCCACCCGTGTGCGAAGAGTTTAACCAGCAAAACTCTTTTTTTTTAAATTTTTTAATGTTTTTTATTATTTTGAGAAAGAGAGAGAGAGAGAGAGAACAAGCAGGGGAAGGGGCAGAGAGAGAGGGAGCCACAGAATCCGAAGCAGGCTCCAGGCTCCGAGCTGTCAGCGCAGAGCCCGACGCGGGGCTCGAACCCACGAACAGTGAGATCATGACCTGAGCCGAAGTCAGACGCTTCACTGACTGAGCCACCCAGGCACCCCATAACCAGCAAAGGTCTTAAGAGTTACGCAGGAAAATCTTGGCCTCCGTGTGCATTCCAAATGGAGGGTCTGTTTTCAATTCAAACTTTATAAAGGAAGTCACTTGTCTGACATAAAGGTCTAGCATGGGACTCTTTCCAGGACACAAGCCAGTACAATGATCAAGAGAATGTGATTAAGAAGAAGGCAGGAGCTGCCCTCAGCCCCTCGGGTCTACGTCCCAGCTCTGACTTGGACCTGTCGGGCTCTCCCCCCGTGACACACGGAGCCTGTCAAAGGCGGGGTGATAGCAGGGCCATTCCATACCGTTGTTGTGACACGTAAGCGGCAATCCCAGGAAGCCGCACGGATTTGCATGTACTGGTGGTGCCTGTTCTCGGAAAGCCGATTCGGGACACAGGACTTCCAGAGCAGCACGCGAGATGGCGAGTCACAGCACCGTGTGACACAGAGCGAGGACAGCAGCACGTGGCGTTTGGCACAGCATAACGGAGGAGGCAAACGTCCTTCAAAACGCAACTGATAAAGATGATATCTGATGTTCACTCTGAGCATAGGCTGACAGCAGAGACTCTGCCATTAGCCCATGGTGCCCAAGTCCAGGATCCCAAGCAGGCTCTGTGCTGACAGCCACAAGCCCTATGCGGGGCTCGAACCCATGAACCGTGAGATCACAAGTAGGACCTGAGTAGGACGCTCAACTGACTGAGCCGCCCAGACGCCCCGAAACCGGTTTCTTTCTTTTTTTTTCGATATATGAAGTTTATTGTCACATTGGTTTCCATACAACACCCAGTGCTCATCCCAAAAGGTGCCCTCCTCAATACCCATCACCCACCCTCCCCGCCCTCCCATCCCCCATCAACCCTCAGTTTGTTCTCAGTTGTTAAGAGTCTCTTATGCTTTGGCTCTCTTTCACTCTAACCGGTTTCTTAATGAAGTGGAAATGGGAAAAAGGTAATAGCGCCCCACAGCGCCATATTCCTTTATGCTTGGATAAATTACAAAGAAAAAGTACATACTGTTTTCCTCCCGTGTTTCGGTAGCCACTAATGGTTAACGGCCCTCTCTGGGCATCTTGAATCCCTGGAAACGCCATATGCCCATATTATAATGGACACGCCCAAGTAGGTTAGCTGCACGCATCGTGCAAGAATGTTCTTCCGCCCGGAAGTGTCCCACCTGCTGATTTCATGTCCTTTCCCTCCTTTTAGTGACACAGGGGTCACTCTACTGACACAGGGGTCTCAGTTCTACTGTGAGGGCATGGGGTCACAGACTCCCAAGGCAGCTCTAACCGAATGCTGCCTTCAAATGCTCCGACGGTCTGCATCACACTGCTGGGATTTCTACGTTCTCTGCAACTAGATGGCTGCTTGCTCGATTGGAGTCTTTTTACCTGTATCCTTCAACCCCAAACCTATGCAGATGGAGAAGGAAAACACAGGTGACATCAATGCATTTCCTGCCTAAACATGAAAGAATCAGGGCTCCCCTCTCTAAGACACCTGCTAAGTATCAGGGCTCCCCTCTCTAAGACACCTGCTAAGTACATATCTACTTTTAAATCCCTATACTTAAAGCTGCAAACCTCGGGCGTCTGTGTAATATCAACGTTTTGCTGCTAAATTACCACTTGCTCCTACATGTTTTATCCTCGTGTTTGGATTTGGATTATTAGTCTAGTATGGGCAGGAAAGAATCCTCAAAACAGATGAATTTGGTGTGGACTCTGAGATGCTTTCTGGGGATATGAATAACAAGGATGCACTTTTGGTTTACTAAGTATGGAAAGTCTTAGAAGAAGCTCCAGGATTGTATGAGTGGGTCACCCTGGGACCAACTCATGTTTGGCGTTGGGAACATGACATGCATTCTGTTAATATAAGCGGGAGATACGACTCCTCGAGGTAACTCAAAGAGGTCTGTATTCCTTTTATTATGGACAAAGAGGGGAGTGTTTAGGAAAAAGTAGGAGAAGATGAGTTCAGCAACTGAAGAAGGAATTTTCTGACATGGAAATCTCTGTAAGGGGAGCTGAGTAGAAACGGCATTTGACCCCTGGCATCTCCATGAGGGACAGACACAGTGAGTGGGGAAAATACGGCAATCGACACTAGAAGGTCGCCCCAACAAGAGGGGGTGCCGTGCTGTCTTCTAAGAATTTAACTGGATGAATGAAGACAGAATTATCCAAGTTTTGGGCTCTGTTAGAATACATACAAGGGTGCCATTTTATATTTAGAACTTTCTCTCAACTGTTTACACTAAATTCCAAACAGAAATCGCAGAGGAAGAAAAGCATAGGTGGCCCTTGCTAAGTCAGGTATCAAATTGTTTGGGGCCATTGTCCCTGAAGAATCCCAGGCTTTGGAAGGTAAGTATATCCCATCCAAAAACAGAATGGACCCTCTGGGGGAAATTGTCTCCTCCCTGGGCACCCATGAATGGTCGTGCAGGTTATGCACTGCACCACTCTAGAGAAGGCTTTCACCGAAACATGATTTGAGTTTGAAAGCCTGTTCCAAACTCCTTAAGAGACAAATCAAGAGAGAAATATGATCAGATTCCAGAGTCACAGTGTGTGTGAAATGAAAAAAAACCAGTTGTTACTCAGGGATGCAGGTTTTCCTGGTCCTAAGACTTGAAAGCAATTTATCTCTGGGTCCTCCAAAAGGAATGGTTGAATGCTAACAAACTCCAAAGTCTATGCATTTGAATGTAAAGCCAACCATTTCATGAGCTGAAGAACAAGGGCAAATCAGTGTTCTTTAGAGTTTCCTTCTTACCCTCGCCCAGAATTGGACCATATTGGAGCACTTGACATTTGCCTCTCTTCCTTAGGAAGGGAGTTTGGAAGGTGAGGAGAGAAGCAGGGTCTATTTCTATTCTGACCTGCCCTCCCTTCTCATGACAAGATTTAATCCACCTAACACATCACTTTCCAGAGGTTCAAACCCAAGGGCCTCCATTCTTAGGGATTGTCCAGGCTCTTTTTTTTTTTTTTTTTAAACATTTTTATTTTTTTGTTTTAATTTTTTTTAACGTTTATTTATTTTTGAGACAGAGAGAGACAGAGCATGAATGGGGGAGGGTCAGAGAGAGAGGGAGACACAGAATCCGAAACAGGCTCCAGGCTCTGAGCCGTCAGCACAGAGCCCGACGCAGGGCTCGAACTCACGGACCGCGAGATCATGACCTGAGCTGAAGTCGGACGCTTAACCGACTGAGCCACCCAGGTGCCCCTGTCCAGGCTCTTAAACAGACTCCTACTGATCCCACTAAGAGGTAAGGACATGGGCATTTTGAGGCTTCCTCTACATGACCCACGCCTCTTTCATCATCCACCGACCTTAGAAGGACCCATACTACTTAGACTCTGTGTCTTGTGAATTCAGTAGCTGTTCTTTAAGGCCTTATTTCACATTGCATGTGCCATGAGCCTGTTCAAGAAAAAGGCGCAGTTCAGGAAATCAGTCCAGGACTGATCAATAAATATGGACTCGGGAGTGTGTTGAAATAGGCTCATTTTAATCCATTCGGTCTCGCTGAGGCTCTGTGCTTGCGGAGAAAGACTCAGGTCAGCATAAAGAGGCCTTCCCAGGAGATCCTCTAATTCGTCAGGATAGGATGCAAAAAAGTGCTGCGTTGAAACAGCTCTGTCCCCAAAATGTGGATATTCAGAGAGTGATCTAAAGCGTCCACGTTGGTTGCTTCAATGCATTTCCCCAATTAAAAGGGGGAAGAGAACAGCCTCCAGCTTTGCTTTTCCCATGGCGACGCTGGCGATTTCTCTCCGCTTTTTCTCATTAGAGGTCTGCTCTAAGTCTGGGCCTGTGCTGTCAGAATAATCCAGGTACGGAGCCTCCATAACTCTTCTGCAGATTTACAGGGTAAAGTCCTCGTTCACCAGGACTTCCTAATTTGGAGTCAGTGATAATCAAGACAGGGGATCGCTCAAGTTTTCCTTGGCACTACTCGCGATAGAATGGTTTGCTAAGCAAATGAATAGCATCGATGAGATTCCAAGGGAAATGTTTTCCTACGTTAGGAAACAAACTGTTGTCAAGGACATTAGAAGCCCAAGCTATCAATTAGGGGTGTGCGAGATGCCGCTTGGATGGATGGCATACCCCAGACACAGACGGACACGGAAGCTTCCCCAGCTCCACTGTGTTATTAGCTGGGTGACCTTGGGCAAATGACCTCATCTCTCTAGGCCCTGCCTCCCCGCTCAAGTCCTTGAAAATCTCAAATCCTTGAAGTACAAGACGGAAAACCTCCCGATGAGCTAATGAATCCAAAGCCCGGGACAGTTATTAAACTTTGACATGTGTTGGTGGCCTCCTACCTTCTCTCTCTTCCGTTTATTCCCAAATAGTACCTCTAACCTTGGAGAGAAAGCTACATCTGGTCATCCCAGGGGAAGGGTGTCCACTTGAAAGTCATGAAAACTGCTTCTTTTCAAATTTTCTATTTCACAGAGTGGCCTTTAGGTTAGATTTCTGAGATGCCATTGTGCTTTTGAATGAAAGGAGAATATATCTAAAAATATAACCGGATTGCATTTTGTCCTCCTCAAATGAGTGGTCCATGAGTTCTATGATAGGCCTCAATAGCTTTTAAGAAATAACCAAACTGATCGCCACTGTTGGAAATACATTTCCAAATATAGATCTCTTAGCAAATGTACCAGAAAAATTATCCTGAGACATAAAGGGTAATCTATGCATATAGCATCTGTTCGTAGAACTAACCCTGCACGGAATGGAGGAACTCCGTAGCAGGGGTGTGGCGTAGAAAGCGAAGAGACATGTGTATATACCAGATACTATTTACTGAGCTGTGGAGAACTGAGTTAACCATGCCCCAGAGGCCTGCCTCAGACACCACATTAATGATTCCCTACATACACAAATTCATTAGTTGTTTAATTAAGTTAAATCATGAATTGAATTTGTTTAATCATTAATTAAGGAACAAATACTGCTGTGCTAAAATTTAGCACCTCAGGATAAAAGGCACAGGAGAGTAGCAGTTCCAAATTCCCGCACCCTATGCCTCCCAGTGGTTTCCAATCTGCCCTCCATCTCCCTGGGCCCACACAAGCACGCCCACGCCCACACTCGGACATCGTCTTCAGAAGAAGGTTTGCCTTTCCATTTCAGACTCCATATTGCTTTCAGAACAGAAGTGAGAGTCATTTGTTTGCACATCGTATATTTGACTTTTTTGGCTTTTTACAGATGGCGTTTTCCTTATTTAAGGCGGGGTGGGGAGATTTGCCTAGCTTCCTAAAATAAAAATGGTGGCATTTTTTTTTTTTAAACCCATGAAGACCCAATAGGCAGCGGAGGGATTAAATCTCTACCCCAAATGGATTCTCAGGAGAACTCGAGTGGGAATCTCAAATCCTTCAATAATCACCTTGAGAATTCACATAACAGCACAATGAGAATCACGAACAGCGATATTCTCAGGCTTCCGGCTTATCATATGGATAACAGAATGGAGAATTGCATTCATTCCACACCTGAAATCAAACTCCCTGCCAGCAACTGCGGTGACATGTTGGATCCAGCTAGAGCTTTTGCTTTGTGAGAACACGAGACCGGCGGTCATTTCCTTTGCAAATATCAGCAGCTCCCCATTTGTGATCTGAGGCATGACTCATGAATCTTCTGGCCCTTCCAGATGGTTCGTGCCATAATAATGCACCGCGGCAATTTATTCTGGTTTCCAGCATTCATCAGTGAGTCATTTGTGGTACCTCTTACAGGTGTTTCCCTAGAACAGGATGTGAATTCTGGTGCACTTCGTGTTGTTTTTCATGCCGCCAAGGGGGGATTTGGAAGATTTACTCGGCAGCGTGGCATGGGGACTCCAGGCTGAGAATCCCTGCTTTGGCATAATTGTCCATATCCTCGCGGATGTGGCTAAGTTAGTTGTCGTAGCAACAGACATAAAATAAAAATTAGCCACCTGATTTTTCTTTCTGGCTTTCCAGGGTACAGCACCGTAAAGTGTGGGAAACCCTCTCTCCAATTTGCTCACAACAAAGGCAGGTGAGTTTTCTCATCTATAATTCCTGAAAGCTGATTTTCAAAAATCCCAACCTTTCAAAATTTAGCCTGCCATATCAGCCACAACACAGACATATTTGAATGAGAGGTAACCAGACAGAGGAGTGGCAGTGTATATACTGTGTCAGATAAATGGGGCCACCCGAATTTGATAACAGAGGGTCAGATCTTTGCGGATTAGGGAAAAATTAAGGATTGCACATAAGAAGAGGTTATAGGTAGAGCGGGAAGAGAATTATTCGTTCTCTTAACTTACCGAACGGAAGTAGGGAGATTACTGGCTCTCTGTAAATTGTCCTCTGTAGAATTATCGTTGCTTTGGACGATTCAGAAAAAAAAATGGACATTTTTAGTGCCTCGGAATTCATAGATATAAGCTATATTTAAATATAAATATTTACATAGCTGTGTATGTAAATATAAATATTTACATAGCTATATACCCATATACATATACATCCATATCTATTTCAGTGAATAGTAGTTGAGTTTATGGCCACTACTGCATATTCAACATAATTCTACAAACATGTATGTAGCACCTGAAGGTTGTAGGACAGGATGCCACATAAGCAGAAGTTGAATGAAACAATCAAGAGATGATTTTTACTACAGAGGGTAATAGACAAGCCTACCAGTGACCAAAATCCAAAGCCTAAAAACCAATACTTTAAAAAAGAAGTACAGAGTGTAGGGACATGTCACAGAAGAGCTCATCTTCGTAACTGAAGAAATCAGGAACGATCCTTCAGACAAGGGGCACGTGGGATGAATGAAGCATTGGCAGCGAGAATGAGGAGAGCCGAGGCAGAGAGACCGGATGAGCAAAGGCTCCAAGGCAGGGCACTTCCCGCCTTTCTTCAAGGCAGGAGTGAGAGCACTGGAGAGGAAACTAGGAGGCACTGAGGTACACCACCAGGAAGGGCTCACATGCCAGCACCAGGGTCTGTATTTAATGTGGGGAGTCACGGAGGGGCTTTTGAGCAGGTAATGACGTGACTGGAGCTTCACCAAAGACAGGTTGATGAGACACCTGCTCCTACGTAGAACGAGCTGAAGCGGGGAGGAAGGCAGGTAAGGGGTGGTGACAAGGGCATAGAAGGGTGTAGCGGCTGGACAGATGACAAGTTCTCTGGCAAGGAAGACGCAGACTCAGAAGGTCTCCAAGGGTTCCCATGGCTAAACAAGAGACCATTTGGGCATCAGGAAGGATAATAACTGCAGTGCGGTGAAATACACATGCGTGCTCACGCACTCGCCTGCGCCACCAGTTACCTCTGAGGACGTTGTTCATCTCATTTTGAAAACTGGCAAGTAAAGGAAAAGAATCAAATATTTACGGGGCCTTCCTTACACAGACTCTATCTCAAGGTAACCAAAGGAATGATTTGGGAAATTTCCTTGTATAAACATATTCCAATGAATGAATTAAGAAGGAAAGGTAGACTAGAACATCACTACCTTTCACCCCCTAATAAAATGATAGCTCCAGGTCTGGGGTTCTTAAAGTGTGGTCCTTGGACCAGAAGCATCAGTATCACTTGGGAGCTCATTAAAGAGGTGAGTCGTGGGTCTAACCCAGACCTACCGGATCGGATATTCAGGTTGGGACCACCTCAACAATCTGTATTTTAACAAGCGCATCAGGTGAGTCCGGTGCACAATCAAGACTGAGAAGCACTGGGGGCACCTATAGGTGGCTCAGTTGGCTAAGCATCCGATTTCGGCTCAGGTCATAATCTTGTGGTTCGTGGGTTCCACCCCCGCATCGGGCTCTGTGCTGACAGCTCGGAGCCTGGAGCCTGCTTCGGATCCTGTGTCTCCCTCTCTCTCTGCCCCTCCCCTGCTCATGCTCTGTCTGTCTTTCTCTCAAAAATAATAAATAAACATAAAAAAAAAAAAGACTGAGAACCACTGACCTAGGCAATGATCATCAGTGGCCACTAATATCACAAAAAGATACCATAAATCGTGAGCCTCCTAATAGGAGTATAATATGTCACCTACGCAATGGTTTTGCCAAATAATGCATTTCATGCTTCTATATCAAACTATCAATTTATAGGAAATGCCGGGAAGTGTAGAACACATGAAACAAACTTCTGTGGGAATCCAATCGAGAAAATCGTAACTGTGGGAAACCTACAAGACAAACGCAGTAGGCTCTTCAACAAGTGAATTGTAAGGAAAAAGGGAGAGAGAGTGGGGTTCAGAGATAGAGCATTTATAGACTAAAGAAACATCAATTGATTGCAGTATGTGGACTTCATTTCAGTCTGATTCATGTAAATGTCAACCACAGCAAGATTATGAGACAGTTGACAACCAGCAATCGTGGCACACTGACTTGAAACATCACAAACTGTTAATTATTTGTCAGTGATAAGAAATACACACTGAAGTATTTATAGCTTCAAATTAATCTGAGTGGGGTAGATATAGAAATGAAAAGATGGGATTGGCTGTGAGCTGATAATTAGTTGCTGGTTGATGGGTACATGGAGGTTCATTGTACGATTCTGTCAACTTCTATAAATGCTTAACATGTTTTTTAGAAAGAGAGAGAGACAATGGGGGAGATGGGCAGAGGGAGAGAGAGAGAGAGAGAGAGAGAGAGAGAGAATCTTAAGCAGGTTCCATGTTTATTATGGAGCCTGATGCGGGCCTCGATCCCACAACCCTGGGATCATGACCTGAGATGAAATCAAGAGTCCAGACGCTCAACTGACTGAGCCACCCAGGTGCCCCAACATTTTCCAAAACAATTTTTGGAAAAACAGAAAGATCTCGAAGACATATCCCTGGTACCCCTAGTACCTACAGACTATGTTTTTGAGGTTTGCAGTCGGGATGATCATAAACCTGGTGAGCAGGAGAAAGTACCGGAATCCAGGGGAGAACAAGTTTGTTCTGGAGCATGGTGAATTGAAGACCCGGGCAGTGCATTTGTGGGAAGGATTCCAGGCAGTCATTTGGAAAGGTTGGCTTGTGACTTGGACGAATAGCTGGTAGAAGAGAACTACCAGGTTAGATGACGTATATTATAGCCATGAGCCCACGCACGCTCAGAAAATCAACAAAATATAAAAGTTAATTGCCAGAATAAGTACCATTGTAGACTGTTTTCTGAGATAGCCTAGGAAGAGGAGATGTGAAGGTGCGTGTTGGCTTATAGAAGTCCCAAATGTCGGGGCGCCTGGGTGGCTCAGTCGGTTAAGCGTCCGACTTCATCTCAGGTCATGATCTCACGGTCTGTGAGTTTGAACCCACGTCGGGCTCTGTGCTGACAGCTCAGAGCCTGGAGCCTGTTTCGGATTCTGTGTCTTCGTCTCTCTCTGACCCTCCCCCCCTTCACGCTCTGTCTCTCTGTCTCAAAAATAAATAAACGTTAAAAAATTTTTTTTTTAAAGTCCCAAATGTCACAGCAAATGGAGAGTTGACCTTTGTGTATGTCAGGATGGGCCATGTCATGTACAAGAAATAAACAACCCCCAAACCGCAATGGCAAAGCACAGTTAAAAGTATATATAAATAGTTTTTTTTTTAATTTCTCCCTCGCATACTGGTCAGCAGGGTGCTTTGCTCATCGGGCTTCTGGGAAGCAAGAGCATCTCCGGAACTGATGTTTTGAGGGGAAGGGAATGTGGAGATTCGTGCCTTAGATTTTAAAGCCTCTGTTTGCATGTCACTTCATCACACATGTCAATGAAGAAGGCAAGTGACAGAGCAGGTGCCATACTCTCTCACCCCTGAGCCACATCTGAATTCAAAGGGAGCAGGATGCAGAATCTTCCCAAATGCCCGGTGGAAGAAATGGAACGTTTCTGCTACAGACTAAATCGGGACCCCCTCTACTGAAGCCCTGGGCCCCCATTTGATTGCTTTTGGAGACATGACCTTTCAAGGATGTAATAAATGTTAAGTGAGGTCACAAGAGCGGGGTCCTGATGGAACCGGACGGGTGTCCTCGCAAGAAGAGGAAGAGACAGAGGCACGTGTGTACTCACACAGAAAAGGAAGGTCGTGTAAATAAATGGCGAGAAGGTGGCCGTCCGCCACCCAGGAGGAGAAATCTCACCAGATATCAACCCGTCCAGCACCTTGATCTTGGACTTCCAGCCTCTGGAACGGTTGGAAAAGAAATGTCTCTTGTTTAAGCCCCCTTTCCATCAGCTGATGTCCACAAGCTCCAGTGGCTACCGCAGGCACAGCAGCCGTGTCTCAGCGTGAGAAGCTCCCCTCTGCGTTGTACATCTTTATGAGATTCCGGCGGTGTTTCTCTGAGGCTTAGACCATCTATCAAATTAAATGAACCCGGTAAAAGCAAATAAGAATCAGACACAAGTTAATGCTTCATGAAGGGCTCCTCCCTGTCTATGCCAAAAAGTGTTTCTTAAGTGCCGTTTAACTACGTTTCAGATGAGGATAAATAATCTAGGCTCCAGCTTTCATCCTGACTTGTTAAAACCCAAAAATGCCATGAAGTAAACTTGTATTACTTCTCTTCACGTAGGAGGGAAATGATCTGATGCAGAGACCGAAGCCTCTGCGGGCTGATTACCGGATGGTAATCGCGGGTGGAGAGAAATCCACGGTGTTTATCTTGTACCTTTCATTCAAGGAGCTCACGGTGCTCAGCGGGCGCCATCCCATGCTTCGAGAAGGTCTGTCATGAAGAGATAGCACTCTTACACCATCAGCCCAGAGACTGGGAGCCTCCGCTGAGAGACTCAGGATTTGTGACATCGTTCCTCATCTGCGATAAGGCGTGTCTGTTCTCTCCCTTTATTCCAACGTTCTACAAGTGCTTAGGTCTTGTGGAAAGTGTCATAGTCCCTCTCACCTCTGCCTTTTGTTCTTCCCACGGGCTGGGATTTCTGTAGACTCTTCTTTTGGCTTGTCCTTGACTCTGCTTGTCCTGTCCCCATCAAGACTGAGCTTTTTATGCCCTTCCGTAGGGCCTTTTACAGTTATCACGGTGTTTGTTTTGTGTATCAAAGTTAGCTTTTCACAGCCCTCAAGGGGCTGTGCCTCTCAGGTCTGGTCCGAAAAGGGCTGCCAACACCTTCGGACAGGCAGGAAGCTCTGCTAAGGGCTGGGCACTGGTTTGTCATTTCCCAGTCTGGGCTGGGACAAGGCTTCCCACCTCAAGCACCTGACCAGGACTCCGACAAGCTGAAGCAGAGTGAACCCTAGCCAACTTGTCCAAAGTCACCCGCCAGACCTCAGGAAGAAATAAAAGCAAATATTAGCTGAGCACTTAGCATGTGCCAGGCACAGTTATAAGTACGTTACACATGGTACAGGGTAGGTGAAAAGGAAAGGACGTTTCATCCTGATGGCGTCTTCAAGGGCTTCGGGGAAGAAAAGTGCCAAGTATCCCCTGTTCCAAAGTGAACTTGAATCCAGGCTCTCTAAGCAGGACTCTGCAAGGTGGGGTCTGAAACCAGGTTTGGGGATGCTTTGCTCATCCTCTGTCTCCACTAGTGTGGGGGCAGCTGGAGGTCAAAGAGAAGAGTGGAGATAATCCTTTGATAAAACTGGTGGCATTTCTTCAGGGGTTATCTCTTCCGCCACCTTACAGGCTTCAAGGGACACCTTTATTTGTGTCCCCTGGAGTTTAGGAGAGGCAGAGAGTGGGTGCCTGATGTCTGCCTGTGGCATGTGAAGGTGATGACTGTGTTCAAGGCAGCGAAGGACAGAAAGATGCAGTAAAAGGTCCCAGCACTTGCCCAGTGACGGCAGTGATGTCGTGAAGAGAGGGTCCCATAACCAGTAGACTCTGTCCAAGAGGAGTGCCCAGGGACAGTGACACACAAGAAGGTGCCTTGCAGAGACCTGAGAAGAGAGGAAAGTGGGGCACAGTCCCAGCTGAACCGGGTTCTCCACAAACCCACAGAAGAGCCCCACGGCACAGTCTGCGGGGGCCACGGGCAAGCCAGAGAGCGTGGCTCCTGGATCAAGATAGCACTCACCGCTTCCTCTCCTAATCCTCTCCCCTCCCCTGAAGGGGCCAGGGCTGAGTGTGGGGGTGGGGCAGGAGGGGCCTAACCAAGTAAAGTGCCCCCCACTGCACCGCCCTCCTCCTCAGGCTTCCAGGTCTGAGTAGCGCTGAGGACAGGAGACACTCCCGATAGAGTAAGAGGCCCAAGTGTGTGTTATTATGCTGAACTGGACCTTCTGATTGCTGAATCTGGAGCGTTCTTGTGACTCAAATGGACCAGATGGAAATGTAAATTGGGTGCAGCCACTATGGAAAACAGTACAAGGGTTCCCCGAAAAATTGCAAACCAGAACTTCCATATGACCCAGCAATCCCAGTTGGGGTTATATACCCAAAGCAAGTGAACACAGGGCCTCAACAAGACATTTGTCCCCGCATGGTCATTGCAACATTATTCACAGTAACCAAGACATGGAAACAATCTAAGTGTCTTTTGGTAGATGGAGAGAGAGAGAAAACGTGATGTATACATAGATACAGGTGTAGCTTTATAGATATCTCTCTCTACATCTTTATCTTCACAATAGAGTATCTTCAGCCACGGGGAAGAAGACAATCCCGCCATTTGCACACATGGGTGGATCTTGAAGGCATTATGTAAACTGAAACAAGCCAGGTAGAGACAGACAAATACTGCATGGTATCACTGATAGGTAGAATTAAAAACAAAAATCAAACTCATAAAAGCATAGGGTAGGAAAGTGGTTGCCAGGGGCTGGGGGTGGGGGATAGTGGGGAGTTTGGTAAAAGCTCTTACGCTGTCTTATACACTCATCTAGAAGATGAATAGGGTGAGAGGATCCAATGTATAACATAGTGACTGTAGTTGATAATACTGTATTGTATAATTGGAATTTGCTAAGAGAATAAAACTTCAATGTTCTCACTTAAAAAAAAGTAAACTAAATAAGCGATGTGTGTGTTAATTAACTAGATGGTTGGAAGTCTTTCATCGTGTCTATCATCATGATGTACATTTCAAATGTCTTACTATTTTATTTGTCAATTATGCCACAATAAAACTAAAAAGAAAAAAGAAAAAAGAAAAGAAAGATCAGAAGGCTATGGGAGTCATCTGTTGGGACAGAACAAGAATTTGCCCAACCTTGGATTTGAGGGTGGCTTTATGATTGCACCCCACCGAATCCACCTCAGTTAACAAATTAATTATGCCAACGAGTGGGAAATAAAGCAAAACTTCGACAGCCACACTTAGGGGAAAAAGAAAAGAGTAGAGGTTCTGGAATTTGACTTTGTGTGAAACCTGGATCTCCCACCGATGAGCTATGTGGCCCTGGGCCGGTTACTTGACGTCCCTGGGCTTCGATTTCTGCATCTGTGAAATAGGTGTTATTTAAACCCCAAGATTTTCTCAGGAGAAAGATCTGATAGTTATTGGTATTTTATTGATAAAACCTTTTATTGAGGTGCAGAGAGTTCAGTGCGGTTCACGTCTTCGTGTAGCAAGCAGGTGATGGACCTGGGATGCAGTTCGACCCTACCGCCTCACCGTTCACCACTGCAATATGGCAGCCCGTACCCTGGACTGTGGGCAGGAGACGAGTAACTGGAAGTCAGGACACTGAGGCCGAAGCCCTGCCTCCACCGTGACCTTACTAATCGGGGAAGCTCACGTGACAAAGCTCACATGACATTGTCCATAAAATAGGGCCCATAATATCCATCCTGAATACCTCTGTTTTTATTTAATTCTTTTACATTTATTTATTTTTGAGAAATAGAGACAGAGCACAAGCGGGGGAGGGGCAGAGAGAGAGGGAGACCCAGAATTCCAAGCAGGCTCCAGGCTCTGAGCTGTCAGCACCGAGACGGCCACGGGGCTCTAACACGAACGGTGAGATCGTGACCCCAGCCGAAGTCGATGCTTAACCGACTGAGCCACCCAGGCACTCCCCATCCTGAATACTTCTTAGCACTTTAAAACGATTCAAATTAGATAATCTTTATGAAAACACAGATGGCAAATTGCTTTTGAAAAGCTCACAATTATTATGGAATGAATGTTTGGGTCCCGCGAAAATTCGTATGTCGAAACCGAATCCCCAGTATGACGATATTTGAAGGTGGGGCCTTTGGGGGATGAGGAGACCATCAGGGTGGAGCCCACTGATGGAATCCATGCCCTTGTAAGAGAGGCTATTCATTCTGTTTCTACTCTGTAAGGACACAAAGAAGTTGGCCGTCTGCAGCCGGGAAGGGGGTGTCCAACGACCCGACCACACTGGCACCCAGACCTTGGACTTCCAGCCTCCAAAACTGGGAGAAATAAATTTCTGTTCTTCATAAATCACCCAGTCTGTGGGGCTTTGTTATAGCAGCCCAAATGGACTAAGCACCTAACTAATACTATTGCCTACTTAATGTATTTGGTTTCTCACAGTGAGCTTTATTTGGAGGAAAAATACAATGAAAGAAAAATAATGAAGGAATCTCTAATGGGACTTAGAGTTGTTTCCTGGTTGTTGGGACCCTGACTCATCACTGAGTTTAGTAAAAATTTCATCATGTTTAACGTCAATGGTACCGGTTGGGTTCGAATGAATATACAATATTCGAGCCTCATTCCTTACGATGGTAAATGTATCACATGAGTGGAAGACCACATCTCAAGCCCAAAAGACTCCAGCTAAAAGGAATTGTTTTTAAAAGACTGGGGTTGCTTACATAAATATCTTCACACAGTATTGTTTTAAGAAGTTCAAGCTTTAGGCTTAAAGAAATAGAAAGAGTATATGTGTCAAGACCAGAAAACCCATTTTATCCCTGGCTTTGGAACTCACACACATTCCCAAATGATGACACAATGTCCCACAGCCTCTCGGATCTAGCCCTGAGCATCGTGGGCTGGAACCTGTGCATGGCCACAGGACTTTCTTTTAAAGTAAGGTCTTTCCCCTATACCAGAGTTGACGAAATAGAATGTGAGGCACAAACGCCGGCCACAGAGGTAATTTTGAATTCAAATAGTCACAGGAAATTAAGCCACACACATTAAAGCCACATTTCTGTAACAATAACAGGTGAAATTAATTGTAATAATCTATCTTATGCAATCTAATACATTCAAAGTGTGTCATCTCAACAGGCAATCAACATAAAAAAATATTGAGATATTTTTGTTCAGCCTAAGTCTTTGAAATCTGACTTGTATTTTACACTGACGGCATATTTCAGTTCAGGCTAGACACATTTCAAGTGCTCAATAGCCACATGCGACTGTAGTTTGGGTCGATGCGTTCAGGTGGGCTTTTCCTGGCCCCAAGGACACCCCCTCTGGGAAATAGAATGTCAAGCTTGGAGACAGTAGGACTCATCTGTAGAGTCATGGAACCCACCTAGATATCATCTTATATGTGGCAACAACTAAGAATATTCACATGATATACAGTTGACCTTGAACAATGTGGGAGTTAGGGGTGCTGATGCCCCACAAAGTCAAAACTCTGTGTATAACTTTTGACTCTCCAAAATCTTAACCACTACAGATGACTAGAAGCCTTACCGATAACATAAACAGCTGATCAGCACATCGTTTGTACATTCTATGTATTATATGCTGCGTTCCTACAGTAAAGTAAGCTAGAGAAAAGAAAATGTTATTAAGAAAATCATAGCAGAAAATACATTTACACTATTGTACTGTATTTATTGAAAAAAATTCTGTATATGTGGACATGGGCAGTTCAATCCTATGTGCTTTAAAGATGGGCTATATAGTCATCAGAAGCCTAAATGGGGTAGTATTTGCAACTCACATCATCTCTCACTGATCAGAAGAGAGTATTGTGTTGACCCATCTGTTCTACAAGAGAAAGGGGTCGCGTTCAAGAACGTAACCTCCTTAATTCCTCAATCCTCCAACATGGGGACAAGGAAGTTTGCATATTTGCCGCCAATTCAACTTCTCAGGGCCAGAATCTTTATTACAAGAAACAGCTTTCCTTAATCTGTAGGGAACTGGTAAAGGTCAATATTTTGGTTACTTTGACTGACAGAAGCAATGGGGCTTTGCTCTCTACACAAAGTGAATTGTCATTCTACTAAAATACAGAACAGACATCTTTTTATGGAATTTGCCATGTGCTTTGTGTGTTTTTTTTCCTTGTTATTGTGTTGAGCAGTTTTTATTATTTTTATGAGGTTTCATTTTAGATTTCTACGATGGCTTCTTTATTACCTAAAAACAGGTTTCTCTATCTTTCCTTTAAGGCAGGTTACAGCCATCTGAGTGACTTATTTCTCTTGGTAACTATGGGGTGATTATGAAATTTATCCTTTCCATTCAAATTCACTGAAGGCTTTATTTCCCTGTGTGTCAGAAATACTCCCGGAAATTATTTTTTTGGAGACTCAGAAAGTTTATTTGTGAAGATGCCCAGACATCTCCAGCTCTCTCCAGAAAGTTCCATTTAGGTAATTCCTTCTTTTTTTTTTAATTTATTTTTAAATTTTACTTACTTAAATCCAAGTCAGTTAACATATAGTGTAATAATGATTTCAGGAGTAGAATTTAGTGATTTAGACGTAACACCCAGTGCTCATCCCAACAAGTGCCCTCCTCAATGCCCATCACCCATTTAGCCCATCCCCCCACCCAGCTCCCCTCCAGCGACCCTCAATTTGTTCTCTGTGTTCAAGAGTCTCTTACAGTTTGCCTCCCTCTCTGTTTTATCTCCTTTTCCTTCCCTTCCCCTATATTCATCTGTTTTGTTTCTTAAATTCCACATATGAGTGAGATCCTATGATATTTGTCTTTCTCTGACTAATTTTGCTGAGCATAATATACTCTAGTTCCATTCACGTTGTTACAAATGGCAAGAATTCATTCTTTCTGATCACCGAGTAATATTCCATTGTGCATATATATGTATAAACATATGTGTGTGTGTGTGTGTGTGTGTGTGTGTACATATATATATATATACGTATCTTCTTTATCATTCATCAGTCAATGGACATTTGGGCTCTTTCCAAGATGATTGTTCCCCACCACCATCACACCCCGACTTCTATGCCTCCATGCCTACAGAGAGAGCAGTCCATAAGTAATCCAAAATCAGGGAATGATCCCTAAACTGCACCAAATGTTGCACCAAATTACGTGTTTGGGTTCGTTGTTTGTGATACTGCCTCAGATTTACTGTGCTGCTTTTATTTCTTTTCTCTCTTTTCTCCCCCTGCCCTGGCAGGTTGTTATTAATATTAAATCATGTTCCTTATGCAGCTACCCATTGAAATTAAGTGAATACAAGGTTTTCCAAACATAATCAACGGAGTGGCTCATCCAACCAAGAATAGTCAATAACTCACTATATCAAGAACTCCCCCTTTTCTTTTATTTGTGAACTATTTTACCAAGCACTGCCCTGCTCAGGGTGCTGTGCTAGTCTCTGAGACTCTGTTTTTGGGAGCTCACACTTCCACAGAAGATACATATCATGCAACTAAGCAACAAGCATGATAGAGAGTGATAGTTTTGTGAGAGAGAGAAAAAATTGTCTGCCACACCAGTTCAGAGGCGAGAGAGGCATCAAAGGAACTTATGTGTGAGGCAGCAGATTGGACTTGGACCCTGGGAGGGAAGAAGTAAATAAATGGCAAGCAGGGGAAGCGGGGTTCATCCAAAAGCAAGTTCCCTGCTCTTGGAGAAACTACATAACTGTGTGGTGATTTAGAGCCCTCTGTTGTATGCCTAAGACTCTGGGAACTTGAAGGGGAAAAAAGAAAAGCTGCGCTGCTCACAGAAATGCAAATTTTTACCTATTTAATAATGAATTCATTACTGGGACCATCCCCAAGATAAATGTCTTTTGTTTATCTAACTCCGATGACAACAAAACCAATCAAGTAATTGCCCTCCCCTCCCATAGACCTGTTGAGGCTTTCTTGTTACTTGAGTATGCATTTGAGGAGTAAAACACGTACTACTACCCTTTAGAAGGAAAGCATAATTTCCATTCCAAACATTTGTTTTGTGTTCATACAGTGGGTGGTAGACACACACAGGCACACTCATTCTGACAATTATCTCTAGCACAATCTACATTTCTACAGAATGTATTTCTGAAGGGGGAAAACAAAGTCATATATATATGACTTTTATATATATATATAATGGATATATATATATATATATATATATATATATATACTTGAGCTGGTATAATGCCTGAAAAATTAGTACCTTTCTTTAAATGCTTTAAATGCAAAAGACTCTGCTTTTGTAATCAATGCCTTCAATTCATCAGTAATGGATCAACAAGTTAGCTTGTACAAAGGAGGGCCAGAAAAACAAACAAACAAACAAACAAACTCATAGCAGTTATCTAAGGAAGTGGTAATTAAGGGGATCAGGACATCCCATCCCCAAATATGCCATTTTGGTATAAGGATGCCAGAGGAACATGCTGCCCTCCTCTCTTCTGCCTAAAAGCAGGGCATACATTTCCATTTGGAAAAGCGTCTCCCTCTTCTGTACCAGGGAGAAGAGAATGGCCCTTCATCACCAAAGAGGACTCTTACCACTGGGGACACACCCGCTTGAGTCTGCAAAACCAACAATACCAAACAGCTGTCCGTCTTCTATTTGTTTTCCCCATATAGTTACTGCCCCAGAAGCCCAAATCCCTTTTCCTTGGTCACTTGGTCCAATCCCTTTTCCTTGGTCCCTCTAGTCACTTCTCTGCAATTTATCACCCTTTGCTAAAATGGCATACGGCAACTCTCAAGCCAAACTGCTTCTTTCAGGTTTCACGTCTTTTCCGTGAAGCTTCCATGTATAAACAAAATGCTTTTTCCTCCTATTATTCTGTCTTTGGTCCATTTAATTTACAGGCTCCAGTCATTGAACCTAAGAGGGTAAGGGAAAATTTTCTCTGCCCCCTACGCTGGTGACATCGTCAGAACTCACTAAATGTTTGTTGAAAGACACTGACCAAGCAGCCTTAAGCCTCTCACAAGCCCAGGTAATTATTAGATCTGGGATGAGGGGTGAGGAAAGGTGGTGTCTTGGAGACCAGACCAACCCTCTCTTTCACTGATGGAGCAGCTGAGCCTGGGAGGTTTATTTGTGACACACAGCTCAAGCGCACAACCTTAAGTTACCAGTTAAAGATGTGTTCCAAACACCAGTCTTCTGACTGAATTGCTGCGTCCTTTCTGCTGCTCCCTGATGCCTCTCAACTTGCGTGACCGGAGAATAACGGCTTAACCTTTTTTGTTTCTCTTTTTCACATACGCATGTTCTATTTGATTAGCAGGGCGATAGAAAGGATCTGTGGTATGCCGAGCTAGTAGATAATAAACCTCCCCTTATTGGGCCTTTAGAGCTGAAGGACTTCCTATCAACACAGAAGCACATCCTGCCATTGGAAGATTTGAAGATGCATGCAAAAAAATGGTATTTTTTTAGGCTTTGTTTCCCAGGCAACTGCTCTCAATTTGCGATTGAATTCGAACAAGAGAATCCCCCAGAGACACTTCTCTCCTCTGCTTCCTCTTGTCTTCTTTACTGCAAGAAAGCCGTAAACTCTGAGGACCCAGGAAACTACCCTCCTTTGGAGAGTGAAAGGAGATGCCAGGGACAGCTCAGAAATGATGCTAAATTCACAAGGATAAAATGCTGGCTGGCAGGCAGTACATTCTAGAAACAGTCGGTGTCAGATCCAAGGGGAAGAGACACACGTTGACCAACATGTGGGTAGGCCGGAGGAGACTGAAAAGCAGCCATTCTGTCACCATAACCTTTAAAGAGCAGTTGATCTCAGTTGATAATGGGACAGGAAAGCTGGCCTTTTCAGACCCACAAAGTAAAGTCTTGGTATCCGAATGACAGCTAAGTTGCCCCCAAGGTGGTTTAGCACAACATAAGTCATAGGTGTCCACTATTAAAACCTCCTGTAGTTTGCATGCTGAAGAGTTCAACATCTCCGGGGATTTTGAAATCACCTTCGCAGGTCACACCGACTTGGAGATTTGCCAATAGTTTTGGGACCTACTAAATGTATGTAATATACGCATATGACCTATGAAGCATGCTTTGTACTCACGGTGAGACTGTACTATGGTACTCCTCCCTGGAAGAACGTGCCACTTTAATATTTTCTTTTTGAGCTTATTTTTCTTTATTTTTGAGAGAGAGAGATAGAGAGCAAGTGGGGGAGGAGCAGACAGAGGGGGAGACAGAATCCCAAGCAGGCTCTGCGCTGATGCGGGGTTCAAACTCACGAACCACCGGGAGATCATGACGTGAGCCAAAATCAAGAGTCGGATGCTTAACCGACTGAGCCACCCAGGTGCCCCTGGAAGAGCGTGACTCTTGCCAGAATCCCCCTCAGCTCTCTGAAGCAAGGCTGAGTTTTGAGAGGAGATGTGGGGAGGAAAACATTTTAAATGTGTTATTTCAAGTTTTTCTTTCTTAGTGTGCTCATGGCATCTGATATATATCACCAGGAGCATATGCCCAATGTGACATTTGGATACAAAAGGAGCTGCTGAATTGCTAGGCATTAGACATTTTCAAGGTAGGTAAAAGGCACAAATGTGTTTTTTAAAAGGAAGATCCAGTTAAATATATTTTTTACTACATTTTCACTACTGACCTCCCCATCCATCTATCACTACTTCTACCGAGTGTATTTCTGAAAAATGTTCTAAAAATTTCTACTTTAGAAATTCCTTTGAGTGAGGAAGCTTCTATAAGAAGAGAGGTATGGAGACATAAGTTCTAGATTGTTCCAGAACTCTCCAAATCTAGTTCTAGATTTTTTTTCTGAATTTCAAGATTTCCTGCTCTCTAATCCTGATAAAATCAATCTACATATCGCTACCCTGTATTTACTGCTAAACTACAAAAATATGAATGTCAGCAAATGAGTCCAATTCCAGTCATTATTTTTGGGTTTTGTTGTTTTCTGATGGCCCATTCTGTTAGAATGACAGAATCAGCTATGAAACTTTTCATTCAACATAAATTTTTGTTTTTTAGCTCAAGCTGTTTTCCCCAAAGTCACCTGTAAGAAATTTTAGATGACCTCCCCCCCCAGCCACGTTCCCATTTCTAAAACTCTACACAGGTGCCCATTCAGGAATTGCAAACCCATTCGAATGGCCCAGGCATCCTCTAGATGTGTGGGGGTGGGGAGAAAGGGGACGGTGTCTTCCGTTGTGACAAATCCAGGACTGTCCTTGTTCCTTTTCCTTGCATTCTTCTGGCTTGACTATATAAATAATAAAATAGTTTAAGAATCCAGGAACTTTTCCCCAAGTAACATTTTGGTAGTGTAAGTACCAGGCCCTCAGTAGGATTGAGTGCTCACAGAACGTCAGATCTGTGTGGGAAGGGGGTGTGGGGGGAAGGTGGCAGTACAAAGGATACCCTGAAGAGTAGGAGGGAAGACAGTATCGGTCACCCAGCACAGCTGGGATGACACCTTCATTACCGGAACAGGAGACAGCCCAGACTCCCCAGTTGGGATCCTCTAATTTGGTGCTGTAAGAATTAGTGTTCTCGGGCGGCTGGGTGGCTCAGTCGGTTAAGCATCCAACTTCAGCTCAGGTCACGATCTCACGGTCCGTGAGTTCGAGCCCCGCGTCAGGCTCTGGGCTGATGGCTCAGAGCCTGGAGCCTGCTTCTGATTCTGTGTCTCCCTCTCTCTCTGCCCCTCCCCCGTTCATGCTCTGTCTCTCTCTGTCTCAAAAATAAATAAATGTTAAAAAAAAATTAAAAAAAAAAGAATTAGTGTTCTCTTTTTATTTTTTTAAAAATGTTGAATGTTTATTTATTTATTTTTGAGAGGGAGAGAGAGAGAGCACAAGCGAGTGGGGGCGCAACAATAAGAGAGGGAGAGAGAGAGAGGACCCCACGCAGGCTCCATGCTGTCAGTACACAGCTCCGTGCGGAGATCAGACTCATGAACCAGGACATCATGACCTGAGCCAAAGTCAAAAGTTGGACACTCAACCGACTGAGCCACCCAGGAGCCCCAAATTAATATTTTTTTTAAACCCAAGAATACCGGTATTTTCATGGTATTTATTCTATCCTAGGGACCACTAATTTCTCAAAATCTCCATCATAGCAAGCGAGGAGGGAAAACAACAAAGAATGAAAAGGAAAATAAATAGGATAAAAAGTATAAACCACAAACCAGGGGCGCCCGGGTGGCCCAGTCGGTGAAGTGTGCGACTTTGGCTCAGATCATGATCTCGATGTTCCTGAGTTCAAACCCCATGTTGGGTTCTGTGCTGACAGCTCACAGCCTGGACCCCGCTTCAGATTCTGTCTCCCTCTCTCTCTGCCCCTCCCCGGCTTGCTCTCTCTCTCTCTCTCTTTCTTTCAAAAATAAACAAATGTTAAATATTTTTAAACCATGAGTGAATCAAAGAGAAAGAAACATAAGGATAAGAAAGAGTGAGTATAATGTTGCCTCAGAAATCTGCCCGAGAGTAATACCCTATCCTTATAGGACAAAGTTAAAGGAATAGAACAAGGAGGAGGAGGAGGAGGAGGAGACATATCAGAAATGCCAAAGATTAAAAACTACATGATTTCACGTACTCTGACATTCTGCGCCGGTGTTTTGCTGGAAGTTCCCAGGCCCACGTGTCTGTGAGTGATTCTGGAATTGTCTGTTGCAATGTAAGTTGCAATGTTGTATATGTGGTAGGGGTCTTGGAAAGGATTTAGTTTAAACCCTTCACGATGCAGATAAAGAAACCAAGAAATGTTTTCCCAGACGTGGGAATCTGTTCCCTTCATTCCAATTCAAGGATAACAGACGAGTCTGGTAATGGGATTGAGCACGCGGTGGGGGCAATGGTGACTGGGGGGAGGCCAGCTGCCTATTATCTTTGCAGAGCAGGTGACTAGGGCAAACTGTGTGCAGAATCGCTCTCTGTAACATCAGCCTCAAGCTGGAAATCACGCGTCTGTCACGGGAGCCATCTTCTGGAAATTCACTGTCACTTGGGACAACAGCGTCAGGCTCTAGAGTAAGCTGTCTCCTAAAATCTTCAGTCACCCTTTTCTGGAGCAAACTAATCTAAAATGCTTTTGAAATGATTTGAGTCTGGATTCAAAAAGATTTCAGGGTTTTTATTTATAAAGAAACTATTTTAAGAGAGGATCCAAATATTTTTTTCCCCTATAAATCTGTCTGAGCTGTTTTTGAGACCATTAGCCAGCTTTCAAAGAATTTTCCTGTTTAGCAAAGGTTTGAAATATTTTCAAAACTGCAGAGTTAAAAATTTTTCAAAAACGTGTTTCCTCCGAAAGCTTTTTTTTGTTAGTGCGCGTGGTTTTCCCATATACTTATGTATATTATAGCAGAGTTTATCACATACGCTAGGCTGAAGACAAGCGTGTAAAAAGGCCATTACATTTCCCAGAGTAAATATTTTCCCATTACAAAAATCACAGATATTCACAAAAAAGAAAGCGCAAAAAACAAATACAAATATAAAAATCAGAAAATGCATTACTCATCACTTAATCGTTGTCAACATTTAGTTATATTTTCTTTTAGGGTAAATCTTCTATATATATATATTTGTATATATCAACATGTACATATCAACGTGATATATCAACATGATATATCAACATATCTATACGTTTGTCTCCTGCGCCGCACGGCAGACTTGTAAAATGTGTTTCTGTCCCCAAAAATCTCTGCCTTTTATCTTGTCTCTTCTTTTCTTTCATATTAAGTCTGAAATCACTGGAGTGTTGAACTACCAGAGTACCACTTCAGAAACTTGACCCTCCCTCCGAGGACACCAAGCAGCTGTCCAACGAGGCAGGACGATGAGAATCAGAACGGAGAATGGCCACAGCAAACCAAGAAGCGTGAAGCCATTAGTAAAGCATTTCTTAGAACAGTAACTGTCTGTAAGAAGGATGTTGCCTGTTTAATGTAACGACTTAGGGTGCATTTTTATCCCGCAGGAAAGATAAGCTTCACAAAGCAGGTCACACCCAGTGGGGGTTCAGCCCTGAACACCTTCCTAAAGAAGAATGCCATTGGTCTGTGGCTTACCCAGGACCCAGCAGCAAGACGATAGACCAGAGGTGGATACATGAATGAAGGTGTTTGATCTGGAAATGGAGGACACTCTAAGGAGCCGTACCAGTGGACGTCAACCACCTGAAAGACGGGCGTGCTACAGGACCGTTAGACTTTCTTCGTGAGGCTGCAGGATCCAGTGTGTGGATTCATCCAAGGCTAGAGATCAGCTCTCTGAAATTAATTTGTTTCCAAATATTGAGATTTTTCCCAAAAGTCGTGGTATGTCTTATCCACGCTTGCATCCTGGAAAGTTTCATAAGCAGTTGCTAAGCAACCATGTAACTAGAATGTTCTAAAGAGAATTTCTACTCTGGCTGTACATTCTAGGGGGTGGTACTGTTATCTCTCTAACATGCCTTCAACTCCCAGACTCAGGGATACGTGAAACTGCTGGAAGAATCTGTACATCGGGAAGGACACTGGTTCCTACCACCCTCTCAATTCTTAGTTTTTTTGATAGTCGACTCAGGAATCATACCCCAGAGTCTCAGCCTTTTTTTTTTTTTAAGTCACGTAAACACACTTCTTAATTAATTAAACAGATCTACACGGAACAATCCATTTCTTGGTAAGAATAAGTCCACAGGACAATGAATAGAATGCCCACGAGAGCCTCCCCTATGAAAAATTATAAAGCATGTTGCTGCCATTTTGTGCTAATAAGCATCACAAAACAGCGAGATTTTCCAATTTCCTAGTTCTTATTTCTCGTGACAACATCTGCTGACCTAAAACCGGCATCTAGCACAGCACATATGTGCAGAAATTGCAAAGGTAGATGAGCAGAAAAGGAGGGGGGTTGCTGGTTGGGAATAAGGAGTAAGAAGGAAGGCAGGATTCTTGTTTATGCCTTTGGTTTTTTGGGGTTTGGGTAGTTTTGGTTTTGTGTGTGTGTGTGTTTTTGCTTTTATTTTTTAAAAGATCACGTTTTAAAACCAGGAATAAAATATCCACGAGAAGATAAAATTGACACTGAGAAGGTGTGGGCAGATGGAGACTCTTTGTAAGGACTTACCAAGTGCCTGCTGGGTTGATGGCTGTCCCCAAGCAAATGACCATTTAATGACTCCATTATATTTCCCTTCCAAAACTTGGTAGCATTTCCTGGTAAATGTTTACAGGTCTTGCTTGCTTAGTTTCATGTCACACCTGCTTCGAAGGTCAGCAACACCCAATCCTGCCATCCTTCTAATTCTATGCTATGTTTCTGTCTGCAACACGAAACCGTTCCTGACTGTCCCCAGGCATCTAAACTAAGATAATCGTTGAGTTTTGACGGTATTCACAGAAGAGGAGGGAGTTTTGGGGGCATCTTTTCTCTCAAAGTGCCTGATATTTTTGCAACAAACCTTTAAATGATATATGGTTCAGGCAGGAGGCCATTTGAGATTTGACCCGGTTGTCCCTCTGGACCCCTCGTTCCGTTTTGCCTCAGTAGGTATGTTGACTAAGCAAGGTGAGAGTGAAGACAAAAATCCACCATTTTTTTTTTCTTTCTTTCAGAAATGTGTTTTTATTTCTACTGACATGATATTTAGAGAGAGAACAGAGATTGAATAAAAAAATAATTGTTCACTAAAAGAGATCGCTTCCTGGTGCATTGTTACGGATAGTTTTTATTGAACCACTCGTTGCTAAAACTAATGATTACCTCTGGCCTCAGTTGGAAATAGCCTACCATCCAATTATAGTTTCCAGAATAGTTCCCATCTCCTCTTTAGAGCAGGAGACAGCAGCGGTGGAAGGTAATTAGCGAGAACTGCAGGGACAGCATATTTTCTACCCTGGGTGACAACGTTGAGTTCGGCTGAGTGAAGGAAACGTGACTTTATTTTCTCCCCTTGATGGAAATTTTGACTGCTAATGGTTGTGTGTATTTGAAGGGTTCTGACATTGTATAAAACCACTCCCACAATGGAGAGGGAAACTGAATAATGACTGAGTGAGAACCAAGATAATTGATGCAGCCAGCAAGGGCTCAATTGTTTTTCAGACTCCCACAATCAACTGTGTTTGCTCTGCCCATGAACTGGGGACTAGATGGGAACACAGATTAGCAAATAGGAATGTATAGGGTGGTCCACTGGGAAGCACGTTATTTTTTGAAAAGATTGAGAATATACTGTAAGTTTTAGCAGAAAGCTGATATAGAGCAACTAGGGCCCCAGTGTAATGATGGAATGACAGCGACCATTGTTGTCATATGGCTACCCCCAGAAAGACATTCCATTTTCATTCATCCAACAGACGTTTTTTGCATGTGTTCTCTCTCTCCAGGGATGTGGACTCAAGAGACTCAAAATCCAAGGAATGCTGGGGGCAGGGAGGGGGAGACTATTTAGAAAAGAGTTGAAGAAGAAGAATTTCTAGGGCTGGTAAAACCAGTCCTAGCTGCTAGTCAATAGACCCTCCTGAAAACTTGAGGGGGAAAAGGAAAAGGAAAAACAAACAAACAAAACCAAAACCAGACAAACAAAAAAGGGGACAGTGTTAGATTTCTAGAGGCTGAAGCCAAAGACCTTTGGATTTGGTCTCAGATGTCCTGAAGTTGTGAGGAGAGACAAGGAAATGCCCTTCTCGTGTGGGCGCCAGCCCAGAAGGCCAGGGATCTGTGTCTGGAAGGGATTCGAGATGCCCATCAGACGTGCCATCTATATCATTTCCTTTTTGGGTGTCCCAGGAATTGAGTTTCACATGTGTTTGTGCAAAACTGACCGGACCGTATTCGAACGCTCCTACTCTGACACCCTGTTCTGTATTTCCTCTTTCCTGCCAGTGTGTCTGCATTAGCCATGCCTTAAAACAGAGGAGAGACTTAACTATGGAGATCAAACAGAGGGTTACTGGAGGGGTTGGGGGAGGGGGGATGGGCTACATGGGCAAAGGGCATTAAGGAATCTACTCCTGAAATCATTGTTGCACTAGATGCTAACTAATTTGGATGTAAATTTAAAAAAATAGAATTACAAAAATTAAAAAACAATAATAAATGAAACAAAATTGGAAAAAAAAACAAAATAAAACCCTGGAGAGAGGTGAGAGCTTCCATATTTTATAAATAGGCAAAATGGACACCAAAAGCTGGGTTTCTCCCTCCGAAAGCGGCCAGGGGCTCTGAAGGTCTGGATTCTGGAAGTCTTCCTTCCAGCATCCGCGTATCTCCAGGGAAATGACTAATTCCTCTGTACCTCACTTCCAGAGAAAAGATCAAAAGTGGCAGAAATATTTCCAGCTCCATAGAGATATCACTGTGAATGAGCGAACTGTGGCTTATCATTCACGTGATTGAGGTCAGAGTTTTCCACGACAAAGGGGACTTCAGTCGCGTACAGAGAAACAGCCGGCGAGCCCATGACAGGCCGTGGGTCGTATCTGCTCCACGTGAAACTGTGGTCGCCGCTCGGGGCCCTTTATAGATGAGCAGATCTGCAAATGCCAATCCGTACTGTGAATTGCCACGTTTTCGCTTCTCCATCGCACACCCCGGCAGTGGCATTTGCAGCTCTGCTTCGGAACCCATACGTTCGGAAACCCGCAGCTTGGCTTCGTGGTTGGATAAAAAAGCATTCATCAAGCAAAATTTAATTGCCTGCCCTTCCAGCGAGACTCTGGGCCTGGGAACCCCTTCCCGTCCCACACTGACATTTTGAAGGCTGGCTTGCCGTTCATTTTCCCTTTTGACCACTAATGAAAGGAATGGAACTCTTTGTGCCTTCACGAGTAAGACAGGAGCTTTGTCGATGATCCCCCAAGGAAACTAACTAGGCAAACCAATCTTGGGGGAGGTGGTATCCACCCTGGCAGGTGGGTCAGCCTCCTTCCCATTTTCCTGGCTCTGTTTCCTCCAGCTTCTCACTGATGGATCTGCCGGAACTTTCCTGGACAAACCTGCACAGCCGCAAGGCGGGGAGGCTAATCTACATCTGGCTGCTCCTGTGGTTAGGAACTCGTGGGCCCAAGAGAACCTCGAAGTGCCTCCAGGGCACGCCTCCCACCCCAATATTTCAACACAATCTGTAGCAGCGGGCTCCTGCCTCAGTTTCCCTAGCTAGCGATCGGATGCACGCTGAGGAGCAGAGCAGGGCTCTGGGTCCCGGCCCACCTGGCCAGCTGCCAAACTCTTGCCTATGCGGGGGTTAGAATCCCAGCACGACAAGCCTTTCAGCAGACATCTTGCACATTTCAGGCTGGGCCTCTCTTCTACGACGCCTGCACAAAGCGGGCTGAGCGGAGCCTTCTGGACTACAGCGACGCTAGGTTCCCCGTCCCCGTCCTGCCTGGCCTGTTTCTCTCCCTCCTCATCCGTTTACCCCAAAAGCAGTGTAACCCTCTGTCAGAGCACCCCAAAGAACTGGGACTCCTTGTTGCTGGAGCATCCCTGGGGGTTCCAGTTCCCACTGTCTCTGGGATAACGTACCAGAGTAGAGTTCGGGAGCGCCGTCCCCATGCTGGGGAAGACAACCTCCAAAGCTTTGTTCCAGCCCATTTTCCCTCTGGATCCGGACTGACTTTCCCATCCGTTCGAAGTGTTGATTCTCACTGTCGGTCCTTTGACGCTTCGACAGATGACACGACGCTGCTTTCGAAGGAAGAGAGTAACTGAGATCCATTTCCACTCGTCTCCCCATCACCTTTTTGAAACTATATGAGCATAGGGCAAGTTGGAACTTCTGGAAGGTGAGCCCACTTCTACTCTAGACGGAGAGAGACGCAGGCAAAGGGTGAGGCGGCCTGGGACACTGCGTCAGATGGGACTCAGCCTCCTGGGCTTTCCCACCAGAGACTGGAAAGTAATACCACGCTCCTGGTAGATGGTGCCATTCCTGGGGGCCTTTCCCCATCTTTCTGAACAAGAGGGATTTGTATCATTTTGTAAAAAAATTCTTCTTGTTTGGGAATAACTGCAGATTCCCAGGAGGTTGCAGAGAGTATAAGAAGGTCCCCTGTCCTCTTTACCTGGTTTCCCTCAATGGTGACATTTTTCCATAGCGATTGTATAACATCCGGAGGAGGAAACTGACACTGGGGCAAAGGTGGGTGTGTAGTTCTAAGCCATTTTATCACATGCGTAGATGTATGTAACCACCACAGTCAAGATACTGACTCTTCCATTACCACAATGCTCCTCTCTCCTCTTTATAGTCCAACACACTCCCCTTATCCCCACCACCCCCAATCCCTAGAAACCACCAATTTGGCCTCCGTCCCTATACTTTTGTCATTTTGAGAGTGTTATATCCGGGGAATCACGCGGGGTGTGACCTTTAGACTGGCGTTTTTCATTCGTCCCAACGCCCCTGGGCTCGAGCCAAAGTGTGGTGTACCTCAAGAGTTAATTTCCTTTCATTACTGAGTGGACTCCATGGTATGGATGTACCACAGCTATTCACCCACCCGAGGACATTGAGGTCATTTCTAGTTTTTGGCTCTTGGAAATAAAGCTGCTATAATAACAGTGCTCAGGTTTCCGTATAGATGTAAGTTTTCTCCTCTCTGGGATCAATGTCCAGGAGTGTAATTGTGGGGTTTGTGGTAAGTATACGCCTATCTTAAAAAAAGAATCTGGGTGGCTCAGTCAGTTAAACATCGGACCCCTTCCAACCGCTTCAGTGAAATGTGCCTTCGTGTCTTCTGCCCAATTTCTAGCTGCATTGTTCGAGTTGTTCTCAGTGTTGAATCCTGAGTGTTGCAGATATGAACCCCCTGTCAGATACGAGGTTTAAGAAAGTTTTCTCCCAGTCGGTGGCTTGTCTTTTCAACCTCTTGACAGGGTAATTTGCAGAGCGAACGTTTTTAATTTTGATAAAACCCAACTTGCCAATTTTATTCTTTTATGGATCGTGCTTTTGGCGTGTTGTGCCTAAGAACTCTTTGCTTGGACCTACAACGGAAAGATTATTCTTCTAGGTCTTTTTTTTTCTAGAAGTCTCTAGCTTTTACATCTTACATTTACATTTATAATCCATTCTGTCCTAATTCCTGCATAAGGTGTGAGATTTAGGTCAAGACTCCCCCTGCCTTGAATACCCCATTGTTCCGGCACCATTCTGGAAAAACTATCCTTCCTCCATTGAATTGCTGTTACATCTTTGTATCTGTATGGATTTATTTCTGGGCTCTGTTCTCTGCCGCACAGTCTTGCTTACTGTAGCCACAGAATGAGTCTTAAAATTGGGTAGAGTGATTCCTCTTGCTTTCTTCTTCTTCTTTAAAACTAGTTTTAGTTATTGTAGCCCCTTTACCTTTCAGTGTGAGTTTTAGAAGCATCCTGACCACATCTACAGAAGGTTTTGCTGGGATGCGGATAGGAATTGGATTAAACCTACACACGGACATGGAGCGCACATCCGTACTCCGGTTAGTCTTTCAATCCACGAACTCAACATGTCTCTCCATTTGCTTAGATCCTTGATGGTGTCCTCGGCACTTTGTAATTTTCGGTATACAAATTCTGTACGTGTTTTGTTAGATTACATGCAAATATTTCATCTGGGATGAATTTTAAGTTGTCCTTTGAATTGTGTTTTTTGACAGGTCCGTTGCTAGTTTATAGGAATACACTTGATTTTTGTACATCAATCTTTTGTCCTGCAACGTTGCTGAACTCACTTATTAGTTGTGCACTCCTCCATCGGGCCTCTGTGGTCTCAGTGAGAAATTTTCTGTTTGTTTTAATTATTTTCCCCTACAAGTCAGTGTTATTTCTCTCTCCCTGATTGCAAGATTTTCACTTGGCTTTTAGTTTCCTGAAGTTCACTTACAATATGTCTTGATACGGATTTCCTTGGATTTCTCCAGTTTGGGCTCACATGGCATCTTTAGTCTGTAGTTTTACGTCTTTTGCCAAAGTTGGAAATAGTCAGCCATTATTTCTTCAAGTACTTTTTCAGCCCACTCCCTTCTCCTTTCCCT
Organism: Panthera onca; assembly: GCF_046562875.1. Taxonomy (NCBI): domain Eukaryota; kingdom Metazoa; phylum Chordata; class Mammalia; order Carnivora; family Felidae; genus Panthera; species Panthera onca. The sequence goes on along the minus strand of NC_138345.1, from coordinate 5,990,569 downwards.
CTGGGACTTTGATGACATGAGTGTTCGATCATTTTTATGGTGACACAGTTCCTTCTGCTCTTTTTTTCTTAAGTCAGTTTTGTCTCTGTTTTCCGGATTGACTGATTATAATTGTTCTATCTCTCAGTTCACTGATTATTTCTCTGTCCTCTGTCATCCTACTATTGAGCCCATGTAGTGAGTTTTTTTCATTTTTATCATTGTGTTTTTTCAGGTCTAAAATTTCCCATTTCTGCTTTGTGGCTGAGACTCTCTCTTCTTTAATTTGTTTCAAGTGTGCTCATAGTTGCTTTTTTGAAGCATTGTTATGATTCACAATGTGGAGGTGGAGAATTTTCCCTTCCTCCCTTCGAGGTCCTTTGGCCGGTCTAATAATTAACTTGATGGAAGGCAGGTTAACAGGAGAAAAACAAAAGTTCCAGAGCAGGTACACCTCCTGTGTATTTGGGAGAGACCCAAGAAATTGAGTAACTCCTTGAAATGGCTGAAACCATCCCCTTCAATACCATCTCCAGCTAAAGACAGAAGATGTTGGGGGTGGGAGTCAGTTATGGGAGGTGACCAGGAAACGCCTAGGAAACAGTGATGAGGTTGCTATGCAGATTTAAGTCACTGTCTTCTCCACTGATAAGAATTTCTAGAGATTTAGAGTCTTCCCCCTCTTCCTAGGACCGCCAGGGAAACATCCTTAAAATGGAGATTTCCCTCATAAATGTAAATATCTCTTATAAAGGGGTAACTTCTGCTCGGTTTTCACAACTTCATCCGTGTTTGCTGTTTCGTCAAAATAACCAGTTTAAAATAATCCCCACACCAAAGAGACATGGTAGGGGGAAATTCTGCTCCCCTTCAACAGTTACCTTTTTTTCCCCCGAATAATGGCACTAGGATACTTTTAAATAATTTCTGTGCTTATTATTTTAAAGCTCTTCTCTGGAGATTTCTTTGCACTTTTGACATATTATGTTCTATTACATATTATATATATTATACTAATATATATTATAGTAATATATATTATATATTATAAATTTTACATATTTATATATTTTAAATTATATTTAAATTATGTATGTGAAGATATACAAAATATATTATAAATTTTTATATAAAATTTAGAGAATTGTGTAAAAAGGGAGAATTACCATACATAATTTTCATAGGCCTCAGTAAATTTTATTTTAGCATGAAGTTTTTCATATTTAAAATTCACATGAAAAATTTTGTGGATTATTCATTTAAAATAATGAATAATTATTTTTAATGAAATAATGTTTTTTAATGTTTATTTGTTTTTGAAAAAGAAAAGACAGAGTGTGAGCATGGGAAGGGCAGAGAGAGAGAGGGAGACACAGAATTGGAAGCAGGCTCCACGCTCTGAGCTGTCAGCACAGAGCCCGACGAGGGGCTCAAACCCACAAACTGTGAGATCGTGACCTGAGTCGAAGTCAGAGGTTTAACCGACTGAGCCACCCAGGCACCCCTGGATTGGTCATTTTGTTTAATTGTGAAATGTATTTGCAACTTGGTTGAGCTATACACACTTCAATTCTCTTCCTTTCATACCAAGTAACTCTTAGGTCACCAACTCCACATTTTCCCAAATCCCTCCTTGAGATGCAAATCAGAGTTTACATTTTTAAGAGGCATGTGCCCCAAACTCCCCTACTCAGATTACATATAAACACCCATAGTTGAAAATGAAAGATTTATTTTGGTTTACCAGAAGTCAGGTCGAAAAGATGAAAGATAAGGTGATGTCATAAAGCAAGAGAGTAAAGTTAATTTTCCCAGAGAGAGGAAACACCCATACACGCACACACACACACACACACACACACCCGACAGAAGGTAGCAACTAAGTCCTAGACACAATACAAAAAAATATTTTGTAGAGAAATGTTTTTATGTACTTCACATAGGAGTGGCAAACAACACAAGGCTGTGTCAAGAATTTTCAAAAAGGAATCATAGCAGCTACCATTTACTGGGGACTTTGCCTGTGTTGGACCTCTGCGCTTTCTGCACACATTAACTCATAGAATTCCTGCAACCATTCTGGGATATGAGCAGATAGGATTATCCCAGTTGTACAGATAAAGAAACTGGGTTTCAGAGGGGCTAAGCAATTTGTCCAAGGTCACCCTGCTGGGGTGAACTTGAGCCCTGGCTTAATTCTGAATTTGTGTGACTTCCAATCCTACTCTCTTAAATACTATGTGTATTGCTTTCTAGAACCTTCCTTGGCAGCAAAAACAGATATTGTGGGTTCTGTTTCAAAAAGGATAATAATAACAAACTCATAATGGAAGCATTAAACTATTTTACTTAAATGTTTGTCCATTTTACTATATGAAGATGAAGATTGTCTATCAGAGGATAACTTGGATGACACATAGGGAGGAATCTTGAGTTAATCCCTGCTTCCCTCTTGTGTCAGAGACCAGTAATGACAATTCCAATAGCTGCACACTGACTTCTACCTTCTTTATCTCCCCTTTTATTCATCCTGTAAATGACTCCATTTCTTCTCCATCCAAGTGAAGAAAAAGTCTGAATTTGAAAATTGTTTAATGTTTTTATGTATTTTTGAGAGAAAGAGAGAGATAGAGCCCGAGCAGGGGAGGGACAGGGAGAGAGGGAGACACAGAATGTGAAACAGGCTCCAGGCTCTGAGCTGTCAGCACAGAGCCTGACGTGAGGCTTGAACTCACGAACCATGAAATCATGACTTGAGCCAAAGTCCAAAGTCGAACGCTTAACTGACTGAGCCACCCAGGCGCCCTCTGAATTTGAAAAGTTGATCTGCTCTCAAAGAACACCTCAGATCCCTTGAAACTCTTAGTAAAATGTATCTATTTCCTTAAAAGCACCAATGTCAGGGTGGTAGAATAAGATGAAATCAATGCGACACCATGAAATAACCCTTCTTTGTCTCCTGTCTTCCACACAAACAATTTTCAGTATTAAGTGATGCTCTGACCAAGTGATGAACACTTTTCTGGAAGAAGCTGAAGGAACACGGGTGCCTTGCTGGGCTTTGGGTCTGTTTTAGGACGTTGGTCACTGGTTTATAAATTACAGACGAATCCTTTCTGTTTACATGGCTATACCTCTGAAAAGTCATGCTATTTATGGCATCATTACATGCTTTGGAAGGGCTTTCTATCTAAAGAAAACTTTCAGGGAATCACTTTTCTAGAGCAAATAATGACTCTTCAATATTAGTTGATTTACAAATCCACTTTTTATGCAGATCGGGTTTACTCAAGAATGCTCTAGAAACCAAAGCATAAGAGACTCTTAAAAACTGAAAACAAACTGAGGGTTGATGGGGGGTGGGAGTGAGAGGAGGGTAGGTGATGGGTATTGAAGAGGGCATCTTTTGGGATGAGCACTAGGTGTTGTATGGAAACCAATTTGACAAAAAATTTCATATATTAAAAAAAAGAATGCTCTAGAATTTTCATATAAAGGGATCTTATGGGTAACAGCTTACTTGGGAGTAGGGGCTGAATACTTGGCAACTGCCTCTTCATGGACTGTATGTTTCTCCAGGATGGTTTTAGAGGGTGGTTATTGATGCCATTGGCAGGGGTGTTCAAGGATCTCCCCAGTTCCAGTCACCTTTTGGCATCGGTGCAGAAATTATCATTAAATATCTCTTCTTTCTGCTACAAAACTTGGTAAAGAGTGTAGTGTAGTCAAGATGCACAGTTCTACATGGGCTACTCTCCCTTTTCTCTGTATCTTACTGTCACTAAACTTGTCTCCCAAACCCGAATCAATAGCTCTCTACAGATTACTGCCTCTGAAAAGCTCATGTCTGGCCTTGTTGTTTGAGTTATGCCCGGGCACAGCTATGCCAGGAAGCAGAAACTGACTCTAAGGTGTCTGGGCCACCCAGTCAAGCTCTCATCTCTAAAGAAGCAGGTGCTTTGGAGTCACACGGTGGACAGAGTAAAGGGTGTTTTCGCATAGTGGGCTCAGTTATAGGGCAATTGGTAAATTTGACTGAAGTAGGAACACTCTAGCAGATCAGAGACATTTACATAGAGAAGTTACTAGTGACTGAACTGTACTAGCTAATACGGTTGTCACTAACCACCAATGGCTAGTTAAGTTGAAATCAATTAAAACTCAATAAAACTAGGGGGCACCTGGGTGGGTCAGTCGGTTAAGCGTCTGACTTCAGCTCAGGTCATGATCTCATGGTATGTGAGTTCGAGCCCCACATTGGGCTCTGGGCTGCAGCATAGAGCCTACTTCTGATCCTCTGTCTCCCTGTCTCTGCCTCTTTCACACACGCGTGTGCACACTGTGTGTGTCTCTCTCTCTCTACCAAAATAAACATTAATTAAAAAAAACTAAAGAAAACTAAAAATTCAGCTCCTTAGTCGCATTAGCCGCATGTTACATGCTCACCAGCTACATGTGGCTACTGGTTACCATATTGGATAGCACAGAGATAGAACATTTCTGTCACCACAGAAAGTGCTCAAAGAAAATGCTTCTGGAAGACTGTGTTTCACATGAAATTTCTTAACTCCGACGAGCTCATAATCAATGGCCCAAAGAATAGAGATTGAGAACTCCTGAAGCGTTTTCCCTTATAATTATAAGCGGTTGAGTGTAATGCGGGAAAGAAGAGAATAGAGTAAATGCAGGGTTGAAAGTCCCATAGGGCCGGGAGCGGAGTGGCAATCTGACACTGAGGTTGACTTTTCCCCTACCTGAAACTGGATCCTGCACCACTGTGGCTGGATTAAGGCACCAACATAGAAATTCAGTTTTGCGAGAAGTATGGAATACTTACACTCTTACATACATACTCTTGCAACACCCTTAACCTTAGAACTCTTCGAAGGAAAAAAAAGAAAAAACCCAGTGGAATATTTGTAGCGGAATAGACACAAAAGCACACCGTATAATTTTCAGGGTTGTGCACGTACCTCAATACATCTACGGGATAGTTTGGAAGGTCACACATTCAACACGCAGAAGTGACTTCGGGCTATAATTATGAAAGTGAACTCCAGAAGATGATCTCTGACCCTGAAAATGCAAAGGTAGAAGGGATGTACAATTTCATGTTGACTAATACAAAGAAAGGACAAGTAGAACGCCCACGATGAAGTAGATTTTCCCACTCAGGCTCATCACCATCCTGGTTCCATTCCGAGGATTTCACGGTGGTTCTCTCGTGCTTCTCTGTTGCCGTAACACGGATAATGCCCCTCTCCAATGCACCCAATTTCTTACTCACAGAGAAAAATATGAGCCAGCCTCATCCAACCTGTAAGAGTTAGACCCTGTACGTGGGAAGCGGCCCACTTAGAGAGAGGCCCTGCACAGCATGGAATGTGTCAACGGCCCACATCTAGAAACATTTGGAGCCTTTATAAATTCTAAGTCACGGTGCAGACTTGACATCATGGCATGAACACTCATGCTTCAACTAAGCCATACACACTTCATGTAAGCCGTACATGAAAGAAATTTTAATTGTCCTGTTGCAGAGTCTTGACTGGTGACTCAGTGATGCCCCCACCTTAGCCCCATCTAGGTCCCCTATCGTACACAATCTCATTTTGCCGGTGCGGTAAATTCAGGGAGTAGATATTATCAGCCCTGTCACATTGGCAAAGAAGCTGCGAAGAGTATATTTTAGAGTCGAGCTTCAGGAGTGGAGTACTTGAAGGGTTTCTAGATACATCTCTTGCAAATTGTTCTTCTTAAATGTCAGGCATCTACTGCTCTTATTTGAAAATGCCACATGGAAAAAAAGTCCTAGACCATACGAGAACCACATTAACTGTCTTTGTCTTCTGTCTGTGGTTCCTTTTTCAAAACCAGGTCCTGACAAGTACCTCTAGTGGGTTGGATGGTTTATTGGGCTGGTCAAAGATAGCGTAACTCCCTAGGTGCATTCCCAATTCTCTGCCCACTGAATGAGCTGACATTTCATTTCTTTTCCAATGAGTCTTCCAGTCTTCTCAATTGGGGCACACATTTTGAGTATATTCAAATATATCCGAGTACATACTAACATTTTTAAATGTATCTTACAAAAATGAACCTTCACCTTGGCCTAAGGAGAGAACAAATCAGCACAAGAATACGGACAGATCTTTAAGAACCCCGGGACAGGGGTGCAATTGGACCACAGGAAGCCCCAGAACAAGGAGCCTGAGTGAGGAGAGACCTCTTTCCCTCGCCCATATCTGTCCATCTGATTTGTTGTTCTTTCTTGTTCTGCAGAACCACAAGACAGGAAACATAGCTAACAACATCTCTTGAGCTTTTTATTTTTATAGCTTTGGCCCCAAGACAGACACCAAGAGGACTTGTTTCCAAACGAATATGCCAAGGAAGAGAGGTATCAACCCAGCCTGGAACAGATTCCGTCTTTGCACAAGTCAGCTCTGGATGTGGACCAGATCATGTTATTTAAAACAGCAAGTGGCTAACTGTGGCGAGTGTGTGTGTGTGTGTGTGTGTGCACATTCATGCCTGTGTCAGCTTGTTTACCAAGAATTATCACCACTATTTTTCTCAGCCCCTTTTTTTCTTTAAAGTCAACATCTCAAAATATCACTAATGAATTTCTTTCTAGTTACCTGGGAAACTGGGAATAAAATAACTTCATATTTAAACATACCTTTAAATTATACAAACACCTCCCCCCTCCCGTTAACAAAATACTTCCAGGTACCAAGACCACAGTGTTTTTCACAAGGTGTCATTAGGCTGATCGAGCATCTTATCATCTGGATGCAATACATTTTGAATTGTCTGAAATATTTGAATTAAGTTGACATTGACCTCCCTTTTCAAAGAATTTTTTCATTATAAAAGCATAGCTGAGAACACTACATGACACGCTGTGGATTCATAATATTTATTTCACCTAAAACAATCATGATTAGGGCTTATGCCTTGAGCATCACAAAAAGGAAAATATTAGCCATATCATTACTTCTCTTTTAACCCAAATTTTCCTTAACTGTCTACTCACAGACACTGTGTCCCTATTTACATTTTTATTCTAAATCATGATCACTTGTTGTCTTGAAGACAACCCATCAATCTGATAATAAGAGAAAAATGGAAAATAATAAATAGAATAGATCCTCTTTGGTAGTAGGCAAGATTGAAAGTAGGCATCATTAAAACAAGCAAAAAAAAAAGATAATGAAAATAAGAAACTATCTCCAAACAGATATTTTTTAAAATGGGCAAAGGGTCTGAATAGGCACTTCTCAAAAGAAGACATACATGTGTCCAAAGGGCCCATGAAAATATGCTCTCACACACAGCCACCAGGAAAATGCGAATCAGGGCCATAGTGATATGCCCCTTCACGCTCACTAGGATAGCGATCATCAAAAAGACAGAAAATAACAAGTGTTGACAAAGATGCAGAGATCTCGGATGTTCCCGGGAGGAATGTAAAAGGGCGCATCTGCTCCGGGAAATACTCTTGCAGTTTCCAAAAAGTTAAACAGAGTAGAATCCACAGTTTCACACCCAGGTACATAGCCAAGAGCACCGAAAACACATGCCCACATAAAAGCTTGTACACGATGTTCACAAAAGTGTTAATAATAGTCAAATAGTGGACACAACCCGAATGTCCATCAATAGATGAATGTATAAATAAAGTGTGATATGGCCACACCGTGAAATACGATTCAGCCATAAAAAGAAATACAGATAGAAGTACTGATCAGTGTTACCGCATGGATGAACTTTGAAATCATTAAGCCAGGTGAACAAAGCCAGATATAAAAGGTCCATAGTGTATGATTCCATTTATGTAAAATGCCCAGAATAGGCCAATCCACAGAGATTAGGAAATATAGCTGTTGCCAGGATCTGGGGCGCAGGAGGGAGTATGAAATGACCGCTAAAAGGTATGAGGCTTCTTTAGGGGATGACGAGACTGTTCTGGAATTACGTAATGGTGATATTTCACACCTGGGTGAATATCCTAACGCTACTGAATTATACACTTTACAAGGTAGGAGGAAATAAATGAAGTGAGTCCTGTTATCCCTATTTCGCAGATGGTAAGAAGGAGTCACTCAAGATTAAGCCATGTATCCTATGTCGCACAATTACAGCCCAAACTTTAACCACTGTGTCCTGCGGAACTCTTGCAAAGTCCTCCCTCCTAGCAAAAGTTCAACCAAGAAACCCAACAGCTGGCACTGATTTCTTTCCAGCTGGAGACAATGATATGAAATAGAGATATTTGTGCCACTTTTGGAAATTGGGTCGTTTACCCCAATATTCTACCGGATTCCAATGACCCATGATGAAATCTACAGGCACCTTTACAGAAATTGCCTCTCATTGGCTCATTTGTAAACCTGAGCCTTCTCTGCCACATTTGGAAGCTTTTCCTATAGTGGAACAGGAATTAGGCTTTCGCCTGCAGGATCAGTACCAGTGGGGACTGTCATTTCCTGTTTCACAAAATGGCTTAACTTCTTGGTGCTTAGTTTTGTTGACTCTAATACCGGGATAATAACAGCGCCCCTTTGGAGGATGAATGCGAGGATTAAGCACTTAAATTAATACACTTAATCTGCTGAGGTCAGTGCCACGGACAGAGTGATTATTCATAAATGTTAGTGATTATCGTCATCATTAATATTATGCTCACATCAATTCCATGAACAAATTATCACTTTTCCCCATAATTCTTATTACCATAGTTCACAACAGAAAAAAAAAAAATAGGAGACTTTTTTTTTAACCTGAAGGAGACGCTGGTCATCATGCACAAGCCACTACAATTGCAGCAAGAACAGGTAACCGCTCATAGGCAGAGGAACCGAGATGGAGTTCAACGACGCAGGGAGAGCCACGCAGGGATGCGTTCTGCTGAACGACTGCACGTTTTCTTCAAGTGAAATCTTTGCAAGCGGATGCAAACTAAGGCCCGTTGAACTTTCAAAGGATTGCCAGGCTGAGGAATGGATCCCGGCAGGATCCGTCAGGCACAGCGCGTGGCCATTCAGAAGCACCTGGTACCCGCCTTTGCGGGTGGACTCACCCCCACCCCCTTCCCCTTCACCCCGCAATCCATTTGGAGGTCTTTGGGTTCCTTCTCTTGGCTCCTTGCCAGAGAAAGCTAACTGCCAGGGCCTCTGTGGCTAACCAGAAGTGGCCACAGGACAGCGGTCAGTGCCCGCGAGAGCCTGGAGGTCAGCAGATCACCACCACTGGGCCCCACTTTGGCCACCACGCGGCGCACAGTAGTCACTCAGTTAAACAAGCACAGCTCCTCGCGTGTAACTGACAGCTGTTTGAGGTTGTTACTTTCCCCACCCCCTTTTTCTTTCTTTCTTTCTTTCTTTCTTTCTTTCTTTCTTTTTTAGTAAATGCATTTTTAAAAAGGAGACAAGGAGGCCAAAACCTAAAATCCAGACCGACTTGCTTTTTTAAAAGCTGATCATTAGTTTAGAGCAAATGTCTTAGACTTTAGCGAGACAAAATTGACCCACAATTACCCTGCGTTTTATTTGAACTGCATTTAAACTACTACAGGAACGCAGGCTGCGGTTGCTTAAAAATACTTGAGAGGGGCTTCTGGGTGGCTTAGTCGGTTAAGCATGGACTCTTGGTTTCGGCTCAAGTCACGATTTCACAGTTTGTGAGTCTGAGCCCCACACCCCCGTCAGGTTCAGGGCTGACAGGGTAGAGGCTGCTTGGGATTCTGTCCTCTCTCTCTGCCCCTCCCCTGCTTGCTCTCCCCACCCCCCTCACAATAAAATAACAACAACAACAACAAAACACTTGAGAAAAACCAACAAAACTCTTAACATTAAAAATTCAGTGTTATAAGAGTCTAAGGGTTATGCTGAATATTTAAGCTAATCTCTTTTCCAGAGATCTGGAATTTTTAAAAAATCATAAAGGAAGAGATTGTTAAAATCACTTAGTCAAGTTCCAAGTTTAATAGAAATAAAAAGAAAGGCACATAAAAAGTTACATGTTATAAAAAATAATTATAAAGGTAGGTGACTTCTCTAAGGTCAGAGCCAGTCAATACACTGTTTCTTTCAGCCCCCTGCCTAAAGCAAATTCCCATGTATGTGAAACTCCCTTATTTATTTGAATATATTGTTTAAAATAGTCCTTACTTATTTAGCTGTTATTTATAAAAATAAGCAATGCTCTTTATGAAAAAAAATAATATGTGTGTAAATATATAGTGATTAAAATGCAGGAAATATTATTCATGGCCCATCAACTTCCTCCAGTTAAATAAATTTTCCTTGTCACTTAAAGTATGGAATTATTTTAATTCTCCATTTATGTAACCATGGCTTATTGAGGATTCACAGTGTGGCTCTGTGCTGACATCTGGCTATGTCTCACCATGACACATCCCCGGGATGGTTCTGTACACCTGCTTATATTTCTGAATCGGTTTCTTGCAGCCTGTTGGGGAGTTGCTGGCTAGAGTTTGATGTACCCGTCATGGATCCTCGAAGATCTTTTTATTCGACACACTGTTGGGAGACAATTTCCCATGAGTCTCTTGTGTTTCTGCGCATTTTCGAAGCCGGGGACAGAGTGCCCCTCGTGGCAGGCCACGTTTTCCTGTATTTTCTAATAGGGAACAGTCTTGGAAGATAGAAAGACCACCTCCCTCCAGAGCAAAGGATGGACATGCCTTCTGCCCATGATAAAAGCTTCGATTTTCTGAACTCAAGTCTCCCCTACCATAATGCAGCCCACTTCGTCTCCAAGCACCCTCTGGCCCTCTTTGAGGTGAACAGGATTTGGGGGAGTGGCACACAGAGTTTCCACACTCGGTTACCGGTGCACAGCTACTGCGGACTTCAGGGTCTCCTGCCTTCTGCCAGTGGGCTAATCTGTGAGCTGTCTTTCTCCCAAACCCATGCCCTCAGACCATATAAAAGTAGGTAGAACACTAAATATCCTTAAATTGTCCTTGTAGGAAAGAATAAAAATCTGGTCTCAGGTAAAGTGGGAAGAGAACCAAGTAGTCATCCGTCCACCATATTTGAAAATAAGATGCCTGGAGCAGCCCCTCTAATTACAAGGCAAAAAGAAAAACCATGTCACATATGCTAATATACTAATGTAACATCGTTAAAATACACACACACACACACACACACACACACACATACACGCTCACACACACACACACACACACACACACATCAAGGACAAATAAAGAGATTAGCCCAGAAGAAAATATAAGTTAATTCTCTACAGCTGATTTCTGCTATGAATAACTTAAAAATAGCATTGATTCAATAAAATAATATCCTAAAGATAAGTTCTAAAACAACAGAAGAGGGAGACTGGAAACGCAAGAAATGAATTGTCAACCAAAACCACATCTCTTTATACGGAAACCGATTTGACAACAAATTTCATATTAAACACACACACACACACACACACACACACATCTCTTTGGAAGCAGTTGATTAGGAAAAGCAAGGAACAGAATAGGCATTCCTGAAATTCAAACGAATGACAAAAAGAAATATTCAAATGAAGATTTAAATGGGAAGCAAAAGATTAGAGAGAAACTCATAAACAGAGAACAGAAGGTTGATCCCACATAAGAATACATTTTTTTATGTTTATTTATTTATTTTTGAGACCGAGAGAGTGGGAAAGGGCAGAGTGAGGGGGTGGGGTGGGGGAGAGCATCCCAAGCAGATTCTGCACTGTCAGCACAGAGCCCCATATAGGACTCCAAGTCACGAACTGTGAGATCATGACCTGGGCCAACATCAAGAGTGGGACGCTTAACCGACTGAGCCACCCAGGTGCCCCAAGAATATTTTTTACCTACAGGCGAGAATCCATCAAATTGAACAGTTCCCTGTTATTCCTTGAGGGTCAGAAGCAGAAATATATGGGACGTTTTCACCCTGTTTGTTACTGGTTTCTCTTTCATTTTCCTACTAGTGCTATTATTATCATATTCCGATTTGAGTAAATGGAGGTATGATGTCAGTTCTTTGGGATTTTTTTAGGATTTTCTTGAGGCTTATTTGGGAATTAGTTTGAGGGGGATGGCTTATATATCCTTGAGAAAGAAATATATATTCTGAATGAGCAGGATGTATTTTCGATGTACGTAATTGTGCTTTTCCACTGTTGGGAGCCACCTCTCCATTCTTTCCAGCATCTACTAGAAAAGTGTTGAGGAATCTCGAGACTGATCTCCGACTCTTCATCTGGACTTCTTTTCCTCATGAAATTTTTAGTATCTTTTCTTTGCCATTCATGAGATGTGCCTTACTGTACTTTCTTGCTTTGCTTTATTTCCATTCTATATGCTTGGTACTCTGGGGGCCATTTCATTCTGGGGGTCTCATGTTCCAGAATTCTAAAAAATATGCTGATGTTATTTGTTTGAAAATCTCCTCCTCATTTTTTTCCTCTCTTTTTAGGAAACCACCATTATTTGGCTGATGGATCTGGTTGACCATTCCTTAAGATATTTTCTGTATTTCCATCTGATTTTCTGTACCTTTATCTTTATAACTCTGAGATTCTTCCTTAACTTTACCCGTCAACGGTTCCAGAAGCTAATGGCAAACATGAGGAGATGGAGGATAGATGGGCGCCTGGGTGGCTCAGTCCGTTGAACGACCAACTTCAGCTCAGGTCATGATCTCACGGTTTGTGAGTTTGAGCCCCTCATCGGGCTCTGTGCTAACAGCTCAGAGCCTGGCCTGCTTTGGATTCTGTGTCTCCCTCTCTCTCTCTGCCCCTCCCCCATTCATGCTCTGTCTCTCTCTGTCTCAGAAATAAATAAACATAAAAAAAAATTAAAAAAAAAAAAAGAAAATAGAAGATAGAAGTGAAAAATCTGGATATGGAGTCCAGAAGTCCCAGTTTTTATAAAAATTCCATGTGTACACAATTCTGCTCCAGGCACAGGTTTACGTAAGGGACGATTAGGAACGCTACAACAGGAAAGCAAAGAAGATATGTTGGGGCTTTCGAGTCCGCACCCTGACAATTACCTAGAAAGCCAAGCTTTTTTGAAAGTGAAATGACCGTCTAAATGACTCAGGTTTACTGGTTATGTTAAGAAGAAGAACTGGTGTGTCCGAACGTCCAGTTAATTGTGAATCAGAAATAGGGGGACTTCAGGATATGACATACACAGAGATGTAGAAAAAAATCTTTCACTTTCGTTCCCTGGAGAGGGAGAGGAGGTCACATCCTAGTGTCTGGATTCCCATTCTCCACGGGCCCCTCAATGTCAAAGTTCAAGGGGAGGAGTCAAGCGGTTGGGAGTTGGCTGTAAAAGCAATGGAAGAAAAGGAATCTGGGACCATTGAGGTCCAGTGACCTGCTTCCTGGGTACAGCCTCAGGAAGCTGCCAGCTTCTAGAGGAGTCCACCTTTGGTTCTCGACCATGGCCCACTTGACACGAAAACAATAGTTCTGAACGGCAAAGGAAGTAGTTAGATAGACGACACTGAGGTCTCCATCCTGGTTTCTCAGAGTCTAGGTTTGGCCCTTTGCCAGATTTAGTCAACACAGGTGAATCAGTTTTAAATTTGAACTTCGGATAATGATAAGTACTTTGAAGAAAATAAAAGAGGGTAATGGAAAGAAAGGGATTTGGGGAACCAAACCTCCCCTGAGAGTCTCAGTAGGTGATAGCAGCTGTGTGATTCTGGGGAAGAGTATTCCAGGCTGAGGAGACAGCAGGTGCAAAGGCCCTGAGGAGGCCAGTGAGGCTTCGTGGTAGGAGATGAGATCAGAGTGGAAGCTGGGGTCACATCACTTAGAGCCCTCTCAGTCATGATAAGGGAAGACATTAGTGGGTTTTAATACAGAAGTAATAGGACGAGATTTCTCCTTGTAATGCCATTTCTTTCTGTTGTGTAAGGAAGACTCCGTTGAGACACACGAGTAGATGCAAAGAGAACAGGAAGGCGCTTATTTCTGTTGGCCGCGCAAAGGATAACGGCTGAGACCAAGAGAAGTGACAGATTGGGGATGTATCTTAGAGATGGGGCTGACGGGACCAGATGGTACACTTGATGTGGGGAATGAAGCCAGAGCACGGTATAGTCAAAACCCCCCGAATAATAGAGAGTCGCCTTCCCCATCATCCTTTAGCCAGAAGTTAACAATCATCCAGAATGCCATACGTTTTATATAAATGTCTTCCTGCAAGGTCGTTCCAGCTGGGTTAACAGCAGGTAAAGAAAAGCCAACACTAAACAAAATCAGGCAAATTCTGCAAATACGTGCTCAACCCCACTTTTCTTCTCGAAGAAGTCATGGATGATGTAAAATAAATGGAAAGTCCTCATAGGCTACCTGTTTTCAAACCGGAAGTGAGCCCCCACAAGGTGAAAGGTTGATAGATGGTAATGTCTATGCATACGTAGCAAAGAGGAAATTCTCACCAGCAGGAGCCTTGACAGCAGACCTGAGAAGATAAGTCTACACGTTCCCTCCCTCTGAGCCAGAGCCAATGCTCTTAGCTTTGGTAAAACATCAGTTCACTTTCAGGGAAGGAAGGAAGGAAGGAAGGAAGGAAGGAAGGAAGGAAGAAGGAAGGAAGGAAATAAGGAGTGAGGGAGGGAAGGAAGGGAGGGAGGGAGGAAGGAAGGAAAGAAGGAAGGAAGGAGGAAGGAAGGAAGGAAGGAAATAAAGAGTGAGGGAGGGAAGGAAGGGAGGGAGGGAGGAAGGAAGGAAGGAAGGAAATAAGGAGCGAGGGAGAGAAGGAAGGAAGGGAGGAAGGAAAGAGAGGGAAAGGAATGGAGGTAAAGAAGGCAAGGAAGAAAAAAAAAGAAAATCAGTAACACTAGGTGGCAGTGATTTCATGACTTATAAGATTTCAAATTGGGCAGACCATTGCCTTCATTGTTAAGATGGATTCTAGGATGAAACGAGACATCCAGGAGGCCCCCAGAGACTTTTCTCCATTTCTACTTCCAACATTGCTGTCCAGCTGAGGCTGGATTCATGTTCCTCGGCCTTCAGAACAGGTAAGTACATTTCTTTTTTTTATATATATATAATTTTTTTAATGTTTATTCATTTTTGAGAGACAGAGAGAAACAGAGCATGAGCAGGGGAGGGGCAGAGAGAGGGAGACACAGAATCCGAAGCAGGTCAGCACGGAGCCCGACTCGGGACTCGAACCCACAAACCATGAGATCATGACCTGAGCTGAAACCGGACGCGTAACTGACTGAGCCACCCAGGAGCCCCAGAACGTAAGTAAATTTCAGAGTTCCTTCATATATCACATCTTTAGCAACTGCTGTCCCTTCCAAGACCCTTGTTAAGGGTGCAAAATTGGTACATTTATCTACCATTAAAGTTCTAAGCCTCAGTTGATTCTAGAGCTTGGTTCCAACCTTGGAGTCACCTGAAGAGTTTGTACACGATAACGATGTTTGAGTCCCATTGAAACCGATTAAACTGGGATACCTCTGTGTAGACCATGCAGTGGGATTTTTTTAAAGCTCCCCCAGTGACTCTAATTTGCCACTGGATTTGAGAAACACCAAAGAACCAGAAAATGAGCCAGCCACCGCCATTGGTCCCTGAGCGAGTGTTGTCACGGCAATCCTGCAGTGCTACCCGTAGTAAATCGGCCAACACAGACTTGTTTCTCCGGTTGGCTCTCTGGGAGGCTGGAGGTCCTCTCGAGCTCAGCCTACCAGTTAGGTGACACGTGACCGGCCCCCGCCCCCGCCCCCCAGAACGAGGAGCAGCACCAGCAGTATGACTCGGAGGCCAAGGACAGGGGCTCAGACTCCAGACCAGATGGACGCCAGCGTGACTTACTAGCTGTGACATCGGGCGGTGACTTTCTCTCTCTGAGCCTCAGTTCTCTTCTCTGTAAAATAGGAAGAATTATCGTGTCTCACAGACTGTAAATACGAATCTAACATATGTAAAGCATCCACAGCCATCCCTGGGATGACAAATTGCAGCTGTGGGTCATCAGATTTCCTGCCGAGAGCCCATCAGGTGCGGCGTCAGTGCTCTGGGTTCCAGGGGCAATGATGAATTCTAATTCTGTTGCAAATAAAAAGCAGACAAGCTAATAAGACTTGAGGTGGAAAGTCCTGGCGTTTACTTCCCGCTGCAGCCACTGCGGCTGCTCTCAGCTCTGGACGATATCCTTTGCTGCCATCCCCACTACTGTTGCATTTCAAACCTGCATGAGGGAGCCAGGTGATGGTAATGTTGTCCAGTCTCTGTCCCTCGCAGCGTTATAGGTGGCAATGAAGACCGAACTACCAGACATTCAGTGGTGAGGGAGGGATTGAACAAATGGTGTCTTCCTTTCGGAGGCGTAGCATACGACAGTGGAAAGGGGGAGGCTTTTGAGGAATCTCAAAAGATTTACGAGACGTTCAGAATACACAGTTAACCCTTGAACAACCTGGGGGTTAGGGGTGCGGACCCCTCATGCAGCCAAAAAGCCACGGATAACTTTAACGCCCCTCCCAAACGTAACTACTCATAGCCTACTGTTGACCAAAACCTTACCCATGATATAAACAGTCACGTAACACATACTTTTTTTTTTCCGAGTTGTTTTTCTTGAGTATGGCAGACATACAGTGTTATATCAGTTTCAGGCACACAACACAGTGATTCAACAAGTCGGTCTGTTTTTGCTACGCTCACTGCTGTTCACCATGAGTGTGGATACCATCCATCACCAGATGTTATAATATCCTTGACTATCTTCCTTATGCTGTGCTTTTTATTCCCATGGCTTATTCATTCCATAACTGGAAGTCTGTGTCTTCCACTCTTCCTTCACTCATGTTGCCCAACCCCCCATCCCCTCCCCTCTGACAACCACTGGTTTATTCTCTTCTGTATTTACAGGTCTGATTCTGTTTTTGAGTAACACGTACTTTTTTATGTTATACGTTTTTATATACTCTATCCTTAGAATGGCCAATATTTTATTTTTTTTCCTGGTATTTTTTAGGCTACATGATTCATCTCCAAAGATTTTCAAATTGTCACAAATCTCAAAAATTTTCCAATGTATTTACTGAAAAAAACTTCGTGTATAAGCAGACTCATGCAATTCAAATCTGGGTCGTTCATGTAATGTTAAGTGATGAAAGAAGGATCAGACCGATTACATGGGTCAGTTCCAACCGTGCAGGTGGATGTATGTCTATGGAAAAACAGTCACTTCTGATTAGAAGCCTCTCTTGAACTCTACCCCACATGCTGGTCTGAGACCAGTCGAATATTCCTGGAGGTAACTTTCTTTGAAAGAAACAATTATCCTCTCAGTGTATCTAAAAGATGGTAGTGTCTTCCCAGTCATCCTGAGTTTTTTAAGAATTAGGCAGGGATGGGGCGCCTGGGTGGCTCAGTCGGTTGAGCGTCGACTTTGGCTCACAGTCTGTGAGTTCGAGCCCCGCATCGGGCTCCGTGCTGACAGCTCAGAGCCTGGAGCCTGTTTCGGATTCTGTGTCTCCCTCTCTCTCTGCCCCTCCCCCGTTCATGCTCTGTCTCTCTCTGTCTCAAAAATAAATAAACGTTAATAAAAAAAAATTTTTTTTAAGGAAAAAAAAAGAATTAGGCAGGGGTTAATTGATAGAGATCAATTGCATAGATAAACAGATGAATTCTTTTTTCTAAAAGTATTTACATTCAGATATTTCCTGGGCTCCTCAGATGCCATAAAGGTTAAATTTCATCTACAGTCTGTGTCTCAGAGTAGGGTTTTCACTATTTTTCTTTGGGTGTACACGAGACACAAGATATTCACAGACGGGGCACACCTCTGTGAATGTCCTCTGATTTATACACAATTCCCAGAGTGATCGTTGTAACCTCAGTTGTTTCATTAAAATCCCAGAAATGTAGACTATTTGTGCATACACCACGGCAATCTGTCACTCACGCATTAACTAAACATCCAGCATTCTCTGTCTTTTAAGTTGTGGAGAGAAGCTTTCACTTGGGTTCCTTTTCGATGAGAAGGATTCATTTTTCATCCTGTGATATGGCCGACACCACAGCTCTGAAACATCAAGAGATACAAACACCAGATGCAAGCCTATCGGGGCTTATGGCCATTGAGAGCCTTTGTCCTCTGCTGCCCAGATATCCAACGAAAGAGCTTCTCTCACACATTTCCTTTTCCCGATTATCTTCAACAAAACTTGAGGGCAACGTTTCCTCTGGCCATCAGGGCTGGCCTAAAGCACAGCGTAATCTGTTTCAAAGATGCAAAAGCAAGGAAGGTAAAGGTCCAAGAACACTGGCCTATTTGTACTAGGCGTTTATCTCTCTTTCTTGCAAAAGCCTAGCTGATACGGTGGCTATGCTCTGTGAAGTCCCCCAAGCCCCTGATCCCTCCTTGCCAGTTTCTCTTTCACCCTAGTCCTTGCCAACTCCACCACTATACCTGCATTCCAGCCCTGAAAAGGAAGAAAGGAGAAAGTAGGTCAGAGGCATGGACCTTCCCCTGATGAACCCAGACATGGTGGAGATCACTTCCGTACGTAGCCTCTGGCCAGAGCTAAATCACACAGCTACACCCAGCCAAAAACAAGACCGGGAAACGTAGACAGTGTTCTACAGCACGGACCCATCTGACACCAGGGCACATGGGGAGGGTGGCCAATGAAGGGCGGCTTGCAGTTTCTCCCACAATGAGGATATATGAAGAACCCGAAGGAAGAGCTTACGGGAACTTTGAAAACGGATTCCTATTCAGAAACTCTTGTGTTGTGACCCTCGTTTCTCACCCAGACTGAATTCACGCTGCAGGTAGTTCAAAACAAGTACAAAGAGGACTATGGTGTGACTAGATTGACTTATTTTCTGGAAATCTGAGGTCTTGCCAGAACTTCTTTATTAATGTGGGTAAAACTTCCCCCCTTTCCTGTCCATCAGACAGAAATAGTCACACCTCAGAATGACTAAGTGTCTTTGTAGTCGACCTCAGAAGATAATAGCTTCGGGAAAATAACGGGACCCCCCCCCCCTTTCTGCACCATAAATGTCTTAAGTGGATTTGTATCTTTAACTACTAGGGCCAGTGTTTATTTCCAGCCCCTGTAAGTTTCTCAGGGGTAAAGACCAAATAGTCAATCAACTGGGATGTTTGAAAAATGGTTTCAACATTTTGTGCTCAGTCTTCTACTTGTCATTCTGTTTTCCCAAACACCTGAAATGCGAATGAGAAGTCAGCTGTGAAGAGTCACCTGGGAAGGTTGTTAAAGCACAGATCCCTGGACCCCCTTCTCCATTGAGTCTGGATTGGTTTCCAGGAACTTGCATTTTTCAAAGGCTTTAACATTTTTAAATTTATTTAAAAAAAATTTTTTTTAATTTTGTTAATGTTTATTTTTAAGAGAGAGAGGGAGACAGAGAGTGAGCACGGGAAGGGCAGAGAGGGAAGGAGACACAGAATTGGAAGCAGGCCCCAAGCTCCCAGCTGTCAGCACAGAGCCTGACGCGGGGATCGAACTCACGAAAGTGAGATCATGACCTGAGACGAAGTTGGACACTTAACTGACTGAGCCACCCAGGTGCCCAAAAATTTAGCTTTTTAACTTAAAGTTTATTTATTTATTTTGAGAAGGTGGAGGGGTGGAAAGAGAGGGAGAGAGAATTCCAAGCAGGCCCCACCCGCTCAGCATGCAGCCCCACATAGCGCTTGAACCCACAAGCCCATACACCGTGAGATCATGACCTGAGCCAAAATGAGAGTCAGATGCTTAACCGACTGAACCACACGGGCTCCCCTAGTTTTTTTAATTTAAAATCCATGGTCAGATTTGAAGTTCACAAGCTAGTCATGGGGATATCATCCCATGTCATAAATAATTATATTGATCAATCAATATATATAAGCAAACCAGTATGAATTAATATCTACAATATTTAGAAATATTTTTCAGCAATGCTATTAAAAGCATGTTGATTATAC
The DNA here is from genome assembly GCF_046562875.1 of Panthera onca. Classification (NCBI taxonomy): domain Eukaryota; kingdom Metazoa; phylum Chordata; class Mammalia; order Carnivora; family Felidae; genus Panthera; species Panthera onca. The sequence continues at coordinate 5,970,600 of NC_138345.1, read as the reverse complement.
ATATATATATATGACCGTTACGAATCCATTTACTAAATTTCTAGTAAGTAGCTTTTATTATACATAAAAATGTGTTCATGGAGTTGCATTGTATTTTCTGTAAGAACTGAAAGACAACCTTGAATTTTTGTATTGGTCACTGACCCACTGACCATTGAGAGTTGTGATTATGATAATAGATGCTGTTACAGACAATCAGAGAATAAGGTACTCTGTAAGTGATTGTATCCATTAGTTTTGTAGCCAGAAGAACAAAAAGGTCCTCAGATCTTTACAACAGAGGGTATTTCCTGCAGGGAAGTGGTTACACGCAGCGGTGAGAAGGCTGAGAAACCAAACGGAGGCAGTGGATGAACGGCGATTAGCAACAGTAGAAATCCACTACTGCCCTTGGGCTGAGGACAAAAGGAAGAAACAGTGCCACCTGGGACCTGGGACCAGCGCCACCTACTGGAAACTGGAGTCACCTCAGGTCTGTCTGGTAGGAGCTGGGGTCTCAAGCAGGTGCCGTTGCCACCTAAGACTGTGGGGTAGGAAAGCAATGACCTGTCTTGAACCCTCCCTAATCCTCCCGTCTCTCCTCAGTTAGCTGCACCCAATAGAAAGCCAACTGATAGGGGGGCCTGAGCAACGCATCCTGTGGAGGTCAGACACCAAGTGGGACAGGGGCAGGCGGAGGACCAGCTCGGACTAAGAGATGCTGTGAGGAGAAACACGTTAGTGGTTTAGGGGTGTGAAACAAAAGAAACTATGATCCGAAACAAAGAATGTTGCCAAAGATTACTTGTAGGCCAAGAAAGAATGCTTGATAACGAAGTTCAAAATAGAATGCAACAGGTAGAGATCAGGCTTTTTTCCTTCTGCTCTAAATTAGACTCCCATGTCTAAAAAAGTTCTGGGAAAATAAAATGCATCCTGTAAGCATGTAGCATATTTCAAAAGTCATAATCACGTCATCTTTATTAAAAACTGTCCTTTACTCATTTAAACATCTCAGGACTGTTAAGGTTCAAAAATATGAATTAATCGGAGGTCAATTATACAGACTAGAGAAAAAGAAGATAAAAAGGTATCTGATTTTAGAATTTAAGTTAGGAGACAACTGTGAGCAATTCTATGCCAACAGATTGGGTAACCTAGAGGAAATGGATAAATTCCTAGAAAGATACAACCTTCCAAGACTGAATCATGAAGTAGATCATCTGAGCGGACCAATTACTGGTAAGGAGATTGAATCAGTAATCAAAAATCTCCCAACAAAGAAAAGCCCAGCCCAGGATCAGATGGTTTCACAGGCAAAATCTACCAAACATTTAAAGAATAATTAATTTCAATCTTTCTCAAACTCTTCCAAAAAATTGAGAGAAGGGCACACTCCTAAATTCATTTTATAAGGCAAGCATTACCCTGATATGGAAGCCAGATAAGAATACCGCAAGAAAAGAAAACTGCTGTCCAATATCCCTGATGAATATAGATGTGGACATTCTCAGCTAAATAACAGCAAACCAATTCCACAGCACATCAAAATGATCACTCACCATGATCAAGTGGGATTCACTCATAGCATGCAAGATTGGTTCAAAATATGCAAGGCAATAAATTTGATACATCACATTTATAGAATGAAAGATAAAAACCATACGATAATCTCAAGACGTGCAGAAAAAGCATTTGCCAAAATTCAACATCATGGTAAACACTCAACAGATTGAATGTAGAGGGAACGTACCTAACGTATTAAAGGCCATATATGACAGAACCGCAGCTAACATCGTACTCAATGACGAAAGCTTTTCCTTTAAGGTCAGGAACAAAAGAAGGATGTCCACTCCCACCACTCCTATTCAAGATAGTACTGAAAGTTCTACCCAAGGCAAGAGAAATAAATGAAATTCACCCAAGTCAGAAAGGAAGAAGTAAAAATGTCTCTGCTGCCGGTGACACAATCTTATATATAGAAAACCCTAGGGGCACCTGGGTGGCTCAGTCGGTTGAGCATCCAACTTCGGCTCAGGTCATGATCTCACGGTTTGTGAGTTTGAGCCCCGCATCAGGCTCTGTGCTGACAGCTTGGAGCCTGGAGCCTGCTTCGGATTCTGTGTCTCCCTCTCTCTCTCTGCCCCTCCCCTGCTCATGTTCTGTCTCTCTCTGTCTCAAAAATAAATAAAACATTTAAAAAAAAGAAGAAAGAAAACCCTAGACTCCACCAAAAACCTGTTCAAACTAATAAATTCAGTAAGGCTGCAGGATACAAAATCAACATACAAAAATCAGTTACATTTCTGTACTTTAATAATGAGCTATCTGCAAGAGTTATAAAGAGAAACCATCTCATTTACAATAGCATCAAAAACAATAAAACATTTGGGAATAAATTTAACCAAGGAGGTGAAAGGTCTGTGCACTGAAAACGATGAGACGTTGACAAAAGAAATCGAAGATACAAATAAATAGGAAGATATCTTGTGTTCGTGGATTGGAAGAATGTTCTTAAAAATGTCCATAATATCAAAAGTGATCTTCATATCAAGTGCAATTCCTATCAATATTCCAATTGCAGGGTGGCTGTGGTTAAGCATCTGACTCTTGATTTTGGCTTACGTCATAACCTCATGGTTTGTAAGTTCAAGCCCTGTGCTGTCAGTGCACAGCCTGCTTTGGATTCTCTCTCTCCCTCTCTCTCTGCCCCTCTCCTGCTCATGCTTTCTCTCAAAATAAATAAATAAACTTAAAAAAATATTTCAGTTGCAGTTTTCACTGAAATAGAAAAAAATCAATCGTAAATTCATGTGGAACCATAAGAGGCAATATAACTAAAGCAATCTTGGAAAAGAAACACAGCAGGAGGCATTATACATCCTGATTTCAAACTATATTGCAAAACTAGAGTAATTAAAACAGTATGATGCCAGCATAAAAACAGACACATGGACCAATAGAACAGAATTGACACCCAAGATAAACATAGGAATATACTATCAACTACTACCAAATAAGGGAGCTGAGAATACTCAATGGGAAAAAGATAGTCTCTTTAATAAATGGTGTTCGTAAAACTGGATATCCACACACAAAAGAATGAAACTCTGTCCCTATCTTACAACATACACAAACATTAACTCAATATGTAATAAGAAAAAAAAAATGTAACATAAGACCTGAAACCATAATTCTCCTAGAAGAAAATATAGTGAAAAACTCCTTGACATTAGTCTTAGCAATAATTTTTTGTATGTGATACCAAAAGTTCAAACAACAGAAGCAAATTAAACAAGTGGGACTGTATCAAATTAAAAGTTTCTGCTTAGCAAAAGAAACAATAAACAAGATGAAAAGACATTCTATGGAAAGGGAGGAAATATATGCAAATGACATTTGATGAGCAGTAAATATCCAAAATACATAAGAAACTCATATAAGTCAATAGCAAAATAATAATAACCCAATTAAAAATGGGCAGAAGAATTGAGTAAACATTTTTTTCCAAAGAAGACATGTAAATGACGCATGAAAAGATGCTCAGCACCACTAGTCGTCAGGGAAGTACAAGCTTAAAGTACATTGATATATCACATCACATGGGTTAGAATGGTTATTATCAAAAGGACAAGAAATAACAAGGGCTGGTGAGAATGGAGAATAGAGAACATCAGTGTAGGCTCATATTGTAACAAATGTACCACTTTGGTGTGAGATATTAATAATGGGGGAAGCTATGCATGTGTTGAGGCAGGGGGTATATGGGAAATCTCTGTACCTTCAGCTCAATTTTGCTGTGAACATAAAACTGTTCTAAAAGATAAAATCTGTTTAAAAAAACTTATAAATACTTAATGCAGTGACTATAACTATTAACTGAGTTTGTCAAGGTTATAGAACACATGGTCAATAAACAAATAAGTTGTGTTTCTTTATACCATCAGAAATTAGGAGTGCCTGTGTGGCTCAGTCAGTTAAGCATCCGACTTCAGCTCAGGTCATGATCTCACGGTTTGTAGGTTCGAGCCCCGCATTGTGCTCTGTGCTGACAGCTCAGAGCCTATAGCCTGCTTCGGATTCTCTGTCTCCCTCTCTCTCTGCCCCTCCCCTGTTCACACTCTGTGTGTCTCTTTCTCTCAAAAATAAGCAAACATTTTAAAACAATTTAAAGAAAAAGAAATGAAATGTTTAAACACTTTCTGCTTACATTAGTATAAAAAATAAAATATTTTAACAAAAGATATGCAACAACTGCATACTGAAAACTACAAGCACAGCTGGGAAAAATTAAGGAAGGTGTAAATAAAGGGAGAAATATACCATGTTCATGGATTAGAAGACATTGTCATGATGTTAATTTACTTCAAATTGATTTATAGATTCCACGAATCCTTATAAAAATTGCATTTTTTGTAGACGTTGACAAGAAGATTCTAAGATGTACATGGAAATTCAAAGGATCTATAGTAGTCAAAACAATCTTGAAAACAATGAAGTTAGAGAAATATCCTTTCTTACTTTAGCACTTTTATGGAGCTATAACAGAAGAGATAGTGTGTCACTGGTATAAATATAGACCAATAGATAATGGAACAGTAAAGAGAGTCCAGATAGAGGTCCAAACTTATATGGTCAATTAATTGGTTTTTAACTGAGACACCAAAGCAATTATATGAGAAAATGTGTGATGTAAGTGCCTGAAATTGAGCTTTTGATTGCCAAGGCATCCATTTCAAAATACATCCATCTTGAGTAAACATATTGCCAACTTTAAGGCACAGCTACCAGCAAAACAACCAGACAAGGAACCAGATTACTTCTCCCATGAAGGTCCTTATTTCAGAAAGCCCTAGGTGACCTCGAAAATTGACTACATGCATAGTCCCACTTCTCCTTTCCTACTCTCTAACTCCCACTCTTATGCCTTAAACATTAAAGAATGAACCACAAAACCCTAGATACCCTACTTTTAGACCCTTAACAAAGGCAGAAACCCAGGCTCATACTCTTGTTCTCTCTCTATCCAGGCTTTTCTATGTGGTCTCTTGGGTATGCCCCTCTACCCTCCAGGACTTGTGAGTCATTAATCTTCTTCGTCAAAACAGCCTAATGATTTATTGCTAAAGTGCGTCCCTTGATCATAATAAAAATGATAAGAGCTGGTTCAACCATAAATAGTGGCCACAGTAGAAGACATGTCTATGGTACTTCCTATGAGTGACGGGTGCCTGGGTGAGTGCTGCAGGCATTCCCAACTGAGTGCACTACCATCAATAACCTCAGCCAGGACCCATGGAACAGTAAGTCCTTTAACAAATGGTAATGGAACAATTGGGTATCCATATGGAGTAAAATGTACCTGATGTACACCTCACACTGCATGCAAAAATTAATTTAAGGTGGATTAGAGACCTAAAGCAAAAACTTTTAGATAAAACTATAAGACTTCTAGAAGAATCATAAAAGAATACCTTCATGACCTGGTGGGGGGGCGGGGTAGACAAATATTTAGTAGACAGGATTCAGAAATTGCTAACTATAAACAATTGTTGATTAATTATGTTTCATCAAAATAAAAAACTTCTCATCGAAAACACTTAACAAAATGAAGGGGACAAGCCATAGACTGGGAGAAACTATTTGCCACGCCTATATCTGAGAACGGAGCTTGTTTCCAGAAAATATATTTTTAAAAAAATACGTGTAATGTGTATGTAAAATATGAATATACACTTCATAAGGGAATTTATAATCAGTAGCCAATAAGCATACGAAAAATGCCCAAATGTGTTTTATTAGAGAAATTCAGATTAAAATCACAGAGAGATATTATTGCACACCCACTAAAATGGCTAAAATTTAAAATAGTGAGTAATCGGAAATTGCATGTATTGCTGGTAAGAGTGGTACAACCACTTTGGAAAAAATTTAACAGCTTCTTGTAATCTTTTTTCCCCCTATTACCCAGCAATTGCACTCCTAAGAGAAATGAAAACATATGCCCACACAAAGTCTTGTAAACAAGTGTTTATTCATAATAGCCCCAAACTAGAAACAACCTGAAGCCCTTCAATTTATGAACAAATAAACCTCAGAAAGATAAAATGTGAGCATACTCAGCCATACAAAGGCCCTTTCAAGAAGGTAAATGTGTGCCTTGGTCAAGTGAGAAGGCCTCTAGAAGCTTCAGGGTGTTGTCCTTTAGCCAGCTCACCTGCTGCCTAAGAGAGTGAAATGATTATCTTGCAAACATTCATAGATGTGGCTTTTATCAAATGGAGTGAAATCAGTAAAATTCGCTAAAGACCCACAAACTTGAGAAAATTGTTTCAGCAGAAACATGGCCAGCTTGGGCTAAAGAGGACAAAGAGAACAGGAAATTTAAAAAAAAAAAAAAAAAAAAGACAGTTGATTCCCAAAATTCTCTGCAGGAAGCTGGCTGCTTGGCTACTAAAATTGCTCAACTCCTTCATGAAAAAGGAAGGAGTCAGAGGATAGAACCAAGAGCCTAAACAGCGGATCTGGGAACCAGGGAGAATTATTCCCAGGCCTTGAAATCTGATCAGGAAATTCCCACTTGCTCAGCTGGATTTCAGAACTGCCTTTAATGGCAAATGGAAGAGTTGTATGTTCCATTTTACCATTTTTGGAACCACAATATCTGCAACTATTCTTCATATTCCTCCGAGTATGTTGGGAGCAAATAATTTATACCTTTTCACAAATGCACACATGGAGAAAATTTGTGCCCTAGCCACTGTACTCAATGGATTACACCTAGCAGCCTTATTCCCACCTGGTACTGGTTTACATTTTGCATATGAGTTGATAAAATGTAGGTGAGATTTTGGGCTCTGAATGGATACTGCAGTGGGATGAGACTCTTGGGAATATTTGGAGGGATGGATGTATTTCACATTTGGGAGGAATCTAAATGATCAAGAGCCAAGGTGTCTACTGTGGTAGGCAAAATTCTGTCCTGGTCCCCAAGATTCCCACCCCATGGCATATACGCCTTATATAACCCCTTCCCTTCGTTGTAGGCATTAACTGGAGCATGAACAGGTATGTCCCCATGATCGGGTTGAAAATCAGTTGACTTGGAATTAAACAAAAGACAGATCATTGTGGGTGGGTCTCATCTAATCAGGTAGGCCCTTATAGAGAAGGAAAGCAAGAGTAGCCGTGCTGATTCTCTACATCCCTCTTTTAGAAATTTCTCTCAGTAAGGATGCATTCTTTGACAATGCTCCGGGAATGGAAAAGGTGAAGTAATAATAAAAAAGTGTCTAAGTGTCATCCTGGTGGCGGGCCCGTTTTCTATGATGCGACTGAGTTCAGAGTACTTTTCAGGTCAAAATACCCTCATTCTGCTGGCTTGCTTTACCTGTGTGGACCATCCCCATGGCTTTGTTGTGCCTTTATTGAGGGATGCCTCCAGACACCAATATTTTGAATTGATTGCTTGATTGAAGGCATGGAGTTTTTCAAACCCCAGGGTAACATCAGATTAAGATCGCAGGTGAGCGGTCTGCCTCTCTACGATATAGCAAAAGCAGAAGGATTACGGGGGAGAGGAGGCCAAGGAGAACAGCATGAAGAGTTGCCCCAATTGCTTTCTATACAGATCCTTTTTAGGAAAAAGGACCCAGAAAGGTCAAGAATCTGGAAATGAAGTCTTCAAGAACTACCTGATCCCTGTATCACCTGGAAAGTCTTCATGTAGCCCACATTCCCCAGTTTGGAAATTGTAAATTGAAATATTCCTGAGTTAAAAGTCTAGAAATGTATCTTCTAAAAGTATGGGCCAGGGCAAAACAGGTCCTCCACAGTTTTTCTGACCTGAAAGAGACATTTAAAAAACAATTACTGGAAATTACTATGAAAGAACTTAATTCAAAACAACCAAGTTCTTTTAGTTTCATTTTAGCTATACACCAGAAAGCTGTGTATGTGTGTGTGTGTGTGTGTTCTTCAGCATGTCTTTAAACAAATAGTCTGTATAAGAAAGTAAACTAGTAACTCTAACTGAGCTGATAATACAATTTTGAGTATTTTTGTATTAATCAAATCTTATCTAATATGGTGGCTCCAATGGAGCATCTGGGCACAAAGACCCAGCTCAGGGATGGTGTTCAGTCAAAATATTCCATTGACCCATAGTAAACACCTGAGTATAAGGTTTGATATTACTTTATGACTCAAAATATCATAATTCAGAAAGACAAATGAATCCAAGGAGATAACTTCTATTTTGATAAGGTCTTTAAAAGTAACAACATTTTTTTTTTGTCCATTTCATTGTGTTCTTTGACTTACAGAGTAATTAAAGTCAAGTTTTGGTGAATGGCAGTAGGAAGTAATATATTTTCAGGACCTAAAGTGAAGCTATAAATCTCGTCTTTGCGTGGTATAGATGGAAAGAAGTGTTTGTAGAGTTTCACTACACCAAAACTCTGTGAGCAGTTCATTAACCTTCAGGTTGCTGCCATTTATTACATCCAAAGACAAGGAAAATCAAAACTTAATCCATCTCAGGGCAGCCAAGGTAATGAAGATAGGTCAATAATATTTTCTTGATTTTGAACATAACATGTCAGCCCTTGATAGAAGTAGCATGGCTGACTGAGTGAAATGCAGAAAGGAATATCCTTTCTATGTTATTATGACTCTCCCCTGGCTTTGCTCGCATAAGATCACCTGTTTTCTAGAATGCAATTGGCAAGTGTGTTTAATTTAGAAAGAGTCATGACCAGGAATTTTCAGAGCAAATTTCAAAAGCCATATTGGGGACTGGAAACTAGCTCTAAACTTGGAAGAAGTTTATCAGCCCGGTGTTACTGTATTTCATTCAAATCTGTTAAGTGCTATGACACACTAGTTTCTGCTTAGCACAAGCAATAAAAATTATAAGTAATATTTAGTAATTATTTAAGTAATTATTATAAGTAATAATAAGAACAGTCTTTTTACCTTTTCACTCTGCATCAAGAGCTGTTCTTAACATCCATGATTTCATGAAATTCTTACAATGACTCTATGAGACAAATTGTTTTTATTCCTCATTTTATATACAGAGAAAGTGGCAGGAGAATTGGGTTATCACAAAGCATCAAGGAATATGTGCATGATGAACTCAAAGGAATTTGCATCGTGGATGTATTATCTTCACATTGAAAACACTTTGGTTTCAAACAAAACACAAATGTAATCTGTGATGTTATAGAAGGCTGCTGATTTTATCAGTGTTACACTTTTGCTTATTTTGTTTCAAGTCTTTATTTAAATTGCAGTTAGTGCAATATAATAGGGTATATTTGTTTCAGGAGTAGAATTTAGTGAGCACGGGGTGTGATAGGTAAGTGATGAATCACTTTTGCTTACTTTTAAATTCTAGGTTTCATGGTTAAGAACCATAAACATAAATTTTGTGCCCCATTTATATTTATATAGGTTTGAATAATAGCTAACTTAACAATATATAACATATTGTGTTTTCTTTTAAGGGACTTGTGTTTTCTCACGTTTGTGGGTCAGTAGAGCACATCTGATACTGCAAAAATGTATAACCAAGAACGGATGATACTGTAAGAATGTATAAGCAAGAACGAATGTATAAGCAAGAACATTGAAGGTAGAGAAATAAACACGTTAGAAGAATCTTCAGTTATTTGAAAGGTTGTTGCCCCAAAGAGTCAATGTATGTTTCCTCATGGCCTCAAGTGCTAGAGCTATACTAAGTGTGTCGAAGCCACACACACACACACACACACACACACACTCAAAGTTGTGGCAACATGGGACAGGTTACCTTGTGTGGAAATTAATTTCTTTCCATTAGGGACACTTCAGCATAGAATTGGGTGTAGACTGGAAGCAGAGACCAAAAGGCCTTTAAGGTCCCTTCTTGTGCTGAGATTCTGTCTCTTAAGGAAAGTGCATTGAAACTAGGAAAGCAGAAGATAGACTTCACCCAGTACTATTTCTCCAGATCTACATCTGTTTGTGATGAAATTGGAAAAATAGGCAGTACCCCAGAGACATAGGAAGCACCAACCAACATTTAAAAAGCAGTAGTTGGGGCGCCTGGGTGGCTCAGTCGGTTGAGCGTCCGACTTCAGCTCAGGTCACGATCTTGCGGTCCGTGAGTTCGAGCCCCGCGTCAGGCTCTGGGCTGATGGCCCAGAGCCTGGAGCCTGCTTCGGATTCTGTGTCTCCCTCTCTCTCTGCCCCTCACCCATTCATGCTCTGTCTCTGTCTCAAAAATAAATGTTAAAAAATTAAAAAAATAAAAATAAAAATAAAAATAAAAATAAAAATAAAAAGCAGTAGTTGTTATTCCTAGGGAAGCTCCTTAACCACTGAAATGAGAAGCAGGGAAGAATAGAATGTAGCTGATAACACGTCAATGAACAGGTAGGACAGCTTCTCCTCTTGACATGAGAAAGACAGTGCTCCGGTTACCTCTCTCTTTGCTACACATTTAGATGGACAAGCGACCTCCCCAGACTTCCCTTTCATGACCCACTATATTCCTAAGAAAAATATAAAACAGGGCTCATTCTCCACCCCAGAGAAGCCCTGATAAGAGACAAATGTTTATTGACAGACAGACAATAGATGAACTCAAAGGAAATACAGCACGCCACAATTTTAGAAGCACTGGCAGAAATGAGAGTCTCAGGGAAGTGACTAAGTCCAGGGCATTAAAGCTGACAGAGAACAAGAGGAGTCTGGTGACAGTGGAAGCGTCTACATTCCTTTCAGAGTCACTGTCTGTAACCAAACAATTGGTCACCTTATGCCTCGGTAAATAAGCACCTATGGACCAACGGAGTATCTTCTTCCTTTTCTGCAGTGTAACATTTAAAATTTTGCTTTGCAATTTCAAAATCCTGTAAAACGTAGGTAGATGAGAGGACACACTCGAAATGATTTTCTATTTCCATGAAAAATATAGCTAATATTTCTGTAAAGCAGTACTGATTCAAGATATCCAACTTGACTTCTAGTATAAAATAAGCAACACCACCCAGATTTTATTTTTCCTTGGTTGGTGTACTAGCAAAGAGAAATGGGGAACACATCTGCAAATTATGCCTGAGTGATTATCTATTTCCCTCTCCTAGTGGTCCCAGCGTGAGTCTATCACACCAGACCCACCTCCTCACCCAGGACGACAGTCCACCTCTCCCTCTCATACTTCTCGTTACCTAACTCTGTCTACTGTTCCTATGTTTCATAATTACCTTTGAAAACAATTGATAATATACTTCTTTATTTGTTTATTATTCGTTGTCCCCTCTTTGTAGAGTAAGGGGTCTATGACAGCCGCAATCTCTGCTCTTTTTTTTTTTTTTTTTTTTTTTTTCAACGTTTTTTATTTATTTTTGGGACAGAGAGAGACAGAGCATGAACGGGGGAGGGGCAGAGAGAGAGAGGGAGACACAGAATCGGAAACAGGATCCAGGCTCCGAGCCATCAGCCCAGAGCCTGACGCGGGGCTCGAACTCACGGACCGCGAGATCGTGACCTGGCTGAAGTCGGACGCTTAACCGACTGCGCCACCCAGGCGCCCCTCTGCTCTTTTTTTTAACTAGCATATCTCATGTCCAACACAGCCTGATGGAGAGCAGATACACGATCCGTACTTGTTGCTGAATAAATACCAATCTTCTATTTCTTACCTGTTTTTTTTTCCCGCAAGTTTGTAAATTCCTTAGAGACAGGAACCATTTGTAATTTGTGATGATATCCCAGCACACAATAAGCACTTAACAATGTTGAGTGAATTGAGAAAGGAAGAAAGAGCAGCCCGTGAGGTTCAGAGGCTGGGCCGGCACTCACGGGGAAGTCATGTTCTTCTCTCATTAGATGTAAACAATTTCACAGAATACCAACCTCAAACAAGGTTACTCTGAGACCACGACAAAACGAGATGAAGCGACTGCATAATTTTGTCTAAGTACAGCCAAAACAAGGTCCCTGTGCCACCCACAAATACCAGACATTCCTCCTTCTTGCCTAAAATGAGTGACTTCACCGCTGTATTTTTATTTTAGTCTCCTCTCCCTATATGTAAGATTTATCGAGACACTTGATCTTAGACATTATCCAATCTAGAGAAAACCTCTACTTGCTTAGACCTCCCCCAATTCACCCTAAGTCTACAAGTGGTTCTTTTCAATGGTTTCTTATGGGGATACCCCATTTTCCCCTACGGTGTGTGTTTTCACTCAATGCAATAAGTAATAATCTCAAGTTGTTGCACTACACATGTTTTTGGTTGCCCTTGGCTGAAGAACATTGACAGAATAAATGAATCAATTTACACAACCATTTCATAACTTATCCGCCTGGGGATTGCTTAATATCTTGAACTTTACAACTTCCCAAAGGGATGGGAAGGAAAAAGGCTTCATGTCTCTTCTTCTCCAGAAAAAGAGATGTTCTCCCATCTCTGGACAAACTTGAGGAGACTTATTTCAATGGGATTTTGTCATCTAAAAGTAAATCCATCAGTCAGGGATGAGGGATGTGAAAGCCTTACGAGACATTTTTAAATTATAAAATGAACTACATTATACATGTGTTGTGTATTTATTCATTACCACGATGCCATCACTTATAAAAACAACTAATTCAAACTACAGCTCTGATCTGTGGACTGTTGCTTTTCTAAGGTACTGATACATCAAAGGCTTTAGCAGTCCTCTGAAGTTCAAAGTAATGACTCTTACTATAAAGTCTGTGTTATATAAACCCAGGGAAAAGGCAATAAAGGGAGGACAGAGAAGGAATAGGGATTTGGAAGTCATTCTTGAATGGCGTGATGTCCAAGATAAGAATTGCCTGGACACTGCTTAAAGGCGCAATAGGGCAGAGAGTCTAACATAAGTCAACTTCATCTTCTATCTGTGCAGAGGTGACTGGGTGTTTTAAAGGGAGAATTGTAGGATTCAGGGGAAGTGGAGAAGCGATGGAGGCCAGAGAAGAGTTGAGGAAGTAGAAATTTACAAAAAGAGGCAGGAGGGCTGGTCAATGCATTTAGGTCATTGGGTTTGTTCACTGGGGCTTTTTCTTTTATTTTTAATATAATTTATTGTCAAATTGTCTAACATACAGTGTATACAGTGTGCTCTTGGTTTCGGGGGTAGATTCCCGTGGTTCATCACTTACATACAGCACCCAGTACTCATCCCAACAAGTGCCCTCCTCAATGCCCATCACCCATTTTCCCCTCTCCCCTGCAACCCCCATCAACCCTCAGTTTGTTCTCCGTATTTAAGAGTCTCTTATGGTTCACCTCCCTCCCTCTCTGTTTGTAACTATTTTTTCCCCTTCCCTTCCCCCATGGTGCTTATTCAAGTTAAGCTCCTGCCCTCCCACAGAGACTGGGAGACAAGGGTGCTATCTTCAGGTGCTGATTGGACCAAACAGTGAATCTTTTCTCAGCCTTGAGTTTTCCCAGTCAGGAACTTAAGGAGGACTAGGGTCATCCGGAGGACCTTGAGCTGTTAGAAACTATGATCCTGCTTGCTTGAGTCTCCTGGTATGGGTGGTTGGATGAAATCTTTTACGCTGAGGTTCTACAGTTCTTACTGGCCAAGGTTGAGGACTAGTCAAGACAAGGGCTCAGAGGAACCTGAGTTTGGTCAGAAAGAGGGTTTTGTCAATGGTAAGATTGACTAAGCAGTCCTGGAGTTCAGTGTCCCCACACAATGAACATAAATGGCTTCTGCCAACGCAGTAACTAGGTTACTGGTATAAACAGAAGCAGACATTAAAACTGTCTTCACAACATCCACACTGCCTCCCTCTGTGTATAGCAGCCATACAACTTGAGAGCGTCTGACCCCATTCTCAGCTTATGGGAGCAGGGGGTGATGGGGAGGTTGATGGGTCTGGACAGGATAGTCCCTGCCCTCTTAGTTCAGGTGCCCAAGTCTTAGCCAGTTGGCACACACCATTACCCTAGTGAATCCATGTGGATTCACAGGTGTGAGCCAGTTTGTGAGAAGCTCCCTACTTATGCTAGGCGCCAGTGAGAAGTCACCTCATCTCTCTTCAGGTGTGCTATGGTCCAGCTATGATTGTTAGCCAACTCCTTGCAGTGAGAGACATCAGCCCAAGGATGAGCTGGGATACCGAAGAGGGCAGAGTGCAAAGAAACATCTGGGACTAGAACCAGAGCTCTGATCAAACAGTGACGCCTACTCTGTCACTAGCCAATAAGTCTCCCTTTTTGTTTAAGACTACCTGGGTTTGCCTTTCTATTATTTGAAACTAAAGCATCCAACTGAAAAGTCAATTTTAATATAACCTTTTGAAAGCAAACAGTACAAACACAATCAGAGGACAAACTCTTCATTCGTTTTCAGTGGACCTGCAATGAGAAACAATACACACAGAACTGTTTTGCAATGCAATGGCTTGGTGTTTCGTGACTCAGAGAGAAATTTCCAATCCTGCTCCTCTATGTGGAAAGATGGTGGGTAAGTGGAGACCTAGGAGTGACCACAGACATCATTCTTGGTACTGAGTGCGTTTGTTCACTGAGTACCTTTTATTATCCCCGGTAGTAATTGGTTGCTCCTAAGTATATGTGAAAATAAAATTAGTTAGTGAATAATAACCCCTTCTAAATTCATGTACCATAATGATGTCAATTTATTTGACTACTTGGCTTAAAAAGCCATTGTATTGAACTGGGCATATGTACATTGACGTGCCAGTGCCTTTTACACCCCTGTGCTCTCTACCCTCTCATCCATTATCTCCTAATTAAACAACAAAGGTTCTCTGGAAATGCCCCAGTTAGACATCATTACTAAGCATTTTGCCATCATTTGCTGGATTAATGTGACTAATTATGCAACCTGCAGCAATGAGTCAAGACCTTGGTGAAACAGTTGAAATGAGGTGTACGAATCCCTTTGTAAATTGCTTTAAATCAAAGCAAGTTCACATGTTATTGATAGACTAGATTACTTTAGATGTCAGTATCTCTCTTTCCTTCACAGTCATTGCATGCTCTAGAAGGTGATCGGATGATTTATAGCTCTTGGGAGTTAACTCTCTGGAACAGGATTGGATACATTTTCAGCTTCAGGGCAGCAAATATTTAGGCTGGGTCAGGGACTAGATATTACACTAGGTGTTGTCCTGGTATAGATTAGGAGATAGATAAGAAGAAAAGTCTACAAAATGAATATCACATATTTGATAACCATTTATGTCTAAAAGGATTGAAAGAGGAGAGCCTGGCTGGCTTAGTCCATGAAGCATGTGACTCTCAATCTCAAGGTTTTGAGTTTGAGCCCCATATTGGGTTTAAAGATTTCCTAAAAAGAAAATCTTTAAAAAATGAAATGAAATAAAAGGATTGGAAGGGACATTTAGTGGTTTAAAAGGTGGGCTATGAGGATAAATCACCAGGATTCAGATCCTGGCCCTATGCTAGCTGTACAACCTTAGGGAAATTATGTGATCCTTTCAAGCCTTATTTTCCCATTCTGTAAAATGGGTATAATAACTACCTATCACATGATGTTTTGAGAAGTCAGTGCTTATGAAGTGCTCAGCCACAATGCTTACTAATGGTCCATAAAAGTTACCTTACAATTTTATGAAAAGGAAAAGTGTAATCTGATGTAAAAAAAAATTGAGGGGCTCCTGGGTGGCTCAGTCAGTTAAGCATCTGACTCTTGGTTTCAACTCAGGTCATGATCTCGTGGTTCCTGGGTTCGAGCCCTGCATCGGTCTCTAGGCTGACTGTGCAGAGCCCGATTGAGATTCTCTGTCTCTCCCTCTCTGCCCTTTCCTTATTTGGGCTCTCTCTCTCAAAATAAATAAATAAAACTTAAGAAAATTGAACATTAATACAAATATGTTTATACTTATGTTTTTTCTTATTGCAGATTAGTGGCACCTCAGAAGAAAGATTTAAGGAATTTCTAAGATTTTGAAGTTTGATTAATGTGGGACTCAATGAGCAGTAGGTAAAGACCAAGGTATAATAGCTCAGGATTCATGACAATAACAGTATAAAGATTTCTACACCAAATGTTCAGATAGTCTCAGGGCATAAAGTATTGTTTGCTGTTTTCTAAGGTTTGCTGATGAGTCTCAGAAAATCCTTGCAACGAGCAACAAGGGTATTTGCAACTTTTATTTTCCTGAGTGAGAGGAAAATTCTGTTGATGAACAGATTGAAATAATAAAGTCACGTTAATGTGGACAATAAGCTGTGTGAATTTCTGATTTTAATGGGAAATAAAATAGTGGTTAACTCAAAATTCATTTCCATGGAAAATTTTATTTTTTTAAGTGTATTTATTTGTTTTAAGACAGAGAAAGAGAGAAAACGTGTGAGCAGGGGAGAGACAGAAAGGGAAGGAAAGACAGAATCCCAAGCAAGCTCAGTGCATCTCACGAACCGAGAGATCATGATGTGAGCCGAGTTCAAGAGTCAGACACTTAACTGACTGAGTCACCCAGGCGCCCCTCTGTGGAAAATTTTCTATGATTAATTATTGCAACAAATTGCTATTTCAAATTTTATTTTGTAAAAAGTGCTGCTAAGTACCTGTGTGTTCATTTAGTATTTCCTATGTATGTGTGTAAGAAAAAGAACCGGGAAGGAAAGGAGTCAGCCTCAGATTATGATTTCTCTTTAGAGAATCCACATTCACAGAATTAAGAAGCTAATTAGCATAATGAACAATAAAGAATTACATCAAGGGTCTGGTCTCTTTATTTGGGATGTTCTCGAAGTTTAATTTGGGATCACACCACTGACATCTTTTTTTGTTTCTTTTTCGGAGATGAAGGAGAAAAGAATTATCGAGAACATGGCAACTCTCTTTATCCATCATTGGAGTCCACCATATTTTCTTACCATACAAGCTCCTTCTTGGTTCCACATCTTTCCTCATTCAACTCATAGTCTATAAATCAATTGGCAGGCACTCCCATGTGCTAACACTTCAAATCTCTTGCCCCTTTCTTCCTGAATCCCACTTACCTTGAAAAACACCATCCATTGACGAGCCCAATTATTACAAAGGAGAGCCATGCCCACTTTTACTTAGCCACACAAACTTCTTGTTTATTTCTGGTAACCTTAGTATGGAAAGTTTGAGCTGGGTGAGGGTTGGCTACTTCCTCACAAATCCATCCCTTGATTATAATAAAGTCAAGGCACAGATAAATACTGCCACAAATACAGACTTTTCGTGAACAATTACTTATTAACAAGCAGGTGATAAGAGCTTCTGTAGGTTCAGATTACTGACCTTCTAGAGATCTGTGTACATCTTGCATGAAACTGACTCGAGGCAGACACAACATGGCAGGAACAGGATTCTGTTACCCTTACGTTCATCATCAATCAGAAAACCTTTAACCAATGTCTAGACCTGGGTCCATTTAGGGATAGACTTCACTCCTGTAAGAGTAAGTAACATCTCCAAAATATTTTAGGCAACCCACATACCTTGAATACCCCTGATGTCACCACTGACAGCCCATTTCCAACAATTACGAGCCTCTAATTTCACAAATAAAATGCATTTTTAACATTCATTATGCTAATAAGAAAAAAATCTTAGTGTTGATCAGGGATCAAAAGAGCTATATTTCTTGCAGTTAATGCCTATGAAGTGTGGCCTTTCTGGTATCCTTGAAAGGTAAATTTCTAAGATGACAAAGGACTGATCTCCCAACAGATTTTCTCCATTTTTTTTTAATCTGGAGGAACTTTTAAATGATTTTCAGATACAAAATGCTAAAGAGGTATGGTGTATGTGGCAGATTGTATATGCAAGTGGGCATTTTTCCCTTGTTTTAAATTAAAAATAATGTGAATCAATCTTTGCTGGAAAAAAGGAAAAACAGATAATTAAGCTTAGTTTACCTTTCTAAAAATTAAGCTCTTCCTCTCCGTTTAGACATTTTAAACAATCATAAAGCAAAGATAATAAATTTGTTATAACTGGTTTAAGCCAACATAGAATTTAATTTTTCTAAAGTTGTCTCAATAGAGGTAATTTAAAGAAAGATTATAAATTTACTTAATTAACGTCATTTGTAGAATGAAAATATATTTACAGATAATAGATAGGAAAGCTTCTAAAATCATAAGCCAAAGCAAAATGAATAAAAAAACAACTCAAGAAATGATTTCACATGACGCTTTGAAAAACGTTTCTTCCGAAGAGATATAATCAACTCAGGTATGGGCCTAGCCATTACAAAATGATATGTGTTGATTTCTTCATCTTTTTGATAAGCCTACATGTGATGTGCATTTAAAAAGTGTTGTTTTTGAAACTGAAAATAAAGGATGAAATTTACCTCTTTAATTTGAAACTGCTTACTTGGTGCCCCATGAAAGTTCAGTTCTGAGTCCAACCTGAGATAAACACACAGATTTCATTTTCGACTGAAATTTGATGATTTTTGCCTTTCTCCAGGTGCTTGCTCACGTGTGTGAGGATCTGAAATCAGCAGCAAAAGTCCATTGCTTCCCTGTGACTGTCACACAGAAATCCAGCCCTGGTCGAGGGAGAGAGCCGTAAATCTCATGGAGAGCGTCCATCTCACAGACTTTTTCTTCTCCCAAAAGTGTGTTCTCAGGCTGATCAAAAGCTTGAGAGAAAGGCTCCCTTACCTGGTCATGCACTTGTGTTTAAAGAGAAGGAAGATATGGTTCAAGTTTATTCTGAAATTCTTCTGGGGTTTTTTTTTTTTTCAGTAAGAATTGACATTTAACGATAGCCTTAGACCCAACTAACAACGCAAGTGTCTCAAGATTTTCTTTGCAGCGTGATTTTTTTCCCCAAAAAATCCTGTTTCCTTCTAAGTCCAAAAACCTTGCCATTTGGGATGAAAACATTTTTCCAGGGCTTTGCAAAGGCTTGCTCAACTGATTTGTGTGATGAAAAACATCTAATATGGTGAGTGTCGCCAGCCACCCTCCATCTTGGAAGCACTCTGCAAAATGTCGTCTTCTGTGTTCTTGAAATTTCCCCTCCAGCACATTCATGAAATTTTTGTTCGGGGGAGATTATGTCTCTTTATTGGGGCTTTCATACAATTTTTTTAAAAAATCTTCCATTGAAATAATCTTTGTCTAATAAAATTATCTGTATTTGTGCAACATCCAAACATTTTTCCACTTCCTTTCCAAGAGTTTTCGATCCAAGCATCTCTTTATGAACCTATCACCGTGTTGGGACAATGTCAGGATTTTCTCTTTCTTTTTACAGAAGAAGGAAGCCTCTCACAGAGCCAACCATGGGTAAGGCATTATCAGTACATATGTCAACGTGATTCCCTCAAAACCGATCCTTTGCTTCAAGATACAAAGACAAAATAGAAAATGCATCTTGGCCTTGGCTTGTTTGAGCAGCTTTTTGTAGCTGACAACATTTCTTGAATTCTGTAATTATTTACACACCTTACAAGTGACACAATTGGTGTCAAGCTAGACGAAGAAGCTGTTTTTATCAGTTTATTAAACAAAACCTTTTTGCATCAAGTGGCTTGTCACCAATACATCAACTCATCATACAGTTTGAGTAGACCCTTTTCCATTTTTCACACTGTAAATTGTCCTAGCATTTAAGTCAGTATAGTTTTATGTTCTGGGGATTCTTAGGTTCTCAACCAAAGGTGTGAAAGAGACCCTTTCACAAATATTCTACACTATTCCAAGGTTTCAATGGTTATTTAAAATAGTCAACATCTTTCCTTGTCAGATTTCATATAAAGTATCTTTTCAATTTTGCCAGGGTCACTGGCAAACCACCTCATATTCCCACCAGCAAACTTTAATAAGTTCCACCCAACTTAATATAAACCTATTTGCAGTTGGACCCAAGTTTCCTTGCTTCCATTCTGCTTTCATAGAGGAAGCGTCCTTCCTTTTATCGATGACAACCTCTTTGCTTGGTCTGCATCCCATCTAGTCCCCTTAGAAACGCTGGTCTCTGTGTTGTCCCCTTTCTCTTACACCAACTCTCTTTTAACTGGGTCATTTCCATCCACATGAAGACATTCTGTCATAACTGTCATCTTAAAGACAAAGTGAAAAAATAAACTCTTGACGTCATCACCCCTCCAGACGTTATCCATACCCATGACCTCCTTCACAGCAAAACCACTTGAAATAGTGCTTCCCACAAACTATTTCCACTTCCTCGCTTGTCAGCTCACCCTAAACTGATTCGTCCGTGTCACTTCACTTTGTCAGTTCTTGTCCAAGTGACCACTGTCTTCCAGGTTACCAGATACTTTCACCATTTTTTTGTCCTACTTCTACACCACCTCTTGGCAGCATTTTGTGTAATTCACCATCCCATCTTTATTTTTTGCTACAAGAATATTGCAACAGCTGTATTGAGATACAATTTCATATAGCACACAAATTGTTTAAACCATTCAATTCAATGGTTTTTAGGATATTTCCAGGATTGGGCAACCATCACCACAATGTTTTTAGAACATTTTTATCACCCCAGAGAGAGACCATGTACTCTTCTATAGTCATCGCTCCCTAATCTCCCCAGGTCCTTCTCCAGCCCAAGGTAGCTAATAATCTATTTTCTAGCTCTACAGATTTTTCTAGATTAGGCATATCATTTAAATATAATTATATAATTTGTGATCTTTTCACATAGTATGTTTTTTTAATGTTTATTTATTTTTGAGACAGAGAGAGAGAGAGAGAGAAACCAAGTGGGGAAGGGGCAGAGAGAGAGAGAGAGAGAGAGAGAATCCCAAGCAGGCTCCATGCTGTCAGCACAGACCCCAGCATGGGGCTTGAACTCATGAGCCATGAGATCATGACCTGAGCCGAAACCAAGAATCAGATGCTTAACCGACTGAGCCACTCAGACACTCCTCACATAGCATGTTTTCAAAGTATGTCCATGTTGTAGTCTTTATCAGTACTTCATTCCTTTTGCTAACCCAGTAATATTTATGGGTATATCATATTTTATTTCTTCTTCATTTCTTTTGGGTACAGACCTAGGAGAGGAATTACTGAGCCAAATGGTAGCTCTATGTGTAACCTTTTGAGGAACCACCAGACTGTTTTCCAAAGTGGGCTGTGTCATTTTACATTCCCACTGGTGATGAATAAAGGCTCTAATTTCCCCACATTTTTACCATCTTTTTGATTATTGCCATCCTAGCAGCTGTGAAGTGGCATGCCATTGTGGTTTGGATTGGGATTTCCGTGATGATTAATAAGCAATTTTCTGGTGCTTATAGGTCATTTTTCTATCTATTTCAGAGAAATGTCTATTGGAATCCTTTGCTGGTTAAAAATGGGTTACTTATTTTTTTATTATTGAATTGTGCTATTTATAGATTTTTAGATACGAGTCACTTATTCGATACCTAATTTGCAAATATTTTCTCCCATTTTATGAGTTGTTTTCTTGCTTTCTTCACAGTGTTCTTTGCAACTTGAAAGTTTTAAATTTTGATGAAATTCAATTTATTTTTTTTCCTTTTGTTGCCTGTGTTTCTAGTGTCATATTGAAGAAATCTTTGCCTAATCCAAAGTCACAAAGATTTATCCCTTTGTTTTCTTCTAAGAGTTTAATAGTTTTAACTCTTGCATTTACGTGTATTTTGAGTTAATTGTTGAATAATGGTGTTGAGGTAAGGGTCCAACAACGTTCTTTTTCTTCTAGACTTCCAGGTGTCCTGACACCATTTGTTGAAAAACTTTTCTTTCTTCATTGAATTGCTTTGGCAACCTTGTTAAAAATCAATTGACCATTAGTGTGCAGAATTTTTCTGCATTCCTAATTCTATTCTTTTGATCTATACATCTATTCTTATGTCAATAACACACATCTTCTTCTTGTAACACATTATTCTCTTGGCTTCCGGATCACAAACCTTTCTTGTTTTTCTCCAAACTTTCTGTCTCCTATGTAGATTCATCTGCTTTTGCCAGCCATACATCTAAATGTGTCTATCCAACAAACATGTTTAACATGTAAAACTTAGATATCTCATAGGCATTTCACACTTCACGTGTCTGAAACTAAACTTTTGCTCCTGCCACATACCAAAAATTTCTTACCAAAGTCATCCCATCACGATAAATGGCATTTTCCACCCAAAGTAAGCTAGAAATCGGAAACTCACTCTTGACTCCCTTCCTTACCTTCATCTATACCAGTTAAGGGTCTATTTACAATGCAGTAGCCCCACTAGTTCTTTTAATAGAAAGAATTTAATATAAAGAATTCCAGCCAGATGTCATAGACTCTGAAAAGGCAAAAAAGAAATATTGAGATATCACAATGATAATAAATTCAGGACATACCTTCAGCCCTATGGCTTGGGGAGACATGTGGATAAGGTTGGAATTATTAAAAGCTTGGGGTTAGGAGAAGCTTGGAAGAGATATTCCATGGGGTCACTAGTAAGTTGTTGCTAGCCCCCGGGGGGTGAGGATGAGGGTGGAAATGAGGCTAAATCTGGGAGCGTTAGGAAAGCTGCAAACTGAAGATCACTGTTAGAGCCAAGGTGGAGAATCTTGACTAGGGCAATGCTGACAGGAACAGGAAGGGGCAGGTCCCTTCTTCTCCCCACAGCCTTCCAGTCTCCCTTTAATGTCTTCTTCTGACAGAGCACAAGTTGGGGGCTGAGGAAGCAATGCTGTGGTGATGGAGGGTCTCCATCTCAGCATCAAAAACGTGAATGTGGAAAGATGGCTTTGAAGCTAAGACACAATAGTTTGATAACTAGCACAGTCCACTCTGTAGATTGCTTCAGATTCATACATCCTGTTGTTTCTACCTATGTACTCTGGACCATACCTGACCCTCTAAACTCAATCTCTAACTCAAAAGGCTTTGGTCATTTTAACTTTCTTTTATATCCTCAAATCCATGAGATAAATTCTTGCCTTAGGATCATCACATATTGCCTAGACTGTTGCCTGTCTTAGCTAAAGGTGCCTGGGTGGCTCAGTTGGTTAAGCATCTGACTCTTGATCTCATGATTTGTGGATTCAAGCCCCATGTTGGGCTCTGTGCTGAGAGTGTGGAGCCTGCTTAGGATTTTCTCTCTCCCTCTCTCTGACCCTTCCCTGCTCTGTTCTCTCTCTCTCTCTCTCTCTCTCTCTCTCTCTGTCTCTCTCTCTCTTTCTCAATCTCTCCCACAAAATAAATAAATAAACATTAAAAAAATAAAATTAAAAATGCAGTATCCCTTGTTCGAAAATTATTTGAATTTCAAGATGGCAACAGGAGAAGATCAGATCAAGTGTGTTGCCCTTGTGAGCCTGGGGTCCTGTGTGCAGGCTGCATGCCCATGAAGCTGGCCTAAACTCCAAGGTACAAACTCCCCACATTATCTGCTGAAGAGTGTTGGCAGTGACTAATCCTTGTAGTGAAAGTAATTTTTTGGGGGGTACTTGGGAATAGGTGAATAAAAAACAAAACAAAAAGAAAAGGAACAAACAGTAAGTTGATTGGGAAAACCCCATCTCCTTGTTCCTCTGTTCTACTTTTGGCTCCCAAACTCTCCCTTCCCCCTTCTGATTAGATTTATTACCAGCCTCCTTATTAATGTAGTCCAGTGACGCATAGCTTTTATTGGACTATCTTCTACTGGCTAAACTAGTCCAGTGCTAGTGCAAGACAAACTAACCCTTTCCTGGTTCTCAGCGAAATCAAGTAGCTCTGGGTACCGTGCTTGGCTTTCAGCCAAGTGTCCATAATCTGAACATATCCTAACTATTTCCACTTCTTCCAGATAGCCATTTTCTGGGTTTTTTCCCTCAAGTAATATGACTCTGTTTTTTAAATATTTTCTTAATGCAACTCTGGTTTGGGTGCCTTACACTACACATGAGGGCAAGAAAATTATCCCCGCCCCCACTAGGCTTCTCAAAACCACCCCCATGCGTATACCCATAAGCACACAATCACTGACCCAACACTTACTCGACCTGAAATTGATCCTTTTGTGGATGAATACGACCCCCCTGCCAATACAGTGAGGTGATTCAACACAGCCTCCATTCAATCCATATTTACTGGGCATTATTAAATGGCAGGAGCTGTGCTAGGTGGTATATATGAAGTGATGAACACAGTATGAAGCTTATATGCCATTGATGAAGACAGACATAAAACAAATCATCACACAAATAAACATGTAATCAAAATATATGGAAAATATCCTGACCTGAGCCAAAATCAAGAGTTGGACGCCCAACCAACTGAGCCACCCGGGCGCCCCTATTGTGCTTTTATTTTGCCCTAGACCCTGCAAATTATAAAGACAGTCTTGCTTACAGTATAGTTCTGGGCCATACTATGCTAAACACAAAGCCATACATATGTCCTTCCCAACCCTGGGTTTCACTGGAAAACTTAATTTTATTAGTATGAATCTAGAAGGTGCTGTCACCTAGCACCCTTCCCAGTTCCTGAAGTCTCCTCCCTGCCCCCTACCACCAGAGACATCATTACTGTTATACGATAAGCACGGATGGGAATTCGTTCCAGCTTGAATTCCCCGAGATAAAGTTCACAAACCAATAGATCCTCTACAGATGATCTCGCGCCTCATAAACGAGGGCAGGGGCAGCCCATGCTTTGGGGATATTAAAGTGTATGGGATTTAATGTAAACTTCCTCCCTCCTTTCTCTGATCCCTCTGATCCCTGGCCTCACAACAGCTGAAAACAAAGTGTGAATTATCAGTGCGTTATAACCAACCCTAGGTTTCGTCTTAACGGTTTGTGTGGTAAAAACCAAACTTTATATATAAAGCATTTGCTAGTTCTCCAAGTGTGTTTACCTACGTTGCATGCTTTGATTATCGCAGTAACTGTGCCGCAGGCAGGGCGGATCTTACAATCCCCCGTGGGCCTGCTGTCAGGGACAGAGAGTGGAAAGAAGGCAGGTAAATCAAGGTCAGATCTTGGCTAGACGGCTTTCTTGTCTGTAAAATGGGGTTTTTGAGAGATTAAATGGGAAGGTGTGTAAAATGCAATGCCCAGCATGTCATAGGTACTCTACATACGGGAGCGGTAGTGGTGTGCATGATTTCTCGGGGAAACTGAGGAAGAGCACCGTCCCGATTCGAACCCATCTGCTCTGGTCATTGCGACCCAGACCTGGGTCTGCAGTTCCCAGAGTGCACCGCACTCTCCTGTAGCCCTTGGGCTTTGTACCTGCCGCTCCTTCAGGCATTGCTGCTGACACTTTGCCATCTGTCTCCCACTCATCCCTGAACACTATCTCGGGGGTTCCCTTTGCTGGAACTTTCCCCAGACGGCCCTCCTCCATCTGCGTGAGGTGATCCTTCGCGGGGGTCCCGTCTCCCTCCCTTCTCATCTCCACGGCTGCTCAAGGTCGCACGACAGCCGTCTGTTCTCTGGTCTGTCATCTCTGTTGTCTTTAATCTCTGCTTCTGTAGTCTCTGAATGGATGCTCAGCAAATATTTGCTCCCAAATGAACAAATACATCAATGAATAAAAGAAGGCGGGAAGGAATGAATTAATTTGCTCTGTGTGTGTGTGTGTGTGTGTGTGTGTGTGTGCGCGCGCGCGCATGTGCCCTAGTCACAGAACTGAGGTGTGAACCAGCCTCTCTAATAGCCTGGAGATACACCAGCACTCCCTCCTGAAGCTGAAATCAGCAAGACCTCTTTTCTCTTGATAGAAGGGGGTTCTAGAGCTTTCAGGAATCTGGCCTGTGGCCACATGTATCGAAATGGCAGATCTGGGTTGGGGGAGGGAGCATCACTTGATTGCAAAGATCATTTTTCTTGGCACTTGTCAAAGAAGAGGACAGAGACATCTGCACGTCCCGATGACATCACTTGGCCCTGCCTTGCACAATAGAGGGAAAAAAAAAACTGTCAGGGCAACTTTCCAGTTTATCTAGACAGAGCTGAGCTGAAGCCAGGATTTTCCACCCCTCTCCCCACCCGGACTGATCCCAGCACTGGAAATGGCTCTTGGAGCACTGGATAAAACTGCCTACAAAGAGCCAAACTCTTAATTGGACTTGCAGCCATGAATTCGAGGCACTGTTACCCTAACCCACTTTCCCTTTGTGCTTTCGTTCTCCTGACCCAGCTTCCGCCCAAGGGAACCACTTTGTTCAATTTAAGGGCTGTCGTTCCTAGACACGTCTTTGTACTTAAATTATACATGCAACTACTCTTAAAACTGTATAGTATTGCTTTATATTTTTTTAAACTTTATGTGTTATGCCATGTTGTATGCGTCTTCACCTTTAATTTGCTTCGACTTGCTGTGTCTTTGCAATGTCATATTGTAGAATTTATCCACATGCACATTTGCAGCTCTGCTTCATTCACGATGTGTAGTGGCGTTCCCCCGGGTAGTACCACCTCCCTTGGGTGACTATCGAATGTGACAGGTGCCGGTTCAGGATGCCCTGCACGTGGTACGTGAGGCAAGGGTGTAAAAGCAGAGGGCACGCTACGCACGGGGATCTGCCTCTTCTCATCTTGGGGTGTCTGGGTGCGTCACGGGTGTATCTGAGGTGTATCTTATCACATGCGGAGACGGCTTGCCTTATTTCATGAGCCTTGTATATGCCTTGAGTGGCTCTATGATTGGATGGGATATTGTTGTCAGAACGCCAGGCTGGAAGTCAGGACCCCAGATTCTTGTCCCAGTTCTTAATAAGAGCTTGCGTGACCTTGGGCAAGTGATTTCACCTTCCTGAGCCTCAGTTTCCACATAGAGTATAAATTGATTCCTACAAGCTGCACAGGTCTGAGGCAGACATGGGACGTGTTTATTGGGTGAAATGTGGTGAAATTGTTGAACGTTGTAGAGAAGGACCTAATGGTCCTCTTGGCAAAGGGACTTTGCAGATGCGATTAGGTTAAGATTATGGAAATGGGGGGATTATGCTGGATTAGTAGGTGAACCCAATGTGATCACGAGGGTCCTTGTAAGAGGGAACCAGGAGGCTCAAGGTTGGAGAAGGAGACAGGACTCTGAAAACACAGATATGTGTGTGTGTTGGTGGGGGACGGAGAAACAGAGAGATCTGAAGACTCTCCATGGCAGGTCTTGAAGAGGGAGAGGGGAGACATGGGTCAAAGAATGCAGTGGTGCCTAGAAGCTGGAAAAACAAGGGACAGACACTCCCCCAGAGCATCCCGAAAGAACACAGCCTTGCCAATACCTTGATTTGTGTACTTCTGACTTCTAGAAACATAACCTAATATATTTGTGCTGTTACAACCACTAAATTTGTGGCAATTTGTTACAGCACCATAGGTAATCAATGCAAGGGGTGAATGAGTTCAACATGATAAATCCACTCTAGCATGTTTATCTCCTTAAGTATTTTGGTTCCTTTGTGCCTTAAGCCAAGGCAATTCTGACATCGTTAAGTCCGTTAGCGTGGGCTACAACTTCCCAAGTCCAAGTTTCAGTCAGCCCTCCGAGCAAACGTTGAGAACCATTCTCAATTATTCAAGCTAACACACTGAATCCAGAATCTCAGGAAGGGCCCCTATTTGATAAACTCAGCCTAATCTAGAATTATGTTCTTTTCTTCCATGACCTTTAGGATCTCGTTCCCGTTCTTGCCTGGTTTCTGTCGATACGAACTAGCAAAATCCGGCGATTTGTTAAGTGTGTGAGCCTGTTCCCTTCAGGTAAGACTCTGTGGTTATTCCCTGAGCTTTACCGGGACCCTGACTCCACCACTGAAGGAATGGAGAAATCCCGGAGCAAATAGGCATCCCCTTGTTAGATCGTCACCTCACAGAAGGAGGCTCTGCCCTTGCTGGTGAAGAAGCTCTGTTAGGGTTTGACTCTACCCAATCATCCTCCCTCCCATCTTCTCTTTCCCAACGTGGCTCTATTTTCACACACAAAAAATGACGGTGTGAGGCTAGAAATGCACAGCCTCTGCTGTAATTCAGCAGCGCACAAAGGTAGCCCGTGCCTCCGGTTTTTAGAGGCATCACCCCATAAGAAACGCTTTTTAAGGTTCTCTATTTATTAAAAATAGATTTTAAATCTTGCACTTAGCAGATATTGTTTTCATGAAGCTTTCCGGCACAGTGAAAAACAGGTCGCCCATATTCTGAGGGTATCGTATCTTTATTGCTTTCACATCCAACCAGATAAGATCACCATCCCCAGATGCCCTCATTTTCTTGGGAATACTGATCCTAATTACTATTAGGGTAAAAGTTCAGTTACAGAAGATAGACTCCACGCTAGCTGGTTTAAGTAAGAAAGACTCTTATCACAGGCTATTAAACACATTTCGGGATCATTAGGGAAACTGCAGAAACAAATTCTGGGCTGTGCTTCTAAGAACAACTTTTAAATTACACTGCAGGACCTGGCAGTCAGGAGAGCTCCTGTTTTCTGCTGCAGTCACACATCAAGAGGCTGCTGACCGCAGGAAAATAGCTGCCTTTACACGGCCGTACTGGTTCCAGAACCACGCTGTGGCCAGGATCCACACAAACAGAAAGGGGGTTCGTTGCCCACCGCAAATTCAGACCCTAAGCAAATGTTTCTGCTCAGTGGATCTAAATCATATCCAACAAAACAAAACAAACAAAAAACAGCAAAGGGGTTCCAGGAGATGTAATTCTTACCACCCCAGCATTTTCTCTGGGAAGTATGTGGGAAAGAAACCAATGCCCAGGGTTGGCTCCTGTCCCTTGAGGATTCCTGAATGAAGAGTACCATCAAGGACCTGTCTGGAAAACTGTGGTGCCAGTAACCTGAGCCAAATGGCTGCACTGGTGAGTTGGGGACACGCCAGGAATCTCTTCCTGGCAGTGAGCTGGGAGAAGGAAGGAACAGTCCTGAGAGAGAGGTAGACCAGCTGCCTTGCAAGTGAAGAAGGTAAGTGAGGAAAAACAACTCAGCCTCAGGGCCCAGGTTCCTCGGTCAGAAACTTGAACTTTGAACTGTGTTCCATTGTCACCTTTGTGTGTTTTAGATATTCCTTCACAGTAACTTTTATCTTATTTTTTTCTAAGCCCTCCAGTTCTATTCCAGAAAGAAAGGCGAACAAGGTTTCTGCCCTCTATTCAAGATAGGCAGTGGGACCAACGGGGACAGAGAAATGGTTCCTACCAGAGGGAAATTCCCTCAGACTGGCTTCTGGATTTAAGAATTCTCAGTTTATGTTGAAGTTGGCAAATAGGCACTGTTTTTATTTGGAAGTTTGTATCCATACAATTAACTGAGCAAAAGCTAGCATGCCCCGCGAATGCTAATTAATCACGCCTCATTTAAATAACAACAATTAAGACATTGTTCAGGCCGTCCTGGTTTGCATATGCAAATTGTGTTTTTCTCTGCCACTGGAAACTCACTCGTTGCAGCTGCGTGAAAAAAAAAATGTCTGGTTTATGAAGTTTCCATCAATCTTCACAGGATAATGCTTAGTTATGCTGAATTCATTAGCATTTGCAAACGAACAAATTTGACTTTCATTTATGTCTACCTTTAACTCCGAGAATCGTACGACGAACCCCTAAGAGAACTTGTGAAGAATAATTATTTAATATCAAATCAAATAAGACGACATTTAAATCGGGAAGCACACATGTGAAGACGTTGGCGAACAGGCGTGCTTCTGACAAATCGAACATATGGAGCCTTGTGATTTATGTAAGACCAATGGTCCCCGTGAGCCCCCAGTAGCCCACGTTGGCACAGATTCTCTAGTGACGAAGACTTTTCTTTCCCCTCTATACCTTTTTCGATTTTTCCATAAGCAGTTTCATTTTTTTTATTATTTATTGTTTGTTTATGTATCATTTATTGTCAAATTGGCTTCCAGACAACACCCAGGGCTCATCCCCACAGGTGCCCTCCTCCATGCCCATCACCCCTTACCCCCCATCAACCCTCAGTATATTTAAGAGTCTCTTATGGTTTGCCTTCCTCCCTCTCTGTAACTTTTTCCCCCTTCCCCTCCCCCCTGGTCTCCTGTTAAGTTTCTCAGGATCCATATATGAGTGAAAACATAATTCATAAGCAGTTTTACATGTTGTGCTGTTGTTTTACACTGAACTCCCCAAATTACCTCAGAATTTTACAATAAGGCAAGAGAAGGGTTCTTACTTCGTCGTTGCTTGTAACAGGGGTCCCTGAGCTGTTTTAACATCTCCCGTGCTCTCTGCAGACAGAAACCTTTGCTCCTTCGGCCCGCTCACACCAAGAATGACTAGTCTGTGTCATTTATTCGGATGTATATCGGAGATTTGTATTCCTTTACAGAGAAGCTACCTCTAAGCCCCCAGACTCAAATCTTAGGTAATACCCCTTTCTCCCCCAGTTACTCAGTCTAGAAACCAATGTGCTTCCTAGAAATACTTGGATATTTCTACAAATCCAATGAGGAATTCAGTGAGGAAATGGCATCCAATTTTTCTCTCCGTTATTCAAGTCTAGCCACAAACCACAGGGTTCCTCTGGGTCTTAAACACTGGGTGATTGGCATCAGACCTTTTCCTAGAGTTACAGGATTAGCATATGTGGCTGCCTAGGTAGCCCTGTCTCCAATTAAAGGCTTCTTTTGTCAGTGTTGCACTATTGATTAATTGGTAATCTGCTGGCACATCTTCTTACGTTTATTACCTAAGACACGGTTCCAGGGAGGGGTTCTTTGCGAAACACCTCGTCAACGATGATTCAAAGTACAATTGCGCACCTTAACGGTTTCTTGGAGACCAGATGGGAATTCTGACTAATCAATTTTCTTATTCATATGCCTCTCTCTTCTCTTAGCATCTTTCACAGATAATATTTATCAACTTGGATAATCCATCTTAATAATCCAGAAATTAGTCACAGACGCTTGTGGTGTATGGTAATTGGGGGAAAAGATTTCCTGAGACCAGGAGGGGTTGAAACAGATTGTAACTGACTCGGTAAACTGGCTTTACCGATTCTCATAGACTGTTCAGAAGCATTCAGATGTTACCATTCAGTGCCCCCCACTCCCGCCCCGGATACGTAGCCGAGGACTCCCGAGCAGTGTTGGAAACGTCTATGGTTTCTGCTGCCAGTAGCGTCTGTCTTCTTTGGCCTGGCTTCCTTGCCCGGTCCTCTAAGGAGGCCAAAATTTCCCTATCATCCCAGAATACGTGCTGACTCCCATGAGAACCCACGTAGGAAATGCACACGTGTTTCAGTACCAGGTTAATCAGCCATGTTTAGTAACCTGCACACGGGCACACACAAGACCTTGCTTCCACACTGTTTTCAATCATCTGTTCTGGAGAGGGCAACTTGGTTTATTCACGTGCCGACTCCAGTGGACTGATATAAGCTTTCTGGAACGCTGCGCTGAGAGGATTCTGAGGTTATATATGAGTTGAATAGGAAAGAACACAAGTCAGACGTCATTTTTGCCTTATCTCACCTCACGTCTTTTGCTCTGGCCTTTTTCCCTGCAACTACCTGTGCACAAGTGGGGTCTGTCCGCTCCTCACTTCACCTGCATTGTGCATCTTTGGTCTTCTGTCCAGGGGCATCTTTGCTTCTGTCGTGAGGGGTGTCTGCGGGAACTGGACTAGCCCTTCTTCCAGTGGGCAAACTGCTGGGGCCACCCTTGACCTTGGGCTGGGAGCCAGTGGTTAAGTACTCCATTTCTGTCTTGCACAGGCAACTCTGAAGAACATCCTACACTGTTCCTCAGATGACCCTTGGGGTTGAGCCTCAGTTGTCCAGAGCCCATAGCTCAACAATGCTTTCATGGATTCCCTCTTTCACCCCCTCAACCCTCCATTCCTATCCTCTGAAACCTCTTCTCAAAGTAAATTATTGCCATGAAAATTCTTATTTCTCCTGAAGCCAAGAGACACTGTATGTTAACTAACTTGAATTAAAAATGGAAAAAATTCTTATCTCTAGTTCTGCTTTTATCGGGAAATCCAAGCTAAGAAAAATGCCACACTAAATTATTGGGGTTAGCCATGAGCGAAGGGTCCATGAGGAGTTACAACTCTAAGCTACATAGTTGCCGTGGGGAGTCTCATCCATCCTTTATAATGACTTAAATTCTAATAACAGAGCGACTGACTCTACCCAGATGGTTGGTCAGCTGGAGGTTGTTTTCATTAGGTTTTAGAACCAACAGATTGTTTTAACTTCAAGTTCAATCTTTGGTTCATTATCTTTAAAAAACTGAGACAAATTGTTCATTCCCAGCATCACCCACAATATCAATAACCTTATCTGCATGTTTTTTCTGGGCGTGTACTTTTTCAAAATACGATCTAAATGTTGGGGAAGATTAAGCAGGAACAACAATAACACCTGCTTACAGGACTAAACCGATAAAGAGAAGACCCAAGGGCAAAAGTTAAAATAATACCACAAAACAGCATATTCTAAAAGCTAAATAAATGATGTGAAGAAAGGCTCATTATCTTCAGAGTGACCCTCCAGGGAAGAGGTGGAACTTGACTGGAGGTACAAAGCAGGATTGCACAGGCAGGGAAGTAGACAGAAGATTCCAGGCTGAGGACTGTCTTGGGCCAAGTGTGGCATGGGAATGTACATGGCGTGGCCAAAAAATAACTAGTCAGCTGGTGTTGGAGAGGACATTTATGGAAATAGAAGGAGATAAACTTGGGGCGCCTGGGTGGCTCAGTCGGTTAAGCGTCCGACTTCAGCTCAGGTCACGATCTCGCGGTCTATGAGTTCGAGCCCCGCGTCGGGCTCTGGGCTGATGGCTCAGAGCCTGGAGCCTGCTTCCGATTCTGTGTCTCCCTCTCTCTCTGCCCCTCCCCCATTCATGCTCTGTCTCTCTCTGTCTCAAAAATAAATAAACGTTAAAAAAATTAAAAAAATAAAAGGAGATAAACTTGGGGAGATAGGGTGGGACTAGACACGAGGAATATAAAGATTGGAATTAGAAATCCACAAGCAGTAAGGTCTTACTCAAACTTATTTGTTAACTCTAACTGCTGTCAGTAATGCTTGAGGGGCGCCTGGATGACTCAGTCGCTTAAATGTCCAACTCTTGATCTCGGTTCAGATCATGGTCTCATGATTTGTAGATCTGATCCCCACAGTCGACTCTGTGTTGGCAGCGTGAGGCCAGCTTGGGATTCTCTCTCTGCCCCTCCCCTCCTTGTGTTCTCTCTCCCTCTCTGTCTAAATGATGATGATGATGACGATGGTGCTTGAATTTTTCAGATCAGAGGCAGTAAGAAAATAACTCAGGGCATATAGGAGACACAAAGAAGAACACAGTCTGCTCTTAAACCACACAGCTGCTGCCCCCATACCTTGGGTAGAGTAGAACGTGAATATGGGAACTTTAAATAATTCTGGAATGCAGGAAAAGCAAAAGGCTGCAGCCTCCGTGGATTTTTTTCTTTCTTTTTTCTTTTTTTCTTTTCCAATTTTTATTTAAATTCCAGTTAGTTAACATACAATGTGATATTTGTTTCAGGAGTAGAATTCAGTGGTTCATCACCTACATATAACACCCAGTGCTCATCATTACAAGTGCCCTCCTTAATGCCACCACCCATCTAGCCCACCCCTACCCACATCCCTCCATCAGTCCTCCGTTGTTCTTTATTTTAAAGATTTTAGTTTTAAATAAACCACACCCAACGTGGGGCTCGACCTCACAATCCCGAAATTAAGAGTCACATGTTTTACCAACTAAATCAGTCATGTCCTCCACCACTGATTTTTCTGGGGAAAAAAAAAAAAAAGTCACTGTTCTTTACAGAAATCACCTCTAGATCCCAAGACTCAGAAGATCTTCTAAGATGCTTATGAAGCATTGAAGGCTTAGCCACCTAATATATTAAAGAGTTAAAATAATTCAGCAGGTAAGGACGGAGCAGGAAAAAGCCTTTAAAATCTGCAATGGGAGGATGGACTGAGCTATTTTATTTTTTCCTTTTTATTTTATATACTTAATACTATAAAAATATTCACTCAACAATTCTTTGTATGCTTACCGTGTACCATGGGAAGGGCATCAGAACACAGAGTTGGAGTCAAATCTGCATCCAAACCCACATTCTACCATTTTAGCAAATTGTGTATAGTTTCCAGCTGTCAATTTCCTTTTATGTAAAATGGGAGAAACGATACCGACTTCATAGTCTATTGTAGGAATTGTATTTACAAAAATCCCTCTAATAAGTGACCAATTAAATGAAGCTTAAAATATGTTTAGTTTTATTTTCCAGATTATCAAAAAAATATTAAAAAATCTATGACCACACCCTTGAGCATCAGCTAATTTCCTAGCTACAGTTGTAGCAGCTGCTTAGAACTTCAATGTCTCCATGAAATTTTTACATTGGGTTAGAACTTAACTTTGGTTAGAACTTAAATGTCTCCATGAAATATTTACATTTCTGTAGGAAATTCTAACTCATGTCATCTAGGAATGGCCAAACCCATGTCCACGGATGTGGGTTCTCCACTGCTTTCCCCTGACTTAAGAAGAAAATAACAAACTGAAAGAGTTTTTTATTTGTTTCGCATGATTCTACTCAAGTCACTTGGGATGTCCACTCCCTATCTTCTCATTCAAAAATTCTCTCAAACAATCTTGAAATGTGCAATAACTCTCTTATATTGTTCTTCCCCTTCTGCTTTGAGTTTAATTCGTCAAGATTCTGTTATTTAAGCTTTTGGTAAATGATCGTTAGGATTTTCATTGCATCAGAAACTCAGCCTGTAGATTTTCTACAACTAATCATTGAAAACGCATTTTAATACTTAAATTTCCTTAGGCTAAGATAACACAATGGATAAAAATCCCAGAAATTAGCCAACTCCCTAATATTCATTAATAAGCCTGTTGTCTCTGATAGTATTGTGGTGGTGTCTCTATGGAATGAAAAGCTTTGTTCAAGTTGGAAAAACACTGAAAAGTGACATGATCAGGTCACTCTTAATCTGTTTTTTTAACCTGTAGAAAAATAACAACAAAAAAGCACATCAAATAGTCTTAGTTTCAAGAGCTGCTTTTGTCTGACAAGGGGGAAAAAAAAAACTACCATATTTACCCAGAGTTGACATGTCTCCATCTGTTAGAAAGGAGGGCAAAGGTATATAGCAAAATGCGATTTCAATCAGTAGCTTGAGGCATCTAACAAAAATATATTGACCTTATAGTGTCTCTTTCCAAGGATGCTGTGCAAGCAGGTATTTTTTTTCACAAAAGACAAAACCAGTCACTGTTCAAAACCAACATGGCTAGGTTGAAAATATCAGCAACATCTGTGAATTTCTCTGCAAACCCATCAGCAGGAACAGGCGGTAATTTAACAACCAAATAAGCAAAGTAAATGGCTCTGCAGAGAACGCCTTTATATAGGATGGGCTGTGGGGGTTGATGCAATCAAATTACTAAGGCTGTCCCACTGAGTTTGCAATTTTCTTCTCCAAATATAATGCCAACTATTATGGCTGCTGCTGTAACCACCTCAGTGTGAACGTCCTCTACTTCCTACCACCCAGCTCCATGTTTTCCAAACCCGCTATGAACTCACAGCTTCTGATCTTTGCCCATGCTATTCCCTCTTTCTAGAATGTCCTGTGCTTACTTCTTCCCTTGGAGAAAGCAGACTCATTCTTCCAGATCTCGTTCACATTACCTACCCTCGGAAGGCTTTCTAGACACCCTAGCTGCCAGAGGCATGTTACAGGACAGTTAAGTCATTTACCTTTTGCTATGGGCTTAATTGTATCCCACCCTCCAAAATTCATATGTTGAAGTCCTAACTCTCAGTACCTCAGAATGTGATCGTATTCGGAAATAGGGTCTTTATGGAGGTGATTAATGTTAAATGAGGTCATGAGGGTGGGCTCCAAAGCAATATGGCTGATGTCCTTACACGAAGAGAAGGTTACGACGTAGACATGCACAGAGGGAAACCCATAGAAAGACACAGAAAAAGCAGCTAGTCCACAAGCCAATGCCTTGCTCTCATGCCTCCAGCCTCCAGAACTGTGAACAAATAACTTTGTTATTTAACCCCCCATCTGTTCTGTTATTTAACCCCCCATTTATTACACAGCCCTAGCAAGCTAATCCATTTCTCCAGCCCCTCCCACTAGAATATGAGTCCCCAAGATTGGGACTATGCCTCAGTCCCACAATATGTGCCCAGTAGGTACTTCCTGAGTGGAAAAAAGGCTGAAGAGACAGAACAGAGGAATGGATGTAAGAAAGGAGTAAAGGAGTTACTTGTCCCTTTGATAGAGATGTTCACCCCTCTTCTAATCAAAAGGTTTGGAAACAGTCTCCTTACTTTTTATTAACTGCAAACCTGATTTTTCAAAAGCAAGGAATCCAAGATGAAAAAAGAAACAGCTGCTGAGCACAGTTGCTCTCGCTCTGCTATCTGGTGTTCGGGCAAAGGCCAAAGGACGTCTGTCAATACTGAATAGCTGACGTCAGCAAGCCATCCTGTCACCCTAAATGGTGAGTTGTAGTTAGCATTACTTGTACTGATCAATGTTTCCATCTCACGCTCTGAAAATACCAGTCCTCGAGCAGGATTGGGGAAAACCCTGAAATAATTGCCTTTAAAATGGCGTTGTTCACAAGAGCCAAGATCTTGTCAATGGTGAACGGATAAAGAGAATATGTTATATATACAATATGGAATATTATTCAGCTTTAGAAAAGAAGGAAAGCCTGCCACGTGCAATAATATGCATGAGCCTGGGGGGCATTTGTGCTAAGTGAGATAAACCAGTCACAGAGAAAGACAAACTTATATGGGAATCTAGAAAGGGCAAAAAATATAACAAAACCTCAAAGTTATAGAAACAGAGAGTAGAAAACTGGCCACCGGGGGTCAGAGGATGGGGGGAAAGGGGAAGAGGTTGGTCAAAGGACATAATCTTCCAGCATAAGATGAATAACTTCTGGGATCTAAGGCACAGCACGGTGACTATAGTTAATCACACCATATTGTATGCTGTAAATTTGCGCACAGGCTAGATTTTAAGCATTCTCACCAAAAAACAAAACAAAACAGAACAAGAATGGAATTTTGTGAGGTGATGGATATGTTAATTAACTTGACTGTAGAAGTCATACACATTTCACAAGTGTATATGTATAGCAAATCATCGTGTTGTACTCTCTAAATATATTACAATTTTATCTGTCAGTTATACCTCAAAAAACTAGAAAAATGGTTGTCAGTCTCTTCCCCATCTACTCTATTATTTTCATGATAACTTTTTAGCTATAATTTATTTATTGCTCTATTAATATCCACAAATTTTATACATTAACTTTGTGCATAAACACGCAACCTCATAACCTATTTATAGATTCTTTTCAGTTTTCTAAGTGCACAATGACCTCATCTACAGATAACGATTACTTTTTTTTTTCCTATCCAATTCTCATATGTTTACTTCTTTTCTTATCTCACT
The DNA here is from genome assembly GCF_046562875.1 of Panthera onca. Classification (NCBI taxonomy): domain Eukaryota; kingdom Metazoa; phylum Chordata; class Mammalia; order Carnivora; family Felidae; genus Panthera; species Panthera onca. The sequence continues at coordinate 5,933,164 of NC_138345.1, read as the reverse complement.
CTGCTGCCTAGAATTTCCAGTTTAATGTTGAAATATGGTGAAAGCAAACACTTTTGCCTTGGTCTTGATATCACATGGTGAAGTTTTCAATGTTTGAACATTAAATTGACTCCAGGTTTTTTTTTTGTTTTTTTTTTTTTTAGGTGCTCTTTATCGAAGAAGGTACTTTTCCATAACCAAGCTAAGAGTTTTATCATGGCTGGATGTCAAATTATACCATTTGGTTTTCTGCAAACCTCGTTTCTTAAAACGAGGGTAAAGTCTCTCTTTTAATCAGTTATTGTGGTGACGTACTGATTTTCTAATGTTCAACTAATCTTGCAATCAGGCATGATAGATTAGTTTTTAAATATTACTGGATTTATTTTGCTCATAATTTGCATCTGTCTATATGAGGAAGATTGGATTATACTTTTCTGTTTGTCCTTCTCAAATTGGACAGACGAACTGATAAAGAAAATGTGGTGTATACATACAGCAGAATATGAGTCAGTCTTGAAAAACAGGAAAGCCAGGCATATGTGACAATGTATATGAACCTGGGGGACATAATGGTAAGTGAAATAAACCAGTCAGAGAATGGCAAATAGTACATGAGGATTCCACTTACACAAGGAATCCAAAATAGTCCAACTCATAGAAACAGAGAATAGAATGATGGTTGCCAGGGATGGGGGGGCTCCTGTTCAACAGGTTAAAGCTTCAATTATGCAAGATGAAGAAGATCTAGAAATCTGCTGTACAACACTTTGCCCACAATTAACAATGTGTATTATGTGCTTCGAAATTTGTTATGAGGATCGATTTCATGCTAAGTGTTCTTACTGCAATAAGAACTCAAAAAACTAAAAACATGGCACCAGTCTCGTGCAATTTGCTGGAATAATGTCTCCCACCCTTTTTTCTATTCAAGAACGGGTATAAGGTGTATTTTATTAATTTTATTATTTATAACACATGTATTAAGGAACAATCTACCTACCGCAAAATTCGTACATTTTAATTATACAAGTCAATGACTTTTGCCAAATGTCTATCGAATACACCTAATGGAGATACAGAGCATTTCCATCTCTCCAGAAAGGTCTCTCGTGTCTAGGCTGTCAATTTCCAGCCCCAGCCCCTGCCCCAGGAAACCACCGACCCATCACCTAGATAAGTTTTGCCTGCTCTAGCTGTTCATGTAAATGGAGCCATACACCTGCTTCTCTTCTGTGTCAGGCTTCTCTCAATCGGTATAACATGGAAGGCATTGTTCCTGGACTAACTCTAGGTGGGAGGCTTTGCCGGTGACAGCACCAAAGCCGTGCTCCAGGCTGGTGGGAATCGTCTATACCATCACATCCTATGTATGATCAATTTAAACGTGGCTTCTCCCAGCTGAAGTCCACACTTACAGGCTTCCTGTCTGCCGACAAGCCTTTGACAATGCTTCTCTGTGTGCTATGGTTTGATGTAGCTGAGATTTCGTGTTGTTGCTATTGGCCTTGTTGCTTTGAGGCAATTTCTGATAGAAGAGAGCAGCACTGTTTTTCCTCTGCCATTTTAATAGTGGAAGTCAGGGGCTCTGTACCTTAGGTTAGAGTTTGCTGTTCCCTCTGTCTTGGAAAACTATTGTTCCGTGCTTCCCCTCTAGGCATCCAAACTGCTGACGCATTCCCTCACTCAGATCTTGCTTCAATACCACACCTTGTCCCCCACTCTGGCACCTTATCTCTATCACCTCACCGGTAGCACGGCCTTTGAAACATTTATGATTCTTTGAAGTGATCTTTTTCCTTTAATTGTTTACTCGACCGTGTTCCCTTCTTCTCCTAGAATGGAAGCAATACTTGAAATAGTATCTGACACCAAAAAGGCTTGAATAGATATTCGTGAATGAAGGCACCAAAAAAAAGTTATCAGTTGACTTTCTGGTTTATGAATCAGTCTCCTATATGCTTCTTTAATATGAATTGGTATCTCCGGAGCTGATCTTTCCTGACAGATTTTGTTTCTATCAAAACCATGAACACAAAAAGTCTAAGGGGTCCTCTAAGTCTAAGAAGTGTGCCTGTCTGTCTTTCCACCCAGAACGGTAACTTGATGAAAGTCGAGAAGTAGCCCTCTCTTCTCAACAGCAACCTTGTTTTAGGATCCTTCATTGGCAGTTACATTTCTGGGAACAAAACCTTTCATTCTAGGAGGTAATATTTTTCTAAAACTATCTTCAAGAATGCACACCTGTAGGGGCGCCTGGGTGGCTCAGGCAGTTAAGCGTCTGACTCCGGCTCAGGTCATGATCTCATGGCTCATGAGTTCGAGCCCCGCGTCGGGCTCTGTGCTGACAGCTCGGAGCCTGGAGCCTGCTTCCTATTCTGTGTCTCCCTCTCCCTCTGCCCCTCCCCTGCTCATGCTCTGTCTCTCTCTGTCAAAAATGGATAAACATCAACAAAAGTTAAAGAATGCACCCCTGCATAAGACAGAACAGTGCCCCCCAAAGACGTCCATTCCCTGACTCCCAGGTATAACTAACATGGCAGGTTTTAAGAGGTATAATCCTAAATTATCCGGGTGAACCCAACCTAACCTAATGAGCCATTAAAGGCAGAGAATCTTCTCTGGCTGGAGCTAGAGATGATGCAGAACGGGAATAGTCAAGGAGATTCCAGGACAGAGAAGGCATGGACATTGCTGATCTTTGATGTGGGGCCTCGTGGGAGGACTAGAGAGAAACTTCAGGGTAGCCCCTGTTAACAGCCATAAGAAGATAAGGCTTCAGTGCTACGTCTGCGAGGGACCAGATTCTTCCACTAGCCCGAAGGAGCCCAGGAGTAGAATCTTCCAGAGCCTCCCAACACCCCAATTTCAGAGAAACCAGCTGAGTCCCTCCCTGGAGAGTCCACTCTGCAAACTACGAGATCACCCATTAGTTTTGTTTCAAACTGCTAAGTGCATACTAACTTGTGACAGCAGCCACAGCAAACAAATGCAGCAAACTATTCGAAAATAGTAATTTCTTGACCCAGCATTATTGGGTAATTGTCAATGAAGAAATATATTCATTGACTTATTACTCATTTTTATGGAGGTAATTTGACCCCAATTTTCCGAAGGAAGAAATCCCATTTAAAGTAAAGACTTTGCTCTTTGTTGACAAAAAAAGTTTTTTTAGGGGCCTCTGGGTGGCTCAGTCAGTTAAGCTTCTGCCTTCCGCTCAGGTCATGATCTCACGGTCCCTGAGTTTGAGCCCCGCATTGGGCTCTGTGCTGAAAGAAAAAAAAAAATATGGTTTTTTCTTTTTAAAAAAATTTTAATGTTTCTTTTTGAGAGAAGGATAGAGAGAGAGCACAAGGCAGGGAGGGGTAGAGAGAGAGGGAGACACAGAATCTGAAGCAGGCTCCAGGCTCTGAGCCATCAGCACAGAGCCCGACGTGGGGCTTGAACTCACCGACTGTGAGATCATGACCTAAGCCGAAGTCGGACGCTTAACCGACTGAGCCCCCCAGGCGCCCCTTCTCTTTGTTTTCACAAATAATATAGCAAATATTTCTTACGGTGTGAAAGCTAATTCCACACTTCTTCAAGACCTAATGTACAATACTGTGACTATAGTTAACAGCCTTGTATTGTATGCACATCAAATTGTCCTGTTGCACACTTTAAATACACGTAAGTTTTTGAATTGTCAACTATACCTCAATAAAATTGGGGGGGAGGGGAGAAGAAAATAAATATTGTAAAAATCAAGTAAAGCATTTGCTCTTTGTTTTTGCTTTTTTTTAAAAAAAATTCTTTTAGTGTTTTTATTTATTTTTGAAGGAGAGAGACAGAGAATGAGCAGGGGAGGAGCAGAGAGGGAGACCCAGAATCCGAAGCAGGCTCCAGGCTCTGAGCTGTCAGCCCAGAGCCCAACGCGGGGCTCGAACTCACAGACTGGGAGATCATGACCTGAGCCGAAGCCGGATGCTCAACCGACTGAGCCACCCAGGCGCCCCTGTTTTTGCTTGTAAATGTGTTAACTTGTGAAAGAATGAAGTAAATCTACAGCCATCCAACTCGTTCACATAGATATACAAGTGAGTGCATTTCGTTTATGTATAAATGTATTGTGATTAGCTGCCTTTGAGTAATGCATCCATATAACAAATACTGTTTGGGTGACTCTAATGTGCCAGATTGTTGGGGATATGATAGAAAACGAAACAAAACAAATACTCTTGCTTACATGGAGCCCATGGGCCAAAGTGGGAAGGGGGGCATAGAGGGAAGAGTGTGGATGGATGGATAGGAGGTCTTAGGGGCTGCAGCGTGATTGTGGAAATACCCACCGAGACACGGATGTCCACGCTGAGACCCAGAGGGGGTGAGGCTTCCCCGGCAGGTTGAGGAGCGTGACGGGGCCAGTGTGGGGAGCTGAGTGTGGTGGGTGCATCGGGCGGGGCTGGGCTGCAGCGTGGGTGAGAAGGGAGCCCCTGCAGGGCTGGGGCAGGGGAGTGGCACCCGTGCCTGGGGCTTGGGGGGGTGCCTGGGGTGTGGGCAGAACCACTCCGGCCACTGCGCTGAGGACAGACTGCAATGGAACAAGGGGAACACCGCCGAGGAGGACCTGGCCGTTGCCATCCTGCATTGACACGAAGACGTATTTACCTCACACATCTGTGCTTGTGTACCAACACACACCTGCCGATGGCATCTCGCTCTGTGGCAGCTAAGAGCTTGACAGACGTACAACAGTCACTCTGGCTTTCTTGTTACACCTACGTCACCGTTGCCCTCTACAACTGAACCCACATGTGAAGATCACCTGTGTCTGCTCCTCCTGACACACTAAGGAGCTTTACCTACTCAGGAAGGCGACTCGCCATCGTGATAGTGAGAAAAACATTTAATTATCGTGTATTTATTCCTCCGCTTATGCGTTCTTCTCTGGCAGCTTGAGCAGACGGCTTCTCGAACCAACGATTCAGTCAAGGGGTCTCGCCCTCACGGCAAGGTAGCCCGGCCACCTGAAGGGAGGACTCCCAAAGTTAAAATAATAGTCTTGTGAAAACAGAATCTCCATAAAACTTACTCTGCACCTCTAACAGTCTTCGATGGTTACGTTTCAGAAAATGCAACGGATTTTGGTCTGGTTTGGTCTTTCGCATTTCCTTCTGATTCCCTGTGAAATCCGTCACAAACTTAGCTGGTGCTCCTTAAATACTTCTTGAAAAATTAACTGATTGTGCTATAAAGTCAACTGATCACAGCGGAGGACAGAGCCAGTCGTGAGAATAACCATGAAGGTCAAATGCAAGCAGAAAAGCGAGTGCCCGGGGACCGATTTGCTTCAAGGTGGGGTCTGCTGAGGACACATAGAGCTGTTTGGGAAGTGGGTAAGGTTTCCCGGGAAGACATTCTCTCCAAATGTTCCAGAACTTCCATTGAAAGAAGAAACAAGTAGCCGCTTACAAATACACTGGAGGGTTGCAAACCCGAGGTCCTGAAGCCCTCACGGCCGTGTGGCCACGGGTCCACTGGAGCTATGGCACTGAGGCAGTTGAGCCCTATTTTCAACAACTTTTGAAACGTGCAACAATTAACAGCGTTCTTCTCAAGAAAAAAAAGAAAAAAAAAAACGTTTCTAGCAGAGGCTTTCATGTTTAAAGGAACTCCCCACAAACACTCTTTCTGAGCTATACTTTTTTTTCTAATTTCTAGTGGAAATTATAACCACAGGTTACCATGTTTTCTTTCCTGTGTTTGAAAACCACATGTGTTTTAGTGAAAACATTAGGGTGAATAATGAAATGGAAGAATTTAAAATACCAGGTAGCTGTCACTGGAAATGGAAATGTCTTACTTATGACTTCCTCTGCTGCAAAAACTCGAGTCAGTTGACATGTAACTTTGAGTCCTTCTCAATGCATACAAATCGATTATCTGATCGATATTGATGTAATTATCTGGAGTAAAAAAAAAAAAGTAAGGTTATCTGATACCTTATGGATTTTTAAGTTTTTTTTTTTTTTTTTTTAAACTTTGAGAGAGAGAGAGACAGAGAGACAGAGAACACAGCAGGGGAGAGGCAGAGAGAAGGAGAGACAGAATCCCAAGCAAGCCCCGCACCATCAGCCAGAGCCCAAGGTGGGGGCTTGAACTCACGATCTGGGAGATTATGACCTGAGCTGAAACCAAGAGTCGGATGCTTACCCGACTATGCCACCCAGGTGCCCCACCTTATGGATTGTTTTGAATTGCGAGGAACGTTATGTAGTCCATTGCTTCATTTTACAGCTGAGGAAACTGAGGCCCAGGGAGATGGGACCCCCCCCCCAATATCCAGATGGCTGGTCGGCGGTGAAGCCCAGTCATGAATCTGGACTTCTCCTGCTCTTAAGTCCATACACTTTCCACCAGACCAGCTGCCTGTATTCTTAACGCAGCGGAAAACATTAGAAAGGCGGGCGATATCTGGAGTGCTTCGCCAACTTCCACGGGTCTTACTCAAACTAATTCTTACCTGTGAGGTAGGTAAACGGGAGCAAAGAAGTGTTTTCAATGTGTTGAGCATCCGCCACGCAAGCAAGAACGTCAAATGTCACAGGGAGCCTCTTATAATCAAGACGTAGTTGTGGTCGAAGGTAACAAAATAGGTGATGCCACTTGTTGAAGGCTGAGAGTCAGAAACCAAATCAGTTGACGTTTACATTTTCCTAAAAGCATAGCTTGAAAATTCCCTCTGTCTCTCTGAGTTCCTCAGCAACACCAGAAACACCCCCAGGACCACGTCATGAACAGACGCCCACCCCTGTATCAGAGAACAACTTTCTCGAAGGGTTACGTGATGGGGAGGAGAAGGGAGCCGGTCCGTGGGAGCCTGTGGTCCCTTTCACCCTGGACGGCAAGGACCTTCCCCCGTCCAGTCCCTTTCCTCCTGCGATGCCCCTCTCTTCTCTCTGGCCAGCTGGCCTCTCCAGCTTGAACCTCCTCCTTGAACGATTCCTATCCCGGTGCCTGACCCTGGATTTGGTAGTTTTAGAAACTCAGTGTTGTCTGGTTAATCCACACCTGATGAGAAAATATGTACTCTCTGTAGCGGGGCCGGGGGGTTGCCTCTCGAGCAACCAGGATTTTACCAATCGCTCAGGAGGCTAGCCACAGATCCGATCGCTTCCTCGTGAGCAAAGAAATGTTTGAAAAAGCCATAATAAACAAGAGTGAGGGTTCCCAAACGGGTATTTATATCAAGCTAACAGAGGTTTATCTGCAGTGTAGCCACTCTTCTTTTGAAATAAATATTTTCAGCTCCTGCCGTAAAGAAGTACAATTAAGTGCAGTCGAACAATTCAAAGGACAAGCAGACAAATTCTCATCAGCCAGCCCTCCTTTTTACTATTCTTTATCAATCCTTGGTTTTTATATCTTTGTAAACCTTATCTCTAATTAATTCAAGTAATTTTCCAGACGAGTCTCTATTGCCTTTGTTTATATTTCATGGAAGATGCTTGAATCTCACAGACATGCTACCTCCATGGGGAGGGGTCGTAATTACTCACGTTTGTACTTTACGCTCCTTATTGGATCACACTTAGAAACGGGCACAAACTGCCTTTTGCCGAAGTTGAAAAATATTTTGTTTGCCTTTAAAAAAAAAAATTGAAAGCAAGAAACAAGAGGTGGGGAGGAGCAGGAACCTAGAATTCTAGCAAGGTGGGGGGTGGGTGGGGCGGTCAGAAGGACTGAAAACACATCTTGTCTAACTCCTTTACTCATTAAGCAAGAAAAAAAGGACTCAGGAAGTATTAATGATTTGTTTGAGGTCACCCTGCCATTAAACTTAATTTGCTGGCTTGCTAAAAAGCACAAAGAGAGAGGAAGATAGAGACAGAGAAAGAAAGAGAGAAACAGCAAAAAATAGGAAGAAGCAGAGAGAAACAGAGAAAGAGAAATAGAGTGAGACAGAGAATCACAAAGAGACAGAGAAGGGGAGAGAATGAATACATCTGCACTCACTGAATTAATCAACTCTCCGTTATCTGAGACGCCAACCTTGTTTCTGGCTATACAGAAAGGGCTTTATGAATATGATAATATTGCATTCCGTTTTCCAATAACCTTTTTTAAAAAATGCAACTGATTTAAACCAAACCAAACCAGCAGACAGTTCACCCATTTCTCCCACCCCCTTCTCCCACCTCTGGTAACCATGAGTCTGTTCTCTGTTTCTATAGCTTAGCTGTTCATTTGTTGGTTTTAGATTCCATATATAAGAGAGATCATATACTAATTTGTCTTTCTGTCTGACTTATTGCACTAAGTGTAACGCCCTTGAGGTCTATCCATGTTGTTGCAAATGGCAAGATTTCATTCTTCTTTTTAATGGCTAGATAGTATTCCAGTTTGTGCGTGTGTGCGTGTGTGTGTGTGTGTGTGAGAGAGAGAAAGAGAGAGAGAGAGAGATTTTCTTTATCCATCCATCCACTGGTGGATACTTAGGTTGCTTCCATACGTTGGCTATCGTAAATAATCCTGCAATGGACGTGAGGGCACAGATACCTTTGCGAAATGCTGTTTTCATTTTCTTTGGATAAATACCCAGAGATTAAATGGCTGAATCATATGGTAGCTCTTTATGTAACGTTTTGAGGAAGTCCCAAACTGTTTTTCCAAAGTGGTTGCCACCACCCAGAGCACAAGGGTCCTTTCCTTTTCTCCACATCCTCGCCAACACTTGTGATTTCTAGTCTCTTCCATAACCTTTTTATTGGGGTTGATATACAAAGAAAGGTACAGAAGCCACAGATGTGCAGCTAGATGAGTTTTTACACAGTGGACATATTTATGTAACCACTTCCTACATCAAGTGATTAAAATCCCCCCCCCCCACAGCAGAAGCCCTCCTGATCTCCCTTCCCAGACACGACACCACCCACCTGCCCAGAAATAATAACTGCTATCCTGACTTCTCTTAGTATAAATGGATTTTACCCATTTTTGAACTCTATGTATAGGAAATCCCATAGAATATATATATTTCAGACCCACTTCTTCCACTCAACGTTACCATTATGAGACATGTTCATGCTGTGGCAGTGATGTGTTCATTGTCATTGCTGCGTCGTGTCCATTGGGTGACATAACACAGTTTAATTGTGCATTCGACAGTTGATGGGTGCTTGAGCTGTTTCCAGTGTGGGGTGCTTATGAACGGTACTGCAATGAATATGTTGTATACACCTTTTAGTGCATATCGTGTGCACATTTCTGTAGATTGCGTGGAAAGCCTGGGTCACTGGATATGCATAAATCAGCTTTAGTAGCTTCCAAAGAGTTTCCCCAAGTGGTGCTAATCTGCTTGAGAAGTCCACTTTCTCCACATCCTCCCCATGGTACATCAGGGACTCACTATATCCAGGGAGTCACAAAACAGATCGTGGAATTCTTGGAATTTTCTTTTTTAGCTAAGGAATAAAAGGAAGAATTTAAGTGTAGAACCACGGGAGAGGTCTCTGTTCCGCCCAAATGAAATAGTAAGGAAAAGACAGAGCGTGAATCTGCAACAAGGAAACAGAGAGAGATTTGGAAAAACAAATCCACCTACAAGAGTTTGTTAGTTCTTTTAAATTCTTCGACAGGCCACGAAACATGCCAAAGGTCATCATAACCTCAAGAACCTGATTTCTTGTTTGGTTTCTTTAGTGAAGTTTCTAACTGCGTTCCTAGGGAGAGGGGAAGCCGCATAACAAGCTGTAATGGCTAGAATTTGCTGCACCTTGCTGTGTTTCATCCAGAAGCCTTTTTAAGTTCTTAAGGTTTTAAGTCTTTTTAAGTTCCCTTGGCTGGTCAAGTCACAAGACACGAGAGGTTCTCAAGCAACGGCTTTCTTGTCTTTTGCCTGGAGACAAACTTTCTTAGCGTGATTAAAACTAATCCACATTTCCGCAGCCCTCCCAGATTTACGTAACACCCAAACGTATTTACTTAAGCTGGCAAGCAGGATCAGATGCTTTTCCCTGACCAAAAGCTTTTCCCTCTAGTTAAAACTGCATGATCCAATTAGTAAACAGGGAGTTGGTGGGGTTTTTTCACCCTGAACAGGATACTTCTTAAAACAAGTTACATTGAAGGAAAAGAAGAAGAAAAAAAGCCATTCTGAAGAATTATGAGGGCAGATTTAAACAGTAGCGTTATTCACTGTGGGGGGAGAGGGGCATAATTTTTGTCATTTAGTAAAAGGCAAAGTAGCTAGTCCTATTTAGAGCAACCAGAGAATTTCAATCATCTGCCTAGAAAACATATTTGTAATTCCTTGACAAAATATTTAGGGATTAGAAGCGAATTAAAGTTTCTTTTATATACATGTTTATGCTTTTCAAATTTTCTGTGATGAATATTCAGCACTTTATAATCAGGCAGGAAGTTCCCCCCAAATTACATGTAGTTAAAAGATAGTGAGAAAATACACCAAAATGTTCATTGCCTTGGATGGGGGAATTATGAATAACCTTTTTTCTCTTTTTACTTTTCCCTAATTTCTAGATGTGTATGTGTGCATACAAGTAAATGTGGAGCTTTTCTCATAGGAAAATACTAACCATTACTTTTCAAAATCTGCTTGCCCATTTGTAGCCTTTGTGGATGCTGGCCAGAATTCTGGAGATGCAGTTTTAGTGAGGTCCCAATGAGCCTCGCCTGGATTCTGATCATAGCTCTGCCTCTCCTTTGCTGTGTGATACTGTGTAAGTAACTTACCCTCTCTGAACGTCAATGTTCTCATCTGTAAAGTGTGAATAACAACACCCATATTATGGGATTGTCGCAGTGGTTTAACAAGCTGATATATGTAAAATACCACTATTCAAAGTACAGCATTCTCTTCTTAAGGTTTTCCAGGGATCGAAGCACTTTAGACGTTTTATCTACTCGATTCTCCCTATGAAATCTGCAGGATGTCACGTGAATATCTCCCCTTAGACTACAACAAACATAGGACAGAATTTTTGAAATAATGTGTGATATTTATGGTCTATTTAGAAAAATAAGCACGTCTTCTAATCTGAGATAACACACATCTTTGATTTTTTTAAAACCATTTTATTATTGAAGTATAGCTAACAATACAATGAATGATACATCAGGATGGGGTGCACAACACAATGATTATATTATGCAATGACATATAGCTTTGGTCCTTGAGTGTATCTCCATCAAGTTCAAACAGGAGGTGTGAAAACATTAGCTTTCCATTATTGTAAATGTTGCATAAATGTACAAATAAAAGCTATTGATAGGATTACTTAAAAAGAATTATTTAAATATTACAGAGGGGTTTTTTTTAATCATCAGAACACATGTATTTAAGTACTGGGTAATTTGTGTATGTATGTGTGTGTGTTTAATGTATAAAATTGAGATTAAGCGTCTGTTCTCCAAAGGGCACCTCTGTGGCTCAGTCGGTCAAGCCTCCAACTCTCCTGGTTTGGGCTCAGGTCATGATCTCACAGTTGGTGGGTTTGAGCCCCGTGTCTGGCTGAGTGCTGATGCCATCCATGGAGCTTACTTGCGATTCTCTCTCTCCCCCGGCCCCATTCACTCTCTCCGTCTCTCTGTCTCTCTGTCTCTCTCTCTCAAAATGAATAAATAAACTTAGAAAAAAGAGTCTATTCTCAAAAGAGATGCTAACCCCCAAATGTAGTGCTTTACTTCTTTTCTGTGCTGACTCTGCAGACTAACAAGCAGAAAAGAAGGAGAAGAAGGAGGAGGAAGAGGAGGAGGAGGAGAAAAGAAAATGCCAGCTTGGATCTACTTACAACTTTATGAGCCAAGATAAGTTTAAAGAAATAACCCGTCTCAAGGGTTGCCATTTGGGGCTGACAACGAACATTTCAGGGGTGAGATGCTTGAGCTGGGGGACAAAGGGTGACCGCGTGCAACAGAGTACCTCTAACTGACTCACACAACGGCCAAATATGATCAGTTTAGCCTCAGTAGGCCTCCGTTCTGACTACTGAGAAAAAGCAAGTTACCTGTATTTTTGGTCCACAAAATTTGTACTTCAGAGTGAATAGTTGAGACTGTGGTGTAGGCAGGAAAGTGTACACAAAGAAGAAAGTAATGATTTTCTGTGTTTCCTGTGCTATCCGTGTATGACTTCCTTGAGAGTATTTGAATTTTTTTATACCAGTGAATATATTTAAATAGCAATGAGTACTAGAAGCAAATTATATTACATTCCCCATCACTGACAATTAGAACTTTCTTTTAGTTGGCATTTATCTTCAGAATTTTAAAGCTGGAAGGAACCTACGAAGTCTAACATAAATTCTGCGTGTGTGCGTGCGTGTGTGCATGTTAATGTCAAAATAAACCCATAAATGGTGTGTGTCTGAGGGATACAGGTTGAAGAAGGGAGTAGTGAGGGATGGGCGTGGTATTTGCTTTTTCACAAAAGGGATTGAGAGAATAAAGTGGTTTGACTTACAAACACAATGAAACTTTATTGTGTTAAGGTATATCTATGCTAAAACAACACTGAAAATGTTACCATTCGCTATCTGATTCAGATACTTATGTTACAATTAGATTCTCTCTGTTGTCCTTGATAACTTAAAAAAAAAAATCAGTGCTATAAGATTTCAGAAGCCACAAGTAAAACAAGACAGCAACATTGTGTTTTTAAAACTCCACTACCTTAAAAAAATGGCGTTGGGAGTGATGGAGGGGAGACACTATCATGCTCAAATTCATTCTTCGATAATATAATAATAGTTGAAAAATGACCTCTAAATGTTCTAATCATTAAAGATTAAATTTTGCTTTAGTTTCTATGGCTGAATTGTTAAGTGGGCATTTTGATACATTATGACTTATAAATCGGCCATGTATACATCTGTTAACTCTTCTTAGAATACCTTGTTAGTTGGGATATCCATAAACACACACAACTGACTTTACTGTTCCAAGAGGCAGGCTGTAATTTCAGCTCTTGTCTTGTTTCCGTGTATATAATGGCAAAGGTCCTGAATCTGGGGTCAACAGACCGGGGGTCAAGCCACACCCCACCACTCATTGTGACAGCCTGGCAAGTCATTTGTTTGATCGCTAAGCCTCAGATGTCACATCTGTCAAGTGAAGGGGATATTCCCCATCTTGGGGGATTCATTGTCACAGTCAAATGAAGTAATTAAAGTATTCAACACCATGTCATGGCACGTGTCATAAATGCACAAAAAATATTAGCCACCTAAAATTGGGTCACTCATCATCTCTTTCTTAAATGAAGACATAATACCTACTCCCATACCTTGTCTGAGATCTAAAAACTAGCTTCACATCACCAGGCATACATAACAACATAGGACCTTTAAAAAAAATACATTATGAACACTGCTGCCTTTTAAGCTCAGGATAAAATCTGTATTGACCCTTCCCCTTCCTGATTTGGAAGAGTTGGTGTCAATCTTATTATGAGTAGGAATCAAGGTTTATTTGCTCCCCTGGGGGAGAGCCAATTTCGGCTTCCGTGTTTACAGCTCCCTTCATGCAGTAACAATTTCTAGCTTCTAATTATCCTTTTTCCCCATCTGAATGCATAAAGTTAGATTGACTAGGGGAAACAAGAAATCTCCCTTTCCCTTGTCCAAGCTGTGAATTTAAAATACCTGTTTTTCATCTTGCCTCTGTCACTTTCACCTACAGCTTCTAGAATAATTTTGACATTTTCTGAATAAATTTATGCAAGACTCAACATGTTTCTCAGGCCTCTGGGTAGGGAAGATCATGGTCGTCTAACACCACGCTGATTCTTCTGGAGATTCAGGAAGACCACTTTAAAACCAATCTCGGCCAGGCCTTTGGCAAAGTGACAGCTGGGCGGCCAAACCCCTCATGAAATTACCCAAACTGGTGTCCCTCTGAGTGGTGACTTTCTGCAGAGACAGAAGTGGCCTTGTTAAATAGTCCTCTGTTCAAATTGCCTGTGTTTGTCATGTCCTACTACTCCCCCAAATACCTTCTTTCTCTGAATCGAGGCTCATAATGAGGACATCGTCTCTCTAGTTTCTATCCTAAATCCGTGATGGAAGGTGCAGGAAGTGGCCTCTTCGGGAAGTAGAAGATAATCGCCAGCTGGGTCCAAAATAAAAGCGAGGTGGTGTCTCAGGCTCCCTTTTGCAGATTCCAAGTTGAAGGAAGATGGACTGTGATCTCTCCAGCGATAGGATTCTTGATGTCGTTTATTTCTTCGCTCTGGATCCAAAGCAGGGATCATACCTCTTCCGGCTAAGGTGAAACCACACCACAGTCTGTCCTGAGCATCATTCCAGGAAACTTTAGGGCAGACACTGAAGTACACAACCAAAAGTCTGAGTGTGTTTCACACAATGAGTAGAACCTCACCGCCCACATGTAGTCCGCTCCAGGAAATGTCATTTCCTCTTCCAGGAAACAAAGGTGTGGAGAACTTCTGAGCAGCAGCCGTGTTCATAAAACAACGAGACAATGTCTGGTCATAAAGCAGAAATACCTAGTGGCCTGGGGAAGAAGAAGGCTGGCTCTACAAGACGCCGGGATCAAAAAGACGTGGAGGTATCCCTAACACCTAACATGTAACAAGAACAAATTTAGATGTTTTGCTCTCAGGGGAGAGTCAAGACAAATAAACAAACACCAGCGCAAAACAAAAACAAAATGCTCTTTTTAGATATACGGTGAATATGGTTTTAGAAGAATCGGTCTTTAGATTAATGGGTTTTCAGTGGTAAGACTGCATGGTTGTAGCACAGTAGAGTGGCACGGGTCCCCAGAGACCAGCTGTCCAAAGACAAGCCAAGCAGAAAACAGAGGGAATGGCTGTAGCATGCAGGCACTAATCAACAGTGCCTGATCGAGCTGCTCCACACTGGCCTGGGTTTGAATCCTGATTCTGGGACTTTATTAACTGTAAGGTTTGGAGCAAGCTGCATTACCCTTGTAAGCCTCATTAGTCTCATCTCTAAAACAGATGATGATGATGATGATGATGATGATGATGATGATATAATTTCTACCCCATAACGTTTACAAAGGGTAAATGAACAGTGCACCAAAAGTGCAATGCACACTTTACATTGCCTCGTATATGGGCACTCAGTACATGATCATCATTATTTGGAACTTTTTAAAAGCCATTGACCACAGACTAAATTAAAAACACACACGAACTTTCCTTGAGCTTCTATACATGCGTAAGCTCCTTCTCAAATGGTCAGTGAAAATCCCAGCCGTCAGGAATGAGTGGGTTTCCTGCTGGCACTGCAGACGCTCACAGCTGGCCATCTCTTCTTCTCCATGTGACAGGCTCTGTTTAGGGATGGCTGGAGAAGAACCAGGAGGAAGGCATTTCGAACTAGAAGTTTCTCTTCTGCAGAGAGAAGCTGGGCTTCTCACCGGAGCGAATTCTTCCAGCCTTGTTCCCAGCCATACTTACCTTTCGCCACCAGATTTCAATAGCAAATATACAGTCAGTGCCTACTATGCGCCAGGCTCTCATGACGCCATGGTGAGCGGCACTCTGAGTGTCCATTTACCCTTGCACCTCCTTCCTGGCTAGGATCTTCCAAGAGGCAGCCTCTCTGTTGGGTGATTCTGGCCTGAGTATCAGTTCAATATGGCTAGAGATTAACAAGTGTGGGAGAGGGGCTAGTTTTCACGGATTGTATCTTTATCCTCAAAAGGAGTGTGTGTTTGTTTTGCTGAGTTCATAGAGATTAGGGGAAAGAGTGGCCCTATCTAGCTTCCCTGCCACAAAGCAGCAATGTGAATTTCTCAAGTCAACACACCCACTTGCGCCTACATTTTTCATCTTTAAATTAAAAGTTGGGAACTAGCTGCCATCAGAGATCCTTTGCAACTGACACTATATATACATCCACGATCAGAAGCCTGTTAATCCAAGATTTTGCTCGTTTTTACCTTTTAAATCTCTCTCTCAAAAAATATATATATATTTCTCAGACTAATGTGGTGTTAGAAAATTATAGCAACAAAAGCCTGAAGCAAGTACACTTTAAACATTTAGTGTCATGATCGTGAGAGAATCGCTCTGTAACAGTTTTGGTAACCAGACATATAGTTTTCTAACCTGATTGAAAAATTAACCCCAGTCATCCTCATCAGGATCACCATCAGCATCACCAACAAGGTGCAAAGGCTTCAAATGACATGCACCTGTAAGGACATTATACTGTAGCTTGGAGGCTGTCAAAGTTTTAAAGCAATGCAACTTCGGAAACTATACATGAAGCCACAGGGTGCAAAAATAAAAACCAAAAATAAAATACGGTGGCAGCTAGGGCACACAACGTAGAAAAGAGCATCCTCCAGACAGAAAAGCACCCACAGTCCTGGGGAGGTAACTTTAAAAGAGAACTTCAGGAACCATGTCGATGAGCCCTTTTGTAGTGTAAAAAGAGAAACCCGTGAAGTTCTGTTCACCGAATGACCTTGATCCTTCCCTTCGGAAGGGTGGTTTTCGATTTTCAGTTGGGCGAGGCGTGGAGTCCGCTCGAGCTCAGCCGGCGGCAGGTGCCGGGCGCCCCTGGCCGCGACCTCCCGCATCGTCCCCGGGGCCCGGGCGGGAGGCGCGGGGGAGGAGCGCGGGCGAGGGGCGGGCGCGGTGGGAGGGGACGCGGAGCGGGGCGCGGGCTCCTGGGCGGGCGTCCGCTGGGCCGGCTCGGGCGCTCGGGCCGCGGGCTCACGAGCGCCCCCTGGCAGGCGCCGGGACGCCGCCAGTGCCCGCGCCGCCGCCGAGCAGCAACGCCTGGGACCCCGGGCGCCCCGTCTGCAGGTAGGTGAGCTGGGGTGGGGGCGTCGGCCCCGGGGAGGGCAGGGGGTCCGCGCGGGGTACCGGGGCCGCGACCCGGCGGGGCGGGGTGCGGAGTCGGGGGTAGGCCGGCCCGGGTCCCGCTGCGAGACGAACGGGGAAGGGGGCGCGGGACGCCTGCCCGGCCGCCAGGGGACTAGAGCGCAGCAAACTTTGGGCCACTTGCCTCCGGTGGCATCTTATGCGCGGGTGGCGTAGGGCGCAGCTGACCTTGGCCGTGTGGAGGCCACCGAGGCTGGGGCTGGGGGGCGCCTTCACTTCTCGTTTTCTCCCCTCTCACCTGGACTTACTGGGGTGGGAAGGAGGGAAGAAGGTGGAAAGTTTTTTATCCTTGGCAAATGCTATAAGGAGAGATGGTTGATGCAGATGGTGACCTGCCCACAGGTCGTTTCCTTAGGGTTTGCGAGAGCAGCAGGCAGGGCTGCCAAGACTCACTTCTAAACAAAACCAAATTTCTTTTCAAGGTCCTGGGGCAGGGTGAGGCGGCTCTGTGATAGATACGGGGGAAAAAAAGTGGGGTGCTCAATCCTGTAACCTCTAGTGAGATTCTCTGTATTTCGGCATTCAGAGCCACATGTTAAGAAAGTAGAGTTAAATATCTTTATTTTATTGAATTTTAAGAGCCCCAGTTATCTGTGTGAAATGGACTGTTCACACTAAAGGCTTGGGCACTCCCTATAGGCATGAGTGAGGAGAGGCCCAAAGGTCTGGCCCCGCTGGAGATTCAGATTCTTTCCGCCTGGAGTCTGCCACTGAGCTGCCTTGTCCTTTGAGGTTGTGTAAGAAAAGGTTATTCAGCCATGAGGGTGAAGCCTGTAGGAAAGGTGCAGGTCTGGCCAGGGCCAGGTGCCCACCTGACCCCCCCGCACTGGTTCTCTAGACCTTCCCCCTTGGACCCAGCCTTCTGTAGAAGCGGTGACCAGCACAGACCCCCTTCCCTGGCAGGGATGTTTGGTGAAGGTGCCCTGCTCCTAAGCTCCAGGGTCCCGCCTCTCCCACCCCACACCCCAACCTTGTGAATCACCAACTTTGTTTTTCCCCCTAACTTTATCTCTGGTAACTCTTGTAAAATGGCAGGCTTAGGGGCGGATGCTTAATCTCTTTAAAAAATGCTGTGTCTAGTGGGAAGGAGGGTGACAAAGGAGGGTGACGTTTACCAATTTGGTTGCAAATTACCTTTGAAGTTTATGCACAGCTGTTTAAAATCCCTCTGAGATCAGTGCCATTGTTTGAGGCAGGTGTCTGTCACAGATTGATGTTGTTAGTCCCTTTTCTGCTGATTGCATGTACGTATATTTAAAGCCTAAGGCACAGGAAGAAGACCTTCTAAAACCTCCAAAGCCTCAGCTGTGAAATTCCTCCCCGTTAGTGATTAAGACTAAATTAAGTCATCTTGTTGGTTGTTGTTGTTGTTGTTGTTTTTTCTTCTCGCTCTCATAAACTTTTATCTCTGGTTTCAAGAGTAACCTGTTCAGCCTCACCAGCCTTTGTTTCACCCCTGTGATTTTCTTGTAAATTCTTACAATGTGAAGTTCCAGGGAGGACTTCTCATCGCCACCCTTCAATGTGTCATGCTCACTTCCGCCACCGTCTTGTGCCATGGTGGCTCAGAATGGCAAGAAGCGCTTGGGCAAGCTTCTTTGTGGGTCCTCCGGCTGGGTCCACCTCCCTAGGATGGAAACACCCTTGAGTCGGCTCTGAATATCCCTGGGTCAGCTACTAGAACTTTCGTTTCTTCTGCTGTTGGCATTTCTCTTTAGATACACAAGGATATTGTACAATTATTTACACCTTCGTCCTCCTTAGCATCTCAAAGATCCCTTTCAACTCTAAGACTCCATTTCCCTTGTTCAGAGCAGGTTCTGGAGGCTCCCCTGAATTGCCCATTTGTCTTTGGTCATTTCTTTGAAGGTCCCTCATTTGGTTGTAATATATTCTCTCTCTTCTGGGGGGAAGATGCAGGATTTCATGATAGGACATTTGCCTTCCTTTAAAATAAGAATTAGAATTAGTACTTCCTGTTTTTAATGCATGTCATATTTTAGATTTGCAGATTATGTTGTTTGCTCCCCAAAATATTGCGGATAGAATAATTGCATGTGACTGTTAATAAGGGTTAATAATATTTTCCTCTCAGGTGGTTTCCTTTTTAGAGTCTTCACCCTTTTCTCTTTTTTCTTTGAAGTAATTTTCCTAAATTGTTTAAAATTTTAAAAAAATTATTGTATGATGAAAAATCCCAGGGAACACACATGGATCATGTGATTTCATATTTACATAATTTTGTCCCAAATCATATGTGTAATTGAAAGCAGAGAGAATGGTCTCATGGTGTCATGCACAGCATTTGACTTCTTCATGTCTGTCCATTATCGTAAAACTTCCAGGATCTCATTTTCAAACAGCAGTGCATCTAATTTTGCCTGTTCATGCCTATTCTGGCTGTTAAGGAAGAGATCATGAGACACTCAGAAACACATCGAAGCAGAAAGTTGAATTAAAAGATATTTTCTTGCAATAAAGGAAACATCTTTCAATATCCTAACACATCAAGCATTTATACACAAATCCACATTTCCCTGTCATCTAAACATAACCCTTGGGGCAAAGGGAGAATCAGAGTTTCAGAAATTAGTTTCTGTTCCACGATTAAATTAGCCCATTTTTAAAGTACTCTCTTTGGCCGGACATGCTTCTACAGGTTGATGTTAACTTTAAGCTAGTAATATTGATGATAATAATCAGAGCCAACAAAAGCAATAAAATAATGGTTTGATTGATGCAGTATTACTTATCATTTGCATGCCAGGTATGAAGCCCAGAATTTTATATTTGACAAACATTCCTATTTCATGTAATCTTTGCAATGCTTTTATAAATTGCATATTATTATCATCATCACCACTTTCATTTTGCAGGTGAAGAACCTGAGTCTCAAGGAAGTTATATCGCTTGCCCAGGTCTTAACAGCTCGTACGTCTGACTCTGACACAGAGCTGGACAACCTACCAGTTAAGGTTTTAGGTTTTTGTTTTTTCCTTAATGTTTATTTATTTTGTGTGAGAGAGAGTGCAAGCAGGGGAGGGGCAGAGAGAGAGAGAGAGGGAGATACAGAGAATCCCAAGCAGGCTTTGCACTGTCAGCCCAGAGCCCAACACCGGGTTCAAACTCACCAAGTACGAGATCATGACCTGAGCCGAAATCAAGAGTCGGATGCTTAACCAACTGAGCGCCACAAGTGTTTTCAATCGTGACAAAATGGTACACATACCACAAAACTCATCATCGTAACCATTTTGAAAGGTACCTTTCAGTGGTATTAGGTACCTTCACACTGGTGGGCAGCCATCGCCACCACCTATCAACAGAGCTCCTTCATCCTGCAAAACTGAAACTCTGTCCCCATTTAACACTCCCCGTTCACCCTCCCGCCAGCCCCTGGCAACCTCCATTCTTCATTTTGTCTTTCTGAATTTGACTACTCTGGGCACCCCATATACGTGAAACATACAGTATTTGTCTTTGTGAGACTTGCTTACCTCACCATAATGTCCTGTAGATGCATATGTGTTGTAGCATTTGTCCGAATTTCCTTCCTTTTAAAGGCTGAATAATATTCCATTGTGTGTGTATATCCTGTTCTGTTTATCTACTCATCTATTCATGGACGCCTGGGTTGCTTCCACGTTTTGGTTTATATATAACACTTTGAACATGGGTGTATAAATATCTCTTTAGGTCTCTGCTTTAAATTCTTTTGACTGGATTAAATGGCAGTTCGGTATATCATATTTTGAGGATACATCATCCTGTTTCCCGCGGTGGCTGCATCATTTCACATTCCCACTAGTGCGTAAAGGTTTCCGTTTCTCCACATCCTCGGCGACACTTGATATTTTCTGGATTTTGTTTGTTTTGATAGTGGTCATCCTCATGTGTTGTGAGGTGGTAAGCAATGAGCTTTTCACTAAATTGTTTGATGCTAGACTCAGGGGTCTATGAGTCTCCTGAGTTCATTGGTCTTTCCTCTCTCTCCTTGTTTATGTACGTTTTTCTAGTGCAGGATCACTAAAGCAACCACTATTCGAGCATCCCCTGAAGGACCAGGGAAACCAGGGCAGGGGGGCTCTTGAAAGATAAAAGGTCCTTCTAGGAAGGGTTGCCCCAACCTACGTGAAGGACCTCGTGATGTAGAAATAAATGGTTGTTCGGGGCACCTGGGTGGCTCAGTCAGTTGAGCGTCCAACTTTGGCTCAGATCATGATCTCGCAGTCCATGAGTTCGAGCCCCGTGTCAGGCTCTGTGCTGACAGCTCAGAGCCTGGAGCCTGCTTCGGATTCTGTGTCTCCCCTCTCCCTCTCTCTTTCAGTCTCTGCCCCTCCCCCCCTCACTCCCTGTCTCTCTGTCTCTCTCTCAAAAATAAGTAAACATTAAAAATTAAAAAAAAAAGAAATGGTTATCAAGAATAAAGGAAGCATGGTGTTAGTGCTAATAACCTTAAATGTATAGGACAGACCTTTTGCAGATTAAAGGCTAGATTATCTCTTGTAGGCAACCAAAACAAGGCAAATTCTTGGGACATCGCAGAGAGCCAAAAGGTTGATGGCTGTACTTTAGTTCATCAAGCTTTTGTTATGAGCCCCAGAGCCACACACTGTACTGTCTAACTCGTAGGGGAGAGGCAGACGAGTAAAGAGGAAATTACAAGGCAGTGTGATGATTTCATCATGCATGTATATTGTTATGTGTCAGTTTATACTATGATGGTGTGCAACTGTATTATATATTTGTTTATTTCCTGCCTGTTTCCTCCTCTGGAGGGTAAAACCCTGTGAGGGCTAGTGTTTCATCCATAGCTGTATCCCTGGCTGCTATAGCAGGGCCTGGCACATAGTAGGCCTGCAATACATAAGCATATGGTGACTAGGCAAGTGCCGTCCTGGGGATGTACATGGTGCTATGGGAGCACTTAGATTTGGAGTGTCTGAGAAGATATCTCAGCGGAAGTGATGGCAGTTGGCAGTGAGCCCGGTGAGGGTGTTCTAGAAGTGGGGATGGCGTTTGTAGAATGGCCTGGCAGCTTGTGATCATGACATCCCAGCAAAGGAAAGGAAGAGTCTGGCTGGAGTGCAGCAGGTGAGTACAGGAGAGCAGGGTGAGCCCAGTGGCTTCCCCTCAAAGTGTGTTTGTGGCATCCACTGCCACTCTTCAGTTAAAAGTACAAAGAGCAGGGGCACCTGGGTGGCTAAGTCGGTTGAGCGTCTGATTTGGGCTCAGGTCAAGATCTCACGGTTCGTGGGTTTGAGCCCTGAATCAGGCTTTGTGCTGACAGGAGCCTGGAGCCTGCTTCGAATCCTCTGTCCTTCTCTCTCTCTCTCTCTGCCCCTCCACTGCTCGCATGCTCTCTGTCAAAAATAAGTAAGCATTTTTTTCTAAAAAAAGGACAAAAGGCTGACCCTTCATTGCCCTTGCCTCTCTTATCCTCCTGCTCATCCCCTGCCCTCTGAGCTGTTCACCCTGAGTGAGCACTAAAATAACCCGTAAGTAGAGTGCTGCCAAGACACGGCTGTTTCCAGAGCAGACCACGTGCTGAGTTCATGGTCAGATAAGATGCCTCTTCATAGCCCAGGTGGCCAAGAAGCTAAGTCTTTCATGAACATAAGACGAAATGCCCTTCTTGCAATTTTGGGAGAAATGCATTTCAGTTGCATGTCTTGCTTGTTTAGAGCAGTGGTCTTAAACCGTCTCTATTCCGTGGCTCATTCATGGACTGATTTCAGTGGTGCAAAAACAGGCCTCTCGCACCATGTTTTTTTAACCTGCAAGACACAATCCATTGGTGGATTATGAAATTAATGTATTGCTTTGTGACAAGCTTCTCTTTCAAAATGAAATAGAACAGAAAACGCTAACACCCATTTCATGTAGCAAAAGTAATGATTTCATGAAGTTTTCTATCATGGAATTTAGGACATAGTCTCTTTCTCACCTGTTTGAAAATTATAGACTCACGGCATTTAGTTTTCTGTACCCTTCCTGGTAAGTCATGGGATCACACAAGCTCAAGGCTGGAGGGAAGAAGGAGAAATGGAAAGGAAAGTGACATTTGTTAAGTGTGCGGTGTGCCAAGTGCTGGGATACATGGGATCACTTACTCTAAAGCCCTGTGTGTCAGATGGGTCTTTCATGGTTTACGGAGGAAACGCTGAATCGTGAAGATGTGAAGAAACTTGATCAGGGATCGCAGAACAAATTGTTAACCGTGAACCCTGATCTCTTGGCTCCTAATTTAATATTCTTTTTTATGCCTCTGTGGGTTGTCTTCCCCAAGTGTGTTCATCAGTTGGCTGCTTGGGGAAGATATTTTCTTGAGGAAAGTGGTGTAACCGTATTCACATTTGTTAGGAAGAATGGAAACTTTGAGAGGTATCACATCAGCTTCTTAAAGGACTAGATCAGTGAGGTGGAAATAGTGTTGATTATATAGACTGGGAATCATTCAACCTGAAGTTGACAAAGATGAAAACAGCTACTTCCCCCAAAGCTGTCCCCCGGACGAGCATGGGTAGTGCCATGTGAGATGACATATTTTCCGTCCTAAAGCCGGGGACCCTGGGGCCACTGTCTACTTCTCCCAGTTTGTGTACAGAGGTTGATAAGTTATACTGAGCAAAATTGTGCAACTATGCAAATTCATGACGCTCTAATTCTGCGATTTCTAACATCAGCCAGGCTCTCAGGCTTTCCCTGGCCAAGCCTCCTTGCTTTCCACAGCAGCCACTTGTGACCATCACCTGCCAGCCCAGCCCCCTACCCTCAGCCTGTTGCCTTGCTTCCCCCTTCACTGAGCAAAATGGAAGTTTTCCTGATGAGAACAGACTGAATTTGTGATCACAAAGCTACAGCCTAACTTCAGCTGGATCTACCCTCCCATCCTTCCTTCCTTTTCACAATGAAAAGAAAAAAGATGCCTCATTCTCTTGGCTAATAATCTTCCTCCTCCTTTGGTGCTCCGGGACCCATGCCTTCCCCATTCTCGGGCATGTTGTTCTCTTGATTCTGTCCTCTCTCATCTGTGTATTCCTTCCCTCCCTCCTCACTGGCCCCATTCTCACTGCATCAAACACGCCTAAATCCCTTCCTTGTTCTAGCTACTTTTTTCTCTTTCCTCCTCCTCCTCCGTGCCACACTCCTTAAATTGTCCTTTCCGCCTGCTACTGTTTTCTCGCTCCACATGTCTTGCCACAGACATCTGGCTTTGCCTCTACTGCGTCTTGGGAAACTCACACTCCCTGTTGCCAACTCTGACTAAATCCCACTCCTCTCTGAGTTGATTTCTCCTCAGTGGACCGTGCACTGAGCACTCCTGCAATCTTGGAGCAATGTTTCCCTTCCGTCCCCTCTCTCATTCTTCCTCTTTCTTCTCCTCTCCTTTGCAATCTTCTCTCCTTTCTGTCCCCTGGGAGGCTGATGATCCTCACTTCTCTATTCCCGTGGCCACGCCATCCCTCATTCATCTTCTGAGCCGTGTCCTCGCTCGCCGCTACCCAAAACTCACCAATGCAAAGTTCTACCAATCTTTTGCCGCTACTTGATGGATGCATTCGGTACCGAACGCCCCAAACTGAACACATCACCTTCCCCTTTCTCTTGCTGCAAATATTTCCCTACCGCTCTTTTCTGTACCTGGCACTGGCTTCACCTCTTCTCACACAAGCAGAGGTCCTCTAGATGGTTTTCCTTTACTCCTCACCCCAAACCACATTCTGTGAGTTCCGTCCTCTGCACCTCTTCGTTCCATCCACCCTTTCCCACCTTCCTTTCCTGCTCTGTGTAGAGGCCACCACTGTTTCTCCTCTGTGTTACTGCCAGAACCTCCTACCTGGTCTGTGACTACAGAAAGTTCTCCATGTTGCAGCTGGAGGCACCCTTCTAGAACCCAGATCTCAGAGTGTCACTCCTAGTATTAAATTCTCCAGTGGTGACCCAGTACACTTGGAATGAAACCCAGACTTTATCACATGAATCAGAGTGTTCTGGTTGATCTACACTCCCCTGTCCTCTCAAGACTCATTTCTCCAGCAACACATACATCCCATTCCTATAAGTCCAAGCCTCTTTTGTGTTCCTTAGCGGTCCCATGCATCCTGTTGCCCTCATAGAACTTTTTTTTTTAATGTCTATTTGTTTTTGAGAGAGAGAGAGAGAGAGAGAGAGAGAGAGAGAGAGAGAGAAACAGTGCATGGGCAAGGGAGGAGGGGGTGGACACAAAATCTGAAGCAGGCTCCAGGCTCTGAGCTGTCAGCATAGAGCCCGACATGGGGCTTGAACTCATGAGCCATGAGACCATGACCTGAGCTGAAGTCGGACACTCAACTGACTAAGCCACCCAGGCACCCCCTGCCTTCATGGAACTTTATGCTCAGCCTCAAACCCCTCCTTCCTTTGGTGAATTCCTGTACATCTTCAGAGCCTCACTTAGATAAGCTAGAAAGCTTTTCCTCATCCTACAAATTTGGATTTCATTTCCTTCTACATGTTCTTAGAGGGCATATGAGATCATCCATATAAAGTGCTTAGTACCTTGTATAGCATTTAGTAACCAATCAGTAAATGTTAGCAACCACAGCACCTAAAATGTATTGCTATTGTTTGTTTCCTTTTAGATTCCCCCAATAGATTACAAGCTCTCAGAAGGCAGACAGCACATTCCTACTTATTCTTTGTGGAACTGCCAGCATCCGTCACCGTATCTGACATATACGGGAGGTTCTCAATAAGTATTAGTGGAGTAAATAAATGAGCCATACGTTTTAGAACATGTTGTGTGTAAGAGACTATGTGCTAAGTGACAGGAGAAAGGAATCCCAAACTAGGGGTTTAAATATTTGCACAAGTAGAATCATTATCATCTTGGCCCCAGTCCTCTGAGTCTGAATACATTCTAGAAACTAAGAGCCGGAGGTAATGGGAAACATTCAAAGATGCTAAAGGCAATTTGCTACAAGGTAAAAACTCCCATCTCCCCTACGTATGGTGTGATTTTCTCCCTCTGTCACCCTCAGTCTTTCACTTTGATGACCATTATAATGCCAACAATAAAAGGAAGAAAGATTAAACCGAGAATGATCAGGGAATACAAAGTCATCTTAAAATATTCTGAGGGGCGCCTAGGGGGCTCAGTTGGTTGGGCGTCTGACTTCAGCTCAGGTCGTGATCTCGCGGTCTGTGAGTTCGAGCCCTACATCGGGCTCTGTGCTGATGGCTCAGAGTCTGGAGCCTGCTTTGGATCCTGTGTCTCCTTCTCTCTCTCTGCCCCTCCCCCGCTCACGCTCGCTCTCTCGCTCTCTCTCTCTCTCTCAAAAATAAACATTAAAAAAACATTTACAATATTCTGAAATACCCTACAAGCAAAAGGATGAGGCAGTAGGTAAACATTAAATGTAGATATACCAAGAACTCAAAAACTATTTTAATGAAAAGAAAATATAAAAGATTAAAAGAGGTAAAAGGACTTTAATGAAATGATAAAAGGTGTTACAGAATCTTCAGAAAAAAAAACATAATCATCTTGGAAATTCATTAAGGCAGGTAACAGGAAAGGTAAAAAGTAAAGGACTAAATTCAAGAACAAGGATGATAAAAGCATGTCAAAGATAAAATCATTGAAAGCATTCAAAGAAAAATGTTTTATTTTTTAAACTTTTAAAAATAAATTTTATCTTCTCTTTGGTCAGTTTTTTTCATGTTTATTTTTGAGAGAGAGAGACATGGATCGTGAGCAGGGCAGGGGCAGAGAGAGAGGAAGGCACAGAATGTGAAAGCAGGCTCCAGGGTCTGAGCTGTCAGCACAGAGCCCCCAGTGCGAGGCTCAAACTCATGAACTGCGAGATCATGACCCAATGCGGAGCTCAAACTCATGAACCACGAGATCATGACCTGGGCCAAAGTCAAATGCCTAACCAACTGAGCCACCCAGGTGCCCCTCTTCTTTTTTTAAAGTTTATTTATTTACTTTGAAAGCGAGAGAGAGAACATGAGCATGGGGAGGGGCAGAGAGAGAGGGACAGAGAGAGAATCCCAAGCAGGGTCCGTGGTGCCAGAGCAGAGCCCAATGCAGGACTCGATCTCATGAACTGTGAGATCCTGATCTGAGCCGAAATTAAGGGTCAGATGTTTAACTAACTGAGCCACCCAGGTGCCCCTCAAAGAAAAATGTTTGAAAAGTAAAGAATAATAAAGTACTTCAGGGGGCTCACTTAAAGGTAGACTAAGCCAAAAATATGAAACCAAAGGGGGAAAAAATACCATAATCTTTTAAAGAAGATAAAAAATAAATCCCAGCAATAAAACAACGAAACAGGCACATGCATAAGTTCCTAACCATAAGTAAGCCACAGCTAAGACAACATTAAAAGTGGAGTGTAGGATTCTGGCTTGTAACCAAAAAAAAAAAAACCCACCTAACCTTTATGAGATTTCAGAGGCAGATTTCCAAGCATACTTTGTTGCACGGATAGCCTTGTGTTTCAGGGAAAACAAGCACTGTGGGTTCCACTGTGGCCTTTCCCTCAAGTGGAGTGTCAGCATGCGGTCAGCTAAGGACCACCCAGTAGTTACGCTCACCTTTGCCTGTAGAATCAGGGAGACGCTTCTCACTGTGCAAGACTTAGCCTCCACTGCATTCGCAGTGACTTCACCATCCCAAGTATCGACTGTTCCTTTGGGAAATAAAATAAGGAAGCCCCCTAAACTCTAAGTGCGTTCCTGCCTCTGTTCGTGAAAAGCTCTTCTCAACCAGAGTCCCTTCGGGCAATTACAAAATCGGTGTCCTTTCGCGATCTACCTTTGCTGTGTAGCTTATAACGTGTTTATCCTCTCTCTCATACTTTCTTGAGTCTCTGGGGCCTTGCAGTTTCTATCCAGCTCGTAACCAGAGCTCAGTAGTGATACTTTAATTCAGCTCGTATCTCCTGAGAAGGCTCACCTAAGGGCACGGGTCACGTCTTCTGCGTCCTTCTTTTTCTTTAGCTCGTGGCACCGAGCTCAGGCTGCATCTGGTCCTGAAGGGGATCGGGAAGCCTCAGGGAGTCGGGGAATCTATTTTACTTTCCTCCAAATACCAGTGTGAAGGATTCTATGAATATGACATTTCTCAGGGCCTGATCGTTAGTATTTAAGAGCCCTAAGCTCTGCAATTTTTGTCCGTATTTGCAAGGTTGGCTTTAGGGATCTAAGTGAAAAGTGGTTCCTAGAGCCCCAAGTAGATGGTTGCAATTTGCTGTGCTGACTTCTGGTAGCCAGTCCCTACCTTGACATCTGCCTCCATAGTTCTCTGGTGCCTTCTCTGCCCAACACTCCCAGGCTCCTTGCTAAGTGGGGGCATATGGTAGTTGGTACACAGGGTATTACGAATCCGAATTAGAGAGTCACTTTCAGTGGAAGAGATTGCAGAGATGCTCTGGGGTCTTGTGGCCTCACGTCCTGGCCCTGCTTTTGTCCTGCTTTTCCGTGGCCACACCAGTCTTTCATGGCCATCTAGCTATGAAGGCGAATGGGAGGGTCATAGACGTGGGGGCGAGGAGAGAAGGAGCTGTTCCCCATTCCAGTTTTCCATATTGACCAAAAGGCGCACAAGTTGGATGAGGGGTCTCTAGGATTCCTGGTGATCCTAATATTTTGTAGCTGGTTTCTGGGAGTTCCTTTGATGTCCACATATTCACTGGGGTGGTACGGTATTAGATAAGTGTCAAGGTTCCCAGGCTCTGGCTAGCCCATGTGCACGCATTGGTGAACAGTCTGGGTGACGAGCCAACGTCACCAAGAGAAGAATGCGTGACCCTTCACCCACACATGGAACCGTCATCACCTGAACACCAAAGCCATCCAGCTCTAGTTGGCTTTGTAGCAACAAAACATCTTTCCTTCAATGTCAGTGATGCTTGTAACATGCCGAATTCTCTCAGATACCATAACAACCGAGTTTTCTCCAAGTACTGGTCCTCCAAGAGGAGCAACCTACCTTGCCCAGCGGTTTTTGTTCCTGGAAGATAAGTGAATGAGGAGCAGCAGCCAGAGAGGATCTTCCCTCCTCTAAGAAGGGAATTTTTAAAAAATTTCCTCTGCGTTAGTTACTCAGAAAGAATAAATTAGCATGGATTTTTATACATAGGCTCTTTGGAAGGGGTGATATTCATAGCAGCCATAAATAAACTCTTTCATAAGAGGGACTTGAATCTCCCTGCCCCTCACATATAACCGAGTTTTATAAAAATCCTTTTCATGTTGATGAAATAATTCAGTGACAAATAGCCTGCATAATTCCAAGTTCTGGAGCAGAGGCAGCTGAAGTATTTGCCAAAGGCACAGCACAAGGTACTTGAACCTTCCTTCCTCTGTTCCAATGAAAAGAAGGATTTGACTAGTGGGATTCTTTCCTAGGTCCCGGGCACTGAGATTTGTTAATATTTACAGTACACTTGAGATCTGAGAGGGAAAGTGCTTTAGGAGAGTAAGCCACATGCACAGGAGGAAAAGGCTTTTTGTCACCTATTAAAATAAATGTGACATATTTGACACACACAAAAAAATAGTTGCCAACGTTGCTAAGCGTAAATTAGCACATGATTTTTGAAATTAATTAAGTAAAACTCATCCATTAGTCGTTTCTCCTGGGTGGAGCTGGTGGAGAGAAATGTCAACACATGACATCATATTTGAATTTTGTTTCTTCAATGGAAGTGAAAGGAAGGAGTCCCTCCCGTCCAGAGAGCAGACTATTTAAGTATTCAGAACAGAGAGCATATATGTTCATTTAAATATATAAAATTGATTTTCTCCTGGAGAAAAATTATAGATATTTTCTCATGGAAAAATAATCTAGTCTCTTGGGTCTAAATATCTAGAGCTAGAGAGAGATCACACTATTTATTTAAGTACTGTCCTATCTCGAGACACTTTGCAATACAGCTATGAAAGCAAACTGTAAAGAATCCTCAAACATCCTGCAGGTCTAACAAGTGAAACATATATTTGTTTGGATATTTGTCTAGAAACCAGCAACAGGAAAGGTTAGACGGAACTCTGGGGAATTTTAATCCGCACGCCGCATTTTCTTAGCCTTTTGCAAGATGGAATCAGAGGATTACATTTTCTAAGAGCTGCCTTTGAAAAAGCTTGAGCACTAATCAGTTAAGTGTGACATAGGCTTGAAATGAGATTTGGGAATAACTAATCGAGGGTGAAGTACAACCTAACACATACTGACAGTGGGCTGGTGCTATTACCCTGAAATTGTCAAGGCTGCAGTTTATTATTTATTTGACCCGGAGTGTTGCTTTGGATGTCAATCGCTGCGTAATGAACGTCCCCCAAAACTCAGTGGCTTCAAACGGCATCGTTTTATTTGCTCATGATTCCCCGGATGCGGGATTTGGGCTGGCTCTGCTCCTCTGGGCCTCACCTGAAGTCTCTCATGGGACTGCGGACAGATAGGAGATGAGATCTCCTTGAACTTGTTTCCGTGGTGATTAGAGCCTAAGAGTGAGTGTTCCGAGCACCCAGAGGCCAAAGCCGAGGTCTCTCAGGGGCCACACTGAGCATCAGCACTGCTGCGCTTGCCTGCTCAGCACGTCAGGGCCAGCCAAGGTCACGGGCAGGGGCGTTAGGCTGCACCCCTGCGGGGCAAGGCTGAGCAGCATTGCAGAAGAGCTGCGCAGGGCACAGTGTGGTTACGGCCCTCTTTGGAGACACGGTCTAGCACAAGTCATTAGGCTGTCTGGTAAACCATGTCACAGAGGGGACCTCACGTTCGTGTTCATGTTCAAGTTCCCACGCATGCCGGGCTCTGCTGACAGAGGTGCTAACGCGCAATCTGAAGGCAGCTCTCCACTTCACAAGTCCACGGTGACTCCGCATCGCCCGCGGAACGTGAGTCAGAGCCTTGGCATGGCTTGCCGGGCCCTTCCCACCCTGTCCCCTCCACTCCTGCAGCGTCCCTGCTCAAGGGCCTGAGCGCCTTAGGTCTTCAGCTGGTCCACGTGGGACCGTGTGCTGGCACGCACTCCCCCCCCCCCCGAATCCCCCCGCACACACGGACACGTCCCCTGTGTGCCTGGGGTCCTGCAGCGATGGCACTGCCCCCTCCCATCCCCGCTGCCAGTGCCCACGGAGCGGGCATCTGTCTCTCTCTCTGCCGTCCGGCCCTCGCCTTCAGCAGACAGCCCCCACCGCCATCGAGTGCTGTGTACCATTTACTGATGTCAGTGTCCCAGGGCGATGGCCGGGGAGTCCAGACAACCCCAGGCAGGAGGAAGGGGGGGTGTGATGAGGGGGAAGGTGAGCTGTGTGACGGAGCCCGCGTGGCGGGTGCAGCACGAAGTGCAGGGAGAGAAGGCACTGGGTAAACCCGAGACGAGACACAAGCACAGCAGGTAGAACAGAAAATTCAGTGAGATGTGGCAAGGGCAAGGCACGTCATGGTGAAGGCAGCACCACACAGCCTTCCGTCACACCAGCCCCGTGGCCCCCGCAGAGGTGTTCGAGGAACCTCCCTCCAGGGCATCCCGGACCCGAAAGGACCCACCGGGACACCCGATTCAAGCATGTGTGTGGCTCTCAGCCAGTGACCACCCGTCCTGAGAGGGCAGAGGAGAAGCTGTGCAGACAGAAGGGAAAGCGTGTGGGACAGTCATTCCCAAAGCCGAGACGTCTATTGTGTCACTGGGGGGAATACCTCGTCCCTCAGTTGACCGGATCACGTGAACGTGACACTGACGGTGATGTGCTGGGCTCTGGTGTCGAGGCACAGGGGACACGGTGTGACTGGGGACAGGTGAGCTGGCAGCTAAGCCCTGACCAAGAAGCCCCGCCTTGAAAGAGCCCAGAGTCATTTTCTGGCTGAACTGTACAGGAAGTAATCATCGTGCGAAAGTCTTTTTCCGGATACCAGATTCTGCGCTGGTCAACTTCTGTCCATTAGCTCATCTGAGGTAGGTTCTCTTATTGGCCTCACTTTGCAGGCGAGGAGACAGGTGAAGCAGCTTGTTCGAAGTCACAGAGCTGCTGGATGTAGGAGCTGGAACTTGAACACAGACAGTTTGATGCTCTAGTCTCTACTTTGTGCCACCGTGCTTGGCGAAACCTGAATTCCGCGATATACTGTAGTCACGGACTCGTTTTTTAAAAAATGCTCCTTGACATCGGTATGAATTCTGAGATGTGAGTTTTGAGAGTTCCTCCCCTCTTTATATCTCAATTACTGTTTGGGGCACATTGAAAAATGGCAAATTCTATCATAGATGGACACACACGTGTACCTGTATCCTGGCCACTATGACTTGTAAAAGATCCATGAGAAGAAAGTTTGTTTAATTAAAAATGAGTGAGGAATGCAGCCAGATGAACCTTTCTGTAATAATAACGTTGAAGTCTGAGCTTTAGCTTTATGGGATTGTTCTAGAAATTAGGTGAAGGGTATATTGTTATACTGTGAGGTATACTCAAGTTGTTTTTTAGCATGTGCCTGGTGTAACTTTGTAATTTGCTTTTTGGTCAGGAACCACTAAGAAGGTTCACGTTAAGTTTCTGATCTTTTTATGTCTATTATTAATTGTTATTACTTGACAAGTTCCTGAAGCACAAGATTCCAAAAAGTTCAGAGGCCTTACTTTTGCTGTTGCTTTCCAAAGATTAATTTTTTTCAATCCCAAGAAATGTGTACTTTATTATTTTCTTGTTGTTCGTCTGCAGAATAAAATCAGGAATACAATAGATGCTTCATTGTTGAGCCAAACGACAATTTTCAGAGGCTGAGCAATTCACTCAGTATAAATAAGTTATATCCCTGAGAATATCTAAGTAGTTAAGTCACAATAACCGCCAAGGCACAGGACATCGTGATCCATTATCTCAGAGGCAGAAACCAAGTGTCTATGTTTTGTATGACTTCTGTTTTAAACTTATCCTTCCATCTTTCCTGGACCCCTGATGTGTCAGTACATTTGGAGGGAAATTCAGCCACAGAGAAGGGAAAGGAGCCGTGAACAGGACAGAGGATTTTTTTTCCCCCTTGGCGTGGACTTCCCAGCAAATCAAAGGGTGACCTCTTTTGGAATGCGACTTCCTCCCTGATCTCACAATACCTTCCGTTGCACTGCCAGAAAGTTCTCACTTCACTTAACTCCAGTACCTGAAATTCTGTCAACTAGAAGTTTAGGGAACAGAGATCGTCTTAGAAATGCCCGCCCTGATGAAGTTTCCTTCCCACGCGAGAGGGGCTTAATCAGTAACTTAGACAAGATAGGAATATTTTTGAGAAGGAAGGCTGGAATTTATTCAGTCCACAAATGTTAATTGATCAAGCACGTAATTGGTCATTGGTCAGGGATTGATCTAAGTGTTGGGGGTGCAGGGGAGAGAAGGGGGCCCAGATCCTGGCCTGCATGAAAACTACTCTCTTTTGGAGGATAAAGATAATTAAAAAAAAAGGTAAACAGTACCTAAATGAGATAATTTAGATTGTGAGGGAGCTATTAATCGCTGAAAAAAAGTGAAGAACTAAGCAGACAACTTTCTGGAACATGGCCTACTCTTAGACTACTAAATGCTTTGTTTTTATGGAGAGTGAGGGAGAGGAAAAATAGCTGGTATTTTTTTTGCTACAAAATTATGGCTAAAAAAAAAGGGAGTGCAGACAAGTCATGAGATGACAGAAGACCATATTCTGCCCTTCCCTGGTTCCAAGTAATGTATAATTCTCATTTTCTGCATTCCTCTCTGAAGCCTGGGGCCATGGCTACTTTTCCATCACTGTGTTCCTTTGTTGGTACATGCCTGGGACATAGTTGGTGGTCAACCAATATTTAGAATCAGATTATTATGGTTCCTGTTAGCAATGAGGAGCAATACCTTAAAATATATATATATATGTTTTAAGCTTATTTATTTATGTTGAGAGAGAGACAGCGCTCATGCAAGTGGGAGAGGAGCAGAGAGAGAGAGAGGGAGAGAGAGAGAATCCCAAGCCGGCTCCACACTGTCAGCACAGACCCCAAAATAGGGCTCGAACCCCCAAACCGTGAGATCATGACCTGAGCTGAGATCATGAGTTGGACGCTTAACCAACTGAGCCACCGGGCACCCCTAAAAAAAAATCTTAATTTTGTTCTGCCTATTGCTACAACTTCTGCAGGTTAGCACGTGAGCAGAAGGAAATTAAAAGGTGACCTAATTAATTCCCACTCGTGTGTTGCCAGCCCCAAAGCTTTCACTTCCTATCTTCTTCATAACTTCCACATACGCCACATCTGAAGGGGTGCGCCTTGCTGTGCTTGAGAGCACGCTCAGTACTCTAAATGCTTCCTTGGGAAGGGAAGGACCCTTCTTCATTTTTAAATAGGGTCTTTTACTCCCCCCCCCCAACTTTCTTAAATCCTAACGATAAAACCATAAAACCGTCTCTTAGAATTTTCCCCAAATGTTAATAATACTGAGATGAACATAGTCAATATGGAATGTTAGCCTGTATAAATAAGAGTCATTCTCCCCAGACTCTTCATTTTATTTTTTTATTTATATATTTTTTAAATATATGAAATTTATTGTCAAATTGGTTTCCATACAACACCCAGTGCTCGTCCCAAAAGATGCCCTCTTCAATACCCATCACCCATCCCCCCCTCCCTCCCACTCCCCATCAGCCCTCAGATTGTTCTCATTTTTTAAGAGACTCTTCATTTTAAAGGCAAGGAGAGTGGGACTCAAAGGAGCAAGCAAGACACTCCGAGTGTCGCAGCTGTTTGGGGGTCAGGTCAAGATCACGCTGTAGACCTCTTCACTCCCACTGTTTTTAACTCTGACTCCACACCAACCTTAATAAATACCGGGGATCTCCCATGCCAGCCTCAAAAATTCAACTTCAACCTAAACATCTTGCTTCTCCTCCTGTATCAAGGTGACCCTATCTTCACAGGTGAAAGGGGCGTGATCCTATAAATGACACTATTCCAGCAAGCAGGGACTCTGCTGAGAACATTTGGCTCCCAGGCACTCTATGGAGTCAGTCCACCAGCTTCCCAGGCCACAGCAGTTTCCCAGACCTTCATGCTGTGCCCATGAAGCTTCCTTGCTGAACCATGATCTTCATTTCTTTACCCCATATCTTTTATCTCAGTTTTCTGGTTGTATTTTATCTAAGTCATCTTTACTTTAGTTGAGCTAAACCTGTGGTTTTGCAAATTAAATCAGTTGTGGGTTTCTGCATAGATCTCCATGTGTTTATGAAGCCTTTAAAAAAAATAGCATTCTATGATTTCATCTTTATTGTTGTATGAGGGGAGATTTGTTTTCCTTAAGGTTTTTTTTTTTTAAACAAATTCAAAACTGTTTAGAAGAACATACTTTAAGAAACCGAAACGCTTTTCAAAACTATAATTTTAGCCCCAGTTGAATTCCCTTAAAGTTTTGAAGTTTGATTGTAATGAAGAGATCATGTGGCTTTTGCTTTTGAGCCTGGACTTTATGCTTAAAAGGAGAGACGCTGTTTCATGTTTTTCAACATGGAAGAGATTTTGGAAGGCATCTTTCATAGCTGCTGTGGAGGAGAATAGGCAGCATGCAAAAATGAGAGGGTGGTAATAATTAGGAATCTACTGTAATAATTGAGAGAAAATATCTGAAGTTCTCACGCTAAAATACTGAAGAGCTGGGATCAAGTACAAAATAACCAGATAGGATTCACAGGACTTGCTGCGTAGTTGGATACAAAGGTGAGGTAAAGAACTCAGCGTTCAGTCCAGTATTTGTAGCTTGGGAGACTCAATAGATGGCCATTGCCTTGATCAAGACGGAGGAGAGAGGAGAGGCGTAGGCACTGAGGAAAAGATAGAATTCGTAGTTATTTTGGTTGTGTGTGGAGAGCTGGTGGAACACCCCTTAGAGAGGTCCCAAACATAGCTAAAGCGCAGCATTGAAGGACGTGCGAGTATAGTTCAAGGAAAACATACCTTGTGAGGTTATCACTGAGTAGAAGATCACTGAGGCCATCGGCATGGATGAGATTGGTCAGAAAACAAAGTCAAGTCCAAACCTGGATGTATTCCATAATATCCAGGCAAAGCCGTCTGGGCCAACACAATAGACGAAGAGTGGCCGAAGGGATGGAAGGGACACAGGAGGGAAGAGGGGCAGTTGGCATGTGACATGTAATATCGAGGAGGCAGAGCAAGAGCAAGCCAGTGGATCTGGAGGTGGGCATCATTGCTGCCTTTGCAACAGCAAGATTAGCAGGTTGGTGGGTGGCAGAAGCCAGCGGGTGGGGAAGCCACTAGAAGGCGTGGAGATGATGGTTGGGGAAGCTCCTTGTGAAGGAAAAAGGCAGAACCACATGCAGGAGAAGCAGTGTCCAATGTTGTCAGGGGGAGGAGGTGTGAATGTTTGCAAATGGGAGTGGGAGAGAGGCCAGGGGGAGGAGGCGTGAATGTTTGCAAATGGGAGTGGGAGAGAGGCCGGGGCCACAAGGGTGACAAGGGGGGAAGGAACAGAATAGTTGCAGGGGCGCCTGGGCTGCTCAGTCGGTGAAGTGTCCAACCTCAGCTCAGGTCATGATCTCGTGGTTTGTGGGTTTGAGCCCAGCGTCGGGCTCTGTGCTGATGGCTCAGAGCCTGGAACCTGCTTCGGATTCTGTCTCCCTCTCTCTGCCCCTCCCCTGCTTTCACTCTGTCTCTCTCAAAAGTAAATAAACATTAAAAAAAAATTTTTTTAAGAAAAGAGTGGAAATAGAGGGAAGGAAGCTCAGCAGATATGTGCCTCGTGGCTTCCGTTTTCTCATTGAAATGGACTAGTTCATCTGCCAGGGTGGATAGAAGGCATTCCTGCGTTTCTGGAGACTTCAGGGGAACAAGGAGGCAACAGTCTGTTCGGGAAAGGGGAAGGGAAGTGGCCCAGGAGTGAGAGAGAAAAAAAATACAGATTGTTGGCAAATTCAGTAATGAATCAAGTACTTATATTATTTGTTGCCTTTTTTACAGTAAAGATACACATAGCACAAAATTTACCTTTGTAACTATTTTTAAGCCAATAGCGCAGTGGCATTAGATTTGCCGGTCGCGCACTCACCGCTGCGATCGATTTCCAGAACTTTTTCATCATCCCAAACAGAAACTCTGGGACCCTGCTAAGCAGTAACTCCCCATTACTAGCCCCTCCCCCAACCCCTGGAAGCCACCGTCACACTCTCTGTCCCTGTGGATTTATTTGCCCGTTTTAGATATCTCGTATTTGTTGCTTTTAAAGCACGATTCCATAAAGTAAGAGAAAAGGGAATATCACAAAGGTAGTAATTCTTACTTTAATATTCTGTAGATGAAGAGGTCATTTTTAAAAAATTTTTTGAATATTTATTTATTTGAGAGAGACAGAGCATGCAGGGGAGAGGCAGAGAGAGAGGGAGAGAGAGAATCCCAAGCAGGGTCTGGGCTGTCAGTGCGGAGCCTGATGCGGGGCTGGAGCTCACGAACCGTGAGATCATGACCTGAGCCAAAATCAAGAGTCAGAGGCTTAAGTGACTGAGCCACCCACGTGCCCCATTTTTACCTTTTCATTTTTAGTCTGTCCATTGGAGTTTTCCAGAAGCTGCATGTTGTGATAGCAACAGACTGGATGCAGACATAGATACGAGAATCCAGCTGTCTTTTGTGAAGCAAGACATTAAAAAGATTTGCAAAAACATAAAAGAGTGCCACATTTCTCATTCGTTTATCTTAAAAAATATTACCTATCTGAAACTATTGTTATGTTAACATATATAATGGACTTTTATTGTTATTTCCAGTTAATAATTGTTTTTACATTTTCTCGGTGTTATTTTCTTTTTTCTTTTTTTTTTTTTTTAATTTTTTTTTAACGTTTATTTATTTTTGAGACAGAGAGAGACAGAGCATGAACGGGGGAGGGTCAGAGAGAGGGAGACACAGAATCTGAAGCAGGCTCCAGGCTCTGAGCTGTCAGCACAGAGCCCGACGCGGGGCTCGAACTCACGGACCGCGAGATCATGACCTGAGCCGAAGTCGGCCGCTTAACCGACTGAGCCACCCAGGCGCCCCTCTCGGTGTTATTTTCTGACACAGCAAATAGATTTAATCCACGTAATCAAAGCTCTTAGGCAGCCTTGACAATTCTCAACAAGGTAAAGGAATCCTAAGACCAAAGACTTTGTTTTCTTTTTTAAATTTTTGTAATGCTTATTTACTTTTGAGACAGAGAGAGAGAGAGAGACAGCATGAGTGGGGAGGGACAGAGAGGGAGAGACACAGAATCCGAAGCAGGCTCCAGGCTTTGAGCTGTCAGCACAGAGCCCGACGCAGGGCTCAAACCCATGAACCATGAGATCGTGACCTGAGCCGAAGTCGGACACTTAACTGACTGAGCTACCAAGGCTCCCGTAAGACCAAAGAGTTTTAGAGCCACTGCTACAAAGTAAGCAGAGTGAATAAATCGAGACTGTACATATCAGCAAGAATGAATGTCTTTATCAAACATGATAAATGGAGTTCCAGAAGAATATAAACAATTTCTGCTGCATTTCAAAGCCAGTAAAATATGTTACCTATAGAATATAGATATATATTCTATCTATAGGGACGCCTATAGGGTGGCTACTCTTGATTTCAGCCCAAGTATTGATCTCACAGTTTGTGGGATCGAGGACAGCATCAGGCTCTGAAATGACAACATGGAGCCTGCTTGGGATTCTCTCTCTCCCCTTCTCTCTGCCCCTCCCCTACTCCTGTGCTTGCTCTCTCTCTCTCTTTCAAAATAAGTAAACTTCTAAAAAAGAAGATATATATATAGGTATATACTACATGTCTCAAAAACTGGTGGAAATAATAAACTCCAAAGTCTGGATAGTAATTCTCTTTGTGGGCAGTGGGAATATGAAAGAGAATGCAGTCAGTGGAAGGACATTGGAAACCTGAAATAGATTGGTTAGCTTTTCCTGTTTAGGTTGGATGCTACGTACAGGGTGTTCCTTCAGTTATTTTATTTAATGTTTTTGTATGCCTGGAATGTTTTATAATACAATTTCAAAACTAATAGCTACACAACTCAACAATAGCGACAAAAAAAAGCCCAATTTAAAAGTAGGCAAAGGGCTTGAACAGACACTTCTCCAAAGATATGATACGAATGGCCGAGAAGTGTGTAAGACGCTCAACGTCACTAACTGTTAGAAAAATGCACAGTGAGATGTCACCTCATACCTATTAGATGGCTTCTCTCAAAAAACCTCGCGTCAGCGAGGATGTGGAGAAATTGGAGCCCTTGTGCACTGTTGTTGGGAATGTAAAATGGTACATCTGCTATGGAAAACCAGATGGCAATTACTCAAAAAATCAAAAATACAGTCATAGTATGATCCAACAGGCCCACTTGTGGGTATACAGCACATCTCTGTTCACAGCAGCATCATTCACAATAGCCAACCCAAAGATTGTTCGGGTTATACAACCATTGCTAGATGAACGGATAAACAAAACGTGATATGTACGTACATCGGAATTTTATTTGGCCTTAAAAAGGAGGAAAATTCCGATATATTCTGTCGCACGCGTGAAGCTTGAGGACATTATCTAAGTGAAATAAGCCAGGCACAGGACAGACAAAAGCTGGTTCATTCCACTCACATGCAGTATCAAAATAAGTCAGTCATAGAAACAGAAAATAAGATGGTGGTTCACAGGGGCCAGGGGGAGGCAAAATGGGCAATTGTTTAATGGGGACGGAGTTTCAGTTCTGCATGATGGAAAGTTCTGGAGATCTATTGCACAACAGTGTGCATATATTTAAAACTACTGAACTGGATACTTAAAAATGGTTACAATGGTACCTTTTTTTTTTTTTTAAGTTTATTTTGCGTGAGAGAGAAAGCACGAGCAGGGGTGGGGTTGAGAGAGAGAGAGAAAAAAAGAGAGAGAGAGAAAGAGAGAGAATCCCAAGCAGGCTGCACACTCAGGGTGATCCCAACGTGGGGCTCAAACTCACAAACCATGAGATCATGACCTGAGTCAAAATCAAGAGTCAGATGCTTAACCCACTGAGCCCCCCAGGTGCCCCGAGATGGTACCTTTTATATGTTATAGTTTTTACCACAATAAGCAGATTAATAGTTATAGCAAGAGTTTGTCTGACCTAGGGATTTTCGGTTTCCTTGCTGTCCCTCCAGTCATTGTTAAAAACAAATTTCATATATTGAAAAAATAAATAAAAATAAAAACAGTAAATTAATTAAATCTGAATGATCTAATTATATTTCTTGCTCAGACTCCCTGTATCTAGTCTGATTTGGGCTCGTATTGAGCATTCTGCCCTTCCAGAATACACTCTATTTCCTCTCCCCTACCTCAGTCCTACCTGCAGGAATTCTGATGGATCCCACTGGAGGATGCCCGACTAAGTTCTGCTTTCTCCTTGATACAATCAGGGGCCATTCTAAGTCCTATGGATCCCTGTTGCCTTGAGGGACTTGGTGCACTTAATTTGTATACAACCTATTGTCCATTACTCATTTCCTCTATGTATTGATTGTTAATTTTCAGAGATGTTTGATCACCCCGATTAGAATTTAGGCCATTGGAAGACAGGGACAAATAATGCTTTTGTCACGCTTATGTTTGCCTGTCAATGAACTTTGCACGTGACTAGCACACAATAAGACCAGAGAATGAATGAATGATCAAAGGAATGGATGGATGTATCCCTGGGATTTTAAAGATGTACCTGAGCTGAATATGGTAAAAATTAAGTATAACGTCTTCTCAGAACTACTATAGCTCTGGTTTCCCTCTGCTTTCCTTATATTCCTTGCCCCAAACCCCAATTTTCCTCTCAACAGCCACATCTTGCCTTATCTGGAGAGGCAATTCTACCCCAAGCCTGGATGGAGAGTGAGTAAGGTTGTCTTTATTCCCCTACCCTGCTCCCCCTGGCACCCCTGCCACCCCGTTTTTATGGCCCTTTCTGTTTTAAGGGGCTTACTGTTAACTGACACACACATAAAAAGACGGCAGGTAGCAGAAATAATAAATATCAGGGTTTGTACAGCATAAGAGGAATGACTGATATTTGGTGTTTGATATCTCTGATCTCAATTCCTTACTATTCTACTTACAAGCTGTGACAATTTATCTCTTTTTAAAATTGTGGCAAAATATACATAGCATAAAATTTGCCCTCTTCACCATTTTAAAGTGTACAGTTCTGGGACATGAAGCACATTCACACTGTTGTGCAGTGAATGGCCACCATCCATCTCCAGAGTTTTTCAACTTCCCAAACAGAAACTCTGTCCCCACTAAAGACAAACTCCTATTCCCTCTCTCCCCAGCCTTTGGTAACCTCTATTTTACTTTCTGTCTTTTGGCTGTTCTCTGAACCTCATATAAGTAGAATCATAATATTTGTCCTTGTGTGTTTTGCCTATTTCATTTACCCTAATGTCCTCAAGGTTCATCCTTGAGGAGGAACATTGTAGTACGTATGTCGTATGCATGCATCAGGAACACTGTAGCGTGCATCAGCATTTTGTTCCTTTGGGGGCCGAATAATATTCTACTTTAAACTTCTTGGACTTCAGTTGCCCACTCTGTAAAATGGGATCAGTAGCCCATTCTTCAGTGGGCTATTGCCGAATAGCTGTGAAGACTTCCCAAGATCATGAAAAATGGTGGACGGTGCCCAGCACAGTGCTTTGATGTATGAGAGATAATGATTTAGTTTCCTCTTTCCCTTTATAAATTATAAATTTCATAGGACCAGGTGCAAGAAAGATGCTTTTCTCAATTCCCTAGTTCTTTCTGTCACACGTTAGTGAGTGCCCAGATATGATCATGTGTAATTGAATTGGAGAACCCCCTGATTTAATAAATTAGAGATCCTCCACCAGGGTCCCAGCATCATAAAAGTGACTGTTTCACTCCTTCCTGCTCCTCCTCCTCACCCCTACCTATAAATCAACGTCATAAGGATAATAATATCAGACCCCCATCACTCAGGAAGGCAAAGTTGATGTAATCCACCATGGGATTTGGATCTCTAATAGCTTAGGTAAGAAACCACGTTTGAACGGTTATCTGATAAATTCAGACAGTGAGGACAAGCTGAGAGAATCAAACCACAAGTAAAGATCCTGTTTTCAGTTACCTTAATTTGTGGTCATCCTTTGGCCCAAGTCAATTAGACTTAATCACTGTGGGGCTAATTATCATATCACTCCTTGCTGTGACCAGTAGTTTCTGTGGCCTTTCCATTAGAACAGGCAGATGGATACTTATGTTGACAGTGTATCTGGGTCATTAAAGAGGAAAATCTGATGAAGAACCTTGAGTGTTGATTTTGGTAGGAACAGAAACTTCAAGGAACTTTCCAGAATGGATGTCAAGTTGCAGGAATGAAAACTAAAAACCTAACTGTGACAGTTTAACTCCTTTCCAATTGATTTTCCCCATTGGTAAAATTACTGTGAAAAAAAAAAATTGCTTGACATTCTCTTTTGATTTCTTAAAACATTGTTTTCCCCAAACCTCTCTTTCTAGAGCTCCCTAAAATATTAATTTAATGCATACTTTTTTTTTTGCCTTAAGAATTTCTTTTTTCTTCACTATGAATGAATGGCTCTGCCCCCAAATTGATGGTAGGATTATGCTCAGGGAGAAAAGTCAAGTTTTTTGAAATCCTATATTCAATTAATGAATCTTGTCTGTCTAGACTAGGACAGCCATGAGTGTATAAGTTTAATATGTAGAAAATATTTTGTCTTAAGGAAAATTAGACTGGTTGAGTTGGTGAATATTTTATTAGGCACCTGAAATAATACAGCTTTCCAATTTGTTGAAAGTAAATGTGTCATCTTTGTTTAAAAATAGGCTTCCAGGGTA
Organism: Panthera onca; assembly: GCF_046562875.1. Taxonomy (NCBI): domain Eukaryota; kingdom Metazoa; phylum Chordata; class Mammalia; order Carnivora; family Felidae; genus Panthera; species Panthera onca. The sequence continues at coordinate 5,890,408 of NC_138345.1, read as the reverse complement.
TTTGGGTGGCTCAGTCAGTTAAGCCTCTGATTTCAGCTCAGGTCATGATCTCGTGGTTTGTGAGTTTGAGCCCCGCATCGGGCTCTATGCCGACAGCTCAGAGCCTGGAGCCTGCCTCAGATTCTGTGTCTCCCTCTCTCTCTGCCCCTCCCCTGCTTGTGCATGCTCTCTCTCTGTCTCTTTCTCTCTCTCTCTCTCTCTCTCTGTCAAAAATAAATAAACATTAAAAAAAGAATAGGCTTCTGAATGTTTTAGAAACAATACACTACATATCTCAGGAAGGCCAACCTTAATTGATTGGAAAACAAGGTGCTTTATTTGCACTATAGGCATGCCTTGGAGATATTATGGGTTTGGTTCCAGACCATCACAAGAAAGCAAATATCACACTAAAGAAGATCAAATGAAGTTTTTTGGTTTTAAGTGCATATAAAAGTTACGTTTATACGACACTGTAGTCTATTAAGTGTGCAATAGCATTATGTCTATAAAAAACAATGTACATGCCTTAATTAAAAATTACTTTATTGCTAAAAAAATGCTAACTATTATTTGAGCTTTCAGCAAGTTGTAATCCTTTTGCTGGTGGAGGGTCTTGCCTCAATGGTGATGGCTGCTGACTAATCAGGGTGGTGGTTGCCGAAGGTTGGGGTGGCCATGGTGATTCCTTAAAACAAGAGAACAATGAAGTTAGCCACATCGATTGACTCTTCCTTTCATGAACGATTCGTCTGTAGCAGGTGGGGCTGTTTGACAGCATTTGACCCACAGCAGAACTTCTTGCAAAATTGGAGTCAATCCTTTCAAACCTTGCTGTTTCTTTGTCAGGTTTATGTGATATTCTAAATCCTTGGCAATCATTTCAGTAATCTTCATAGCATCTTCACCCAGGAGTAGATTCGATTTCAAGAAACCACTTTGTTTGCTCCTCTATGAAAAGCAACTCTTCATCTGTTCATTTTATCATGAGATTGCAGCCATTCAGTCCCACCTAAAGCCACACTTCTGACTCTGGTCCTCTCGCTATTTCCACCTCATCCTCAGTTACTTGCTTCACTGAAGTCTTGAAATCCTCAAAGTCATCCATAAGGGTTGGAATCAATGTCTTCCAAACTCCTGTGAATGTTGGTATTTTGACCGCTTCCCATAAGTCATGAATGTTCTTAATGGCATCTAGAAAGGTGAATTCTTTCCAGAAGGTTTTCAACTTACTTTCCCTAGACACATCACTATGGATGGATTTGCCCAGAAGATTCACAATTATGGCATCTATAGTCTTATGAAATGTATTCCTTAAACAATAAGAGTTGAAAGTCAAAATGACTCCTTGATCCATGGGCTGCAGATTGGATGTTGTGATAGCAGGCATGAAAACATTATTCTCCTTGTACATCTCCATCAGAACTCTTGGATGACCAGGCACATTATCAGTGAGCCATCATATTTTGAAAGGAATCTTCCTGAGCTCTAGGTCTCAACAGTGGGCTCACAATACTTAAACATGTTCTAAGCAGATATGCTATTATCCAGGCTTTGTTGTTCCACTTATAGAGCACAGGCAGAATAGAGTTAGCATAATTCTTAAAGGTCCTAGATGTTTGGAATGGCAAATGGGCACAGGCTTCACCTTCAAGTCACCAGCTGCATTAGCCCCTAATGTGAGAGTCAGCCTGTCCTTTCACACTTTGAAGCCAGGCATTGACTTTTCCTCTCTAGCTATGAAAGTCCTATTCGGTGTCTTCTTCCAACACAAGGCTGGTTCATTTATGTTGACAATCTGTTGTTTAGTGTAGCCACCTTCATTAATTATCTTAGTTAGATCTTCTGGAGAACTTGCTGCTTCACCTTGCACGTGTATGTCATGGAGGTGGCTTCTTTCCTTGAACTTCATGATCCAACCTTTGCTAGCTTCACATTTTTCTGATGAAGCTTCCTTCCCTTTTTCAGCCTTCATAAAATTGAGGAGAGTTAGGACCTTGCTCTGGGTGAGGCTTTGGCTTAAGGGAGTGTTGTGGCTGGTTTGATCTTCTATCCAGACCACTCAGACTTTCTCCATATCAACAAGAAGGCTGTTTTGCTTTTCTAGTGTTCACTAGAGTAGCACCTTTAATTCCTTAAAGAACTTTTCCTTGGCATTTACAACTTGGCCAACTGTATGGCACAATAGTCCTAACTCAGTTTAATCATATCCAGCTTTTGATTTAAAGAGAGACACGTGTGACCCTCCCTTTCACTTGAACACTTAGAGGCCACCATAAGGTTATTCATTGGCCTGATTTCAATATTGTGTCTCAGGAAACAGGGAGACCCAAGGAGAAAGAGAGAGATGGGGGAACAGCCAACTTATGGAGCAGTCAGAACACATACAACATTTATCAATGAAGTTCACCGTCATATATGGGTGTAGCTTATGGTGTCCCTAAGCAATTACAATGGTAACACCAAAGATCACTGATCACGTATCACCATAATGAATATAATAACAATGACAAAGTCTGAAATATTGCAAGAATTACCAAGATGTGACACAGAGACACGAAGTGAGCAAATGCTTTTGGAAAATGGTGCCAACACACCTGTTTGAGGCAGGAGTGCTACAAACCTTTAATTTGTTAAAAAAAAAAAATGCAGTCATCTGCAAAGCATAGTAAAGTGAAGTGTAATAAAATGAAGTCTCTAAAACTAGAGACCATAATAATGTGTAGGTCTTACAGAGTTGAAGGTCTGTCTAAAAATAAAGAAAAGGCAAAACGTAATATTGTACAAATTTCCTATCTTGCCTTTCCTTCCCAGGATCCCATCCTTAAGGGTCACACATGGCTGAAGGACAGGGTATCTTAGCAATTAGGCAGAAGTTGCTCTGGAGAAGATACAGCTGTGCCTGACTGTTGGTCATTGGCAGTGCAGAGGGGGGTACAGAAGGGGCTCAGATCCTTAGATCCGTCCTTCCCATAACGATAAAATAAAAATTAACGTGCACTCATACATTTGCCGTCTTCCCTTTCCCCCTGAATATAGAGATATGGTGACTCCTTCATTACAGACACACTGCAAGAAAACTAAGCGTGAATTAACGAAATTTCAGAATAAATAGTTGAACTGTTTCAATTCTAGTTAATCAGTTTGGGGGTATGTAAAGTAATTTAAATACTTAGACACAGGTTGACAGGAGCAGGCACCTTTAAAGATAGAAACCGGATGCCTGGTATGGTGGAAAGGGCCCCACATGCTAAATCCTGGCTCATTTTCTTTTTCACTGTCCATCCTTGTGTGAGATGTTTAACCTCTATGCACGGTTTCTTCATCTGTGAAGTAGGGATGATGATTTCCACCTTGTGAAGCTCTTTGGACATTCTTTGAGATGGGTATAGAGCAGTCCAGCACATAGTATGTGCTCAGGCAATGGTAGCCAACCATATCGTTTCTGACTTGCATTTCCATTGGAAATATCTGTAAGTTACGCACTTACACATATCCACATAAGACTCAGAAAGGTCTTAGTGCTAAGCAAACATTTACCAAAATATGTTTTCCAGAGGTTAACTTTCAATCTATCACTTCCTTATGAAATTGACACATGTTCCAAATTCATCAGGGGTGAGGTGTAGACTGAATTAATGAGATTCTGTTTATCGCCGTAAGGTTAGGTGATACAATAGGTTTTACTTACCCGAGGGAAAGAAGGTAACCTGCTTTGTAGCTACGTGTACACCATCTGAAAAAAAAGTGTAACCCTCTCAGCAATATGGGTCTAGAGATGACTTCTTTTCCCCTAATGAGGAGGGTTCACATGCTGGTTCCCAGTCCTGACAGCTGCCTACACACAGCATAAGTCAGACAAGATCACTCTCATCTCAACCAGGAAGGATGCGCTTGAAGAATGAATGCCAAGAAGGGTTTGGGTACAAACAGCATGGCCAGTGCCCAGGTTTCCCCCCAGCTAGTGTTCATTCCAGCACCAGCATGGCTTTCCCTGAAGAGCAGCTCCACTGGGCACAGAGCAGCCTTGTCGGAAAATGTACTTCGCTGGTGTGAGTTTGTCATCCTCAATGACAGAAGTGTCTGGAGGTGTGTGTTTGCTTTTCTTATGTAACCACAAAATAGCGGTTGGTTTCTCTCTAATAGATAAGGGTGACAGGAGTTGCTGTTGGCTTGAAAATGATGTATGAACTCTAATTCTGAGAATGAACTTAGTGAGTTTAGTCATGACAGACCTAGTTCTTACTTCTTCCCCTCTCCTTTTTCCCAATGCCACCCAACCCCACTCTGTTTTCTCCTTCCTTTGGAGACGCAAAGAAACGAGAGTGGCCTCAGAAGAAAATGTCAGGAAGCGTGCGCCATGCTGACAGCATTTGCAGATGCCTGGGCTCCACCTGGGTGGCTTTTTCTTCTTTTCTTTTTAAAAGTAAACACAGTGCATCAATTACGGAGCACGTGGAAATAAGGGACTGGCTTCAAAGGACTGACTGCCTCCCTGCCAGGCAGTTAAAGAGCTGTGCCGTCCCAGGAAGGAAGAAGGCTTTACTTCCCACTCCTGGACTTTTCTTAGAGCCCTGCGGAAAGACCTCTGATGTAGGGAAAGGACAGCTTGGCGCTGGGGATTCCCTCTAGTTCTTGGACCTTCTGAACCCAAGCAGAAAAGAACCCTTTTTAGAAGTTTATTTGGCAGAAACAAGGAAAGGATGTGAACTTGACTTTGAAATACCTTATGCCTTACGGATTGTATATGTGTCCAGTGTGTTCTTAGGAATACCTAAGGAAATTATGATGTAGGTAACCTTTATTACCACCATTCTTTTTAAATAAGGAATTTGAAATGCAGACCGGTGGCCTAGGAAATCCAAGGCAACACGGAGCTGGTCTTCCGACTTCCTATATGCCCCCGTGGGCCACAATCTAACATTGCAAACTGGGTGGCATAGCTCACCTGACAATCGAGCTGCTGAATTCTGCTCAAGTCCTGCTCCATGCTTAGAACCAGAGCTGCTTAGGTCTAAAATTACAGATTCTAGTTATTCACATCTCTGTCGTTTCTATCAGTGCTGTCGTCTTCAGGTTTTGTGGCTTCCAGTAAAATGCAAGTGGTTCAAGGAGGAAAGACCTATAATGCATGCTCAGTGACTATTTATGGTGTGAATATTATTGAACAGATCATTTATATGTTATTCCTGTAACACCTGAATGCAGGATGTCTCTCCAGGATGGCAGGTTTCTGTCTATTAAATACATTAGAATAGCAGAATGTGAGCATAGCCAGCAAACTTGGAAACGATTCTGCACCGGAGGGTGTTGGGGCTCAAATAGACTAGAGAGCTTGATCTCTACTCCCCCGTCTTATCGGCAAAGAAGCTGAGACCCCCAGAGATGGAGTGATTTTCCCAGGTTTGCCAGCTCTTCACTGAGCTTTGTCTTGGCCTCTCATTCTTAGTGCAAACACAAGCACCAGTCCCAGTTAGAAACTCGGCCCCTTTGCGTTGCGCAGGCCCCTGCCTCTGGCAGAGGATCAGGGAACACGGTGACTGTCAAAATTGTGGTTGCTTTCCTAGACCTTGAACTTCATATCGCAGAAATGCCCTTGGGCTCGGCATATTTATAAGTTCGTATCCATATGAACATATCAGATACACTCCAGTGAGTAAGGGAAAAAGATTTGAAATTTGAATGTGAATACTTTTTGGAGAAAAGAATAAAGAATGGATACTACTTCATTTGGGAAATAGAGGCTTGGGGATGACTTTAATATGTAGCATCACCATAAGCAGGATAATTGAAAAGAGAGTGTGAACCAGGAGGTTTCTGATCTTCACCTAAAAGGGAGAAATCGGCTTTTTAAAAAAAATTTTTTTAACGTTTATTCATTTTTTGATAGAGACAGAGTGTGAGTGGGGGAGGGGCAGAGAGAGACGGAGATACAGAATCCGAAGCAGGTTCCAGGCCCTGAGCCATCAGCACAGAGTCCGACGCAGGGCTCGAACTCACGGACCGTGAGATCATGACCTGCACTGAAGTTGGATGCTTAACCAACTGAGCCACCCAGGCACCCTGAGAAATAGGCTTTTAATAGAGCAGAAAGTTTTCTGTTTAGTTGTTAAAAAAAATAAAAGTGATAATCAGCAGAACTCAGCCCAGACTTACTAAACTTCATGCCAAACTCACCTAATTTCCATTTTCATAGGGTTCCCAGACTAGTGAAGTACTAAGCCAGCAAGGGAGCATTTTGATTTCAGTGAGAGGTTTAGCCAGAATGTCTTATAATCCTACTTGTGAATGTACAGAAATGTCGCAGCTCGTGCCAAGGAGTGACAATTCCAGGACTGGGGAGGAAGTGCTATCTCGGGGGTAAATTTCAGTATAGGAAAGAATCTCCAACCAAATTTAAACTACATTGTACATATAATCTGTCCATTATATATATATATATATATATATATATATATATATATATATATATAATAATTTTTTGATGTTTATTTATATTTGAGAGATAGAGACAGAGTGTGAATGGGAGAGGGACAGAGAGAGAAGGAGACACAGAATGTGAAGCAGACTCCAGGCTCTGAGCTGTCAGCGCAGAGCTGAATGCAGGGCTCGAACCCACGAACCGCGAGATCATGACCTGCACTGACGTCGGACACTTAACTGACTAAGCCACTCAGGAGCCCCATATACATATATGTATACATACACATACATATACATATGCATATATATGTATATATATAAAGGACTGTGATATATTTAAAGGACTGTGATAGCTAAATGCGTATTTGAATCAGACAAAGGGCTAGTATCCAAAATCTATAAAGAGCTCACCAAACTCCACACCCGAAAAACAAATAACTCAGTGAAGAAATGGGCAGAACACATGAATAGACACTTCTCTAAAGAAGACATCTGGATGGCCAACAGGCACATGAAAAGATGCTCAACATCGCTCCTCATCAGGGAAATACAAATCAAAACCACACTCAGATACCACCTCACGTCAGTCAGAGTGGCTAAAATGAACAAATCAGGAGACTATAGATGCTGGAGAGGATGTGGAGAAATGGGAACCCTCTCGCACTGTTGGTGGGAATGCAAATTGGTGCAGCCACTCTGGAAAACAGTGTGGAGGTTCCTCAAAAAATTAAAAATAGACCTACCCTATGACCCAGCAGTAGCACTGCTAGGAATTTACCCAAGGGATACAGGAGTGCTGATGCATAGGGGCACTTGTACCCCAATGTTTATAGCAGCACTCTCAACAATAGCCAAATGATGGAAAGAGCCTAAATGTCCATCCACTGATGAATGGATAAAGAAATTGTGGTTTATATACACAATGGAATACTACGTGGCAATGAGAAAGAATGAAATCTGGCCTTTTGTAGCAACGTGGATGGAACTGGAGAGCGTGATGCTAAGCGAAATAAGCCATACAGAGAAAGACAGATACCATATGGTTTCACTCTTATGTGGATCCTGAGAAACTTAACAGAAGACCAGGGGGGGGAAGGAAAAAAAAAAAGGTTAGAGTGGGAGAGATCCAAAGCATAAGAGACTGTTAAAAACTGAGAACAAACTGAGGGTTGATGGGGGGTGGGAGGGAGGGGAGGGTGGGTGATGGGCATTGAGGAGGGCACCTGTTGGGATGAGCACTGGGTGTTGTATGGAAACCAATTTGACAATAAATTTCATGTATTTAAAAAAAATAAAATTAAATAAATGCGTATTTGAGGGTTCACAGTCTTCTCTGGAAAGAACTTTGAAGCAATTCGTGATTCAGAGTGCTGAACTTGAGCGAGTGTCCCCAAGGTCAGGGTATATAACTTTAGACAAAGTCCTCCAAGCTCTAACGTGTTACTGTCATTCACTGTCATTCACTGACATTCCAGTCCTGGAATCCTGGGAAAACAAAGTATTAGGATCAACAGAAGGGAAAACCGGAGGCTCTCATTATCAAATGCACCAATATTTCTCCCCTCGTGCGAAGAACTATAACTTGATGCCCCGCCATGTCACTTTCGATTATTAAAAGTAAATTAAAAGCACTTCCTTTACAAGGTATTTGGAAACCGTTCAGTTGCAAGGTGACAGGCAGCCTAGAATCGGAAGTAGGAGGTTGGGTCTGACTCCAGCTCAGACTTCCCTCCGAGCAGCGAGCAGCGGTGAGGAAACTGCTCGGTCAGACATGCGTCACCTCGGTGTCAGCGATGTGGCATCACAGCCAAGCAAGGAAATTCTCAGTTTTAGTGCTGCCTGGGTTCTCTGAAACAGAGGCAGCCCCTGGGGAGGAGTCCTGGCTGTAGAGGGCCATTCCCCATGCCCTTTGAACCCAGTCATGCCAACCGTAGTTTGGAAACCGAGGATTTAACATTTCCCAAAGAAACAGCTTCTGTAAGATGCTTCTGGTCTCTCTGTGATGAGGTCATTTCTGTCAGAATGCCATCTTAATCAGAATCTAGCTCGCTTTCCTAGCTTACTGCAGGCCCAGCAAGGAAAGAACCACAAGTGGTGTAGACAGGTTGGGCAGGACTTGCAGACCGATGTCCTGGCTGCCCCCGAAGCCAGCTGTCCCTGGGCCCCAGAGGTGGACACCAGAATAGGCACAGTAGACGTCCTCCCTAGACAAGCTGCTCTTGCTTCAGAGTCTAAGCAGCTCAGCCAAATGAGGGGCATTTCGGCCGGGAACTGAAGGCAGATGGCGGGGGACACTGGCCAGAGCCACGGTCCCGTTCTCACTGCTCTTCGAGGTGACGTGTACAGTCCTCCTGGGGAGAGGGCGTGCCGGGGAGCCAATCTCCCTCCTTCCTCTCTGCCTTCCTATTTGCACGAAGACCAGATGTTCTGTTTGTGCAACTTTTATGCTGTGCCATCAGCAGGGAGGAAGCACAGGACTGCGGAAGCCCCACAGGAAAGCGCGTGGGGCGAGTGGCACCAGGGTAGTGCACCCAGTAAAGGGCAGTCCTGATCTGCTTCCCTGACCGATGTTGCAAAGACAGGAAGTGTGGCTTCATTACTGGGATCCACTCAGGCCAAGGTGCCTCCTGACGGCCCGTGAGAAGCGTTAGATGAATAATACCTTTTAATCACCCCTGTGTCTGCAGCAGCAAAGATCAGCCACGGGGGACTCAGGGGGAACCCAGAGGTTTGACAAAGATGTCAATGTCACGCAGTCAGATGGAGTTAGAAATAATTACCTCCAGGGCAGCGCTGAGCTTACAGGAGATCGAACGACCGTGTGTGCTGTCCTAAAAGCGCTCCACCATGATCAGCTGTGCGACCGTGGACAAATGTCCTCACCTCTCGGAGCCCGTTTCCCTCTGTGTGACACAGGGATGAGAATACCAACTGGACTGTGTCACGAGACCTCAGCATTCAAATGGAGGAAACGTCTGCGAAATCATTTTGAGTAAATGGCAGGTTCTGTTTTCCCTTTCCCATTCATTTCCTTAAGGGGCGGACTGAAGCAGAGATTAATGCAACAGCTTACCGCTTTTCCATTCTTTTTAGAACAAAACGAAATGGTGGTTTTAAAAACAAACAAAAGGGAAACAGAATCCCCCACTGCCGAGAGCTGTTCACGAATGTCCCTGGTGAAGGGCCCCGGAATACTCAGCCCCTCCCTTCTCCGCACCCGCTGACCCAGGCTCCTGCACCCCGCGTACCTCAGGACCTGCCTCTCTGTCCCGTAAACATCGTCAGGCAGTGGCAGCTTGATCAGTGCTCACTCCACTCTGAGCCCCCGGGATGGGAGATGTTGAGAATTAGGGGCGGGGGTGTTTTCAAGATGTTGAGGGGTTGGTTGTGTGTTTCAAGGAGGAAAGGGCCGTGGCCTGGAGCTCAGACTTGTGTTTCTTGCAGCCCAAGAGCGTGACCCTACTAAGTATGCAATGTGCTGCTTTCTGCTCTGTCTCCCAGACAGAGGAAGCCTCCCCAGGCAAATCTGAATTTCAAACGTTTAAACCTCAGGAAAATACCTGCGCCCAGGAGATGGTTCGGTTCGTTTTGCGCCGTCAGCTCTGGGACGGGAACAGGACGTCGGTGCCAGATGCCCCGTTTGGTTGCCATTGTCACATCCTCTTTCTTTTCTCGTGAGCGGGACGGGGAGGACTGGCTGGTCAGCCTGAAGGCGGGGAAGAGGAAGAAGCAGAGAGGGAGGAGAAGGACTTGGTAGAGTATAATAATAAAATTCTCTTTTGTGATCAGGACGGTTCTCTGTCGTTCAGCCAAGGCTTGCAGCCATATTCTTGTTTCTTCCTTAAGTCTTTCGAGGTGAGGTATTCTTTAATCTGTATGCTTGGCTGCTGTCACAGAGGCTCCAAATTAACAGCGGTCTAAGCTTGATGGTTGACTTCTCCCCGACCTGAGAATCCAGGCCCCAGCGATCAAGGGCATTGCCAAGGTGATTCAACGCCACCCCTTGTGTATTCTAGGCAGGGGCAGGGGAATCGAAGGGGATGGATGTGGGGGCAGCTCTCAGTCTCTGTGCTACTTGCCAGGTCTGTGCCATCGGCTGCCCTGACCTTCAGATGCCCTCTTTTGGAGACCACCAGTGGCATATGTTCCCTGTCTTTTTTTTTTTTTATGTTTATTTTTAACAGAGACGGAATGTGAGTTGGGGGAGGGGCAGAGAGAGAGGGAGACACAGAATCCGAAGCAGGCTCCAGGCTCTGAGCTGTCAGCACAGAGCCCGACGCGGGGCTCAAACCCACGAACAGCGAGATCATGACCTGAGCCGAAGTCGGACGCTTAACTGACCGAGCCACCCAGGCGCCCCAGCACATGGTCCCCTTCTTGACCTCATCCTCCTTCTCCTCCTGGCTCACCTTCCCTGCTTCCCTCTCCACTGCCCCATCTCCAGTCCCACCCCCAGCTACAGTCATCTTTTCCCGCTCCACCCCTGCTCTCCATGCTCGGCATCACCTGCCTGGCCCGTCTCCCCCCACTCCTGCTTCTCTCCCCAGGGTCCTTCCCCAGACCCTTCTTCTCTCCACCCTTGGGCCATGGGGGCCCCTCAGGTGTCCTGGAGCTGGGCAAGGGCCGGATCCCACTGCTCAGTAAAAACAAAGAGGAATCTCTGATTGGACTGCCCCAGCTGTCTTACTGTGTGTTCATAAAACCCCAAATGGGAGGTCGGGACACAGTTCCTAGTAAATCTGTTCTAAATCCATCGTAGGTGGTTTCATGGCACCATTTTGTGCTTCAGGAAACGTGCACATGTGGATCCAGCGTCACGGGTAACATTTCTGTGGGAAAAAGTATACTGTGTGATCTGAACAAGCTACTTGTTCATGGTCTTGTGGGCCACTGCTCTCTGCTAAATTAGGAATCCCTGTGAGAAGAATTGGAGTGGTCTTGAAGTCAAGAGCTATGGCTTTGTTGTCTAAGCGCTGCCCCAAGACACCTCCTGTAGAGGACACTCCCAGTCAGCTGGTACTAAATGAAAGAAAGACTTGTTCAGTTGCCAGATGTTATCAGGGCCAGGGATCTGAATGGGTGCCAGGTGATACCCGGGGCCAGGCCCACAGAGGCCTTGCCATGGAAAGAGACTAGATACGAAATCAGAGGAGGTAGGCCCCATCACTTACACTCTCTGCAAACCTGAAGAAAGCCCTAACTTCCGCAAGCATCCGCCTCTCTCCTCTCTGTAATGGGAACCATCCATCCTGCTTTACATAATGGTTAGGAGGGAAAAATTGAGTCACTAGGTGCAGCATTTTTCCCTTTTTGCTAATGCAAGATCATTTTCAAAAATCAGAATGGTAAACTCTTCACAAGTAACTATTTAAAATGACCTAAAACCCAGTCCACCCAGCGATGGCATTTTGATTTAAATCTTTCCCGCCAAGATTTATGCATGTGACTGTAGATCTCTTTAAATGAGCTCCTTTTTTATATACACACCCACACGTTATGGTTAGTACATCCCTTCTTCAGCTTAACTATATCCTGTAAATATCTTTATTTTAGGGAATAACGATCTACTGGTTATAAAATATTCCACTGTAGTCGTTTGCCATCATTTTTTTCAACAATATCTTATTTTTGGACATTGAGGCTGTTGCCAGTTAGGCCATTGTTAAGCGATGCCTGACTGGGCATTCCTGTATGTAGACCTTCAAATACTTATCTTAAAGTCATTTAATACACGTTTTCTTCCATAAAGATTGTACAGGTTCCTTATCCAGGCCATTATGGCCAGATCTGTTTCCGAATTTATACTCTCTAAAAGTAATAAAGTTATACACTGTATATTACAAAATATTCCCAATAAACTGCATGTTGTGGGGGAGGACACTAACGGTTATGTTCAGCATAATAAATAGACCATAAATAGCCCATATCAGGTTTTGCTACTACATTAGTTTGCACTACAGAATTTTTTTTTTCTATGTTCAGAGCATTTTGGATTTTGGAATGGCAGAGAGGGGATTATGAAGCTGGCTAATTTACATTTCTTTTATTTCTAGTGAAATTGAACTTTTTATGTATCTTACTGGCCCTTTATAACATTTGTTCTGTAAAATGCCTGTTCTTGATCTTCGCCAATTGTTTTATTAGGCAAATAAGATTTCACTATTAGGTGCGTCCCCTTTTATTGATGTTTAATAGCTTTTCACATATTTATCAAATATTTTGCCACATACTTTACAATTATACCTCCCATTTTGTTGTTTGTCTTATACTTTGTTAACGTTTAACACACACACGGTATAGAAATGTATTCCTTTATGGACCTTGTCTCCACAGACAAGGTACGATATTTGATAAGTCTTCCCTGATTACAAAAGATTACATAATTATAATCTACATATCTAGTACTTCTGGTTGTGTAGAGGTTTTATTTCTACATTAATATCGTCAATCTATCTGAATTTTATTTTGATGTTAGCTTTAATGTAGGTTTTAGCCAATGACTACCACCCCATTTATTAAGCAATCCTAACTCTCCCCACTGACATCACCTGCCGTCTTCACTGCACACAAAACTTTCATTAATATTTGGCTCGTTTCAGGACATTCCATTTTGTTCTGACAATCTGTCCAACTATTCTGCCAGCACCAGATGATGTCTATTATCACATCTTTATTTTTTTTAATGTTTGTTTATTTTGAGAGAGAGCACGAGCAGGGGAGGGGCAGAGAGAGAGGGAGAGAGAGAATCCCAAGTAGGCTCCGCACTGTCAGTGCAGAGCCCGACGCAGGGGTTGAACTCACCAACTGCGAGATCATGACCTGAACCCAAAGCGGATGCTTAGCCAACTGAGCCACCCAGTTGCCCCCATTTTAATATCTATTAGGTCTGGGGAGGAAGGAAGAATGAATAGGCTGAGCACAGGATGGTTAGGACAGTGAAACTATTTTGTGTGATACTATAATGATGGGATACCTATCATTATACTTCTGACCAAACCCAATGAATGCCCAACACCAAGAATGACCCCTAAAGTAAACTATGGACTCTAAGTGATAATGCTGTCAGTGTGGGTTTGTGGATTGTAATTGGTATGCCATCTGGGGTGGGGTGTTAATAGTGGGGGAGAATTGGGGGAGGGGACAGGAAGGGTGTGGGAAATCTCTGTACCTTCTGCTGAAGTTTGCTATAAATTTAAAACTGCTCTAAGAAATGAAGTCTATAAAAAAAAAAACAAAACCCAACCCTAAACCTAAACATTGCTTCTGAAATCGTAGAGCTTACATTCAAGGGGGGGGGGGGGCGTTATACAAAAAGATAAATAGAAAATTAGAGTAGATTGCAATTTAGCGAGTATCGTGATACAAATGGGTGCCATAGACCAGCGCTGCTCAAACTCTGTGATGAAGAGCCAGTTTTGAAAAACAAAAGCAAGTTCCAGTATCTATCAGGACTAGCAACATGTTCATTACCTTCATTTTTGCAAAGCTATTTGTAAGCTGTCAGGTGCTCGATGCATATTAGTTATTTGCCGCTAATCCGTAATGGATTCCTTGTTAAAATGAAGATCCTTCTTCCCTCCACCTTTCCTCCATTGTTCTCCTCTGGAGAACAATGAAATTGCCGTTACAAAATGCAGTGCTGTCCTTTTCAGAGATTGTCGTCTCATAAGAAGATGCTGAAGTACCTTTCACACAATGGCTCTGATCACACAATAATCTTAAGAGCTCGCTAAAAATTCACTAAGGGAAGTCAAAGCTTGGCATTTGCAAGAGATATATCCCATAATCGAATAGTTCTTTTTTCTCTTTGCCATTGTTTTTTCTTCAGAGAAGCAAGGGTATTAATCTCTTCACATTTCGTGTGTGGATGAGGGATACAGAAGAGCCCTTTGGGGGGTGCGGAATGAGCAGTCTGCCAGATTCATTCACTCACCGAGTGCCTGGCTCAGTGAGTATATGAGGTTGTTGGGGCTGGTCAAAATTCGCCAGAGTGCCTATATCACAAATAAACCTGAGCGGGTGAAAGGGTCTCACATCTGGTGCGTTAAATTGTCTTTCTGTGTGAGCAGTACTAATACTTTGTGCAAATAAATGAAGAAGGATCTAGGTGGACCTGGGGCATGGTAACACTCCTTCCACTAATTAGACAGTAACTTTGATCTCTTGCCTTAATTTCTCTGAACCTTAATCCCCTTATCTGGTATGAGAGCAGACCATTTGATCACTAAGAGCCCTTTCAGCTCTCAGAAAAATGAACAGATCAGTGAATTTGTTCACTGATTTATTCATTCCTAATTGATTTATCCACTTACTTATTCAAAAGACACTTCTTGCGAGCGTGTTATAGGTCCGTTACCATGCTACTTGTGGTCCCCAAATGGGAAGGCAGAAGGCAGCGGAGAGATACGTTGCCCCACGCCTACGCACTCCCTTCTTTCTGTGGGGCTGGAATCGCTGACCTTGGGGGAGCGATGAGAGATGGTGAGAGATGGAGGAGGGAAATCCTCTTGGCTTCACCACATTTGGTGCTTTTGGTTAGACCAAGGCTCCTGAACCCCAGCACTGTGCATGCATTTGTTGGGGGGCGGGGCTGCCCTGCACATTGTAGGTTGTTTGGTGGTATCTCTGGCCTCAACTCACCTGATGTGAGTCGTACCCTCTCCCCGATGTTGGTGACCACCGAAGATGTCTCCAGACATTGCCAGATGCCCCCTGGAGGCAGATTGCCCTGGTTGAGAACCAGTTATATAGAACTATCTAGGTGCCCAGATCCTGGGCAAGTGAGATGAAAAGGACCCAGGCCCAGCCTTATGGAGTTTACATGAGTACACCCTTCCTCAGACTTCAGTGTGCACCTCCTAAGTGGAACCCTCGGTTTGCTGAGCTCTGCCCACAGAGCTTCTAACTCAAGCGGGTCTGGGTGGGGCTGCAGGGTTTGCATTTCGAGAGTTCCCTCATTGGCGCCCATGCTCCTGGTCCTCAGGACCACCCTTGAGAACCTCTGAGCCAGTGCGTTCCTATCTTGCCCGGTAGGTGTGTGTCCACTGCAGTTATGGCTAACACTACGAATGTACTCTGCTCACACAGTAAAACTAGTGTTCCCTGAGAGTCAGAGTGATATGTGGCTTTTAGAACGGGAAAATAGGGAAGAGTCGGTTAAGCGTCCGACTCTTGATCTCAGCTCAGGTCATGATCTCACGGTTCATGAGTTCGAGCCCCACGTCGGGCTCAGTGCTGAGAGTGTGGAGTCTGCTTGGGATTCTCTCTCTCTGCCCCTCCCCTACTCTGTCTGTCTCTCTCAAAAATAAATAAACTTAAAAAATTAAAAAGTCAAAATGAGAAAATAGACCCTATGTGGGCTATAAACCCACAATCAATTTGACATGTGTCAAGAAGAACACCAAGTAGAGGATCTCATAAGCTCGAACAGTGACAAATGGTGGTCGATTTTATAAATTAATTTTGACTTGGCTCCGAGTGAGCAGATAAATAGGTCAGTTAGTGAGCTAGTGGAGGAACCTAATCATTTTGCTGTTCCCATGAATTCTCAGCTCTAACTACAAACGTGCTTTGACAACCCACTCATTCCTAAGTTGGGGACATTTCTCTGTGCAACAAGATGTGGGCGACTCCCTTAGATCCACACGCACACATCCACCCAAGATCATCTGACCCCACTCTGCCTCTTTCTTCTCCTTCTCGTGGTCCCCATCCCCGGTCCACCCCATCCCCTTCTCTGGGAAACTCTTCATGTGATGGGCAGTAATGCAAAGCAGCATTGCCTGTTGTTGGAGGGTTCCCTGTATGTTTATTCTGTGCAGAACTCTTAGTTCGTCTGTGGACTGCACGTTGACATTTCCGCTTGCTGTGGTCATACTACCAGATACTGTATTTTCTTTGAAAAGTGTCACACACCCTGAGGAGGAAGTGGGGTGTGGTATCAGAGCAGCCCTGGGAGGGCAGGGGTGTTTTGCTACTGGTGCTCCCAGGAGTGGGAGCCTATGTTGCCATTTCTTGTCTTCTGAGTCTCTAACGCCAAGCCCATGTTAACTGGCCACATCACTTTTTTAACAGGATAGAAGGGCAAGCAGGTGGAGCCCCGGCTCTCAAAACCTCCTTCTTGGATCCAGAACGATGCTTTGTACAGAGCAGACAGGTTTAGCAAATGCTTACTGAGTAATGGTAAAACATAAGATGGTGTATGTCGCTTCGTTACTTAGCCAGTAGTTTAGGTGTCGGACATAGTCCGTTGAACAAGTCACCGTCACTGGCAGCTAATTTTCATCAGGGAGACTTTCTCAGGATCCCTTGGGAACATCCTGTGTGATTTCACCAAACACTATCGCAAGCATTTCCCATAAATCCACTCATGTAATCCCCGTAACAACTCTATGAAGTACGTCTATTATTTTCCCCACGTTACAGATACGGAAACAGAGACACAAAGAGGTTCGGTCATTTGTTGAAGACGGTGTGGTTCAAAAAGCTGGCTTTCATGCCATGGCAGTGTCATTTGCCCATCCGTGTGTCTCCATCCTCTGTGTCCACTGGCACGTAAAGGCCAGAGGAAGACAGACTGTGTGTCCAAGAATTTCACACTCACCTTCTCAGTCAAGGTGCCCATTGACCCGAGTGCCCTGGGCCCTGGCTCCGATTTGGCACCCCGAGTTGAGGTGGTGTACTTTTCCTCACTGACCACCTACCTGGCAGGAAGCCCTCTTACTCTAGTGCCTTAGGAAGATTACAAAGTATCCCGTGTCTCTTTAGAGCTAGTGGGTTGCCAAGAAGGGACAGTCACAGAAACGAT
The DNA here is from genome assembly GCF_046562875.1 of Panthera onca. Taxonomy (NCBI): domain Eukaryota; kingdom Metazoa; phylum Chordata; class Mammalia; order Carnivora; family Felidae; genus Panthera; species Panthera onca. Next base: position 5,873,199 of record NC_138345.1, on the reverse strand, counting down.
TGTCTCCGCGCTCCCCCCCAACTTGAGAGGTAACTGACCATCTAAAATCGGATATATTTAAGGTATACAACTTGGTGATTTGAGGTACCTGTACATTGTGAAATATGACCACTGTCAAGCTAATTAACATACCCCTCACTTCATATAGTTACTTTGCATGTGTGTGTGAGTGTGTGCGTGTGTGGGGTGTGTGTGTGTGCTGAAGACTGTCTTTTAAGAGTAAATCTTGACACAGGGACAGAGCCATAAATTCAGTGTGCCTCCTATATGAGGCAGCATCTTTAGACTCAGTAAGTGATTACCTAACTGTGGCCAGAAAATCCTGCCAAGGAGACCAAGTCCCTCCCAACGTTACATGAAGCAGTCAGCTAGCTTTGTTCTAGACCCCGGCCCTGGAATTCCTCACTCATCCCAATCTGCCATCTCTGACAGTGTGAATAAAGGGAGATTCAAGGAGATGGGAGAGCACACACTGGTGACATCCTGGGGAAGTTACTCAGATCTGCAGCGTTGACCTCATTTCTGGATGTGAGCTTACGTTGTTCCAAGGAACTTCAACTCCAATTATATTACCTGTTTTGTTTGTTTTTTTTTTTTTCACAGCTATGGGGTAGAAAGATCCTTCAACCGCAGGTACTGACAAGGAGAAGCATCCGATTGGTACCTAAGATAATTAAGCAAGTAGGGCAGCATGGAGGCCTGCTGAGAGAGCCCATGTGGGTGGTTGTAATCGTCCTTCCTAATTAGAGGCTGGGAGAACAGATGGAGACCATTCTATGGGGAAATCTCCATGCTCTCACTTCCTTCCTGACCTAACCTTAAAAGGCATTTTCTAACAAGAAATAATGTGCTAGTTTGGGTGGAGGTGCTTAGCAACCAAGGCTGAAATCCAGACTCTGCTATGTGCTAGCTCTATGACCTTCAGCAAGCTACTCACGCACTGAAGCCTCGGTTTCTTAGCCGTAGAATGGAGTTGATTATACCCACCTTGTAGACTTGTTGAGAAAACTGAATAATATGAGCTATCATATATACACTATGGACTCTTCACATACATGTGAATTGTAGGGGGAGCCAATAAATACCTCCACTAGACTGCTGTGTTTGGAACAAATGGAGAGAGCGATCAGAAGTCAGGGAAATGCAAAAAAAAAAAAAAAAAAAAAAGTCAACTTGAGGCTGGATTTGGTGGATATGGGCTAAAGTATTCAAGTGATAGGTTGGTCTTTGTTCATGGTGTCAGAGGCCACGCTGGACAATGGCCAATCTCCCAGGACTGAGGCAGATGGGTCCCACCCTGCTTATGGCAGAGAAGAGTGGAGAAACATGTTCTACGAAAGTCCATAGATTCCCCTCAAGGGAGAGAAGAGGCTGGGCTGGGCAGGTGCCATTTACTTGTCTAAAACTTACCCATCGGATAAACCACTCCTCTTTCTGTGGGGAGCAGGGAAGGGTTTCTGAATGAAGCAGTGTGTAAGTGAGGTCCTCAAAAAAATGAGGAGGATTAGGGGATGGCAGTTTTTTAAGGGGGGGAGAAGACACAGCATTCCAAACAGAGGGACTAGTTTACATAGCCACCAAGATGGATGGTTGCGATGTACCCAGCAAACAGAGAAGTCAGGATATGACTAAGAGGCATGCTGTGGGGACTGGGAGGTGGTGGCAAGGGGGCAGTGGGAGCCAACATGTAGAGGCTCTGAAATAATGGGTTAAGAAGCCATGATTTAATTCAGCAGGGACTGGGACAGTTTTCTTGAGTATCGGTATAATTTGATCAGAGCTAAGCTTTAGTGGACAACGTTCATGTCACACATTAAAATTAGTGTCAGGGGGCACCTGGGTTGCTCAGTCAGTTAAGCATCCGACTTCAGCTCAGGTCATGATCTCATGGTTCATGGGTTCAAGTCCCGCATCGGGCTCTGTGCTGACAGCTCAGAGCCTGGAGCCTCTTTTGAATTCTGTGTCTCCCTCTATCTCGCTGCTTCTCCCCCATTCATGCTCGCTCGCTCTCTCTCACTCGCTCTCAAAACTAAATAAACATTAAAAAATTGTAAATACTAAGAAAAATTTTAAAAATAAAATAAAATTAGTGTCAGAATATGCACAATGACATCCCAGGTGGCTCATTTTCTATATTTCGATCTTTGTTTTGTTTCTACATTATTTTTGGTTATGTTAGTTATATTCTCCTGGGGATGTCACAATAGAATACCACAGATGGGGGGGAGATGTCATGTTTCTGGTGGCTGGACATCCAAGATCGCGGTGTCCTCAAAGTTGGTGTCTGATGAGAGCTCTCTTCACCTTCCCACTGTGTCTTTACACCATGAAGAGAAAGAAATCTCTGGTGTCTCTTCTTCTTACAAGGACACTATCCTATTGGATTAGGGTCCTGCCCTCACAATCTCATTTAACCTTAGGTAAATTAATTAGGGTCTCAACATGTGAATTTGTGGGGGACACAGTTCAGTCGCTAGCACTTGAAGGAGGGGGTGTCTTGTTAATGCTTTTAGGTAGGCGGGCAGTACCAGCTCTGTTAACAAATCCCCTTCCTGACCATTTCTAACAGCTGGTGGAATGTTAGGCTTACATTCTTTGGTCTTTGCAGCTCATGCTCTAGGGATTATTTTAAAATATTATCTTCAGGTCATGCTTCTTATTCTAATTCACTTTTGAGACCACATGTGTGGCCAAGAGGCTAATATTTATTTTTTCTTCCTTTTTTTAAAAAATGTTTATGCATTTTTTGAGAGAGAGTGTGTGAGCAGGGGAGCGGCAGAGAGAGAGGGGACGGAGGATTCAAAGCGGGCTCTGAGCTGACAGCAGTGAGCCAGATGGGGAGCTTGACCTCACAAACCATGAGATCATGACCTGAGTTGAAGTCGGATGCTCAATCAACTGAACCACTCAGATGCCCCACAAGGCTAATATGTATTCTGACTCTTTTTATTATATTGTACTACTTTGTAGAAGTCTTAGTACCAGGGTAAAATGCTTTTCATTTGATGGTTCTCTTATTACCACCTTTCTTCTCTGCCCATTTCCAGGCAAGTAATTCTTAATTTGTAGGTTATTTTCTACAGCAATCACTTTTACCCGAGAAACCTTTCTATCTGTAAAGAGATGTAAAAGCTACAGATGTCACTTCATTTGCCGACATCTGCCTGTTTAATTCCCCAAACTTGGGCTTAGGTGACCCACTTGGAAACTATTGAGTGCTTTTTGTCCTATTCCTGGGTTGACTACAGATTCGGTTGTGTTCTCTCTTCTACATGTTTGAGGTTTTGCTGTTTCTGTGAGACTCTTCCTCTGTCACCGAGATACCTCCTGCTAGGTTATAACAATACAGATGCTGTCCACGGTTTTGTTTTTAAATAAAGAAGTGTAGGGGCACCTGACTGGCTTGGTCAATTGAACATCTGACTTCAGCTCAGGTCACGATCTCACAGTTCATGGGTTCAAGCCCCACGTCCGACTCTGTGCTAACAGCTGGGAGCCTGGAGCCTGCTTCGCATTCTGTGTCTCCCTCTCTCTCTCTCTCTGCCCCTCCCCTGCTCAAGCTGTGTCTCTCTCCCCACCCCACCAAAAATTAAAAACATTAAAAACATTTACATAAAGATATGTATGCTCATTCCTATTTCACATGCTGCAAAGAAAGAGAAGTCTTATTTTTTGGTTTTGTGTTTTGTTTTTTGTTTTTGTTTTTTTTTTCTTTCTTTTTTTTTTTTTTTTTTTTTTTTTTTTTTGCTGATGAGAGTATATAGAACTTCTGTTGCTTTCTATTTCTGTGGAACTTCTCCTCCTCGGCTTTTGTTATGTGGTGGCAATCCTTAACATCACTGTGAAAGCATTTGGCAGGTTTGAGTTGTGGTAGGTGAGTCAGTGTGGGTAAGTAGGTGAGTCAGCACCCAGGGAGTCCAGAATTCTCAGTTCAGCACTTGAGGTCTATGACCTTAACCATGCCGCTGAGCAATGATATTGTCCATCTTCTGGCTTCGAAGCTACCTGCTAAAGACAGATGAGATCATGCTTAAAGGGGAAAACATTGAGTCATAAGAGTAAAGATTCTCTGCAAATTTAAAGTACATATTATGAGATTTCGCAGCTGAGATAGCAAAAGCACAGAAGATTGGATAGGCATCCTGACTGTCCATCATGATAAGTGCTCGCGTCAGGATGACTCTATCACAGGGTAATAAGTGCTCTAGGAGAGATACATGTGGGTTTTTATGGGAGTTCGGTGGCAGAGTGCAGAGGGAGGCCATATAATTCAGCCAAGATGTGCTTCTAACAGACGGTCTCTACTTTTCTTCCTGCCCATTTTTGGTACAAACTAATAAAGTCGGTAGAGTCCCTTGGAAAATATATCAGAGTTGCAATAATCATAACAGCTAACATTTTTGAGTTTACTCTGCGCCAGCCCCGTTATAAGCACCTCCGTGCATTTGCCCATTCCATCCGTGTAGCCCTTTGAAATGAGTGATGGTATTATTACCCCTTTCCAAATGAGAAGACAGGCTTAGGGACACTAAATAACTCCTGCGGTTGAGTCCATAATGGTGTCGGGTCTTTGTAACGATGCCTGGGATATTTCTCTTGTATTGACTTCCTCTACTACTGCCCTCTGCTTGATTGGACCACACCATACCCTTGCAGGTTAAAATATATACATATAAGCATAAAGATTAAGAGATTATATAAAGGATTGCTTTTGAAAATCAAGTTCCTTAGCAAAAATGCGTTGAGCATCTACTACTTATCAGACAGAGGGATCAGCCCTGGAGGTGCGTGAATGACTAAGACTTGGTCCCTGCTCTCAGAGCCCGCAGTCTGCTTATTTGGGAAGACCAGTGTGAACCAATATGTCTAATAAAGTGTTAAGGGGAAATCTGGCAATGTGAGCACCAGATCTCCTCCCCAGTCCCACGAAGCTGACTGGAATGTCCAAAGGAATGTGGCAATAGAGAAAACCCTTTATCACAACTTGGGTCTAGTAGTAAGGCACCCACATGCACTGACTCTGGAGGGGTCTTGCTAGATGAAACCAGAAGGACTTCTATGGTTTGAGTGACAAACACGGTACCTCAAAGATGAAGCAGGAGAAATCCTGGTGGGGCTCTGCTGTGCCCCCCAAATTTGGAGGCTCAAGAGAAAGAGCATGGGAGCGACAGCATCTACCCCACTGGGAAATGGGAAATGACAGAGCCACGGCAAATAAATATGGCAGGCACTGTCTAACAGCCATGCCCCAGGAGCTGGGGGGGGGGGGGGGGGGCTGGAGGACTGAGTGGATTCCACCAGGAAGTGCCAGAGGGAGGAGGGTGGATGATGGAGGCGGAGGGAAGAAAGGCTTCAAAGAGGAGGTAGGGACTGAGCAGGAACTTGAAAGATGAAGGAAGTAGGGATGGGGTGCCGAGGGAGGATGGAACGAAATAGGAAAGCATTCCAGGGAGAGGGAACGGTATTGCTACAAGCCCAGAGCCGTGAAACAGCTTGACACGTTGGACAAATGGCAGTAGCTCCGCATGGTCCTAACTAAGCTCCTTCGGGCTGCAGCGTGGAGATCTGACTGGGAGAGACAGGTGTCGGGACTGGGTAGGGCAACAGGTAAGTTGTGGTGACTTGGAGTCACGCTGAGGCAAGTGGGGCGGGAAGGGGAAGGAAGGGGCAAGGCAAACCAGCTCTGGTCCAGGAGGGGAAAGGTGACATCCGAGTGCTGGGCAGAGCACCACGGTACCCGTCACCGAGCTGGTGAAATAGACGGGGCCCATTCGAAAGGCAGGACCCTGAGTTCTGCTTGGACCCGGCAGGTTGAGGGTCTGACCGACAAAAATCTTGCAGTTAATTTCATCCTTGAATGCTTATTACATACCATCTTGGTGCTCCTGTGCACACACACACGTGTGCAAGCCTTCAACAGGATTGCGGACATTTACACTCACAACAGCATTGTTTACAAGGGTGCGATTCGTGTTGCCCTTGCCAGTGTTAGGTAGGAGCATTTCAAAAATATTTGCTAGTTGCAATGGCTTAAAAAAAAAATGCTATTGTGTCGTGTTTTATATTTAAATAGTTTAACTCTTTTTATTGTTAGAGTTTTGTGAAGAGTTGAATATTAATAGATCCCCAAAGAATATGCATTATCAAATTCCAATATTATCCTTTCTCAGTTATTTGCTCCAAAAGGCAAAAACTTTCAAGAGAGCTTCAATAGCAGAGTAAAGGCCATTTATTTTTTTTAAGCCTCTGACATTTTCCCTCTAATAAATCGAAGCTGCTCATGATTACTTTAGATTTTAATTCAATGTTTTATTGTATGAATTCTTAGTTTCCTGATGTATATTCTTTTGTCCATACCAGTGTGCATTTTATCTATATAACCTCTGAATTTATTTTATTTATTTTTTTTTTTAACGTTTTTTATTTATTTTTGGGACAGAGAGAGACAGAGCATGAACGGGGGAGGGGCAGAGAGAGAGGGAGACACAGAATCGGAAACAGGCTCCAGGCTCCGAGCCATCAGCCCAGAGCCTGACGCGGGGCTCGAACTCACAGACCGCGAGATCGTGAGATCGTGACCTGGCTGAAGTCGGTCGCTTAACCGACTGCGCCACCCAGGCGCCCCATATAACCTCTGAATTTATAGTCCATGCCTTAAAATGCCAATAGCATATTTTTAAATTTTGGTCTTGAAATGGTCACGTGGTAAAATTGACGGTTGTTCTTGCTATATAATTCTGTGAATTTAAATCTAGATTTCTGTGGCCATCACTGTGACCAGGCTATAGTACAGGGTCACCTCCCCACACCCAAAGCTTGCTCATGCTCTATCTTTATAACCCCCTGTCCTCTGTCCAAACCACTGCTAACCACTGTTGTCTCCATATGGTTTTGTCTTTTCAAGAATGTCCTGTAAATGCAATTATATAGTATCTTGTTTTATTTTGCATTTCTATATATATATATATTAATGGTTACCTATTTTTGAGAGAGAGAAAGAGACAGCGTGAGCAGGGGAGGGGCACAGAGAGAAGGAGACACAGCATCCAAAGCAGGTTCCAGGCTCCAAGCTGTCAGCACAGAGCCTGATGCAGGGCTCGAACTCATGAACCCCAAGATCACGACCTGTGCCGAAGCGGGAGGCTCAACCGACTGAGCCACCCAGGCACCCCCATTTTGCATTTCTTAAAGTGCTCACAGGCTGAACATCTTCCCACATAACTAATTGAAACTATGTTTGTTTGTTTTTTTAATATTTGGTATAGTTTGTGTTATTGCCACTTAATTCCTTGGGTCATAGGTGGTTTTTATTTTGTTTGGCTTTTTCAAATTTGTGTATGCTTATTATAAAGAATGACAGTTATTGTCTGTTGTAGTTACTCTAGATATTTTCTTTGACTTTGTTTTATTATTGTCTTCAAATGTGTAAGACTTACAAATAGTAATACCACTTGATCTAGTCATATTGAAAACACTAGTGATCTACACTGATGCAGTATTCCTAAATTTAAAAAAAATTATAAAAAGGTGCTTATTACGGCATTATTTCTATTATGAAAAAAACATGTGTCTAAACATTCAACTACAAGACTTTAGTAAAACAGGTCATTAGAAGATGGTGCAAGAAGTTAAAGGATGTTTACAAAGATAACATACTACCTTGGACAATTTTTATGGCAAAATGTTAAAGCATTTGGGGTTTTTTAATGTTTATATTTGAGAGGTGGGGAGGGACACAGAGAGAGGGAGACACAGAATCCAAAGCAGTCTCCAGGCTCCGAGCTGTCAGCACAGAGCCCGACGCGGGGCTCGAACCCACAGACTGTGAATCATGACCTGAGCCGAAGTCAGACGCTCAACCGACTGAGCCCCCCAGGCGCCCCTGGCAAGATGTGAAATTAAAAAGCCAAATATAATCCCGTAAACACAGTATGAGCAAAGCATGTAAAACAAAACCACAAAACCTGTTCATTAAAAAAAGACGAAAGAAAATACATCAAAAGAGTAGTAGCGACTTGCTTCCGCTGTGGAACTATGAGAAGATTTTTTACAATTTGTGTGTTTTCTTTATTTTTCATAATGATCACATTTCACATTGAAGCTACAGGAGGGGAAAAACTCTGAGTAGCTCAGGAATGAAATGCTGCCTTTTACCTTAAAAAAATGCACCCCTAGGGGTGCCTGGGTGGCTCTGTCAGTTGAGCATCTGACTTCCGCTCAGGTCACGATCTCACGGTTTGTGAGTTCAAGCCCCACATCAGGCTCTGTACTGACAGCTCAGAGCCGGGAGCCTGCTTGGGATTCTGTGTCTTCCTCTGTCTCTGCCCCTGCCCTGCTCACACACTGTCTCTGTCTCTCAAAAGGTGAATAAACATTAAAAAAAAATGTTAAAAAACAAACCATGCACCCCTGAGCAAACAACATGTTAGGTTCAGCACACAGATGCCCGTTCTGTCTTCTAGATGTGAAAATGTCAGGTCCTGTCCCCGTGACTAGACCTTTAAAAAGTGAGGCAGTGGCCTGGCCAGCAAACAGATGCATGCCTGGGGTAAAATGCCAAGATGCTCATGGGTGAGGGGCTAGGGCTAGCAAATCTGGGTGGCTGGTGGGCTAGGAAATCAGCTAAGCAGGGCGTGCTGGAGGAGAAGGGGGTTCCGCTATGATTCCCTCCCCTACTGCATCCGGAAACCCTCGTCACCCTAGAGGTTTCTGTCTGCTCCCCGGACAGACTTTTCCAGGTGCATGTTGAGTTGCTGCTGTGAATTCTGAGCCCAGCCTGGAAATAGCAAAGTGACACATCCGTCACTAAAGGTCACAGTGGTTGTAACTCAGGCTTTATGAGTCAGTGATCCCTCCAGACTCAGAATTAATTACTTAACTTTACTCGTGTTGAGGAAATCTTCAGAGGGTCCACGTATGGTAAACACTTGTAAATGAGGACACTCTTGGCGATCTTTCCTATTAGTGCAGAAAAATATAGATTTGTCCAGAAGACCTACGTGACCCAGGAAAGGGGCTGTTGTCAAGGAAGTTTTCTCCAGAGAGCTCTCAGTCATTAGCCTGGCTCCCGTCCAAGAATACTAACCTCAGAGGCTGTCAGAGGGTGAAGGGGGCCCCTGAAGACACATCTAGAAGTCATCTGGTGACTGTTTCAACAGTGCGACTTATATGGAATGTATTTCAGAGACTAAGGACACCTGAAAAATATGATGATTTTACGACCGTGTCCTTTAGTTAAACCCTGCTAAATTGTGGGCGATTGAGACTTTCTTAGAATCCATGAAGTTCACAGCAGTTGTCAAGAGCCCCTAATCTCTCTCTGTAGGTTCAGAAAACACTCAAAGACCACCCAGCACTTCAGAGAACCAGCAGTCTTGAATGGCCCTGCCAGATTTGGGATTATGCCATTGGCGCTCACATGTGGGGTCCTATCATTCTGAGGACTTGTCTTTCTTTCTACAAAGGTAGAAAGGACAGCTAATGCTTCATTGTCCTTATCTTTGGCTTACTTAAGAGACTGAGGAGAGAACAGTTCGAGAAGAGAGAAGAAGCAAAGACGTAACTTTTCCACTGAATACCAGATGGTAGTTTCAGATTAATGGGACCTCATGGAAAAGTAGGTAAAAGAAAGAAAAGTGGGGGCAGTGGGTGGTTACTTGAGGTAAGTGTCCAAACAAGGACATGAAGGAATAGCAGACGAGGAACCAGACTAGAATCCTGGAATTTGTTCGCCAACATTATGATGGCTTTCCCCTCATATCCCTAGGTATGCATAATTATTGGTAATTTGGCTTTTGTCATTTATCCTTAGATGATAAGGCATTCTTTTATGGTGGGCAATGATTTGGGATTTTTGTAAGTGCTTTGGAATGTTCAAAGGTTTATTTTATATGGAGGTATATACGTGTGCATATATATGTACATATACACATATATGTGTATATGTACATATACACATATGCATATATGACTGCGAAGAAAGTAGACCTTTTTGAAATGTCTGAAGTAAATAGAGTTCAGCTGCTAAATACCCAGAGCCAAGTGCATCACACACATAAATAGCCCACGTAAGAATTTTGTGGTGTCATATTTTTGTGACTAAAATAGACTCACCCTTTCTAAACTCATTTTCTTATTATTGTGGGTTGTTTCTTGGGTACCTCCTTCCATAACAGAAGAAGTAAAATGTTGGAAATTTTCCTGGCCTGTTTCTGCAACTATTAAGTGTAACCCCCTTAAATTAGGAGTGGAATTATAGTTCTAACTGACAAGGTTGAGTAATGCAGGCGTCGGGAAGCCTCTTTCCTTGGCTAGTCAGTCTGGGGTTTGGGGTGAGCCCAATAATGTCCTTTGCAGAAGGGGAAGTAGAAGTATTTGCTTAAATGGATCCTTGAGCCATTTGAGCCTCTGAGCTATCAGTGATAAAGCGCTGGTTAAGTGGGAACGGGACACCCAAAATAACATATTTTATAGCCCCCAACAGCGTGTGTCTTTGTCACTTTGCAGGGAGCAACCATGTCACCATTTCTTCGCATTGGTTTGTCCAACTTCGACTGTGGGTCCTGCCAGCCATGTCAGGGAGAGGCTGTTAACCCTTACTGCGCTGTGCTGGTCAAAGAATATGTTGAATCAGGTAAGCTTGAGTGGGTATTCGAGGTGGGGGAGGAGGAAAGCCCTTGTGTGAACTAGGAAGCAAGTCCTTCCAGAAACGTCAGAGTCATCTGGTTCAACCTGATTTTACAGTTCAGGAAACCGATGGCTAGCCAAGCCAAGGACTTCCTCAGGGGCGTATGAGCTTAGTGACCGACTCAGGCGGAGACCCAGGTCTCCTCCCTCGTAGTCCATTTCACTGCGCCATTTTCTCACATACGCGAAAGGAACAAAGAAAAGGAGAGATGGGTTGAAGACGTGATGTGAGGACTTAATGGGGGTGATAAAATCGACTGGTGAGCTCAAGTCGAACATGGCACCTGCAGTGCTAACCCTGGCTATTTCCAGTGAATACAGACAGATTAAGTCTGCACAATCTTACAATGAACTCTAAAGATGGTTATTGAGGGGAGCCATCCCGGGTGGTTCACACAGAACGTATTTATGGAGCACCTAGTGTCCAGTGGGCGGAAAAAGTGCCTTTCCTTTAGAGCTTCTACTCTAGCAGAGGGAGAGAGGCATGGAACAAACTAGAATATAAGGAATAATGATGAAGAGTGCTGGGCAGAAAACCGAAGCAGGGCGAAGTGGGGGGAGAGAGACTTGGGGACAGAGAAGTGTGTGTTATTTCCCATGGGGTGGTAGTGAAAAGGCGTCTCAGGGAGTGGCGTTGGCGGATGCGGGAGGAACCCCATTCGGCAGCTGAGAACCCCCAGCGAGGTGTTTCCAGCTCAAAATCGTGGGTTTCCAGCTCCCACCAGGCTGGCCTTTCCCTCCCTTAGAGACCTCCCTTCGTGACGGACCCCACCCTTGCAGCCACCGGGAGTGTGCACCAAGCTGAGGCGAAGGTCCAAATCATCCTGATTTCCCTTCTGCCCGGATTCCTCTCCTGTTTAGTTGCAAGTGAGAATGGCATTTGCTCCGGATCTAAAACCTTTCAAATGTCACAGAAACCTTTGAAGTGTAGAACGTCTGAGTTTCTCAAAGCCGCTTTCCACTTAATGGGTCTCCGGGAGCTCGTTCTCTCTAAGCACGGGCCTCACTGACATTTGCCTCCTGAGAGCCTCTTTTTCATTTCTTCTTTTGGCCTTGCCTTTGAACGGGGTCGGATCGGCCGTGGGGATCAAGAGACCTTGTCAGAAAAGACGACAACTTCGTTTTTTTCCGAAAGGTTAGCCTGTGGCATCTGGAGAGTTTGGCTTTTGATTTTGTCTTTGGTTTTGTCCTGACGAGAAATCACCCTGCCCGTCACAAGTCAAATATTATTTTTGTACAATTTATGGGGTTTGGGTTTTTTAGATTTTTTGATTTGAGTATCGTTGACGCTCAAATGTCTTACTAGTTTCAGGTGTTCAGTGTAGTGATTCGACAAATCTTTACCTTCTGCTATGCTCACCACCAGGGTAACTGCCATCTGTCGGCCTAGGACACTATTACCACTGACTACACTCCCCATGCTGTACCTTTTATCCTCGTGACTTATTCCAGAAATGGAAGCCTAGGCTTCCCTTTCTCCTTTACCCATTTTGCCCATCCCCCACCCCACTCCACCCCTCTAGAAACCATCGGTGCTCCCTATTTATAGGCCTGATTCTGCTTTTTGTTTATTTATTCATTTGGTTTTTTAAAAAAATATTCCACGTGTGAGTAAAATTGTATAGTATTTCTCTTTCTCTCTAGAGCCTACCACCCTCTAGATTGTCTGTGTTGTTACAAACGGCACGCGCTCATCCTTTTTTATGGCTGTGTAATATTCCATTGCACGTCCATCTTCCTTATCCATTCATCTATTGGTGGACTCTTAGGTCATTTCCATATCTTGGCTATTATATAAATAATGCTGTTAATAAACATAGGGGTGCATGTATCTTTTCAAACTGGTGTTTTTGTTCTCTTTGCGTAAATACCCGGCAGTGGAAATACGGGATCATATGATAGTTCTATGTTTAAGCTTTGAGAGCCCTCCATACTGTTTTCCATAGTGGCTGCACCAATTTTTAAAACCCTATCAATCTTGAGGGTGTCAGGCTGCATTTTCCATAATGAGTCAACAGGGCAGAGTGTTGTCAGTCTGGGAGCCTTTGAAAATGATAAAAATGTACCATAAATAGAGAGGATCCTGAGCTCTGGTCCTCTTTTTGGGTGCTTACAAACCTAGTGAGAGAGCATGAGAAGCGCCATTGTGCAGGTATCTCTGTCCCATGCAGGGCGTGGAGAATGGTTGCAGCTGAGGAGTTCTGAGAAAGAAGGGCTTCCAGTCCGTGGAAGCAACATGTTACTCCGGTCGTTATAGAATTGCCATTGGCATTTTTCAAAAGTCCCATCTCCGGTTAAATTTTTTTTAAGCAAGCCATAAAAATCTTCCCCTTCCTCTTCCACCCTCACCATTGTCAGAGTTTATCCCTTTCATAGCCAGGTTTATCTAGAATTAGAAGTTTCCGCTTATTCGAGTGCTTATATACTTCCCAAATCATTTAGCAAATGCTAGGCGTGTGTCCCGCTTTGGCATTGTGCGTGAGAGAGAAGGGGCTATCGGGAGTCAGAACTGCTTTGTTTCCGTGCTTAGATGGATTTTTCCCTTTTGCTTTACCAACATGACTGCATTTAAATCTGCCACGTATTGTGCTTATTATCACAAGAAACCGAGGTTCAGATACAGCTGCAGTTTGCTGCTTTTGAAATGATTAAAGTATAAATACTGTAGAAAATCCAGTGGGGATGAAAGCTATACCAACACTACTTAATTCCACCAGCAAACTCTTTCCCAGTCACCTTGGTGGTTCCGGGAAGGTTTTATTGACTCTTTATCGCCCTGACCACGGTTCTCAGCAACCACGTCCGGGTCTCCTGGCTGCCTGCCTTTCCTCACCTGTAGGTCTATAGCCTGCTTCCCTGACCCCATGGATTAAGACCACCGCCTCTCTGAGTCACCTGTTAGTTTTTGCTTAGGGTGCATGATACATGTAAAATGTATCCTTTCTTGAGAGTTAGAGAAGCAAATAATGGCTCCTTATGTTTTGAAGGTTTTATCTTGGGGCACCTGGGTGGCCAATTTGGTTAGGCGTCCAACTCTTGATTTCGACTCAGGTCATGATCTCACGGTTTGTGGGTTCGAGCCCTGCATCGGGCTCCGCACTGACAGTGTGGAGCCTGCCTGGGATTCTCTCTTTCTCCTTCTCTCTCCGCCCCTCCCACCATGCTCTTTCTCTTCCCCCCAAAAAAATAAAGAATGGAAAAGAACAAAAGTTTTACCTCATAGTGCATGTATGTCAAATAGAAAACTTCTAAATATCTTTTTAAAGAAGCACTCACCATAAACCTTAAATTTTGCCACAGAGTCTTTCAGATAAACACACAGCAGCTGTTGTTTGTTTTTTTTTTTACCAGATGACAGTGAAATTAATTAGTGTGTCCACCCTTTGCAGATTAACAAAGGAAGACCCCCAAAGGCATAAAAGTATATAACATGTAGAGAATGGGACCTAGGTCACTCTACCCTCCCAAATACAACAAGCCAAGGCCCTGATGTCTTTTTATCTGCTCAGGTGTTCACCCTCAAAGTGAAGAAACTAACTGTTGAATAGAGAAAGAACACTGCTAGTCCAAGACATGATCCAATTTTTGTTGCCTAAATTACTAGATTGACTTTAAAGTTTCAATACATTACCTTGCATGTAGACCTTGGGACTGTCTCATCCTGTCTCTAGTGTTGTATGTGTTGTTTTTGACCTTCCAACGGGAATATAGATCCTAGAGAACAGAGAGAATGGGTGCCAACGTCAAGTGGAATTATTTCCCAGAGTTGGCTAAAGGAGTAACGAGAACGTATCTTTCTGTTCCCAGAGAATGGGCAGATGTATATCCAGAAAAAGCCAACTATGTACCCACCCTGGGACAGCACTTTCGATGCCCACATCAACAAGGGAAGAGTCATGCAGATCATTGTGAAGGGCAAGAACGTGGACCTAATATCCGAAACTACTGTCGAGCTCTCCTCTCTGGCTGAGCGATGCAGGAAGAACAACGGCAAGGCGGAGATATGGGTAAGTATCCAGGCTGCAGGCTTCTTTGAAAGGTCACACCATTCAGTGGCCAGCACCACGTTCACCAAAGACAAGAGCGTAGTTCCGGTGTCATCCTGAATTTATGACACGCTAGCCTTGAGAAAACAGATTCTCTGCTAACGACAGTGACTATTCGTTGTGGACTATAAAACTTATCAACACACTCTATCTTGATTCCTATGTTAAGGTGAAGAAGGTCTCTTAGGCTGTGAAGAACACTTATTGATTTATAAGTGCAAAACTAAGCTCAGAAATATCACAGATCCCCCTTAACTTGGGAACCTAACTGCTCCCTATTTATGGAGGTATCATATCTGTGTGATCTCTTGATATCTTCGAAGATTAGAGAAACATACAGATAGATGAGAGGAACAGCAAAGACCCGTGTGATATTTGGTCTGCCCTCTCCATACTTTGCCTATCCCTATCAATTTTTTTAGCCCCCCCCCAAAAAAAATTCCCTATTCACTTGTAAGGCTCACTCTGCAGTAAAAAGTACGTCATAAACAATCCATGTTACCGCAAGTTTTGGAAACCTTAGGTTATAACTGCTTGGGTAGCAAATGCTTAGAAATGTTAAAGAAAAGAGTAAAATGTGGATGCATAAAAAAATTCCAATGAAAATTTCTTGGGTCTACAAAATGATGAAAAAAAAAAACCCACCGGTAAATACTGATTTTAAATTACCTGAATCCCAGAAAATGTTTTCAAATGCTTTATTATTTATGCAAAAGGAGAGAATCTTATCTTTCTGCTTCTTATTTCCTGTAGCTCAGATTTTTAAGAACTCCACCCAGAAGGTTTTGAAGTCACTGGTTTCAAAATGGGAATGCTAGAAACCTACCAACTAGATTTTTGTGTCAGTGTTCTACATTTGACCTCAAAAAAAATCAGTACTTTTTAGAAGAATATATATTCATACACATCTTTGCTGGTGACACTAAAGTAATCTTTGAAGATAGACATATACCAAGATTTTTTTTAAGTTCCCATGCTTACATATGTTTAGAAAAGGTAGTCCAGCAATATCTATTGGAGGAATTCCGTGTCCACTTGGAGAAAGGATCATGGAAACCGATCTCCTCTTGAGGGACTGCAGAGGCAGGTAAGAAGAGGCAAAATAATCTAATGACGTCACAGATGTGTGAGTTGGCATGAAAGGATTTACACAAACCAGAGAATGTGAGACCCTGAGACTGTTTGTAGCTTAAGGCAGGGCAGTATTTAGCTCGGCTGGGAGAAGACATTCATTCGACCAAGTCTCCCTCCATATTCTGCTCATTCCCATTTATTTTCTGCCTTCTGCCTCATTTAAAAAAAAATTTTTTTAATGTTTATTTATTTTTGAGAGAGAGACATAATGCGAGTGGGTTGGGGCAGAGAGAGAGGGAGGCACAGAATCTGAAGCAGGCTCCAGGCTCTGAGCTGTCAGCACAGAGCCTGACGCGGGGCTCGAACTCACGGACTGCGAGATCATGACCTCAGCCAAAGTCGGACGCTCAACCGACTGAGCCACCTAGGCACCCCCTGCCTCATTTTTTAAAGTCACCAAATCCCCAATTTTTTTAAATAGCATGCTATTTGATTTCCTTTTCAGGTAACGAAAGGACAACTAATTTTTAAATTATTTATTTAGACTTCGCTGATGAGCAGGTCGCTTTTCTATTATATCTAGATCTTAAAGTTGCATTTGCCTTCTTGCCTTGGCTGTTTCTGGTTTTATTCTTGTCAGACTTTTCACTTCTTTTGCATTCTAAAGTTATTTAGACACAAGCACTTGGTGGCCCTCAGATCCTCATTTATCTAGCAACCTTTTTACATTGTCCAGCTCTTTTTTTCAAGGTCATTTCTTAGTTTGCTTTCACTCATAGTGTTTAAGGGCCAACAGGGTGCTTTGGGCTTAGATTTTCCCCTCGCTCTGTTGAAATCCACTTCCTTAAAAATGTCTCTACTTAAAAAATATCTATTGTCTGAAAGTTGCCCCTTCACCTCCCCAGACTCCATCCAGTTTCTCCACACCGCACTCAGACTTACCTTCCGCTTTCCCAAGGTTTCAGCTGTTTGTGTGGTTCGCTCTCAAAGGCATGGTGCAAACAGGACTTCCTATGGATACTGGTTTTCCAGCAGCCAACTGGTTCAACTTCCTCCGTCATCACTAATTCCCAAAACTTGGTGGTCACCTGGGACCAACTGTCCCCACTTCACTTGGGAACGAGCCCCTTATTTCTTGCTCTTCCTGGTGCCTTTTTGCCAGCATCTTTATTATTTATACCACAAACCAGAGGACAAGGTGTATATACTTGATGTTAAAAGCACTTCTGTTCTCACTGATCTGTTTTAAGCTTGCGTGAAGATTTATAGTTGACCAAGCAGTAGATGCTTATGTTCTCGTAAAATTCAAATAGTTATGATGCTGTGACGTAACTCTCATTATTATGTCAGCTTTGCAGAGATCTTGAAAGGCTTAGTGACACGCACGAGGTCACACAGCCAGTAAATTATTTAACCACGGTTCAACTCAGTCCTGGGTTCAGCCACACATTTCTTACTATTTCTCAGTGATTCTGGTTAACCCATGGATGCAATGACCAATATTGACCTTCAGCTCAGCTTCTGAGTCTTTTCCGTATACTAACGACCTAGTGCAGTGGCTTCCGATGTGAGCAATAGTACTCAAGTTTTCTTGGATTTGTCATTTTCCCCCACGTCACATCACATGGTATCCTGCATCATCCCTTTAATGTCACTCTGTTCTGGTCTCTTCTACATGACGATATTAAAATATGCATCTTTATCCATTCTTAGACTCATCTAGTTGAAGTTTCCCTTGGTAGATTATCCAGCACTTTCCCAAGGAAACAGTCGCTCCTGCCGAAAGGAAAACACTGTTTCCACCTAATGCTCTGGTTAACCTAGGGACACTGAGTAGGCACCCTCAAGGCAGGATCCATCTTTCCTTCCAAAAGACCTACTGCTCCCCCAGTTAGCTGGCCCTGGTGTCTCTGATTCTTTTGTCATGGTGGCGATCTGAATCTGCCCTATGGCAAGTGTACAGATAGGAAGCAGCACGGGGCAAGAAAATCAAATAGAAACTGAGAATTGTGTTGCTTCCTATTGGAAATTTGGATCTCCAAGCAAAATTAATGAGTTTCTGGGGTGTTTTAATGGGAGAAAGGCTGTGTCCACGGAGGCTGTGCTACTCTGATGATAACCTATATGAGTAAAACGAAAGAAGGAGGTGGTGCTCGGGCTCTACATTGGAAATCTCTGGCCATCACTACACTCGCCAGTTACTATGTCATTAAATTCCTGATTATTTCACATTCTGACTGATATTTCTTTTTTTTCTCTCTCTCTCCATCAGTTAGAGCTAAAACCTGAGGGCCGAATGCTAATGAATGCAAGA
Source organism: Panthera onca (assembly GCF_046562875.1). Lineage (NCBI taxonomy): Eukaryota > Metazoa > Chordata > Mammalia > Carnivora > Felidae > Panthera > Panthera onca. The sequence continues at coordinate 5,855,079 of NC_138345.1, read as the reverse complement.
TACTTTCTGGAAATGAGTGGCAAGTGATGTTTTGTCTTCTCCTTTGGGGGTGCGGAGGGCGTGGGCCTTTTCCTCGCGTGCAATTTATTTGACTTTTGCAATAATACAGAAGAGAATTGGGAGAAAAGAAAACACAGTGAGTTTTCTTAAAAGTTTTCAGTGGTGCTCAAATATTAGTTGACAATATACTATCTGGGCCAGATACACATAGAATTGTAAAGCACATACAGCGTTAGTTTCCAAAAGGTGTGAACTCAGTGCTCAGTGCTTTTATAGTCTGTCTTTATTTCAGTTTGGGAATGTAACGTAAATATAAAAGGCTCTGTTTATGTGTCACTATGTGTATATACATTGTGTATAAATTAATAAATCAGGGATACCTGGCTGGCTCAGTTAAGCATCTGACTCTTGATTTTTGATCAGGTCATGATCTCACGGTTCGTGGGATTGAGCCTGGCATTGGGGCTCAAGAGAATCCTGCTTTGGATTCTCTCTCTCCCCTTCTCTCTGGCTCTCCCTTCAAAATAAGTAAATAAACATTTATAGATAGATAGATCGATAGATAGATAAACTAGGCAATCACAATCTCAGTAAAATACAAAATAAATGGGACACTCGTAAGTATTTTCCATAATGCTAGTAGCAAAATAATAATGCTTCAAGTTCATCACCTCAAATCCTTTTAGGAACAGGAAGGAAAGCTAAAGAGTTTCATTCCCACATGGTACACAGACGTGGATCAGAGAGTTTACATTTCCGAGCCCTCATGCTTGGTGCCTGTGACAGCCTGTCTCTTCCTTCTGTTGCATTTGTACTGTCACCAAAGGTCTGTGTAAATAAATCAAATGCTGCTACTCATAAAACCCTAAACCTCAGGGTGGATCTGTGTACTTACGGATTACAAATTGATTTTGTTTTTTCCTGAATTACTTTTACTACCAAGAAACAAGTTTTAGTGTAGATTTATGGTGCTTTCTGGGTCTGGGCTTAACATATACAATGTCTCTGGCTCCAGATTCAAGCAAATGCATTAAAAAATATATATGATGAGATAATCGGGGAAACTTGAACCCTCACCAGACATTTGGTGATATTGAGACATTGTTATACATTTTTCAGGTGCGAAGATGGTATTATGGTTTTATTTCCTTTTTTTTTTTATTTTTTTTTTAACGTTTATTTATTTTTGACACAGAGAGAGACAGAGCATGAACGGGGGAGGGTCAGAGAGAGGGAGACACAGAATTGAAACAGGCTCCAGGCTCTGAGCTGTCAGCACAGAGCCCGACGCGGGGCTCGAACTCATGGACCGTGAGATCGTGACCTGAACTGAAGTCGGACACTTAACCGACTAAGCCACCCAGGCGCCCCTGGTTTTATTTCTTAAAACAGGTACTCATCTTTAACATACAATACCAAAATACTTATAGATAATATCATACCAGGAATTTGCTTCAACACAACCCGTTGGTATGCAGGTATGGATAGTAGATAGGGTATATTGAAAAAGAGTGGTGGTCATGGACTTGTAATTATTGAAGCTGGATGATCAGTGCTGGGAAATTGATTACGGTATTTGCTCAACTTTGGTATGGATTCAAAATTTTCCATAATAATGCCTTTTTTTTTTTTTTTTTTTTTTTTGGTAAAGAAGTGAATTCCTAAAGAGGCAGCAATACAATCTGAACTTTTCTTCTTTTATCTTGTAGAGGCTCTAGAAACATAATACTTGGCATTGGACTATTTCTGAGTTGGCCAAATGATACAGAGTGGTTGTAGGAAGCTGAATAACCAGGCCTGCCTAAAAAGCGAAAGTGCTGGCCCAAATGATAATTCCAGTGGTGTTCAGTTCCCTCAGGTAGAGGAAGTGTGTTCTTCCCATTAGTTCAACACATGATCTAATGTAAACTGAAAGAAGTCTTCTATGAGAATGCCAAGTATTTGGGGTAAATGATTTAAAGACTGCTGCTTTGAGAAACGGTTCATGGTTACTCATCCTATGGCTATAGAACTTCAATTTTCTGTTAGAATGAGAGAGAATATGGGGCACCTGGGTGGCTCGGTCGGTTAAACATCTGACTTCAGCTCAGGTCATGATCTCACAGTTTGTGAGTTCGAGCCCCGCATCGGGCTCTGTGTTAACAGCTCAGAGCCTAGAGCCTGCTTCGGATTCTGTGTCTCCCTCTCTCTCTGCCCCTCCCCTGCTCATGTTCTGTCTCTCTCTTTCTCTCTCAAAAATAAATAAACATTAAAAAATTTTTTTAAAGATTTAAAAAAAGAATGAGAGAGAATATTCAGATAAGGTGAAAACAATGATATTTCACAGATTGTGATTACTCAAGTCCAGGAAGGGTTTTTTTTTTAAGAGTAAAATTTTGTCATATTTAAAATTTTTTATATCTAGACCCACACTGAGACTCCATTTCTAAATTTTTATATATCCCAAAGCTCTATTTTTAGCAAACACTATTAAGGAATAACCCAACTAGGAAATTCCTTATTGATGACCGGAAGTATACAATTTCATTCCATTGTAAGAATGTTTATTACTATATATAAAAAAAAATAGTTTTCGGAAGGATTCAAAAAACCAAGACACGAGTTCTCATACTCAAGAGCTTAAGCCTAGATCAAAGAGGTGGTAGAGACTGAACAATTAGAGAAGAATTTAGTCCTAGGCCACATAAATACTGATTAAGCAAGAGGTCAGTATGGGTTGCCTTCATTCCAGAAAATTCCATAGGAGTGGACATTGAAAGATAGGCAGAGTTGAATTTGCAAAGAAGAGGGATTGTTTTCTAGAAGGAGAACATGCAGGTTTAAGCACAAATATTAATGCATTGCAGAACTGTGGGAAGACCAGTCTGGACAGATCAGAGGGCCCTTGCTAAAATCAGAATGAAGAATCCAAGATAGATCTTGGAGGACTTGAATCAGGCAAGAGGAGTGTGCAGACCTAGGAAAGTCACCAACAAGGAGTCACAGTCCCATAACAAGCAGGCCATGTTATGTTGAAAGTATTTGGGGGAAATTGCTTGTGTCAGAATGTGGGACAGATCTGTAAAAGGAGATAGACTGGATAGGGAGAGAGCCTACACAATTTCATTTTTTCAGTGGAGAGGTGATGAGAATCTGGTCTAGGGGCATCGCTATAGGAATGAAATAAAGAGCCCAAAAGAAAATAAGATTTCACGGCAGTTTAGATGAAAGGGTATGCCCATTATAAGCGCATGGTTGAAGTGCTTTATACTTCTTTAAAAATGAGAGTTGAATGAAGGGGAAAACATTGACCGTATTTATTAAAATAAGTAGAGTAGGAAAATGATAATAGGAGTGGTAGGAGTGGGGGATATGGGAAGAGAAAGCAATTGGGGGAGGACACAGAATTCAGTCTTGGATAAAGTTTAAGATAACGTCATGTCGGGGCGCCTGGATGGCTCAGTATGTTGAGCGTCCGGCTTCATCCATGGCTTGTGAGTTCAAGCCCCGCGTCGGGCTCTGTGCTGACAGCTCAGAGCCTGGAGCCTGCTTCAGATTCTGTGTCCCCCTCTCTCTCTGCCCCACTCCTGCTTGTGCTCCGTCTCTCTCTGTCTTTCAAAAATGAATAAACATTAAAAATTTTTTTAAAAAAAATAAAAAGATAACGTCATGCCTCCCACACCCTCTTTAATGGAAGCATCAATAGTTTTCTACTCTACAGGGAAACAAGTTGTTCACTGCTCTCCACACACAAATCACTCCATTCTCTTTTAAAATCCTCATTCATTGGGGCTCTGTCAGTTACCATCTCGCTCTTGATTTTGGCTCAGGTCATGATCTCATGGTCCATGGGATCAAGCCCTGTGTCAGGCTCCACACTGCTAGTGCAGAGTGCAGAGTGCTGCTTGGGATTCTCTCTCTCCTCTCTCTGCCCCTCCCCTGCTCATGTTCTCTCTCACTCTCAAAAATAAATAAACTTAAACAGAGGAACAACTTACTTCAGAAAAAAAAAAAACATAAATGCCAGAAGAATTCAAGAAATTCTGAGCTTTTACACAGTTGCTCTCTTGTAATGACCAAAATGGTTAGAGGATAAAGAAAATCAGAGAAAGGACCAAGGGAGTCAACTTATTTCTAGTACTTTCTGACCTTTAAAAAAAATTTACAGTATTCTAGTTTGACACTCAGACTGTGTGTGTGTGTGTGTGTACATATAATTTTTTACAGTAATACAGTAGGGTTCCCAGAATAACTCACTTCCATTGCCTGAATTCAAAAGTAATTTTATACTTTATTGCATTTCATCTGGACCAAAATAGAAATGAGTCAAATCTTACTGACAAACCACCGACTCCGCCAGTCACAAGTTGTAAATAGATCTGCTTACATCAGAACTTGTGGAAAATGGCAGTTGCCTCAGTGACCCTGAATTCAACCCCTCATTCGCCAAACCCAATTATTTATAGCTCAGTTCCAAATAAGAAAACTTACATGACCTAACCTTAAAGTATTAGGCAAAGTATTATGTCTCATCTGTGGAACTTTTTAGAGAGTTACAGGGAATGCTCTTTATCGGGGAATTTGGAGTTGCCATAAAACAGACCTGTGGACCACCGTAGAGAAGACTTTAGTCATAAAATGTAGCCTAGGACTTGGGTGGATTCCTAGGGGAGAGGTCTCCATCCATATGCCCCCTGCTCATTATCTACCAATAGGTTTCTCGCCTGGCCACTATTAGGGATGTGGAAAAAAAGGTATCATGTCAGGGACATTTGTATCAAACGTGTTGTCAGACCCTGCCACTACTTAGCCAGAATGGAAGTAATCTGGTTTAAATATTGTCAATTCTTTCTATTTGTGAAATATGAGCCTCTTACTCTTGCTAAACTTCCATGTTTTATGCTTGTATAAACACAAGAAATAGAATAAATAATCTAAGAATCTTCCAAGGTATTTAAAATTATAATTTTAATTTTTTTTAATTTTTTTAAATGTTTACTCATTTTTTGAAAGAGAGAGTGCAAGAGAGAGAGGGAGACACAGAATCCAAAGCAGACTCCAGGCTCTGCACAGAGCCTGACGTGGGGTTTGAACTCACAAGCTGTGAGATCATGACCTGAGCTGAAGTCCTATGTTTAACTGACTGAGCCACCCAGGCACCCCTAAAATTATAATTTTAGAACTTATAATCATTAAATTCATTATCCTTATTTCAATAATGATGATTATCTTTTTTAATCCTTTCTTATTTACTATTTTATTCTTTCTTGCATGCTGGGGTTTTCATCACACTGTTGAGCCATGACTGCCTTGCTATTGTGTGTTTTCTTTGAGTCTGGGCTTCAGCCAGGAAATCACTAGTATTCTAGCCTTTTGGGAAGATGTCATCAGGGCATAGGGCACTATAGACAGTGACTACCATAGTACCTTCACCAATAGCCAGAACCCAGGGTGAACTGAAGAAATTAATGTGATGATTTGATATAAATGACTAGGTTACATCCAGGATTACCTAGACATTAACAAATGATTGCAGTGATCTATTAATTTCTGGCTTTGTCTACACTGACCAGCATAGTCTGTAGCTGGTGCACCTGATTACTATAGACGTCAGGAACCAGAGCATAAACAACTTTCGAAAGTGGTTTTGCCCTCACACACAAGTCTAGCTACCTCCTCTCAGTCTATTGGACCCTGCCCATAAACAACCAGATGTAAAGCATTCTGGGAGATTTAAAAAAAAGTGCTATTTCTAAGTTGCTGTCAGTAACCACAGTATTCTCTAGAATTACAGGCAGAAAAGTATTTGCCACTTCCTGCTTTTTCTGGCTGACTCATCATTGACAGCGAATAGGAGAGGTTGATAAATACCTTGAAAGTTCTGACCTCTGGTTTTAAAAATGGAAAGAGGATAGCTCAGCTCAGTCAGAGAGGAGTGAAGGATTGAGCCAGTAATGCAACCTCATTGTTTCAACCCTATAGTAATACACCCTGTGATAATTCTGTATCATATAATTGAAGAAAGAAGCTTAGTGCTATACCAACCTTAATAAGTACTTGGAATTTTACTGGTGTCGATGCTTGCCTAATTCCTTGTCCGTCTCTACCCCTTCCCCATCTCCCCATCCTCCCCACCCAGTTGTGACAGCCATATCGCAGAACTTCACTTTGTTCTCTGTCCTTCCTGTTCCTGCAGACACAAAGGATATGAGTGAATTCGAGTCTGAAGGCTTCTTTGCTTTGCATCACCGCCGAGGAGCCATCAAACAGGCCAAAGTCCACCACGTCAAGTGCCATGAGTTTACCGCCACCTTTTTCCCACAACCCACATTTTGCTCTGTCTGCCATGAGTTTGTCTGGTATGGTAACTTGGCATTTTACTCCAAGCTTCCCGTTACGCATTTTGTCCCATCCTCCTAACCTGCCAGGGCTGGCAGGCTCTACCTCAGTGGGATGTGCTGGCATAAATACTACATGAGCCTTTTCACTGGCCTCACCTGGATGGATGAAGCTGAAAGTGTGATTCTATACAGTATTTTCATAATGTGACCCCTAGAGAGCAAGGAAGCCAGCTCTAGCAGGAATAATTTCTAAGAACTTTAGCTTCTGATTAAATGGGGGCTACTGGGGGTAAGAGGGAAGGACAGAAGAGGGAGACTTCTTTACTGCTGGCACAGTTTTACAGTCGAAAGTTCTACCACCTTGATAGCCCAACTGTGCTGGTACTAATGTGTGCAAAAGGAAACACTTCTGCATTGGAGCTAATAGGTTTAGATGTTTACAGGGCTCTCGGGTGTCTTAGCAGTCTTCAGACAGAGATCAGTTCAAGCCTCAGTAGGCACATAGCAAAGGCGATGGGACAGCAGAGACCTGAAATGACTCTTGTCTCAGGTTTTAGCCTCCTCACCTCTTGGTGGGGGTGTTCTTTTCTTTGAGCATTCATCAACACACAACCTCAGCCTAGCTAGGGTAACCAAAGGTCAAATAGTGTTTTGGTGTATTTCCACCAACTGTTTTCACTGAATGACTAGAATCACCTTCCTTTCTAATAGTGTTACACGGGAATGGGTCTTAAGCTTAAGAATTTAGTAATTGCAAATATTATCAGACACTCAGAAAAAATAAACCATCATACAGGTGTCTTTACCCATCCGTACTGAGCTTAGAGAGACAATGACTTTTTACATGTAGGACATAGAAATTTGCTGCTAGGTGCCTGTGATGCATTTTCAGTCAGTCATTTTCATCTCTACGTGTTGGTTTGGAAAATTCACAAGTGAGGGGGAAAACAAAAGCTCCTCGTTTATTTAACTATCAGACTTTTAACAAAGCAGCTTAAAAAACAAACAAACAGGGGCGCCTGGGTGGCTCAGTCGGTTGGGCGTCCGACTTCGGCTCAGGTCACGGTCTCACGGTCCGCGGGTTCGAGCCCCGCGTTGGGCTCTGGGCTGATGGCTCAGAGCCTGGAGCCTGCTTCCGATTCTGTGTTCCCCTCTCTCTCTGCCCCTCCCCCGTTCATGCTGTGTCTGTCTCAAAAATAAATAAACGTTAAAAAACAAACAAACAAACAAATATATTAACACTCTTGGCCAGTGATAGACCAGGGCTGCTGATCAGTAAATGCTCTGATAGTAGGAAGCTATGAGATCTTGCTTACCTTTTAATGTTTGTGATGCTGTTGACTTGAACATCCAAATAAATCAAACATCTGCTTTATTGCAGGGGTCTGAACAAACAAGGCTACCAGTGTCGACGTAAGTAAGAAGGGTCTCTGTTGTATTACTGTCATTCTTTGTATTTAATTGTTCCTTCACTTCTGAAAATCTTAAGCGACAATCATTTCTTTCCAGAGTGTAATGCGGCAATCCACAAGAAGTGTATCGATAAAGTTATAGCTAAGTGCACAGGATCAGCTATCAATAGCAGAGAAACCATGGTATGTGTTTAAGTTCCTCTTTTTTGTCTGAAATATGAGAACTCTTTATCCTGACATTAAATTTTACAACTCACTAATTTTTAGCACTGCCTGAGCTTGAATCCTTACGCATATCAATGAACGTCAATCTCCCTAAAACCCTTTCCTCTTCAATAATGATTGTTACTGAGATCCAAAACTAGAGGATGAATAAGAAAAGACTAATAAGAATATCGATGACTCTACCTTTTCCAGAAAAGCATGATAGAAAGTGGCCAGAAAACACAGTTTGGGGCAATTATATGAGAACGACTCTCGTGGCATCTAGAGCTAGAAGGGACAGTTAAAGAATAGAGGAAAACAATTATAAAATGCCTGTAAGCATTTACACGGTTTGTATGAGATGTAACAGAAATGTAATTCTTATGTGGAGAGGCAAGTGTTTCTTTCATAACGAACTTTGAGGCATATGGCGTGGAAACAAGTTACCCCCTAGGAAAGGGAAGCAGACCCGGAAAGTCAGGCACACTTCCTTTTCCTGTATTTCCTTCTTCATTCAACAGGTATTTAGTGTGTATCTAATACATGAAAGATACTCTACTATAGACAATGCACAGCAGAGCCAAAACAGACCCGGTCCTGCCTTTATGGACCTTACCATAAAATTAGGGAACTACGTAATTAACAACAATGTATTGTTTCCATTTATATTAAGTGCTAAGAAAATAGCCAACAGGGTGTGATGGTGGAAAATAACTGAGTGACCTACTTAAACCAAAGGTCAGGGAATCTCCCAGGGAGGGAGCATTTAAGCTGAGAGCCTCCAGACAGAAAAGGCCCCAAGGGGGAAAGAGTCCGCATGTTCTAGGACCTGAAATGAGACCATGAGGCTGAAACAGCAAGGGCAAGAGAACAAATAGAACACGAATTTGGGGAACTTGGCAGGACCTAGATTGGATGGAGGTTTTTAGACCCCAATGAAGTGGTTGGATTTTATTTGACCTATAGTGGGAAGCCCACTTGGTGACTGCTGTAGGGAAATGGTGGGTTGAGGTGTGAACATAAAAAACCAGAGGTGACTACAGAAGTTCCCCTAAGGGGGATGGTTGGTGTTACCAGTATGGTAACAATGGAGGCGGAGCAAAGTGAGCAGATTTTCAGGTGATTGCCATGTTAGAAATGACTGGATTTGCCAGTGGATTGGATGTGAAAAATAAAAGAGAGGGAAATAAAGATGATGCCCAGGTTTTTGTCTTGAGCAGTGGGGTAGAGGCAGAACCATAACAATTTAAGACTAGAGGAGAAATTACTATTTCATTTTTTAATAAGTCCAACCTGAGATGCCTGTAGACATCCAAGTAGAGATATCAGTGGACAATTTTATATGCACTTGGAATTTATATGAGCCCATAGACCGAATATATAAATTCCCCAAAGGAATCTAAAACTGCATTAGGTAGAAGAGAAGGAGCTTGGGATAATGACTGAGAATAAGAGTTCAGAAAAGGCTCTCCATATATTAACAGTAAATGAGGTTACAGAAACCAGAAAGCAAAGGGGTCAATTGTGGTCATTGCCACTAAAATAAGGACCACATGGAGATATCTGGGGTCCTTGATCCAAGACATTTCAAAGAATTGTAGAGTGTCCGCTTCATTGACCAGCACTGAAGGTTCCTGGAAGTTGATGACATGGGCACAATTTATGTGCTAATACTATCAAGAAGACTAACCTGAAGCTCACTGAAGTAGAACAGTAGCTGGAAAGAGGTGTGACCCAAAGGATGGCAGTACTCCCATAGCTGGAGAAAGATGAGAGATGGATGAAGCTTGAGAGAGGGAAAACCAGAGCAGTCAGGAGGGAAGAAGTCCACCCTTGGCAAGAGGGGAAGATGTCCAAAGCACATGTGGAGATGAGTCTGTGATGGACAGACCGATGGTTCATCAATTGTAGCAGAAAGGGAGGAGAAGATGGCTGCAGATGACAGTGGGTTGTAGATTTGGGGGCAGGAAGGTGAGAGAGCTTCCCTTAGACAGCTTACTACTTCAGTGCAGTCTGGAGATGGGGGAAGGAAGAAGAGAAAGCAGCAAGTGGCTTTGAGGAGAAAGGATCTGTGAGAGAATTTTCTTGGGAAAGCAAGGTGGTTAGAGAACGGCAGTAGGAGTACCAAGGACAGTGAAAAGTCCACCTGAGTTTGAAGGGCCAGCCTGCCAGGTGTGGGATTTTCTCCAGCCATGGGGCAGGCACAGAGAAGGCAAATTGATTGAATTTTTGCAGAGCAGAGTATCTCCTAAAATTTAGAGTTGGAAAGGGGACAGTCTCCTATTACAGGTGACTCTCCTAAGGCCTAAAGAGGTTAAAGTAGTTCCTCCATAGTCAACCATCTATAATATAAGTAGCCAGGCTGGGACTGAATTTCAGGTCTCAATCTCCCAGAGCAGTGGTGTTGGGGGTTCCCCCTGCCCCAGTTTTATTGAGAAGTAATTGACATACATCATTGTATAAGTTTAAGGCATACAGCATGATGGTTTGATTTACATATACTATGAAATCATTACCACGATGGGTTCAGCTAACATCCATCACCATTCTGGAAAACAGTGTGGAGGTTCCTCAAAAAATTAAAAATAGATCTACCCTATGACCCAGCAATAGCACTGCTAGGAATTTACCCAAGGGATACCTACAGGAGTGCTGATGTATAGGGGTACTGGTACCCCAATGTTTATAGCAGCACTTTCAACAATAGCCAAATTATGGAAAGAGCCTAAATGTCCATCAACTGACGAATGGATAAAGAAGTTGTGGTTTATACATACAATGGAATACTACTCGGCAATGAGAAAGAATGAAATCTGGCCTTTTGTAGCAACGTGGATGGAACTGGAGAGTGTTATGCTAAGTGAAATAAGTCCTACAGAGAAAGACAGATACCATATGTTTTCACTCTTATATGGATCCTGAGAAACTTAACAGAAGACCATGGGGGAGGGGGGAAAAAAGTTACAAAGAGGGAAGGAGGCAAACCATAAGAGACTCTTAAAAACTGAGAATAAACTGAGGATTGATGGGGAGTGGGAGGGAGGGGAGGGTGGGTGACGGGCATTGAGGAGGGCACCTGCTGGGATGAGCACTGGGTGTTGTATGGAAACCAATTTGACAATAAATTTCATCTTAAAAAATAATAATAATAAATAGATAGAATAAAAATAGAAAACAGGATTTCTCCTTGTGATGAAAACTCTTAGGATCTACTCTCTTCCTTGTACATCACCCAGCCATGTTGGTTGTGGTCACCATGCTGTAGGTTCCATCCCCAGGATTTATCTATCTTATAAATGGAAGTTTGTACCTTTTGACCACCTTCCTCCACTTACCCCTGCCCCCCAACCCCCTGCCTCTGAGAACCACAAGTCTGATCTCTTTCTATGAGTTTTGGGGGGGGGGGTTGTTTTTGGTTTTGGTTTTGATTCCACATATAAGTGAGATGATACAGTATTTGTCTTTCTCTGCCAGACCAGTGTTTTGTTTGTTTAAACCAAATCACCACCTCGCAACCTGCCTTTCTGCTCTACCTGATGCCTTCAGCTTTCCTGGAAAAATCACAAATTATAAGAATGTCTCTTAACCTCAATGGCTAATGTCCACTGGAAATAGAATGAGAGCCACGAGTATAATTTTAAATTTTCAGGTATCCTCACATGAAAATTAATGAGATAGTTTACGTTCTTTTTCTCTTACAAAATCTTCAAAATGCAGTGTGTATTTTATACTGATAGTGTATCGTTTTACCGCCTTGCAGGTGCTCACTTGGCCCACATGGCTCAATGAATATCATATTGGAAAGTACAAATCTATAGTCTTTCCCAGACATATCTTGAACTATTTGAGCTTGGGGTTTAGATTTGAGGGAGAAGACTCCCAGCCTGGACCTTGTCATTAATTGTTCATATTTACATGGGAATGTTTATACAAACTGAGATCTGAAAATTATTTTTTCTTGGTTGAAAATGAGTAGAAGAGGTTCTAGGCAACTTTTAAATAATTTCAAACAGCCATTCTAATGACCCGATGGTGGCTAACATCCTCGGTGGTAATATTAGATACATCACCGTGAATGAATAGGTCGTCTTTGCTGTGCACATCCCCAAGGGAATTGTCTAATTAAGAACTTCTGGAGAGATGATAAGTCTTAGGTAAAACTTTCTTTCTTACACAAAGAATATCGGTATTCTTACCAGGAATCAAACCTCCTGATGCTGTGGCTGCTGATGCTGTTCATGTGATACGGCTGGCTAACGGAGATAATTTCAACTCCAGAAAACTAAAAACAAAACAAAACAAAAAAATCCTGCTGTATATCTACCACCAGCATCCCTCTCTCATCTCCCCTCTCCCCATCCCCTAAATCATCAGGTTCATTTTGTTGGAGAAAGGGTAACGGTGAAAGGATATAGGCTGATTCTGACTTTCGACTTGTAGACGTCCTAGCCCACTCGCTCGTGTGCGACCTAGACAAGAGTCTTGCCCTCTCTGTGCTTAACCTCCCCATGTATCAAGTGAGGATTCTAATAGAGGCGACTTCCAAGGGGGTATTTGCAATATCACGTGTGTGAGAGGTAATATGTGCGGCATACTTGTCCCCAGCACCTGGCAGGCCCCTTTCCCTGCCTGTCACCCCCTCCATCCACATGTAAGAGCTGTGACATGCTTCACACATAGGCTTTTATACTGTTAAGCCCATAGCAGTGTTTCCCCTAGAGGAAGTATTACGTAAACATCTTCCAAAGGTTAGCATACTCGCTCTGGGTTGAAAAAGAAAAGGAAGTATTTGTACGAAAATAGGAAGGGCAGTGCAACGTTTACTTAGATCCCATTTAGATAAGTTACTCCAGTCCCCTCTTCCTGAAGCTGTGGGCCTCTCTGTGGGAACGCCCCACACGTTCAGCTTACTCCAGGTTACCCGACGTCTGCATATTACGCACTTGGCCCTTGCCTGGAAGAGCTAATGGCTGCCTGCCTTCTTTGGCCATGGCCAGAAGGGTTGACAAGTAACACTTATGCCCTGAAGTGCACATTGTTCCAGTGTTTTCAGCGCTCTGTTGGACTCGAGTGCCTGCCAAGACACCCAAAGTTGAAAAGCGGGGACACGCGTTTGGTCACACGTTCTTCCTTTTTTCAGTTCCACAAGGAGAGATTCAAAATTGACATGCCACATAGATTCAAAGTCTACAATTACAAAAGCCCGACCTTCTGTGAGCACTGTGGGACCCTGCTGTGGGGCCTGGCGAGGCAAGGACTCAAGTGCGACGGTGAGTCCAATGGGAAAGGAGCGTGGGCCCCGTTGAGGGCCCCCTAAGGGGTGGCTCTGCAGCCTTGATGGAGAGCATGAGGGAAGGGGGGAGGAGAGAGGCTGGACTTCTCCAGCTGGCCCAGATGACCCCGACGTCTTGAATGTGAAGTGCCCAAGATGAGACACCAGTGCTGTTCCTTCCTTTCCACCCCCAACACCTTAATCCTTGTAGCCCAGAGAAGTGCAAGCCCGTTGAGTCTAAATGTCAAGTCTCCTGACCTGTCCCCCTTCTCTTGTTCCCTGTTGTGCTGGGGAGAAAGGAAGATAGTATTTTCCCTGACTGGCCCCCCGGCTGGGACCTGCCCTGCCGTGTCTCAGTGTTCGGAGCCTGCCCCTTCTGACCCTGCCTCTCTCCCTCACACCAGCCCTACAGATTCTCTGTGTAGCCCATCAGGGAGCAAGCCCAGCTCATCTGCTTGGCTGATGGATGGTCCTGCACATGAGAATTCTGTGACTGAGACCGTAGGCTCTGGGCCCTAAGCGTGCTGCAAACTCACAGTGCCCAGTAAGAGGCCCACCCCTCTTACCATTCTCCCTCCTCTGATCTCCCCTTGAAGGCTGGCATTCAGCTGGCAATACAGCCGGACTGAGCCTACAGCTCTGCACTCGTCAAGATTTTTAGACCTGCCCTGAGAAAGAGTAAACAGCACCACAATGCTCTAAAAGTTCAAATGGCTAAGGCGATAACCTCTAGACACCGAGATGCTGTCACATCAGGATTAGGCCGGAGGGAGGGAAAGATTCCCACAAGCCACTTCTGCCTTTTGAGTGGGGCTGGGGGTGGAACAGGGCCAGATAGACTTTCGAAAAGGAGGGAGTTCTGCTGCGGCAGAGGCCTTTCTGTTTTGAATGATTAAAGGTAGAAGCCACTTTACTTTTTCTTGGTCACCCCATTTTGTTTTATGCCACTGGTTAAATCTTCTGCAATTCTTATCTTTTTTTTTTTTTCAAACTTCTTTAAATTCAAGTTAGCTAACCTACAGTGTAGTTTGGTTTCTGGAGTAGCGCCCAGTGATTTGTCCTTTCCATATAACATCCAGGGCTCATCCCAACAAGTGCCCTCCTGAATGCCCATCCCCCGTCTAGTCCATTCCCTCCCCTCCAGCAACCCTCAGTTTGTTCTCTGTAGTTGAGAGGCGCTATGGTTTGCCTCGCTGTCTGTATTTATCTTATTTTCCCTTCCCTTCCCTTCCCTTCCCTTCCCTTCCCTTCCCTTCCCTTCCCTTCCCTTCCCCTCCCTTCCCCTCCCTTCCCCTCCCCTGTGTTCATCTGTTCTAGTAATAAAGGCAAGGATCCCCTTCAACAGCCTTCTCTTCCTCAATCCCGTTGCGTTTACACGCCCGGTGGAGTCTGGAGTGACGTGTTAGTGGAGGCAGGAGGAAGGTTAGGCTTTCAAACCATCACTGAAGGCAAAACCCAGATGTAGTGCAACTTCACCTCAATAATCCCTCCGTAGCCCAGAAGTGCCACTGAGCACCTTGCTGTTTATACCTGCTCGAGAGCACACAGGTGGGCCTAGTAGTCTGGAGGATCTTTAGGAGTTCATCGGCAAGAAGTAATTCCCGAATGGAACAAGCAGGGCACGAGTGATGGCTCCCCTGGTCCTCTGATGGTCTCTCTCACAGCTCAGGTTTCCCCTCCCTGGAGCCTGAGCGCCTCAGCTGCCCGGTGGTGCCCACAGCCTGTCTCTGCCTCTGAGCTTAGAACCCTCTACGGGGGTTCCTCGCCATTGTTTCACAGCCATTGTTTCTGTTCCGTCCTCCCTAACGTTCTTTCTCCTCCGTTCCCTTCTCTTTCCCTGTCTCCCCCCACCTCCTGCATGCCAGGCAGCCCCTCTCCACTCTCCCTTCCTTTCCTCTTCCCTCTTCTCCCCTCCCTTCCTCCCCAGCACCCTCTGTAGGTATCTGGCCGATACCTACAGACATCCCTGTGTCCTCACCCCCCATGCCCTTGACTGCACCTCTCCTCCCTCTCTACTCTCTGGACTCTGTTCCTCTGCCTTGGCCCTGCTCTTTCTATCTTGTTCTTTTCTAAGCCACCTTCATAAGTAGGGCCTCCCTTTGTCTTGATTCTGTCTCCTTTCCTCTGTCCACTTTAATTCCCATGAAAATCATCGTCCAAAGGGCCTGTTTGCACTCAAAGAGATCAAGTTGTCACCTCATAGGTTAGTAACAGAGACATAGGACATTACCATAGTGGGGGTGGGGCCTGCCTTCATGCCAGAGCATCCAAGACAAGCTTAGATCTGGCTACCATGTTAAAAAGCAAAGTGAAACTTCCCACTGCTTCATGCTGAGTCCTCGCCAACTGCCTCCCTTTGCCTTGCGGTACTAAGGAAATGCAGCTGGGACTTCCCAGTGTGCAACCCGCAGAAACACATCCAGTAGGAGTCGTGCTGAAATTCACAAGGGCAGAAAGCCATTATAAACAGCATCGTGACTACATTAAGGGCTTTAGTCATACATAAAAGATTTCACTTAGAATGGATTTGGGTTCTATCATGCAATATACCGGGACAAGTACTGGTTTATATTTACATAGAAAATGCTATTTTATTATGAACTGTCGGAGGAAGAGTCAGCCAGTTAAAACTAAAGGCTGAAGCCTGCTCAAATTCCACTTCAATAGTTTAATGTATATCTCTTTGGAATAGATAATGAAGATAAAAGACTAGTTGTTGAGCATCTGTTTGATGCCAATCACTGTACTAAGCTCTTTGCACACAAACGGGTTAATAAGCAGGTAAGAGTATGGGGCACCTGGGTGGCTCAGTCGGTTGAGCATCCGACTTCGGTTCAGGTCATGATCTCAAGGCTCGTGAGTTCGAGCCCTGCATCAGGCTCTATGTTGACAGCTCGGAGCCTGGAGCCTGCTTCAGATTCTGTGTCTCCCCCTCTCTCTGCCCCAACCCACTCGCATTCTGTCTCTGTCTCTCTCAAAAATAAACAAACATTAAAAAAAAAAAAAAAGCAGGTCATAGTAAAAGTGCGTTGTTTTATAGCCTCTCTTGCCTAATGCCGTTATAACAAATGCTACTGATGGACTTGACAGAATGAAATAGGACTTGAAAACAGAATTCTATCAGCTGGAGTTTGAAAATCTTACATTAGATTTTTTTTTATTGTAATAGCAGTGTTTCATAAGCAGAATTTCATTTTTCTAAACCAATGACTTGAAGTAGTAGCTGTCTTTCTACAGACGCCCTGGTCCACACACATCCCAATCCAGGAAGGCTCACGGGATCACAGAAAGTGGAGGGTGGACCTTCACTGCACTTTTTTCAAGACTCATAAATTGGAATATTCCCCGAGAATCATAGGACTTAGAGCTAGATCATTTGGTTCAACCAGCCCAACTCTCCCATATGGGGAGAATGGCCTCCAGGCCACTTCCCCTCTCCCCACTCCCATCCCGAAGCACAGACCACACCCACCACGCATGCAGGCTGAGGCTTCAGCCTAGAGGGGAGGGAAGCTCCTTGCACCCCATGTGGGGAAGGGGATACTTGGGCTCCAATCTAGAGTGGAAGTGAACCACCTTCTATCCTGGCATGGCACATTTCCACCAGAGAGAGCCAGCATCGGTGCTCTTCTCTCAGCAATGGCATAGTCTAAATGCATACCGACAGCAGCCTTCCTCCTCTGTCAGCAAGGCTCTGCTTCTGCTTCCGGTGGGAGTCCTTCCCCAGCACCACATCCAGGAGCCTCTGGTCTGTGTGTGTAGTCTTGGGAAGGGGAGGTGGACGCGTGGTGGCATTGTAGAAGCACTGCCCTCATTTATTTGTATTCAGTGTCTCCTGCTGCTGGGAAGATGGCTCTAGGGATTTGCCAATCGTTCTTCAATGTATGTGTACCTGAAGCAGACCTGTGCAAAGTCCGCTCAGTGAGTTCTGTTCCTCTGGCTCACAGTGTCTCTTTCTCCTTTGCAGCATGTGGTATGAACGTACATCACAGATGCCAGACAAAGGTGGCCAACCTTTGTGGCATAAATCAGAAGCTGATGGCCGAAGCACTGGCAATGATTGAGAGCACTCAACAGGTAGGAGAGGCTTTTAGGTTAAGTTCCTCCAGTTTCAACTCAGCAAGGACTACTCGAGTCCTCCTTCCCTTTGATCTGTGGAGCAATATGGAGTCTGTTTCTGAGCATTTGCCTTGCCTCTGACTTTCATCCTTATGCCCATATCCACACTCGGAGATATTGATTTACTTCATGCATTTGTATTATATTTTTAGGATCTTAAATTATTTGTGGCATGAGCAGGGGCAGAAACAAATTCATTGAAATCATTGAGGATTCATTACCAGCTTTGTACCTATCTACTGGCTAGAATCATCCCTAAAATGTGCACGGAACACTGAGTCGAGGGCAACTTTTGCCTTGCCGTTTACTCACCTGCACTAGGACTAGAATTGAATTTTTTGTATCTAAGAACAAACCCTCTTGGTGTTGCCTTTGTAAGCTCTCTTTCCATCCATTAACCTTCCATTCTTAATTGTGACCAAATGATGTAGATAGTACGGGAGAAACCAGTTAGCCCCTGGAAAAGTATGAAGGAAGTGAATATGTGCCTGTTCGTGTATAAAATATAATAGGTAGACTCTTACAGCATGTGAGATCCTAAAAGAATGCTGAGGGAAAGAAGGATGTTGGATATGTATGCATTTAGGATTCTTAAACGGATCTCATCCCCGAGGGCAGCAGGCTGAGCTGATGGGGCCGTAGCGGGTGGGTAGGTGGGTGGTCTGACTCTTTGTTTATAATCTAGGCTCGCTGCTTAAGAGATAGTGAACACATCTTCAGAGAAGGTCCCGTTGAAATTGGTCTCCCGTGCTCCATAAAAGGTGAAGCAAGGCTGCCGTGTGTACCAGCATCTGGGAAAAAAGGTAGCTATCCTGATCCTCGGTAGAATCATTGTCAGCAATTAATCTTGGTCAGCCCTAATGGAGTCCTCTAGATTTCAACTCTCCATTTACCTGGTCTGATAGGTGGGAGGCTCCTACTTCTTGGAAGTGAAACCAAAATATGCCCCATTAGGAAACCTTTGTAAGAGGGTGGGAGGTGAGGGCAGGGAGAGAATGGGATATAGGTCTACAGTAGGGCTGCAAACGTTTCCTTGTTTTTAGAATGTTACTTCCTGTCACTGTTAAAAGGTTTTGCAAAATAAATCTACCATGAATTTCAATGGTGGGAATGTCACAGTAGGCCATCCTATTCTATACCTTTGAGCCTTTTGGGGGAAGGTTAAAAGTAGAAAAGGGAAGACTAGTGCAACATACATGACATCGTGGAAGTCCCCCAGCCTACTTTCTGAAAGTAGTTCATGAGAAGATATGCCCACATGAATCCGGGAGATGAATAGTTTCAACATACATTATAAAATATAGGTTTTCCTCACTATCCTAAAGTAGACTATTCCTGTGAAACCTTTTTTTTTTTTTTAATTGAAGT
The DNA here is from genome assembly GCF_046562875.1 of Panthera onca. Lineage (NCBI taxonomy): Eukaryota > Metazoa > Chordata > Mammalia > Carnivora > Felidae > Panthera > Panthera onca. The sequence continues at coordinate 5,836,384 of NC_138345.1, read as the reverse complement.
ATAGTTAACATACAGTGTGACTTAGTTTCAGGTGTACAACATATTGATTCAATAATTCTGTACATTACTCCAAGTTTTTCTGTCACCATAATGATGTTATTATATTGTTATTGACTGTATCCCTTATGCTGTGCTTTTCATCTCTGTGACTTATTTTTTTGTAACTGGAATTTTATACCTCTTAATCCCCTTTATTTCACGCGCTCCCCCACCCACCTCCCCTGTGGCAACCACCAGTTTATTCTCTATATTTAAGAATGTTTTGGGGGGCGCCTGGGTTGCTTGGTCGGTTAAACGTCCAACCTCGGCTCAGGTCATGATCTCACGGTCCTCGAGTTCAGGCCCCGCATCGGGCTCTGTGCTGATGGCTCAGAGCCTGGAGCCTGTTTCAGAGTCTGTGTCTCCCTCTCTCTGACCCTCCCCCTTCATGCTCTGTCTCTCTCTGTCTCAAAAATAAATAAACGTTAAAAAAAAAAGAATGTTTGGTTTTGTTTTGTTTTTTAGATTCCACATATAAGTGAAATTGTATGGAATTTGTCTTTCTCTGTCTTATTTCATTTACCATGATACCCTCCACATCCATTCACGTTGTCACAGTGGCAAGATCTCATTCCTTTTTATGGCTAATATTCCCTTGTATATATATCATAGCTTCTTTATCCGCTCATCTGTTGATGGACACTTGGGTTGCTTCCATATCTTGGCTATTGTAAATAATGCTGCAATAAACATAGGAATGTGTATATCTTTTTTGAACTAGTGTTTTCATTTTCTTTAGGTAAATACCCAGTAGTGCAATTACTGGATTGCATGGTAGTTCTATTTTTAATTTTTTGCGGAACCTCCTACTGTTTTCCACAGTGGCTGGACCAGTTTGCTTTCCCACTGCCACCATACTGTTTCTTTTTCTCCACATCCTCACCAGCTGTTGCTATTTCTTGTCTTTTTGATACTAGCCATTCTGACTGGCATAAGATGATACCTCATTGCGATCTTTATTTGCATTTCCCTGATGATTGATGATGTTCAGCATCTTTTCATATGTCTGTTGGCCATTAGTATGTCTTCTTTGGAAAAATGTCTGTTCAGATCCTCTGGCCATTTTTTAATCTGTTTTTTTTTCGGTGTTGAGTTGTACAAGTTCTTTATATATTTTGCATATAAATCCCTCATCAGATATAGCATTTGCAAATATCTCCTCCCATTCACTACCTTGCCTTTTTGTTTTGTTTATGGTTTCCTTTGCTGTGCAAAAGTTTTTTATTTTGGTATAGTCCCAATAGTTTATTTTTGCTTTCCTTTCCCTTGCCTAGGAGACACATCCATAAATATGTTGCTAAGACTGATGTCTAAGATATTACTACCTGTGTCTTCCTTTAGAAGTTTTATGGTTTAAGGTCTCATACATAGGTCTTAATCCACTGTAAATTTAGTTTTGTGTGTGGTTTAAGAAAGAGGTCCAGTTTTGTTCTTTTGCATATAGCTGTTCAGTTATCCCAACACCATTTGTTGAAAGGACTGTTAAAAAAAAACTCTTTTTCCCCACTGTGTATTCTTGTCTCCTTTGTCATAGATTCACTGACCATATGGGTGTGGGTTTATTTAGGGGAGCTCTATTCTGTTTCACTGATATATATGTCTGCTTTTGTGCTGGTACCATACTGTTTTGATTATTATAGCTTTGTAGTATATCTTAAAATCTGTGATTATGATACTTCCAGCTTTGTTCTTCTTCAAGATCACTTTGGCTATTCAAGGTCTTTGTGATTCCATACAAATTTTAATATTACTCTAGTTCTGTGAAGAATGCTCTTGGTATATCGATAGGGATTAAACTGAATCTGTAGAGTGCTTTGGGTAGTATGGACATTTTAGCAATGTTAATTCTTCCAATCCCTGAGCACAGAATATCTTTCCATTTGTTTCTGTCACTTCAATTTCTTTAGTCAATGTTTTATAGTTTTCAAAGTACAGGTTTCACCTCCTTGGTTAAGTTTCTTCCTTTTACTTTATTCTTCTTGATGCAATTGTAATTCGGATTGTTTTCTTAGTTTTTCTTTCTGCTACTCTGTTATTAGTGTACAGAAATGCAACACATTTCTGTATATTAATTTTGTATTCTTTGACTTTGCATTTTCAGTTCTAATAGGTTTTTTGGTGCAGTCTTTAGATTTTTCCAAATATATGTCATTTGCAAATGTGACAGTTTTACTTTTCCCTTATCAATTCTGATGGCTTTTATTCCTTTTTCTTATGTGATGGCTGCAGCTAGGATTTCTAGCACTGTGTGGAATTAAAGTGGCTTGAGTGGACATCTTTATCTTGTCCTTATCTTAGAGAAAAACTTTTAGTTTTTCACTATTGAGTATGGTGTTAGCTGTGGGTTTGTTATGTATGGTCTTTATTACGTTGGGGTATTCCCTCTAAACCCACTTTGTTGAGAGTTTTTATCATTAAGGTATGTTGTATTTTGTCAAATGGTTTCTCTGCATCTATTGAGATGACCATGTGTTTTTTATCTTTCCTCTTTTTAATATGGTATATCACATTGATTGATTTGCAAATACTGAACTACTCTTATATCCCTGCAATAAAACTCACTTGATTGTGATGAATGACTTTTTTTAATGTATTGCTGAGTTCAGTTTGCTAATATTTTTTAAAGATATTTGCATCTGTGTTAGTCAGAGATATTAGCCTACAGTTTTCTTTTTTTGTAGTTTTGGTATCAGGGTAATCCTGGCCTCATTGAATGAATTTGGAAGTTTTCCTTCCTCTTCTGTTTTTGGTATAGTTTGAGAAGAATAGGTATTAACTCTCTATTTATTTATTTATTTATTTATTTATTTATTTTTAAGAGAGAGAGAGCGAGAGAGAGAGCGAGCGCACGAGCAGGGGAGGGGCAGAGAGAGGGAGACACAGAATCGGAAGCAGGCTCCAGGCTCTGAGCTGTCAGCACAGAGCCTGACGTGGGGCTCAAACTCACAAACTGTGAGATCGTGACCTGAGCCGAAGTCAGACTGAGCCACCCAGGCAACCTCTCTTGTACTCTTTATTATTTCCTTCCTTCCACTATCTTTGGGTTTGTTTTTTTTTTTCCAGCTCATTTAGGTGTAAGGTTAGGTTGTTTATTTCAGATTTTGCTTGTTTTCTGAGGTAGGCCTGTATTGCTCTGAAGTTTCTTTTTAGAACTACTTTTACTGTGTCCCAAAGATTATAGATCATTGTTTTTTCATTTTTATTTGTCTCCATGTATTTTCTGATTTTTTTCTTTGATTTGTTGACCCGTGCATTGTTTAGGAGCATGTTGTTTAGCTCTGTGTGTTTGTGGGGCTTTTTAGATTTTTTTCTTGTAGTTGGTTTCTAGTTTCATACCATTGTGGTTGGAATGGAGACTTGCTATAGCTTCAGTCTCCCTAAATTTATTGACACTTTTTTGTTGCCTAACATGTGATGTATTCTGGAGAATGCTCCACATGCATTTGAGAAGAATGTGTATTCTGCTGCTTTGGGATGGAATATTCTATACATGTCTGTTAGGTCAATCTGGTCTAACATGTTCAAAGTCACTGTTTCCTTATCGACATTCTGTCTGGGTGATTTATCCATTGATGTAAGTGGGGTATTGAAGTCCCTGGTATCATTGTATTACTGTCAATTTCTCCCTTTATATCCCTAATATTTGCTTTATGTAATTTAGTATTCCAATACTGTGGACATACATTTTTACAATTTTATGTCCCCTTATTGGATTGATCCGTTTATCATTATGTAGTGCCCTTTTTTGTCTCTTGATCCAGTCTTTGTTTTAAAGTCTATTTTGTCTGATACAAGCATTGCTATCCCAGCTTTTTTTTTTTTTTTTTTTTTTGCTTCCATCTGCAAAGTATGTTTTCTCATCCCTTTACGTTCAGTCTGTGTGTGTGTTTAGGGCTATGAGTCCCTTGTAGGCAGCATATAGATGGGTCTTGTTTTTTTGTTTGTCTTTTGTTTTTAATCCATTCAGTCACCGTCTGTCTTTTGGTTAGAGTATGAAGTACATTTACCTTTAGGGTAATTATTGATAGGTGTGTACTTCTTGCCATTTTGTTAATTCTTCTGGCTATTTTTGTAGTTTTCTTCTTTCCTTCTCCCATTGCTCTCTTTCAGTGTGATTTGGTTACTTTCTTTAGTGTTATGCTTGGATTCCTTTCCCTTTATTTTTTGTGTATCTACCATTGGTTTTTGATTTGTGTTTATTGGGTTCATATATAACCTCTTATGTGTACAACAGTCTATACTATGTTGATGGACACTTAAGTTCAAACACATTCTAAAAGCACTAAATTCTTACCCCTGCCCCACCTTTTATGTATATGATGTCATGTTTTACATCTTTTTATTTTGTGAATACCTTGGCTAATGTTTGTAGATATAATTTTACTACTTTTGTGTTCTAACCAGCCTTTTCACTTTATAAGTAATTAATCTACCTTTAATATACATTTGCTTTTATCAGTGAAATTTCATCCTTTCATAATTTTCTTTTAATTATGGCCTTCTATTTTCACTTAAAGAATTCCCTTCGAAGTTTCTTATAAAGCTGGCCTAGTGATGATGAACTCCTTTAACTTTTGTTTGTCTGGGAAACTCTTTCTCTCTCTTTTATTCTGAATGATAGCCTTGCTGGATAGAGTATTCTTGGTTGTGGGTTTTCTTCTTTCAGCACTTTAGATTTTGTTTGGTTGTTTTTTGTTTGTTTTGTTTTGTTTTGTTGTGTGTGTGTGTGTGTGTGTGTGTGTGTGTGTTTAGAGAGAGAACGAAAGCATGGGGGAGGGGTAGAGGGAGAGAGAGAATCTTAAACAGACCCCATGCTCAGCATGCAGCCCAGTGTGGTGCTCCATCACATGACTCTGAGATCATGACCTGATCTGAAACCATGAGTCAGACGTTTAACTGGCTGAACCATCCAGGTGCGCCTTCTTTCAGCACTTTGAATATATCATGCACTCCCTCCTGGCCTGAAAAGTTTCTGCTGAAAAATCAGCTCATAGCCTTATGAGATTTCTCTTGTATGTAACTGTGTACTTTTACCACTTTTAAGATTCTCTCTTTATCATTACTTTTGGCCATTGTAATTATTATGTGTTTCAGTGTGGACCACCTTGGGTTCACCTTGTTTGGGGCTCTCTGTGCATCCTGGATGTGAATGGCTCTTTCCTTCTGCAGATTAGGGAAGTTTCCAGATATTATTTCTTCAAATAAATTTTCTGCCCCCCTTTCTCTCTCTTCTCCTTCCCATTCTCTATAATGCAAATGTTATGCTTGATGGTGTTGCTGAGTTCCTTAACTTATTCTTATTTTTTATTGCTCTTTTTTTTCTTTCTGCTGTTCAGCTTGGTTGCCTTCCATTATTCTCTCTTTCAGATTGCTGACCTGTTTTTCTGCATTCCCTGCTGTTGATTCCCTCTAGTGTATTTTTTTCTTTCAGTTACATCTTCTTCAGTTCTGACTGGTTCTTTTTTATATTTTCTGCATCTTTAATGAGGTTCTCACTGAGCTCATCTACTGTTTTCTCAAGCCCAGTGTGTGTCTTTATGGCTACTCCCTTGAATTCTTTATCAAGCAAATTGTTTATTGCCATTTCATTTTGCTTTTTAACTGTGATTTTTATCTTATTCTTTCATTTGAGACGTATCCCTCCATCTCCCCATTTTGTCTGTCTGTGTTAGTTTCTATGTATTAGGTAATTCAGCTACATCTCTTGGTCTTGAAGGTGGTGGCCTTGATCAGAAGAAGTCCATTGGTGTCATGTAATTCAATTCCCCTGGCCACCAGAATTAGGAACTCTAGAGGTGTCCCTGCGTGGGCTGTGGACATCCTACTATTGAGGCTGAGCCATAACTGTCTGTAGCCCAGCTGGATGCACTGATCCACTTTGCCTGCTGTGGGTACACAGGGCAAGATTTATTCCCCATGCTGTCGAGAGGCCTGTCTGAAGCTGTCGTGGGGCTGTTGGTGTGTGGGGCCAGTAGTCAGCCTATCTGTCTGCAGTTAGCATCTCTGTCACTGCTGCAGGTACATTGAGGGGCAGGGATTGCCCTTAGAGACTGAGCTGTTGGCACTGTGGGTGCCTGGTGTGTGGGGTTATCTCCCCTAAACCCCAGAGGAAGAATTGCTTTGGAGTGGTACTGATCCCTACTGGGGCTTCCAGTTGGGGGTGGTGGGGCAATATCTGCTTTGGAGGGTGTACAGATTGAATGGAGCAGGTCCACAGGTGAGTGCTAGGGCAGGGCACATGGTACTTGCAAGATAGATGGCTATCTAGGCTTAGGAAAGGGAAGATCCCTGACCCTCCAGCACTCATTCTAAGAGTAGTCAATAAATCTCCTTCATCTATACCTCCCGGAACTTTTTAAACTGCTGCTTCTGTGCTGTCTTGGGTCAAGGTATTATGGTGGTTCTTTACGTTCTTTATGGTAGGTACTCAGTTTCCTATCACCCTCCTGCCCTTTCCAGGGTTAAGCCTGGCTGATTTTTAAAGCTCCTAATTTTAAGCCCCACTGTTTTTCAAAGCCAAATGTTATTGAGACTTGTCTTCCCAGTACAGGTTCCCCATGCCAGGGATGCCTTCTATGGCGTCTGATCCTCTGGCTTCCTTGTGCTTGCGGTGCCCTTCCCATTTGTGGCTAGACTCACAGGGGTTGGGTTCCCAACCACGTCTCTGCCCCTTCTATCTTTCTCAGTGTGGCCTCCTGTCTATAGTCAACTGTGGAAGGTCTGTTCTGCCAGTCTTCAGGTCATTTTCTGTGTTAGTTGTAGGGATGTAGCTGTTACTTTGGTGTGCCCAGGGGATGAGGTAATCCTTCTACTCTGCCATCTTCCTCATGACTCCCTATGAACTCTTTTGGAAGCCAGAATGGCATAAATTACCATTAATTTACATGGAACAATTTTTGAGTATTCCCTGAACCAAAAACCACCTTAGGCTTTCTGATAGCTTAGAACACATGTTGCTAATGGAGGCCCAGATGCTCACACAGTTCAAAGCTCTGGCAGCTGGATGTCGAGGTGCTGAGTGCAGATCCCGGGTAAGGGGCTGGATGGCACCACTCTCACTGCTCTGGTGCACTGGCTCTGTCTGCTCACTGCAACACCAATGTTGAATGTTGTTTGCACTTTTCTTTTTTCTGTAAAAGAGAAAATCCTGTCCAGTTTTGTTTGCTTGTTTGTTTGTTTTTTTGGTTGGCAAAAACAGGTAGTGATGTAGATCTTTCACAAAAGCAAAGTGACAAATGCAAGCTTTCAAAACATGGGCAGTTCCTATAATTATTTTCCTTGGACTTAAGGAGAAGATGAAAGTTAAATTTAGAGACTGAAAATAAAAAAGGTCATTCCAGCCACAAAGAAGACACAAAATTATGTGATATGCTAGAGGTGCTGTAAAATAGCAATCGTATCACAATATATAAATGTATCAAGTCAACATGTTGGACACCTTAAATTACCACAATATGGTGTGTCAAATGTATTTCAATAAAAAAGGAAAGAAATGTTATAAGGGGGTAGGAGGAAGGTTCCAAAAAGCTTTCTGCACCTGTTCTGTCATTGGGTGAGGAATAAATTGGCTGACCTTGAATACGGGGATAGATGATGTGATTCAGATCTTCAGTGATCTGCTTTTCATTTCCTGATCCCTCACGTGGAAGCCACAGGAATCAATGCCACTGAGCCTGTGAGCCATGCAAGTAGCTGAGAATCATTTTTCCTCAAATTTGGTTAAAATCTCTATTTGTCCATGATTTGACATTATTTAAAGCGCTCATGTGTTTTGCATGTATGGACTTCTGCTGATTGGAATGTTCCTTAAAATGAAATTTCTCCCAGTCAGTTGAGTAGATAAGAGATGCAGTCCACGCCCCAAATTCCAGGCTCACAGGAGGAAGGTGCTGTCTTTGCCCTGCAGGGGACCTTTCCCCCCCATTTTTGTGGATGGAGCCTCAGAGTGGGAAGTGGAAGAGAAAGTGTTCTCAAAGTAGCTAAAATGCCCCCTCCATTGTTCCTTGTTTACTTTTAACCACTGGCTTGCTATTTTCAGAGCCTCAGGGAATCTCTTGGGAGTCTCCTTTGGACGGGATGGAGAACATACGCCATCGTCCAGAACCTGAACCGAACATAGAAAGACCATCTCTACATATGAAGCTAAAAATTGAGGATTTTATCTTGCACAAAATGTTGGGGAAAGGAAGTTTTGGCAAGGTATGATACCATGCTGTAGAATTCTACAGACCAACTAACAGGAATTGAAAAGCAAAGCTCCTGAACTCATTGGAGCAGAGCAGGTTGTGGGTGTGTAGAGAGCATTCCTGTGCATTTTTTGACTGGGTAGAGAGAGGTCTGATTAAAAGGAAATCTGGAACTCTAGGGGATAGTGGCCTCTGCTTCCTGGGAATCATTGTTCCCAAGCCATTTTGCTTCAAAGGTGTATATCCCATACACTTATGAGTGTGATGTATATGGATATCAAAGAAACGGGAAGCTGCCTCAGCCAGTGTCTATAGTTTCTATTTCATACAGGTTTTTTTTTGGTTGTTATTTCTCTTTTGCTACTTTCTCAAACTTGGAGAGTTGTTTTACATTGAATGCAATTTTTTTCCTAGCAAATGTCTTCAGTCTTGCATTAGTTTGCTAGGAATAATGTAACAAAGTCTCACAGACTGAGTGATTCAAACACCAGACATTGGTTTTCTTATCATTCTGAAGGTTGGAAGTCTGAGACCTAGGTGTTGATAGGGTTATTTCTTCTGAGGTCTCTCTCCTTGGCCTTGTAAATGGCCATCTTCTCCCTGTGTCCTCACATGGTCGTCCCCCTGTATCTGTGTCCTAATCTCTGCTTATAAGGACACTAGCCCCCCAGTGAACTTATTTTAAGTTGATTACCTTTGTAAAGACCATATCTCCAAATATAGTCACATGCTGAGGTACTAGGGTTTAGGGCTTTGGCATGCACATTTTTTTGGAGGGGGCACAATTCAGTTCATAACAAAGCTGTAGCTGGAGAGTCATGAGAAAAGTTTCACGGGGGAAAGTCCCTCCTCTAAATTCTTCCTGCCACACACTCAAGTTACGGGCTGTCTCTGTCAGTCACAGAAGACGAGAAGAAAAGGAGGAAGATGACATAATTTAACCATCAACCGTCAGTGATGGAAAATAATTTTCAAGTTCGCGAACGTAAAGAGGGATACCATGGAACATAGGCCTTGAGGTTATTCTAGATGCCAAGGGTATCTACTGTATTAATTGTTCCCTTCATTGTTGTACATTCTTGGGTGAAACTCCTAGGAAAATTTTAGCCAGAAACTACCATTCTATAAATTTGTGTATCCAAGGCCAGCAATATGCTCTGCACCTGCTCGCCAGACTTTGGGAAATTCACCCAGTTTATTTAATAGTAAACTAGAATGCAAATAAGCATCACCACAGCTGAATGACGTTGTGCCGCAATCGGGTTGGATTTAAACATCAGTGCATTGCTTTTGGCAAAATGCATTCTGCCCTGCAAACTAGCTGATATCCATTAATTCTTTGAGTTCATTTCCACAATAATATGAAACACAGCAGGCTCATTTGCTGTTAATCTGTGTAATAAGCAATTTTAAAGCCAGTCTTCATTATAATTTAGTACCAATTAATGTGCAATTATAACCTGTTACCAAAAATTGAAAGCCCATTATAGAGATGGAAATTGCCTTTTCAGCTTCTTCGGCTATGGCTGGTTTGGGGATGTTTTATGGAAAGAAACAATTACCAAAAGACTACTTTTAATTGTTAATGAAATGTTTATCATTCTTTGTTCCCATGTGGGTTTCTATATTTGAACAAGGTTAATAAGAAAGACATTAAGTTAAACCTACAAGCCTTCGTAAAATATCCCAAAGGACACTGAGAGCCTTAGGGTGTCTTCTGTTCTATGTCCAAAACAGTATGCTCTTGCCATCAGGACCCTGAGTCCCTACAGACTGAAGAGGATGGGCCATGGGGCCCCTGGAAAGGAGAATGAAACACAAAAGCAAAATGGAGTAGCCATATTTCCCTTTCTCACAACATTAAGAACACTCCAAAATTTGTTTTTCTTCTTTCTTTTGGCTTTATACAGGAAGTATGGTTTCTCAACAAAATGGTAGCCTCCATATTCTTATCTCAATGTACTTTGCAGTCCAGAAAAAAATAGCATTGTTTTCTGGGTATATGCACATCATCCATTTGCCTGCTTTCTCGTAAGTTCTGTGCCCTCTGTCAAGCCAGCTACCCCAAAGCTAGCTATCTGCACCATATTATTTTTAAACATAGACACGTGCATTTTCAGTACTGGTTTAGTGTCATTGACTTCGACATTCCCTAAAAGTCAAGAAACAAATGACAAGTATTCTTAATAACTGTCATTTAGAGAGCATTTTATAGTTTCTAAACCACTTTCCCATGTGGTAGCCATTTGATATTCACGATGGTCCTGCAAGTTAGAGAATGTCATGACAATTATCTCTTTTACACATTAGGAAACTGAAGCCCAGAGTGGTTAATTGGTTTATCCACATTCCCACAGCTAGTAAATGTCTGTGAAAAGAGACCCAGGCTGGAGTTTTCTATTTCCAAATGCCACGTCCTCACAACTGTCAGTCATCTGTTGATGCATCATTTGCAAAAGTACAAGTTGTAGAAACTCCCCATTATGTGCCATCTGGTGTCCTTTCATATAAGTCATGAAATCCAGTAGAAAAAGTAAACTTGGAGTTAGATTTTTCCACTGAGGAGCTCCATGAATTTGAGAAAGTGAAATTCCTCTTTGAAGTTCGTTCTTTTTATTATTACTACCTGTCTTGCAGAGAGTTCTGAGCTAAGAATTAGATGGCACATGTAAAGGGTAGCAGAGTGTCTGACACATAGTAGGTCCGAAAAATGGCCTTAGGTCTATGCCATCAGATGAAATGGTGTATACTTTTTAGGCACATGAGGAAAACTCTATTCCCCTTGTATTATAGTTTCACCCTGAAAAACTGGGTAAAACTCAGAGCTGAGTTTTATGCTCATTTGCACTGATGTTTCAAGTATAATCAGGTCCTCCTCTCTGCTACTTGCTGCTGCTTTCTTCAATATGCACTTAGTGTCTGGGAATTTATATTATAAATTTACTCAGGTCCCTGGGCAGACAGGTCATACTTTTTTACACAGAAATTTTCAGGGCCTGAGAATAACCCATCCAATTGTACAGTAGTTTTGTGAATGCCTTGGAAAGGTACACAGCAAGTGTGAAACTCCTAGGTAATATCCCTGATCAATGGAGTGCTCTATTTTGTCCCTGTCAAGGGGAAGGAGGGGGTTGGAGAAGAAATCCTCTTTGTTTTGCCCAACACAGATCTCAGGACATGGTCTCTTCTTTAATGAGTGAGACCAAATTCTAAAATAAAGTTACTTCTTACCTTTGCTTCTAGGTCTTCCTAGCAGAGTTCAAGAAGACCAATCAATTTTTTGCAATAAAAGCCTTAAAGAAAGATGTGGTTTTGATGGACGATGATGTTGAGTGCACAATGGTAGAGAAGAGAGTTCTCTCCTTGGCCTGGGAGCATCCGTTCCTAACGCACATGTTCTGTACATTCCAGACCAAGGTAAGACTTCTGCTCAGACAACACTTCATCCACCTCTTGCCTAGCAAATGTGCCTGTCTAAGCGGGGGGCCTCTGGTGGCGCCCTCCTTGGGACATGTGGGGAACTGTCCCCATATTTTTCTTTACCTTTCAGCTCACCTTCCATCTGTCCAAACAAACTTCTTCTTCTCCAAACACCAGTGAGATACTATTTTGAATTGTTTAACACAGTCTGTTGAGAAGGGGCTTTCCTTCTGGGTTTGTCTTTTCACTTGTTTTTTAGAATTTGGTTTAACTTCTGTAACAACCAGGATTCTAGGCAGCCTGTGCCTTGCTTGACAAAGCAGTGCTTTGTGAGGGAGAAATACATGACACTGTTTGTTCAGTGTGTATTCATATGTGTATTTGAGGAGACAAAAGTTGGACAGTAGGTCAAAATGCGTGTGTACTGTTATTTTCATATATATGGGCCACAGAGAAACAGCCCATACAGTGGGCTATCAGTGAGCAAGGCCTGAGCAGTGAGGTAAAAAGGTAAATTTTGTCAGAAGGTGCTCTTATTCTGGGAGGATTCTCTTCCTGTTCTCTTTATGCCTTAAAAAAAAAAAAAATTCAGGACACCTGGGTGGCTCAGTCGGTTAAGCGTCTGACTTCGGCTCAGGTCATGATCTTGCGCTTTGTGAGTTCAAGCCCCACATCGGGCTCTGTGCTGACAGCTCAAAGCCTGGAGCCTGCTTCGGATTCTGTGTCTCCCTCTCTTTCTGCCCCTCTCCTACTCGTGCTCTGTCTCTCAAAAATGAAAAACGTTAAAAATTTAAAAAAAAAATTCAATTGCCTCTTTTTTCAGACCAAAAACTATTCAGGATCATTTTAGAAAATTTGGAAAATTAATGAAGAAAATCATTTATAATCTCACCATCTCGGTATACTCACCACTAATACTTTGAAGTTTAACCTTCTAGACTTTTTCACTCAGTGGATTTTGTAAAATTAAAAATAGAAATGGGGGTGCCTGGGTGGCTCAGTGAGTTAAGTGTCCAACTTCAGCTCAGGTCATGATCTCATGGTTCATGAGTTTGAGCCCCACATTGGGTTCTCAACTGTCAGCACAGAGCCCACCTCGGATCCTCTCTCTCTCCTTCCCTCTCTCTGCTCCTCCTCTGCTCACTCTCAAAAATAATAAATTAAAAAATTTGAAAAAATAAGAAACCCATTGTAAATACCTACTGTTCTGCAACTGGTATTTTCAACACTCTCTTATATACATTTCCTCACATCTATGAATATTCTACAATGTGATTTATCTCACTAGAACATTTCTAACTTTCTGTTCTGATTTAAATAACACTGAAGTGAACATCCTTGTGGACCAGTCTTCATGCACCAGCATTATGATTTGCTTTTCCTTGTTTACTCTCTTTCACACTTCTGCCTTGTACATGGCCTAGAATAATAAGCAGACCCATGTGGGACTGTGTGGTTAAGACCCAAAGAGCATGAAGACTTTATTCTCTTATTCCATTTCAAGTCTGCATGATAATGTTCTACCTTGATGTAAGTATAAGTAACAGAAGGCGTGTAAGCTGCCCCAGTCACGGAAAGCAGTAGTGGGGAAACCATGGGAATCTGTCGGAACATGTAGATGGCAACTAGGCCTTTTATCGCTACTTCTCCAGTCCCCAGTAGATGCTCAACAAATGTTTAATGAAGGAATAAATGCATAAATACACGTAGATAAGAAAAAGAGAAATGAGATTATTTTTGTAAGTATTTTTAAAGGACAATAAAATATTGTAAGGCTTGTATCAAACTACTAAATACACCTTAATAATCATATATAGTATCCAAAGCACCACAGAGGATATGGAAATATATAATATAGTTCCTGACCTCAGGAATTCCATACTGTAATACTAGAGGGGAAAGAGAGATACTTCTAACGGTGGTGAGTGGTATGAAACTGCACAGTGCAGACTCTACATTCCAGAGCTGAGAGAAACTAGAAATTAGAATATGAGTAGGGAGAAAGGGTCTTGGGCAGTAAGAGGTGTGGTTGGTTTCAAGAGAAAGCATAAAGGAATGAAGGGATAATAATAAGGTAGGCTCATTTTCTGCAGCAAGAAGGCATTTGGGATTTCTGATAATGAGTTAGATTTTTCTCCCAGAAATGTCCTCCTGGAGATCATAAATATCTGTCAATATGTTACCGAAACACAAGGTGAGGGCTTTGCCATGCACTCCTAATCTGCATTCCAGATTTTCTGTGCATCATGGGATACATGATCTTACTTTTTCTCTAGAAATATTGTAAGGCTTGTATCAAACTACTAAATACACCTAAGACCAGGCTTCTAGAAGCATGATGTAATCACATTTCATCTGGTACTTTCTCCCAGCTGTGCATGTGTATACTCACACATACACATGTACACACACACACACACACACACACACACACGTATATATATATATCTGTATGTATAATTGTTTTTGTGTCTTCTAGGAAAAGCTCTTCTGAATGCTGCTTTGTAGAAAATACCAGTATTTTCCTTCTTGTGCTTGTCTATCAGAGCTCCAGGCAGTGTTTGCTCCTTTTTGTCTCATAGGAGATGCTCTTAAGGTTCCATGCAGCTGTGATGTTTTACCAAAACCAGAGAAGTCAATGCCTGGGGAGAAGTGGTAGAGAATGTGTATATCAAATGTAAAAGTGACTGGCTCACTACTTAGGTTTCAAGGAATGGGATTGCTTTCTTATTTCTAAGAAATGAGGGATGAGAGACAGAAATCTTGCACAATACTTTCCCAAGGATACTGAGTTGTTTTGGGGATGTCCTGATTTATTGTTCAGATTTTGCGTGTCAAACAGAATAACCAATTAAATACCACAGGTGAATATAGAAAGCAATAATTGAAATGAATGATTGGCTGTGGGGGGCATTTTGGAAATTGCCTTTCTTAAGGAAATGACAGTTACCTTTGCACATTAGTGTAGATATTAGGTAACATACATGAACTATTTACTCTTCTGGAGAACTGTTATTTTTAGGAAAAGTTATTCATTGGCTTTCTACCTACAAAGAGCTCAGCCCATTGAATGCCAATTATTCAGGAGATTCTGAAGACAGTTTTTCACTTGTTATTTATTATTGTTTTTATTGAAGTATAATTGACATGCAATATTCTATTAGTTTCAAGTGTATATCATACTGATTCAATATTATTATACATTACAAAATGATCCTCATAAGCCTAATTACCATCCATCACCATACAAAGTTATTAGAGTATCATTAACTATATTTTCTATGCTAAACATTACATCCCCATGACTTACTTACTTTATAACTGAAAGTCTGTATCTCTTAATACCCTTTACCTATTTCTACTCACCTCTCCCAACCCCTCCCCATTCAGATAACTCACAGTTTGCTTCCTGTATCTTTGTCAGTTTCTATTTTGTTTTATTAGATTCTATATATAAGTGAGATCACGCAGTATTTGTCTTTCTCTGACTTATTTCACTTAGCATAATACCCTCTAGGTTCACCCATGTTGTCACAGACAGCAACATTTCATTTGTTTTTACAGCTGAGCAATGTTCTATTATATGTGTGTGTGATATCTAGATATCTATTATATGTATGTGTATTATATGTATTATATATATGTATATATATAATATATATTATATTATATAATATAATATTATATAATATTATATATTATATGTATTATATGTGTGTGATATCTAGATAGATAGAATCTCACATATTCTCTATCCATTCACCTATCAATGAACACTTAGGTGGCTTCCATATCTTGGTTATTATAAATAATGCCAGAATGAGCATAAGGGTGCATATGTTTCTTCAAATTGGTGTTTCTGTTTTCTTTGGATAAATATCCAGAAGTGCAATTGCTGGGTCATAGGGTAGTTCTATTCTTAACTTTTTGAGGAAACTCCATACTGTTTTCCATAGTGGCTACACCAATTTACATTCCCACCAATGGTGCACAAGGGTTCTTTCCTTTTTTCCACATCCTCACCAACACTTGTTTCTTGTCTTTTTGACAAGTAGCCAATCTATGGGTGTGAGGTGATTTTGATTTGTGATTTTCATTTGTATTTCCCTGACAATTAGTGATGTTGAAAATCTTTTCACATACCTATTGGCCATCTGTATGTCTTCCTTGGGGAAGTATTTACTCAAGTCCTATGCCCATTTTTTAAAACAATTGTTTGGGGGGTGTTTAATAATAAATTGTGTAAGCTCTTTATATATTCTGTATATTAACACCTTATCAGATATATGGTTTGAAAATATCTTCTCCCATTCAGTAGGTTGCTTTTTCACTTTCTTGATGGTTTCCTTCACAGTACAAAATCTTTTCAGTTTGATGTAATCCCATCTGTTTATTTTAGCTTTTGTTGCCCTTGCCTGATGATACTGGTCAAAAATATATATATATATTGCTAAGACAGATGTCAAAGAGCTTACTGCCTATGTTCTCATGTAAGAGTTTTATAGTTGTAGGTGTTATGTTCAAGCCCTTAATCCATTTTGAATTTTTTTTCTATATAGTGCAAGATAGTGGTCCAGTTTTCCCAACACTACTTATTGAAGGCACTATCTTTTCCCTTGTATATTTTTCCCTCATTTGTCATAGATTAATTGACCATAAGTGTGTGAGTTCATACCTGGGATCTCTGTTCTATTCTGTTCATTTATGTGTCTGTTTTTGGCCAGTGCCATGCTGTTTTGATTATGATAGCTTTGTAGTATAATTTGAAATCTGGGATTGTGATACCTCCAGCTTTTTTCTTCTTTCTCAAGATTGCTTTGGATATTTGGAGTTTTTTGTGCTTCCATACAAATTTCAGAATTTTTGGTTTTAGTTCTGTGAAAAATACTGTTGGTATCTTGATTGAGATTGTATTGCATCTGTAGATAGCTTTAGGTAGTATGGACATTTTAGCAATATTAATTCTTCCAATTGATGAGCATGGTATATCTTGCCATTTATTTGTATTTTCATCAATTTCTTTCACTGGTGTTTTATAGTTTTTAGAGTATAGGTATTTCACCTCCTTGATTAAATGTATTCCTAGGTACTTTATTCTTTTTGATGCATTGTAAATGGGATTGCTTTCTTAATTTCTCTGATAGCTCATTATTAGTGTATAGTAACTAATGCAACCAGTTCCTGTATGTTAATCTTGTATCTTGTGACTTTACTGAATTCATTTATTACATCTAATAGTTTTCTGGTGGAGTCTGTAGAGTTTTGTGTATACAGTATCTCATCTGCAAATCATGGTTTTATTCTTTTCCAGTTTGGATGCCTTTTGTTTCTTCTTCTTGACTTATTGCTCTGGCTAAAAGTTACAATACTATGATGAATAAAAGAAGTGAAAATTGGTATCATTGTCTTGTTCCTGATCTTACAGGAAAAGCTTATAGCTTTTTACCATTGAGTAGAATGTTAACTGTGGGTTTGTCTTATATGGTCTCTTTTATGTGGAGGTACATTACTTTTATACCCATTTTGTTGATAATTTTTATCCCAAAAGGATGTTAAGTTTAGTTAAATACTCTTTCTGTATCTGTTGAGGCAATCATGTGATTTTTATCCTTTGTTTTGTTAATGTGATGTATCACATTGATTTATGGATGTTGAACTATGCTTGCATCCTGGAATAAATCCCAGTTGATTGTGGTGAGTGATCTTTTAAATGTGTTATTGAATTCAGTTTGATGAAATTTTGTTGAAGATTTTTGAATCCATATTCATCAGAGATATTGATCTATAATTTCGTGTGTGTGTGTGTGTGTGTGTGTGTGTGTGTGTGTGTGTGTGTGTGTTGGGGGGTTGGTTTCAGGGTAATGCTGGCCTTGTAAAATGAAGTGTTCTTTGATTGTTTTTGAATGATTTGAGAAGGATAGGTACTAACTCTTCTCTAATATTTGGTCAAATTCATCAGCCATCTGGTCTTAGACTGGTACTTTGGGGGAGTTTTTAAATTATTGATTCATCATTACTTAAAATCAGTCTATCTAGATTTTCTGTATCTTTCTAATTCAGTCTCAGAATGTTGTGTGTTTCTGGGAACTTATCCATTTCTTCTAGGTTTTTCAATTTGTTGGTGTACAATTCTTCATAGTACTCTCTTATGATCCTTTATATTCTTGTGGTCAGTTGTAACTTCTCTCATTTCTGATTTTATTTTGGCCCCTCAACTTTTTCTTGATGAGTCTGGCCAGAGGATATCAATTTTATCTTTTCAAAGAACCAGATTTTAGTTTTTTTTAATCTTTTCTACAGTTTTTTTTTTTAGTCTCTATTCCATTTATTTACATTCTGATCTTTATTTAATTTCCTTCTTTCTACTAACTTTGTGTTTTGCTTTTTTTCTAGTTCCTTTATGTGTGAAGTTAAATTATTTATTTTGGAATTTTTCTTGTTTCTTATGGTAGACCTGTATTACTATAAACTTTTATAATTTCTTTTGGTGGGGCTCCCAGAGATTTTAGAAAGTTGTTTTTCCATTTTCATTTGTTTCCAGGTATTTTTGTATTTCCCCTTATTTCTTTGTTGACCCATTGGTTGTTTAATAACATGTTGTTTAGTCTCCCTGTTTTGTATGTCTTCCACTTTCCTTCTGTAGTTGCTTTCTAGTTTCATACTATTGTGCTGGAAAAGATACTTGATACAATTTCATTGTTGTTGAATTTGTTGAGATTCCTTTTGTGGCCAAACATATGATTTGTCCTATAGAATTTTCCATGTACACTTGAAAATAATGTATATTTTGTTGCTTTTAGGTTAAATTTTCTGTATTATCAATTAAGTCCATCCGGTCTAATGTGTATCATTTAATGCCAATGTTTTCTTATTGCTTTTCTGTCAGGATGATGTCTCCATTGATAGAGGTGGTGTATTAAAGTCTCCTATTCTTATGGTATTATTATCAAGTGTATTGCTATCAATTTCTCCTTTATATTTTGTTAATATTTACTTATTACACACAGGTGCTCCATGTTGGGTACATAAATATTTATGAATGTTATAGACTCTTCTTAGATGGATCCCTTTATTATTTGGTAATGGTGTGTGTGTGTGTGTATGTGTGCGCGCGCGTGCACGTGTGTTTTCTAACAGCGTTTAAGCCTGTTTTGACTGATAGAAGTACTGCTCCATCCCTTTACTTTCAGTCTGTCTGTCTTTAGATCTGAAGTGAGTTTCTTGTGGGGCAGCACATAAGCCGGTCCTTTTTTTAATCCATTCAGCTATCCTAGGTCTATTGATTGGAACATTTAGACCATTTACATTTAAATTAATTGTTAATGGATACGTACTTCTATTTTGTTGTTTTATGGTTGTTTTTGTAGCTTTTCTTTTTTTCTTGGTATTTTTCCTTGTGATTTGATGGTTTTATTTAGTGTTATGTTTGGGTTCTTTTCTCTTTACTTTGTGTATATCTATGCTACTGTAGATTTTTGGTTTCTCAGTACCAGGATGGATGGATGGATGTGTGTGTGTGTGTGTGTGTGTGTGTGTGTGTGCGCGCGCGCACAAATACAAAGGTATTACAATATTATTAACTATATTCCCTATAATGAACTTTTGTTCCCTGTGACTTATAACTGGAAGTTTATACTTCTTAATCTCCTTCTCCTATTTTGCCCATCCATATAAATCTTCACCTGAGGCAGCTACCAGTTTATTTATAAGTCCCTTTCTGTTGTTGTTAGTTTATATATTTGTTTTCTGTTTAGTATTCCACATAAAAGTAAAATCATATAGTAGTTGCCTTTCTAAGTCTGACTTCTTTCACTTAACCTAATACCCTCTAGGTCCATCCATGTTGTTGCAAATGGCAAGATCTAATTTATATATATACTATATATATATATATATATATATATATATATATATGTATATGTATGTATATATACATATGTATATAACATATACATAAATATACCATGTTATATATATACATATATACATATATATAGCATGTTATATATATAACATATACATACATATATACATATACATATACATATACATAACATATATTATATACATATATATGAATATACATATATAACATATATTATAGAATATGGAAAAATATGTTATATACGTATGCCAAATATCAGCCAAATACACACACAAACACACACACACACACTCTCCACTTCTTTAGCATTTATCTATTGATAGACACTTAGGTGGCTTCCACATCTTTGCTCTTGTAAATAACACAGCATTGAACATGGGGTGCATATATCTTTTTGAATTAGTGTTTTTGTTTTCTTTGGATAAATACCCAGAAGTAGAATTACAAGATTATATGGTACTTCTATTTTTAATCTCATTGTGGGGAGCGAATCTCTATACTTTTCCATAATGGCTACACCAATTTATGTTCCTGCCAACAGTACATGAGGGTTCCATTTTTTCCATATTCTCACCAACATTTGTTCTTTCTTATTTTAAAGCTGAGTATAGTTGACACACACTGTTACATTAGTCAGTTGTTATTTCTTTTCAATACTAGCAATTCTGACAGGTGTGAGGTGATATCTCATTGTAGTTTTGATTTGCATTTCCCCAATAAGTAGCAATTCTGAGCATATTTTCATGTGTCTGTTGGCCATTGGTATGTTTTCTTTGGAAAATGTCTGTTCAAGTGCTCTGCCCATTGTTTAACCAAATGGTTTTGTTGTTGTTGTTGTTGTTGTTGTTGTTGTTGTTGTTGTTGTTGTTTTGGTGTTTTGGTGTTCTTTCTATATTTTGGATAATAACCCCTTATTGAATAATCATTTGCAAATATCTTCTTCCACCTGGTGGGTTGCCTTTTTGTCTTGTTGTTGGTTTCTTTCACTGTGCAAAAGTTTTATAATTTAATGTCTAAATATTTACTCTTGCTTATGTTTCCTTTGCCTAATGAGACAGATCCAGAAAAATATTGCGAAGGCTGCTTTCCCAAGATTTTACTGCCTATGTTTTTTCTTTAAGTCTTCTTTGTTTCCAGGTCTTGCAGTTAGATTTTAATCCATTTAAAATTTTGTATGTGTGTATATTTTTTAAAAAGTGGTCTACTTTGTTTCTTTTTTCTTTCTTTCTTTCTTTCTTTCCTTCTTTCTTTCTGCACACAGTCATCCAGTTTTCCAAAAACCATTTACTGAAGACACTTTATTTTCTCCCTGCATATTCATGTGACCTTTGTCATAGATAATTGACAGGATAAGCATGAATTTATTTCTGGTCTTTCTTTTCTGTTTCATTGACATAGGTGTTCAGTTTTGTGCTGGTACCATACTGTTTTCATTACTGTAGCTTTGTAGTATAGTTTGAAATCTAGGATTGTGTTTTTAGCCTTACTCCTCTCTCAAGATTGCATTGACTATTTGAGGTCTGTTGTGGTGCCATACAAATTTACAACTATTTGTTGTAGATCTGTGAATACTATTAATATTTTGATAGGGATTACATTGGATTGTAGATTGATTTGGGTAGTATGGACATTTCATCAATATTCTTCCAATCCATGAGCATGGAATATCTGTCCCTTCGTTTATGTCATCTTCCATTCCTTTCATCAGTGTCCTACAAGTTTTCAGAATTCATGGTTTTCCTCCTCCTTGGTTAAATTTATTCCTAAATATTTTAGCTTTTTGATGCAATTGTAAATGGGATTGTTTTCTTAATTCTTTTTTCTGTTAGTTCATTATTAGTGTATAAAAGTGAAACAGATTTCTTTATATTTTTATATTCTGTAACTACTGAATTCATTTATTCTATAGGTTTCTAGCAGACTAATCATAGCTTTCTATACATATAGTATCATCTCATCTTCAAATACTAACAGTTGTACTTGTACCTTACAAATTTGGATGGCTTTCTTTTTCTTATCTGTTCGCTGTGGCTATGATTTCCAGTACTATGTTGAATAAAAATGGCAAAAATGTCTTGTGTCTTGTTCCTGATCTTGTCTTAATCCTGATCACCACTGAGTATGATGTGAGCTGTGTGTCTGTAATAAATGGCTTTTATTTAGTTGAGATATGTTCCCTCTAAATCCACTTTGTTGAGTTTTTATCATGAACAGATGCTAAGTTTTGTCAAATGCTTTTTCTGCATCGATTGAGATGATCATATGATTTTACCCTTTATTATTGTGATGTATCACATTGATTTGTAGATGTCACACTATCTTGCATCTCTGAGATAGACCCCACTTGATCTTGCTGAATAACCCTTTTATATTGTTGGATTTGATTTGCTAATATTTTGTTGAAGATTTTTGGATCTATATTCACCAAAGATATTGGTCTATAATTTCTTTTTTTGTGGTTTCTTTGGTTTTGTGTAAGAGTTATGTTGGCCTTGAATAATAAATTTTGAAGTATTCCTCCATCTTCTGTTTTTTGAAATATTTTTAGAAAGATAAATATTAACTCTTCTTTAAATATTTGGTAGGGTTGCTTGGGTGGCTTAGTCAGTTAAGCATCAGACTCTTGGTTTCTACTCAGGTCATGATCTCACGTTTCGTGGGTTCATGCCACACATCGGGCTCTGTGCTGACAGCAGAGCCTACTTGGGATTCTCTCTCTTCCTCTCCCTCCCCCCACCTCTTCCCCTCCCCTGCTCATACTGTCTCTGTGTCTCTCAAAATAAATAAATAAACTTAAAAAAATAAATAAATATTTGGTAGATTCACCAGTGAAGCCAACTAGTCCTGGATTTTGTTTGCTGCAAGTTTTTTGATTACTGATTCAATTTCATTACTAGAAACTTGTCTGTTCAGATTTTGTGTATTTTCATGATTCAGTCTTGAAAAAATTGTATGTTTCTAGGAATTTTATCTATTTCTGTGGTGTTGGATATACTTCTCTTTCAGTTCTAATTTTACTTCAGTCCTTTCCTTTTTGTTCTGGATGCAATTGACTAAATGTTTATTGATTTTGTTTATTTTTTCAAAGAAGCATCACTTAGTTTCATTGATCCTTTCTATTGTGTTTTTAGTCTCTATTTCATTTATTGCCAATCTTATCTTTATTATTTGTACCCTCTTAGTACTTTCGGCTTTATTGGTTTACCATATGCTTATTTCCTTAGATGTAAAATTATATTGTTTATTTGATTTTTTTGTTTCTTGAGGTATGTATGTATCACTGTAAACTTCCCTCTTAGAAAAGCTTTTGCTGTGTTCCAAAGATTTTGAACCATTGTGTTTCCATTTTCATTTGTCTCCATATATTATTTTGAATATCCTCTTTGATTTACTCACTTACCCATTGGTTGTTTAGTAGCATGTTGTCTAGTTTCCATGTGTTTTTTTTTACAGTTTTTTTTTTACTTGTAATTGAGTTTGTTTCATACTGTTGTTGTGGCCAGGGGAGATGTTTGATATAATTTCCGTATTCAAAATTTATTGAAACTTGTTCAGTGGGCTTACTTACATGTCATTTATTCTGGAGAATTCTCCATGTACACTTAAAAAGACCGTGTATTCTGCTCTTTTGAATGGACTGTTCTGTTTATTAAGTTGATCTCAAATGTGTTATTCAAAGCCACTATTTCCTTTTTTATGTCTGGATGATTTATCCATTTATGTAAGTGGGTATTAAAATCCTGCATTATTATTGTATTTCAATTTGTTTATGTCTGTTAATATTTATTTATGTGCTTCTATGTTGGGTGTATAAATATTTACAATGGTTATATCCTCTTGTGGATTGGTACCTTTATAATCATGTAATGTCTTTTGTTGTCTCTTTGTCTTTGATTTAAAGTCTATTTTAACATAGGGGAAGGAAAAGAAAAATAATATAAAAACAGAGATGGAGGCAAATCATAAGAGACTCTTAAATAAAAAGAACAAACTGAGGGTTGCTGGAGAGGAGGTAGGTAGAGGAGTGGGCTACATGGGTGATGGGCATTAAGGAGGGCACTTGTTGGGATGAGCACTAGGTGTTATAAGTAAGTGATGAATCACTGAGTTCTCCTGAAACCAATGCTACACTGTATGGTAACTAAATTGAATTTAGGAAAATAAATTTAAAAAAATAAAAGTCTATTTTATCTGATATAAGTATGGCTATCCCAGCTTTCTCTTGTTTACATTTGCATGGGATGTCTTTCTATCCTTTCACTTTCAGTCTGTATGTGTCTTTAGGTGGAAGTAATTCTCTTGTAGGCAGCTAACAGATATGTCTTATTTTTTTGTTTTGTTTTTAATTCATTCAGTCACCCAGTCCTTTGATTGCTGTATTTAGTCCATTTACATTTAAATTGTTGATATGTGTACTTATTGCCACTTTTCTCAATGTTTTCTTGCTTTTTTTGTAGTTCTCTTTTCTTGCTCTCATTTTTTTTTTTATTTGTTGACTTTCTTTAGTGCTATACTTGGATTCCTTTGTTTTAATTTGTGTGTGTGTGTGTGTGTGTGTGTGTGTGTGTGTGTGTGTGTGTGTTTCTATTATAGGTTTATCATTTGGGTATATATATCATGAGGTTCTTCTGTAACACTCTGCATTATTACGTAATATAGCAGTCTACATTGTTGGTGGTCACTTAACTTCAAACATACTTAAAAGCACTACCTTTTTGCTCCCCCCGCACACATTTTACGGATATGATGTCATGTTTTACATCTTTTCATTTTGTGAATGTATCTAATTTCTGAAGGTGTAATTAATTTTACTTTTTAATGTTCATACTAGATTTATGTGACTGATCTACTACCTTTACTATGTATTTGCTTTTACCATTAAAAATTTCCTTTCATAAATTTCTTGTAGCTATGGCCTTTACCTTTCTGCTTAAGGAACACCCTGAAACATTCCCCGTAAGGCTGGTTTAGTGGTGGTAAACTCCTTTAAATTTTGTTTGTCTGGCAAACTATCTCTTCCATTCTGAATAACCTTACAAGGAAGAGTATTCTCGAATATAGGCTTTTTACCTTCAGAACTTTAAATACATCATGCTACTTCTTTCTGGTCTGTGAAGTTTCTGTTGAAAAATCAGCTGATATGTGGCTTCTCTTGTTTTAACTATTTGATTTTTCTCTTGCTGCTTTTAAGATCCTCTCTTTATCTTTAATCTTTGAAATTTTAATGATTTGCCTTGGTGTGAATCTTCTCAGGTTCTTCTTGTTTGGGTCTTATTGTACTTCCTGGACATCTGTTTCCTTTCCCAGGTTATGGCACTTTGTAGCTATTATTTCTTCAAATACATTTTCTGCTTCTTTTTCTCTTCTCCTTCTGGGTCCCTTATAATATAATTGTTAGTATACTTGATGTTTTTCAATAAGTCTCTTAACCTAGCCTCATTTTTAATTTTTTTCTTTTTGCTGTTCAGCTTGGATGCTTTCCCCTACCCTGTATTCCAGGTCCTTGATTTGCTCTTCTATGTTATCTAATCAGTGCTGATTCCCTCTAGTGCATTTTTCATTCTAGTTATTGCTTTCTTCAGCTCTGCTTGGTTCTTTTTTTCATATTTTCCAACTCTGTTGAAGTTCTTGGTTCTTCCTCTCTTCTCTAGTCCAGTGAGCATCTTTGTGATACTTCTTTGAACTCTTTATCAAAAAGATTGCTTATCTCTGTTTCATTTAGTTATTTTTCTGAGATTTGATTTGTTCTTTCACTCGGAACATACTTCTCTGTCTTCTCATTTTGTCTGACCCGGTGGGTTTGTTTCTGTGGATTAGGCAAGTCAGGTATGTCTCCTGATCTTAAAAGTGGTGGTCTTACATAGGCATCCTGTGAAGCCCAGTAGCACAATCCTTTGTTGTTCTCTAGAACCAGGGAGTCCAGGGTGTCCCCTCTGTGGGCTACATGCACCCTCCTCTTGTGGCTGGTCCACAACTGCTGCTGGCTCTCTGATGGGGCCCTCAACCTAGGTATCAGCAATGACAAGCTATGACTAATGCAGGAGCACTGGTAGGCAGGGCTGACTGTTGGCATGGCAGGCTGAGAAGCCCAGCTGTAGCTACTGCAGGTATACTTATGGGTGTGTCTGGCCCTACCACAGCTGGTTGAGAGGTCTCCTGCAACTGCTACAGACGTACTGGTCTGCCCCCCATGCTGAAGAAGTCACCTTGTAGAGTCATCAGTCTTTGCCAAGGCTGTCTGCTGGGTGTGGCAAGAGGTAGTCACATTGGGGATATGACAGTCCTGACAAAGGCTGCCCACCGAAGGTGGTTGGGTAGGAGCTACTTTGGATGGGGTGTCTGCTAGGGCAGGTGTATTGGATGGGGCAAGTCTACAGGGAATAATCTGAGTGGGGTGAGCAGTCACTAGCAAGGTAGATGTAAAGTGTCAGAACTGGCCTTCCAAAAGTGTCTGGCTAGTTAGATTGAAGGAGGGCAAGAAAAATGGTGCCTGCTGGGATTTCTCCTTCTGGAGAGAGCTCCCAAAGATCCCTCGCCCTCCAGCACATGTTCTAAAATCAGTCAATAAATCTCTTCCTTCACATACAATGAGGTGCTTTTTTTATTTAAAAATTTTTAATATTTATTTATTTTGAGAGAGAGAGAGAGCAGGGGAGGGGCAGAGAGAGGGGGGAGAGAGAGAGAATGAAAGAGAATGAATACCAAGCAGGCTCTGCACTATCAGCACAGAACCCAATGTGGGGCTCAAACTCATGAACCACGAGATCATGACCTGAGCTGAAATCAAGAGTTGGGTTCTTTACTGACTGAGCCACCCCAGGCACCCCACATGGTGCTTTTTAAATGCCACCTCTGTGCTAGGTCTCAAACTGAGTCCTGTAGCATGCTGGCCATTTAAGAGTGCGTCTTGGTTTCCTATGGCCCTCTACCTCTCCCAGAGTTAAGCCCCACTAATTTTCAAAGCTCCTGGAGTTCAGCCCTGCAGATTTTCAAAGACAGACATTATGTGGGCTTGTCTTCCAAGTACAGGTCCCCAGGGACTCTGTGTGCCCAGTATGGGGCTTAATCCCCTCACTCCTCAGAGAGAACCTCAGCACTTGTGATATCCATCCCACTTGTAGTTTGCACGCTGAGAGTTTAGTTCCTGACCTCATCTCTGCCTCTCCTACCCTTCTCAATGTGGCTTCCTCTTTATGTCTTTAGTTGTGTAGGATCTGTTCTGTTAGACTTCAGGTCTTTCTGAGTGGGTTGCACCACATAAGTTGGGTGTGTGTGTCCATGGGGAGAAGGTGAGCTCAGGATCATCCTACTCTGCCATCTTCAGTGTTTACTCCTATATGTTTCTTATTTCTAGTTATGATCTCTTTCACCAAAAACAACCCTTTAACACTTCTTGTAAGTGCTAGCATAGTGGTGATGAACTCCTTTTTTCTTGTCTGAGAACTTCTTTATCTCTCCTTTGGTCTGAACGATAACCTTTTTGGGTAGAGTATTCTTAACTGAAGTTTTTCCTTTTAACTGAAAGTTTTTCCTTTTCAGCACTTTAAATATATCCTGACATTACCTTCTAGCCTGCAAAGTTTCTGCTGAAAAAAAAATCAGCTGATAGCCTTATAGGTCTTTTGTGTGTGACTGTTTTGCTCTTGCTGTCTTTAAGATTCTCCATTTATCTTTAGTTTTGCCATTTTAATTATAATATGTCTTGGTGTAGATCTCCTTGGGTTGATCTTGTTTTGGACTCTCTATGCTTCCTGGTCCTGGATGTCTATTTCCTTCCCTATGTTGGGGAAGTTTTCAGCTATTATTTCTTCACATAAGTTTTCTGCCCCTTGCTCTCTTTCTTCTTCTTCTGGGGCCTCTATAATGTGAACATTAGGATGCTTGACGTTGTCCCAGAAGTCCCTTAAACTTTCCTCATTTTTTTCTTTTTGTTATTCTGTTTCTGTGATTTTCACTATTCAGTGTTCAAAATCACTGATCCATTCTTCAATATTGTGTAATCTTCTGTTGCCTCCCCCTACTGTATTTTTCATTTCAGCTACTATATTCTTCATCTTGAACTGGTTCTTTCTCATATTTTCTCTTTGTTGAAATTCTGTGTTCCTCCATTCTTCTCCCAAGTTCAGTAAACATCTTTACGATCACAACTTTGAATTCTTTATCAGGTAATTTGTATCCGTTTAATTCAGATTTTTTTCTGGGCTTTTATCATGTTTTTCATTTGGAACATATTCCCCTGTCTCACTTTGTTTGACTGTCCAGGTTTGTTTCTATGAACTTCGCTAAGTGGAACACCCCCATCTCCCAGTCTTGAAGGCGTGGCCTTGTGTAGGAGCATTGCCTTGATGATGAGTTGTCTAGCAGCTTTGGCAGGCCAGCTAGAGCTGAGGCAGGTACAGTCTTGGGGCTCCCAGGGCATGTTGCATTGGGGCACCTTGAGGGATGGCTGGTTCTGGAGCTGGCATGGATGAGAAAGTCCTGAGGCCTGCTTCCCCCGGGCTGCCTTGGCAGAACAGCTGGAGCTGAAGTAGTTGTGGGCTAGGGGCACTAGAAGAAACTTCACTATAGCCATCTTGATTAAACAGCTGGATTGGGCACAGGCTGGGGAGTGGTCTTGAGATATATGGCACCCAGGCCACCTTGGTACAATAGCAGGGTTATAGTGCAGGCTGGGACTTCCCAGTATGCACTGCAGTCACCCTGGAGGGATGGCTAGAGATGGAGTAGGCATGGGCTGAGGGACCTGAAGCATACTTTGCTGGGGCTGCCTTGGTGAGCTGGCTTGAGCTGGAGCAGGCACAGACAGGGGTACCTGAGGCACACTGTGCTCCGGCCACCTTGAGGGGACTGCTGGAGCTGGTGCAGACAATGGCTTGTTGGGGTGGCCCTAGTAGGCTGGCTAGAGCACCTAGACCCTGTTCCTGTCTGCGCTATCAAGGTGGAGAGTGAACATGAAAAATGGCACTTGCTGTCACCTCCAACCCTAGACAGAGTTCCAACAGTTCCCCATCCATTGGCAGATACTCTAGGGTTTGTAAAAGGATTTTTCACTTAAAGTCTCATTGCCTTTAATTCAGATTTTTATTATTTGCTCTGCTGTGCCACAGTTCAAGTGAGTGCACACCAGCCTCTCAGTGATATCACTACATACCGCAGGTCACAGCATCAGGGGTAGAGTTCCCATTATTGTCTTATCTCCATCTTTCCTGCCCTTCTCTATGCGGTCCCTCTTTCATTTGTTGAGCAAAAGGTGTTCAGTTAGCCCTCAGTTCTTTTTCTGGAGGGATTGCTTTATATGTAGGTATAGATTTGTTGTGTCAAGAGAAGGTGAGTTCAGGGTTTTCCTATGCCACCATCTTGGACTGACCCTATTCATTTATTATTTATCTGGGCAAGTGGTTTAAATCATTAAAGGCTTTTAAAGTT
Source organism: Panthera onca (assembly GCF_046562875.1). NCBI lineage: Eukaryota > Metazoa > Chordata > Mammalia > Carnivora > Felidae > Panthera > Panthera onca. The sequence goes on along the minus strand of NC_138345.1, from coordinate 5,807,428 downwards.
CAACATGAGGGACCTATGACCGATTGAAGTGTAAAAATATGGCAAAGCCATTTAGGAAGCTACACAGCATGAAAATACCTGTGGACTTGGTTCTCAAGCAGTTTAGTCCCAGCTCAACCACTTATCAGCAGGGCTCTGAGGCTCCCTTCCTCCCCTGCATCAGGTAGAGAGTAAGAATTAGCATGCAGAGGGGTTGTGGAGTATAAGCCAGGTGCCATACATGAAATCACAGTGCTTGGGACCTAAGTGTGCAAAACAGTATCCGTTGAATCTCAACCTGAATCTGAGTGAGGCTCAAAAATTGTTTTTGAAATTTTCTCTGTGAGACAACAAGATAACTTTGTACATCACTAAGGTTATGACATAAATTATTGTTATCAAAGTCTAGTATAAATCAGTATTATGAGAATTTGTCTTAGCAGGTGGGAATGGCTTCTTATTCCTTATTTTTACTAACAGTTCTCTATTTCTCAATATTTTTATTTTCCATGTCTCATATGAAAGTCCACAGGGCTTAAAATTGCATGGTCCCTCTTAGAATCAATTTCAGTATGTATGCCAGCCAACTTCACACTATTGATTTTAAGCCTGTATATTCAGTACCTACTTTCCATCACCTACATTCCAAAAAAAAGCATAAAAGTAGGAAAATCCAGGGGCGCCTGGGTGGCTCAGTAGGTTGAACGACCGACTTCGGCTCAGGTCATGATCTCACGGTTTGTGAGTTCGAGCCCCGCGTCGGGCTCTGTGCTGACAGCTCAGAGCCTGGAGCCTGCTTCTGATTCTGTATCTCCCTCTCTCTCTGTCCCTCCCCTGCTCATGCTCTGTCTCTGTCTCAGAAATAAATAAATATAAAAAAAAAACTGAGGAAAAAAAAAAAGTAGGAAAATCCATAATAAAGTTTTATCTACAAGAATAACTGTCATAAATCCTTTCTCTGTACTAACAGGTAAATTAAAAATTATCAGAATCAAATTAATCATAAAGCCTTGAAAAACATCCATTTCACAATCTACTTTCAAAGGTTACTACTTACTTCAAATTTTTATTGTGGACCTACTAATTTGTGAATTCTCTAGGTTTCCCCAAAAGAGGCAAGACTCTAAAACTGTATGTGGATTAAATCACAAAGCTATTTCCCTTTCCCACCTAATTCTAATTAGTAAGTAGAAAACAAAGTCCTAGCTCACTTGGAAAAATTTTGCACTTTCTTGATCTTAATATATCATTAATAACTAGATGCACTATTAATTTTCTTGATAAAGCAATGGTTTTAAAATTGTATATATTAGAAGCTATCTCCAAATTTTAAGATTGTCTAAATGTGAAATAAGTGTCAACTAGAAATTGCCATTGGTTGCTAGTAACAGGTACATGGCTTCAATGAGCTGGAAGCGTTTCTCTCTTCATCTAAAAGGAGTGAGACGTGCATTTCAGTGCAGCTATGACAGTTCCGTGGTATCATTGAAGATCCAGGCATTACCTGCTTCCATCATCATCTGTTCCATCATCCACAGTACTTTGCTTCCATGTATCCCATTGAATTAGTGTTCTTGTATTCTTTGACTAAATACCCAGTAGTACATTTGCCGGGTCATAAGGTAGTTCTATTTTTTACTTTGTGAAAGACCTCCATACTGTTTTCCACAGTGACCTCTCCAATTTACATTTCTACAAACAGTGCACAAGGGTTCCTATTACTCCACATCCTTGCCAACACCTGCTATTGTCTGTCTTTTGGCCACTAACCATTCTGAGATGTGTAAGGTGATATCTCACTGTAGTTTGATTTTCATTTCCCTGATAGTGATGTTGAGCATTTTTTTCATGTGTATGTTGACCACGTTCATGTCTTTTGTGCAAAAAAAAATGTCTATTCAGATTCTTTTCCCACTTTAAAATCAGATTTAGGTTTTTGGTGTTGAGTTGTTTAAGTTCTTTATATATTTTGGATGTTAACCTCTTATATGAGATATCATTTGCAAATCTCTCTTCCCATTCAAGGTTGTCTTCTCATGTTGTTGATGGATTCCTTCACTGTACAAAAGCTTTTTATTTTGCAGCACTCCCAACAGTTAAATTTTGCTTTTGTTTCTCTTGCCTGAGGAGATATATCCATAAACATGTTGCTAAGGCCAATGTCAAAGAGATTACTGCCTATGTTTTCATGTAGATTTTGATTTCAAGTCTCACACTGAAGTCTGTAGTCCATTGGGAGTTTATTTTCGTGTAAGAAATTGATCTAATTTCATTCTTTTGCATGTAGCTGTCCAGTTTCCCAAGAACCATTTATTTAAGAGACTATCTTTTCCCCCAATGCATATTCCTACCTCCTTTGTTATAGGTTAATTGACCATATAAATGTGGGTTTATTTCTGGGCTCTCTATTCTGATCTACGTGTCTGTTTTTGTTCTAGTACCATACTATTTTGATTACTACAGCCTTGTAGTAGATCTTAAAATCTGGGATTGTAATACCTCCAGCTTTATTCTATCTCAAAATTGCTTTGGCTATTCAGGGTCATTTGTGATTCCACACAGATTTTAATATTATTTGTTCTAGTTCTGTGGAAAATGCTGTTGGTATTTTGATAGAGATTGCACTGAATCTGTAGAGTGCTTTGAGTAATATGGGCATTTTAACAATATTATTCTTCTGATCCATGAGTACGGAATATCTTTGTGCCATTTTCTGTTTCTTTCATCACAGTTTTAGTTTCCAGAGCACAGGTTTCCTTGGTTAAGTTTATTTCTAGGTATTTTATTATCTTGGTGCAATTGTAAATGGAATTGTTTTCTTAATGTCTCTGCTACTTTGTTATTAGCATACAGAAATACTGATTTAAGTATATGAATTTTGCATTCTGCAACTTTACTGAATTCATTTATTCTTTTAGTTCTTGGGTTGAGTCTTTAGGGTTTTCTATGTATAGGATCATGTCATCTGCAAATATAGATAGAAGTTTTACTTCTTCCTAACCAATTTAGCTATCATTTATTTATTTATGTCTGATGGCTATAGCTAGGACTTATAGTACTGTGCTCAATGAGGGTAGTATGAGTGGTCATCCTTGTGTTGTTCCTGATCTTAGAGGAAAAGCTTTGACTTTCACCATTAAGTAAGATGTGACCTGTTAGGTTTGTCATATATGGCCTTATTATGATCCGCTTTGTTGAGAGTATTTTTTTTTTTATCAAGAATAGATGTTGAGTTTTGTTAAATGCTTTTTCTGCATGCATTGAGATGATCGTGATTTCTCTCTTCCTTGTAAGTCTGCCATATCATGTGGATTGATTTGCAGATATGGAACCATCCTTGCATCCCAAAGATAAATCCCACTTGATTGTGGTAAATCATTTTTTAAAATGTATTGTTGAATTCATTTTGCTAATATTTTGTTGAGGATTTTTGCATCTGTGTTCATCAGAAATACTGGCCTGCAGTTTTCTTTTTTGTAGTGTCTTTACATGGTTTTTGTATCAAGGTAATGCTGGCTTCATAGAATGAATTAGGAATTTTTCCTTCCTTTTCTGTTTTTTGGAACAGTTTGTGAAAAAATAGGTATTAATTCTTCTTTAAATGTTTGGTAGAGGGGCACCCGGTGGCTCAGTCAGTTAAGCATCCAGCTCTTGATTTTGGCTCAGGTCATGATCTCATGGTTCATGAGTTCAAGCTCCATGTTGGGCTCTGCACTGACAGCGTGGAGACTGCTTGGGATTTTCTTCTCTCTCTCTCTCTCTCTCTCTCTCTCTCTCTCTCTCTCTCTCTCTCTCTCCCCCTCCCCCTCCCCTGCTCACTCACTGTCTCTTAAAATAAATAACATTAAAAAAAATTGGTAGAATTTTCCTGAGAAGCCATCTGGTCCTGGACTTTTGTTTGCTGGGAGTTTTTTGATTAATGATTTGATTTCCTTCTGGTAATTGGTCTGCTCAAATTTCTATTTCTTCCTGATTCAATTTTTAGATGTTATATGCTTCTAGGAATTTATCCATTTCTTCTAGGTTGTCTAATTTGTTGGTATATAATTTTTCATAATATTCTCTTAGAATCTTTTGTATTTCTCTGGTGTTGGTTGTTATTTCTTCCCTCTCATTTCTGATTTTATTTATTTGGGTGCTCCCTCTCCTTTTTTTCTGAGCCTGGCTAAAAGTTTATCAATTTTGATGAACTTTTCAAAGAACCAGCTTCTGATATCATTGATCTGTACCTGTTCTATGGTCTTTTTAGTTTCTATTTTATTTTTGCTCTAAATATTTTATATTTTGCTCTTTATTATTTCCTTCCTTCTATTAGTTTGGGGTTTTGTTTGTTCTTTTTATAAGTCCCATTAGATGTAAATTTAGGTTGTTTAGGATTTTTCTTCTTTAGATAAACCTGTATTACTATAAATGTCCTTCTTAGAACAGCTTTTGCTATATCTCAAAAATTTGGACCATTGTGTTTTCATTTTCATTTGTCTCCCTGTATTTTTATTTCATCTTTGATTTACTGATTGACCCATTCATTGCTTAGTAACATGTTATTTAACCTCAATATATTTGTGAGCTTTTCAGGTTTTTTCTTGTGGTTGATTTCTAGTTTCATAGTATTGTGGTCATAAAAGATCCATGGTATGACTTCTGTCTGTTTCAATTTGTTGAGACCTCCTTTGTGGCTTAATATGTGATCTATTCTGGATAATGTTCCATATGCACTTGAAAAAGAATATGTATTCTGCTGTTTCAGGATAGAATGTCCTAACTATATGTTAGATCCATCTGGTCCAATGTGTACTTCAAAGCTACTGTTTCCTAGTTGGTTTCCTGTTTGGATGATCTGTCCACTGATGTAAGTGGGGTGTTAAGGTCCCCTACTATTACTGTATTACTACCAATAATTTCCTTTGTTTTTGTTATAACTGCTTTATGTATTTGGGTGCTTTCATACTGGGTGCATAAATATTTACTACTGTTTTATCCTCTTGTTGGGTTTTGCTGTTTATGATTATATTGTATCCTCCCTTGTTACAGCCATTGTTTTAAAGTCTTATTTTGTCTGGGGCACCTGGGTGGCTCAGTTGGTAGAGTATCAGACTTCAGCTCAGGTCATTATCTTGCAGTTCATGGGTTCAAGCCCCACAATAGGCTCACTGCTATCAGCAAAGAGCCCACTTCAGACCTTCTGTCTCCCTCTCCTTTAAAAATTAATGAGCATTGGGGGCACATGGGTGGCTCCGTTGGTTGAGTGTCTGACTTCAGCTCAGGTCATGATCTCACAGTTTGTGAGTTTGAGCCCCGCGTTGGGCTCTGTGCTGACAGCTCAGAGCCTGGAGCCTGCTTTGGATTCCGTGTCTCCCTCCCTCTCTCTCTCTCTCTGCCCCTCCCTGACTTGTGCTCTGTCTCTGTCTCTCAAAAATAAATAAATAAATGTAAAAAAATTTAATGAATAAACATTTAATAAATAAAGTCTATTTTTTTTTTTTTGTCCAGCGTAAGTATTGCTACTTTGGCCTTTTCACTTCCATTTGCATATTAAATGTTTCTCCATCCTTTCACTTTCAGTCAACCTGTCTTTAAATCTGAAATGAATCTTTTGTAGGCAGCATACTGATTTTTTTTTTCATCCATTCCTTCACCCTATGTATTTTGATTGGAGCATCTAACCCATTTATATTCCAAGTAATTATTGATATGTGTGTCTTTATCACCATTTTGTTAATTGTCTTATGGTTGTTTTTGTGGTTCCTCTCTTGATATCTTCTCTCATGATTAGTTGGCTTTCTTGAGTGAAAGACTTGGATTCTTACTATTTATTTTTTGCATATCTAATACTGTTTTTTGAATTGTGGTCATTCACTTTATATATAACATCTTATTCATATAGCAGTCTATATTAAACTAATAGTCACTTAATTTTAAACCCATTATTTACTCCTCTTCCCTACACATTTCATGTATTTGGTACCATGTTTTATATCCTTTTATTTTGTGCGTCTCTTGACTGATTTTTACAGAGTGCTCTCTAGTTTATTTACTTGGATATGAGTGATCTATGATTGTAAACATGGGATGCGGTGAACTTAGGGTCCTCCTACTCTGCCATCTTCCCAATATCTTCCCTGGTCCTATACTTTTTTGTGTGAGGAGATTTTTGATTACTGATTCAATTTCATACTAGCAATTGGTCAGTTCAGATTTTCTATTTCTTTTGGATTCAGTTTTGGAAGATTGGGTGTTTCTAAATTTATCCATTTCTTCTAGGTGGTATAATTTCTTGACATACAACTTTCATAGTAGTCTTATAATCTTTTGTTTTTTTTTTTTAACGTTTATTTATTTTTGAGACAGAGAGAGACAGAGCATGAACGGGGGAGGGGCAGAGAGAGAGGGAGACACAGAATCGGAAACAGGCTCCAGGCTCTGAGCCATCAGCCCAGAGCCTGACGCGGGGCTCGAACTCACGGACCGCGAGATCGTGACCTGAGCGGAAGTCGGATGCTTAACCGAATGAGCCACCCAGGCGCCCCTAATCTTTTTGTTTCTGTTGTCAGTGGTTATTCCTTACTTCATTTCTGATTTTATTCAGGTTCTCTTTTTTCTTGAAGAGTCTAGCTAAAGGTTTATCTTTTCAAAGAGCCAGCTTTTTTCTTTTTTAGTCTCTATTTCTGATCTGATTTTTATTATTTCCTTCTTCTTACCAATTCTGGCCTTTATTTTTCCTTCTCTAGTTCCTTTAGGTTTAATATTAGATTGAGATTTTTTATTTCTTGAGACAGGTCTAGATTGCTATAAACTTCCCTCTTAGAACTACTTTTGCTGCATCCCAAAGATTTTGCACTATTTTCATTTGTCTCCATGTGTTTTTTTATGTCGTCTTTGATTTCTTGACTCATTGTTCCTTAGCAGCACATTGTTTAGCCATTGATTACTTGTGTGGGTTTTTTTCCAATTTTTTACTTGTAATTGATTTCTAGTTTCATGCTGCTTTTGTCAGAAGAGATGTTTGATATGATTTCACTATTCTTAAGTTTATTGAGACTTATTTTGTGTCCTAATGTGTGATCTATCCTGGAGAATGTTCATGTGCACTTTATTTTTTTTCTCTTTTTCTTTAAATGTTTATTTTTGAGAAAGAGAGTGTGAGTGGGGGAGGAGCAGAGAGAGAGGGAGACACAGAATACGAAGCAGGCTGCAGGCTCTGAGCTGTCAGCACAGAGCCCAATGCAGGGCTTGAACCCACAAACTGTGAGATCATGACCTGAGCCAAAGTCAGCCGCCCAACTGAGTCAAAAAGGCGCCCCCATGTGCACTTTAAAAGAATGTGTACTCTGCTGTTTCTGGATGGAATGTTCTGTATATATCTGTTAAGTCCATCTACTCTAATGTATCATTCAAAGTCATTGTTTCCATATTGATTTTCTGCCTGGGTGACATCCATTGATGTAAATGGGATGTTAAATTCCCCTACTATTATTGTATTATTGTCAACTTCTCCCTTTATGTCTGTTAACATTTGCTTTATGTATTTAAGGTGCTCCAGTGTTTTGTACATATATATTTACAATTGTCATATCCTCTTGTTGAATTGATTCTTTTATCATTATTTAATATCCTTCTTTGTCTCACTACAGTCTTTGCTTTAAAGTCAATTTCATCTGATACAAGTATTGCTACCCTGCCATTTTGTTTGCTTCATTTGCGTTTCATTTTTCCATCCTTTCACTTTTAGTCTGTATGTGTCTTAGTCTCAAGTGAGTCTGTTGCAGGCAGCATATATATGCGTTTGGGTTTTTTATCCAATGTGTCATCGTTTCTTTTGGTTAGAGCATTTAGACCATTTAAAGTAATTATTCATAGGTAAATATTTCTCATTTTGTTCATTGTTTTCTGTTTTGTAACTCTCCTCTGCTCCTGTCTTCTTTTTCTCTCTTTGCTAGTGATTGATGACTTCTTTAGTGTTATGCTTGGCTTTCTTTCTGTTTTGGGAGGTTTGTGGTTACCATCAGGTTCATATATAACATCCTAAGTGTATAAGAACCTATATTAAGTTGATGATCACTTAAGTTCATACATATTTTAAAAGAACTTTTCTACTCCCCTCCACATTATATATATATATATATATATATATATATATATATACGCTATCATATTTTATGTCTTCTTATTCATAAAAATTTTTTTCTAATTATGGCCTTTTCATTTCCACTTAAAGAAGTCCCTTTAATGTTTTTTTGTTTTTTTTGTTTTTTTTTTTTTGGTAAGGCTAATTTAACGGTGATTAATTCCTTTAAGTTTTGTCTGAAAAACTCTTATCTCTCCTTCAGTTCTGAATGATAATCTTACCTGGTAGAGTATTCTTGGTTGTAGGTTTTTATCGTTTGGCACTCTGAGTGTATTACACCATTCTTTTTTGACCTTCAGTGTCTCTGCTGAAAAATCAACTGGTAGCTTTATGGTGTTTCCCTTGTGTGTAACTATTTGCTTCTCTCTTGCTATTAACATTATCTCTTATTTTTAACATTTGACATTTTAATTATCATGTTGTAGTGTGGACCTCCTTGGGCTCATCTTATTTGGAACTGTCTGTGCTTCGTGAACCTGGATGTCTGTTTCCTGCCCCTTTCTCTCTCTCTTCTCCTTCTAGGACCCCTATAATGTGAATATTTCTTCATTTGGAATTTCCCAAGAGATTCCTTAACCTGGTCTCTTTTTTAAATTTTTTCTTTTTGCTGTTCAGCCTGAGTGCTTTCCATTCTCCTGTCTTCCAGATTGCTGATCCTTTCCGTACCTGCTAATCTGTTCTTCATTCTCTCCAGTATATTTTTCATTTCAGCTATTTTATTCTTTAGCTTTCATTGGTTTCTTTATATTTTTGAATTCTCTGTTGATCTCACGGAGTTGATCCACTTTTCTCTCTAGTCCAGTGAGGATCATTATGATTATTAAACTCTTTATCAAGCATATTATTTTCATTCCAATATCTTGCTGTTGCATTTGGAGTCGATTCCTCAGTCCTATCATTTTTCTTGACTTTCTGTGTTTCTATGAATTACACAGAAGAGCTGCTTCTCCTTACCTTGAAGGAATGGTCATGTGTGTGGTCATCCCCTCTGTAGACCATGCACCTGGTGACTTTGGCTATCTGGAGCTATACCTGGTGTGGGATGGGGTCCTAGGGCACTCTGTGCTGGAAGAGTACATCCCTGCTGGGATGGCCGAAGCTGAAGTGGGCATTGGCTAGGGTGGTCCCTGGGCTCTCTGTGCAGAGAGCACCCTGGTAGGACGACTGAAGTTGAAATGGTACAGGTCTCAGAGTGTTCAGGGCTGGGGCAGTAGACTGGCTAAGGGACCCAGATACTCAGTGCTCCTATCTGTGCTGTTAAAGTAGAAGGGAAATGTAAACTATGGCTTCTATCTGGAGAGAGTTCTAGCCACTACCACAACTTTTGGTGGAGTTCTAGGTCTGAATCTTTTATAGTCTAATTGCTCTTCTAAGCCACAGCTCCTTTTCCATGTTCTAGAGCCTCCAGAGTTTGTATGGGCTAGGGGCCTAGGGCTTACTGAGATGGCAGACTGGTTAGGACACCCAGACCTTGCCATTATCTGTGCTGTCAGGGTGAGGAGGAGACATAATCCATGGTATGTGCCTATTCCTCTGGTCCAGAGAGACTCCAGCAGCTCTCCCAGGTTGGCAAGGTCCTAGGGCTGGTTCCTTTATATTCTAGTTGCCCTTTTATTATTTTTTAATTTTTTAATTTTAGTTTTTTTCTTTCATGCTGAAATTTTAATTTTGATATAAATGTATCAATCTTTTTATTTATGATGTTTTTCTTTTTTTAATATGAAATTTATTGTCAAATTGGTTTCCATACAACACCCAGTGCTCCTCCCAACAGGTGCCCTCCTCCATGCCCATCACCCTCCCTCCCCCCTCCCACTCCCCAACAACCCTCAGTTTATTCTCAGTTTTTGAGAGTCTATTATGGTTTGGCTCTCTCCCTCTTTTTTTTTTTTCCCCTTCCCCTCCCGCATGGTCTTCTGTTAAGTTTCTCAAGATCCACATAAGAGTGAAAACATATGGTATCTGTCTTTCTCTGTGTGACTTATTTCACTTAGCATAACCCTCTCCAGTTCCATCCATGTTGCTACAAAAGGCCAGATTTCATTCTTTCTCATTGCCAAGTAGTATTCCATCAACTGATGAATGATAAAGAAATTGCAGTTTAAAAAAATTTTTAATGTTGATTTTTGAGAGAGAGAGCACGAGTGGGGGAGAGAGAGAGGGAGACACAGAAAGTGAAGCATGCTCCAGGCTCTGAGCTGTCAGCCCAAGCCCGACACGGGGCTCAAACCCATGAACCATGAGATCATGGCCTGAGCTGAAGTCTGGCACTTAACCAACTGAGCCACCCAGGTGCCCCACCAGTTGCCCTTTTAGATCTCAGCTTTTTTCTGTCCCCAGCACCCTCAGTACTATTCTCCCCACTGCAGTTCCCAGCCTTGAGGGTGGGGGTTCGTTACCATGTTCCCATCTCTTTTCCTGTCTTCCATATGTTTTATGTTTTATTGTGTAGAATCTGTTTAGTCATCCCTTAGTTCTTCTTCAGGAGGAATTGCTCTATAAATAGGCCTAGATTTGATGTGTCCCTAGAGAAGGTGAGTCGGGGTATTCCCGTGGATTGGAAACTCAGTTGTGTTTCAGGAAATAGTCTTTCCTTAGAAATTGAAATGATAGGCTCCCTTCCTTTGTTTCTCCTTTGAATTTTGAAAGGTCTCTCTGTACTCAGGTAATGTTAGATTGCACGAGAACAGCTCTGGGCCCCTCTAGTTGAGTGTGAGTGAAAGCACTGTGGTTTTGCAGGTCTCTGTGTGCAGCCTCTCCAGCATGATGTCAGGAGTGAGGATGCTAGTATTAATTCATATATTTATAGTCAAATATATGTTAACTTTCATACTCCCAGTCTGAACCAGTTGAGCCCTTCGTGTCAATATTACTTTGCAAATAGGATTTTATAAAAAAAAAAAAAGAGAACGGAGTTTCACTTTCCATATACAGAACACACAAAGCTTAACTTCCGGGCCAACCTCACCGTAGACATCCCTCTGCTTATGATTTCAGGGTAGGAGTTTATGCCTGATGCTTCGTGTGCCTTTCAACGGGTTCATATCCTTGGCTTTCCTCTTTTTGCCTCCCAAAGGATCAGGTTTTTAAAAGTAGCATTTACAGAGAAGTTTGAAGCCTTGTGGATAAAGTACCATACCAACTACAAATACAACTACAAGGTATTATTACTATTCGAGACAGAAGAAATATCCCTTCACCTTGTTTTTGTTTTTATTTTTGTAGTAGGTCATTCTGGTATTTCCATGGTCTGAAGGCAAAGTCCATCTAAGATTGCCAGAAGGTCTTTAATTTCAAGCATTTTACTCAGGAACTGCCTCATCTGAAGCTGTAAAACTTTAATCCATAATAAGCCTTGCAGTTGACAGTGCTGGTAATTATCACAGTTGTAAGCAAGAAAAGAAAAAGCCACACAAACCACATCCTCAAAAACACTTATCCATGAAGTAAGAATTAACTTTGTGCTGTCCCATTTATAGTGACTTATAAGTCTTTCTTTAAAGTACTTTGGCAGTTTTTTGATACTAAGAATATTTGAAAGTTGTTATTTCAGAAACTGTACCTCACTTTGATGTGCTTCAGATGCTCTTTTTGTGCGACCAAACTAATTTGGCAGATGATAGAGTTATACTACATTAGTAGAACACCCCCAAAGTTTGTTTTCGATTCCTGCTTTCCACCAAACACTGGAGATCATCAGCAATTAGTAAGTAAATATTCAAGAAGTCTTTGACTACGAGCATTGCCTGGTGAGTCTGAAATGTCAGGTCCTTTCTGCACATCTGCTCTTTAAGCCCACAGATATTTTCTCACCTTCGAGTAGGACTTTTGTGATGTTTCTTCAGGGCTTATGTGCACACCGTCAGTCCATTCTTCTGTCAGCTGTTCTCTCAAAGCCCCCAAAGTATTGTCACCAACTTCCCTCAAGACGCGGACATTGTGCATCTCCTTCAAGAGTAGGAAAAGGCCCCTGCTCTGTGACTCTCCTCCCTAACAGTATTCAGATTCACTGCATCCTTCTTAATTACCATGATCTTTTCACCCCCTGAGGCTTCTCAGCTTACAAGACCTAGAAAGGGTTTGTCTTGTATCACTTGGCCTTTTCTGTGATTGCTTTCATATGTACTTATTCCTTCACATTGAGAAACAAGTTTTGTTCTTTTCCTTTTTTATATTTTCCCACAGAATGCCAAGGTCCTGAGTGGGGGTAGTGCAAGAAAAAGAAATGTCCTAGAGTAAATTATATTGGCTGGCTGTGACATGTCCGCCAGATTCTGGAGATAGCTGCGGGGGACAGGCGGTCCATCCTCAGCAAGCGCCCTCCCCTGGGGTTCGTCTTGTGCCCACTACAGCCCTGTGAACTCTCTGCCTTCATCTCCAAATCATTCCTGGTCTCTCCACATTAAAACGTGTGTTACTTCCAATGACCTCAGCTAACAATCTTAGAGGAACTACACGATAAATAGCACATGGCGATTAAGATGTATTGTTCTCAGCAGTAATTTCCCAAAACAGGGTACTTGGACGGCCCTTATTAATCGGTTTATAAAAATTCACCTGGGCTTTTGTCGACGATTCACGGGTTGGGGAGCGTCCTATCTAGCAAATATTTGAAAGGAGGTCCAAAGAGTCTTGTGAAACAACCCACCAAAAAAAGGCTTTTATAGGCAGAAAGGGGGCAAGGCCTAGAAAGAGTGTATGGTTGTAGGCCTGGTTGCTTTTGTCAGGCATCTGTCAAGCACCTTACCACGCTAGTGCTGACCAGGTAATTCCGGGTTGACTGCTTAAAGGTCACGTGCCTGGGAGAGGCTGAAACTACAGGTAGGTTAGATAGTAAGTCTTGGTTTGCTGTTGTGAGCTGCACACGGTTGCCTCTTACTTGGGGCCTTTTGCCTCTTTTTTAACAACCCTCCCTTTTTTGATCAGACTCTCAGTTTAGCTGAGAAATGTGGTCAAAATGTAAGGGATTAGCATCACTGTCAGCGACCACCCTGAAGTTCTCAGAGGCTTCTTGATCCCTTGTGTGGTATTCCCACGCTATGACTTTAGGTTCCAATTTCTAAGTTGGTCATTCTCTGTGCTCCTTTTCTGATGTTCCAGTCTTAGGGAGCCACCACTGATGGCTAGTGGCTGCAAACATGCATGTCAGCCTTGGAGAGAATACAGAGTGCCAGAGAACCTACTATGATTATTATAGGCAGAATAATTCCCTTTGTAGCCCTGGTCCTCAAGACTGAAACAAATTAAAATCAAAGACTCCAAAAATCAAAGTCAAAGAAAGACCCTATTGACAGAGTCGACTTCTCAAGCTGAGGGTAACTAAGTTTCAGCTTCTCCCAAAGTGCATCATCAGGTGGTTTCGGCCAGGGAAATAGGGCCCTGCCAAAGGACACAAACCCTGAACGCATCTTGCAAATTCCTGTTTGAATATGTGGCTTGGGACTGGAAAGGTGACGACCAGAGACCAATAAAATGTTCAGGGTATATAGACCACGTAGGCAGTTTGATTCTAGTTACCTTTGCCTTGTGTCCCTTTCTTTGCCTAGAGCCTGAATACAAAGTTCTCCAAGTTTGGGGTTGTTAACCAAGAGCTAGGGAAATGATCAAAGTTTTTGATGCCAAATCCTGCAGTCTGAAAGATTACCTCCACCCCTTAGCAATGGCCTAGGAGATATGGATGATGGGGTTTTCTCTCCAGGGCAGTGCTGTAGTGAAAGAAAAAAAGAGAAGAAAGGATTTTACTTAAAGTATGAAGTCTTGGCCAGGTGTCTGGGATGAAGTAGTCTACATGGATGTCAAGCTACTCCTCTTCCTCATTAATTTGATTTACATACCAAGAGATGTCAGGCAAAGTTTTCTTTAGCTGTGAAATATATGCTTCAGGTTCTAGTCCCTGAAATTTGGCTGCTATCTGGGTAGGGAGGAGGAGGTGATATAATCCCTTCCATGAAGATTCGAGATCAGTCTTTGTTCTTAGTGGTTCCAAATTCTTAAGAAGGGTTGGAGCAAACTGGAAATGTTAGTTTTGAGAGTCGTAGCCAGATATTTAAGGAAGCTTGGGTGCCTGGGTGGCTCAGTCAGTTGAGTGTCTGACGTTGGCTTGGGTCATGATCTCATGGTCCGTGAGTTCAAGCATCGGACTCTGTGCTGACAGCTCGGAGCTTGGAGCCTGCTTCGGATTCTGTGTCTCCCTCTCTCTCTGCCCCTCCCCCACTCATGCTCTGTCTCTCTCAAAAATAAACATTAAAAAAATTTTAATAAAAAAATTTTAAAAAGATATTTAAGGAAGCTAGAATAACTCAGGACCCAGTCTAGTTCATAGATACATAACAAAATCTCAAATACAAGTAACAAGACTAGAATCTAATACCCACAAAGATCCAGATACAATTTCTCCAATTACCCCCATTTTTACATCAAAGATAATCACAGTGAAATGAATTTGTTTGCATTAAATTTGGCCTATTTACATAAGTGCAGGAAGAATGGTAATTGACCATATAAGCTCTTTTCTTTTTTTTTGTTTTTTATTTTTATTTATTTATTTTAAATATGAAACTTATTGTCAAATTGGTTTCTGTACAACACCCAGTGCTCATCCCAACAGGTGCCCTCCTCCATGCCCATCAGCCACCCTCCCCTCCCTCCCACCCCCCATCTACCCTCAGTTCTCCTTTTTTAAGAGTCTCTTATGGTTTGGCTCTCTCCCTAACTTTTTTTTTCCTCCCCTCCCCCATGGGTTTCTATTAAGTTTCTCAGGATCCACATAAGAGTGAAACCATATGGTATCTGTCTTTCTCTGTAGGACTTATTTCACTTAGCATAACATTCTCCAGTTCCATCCACGTTGCTACAAAAGGCCATATTTCATTCTTTCTCATTGCCATGTAGTATTCTATTGTATATATAAACCACAATTTCTTTATCCATTCATCAGTTGATGGGCATTTAGGCCCTTTCCATAATTTGGCTATTGTTGAAAGTGCTGCTATAAACATTGGGGTACACGTGCCCCTATGCATCAGCACTCCTGTATCCCTTGGGTAAATTCCTAGCAGTGCTATTGCTGGGTCATAGGGTAGGTCTATTTTTAATTTTCTGAGGAACCTCCACACTGTTTTCCAGAGCGGCCGCACCAGTTTGCATATAAGCTCTTTTTAAAGACTTTTTGCTGGAGCTTTTCTTTTCTTTTTTTTTTTTTTCCACATTTCATGTTTTTTATTTATTTACTTATTTAATATGAAATTTATTGTCAAATTGGTTTCCATACAACACCCAGTGCTCATCCCAACAGGTGCCCTCCTCAATACCATCAGCCACCCTCTCCTCCCTCCCACCCACCCCCCCCTCCACCATAAGAGACTCTTAAAAACTGAGAATAAACTGAGGGTTGATGGGTGCTGGAGCTTTTCATATGGAATGTCAGACTGAACTCTTAAAAACCTTTGAAGCCAGGAAGCTAAACCCAGGATTCACCATCAGATTTTACCTGCAAAACCATTCCAATCAAAGCCATTATGATACAGCCAATGTTTTCAATTGTGCAGAATCTTACTGAACTTACGTAACTAACTATACTGTCATGAAATAGATACTCAAGAGTTTCCCAGTGCTGGAAGGATATGGTTGGAAGAAAAAAACCAAAGATACACTTTACCAAATTGTTGTAAGTCATAAATAGCTTTGCAGAAACAGTTTTCTCAAATCTGGAAAAATAAAACATTCATGAACCAACAGTGTTTCAAACGAGCAGTCATAAAACCATAATTCCCCTCCTGAGTTCATTCAGTCCCCTGATATTAATTCTTGTTCTGCTTGAATCTAGCTTTTTCCATTAGTGCTGGAAATCCTTAACCAGTTCAGTTTTATGATCTTAAAGTCCTTTCCATGAATCTCCTCAAGGATGAAGAATTTTTGCAGGAACACTTTTGGTGTCCATGGTTAGAAACCTGATGAGAATTCATTATAACAGAATTGACAAGGATATATGGTTATTTTGTGCTATATGAAATTATGACTAGTCATACCTGATTTTTATGAATTTCATATAACTTTTGGGAGACTTACAACACATCCTTATACAAATATAACTAAGCTTATTGTTGGACAGTTCTTCCCAGGTAATTCAATGTAACCAAATAAGCCTAATCAATATTTCACTATCTTACTTTTAACAGAGTGTGAACAAATTCTTTGTGATTTTCTGTGGACCCCTTCAAAATTCCCCTTCCAAAGTTAGTTGGGTCAAAAAGTCTTCATTTAGAATTTGACTTTTGAAAGTTTGTCAGAAATCGTATAATTTTTAAAGTTTTTATTTAAATTTCAGTAACTATATTCATAAGCTGGCTAATCTGAAGATACTGATAACAAAAGTTCACAATTGCTTACTACTTAGTTTTCACTAGAAGCTAAGGATTCTAAGACTTAGGAATTTTAATACATGTAATTAAGACTGCTGAAATAAGAAACACAACTCTGTATGCAAGAAAAATATCATCTGTGTTTTTGAAAAAACAACATGAGGAAGGGGAATCCATTTTATGTTGAAGGAAAAGAAAGTAATTTTGTCCTAACCTGAGACTGGTTATTTAGAGAAGGAACACTCAGGACAAAATGTGGATGTACAGAATAAAGTTGTAGGTTTGCAGTGAGGGAAGCCTTAGAAGGGAACTGTGCAGTCAGTGCTGGCTAAGAGTGGAATAAATTTAAGTAAATGACTTTTAATAGAAAAAATATACTGATACAAAGTTAAATTTTTTGTTTTCTCTTTGTTAAAGTTTTCTTAGACTATTAATCTGCTTTTAATAAATTGACATTGTAAATTAAAAAAAGAAAAAGCTGGTCAAAATCTCAAAAGGGTTTAAAAACACTTGGTCACATAGGATCATAGATGAGAAAAAAATGGAGTCTTCCCTATGAAAAAACCTAAGGTTAGTGTTTTCCAACTATTTAACTCTCTTGTCACTATGGTTAGATGAATACTATTGTTTTAAAGTAATCAAACATCTGATAAAACAACATGAAACATAGGAAATTATTTTAAGACACAAAATCTTTGTTTTCTAGGCATATTACTTAAAAAGGTAAAGAAAAAAATGTTTACAATCTCTTATCCAGAAAACTTTCCCTTTTTAACAAAGAGAAAAGCAAATTCTAATTTTGTACTAGCTTACTTTTGATATTAAAACTCATTCAACTTAATTAAATTCATTCCAATCTTAGCCAGTTCTGACCACGGCTATAATTCCTTTCCACAAAACTTAGAGGCTTTAATTACATATATTAGAATTTTTAACCCTAAAAACTGACTTTTTAGTGCAAATAAACAATTACGTGTTGTCTTTTACACTAGCATTTAGTGAATTGGCAGACTTACACTTTTTATAATTTCTAGAAATGCATGCTTTCTCAAGTTAATATCTCAGCATGGCACAAAATATACTTACTAATAAGCCCAAATATCTCTAGTCCCTCTGTAAAAGCAAGCCCAAAGTAGATAAACCTATGTTCAGCAATTACTATTCTAGTATTTTATCTTATTTGGAAATGATCTCAATATTTAATGACTATTCACTATTTAATTTAACTTACCAAACTTTTTAAGATGTCATGTTACCAAAAAGATTGGGAAAACTATTTTTAAAATTCATCTAAAAACATTTATTTTGCTTACATGTATTTAATTCACTTGTTCTCAATAATTACATTTAGATCATTTATGAAAATTTCAACATACCAGCTTTTATATCTTTTGCTGACAAGCTTTCTAATAGAAAGGCAATGAACTTATTTGACTAGTAAACCCAGGCAGAATAAAAGTTGTATGTCTGTGTCATATTCAATGTTGACAATGCTAAAGACATGTCTATTTTTAAAAATTTTTAAACACAGAAATAGAGTGCGAGCAGGGGAGGGGCAGAGAGAGAGGGAGACACAGAATCTGGAGCAGGCTCCAGGCTCTGAGCTGTCAGTACAGAGCCAGACATGGGGCTAGAATTCACGAACCACGAGATCATGATCTGAGCCGAAGTCAGACACTTAACCGACTGAGCCACCCAGGCGCCCCATAAAGACATGTCTATTTTAATTACACCCACAAACTTAGTTTTAATAAGTATTTTCCCAGCACATGTGAACGTAAAAAGCATTTGGGTTAGTTTCTATTATATCTCTGAGAATTTTAGGAACACTTTAATTCATAAAAGTGCTTATTTTCCTTGAAGCCAATTAAATAGCTCTTTTACAAATTAGTTGTAGCCTTACCATCCTGAGGGAGAAAAATTCCACACATCTACCAAAGCATATATTTAGACACACATCAGCATACAGACATACGTAAACAGAGAGACTTTATAACTTCCATGTAAAATGACTGGATTTTAAATGAATCCATGAATCAGGTACAGTACAAAGCTCACTAGTTATAAAGAAGTTGGATCCAAGTTGTTTTTCCTGGTAGACATAGTAAATTAAAGTTATCTGCTCAGATGGCTAAAGATTTTTACTAATATTTGTGCAGGACACATCTATTCCATTTGAATTGATGTTGAAGAATTTGTATAGGACCTTTGAGAACACTGTTTTTCCTGGTGTCCCAGATAATTGACCTAGGGCCACTGTTTTAATGAAGGACCCCTAGAGGAGTGATGTGGGAAGGGCCCAGGTATTATGTCAGGTGCCTGGCCTTGGAGCTTCTGTAGCTATAAGGACAGTATCTTGGTGGACTTTTGTTTGCGGTCTTGTTCCAGAGTCCTTTCAAAGTGCTCAGCTATGGTCACGAGTTCAAACTGGTGTCCCCCCATCCCATTTGCTGCCTTTCGTTTAATCTACTAATCTTAGGAGATAATGCATGTACAAACAGGGAAGCTAGAGCAGTTTGGGTGCCCATATTTATTGTTTGGAACCTGGAGTGCCATAGAAAGAGAGCTTCCAGACCGGCTTTTAAGTCTGCCCCAGATTCCTCTTTGGTTTGTTTGCATGTTTGAATGATAGACCAATCAACGTGGGCCTGGAAGATTCCAAGAATGACTTTTAAGACATCAGTTGCTACCCTGCCAGCTTTTTCTGGTCCATGAAGGGACCATATTGAAAGGTGACCATCTTGGATATCATCCTTGGGTTACATGATCCTGCTTCTTGGATCCACTTTTTCCGACCAGCATGTGCACAAGCGGATAAAGATCTGGAAGCCCGACCTGATGACTCTAAATTGTTCAGGAACTTTTGGGTACCCTCCCCGGGTTTAGGAAATCCTTTATCTATGGACATTCCAGTTTTGACCAAGGAATGAAAGACACCTGGTTTCTTACCACCTTGGGTAGCTCTATTTTAAAAAGTAACTGTTTAGGGGCACCTGAGTGGCTCAGTCAGTTAAGCATCTGACTCTTGACTTTGGCTCAGGTCATGATCTCACAGTTCATGAGTTCGAGCCCGATGTCAGGCTCTGTGCCGACAGTGTGTAGCCTGCTTGGGATTCTCCCTCTCTGCCTCTCCCCAGCTCATGCGTACTTTTTCTCTCTCAAAATAAATATGTTTAGAAAAAACCAAGTAACTATTTAATAGTCTCTTCAGAGTGAAGAAGCAGTTCAAACTGAGGACCAATGGACCATGAATACCCAGGCAAAAGAGGTCAGGGGAGTCCTATCAGTTTTATTATCTTTTTTTTTTTTTAATTTCTGGCACCCCTTGTGTCTTTTTCATTAGTCTTTTGCAATAATTTTTTTAAGAAGCAATTTTGGAATCTTGAAGCCTTTGGGAAGGTTCTGCATATAAATGAAAGTAGGTATTCCATTCTGTTGAATCGGGGAGTTCTTTCTTTCAAGTGCGCTTCTTAAATGAACTGTCTTGACAAATCGCAATGCTTCCCATAATGGTCGCCGTCGTAATTCTAGGTTGTCTTGTGTAAGATTTTGTCATTTTTGTCGATATTTATAGCTTCCAGAACCATAAGAGGTAGCATGCTTAACTTTTTAGAATTCAAGGATCTTTTTTGTTGTTGTTTTTCAAGCGAGCCTTTGGGTCTCTTGGCACCAGACTAACACCTAAGAGGCACGTGCTGCTGCTGGGTAGGGGTCGTGTGGTGTTCTTATAGTGCACCTCCCTGCACAGAGATTCTATCCCAACATGGAAGCCTTTGCGTTATGTGGTGAGCATTCAAACAGGTAACATCCCTGTTAGGAGAGCAGAGTTGGGAGGAGCTTACCCAGGGCCCTCCAAAAGTGGGCAGGGGAGGGGGATGCCAAAGAGTTCAGGGGTACCACATCTGTGTTTCGTGTGTCTGAATGTTGTCGGAAGTTTGCTTTGGATCCCATCGCTGCCACCAAATCTGTTAAAGATTCAACTGAACACATCTAAAGATCAAACTGGTTTTACCCAGGGATTCACGAATTAGGCAGCGTCCCATCTAGCAAATAGGAAGGAGCTCTGAAGAGCTGTGTGAAATGGAGGCCCGTTACAGGCAGGAAGGAGACCAGACAAAGGAAGTGTACCGTTTCAGGCAAGTCACTTTCCCTTGGAGGAAGGACGAGAATCTATCAGGCAGATTACCTCACGAGGCATGGCCAGGTAATTCCAGATTCACCGGTTAGAAGTCACATTCCTGAGAGAGGCTGACGCTGCAGTGAGGCTAGATATTAAGTTTTGGTTTGCTCACATGGGCGCAGAAAAAGTGACTCCATTTTGGGTCTTCTGTCTCTTTTTTAACAAAACTAAAGGCCACTTTGCATTTGAGGAGATTACGCGCACACACTGAGGAAAGGAGAAGTGTGGGACTCTTTGCAAACAGGCAGTAGTTGAAAGTATAGGAATGTATGTGAGTTGTAATCAACCCACTGAGGAGGTTCAAGTACCAAAGCAAAGCACTGCCCCCCTCTTTAAGAAGTGCAAGAGCAAAGGTAAGTGGCAGAGAAAGACCCCTCAGGGAGGGGAGGCAAGGATCAGAGGAGTAGAACTAATGGAGAGGGAAGGCTTTCAAGAAAGAGGGGACTGTGTATACCGAGTGGTGGGGGGTGCTGCCTGGTTGTTCAGGAAGAACAGAAAGAGGCATCGCACAGAAGGATGAAGGGCTAGGTCAGGTTACAGAGTCTTGAGTGAGTGGCGGGTGGGTAGTCTCAGGGGTTATATCCGAGTCTTCCAGAAAGCATGTTTCTGAAAATGGAAGTTTGTGTGATCGCAGGGCTCTAGGGTTAGCAGAGAACCCTTGAGATGGAGGAAGAAGCCAGACAAAAGGGAGAAATTCAGGGGGGGGAAGATTTTAGAAAATGCAAAGGTTAGGGTAGGGTGTAGCGCAAACTCTGGTAGAGAGAGGGGCACTTCTGAGTGACGAAGTGAGCGTGGGAGGCAGGAGAGAACATTCGAGAGTGCACATCATGGTTGTGTCACTATGGTAAAGAAGGAAGCTGTCTCAGACTGGACACGACAGGGACAGGAATGAACAGTGCAGGGACATCGAAAGGCCCATAAAGTCCGCAGTGAGGGCAGCGATAAGGAGTCCTACAAGACAGAGCATGAACTGCGAGGTATCATCAGAGCCAGAGTTTGAAGAAAAGGTGCAGGATGGGAGGTGGCCAGGTGAAAACAGCCTTTGGACAAAGAAGTCTAAATCCATCCACATGCATTCTCTATCCACAAGGATTTGCATTTATCCAGAATGTGAATGAGCTCTTAGAAAGCCTGAGTGTTCCATAGGCTAAGAGACACAAGCAGTAAGTAATTCTACAGGAAACTATTACATTTTTTTCTAGAAGAGCAGTTACAAATATTTTGATTAAGTGTAAATATAGTGCTCGCTTTGGCAGCTTACATTTACTAAGTGTAAATATAAATATAAATATAAATATAAAAGTGGAAAGTAAATACAAATGTTTCTGGACATATTTTCAAGGAAGATTTCACATAGAACCCAAATGCTACCTTGTTTGTGTAAATTTCTACCTGTATAGGACACATAAACATTATAAGAATTTAGGAGAGCTTTACTAGTCCCCATATTATTCTGTCATTATTTTATCAATCTTTGTATGAACTCCACATGAGGAAGAATCTTAAACATGTTTTTTTCTAGTCCTATATTAGCATCACTTTGTATGGCTAGCCTAGAACTACTAGTTTTTTTTTTTTTAATTAATAGACTAATTTTTAGAGCAGATTTAGGTTTACAGAAAAACTGAGTGGAAAGTAGATAGTCCCCTTCCTCCCTGCCAGCCCCCCAGAGTTTCTCCTGTGGTACATCTGTTACAGCTGAAGAATCAATATTGATACATTATTCACTGAAGACCATACTTTACATTAGGATTACTTCTTGTATTGAACATCATATAGATTCTGATAAATCTATGACATGTATCCCCCTATTATGGTATCATTCGGAGCCATTTCAGTGCCCTAAAAATCCTCTATACCCTGCATATTCTTTCCTCCCTTACCTCCACCCCTGGCAACCACTGATCTCTTTACTGTCTCCATGAGTTTCGCCTTTTACAAAATGTCACGTAGTTGGAATCATTCAGTATGGATGACTTTTCATACTGGCTCCTGTCACTTAATGATATGAAAAGCCATGGAGGAACTTTAAATGCATGACTTTCCAGCTTATTTCATTGCTGAATTATATTCCATTGTCTGGATATACCGCAGCTTGTTGATACATTCACCCACTGGGGGATATCTTGGTTGCTTATAGCCACTAATTTGATTTGCTATGCTCATTTCTTTTTCTTATAATGACAGCCTTCATAGATAAGGCATTAGGGAAGGGGTCTAAGATGGCAATATATGAAGATCTTGAATTTGTGTTCTTCCATGGACAGACCAAATCCACAGTTACATATGGATCATTTCCCTCTGCAGGAGATCTGAAAACTAGATGAATTGCTTTCCACAGCAAAGGATAAAAGGACCATGTTGAGATACAGTCTTGCAGAAACCTCACCCTCAGTTCAGCAACACATAAAAGGGAGGGATCTCACCAGACAGGTACTTCTCACAAAGGAGCAAGGAACTGGTGTCCTACATCAGACACGCTAGTCCCTGGAATCTACACCGGAGAGAAGAACCCCCAGAACATCAGGCTTGGAAAACCAACAGGGCTGATATCCAGGGTCCCAAAGTGCTATGGGAAACCAAGACTCCCCTCTTGGAGAGCTCACACACAGTCTCACTCACCTCAAGATCCAGTGGGAAAACAACAGTTTGAAAAATGCCTAGACTATATGTGAGACAGATTCATTTGCTGATTTGGGGACATCAACGGGAGGAGTAGAGGACAGCTGTGACCCTCCGTGCAGATGGAGGCACTGGTAGAGGCCACTATCGCACTCTCCACATGGCCCATTAGCAAGGGCAGGCAGACTCTAACATGGCCCCCTTCCACCACCTGTTGGAACAGGTTGCCGCGAGCAGTCACAGTACATGCTGAGGCTGGAACGTGCAGATGGTTGCAGCTGTCCTTTGCTCCCTGCCTGGCGCAGGACTGTGCAAATGGTCATGGAGTTCTCCTGCTCTCCAGCTAAAGTCTGCAAGTGCAGGCAGTTGTAAAACTCCCCTGCTGCCTTGAATGCCAGCAGTCACAGTGTCCTCCCACAACCTGCCGAAAGCCAGCACACGTGCACAGACAAGGCACTCTCCTGCTGCGTTACTGAAGCCCACAGTCATGTACAACCAAGGCATCTCCCACTGCCTTTCTGAATAAGGAAGCTTTGGCCTTAACACGTTAGACCAGATGGACTTGGTAGATATATCCAGAACACCCCAAAACAGGGGAATATGCATTCTTTTCAAGTGCACATGGAACATTTTCTAGCCTAGATCACATGTTTGAGGCCACAAAATAGGATTTAATAAATATAAGATGACTGAAGTCATACCAAACTTCTTTTCTGACCACAATCGTATGGAACTAAAAATCAATTACAAGAAGAAAACTGGAAAAAACATGAACATGTAGAGGCTAAACATGCTTCTAAACAATGGGTCAATGAAGGAATCAAAGAAGAAATTTTAAAATACCTGGAGATAATGAAAGTGGGACACAACAGTTCAAAATATATGGGACACCCCTAAGGCAGTTCTAAGAGGGAAGTTGATAACAATATGGGACCACCTCAAAAGGAAAGAAAAATCTCAAACAATAAAACCTGACACCTAAAAGAACCTGAAGAAGAAGAAGAACAAACAAAGCCCAGGGTTAGTGGAAGGAAATACTAAAGCTTACAGCAGAAATAATGAAATAAAGACAAAAAAAATATCAATGAAACTAAGAACTAGTTCTTTGAAAAGGTAGATAAAATTGATATTGATAAACTTCTGGCCAGCTGCAAGAAAAAAGAGGGCCCAAATAAATCAGAAATGAAAGAGAAGTTACCAACACCACAGAAATACAAAGGATCATAAAAGACTACTACCAATCACTATATGCCAACAAATGGGACAACCTAGAAGAAATGGAAAAATTCCTAGAAACAGACAATCTTCTGAGACTGAATCAAGAAGAACTAATATCTGATCGGACTGATGACAAGTAATGAAATAGGATCTTTCGTATTACTGATTCAAACACAAGTCCATGATCAGATGGCTAAAGTCCATGATCAGTCCTGATCAGAAATGGGCAGAGCACCTGAATAGACATTTCTTCAATTCAGAAATACAAATGGAGGCACCTGGGTGGCTCAGTGGGTTAAGCATCCGGCTCTTGGTTTCAGCTCAGGTCATGATCTCACGGTTTGTGGGTTTAAGCCCTGCATCAGGCTCTTTAACATTTCAAGAAGAGTTAATACCTATGTTTTTCTAACCCTTCCAAAAAACTGAAGAGGAAGGAACACTTCCAAACACATTTTGTGAGGCCAGAATTACCCCCATTCCAAACCAAAGACACCACAAAAAACAAAATTACATAGTTACAGAGAGGGAAGGAGGCAAACCATAAGAGACTCTTAAATACTGAGAACAAACTGAGCGTTGATGGGGGTGGGGGGGAGAGGGGAAAGTGGGTGGGAGGGTGAAAGAGGGGAAGGGCACCTGTTGGGATGAGCACTGGGTGTTTTATGGAAACCAATTTGACAATAAGTTGTTAAAAAAGATAGAAAGAAAGAAAATTACAGGCTATGTCCCTGATGAACATTGATGCAAAAATTCTCAGCAAAATATTAGCAAACTGAATTCAAGAAGACATTTTTAAAAATCATACACCATGATAAAGTGGGATTTATTCCAGAGACGCAGGATGGTTAACATCCACAAATTAATCAACATTAACAAATAGGATAATAATCATATCACTCAATACGGAAAGAGAATCTGATAATTTTCAACATCCGTTTATGATTAAAACACTCAACCAAGTGGTTACAGACGGAACGTAATATAACAAAGGTTTTGTATGACAAACCCACAGCTATCATCATATTCAACAGTGAAAAGTTGAGACTCTGAGACTGGGAAAAAGACAACAGTGTCCTCTTTCGTCACTTTCATTTAACCTCATATTGGAAGCCCTAGTCACAACAATCGGACAAGGAAAAGATGTAAAAGGCATTCAAGTTGGAAAAGAAGTAAAACTATTTTCAGATAACATGATACTATACATACAAAAAACCCTAAAAACTCCACCAGAAAACTACTAGAAGTAATTAATTCATGTAAAGCTGTAGGATATAAAAATTTAATATACAGAAATCTGTTGATTTCTATACACCAATAATGAAGTTGTGGAAAGGGGAATTAAGACAACAATTCCACTTACAATTGCATTGATAAGAATAAAATACCTAGGAATAAATTTAGCCAAGAAAGTAAAAGACCTATACTATGACTAATACAAGACATTGATGAAAGAAATTGAAGATGACACAAATAAATAGAAACGTATTCAGTACTTATGGGTTAAAAGAATTAATACTGTTAAAGTATTCATACTATTCATACTACCCAAAGCAATCTACAGATTCAGTGCAATTCCTACCAAACTACCAATGGCATTTGCCACAGAACAACAACAAAACTTTTAATTTTTGTAGGGAATCACAGAAGAACTCAAAGGCCAAAACATCTTGGAGAAAGAACAACAGAGCTTGTGTGATCATGCTCCTTAAATTCAAGCTATACTACAAAGTCATAGTCATCAAAACAGAATGATATTGGCACAACACACACATAAACCAAAAGAAGAGAATACAAAATAAAGAATACAGGAATAAACCCATGCTTTTATAGTCAATCTTTGACAAAGGAGCCTAGAACATACAACGGAGAAAAGAGTTTCTTCATTACATGGTGTTGGAACAACTGGACAACTACATGCAAAAGAATGAAACCAGACCACTTTCTTACACCATACACAAAAATAAGCTCAAAATAGAGTCTTAAATGTAAGTTAAACTACAAAACTCCTAGAAGAAAACATAGGCAGTAAGCCCTTAGACATTAGTCTGAGTGATATTTGTTTAGATCTGTCTCCCCAGATGAGGGAACAAGTACAAAAATAAATGAGACTCCCTCAAACTAAAGACCTTTTTCACAGAAAGGAACCATGAACAAAAAGATAAGGCAACCTACTGAAGGGGTTCTACTGATGGGAGAAGATGTTTACAAATGATAACCGATAAAGGAATAGCATTCAAAATATATAAAGAACTGATACAACTCAATATCCAAAAAACAGCCTGATTTTAAAAATGGGCAGAAGACACGAAAAGACGTTTCTTCAATTCAGAAATACAGATGGGGTGCATGGGTGGCTCAGTCAGTTAAGCATCCAACTCTTGGTTTAGGCTCAGGTCATGATCTCACAGTTCAAGGGTTCAAGCCCTGCGTTGGGCTCAGCACTGGCAGCACGGAGCCTGCTTGGGATTTCCTATCTCCCCCCACCCCCTCTGCCCCTTCCCTACTCATGCTCTCCCTCAAAACAAGCAAACATTAAAAAAGAAAGAAAGAAATACAGATGGCCAACAGACCCATGAAAAGCTGCTCAACATCACTCATCATCAGGGAAATGCAAATCAAAACCACAATGAGATAAAACCTAACACCTGTCAGAATGGCTAAAGTCAAAAAGTCAAGAAATAAGAGTTGGCAAGGATGTGGAGAAAGGGGAACCCTTGTGTACTATTGGTAGGGATATAAATGGTGTGGCCATTACGGCAAACAGTATGGTGGTTCCTCAGAAACGTAAAAATAACACTGCCATAGGATCCAGTCACTTCTGGCTATTTATCCAAAGAAAATGAAAACATTTATTTGAAAAGATATAATAGTCAAGATATGGAAATAACCTAAGTGACAATCAGTGGCTGAGTGGATAAAGAAGATGTGTATATGTATGTGTGGAGGGTGTGTGTGTGTGTGTGTGTGTAATGACTACTACTCAGCTATAAAAAAAAAAAAAGAATGAAACCTTGATATTTACAACATGTATGGACCTTGAATGTATTATGCCAAGTAAAATAATTAGAGAAAGACCAATACCACATGATTTCACTTTTACGTGGAGTCTAAAAAACAAAAACAATACAAGACCCAGACTCATGGATACAGAGACTAGATTGACAGTTGACAGTGGGGACGGGGATGAGCAGGGTGAAATGGGCAAAGGAGATGAAGAACTACAAACTTCTAGCTATGAAATGGATAAGTCATGGGGATGTAATGTACAGTGTGGAGAACGCAGTCTATGATAGCGTATTATAAAGTGACAGATGGTAATTATACTTAGGTGACCATTTCACAATGTGTACAAGTGCTGAATCACTGTGTCGTACACCTGAAACGAATCTTGTATGTTAATTTTATCTAGATAAATTTTTAGAAGTTTAAGTGTAGGAAGGAGCTGTTGCGATTTTGGGGGTCAACAGCTTCCCTCATATTGCAGCTAAAGAAATGGAGATCAATGGGGTGCCCGGGTGGCTCAGTCAGTTGAGCGTCGTACTTCGGCTCAGGTCATGATCTCACGGTCTGTGAGTTTGAGCCCCGTGTCGGGCTGTGTGCTGACAGCTCAGAGCCTGGAGCCTGCTTCGGATTCTGTGTCTCCCTCTCTCTCTGCCCTTCCCCTGCTCATGCTCTGTCTCTCTCCCTGTCAAAAATAAATAAACATTTAAAAAAAACTTTTTTAAAGAAATGGAGATCCAAAGATCAGCCTAGCTGATCACATCAATGCTCTTTTCTAAATCCTATCATCTGTCCAAAATTATTAGAAAAATTGAGATTTCAAGGTGCCTAAACACCAAATCCAACTCACAACTCATTAGGGAAGTATCCTTTGCGTGATCTCAACCTTGGAACCAAGCAACAGAGGGGGAGCTGTCTCGCACTCTGTATATATGAATATATAGGAACATAGAATATATTTAATGCAATAGTGGGCATGGTTGATTTGTCACATTTAAATGTTTTTACATATGGCATTGGCATCCACTGGTACTCTTGCTCTAGACCTTGCAGATGTTGGGGCCAGCCTTGCTCTGACTGTAACACAGATTAATGCTTTACATAGGGAAGGTTAATATGTAATCTGTTCTTAACTATCCCAGGCACAGAGCTAAATAGGTGTATTTTTTCATTTTAGTTTGGATGAGATAGTCTTTGTTCTCCAGGGTGCACCTCCCACCCTTTCCACTGGCTCAGTTAGGGTAGATCTCAAAGAGTCTAACTCTACTCTCCAATTTGTCTTATCCTATAATATTGGATATTACAGCATTTATTAAATATGCTTCACATAGGATACTCTGAAAGAGGCACTACTTTCTAATAAATATTCCAGTCTTATTTCTTCAGACCATGCAGGTCTTCTCCATATATGATTTGTGACATTAACTTACTAGCCTTTGGAGGAAAGAAAGCTAGGATCATTTCCTCCTTTTTCCAGAGATGGAGTGTATATTCCTGACCTCATTTGCATGATATTTGCCTATTTGCCAAGTTCTCCATTTTTTTTTTCTAAAATTGCTCCTGGTTTGATAAGATTATGAATGTCTTTAGTGCCATTAAGTCCACATGCATCCAATAACATGTGCACATTTGGCAACTGTTCCCTTATTTATTCAGTGTTTGACTATATTGAATAGCAGTTAGCACTAAATAATGTCCCAGGCTCTTTATTTTCATTCTCTTAGTAAAAAGGATTTTTAATCCGGGCACCTGGTGGCTCCATTGATGGAGTGACTGACCCTTAATTTTGGCTCAGGTCATGATCCCAGGGTCGTGCCCCACATCAGGCTCCTTGCTGAGTGTGGAGCCTGCTTGTTTCTCTCTCTCTCTCTCTCTCTCTCTCTCTGCTCCTCTCGCCTGCTTGTACTCTCTCTCTCTCAAAAATTTAAAAACTGAAAAATTTTTTGAAAAGGGATTATGATCATTCTTAAGGAGAAGGCAGTATAGAAGGCACATATTAATATAACTTTTGAGTCTACCTTTGTAATTCCCCCCTCATGAATTCTAGAATATTCATTCACAGGGGCACCTGGGCAGCTCAGCTGGAGCCTGCTTGGGACTCTCCCTCTGCCCCTCCCCCACTCATGTCTGTCTCTCTCTCTCTCTCTCTCTCTCAAAAAAAAATTACTTGTTCACAAAATATCAATATTGAAAACAATATTTTTAAGGGACATGTGTTGACAGTTCTAGAACTCTTCACTTCTCTAAATGACATTTGTGTGTGCAAGCAGCCCCGTGGGGATTACACAACTACCTTTTTGAAATCTGTCTCTGTAATTTTAGAATCCTCTCTTTCCTATTAGGAATAGAGATTTTTATTTTCATGGGGCTTCCCCTTTTAGGTCTTTTCAGTTACTTTGGGTCTTCTTTGAAAGGATGACTCTATTTGTATCATTTTCATTAGAGGCGATGTTAAAAGTATGTAATCAGAAGACGCTCCTGCCCTGTGCCTGGCCCTTCCTTCATCAAAGTGTTTCACCTGCCATTTTCAACTTGGATGATCTACACCAGCCAGCACCTTGCTTTACATCAGATGCTTAATCTAAATTCCCACACCAGCGCTACAGATAACAATACTACTTTTGATCTCTCAGTGATTCGGACTTATTCCAGACCTCTTTAGAATGGATACATTGGCCAGATGGACCTCTTTGGAATGGATACATTGGCAAGGCCCCAGCTATTTAAATTCTAGTTAACATACAGTGTAGTATTGGTTTCAGGAGTAGGACCCGGTGATTCATCCCTTACATATAACACCCAGTGCTCATCCAGCAAGCGCCCTCCGGAATGCCCATCCCCCACACAGCCCATTCCCCCACACCCCTCCCCCTCCAGTAACCCTATTTGTTCTCTGTAGTTAAGAGTCTCTTATGGGTTGCCTCCCTCTGTTTTTGCCTTATTTTTCCTTCCCTTCCCCTGTGTTCATCTGTTTTGTTTAAGATCTACATGTGAGTGACATCATATTTGTCTCTGACTTATAATTAAATCACATTAATATGTTCCTGAATTATAAAATTACACCAAAACATACTTTAAAAATTGGAAAATGCGTAAAAGTACTATAAAAAGAAGAGACTCATTCCAAGTTCTGATATTCAAAGGCACTCAAAAGGTAGTACTCAAATTTCTACTTCTATGTTCCTTTTCATCTTTTTTTAGTAACTAATTTAGAAACTAATTTAGTTTAATTAATTAAATCTAGTATTAATAATTTGGTGACTAAAATCTTCAGCAAAGTAGGCCATTTCTACATCAAAACCATATATTCCTAACTCGTCTTTTATGTTAACACTCAGCCTGTTCCTGAGATTATTTTGTACTTGTGAATATATGTCTCAACATACATCTTCACATATATCATACATGTACAATAACTGTAGCTGTAAATGTAGTAACAGCTGACATTTATAGAGCATTCACCATGTCCCAATCCAGGTTAGGTGTGTTAAGTATTTTAGCTCATTTAGTCTTTATAGCAACCCTACGAAGTAGACCATGTTATCATCCCCATTTTACAGATAAAGAAATTGAGGGGGCTCCTAAGGGGACAAGCAACCCATCAAAGGTCAAACACCTGCCAAGCAGGGGACCCAGGGCTCCGACTCAGGCTGTTCAGTGGTGAAGTCCATAGGCCTAACTGCTACATTGCTTCTCAGTAGAGACCTTATCATATCAGGGGGAACCATTTTAAAATGCATGAAATGGAGTCCTGTTTATACTTTGTTATGAAAGAAAATAATTTGTGAGTTAATGCAAAAAGGCCCTGTGGGACAATGAAGCCAGGAAACACCTACTGAGCCGGAGTTCCCGTTGCAAGGTACAAACCTCTAGAAATTCAGGCACATTATTTCTGAAATGTACTCACAGGTCTATTAAAGGCAGTGAATTTTACTAATTAGAGTTTATAATAGAAATATAAACAACCCCTAATGAACGAGTTTGCAGGTCTGCAGAGAGCAATTTCTTTTCCCCACTCTCCCCACTCCATATTTAGACATAAAATGTACACAAATGATTATCTATTGGTTTGTTTGTTTTTTTTTTTTTGAGGACGTGTCCCTAATGAAAAAGGAAATAAGCCTGTTGTTATAGGATGTTTGAATTTATAGCTCAATACGGAAGAAAGCGATAGATACAGGGATCCAGATTTCAGAATTCCCCAGCCTTCTAAACTGTAGGCACATCTAAGAAATTGAGCACTGGTGTGACCACACTGACAGGGTGTAAAACTATACGGGTGAGCCCAACATCCAGTGTGCCCCACACATGTACCCACCGGATGCAAACTCTGTGCCTGCCGAGTTCTGAGCACACAGCTTGGGCAGCCCTGCCCCCAGCTCTGTGCCCTCCCAGACAGGAAGCGCCCCCATTTCCGCACGACCACAGAGCTGAGGATGTCAAAAAGGCAGCTCTCACGGGTTGTAATTCTCAACCAGAACCTTGCTTTAGGGCAACGATAAGTAGAAGTAAAAACTTCTGAGGTCGTTCACACTCTGAAGGGGACCCCACCCCTACTTCTGACACGAGTTACACTCTGCATGTGCTGAGTCTTAAGTAAAAATGATGGGAGTCACTGAGGGAGAGGTTCAAAGGCAAGGTCTTAAATTTAGACGAGAATTATTAAAGGAATTTGGCCTTGAATACCACTGAAATGAGTACATAAGATATTATCTAAAAAATGACCTTTTCTGGGGTGCCTGAGTGGCTCAGTCGGTTAAGCATTTGACCTCAGTTCAGGCCATGATCTCAGGGTTCATGAGTTCGAACCTCGCACTGGGCCTCAGAGCCTGGAGCCTGCTTCAGATTCTGTGTCTCCTTCTCTCTTGGCCCCTCTCCTGCTCATGCTCTGTCTCTCTCAAAAATAAACATTCAAAAAAAATCTTTTAATGACTTTTTCTAGTTCTTAGATTAGCAAAATACTTAGATATTTTTATTCTTATGTACAACGTTTACTTCCTTTCCTTTTTATCAGTATAAATTACTGTTACAGCTAAATTTTATATAGATATTTCATAAAGAAAATAAATGAATACAAAAGTACTTAGACATTGGAGTCTCCCTACAGTGAGCTCATATTTTTGTAAGAACATAGGAGAGCCAACTACAATGTTCTGTCAGCCAAGTAATGACATATTTGTGGAAACTGGAAAATATCCAAGACTTTGTACACATACCTACAGAATTCTTCGCAAAAATGCTAGGCTGTTTTGAATTTTTGAAAGTAGTTGATATATAATATTTAAGTGATCTTACAAGAATATAATAATACCATTTTTTAAAGCACCAAAAAAAAAAAAAAAAAAAAAAAACAACTACAGAGCATTGAATACCCATCTATCTACAGAATATCAGCATTGATTATTGTGCTCAGCTGTCAGAAAATCACAGCAAAGCAATACATAACTGTGACTCTTGTTTCTGTGGTCTGGCATACAAACAGCCTGTATGCCATAGTTATAATCGGGAAAGTTGATAAATAAATGTAATTGAATGGTATGTCAAATACTTTCTGGTTGGTCAGAGGTTCTTAAGGACTATTCAGTCAGTCACTTCTTCCAGTGGCCTCAATGTCCTTGTACTGTCAAACCGCAACTCAACTTACGTTCCTGACAGGATAGGTCAGGAAATATGCTCAGTGTTTTATCATTTCATTAATAAAATCAGTGGATGATGGAAGGACACTCAGAGAACTCACACTGTAAAGACTACGAATAGTATAGACACGGGCCTTTACTGGAACATTCATTTTGCAAATCCGTCCGTTTGAGTTAACAGCAACAGAGATTGCGAGAACCTCAATGGGTTTCGTCCTGCAGGGAACTAGCTAAGACAGGCAACCTTCCTTTTACAAATTTCACTTTTCCACAGAGCTGCTTGACAAAACGCTATGTTTTTGCCTCCTACGTAGGCAAAGTGAAAAAACTCACTGATTGAACTGGGGACAATAGCTCTACAGGTTGTCAGGCTCTACTCCTTTGTTTCTATTCTTTTCCAAAGTCAGAAGTGTTCTTCTTTAAGCAGGCCTGCTTGAGTTCTAAGAGAATGAAACGCGTGATTCAGAAACAAAATAGAAAGACCAGTCAAAAAGTTATTTTCTTGCCATTTGATGTCTACTCAAAACAGTGCTAAGGCAAATTCTGCCCTAACATATTCTGATCTTCAGCTATTGGTGGGATTGATTTAAATGTTAAAGCAG
This sequence comes from Panthera onca, assembly GCF_046562875.1. Classification (NCBI taxonomy): domain Eukaryota; kingdom Metazoa; phylum Chordata; class Mammalia; order Carnivora; family Felidae; genus Panthera; species Panthera onca. The sequence goes on along the minus strand of NC_138345.1, from coordinate 5,773,706 downwards.
TCAGGACCCTTGGGACACAGGGGTATCTGCCCCCAACCGATCGCCATGTTCTAGGAGTGTAACCAGGACACTACTTACATGGGAGGAAGCCATCTGACCCCTATTGTAGGACCTTCCTTGGGGTGGCATGGTGGGCCATAACACTTCCTCTCCTTTGAGGAGGGTTCTAAAGGAAGGCTCATCTCTATCCTTTTTTTAAAAAAAAAAAAATTTAATGTTTATTTTTGAGAGAGGCAGAAAGAGAGGGAAACACAGAATCTGAAGCAGGCTCCAGGCTCTGAGCTGTCAGCACAGAGCCCGACACGGGGCTCCAACTCACAAACCGTGAGATCATGACCTGAGCCGAAGTTGGACGCCCAACCGACTGAGCCACCCAGGTGTCCCTAATTTTACTTCAGATATGCATTGTTTCAAAGACATCTCTGAAGAATTTTGCAAGCATCACATCCTCTTATAGGTATTTATCACCTGAGGAGCACCGCATGGATCCTATAATGTACTTAATAGTTTATTAATGTCATCTTTTTCCCCAAGGGAAAAAAAAAATTAAATGTATGGTGAAAACCAGGGAGTGTTGAGGCTACTGAAGGGGAATTTCATCAGTACTTCTTGTTTCCCTGAGGTTGAGACTGAGGCCCAAGGATGGCATGATCTATTGATCACCCAGCCAGTCAGTGGTGGCACAGAGACCAGAATTTCTACTCCATGCTTGCTATCCCAGGAACTGCTGGCAAAGTCTAAGTCCAGGGCAGATTGGAGCACACTATCCCCCAGACCCTCACAACTTCAGTTCTGACTCGCCAAAAGAATCGTGTGTGTTAGTTAATGTAGTTCCCGGTGTAAAGAGAGGTCCTTACTGGTGTGTGGGGGTCATAAGCGCCCCCCCCCACCCCGTCACTCCTCATTACCCTGCTTCACGTTTTCTCTCAGCTCATGACCAGAAAAGATAGGACAGCACTGGAGGAGACCTGGCTGTCTGCTTTCCTCTTTTCTGAGGAGTCCTTTTGCGGAGAAGGATCTGCTGGAGTTTGGTTTTTGACGTCATGCAATTTTTTTCCAGAAGATGTAATGAAAATTAAAGGCAGAATTACTCATATAGATGTCCAGCACCATTTCTGGAAAAGACTATCTTTGCTTCACTGTATTATTGCTTTTGCTTCTTTTTCAAAGATCAGTTGACTATATTTGTGAGGGTCTGTTTCTAAACTCTGTTCCATTTGATCTGTCCATTCTTTTGTCAACACCACACTGTCTTGATGACTATAGCTTTGTGGTAAGTCTTGAAGATGGGTAGTTCTGACCTCCAACTTTGTTCTTCCAAAAATTTTTTTGGCTATTCTGGGTCTTTTGCCTCTGTGTAAACATTAGAATCAGTTTATAGAGGTCCACAAATAATTCAATAGGATTTTGACCAGGATTTCACTAAACCTATAAGTCAAGTTGGAAAGAATTGACATCTTGACAATATTATATTCCTATTCATGAACATGGAATCTCTCTCCATTTATTTAGTTCTTCTGATCTGCTGGGGTCTTTTGATTAGCTTTTAAATTGTTTTCCTAGGACAACAGCTACCAATTATCAAGGGCATGCTGAATGCGAACCCTGAGTCAGTTTTCTACATGTATCATCTCATTTAATACTCATGACAGTCCTCTCGAGACAGGAATATTATCCCTCTGTTTTGCAAATAAAGAAGATAATGCTCAAGGGAGGTTAACTTCTCCACGGTCACAAATAGAAGAAATACAAACTTGGTTCTCAGTAAGGGCAAAGCCCTGGTCTTGACCATTACCCTGAGTCTTGTCCTTCTGGGTTTGGTTCTACCTGAGTCAATCTGGAATCCTTCCAGTGGGCAGGCTTTTCTTCTCGAGAGTGATGCTTAAGGGTTCCAGGTCAGTGGCAGGTCACCTTCAGCTCAGAGTACTCATTTTTCTGCCATTTATGAAAGTTTGAGTCTGTCATATATGCATGTATGTTTGTATGTACGACTGGGGCTTGGGATTCAAACTTTAAAAGATTTACCCATCCTTCAAAACGTGATCCTTGAAACCCAGACCCCAGGACTGCATGGTTTGTGTGTCTATGTTTATTCTGACTTCATCACCGAGCCATCTCCTTGGGCCCAGTGTAGACCCAAGAGTTCCCTGGATGAATATCTTCCCGAGACTTCCATACAGCATCCAGAACCCCTTAGAAAAAGGCAAGGACACTCAGAACAGCACCTTCTAGAAGGATAACAGGTTTCCCCACCCTGCCTACCCAAGCTGGACCTCCAGGCATGGACTGCCCTTATTCCCTATAAGCAGCCCACATTTATCTGGTATTCACCCAAACCAAGCACTTCAACTGAAGCAAAACGCCATCATAAATAACCAAAGGCAATCGATTGGCTTTTTTCAGTGCCTCTGGCTTAATATAAAGATGAGAATTAGAAGAGATTGTTTTAAAAGATTTATCGTGGAGACATAAGATCTTTTAGTGGGATTAAGTGTGGCATCCAAGATGCTATAAATCTCCATTACTATTTAATTAATAATCACTATGGTAGTGTGGTCTTCCTGGAATGCCCAAGGGAGTAAACAATGACTGTGCCCTGTGGTACCTTAGAGTCTGTGTTTTGCCACACAGGTTCAACCCCCCAACCCTTCATAGCTAGGTACAGACCTGACTTAAGCATGAGAACTGATGGGACCACTGTGCCCAGTGTTGTGTAGAAGTTAGGGTTGGCCTTTTGCCTCGAGTCCTAGCTGACAACATATAAATTCCAAATTTTCAAGTTTTATAAGGATTTATAAGCATCCTAACACTTAAGAGGAACCCTTCATCTGAGCACTGTTATAAATGGCCTTTAAGCTTTTATAGCTTTCGTTCTTTTGAGCACGTAGGAGATTCCACTACTGTGTACGTACAGACCATTATAGTTTTAGGTAAAAAAAAAAGGTGATTAGAAGTGGTCCACACGGTACTTACAAGAATAAGAGCTAAAGGAAACGTGTGCTATTGATGAAGCAGATGTGTGCGGACTGAACAAATGATTAATCTCAAGCTATATTTGAAGTATCAATGTTCAGTTAGCACATCTATCACTAGAGATTTTGGCCTGTCCATAAGGGAAAGGGTTCCAGTTAAAGATACATGAAATCAGTAAATTAGATCAGAGGTCAACTTTAGAAAAAGCGGGACGACACTGATCTTTACCTAAATTATTGAGATATTTACCACAAGACTTGGTTTCCCCAGTTCTGTGGAGAACTGGCCTCAGTACAAATGGTGGGAAATGTCGGCCACTATCAGACCAGAACACCGTCACTTCATATGCCCCAGGGCCTCGGTTAGTCTCACATGAAAACTCAAAGGTTAATTCTGTTAAAAAATCACCCAAGTGAGGCTTTGGGGTGCAAATTCATGAGCAGACATGCTAAAGGTCTTCACACTTTGAGGATGACTAATTCTGTGGTTCATGAGGACTCTCTAGAATTGAGATGCTCAAAGTGTCATATATATACTTATTGAGGAAGCATTGCCTCACATAGGAGGAGGAGCCCAGGCTCACTGGAACTGTAGCCGCTTCTGATACTCTCACGACAATGTTGAAGACCTGTAGACCTGAAGAGGTCTTCAACCTGAAGACCACTCAACATTACTTTTGATGGCGGCCATTCAAGGGGGCCAGCTCTAGTAACATGCATGATGTCCTCTGGTGGAAGCAACATGCTAGCTCATCAGCAAGGTCTTGCAACAAGTGAAATCAGGACCGGCAAGAGATGAGGCTACACTTAATTGTCAGCTGAAGGCAGGGCTGTGTTTCATCAAATCTGATGGGTGAGGCAGGAATGCACATCCCCACTCTCACTCCTACCACAGGGCCATACCTGGAGAGTATGTTCAGAACTACTAAGTGTTGTGTTGAACGCATGCTTCCAAACCCTGTGCCTGGAGTCAGAGACCTGATTTGTGTTATCCTTACCATCCTACACACTATCAATTTCCACAGGTATACAATCAGCATTGTATACCATTAAGGGTCCAACACCATCACTGTTGGGTGGGCAAGTCCGGGTGGACCCTTCCTCATGCCGTGCCCCATCAGCTGCATCATAGCGTGTAAGTATCCCAGCAAACGTTACGCATATGCCTCCCAGATGCCCCAAGCTTCTTCTTGGTGTTCGGAAATGCTGTAGATCAGCTAAATTATCTTGGTCTTTTTATAAGTGATCTCAAGATAGAATTGGTTCCCCTGAAATAATCTAAATCCACTCAGAAAGTAGCGCTTGTTTCCTTATTTTTTTTAAAAGCTGAAATTTGGAATTGTTTTTGTTTTTCCCTAGGAAAACCTCTTTTTTGTGATGGAGTATCTCAATGGAGGAGACTTAATGTACCACATCCAAAGTTGCCACAAGTTTGATCTTTCCAGAGCCACGTAAGAGCCCTCTAAAGGGTTTGGGGTTTTTCCACTGTTCTTGTCAGGTACTGAGCACCTGCGATGCCCATTGATACTTCTCCCTTGTGGCATTTTTCCCGTTTCCTCACTCAGCATGCCACAACCTCAGGTCAGGGTAACGCCCTGGGGACCTATCCAACAAGGCAACTGTTTTCCCCATTTGTGAAGCTTAAATTGGAGTCTGTTTTGTTTCATTTCTCCATGTTTTGAAATCAAGAACTTAGTCTCTTAAGAAACCACTCAGCTCATCAAGCTTCTAATTAATCTAAACCCAGAAGCAAATATTTGCCCTTTGAAAAGAAGCAGTCAAATGAAACACAGATCTTAAAGGTGGTCATGGGGATGAAGCTCTAAGGCCTTTGGGAAGCTCAAGGTGAAGGCATAAAACATCTGGCTAAGGGTGGGGGGGATGAGAATTAAGAAACCAGAAGAGGTATTTACTCTCTGAGAATAAATCTTCACCTTTTTCGAAACCAGGCAGACTGCATTTGCCAGGTGGAAATGAAGCTGAGTCCCACACAACCCCCTGCCTCTCTTCCTCCCGTGGGCCCTGTTTCCTCAGTAATAAAACCGTGACACTCAGGAAAAAAGAAAATTGTGCCACTAGAGCCACTTAAAAATATGGGTACACACTAGCTTCCTTTTCCTGGTGCTCAGTAATCTTTCATTCACCCCTAATGAGCACTTTCGAGTGGTGTAGGCTGAGCTGGGTTGAAAGATGGACGGGTCCCACCAGCTCCCACAGAAAGTCTGGCTGAAATGGCTTTTTGTCAAAGCCAGTGGCTCGCACACCACTAAGCTCATCACCTCCAGGAACCATCAGCAACGTGCCCAGAGAGAATTTTATGGGATTTCCGCAGCAGAGAAATCATCAGGCAGTTTTCATGCTAACGGATTCTCTCCGCCCACCTTCCTCACTACCTCTGGAAGGCATGAACGCCATCACAGACACATGCTGTCTGTCGTGCCCTCAATGCCTCCCAGGTGTCTGTCATCACTGCAAATGGAGAGCATATCCCACTCCCATCTTCCATCTGCCTTCCTCTGCCTCTTGGGCTGCATTTCTTGCCCATAAACAAGCCAGGTCTATTTGGAATGACCCTGCACACAGGTCTAAGGGCTCCAAGCAGAGTTTAAAATAAAACGGAAAATTATTTTTCTGTAATACTTATACAATTACATTTAATGTATATGTGTGTTTTATTAGCAAAAAAAAAAAAGAGTTTGAGCATTATAGTTTAAAATAGAAGAATAAGTACTAGATGCAGGTAAGACTAACTTAAGGTTAGTTTCATGCTATGTTAAGCTTTGTTTCATGCTATGAGGAGTGGGGCTGAACATATAGAACGGACATCGCTCTTTTGTTAGGACTGAACGAAATTATGTGTGTACAAAGTTGTGTGTGTACACCTCAGACAGTACTTGCACAGAGTACCCACTATTTAAAATGGGGATTTTACTTTGTTCCATCAATGCATCCATACTGAACTTTGATTTTCCTTCCCTCAGGTTCTATGCTGCTGAAATCATTCTGGGTCTGCAGTTCCTTCATTCCAAAGGAATTGTGTACAGGTAAATTTTATTCTTTGGAAACGCATACAGAGATATCTTGATTCCCTGTCCAGTTAATTTAATCATTCTGCTCTGGTGATGTGAAATGGCCAGTGTGCTTTGTGGCAGGAAGTTGCACGGCCGGGGTGAGGACAGTCAAGTCAGGAACTCCCTTCTCAGAAGAAGTAGGGTTCTGCTCTCATTTTGCTCTTTATTCTGGTCCTTCCTTATATAGTTATTCTCCCCACTCACCTCCACTTTTCTCATCTCCTTCCATTACCCTGCTTTCCCTTTGGCATCTTAATCATCGCTTTCTCTTTCTGTCTCTTTCATAGCTCGTTTTTCCTGATTTTTGCTTGGGCCAACTAGAATGTTTGTTGAATGTTCTCTTGGGTGGGGGAAGAGGGGAGCTCTTCCTTGAACACTCATACACACCTGTGGAAACCTACTTGCCTGCACCCGGTAGAAGTGCATAGGAAGCCATGTGTACCCTCTTTCATGAGTGGATGTCCATCTAAAATGTCTCTATCATACACCATCTTTTCACATCCTTCTCAGAGGAAAGCTATTGTACTTTAATCTCCTTACTTCTTTGCTCAAAATATAGTTGACTCTTATTTAACATAGAAATCACCAAAAGGTTGGTTGTCTGGTTTCTGACTCACTGAAGATTAGGGGGGAAAAAATAAAATTAAAAAAAAAAAAAAGAGCCAGACAGGAGGCTGGTGAAGCTGCTGGAGGCTGGCCCAGTGAGCACAGTGAGAGGGTCATGTTGAATCCAATATAAAGGGAAGATGCAAGTCAATCAAAAGGCTCTGGGAGAGTGGGATTATGTGCCCTTCTGTGGCAAGTGTTCATAACACTGGACCAGAGTCATCAGTAAGGTTCAATGGTAAGAGGGGGTCCAAGATGGCAGCATAGGAAAACCCTAAATGCACCTCCTCCCAGGGACACACAAATCTACTCCAACATATAAAGGAGCAATTCCTCTTGAAGGACTGAGGGCCAACTGGAAAGTATGTGCTCAACAAAGGATAGAGGCACAGTAATGATGAGATCCCCATCCCCAATATTACCAACTGCAGGGGGAGGGATGGCACTGAAGAGGGCCATGCAGACTTGCCCCTCTGGGGGCAAAGTAGTTTAAGGGACAACTAGACTCTGAATGTCCACCAAATGGTGAGGGAGATGGTAGAACTCTCCTCAATGCCAGAGGTGCTGGCGGGTGCCATTGTTTAAGCTCCCCCTCCACTTTGATAGTGCAGACAGGAGCAGGGTCCAGGCACTGTAGCCAGGCTGCTGCTTCAGTGAGCCCCAGTATGCCAGCCTACACCAGATCCATCCATCCCCCTAAAGGCGGCCCCCCACCCATGCCTGCCACAGCTCCAGCCATCTCCCTAAGGCTGCCCCAGTATGATGCACACCAGGGCTCTCCTAGACAGTACCCCCTAGGACTCCAGCCATCTAGCCAAGGCAGCACAAATATAAAGTACTCTCGGACACCCCTATCCTTTCCCCACTCTAGTTCCAACCATCCCACCAGGGCAAACTGATGTGGATTGCCCCAGGACCCACCAGCCTATATTCACTTCCTGCCAGGATAGCCCTGGTGCAGAATGCCCCAGGATCCCTTGGTCTATGCCTGCTTCAGCTCCAAACAGCCATCCAAGAAGCCCTCTGCATAGAGCACCCCAATGTGATAACAGCCAGCCAGCCAAAGCTTCCTGGCATATATAGTCTATACAGAGGACATTCCTACACAAAGTCACTCCTTCAAGACTGGGAGAGGTGCCTTTTTCACCTAATTCATATAAATAAACAGAAAAAGTCAAAATAAGGAGGCAGAAGGATATGCTCCAAATTGAAGACAAAACTTCAAAAAAGAACTAAATGAAATAGAGATGGCAATCTACCTGACAAAGAGTTCAAAGAACTAGTCATAAAGATGCCCACTGGACTTCAGAGAAAAGCAGATGAACCCTGTGAGACTTCAACAAACAGAATACAAAAAAAGAACAAATCAACTAAAGAATGCAAAAACAAAAATGTCAAATACACTAGAGGGAATCACTACCAGATTAGAGGAGGTAGAAGAACAGATCAGCATCTGGAAAATAGGGTATAAAAAGCACCCAAGCTGAACAGCAAAAAGAAAAGAGAATTTAAAAAGTTAGCATAGGTTAAAGGACCTCTGAGACAACATCAAGTATGCTAACATTTATATTAGACGACAAAGAAGAGAAACAAAGTAGTAAAACTTATTTGATGAAATAATAGCTAAAGAGAAGGAACAGACATCCAGGTTCAGGAAGCACAGACAGTCCCAAACAAGATGAAGTCAAGAGGTCCACACCAAAACACATAATAATTAAAATGTACGAAATTAAAGATAAAGAGGATCTTAAAAGAGGCAAGAGAAAAGCAACTAGTTATGTACAAGTGAAACCCCACAGGGATATCAGCAGATTTTTGGCACATGCTTTGAAGGTAAGAAGGGAGTGGCATGATATATTCAAAGTGCTGAAAGGAAGAAAACTACAACCAAGAATACTCTGCCCAACAAGGTTATCATTCAGATTTGAAGAAGACATAAAGAGTTTCCCAGACAAAAGTTAAAAGAGTTCATCACCACCAAACCAGCCTTACAAAGACGTGTTAAAGGGACTTCTTCAAGCAGAAAAGAAAATGCCTTGAAGAAAATTATGAAAGGAAAAAACTTCACTGGTAAAAGTAAACATATAGTAAATCAATCACTTGTAAACCTAGTATGAAGGTTAAAAAGTAAAATCAATTAATGGATTCACGATATAAAAGTGTATGTAAAACAGACCATTACAAATATAAAACATGGAGTGGGGAGGACTAAGAACGCAATGCTTTTAAAATGTGTTGAATTTAAGTGACCATCAACTTACAAGAGACTGCTATATACTTAGGATGGTATTATATAAACTTCATGGAAACCACATTTATATATCTATAATAGATACACACAAAAAAAGAGAAAAGAATCCAAGCATATCACTAAAAAGCCATCAATCACAAGGGAGGAGAGCAAGAGAAGAAGAAAGGAACAGAGAAGAACTACATAAACAACCAGAAAACAATGAACAAAATAGGGATAAGTACATACCTATCTATAATTACTTTAAATGTAAATGGACTAAATGCTCCAGTCAAAAGATACAGACAACTAAATAGATTAAAGAAGACCCTACAAGATGTTGCCTACAAGAGACTCACTTCAGATATAAAAGACACACAGACAGAAAGTAAAGCGATGGAAAAGATAATCCATGCAAACAGAAGCAAAAAATAAGCTGTAGCAATATTTATATAAGACAAAATCAACTTTCAAACAAAGTCTGTAACAAGAGACAAAGGAGGGCATAATCATAAAGGGATTGATCCAACAAAAGAGCAATTGTAAATATGCATCCAACATAGAAACAACATATGAAGCAAATATTAACAGACATAAAGGGAGAAATTAACAGTAGTTCAATTACAGTAGGGGACTTTAACACCCCACTTAGAGCAACAGGAAGATCATCTAAGCAGAAAATCAACAAAGCAACGGTGACTTTGAATGACACGCTGGACCAGATGAACATAACAGATATATTCAAAACATTTCATCCTAAAACAGAAGACATTCTTTTCAAGTGCATATGGGACATTTTCCAGGATAGATCATGTGTTAGGCCACAAAACAAGTTTCAATAAATTTAAGAATAGCAAAATCATATCAGACATATTTTCCAACCACAGCAGTATAAAACTAGAACTTAGAAGAAAAAAAAAACTGGATAAAATACAAACACAGAGACTAAACAACATGCTACCAAAAAATAAATAAATAAATAGGTAAATGAAATCAAGAGGAAATTCACACTATCTGGAGACACATGAAACTGGAAACACAGTGATTCAAAAATCTTTGAGACACAGGAAACTGTTCTAAGGGAAAATTTATAATTTTTACTTCAAGAAAAAAGAAAAGTCTCAAAAAAATCTGAACTTAAACCTAACAGAACAAGAAAAAGAAGAATAAACGAAGCCCAAAGTTATAGAAAAAAAGGAAATAATAAAGTTTGGAGCAAAAGTAAATGAAATAGAGAAGAAAAAGTATTGAAAAGATCAATGAAACTAAGAGACAGATCTTTGAGAAGATAAACAAAATTGGCAAACTTTTAGCATAGTAATCACAAAAAAAAAAAAAAAAAAAAGAGGGAGAGGACCCAAATAAAAAATATCAGAAATGAAAGAGAAGTTACAATTGACACCATAGAAATATATAAAGGTTATAAGAGACTACTAAAAAAAAAAATCATATGCCAACAAATTGGAACAACCTAGAAGAAGTAGATAAATTCCTACAAACTTACAGTCTTCCAAAACTGACTCAAGAAGAAACAGAAAATCTGAACAAACTGATTACTAGTAACAAAATTGAATCAGTAATCCAAAAACACCCAACAAACAAAAGTCCAGAACCAGAGGACTTCAAACGTAAATTCTACCAAACATTTAAAGAAGGGTTTAACCCATTTACTTTTAAATTTTTTTACCGTTTATTTATTTTTGAGAGAGAGACAGTATGAGCAGGGATGGGCAGAGAGAGAGAGACGCAGAGTCCAAAGCAGGCTCCAGGCTCCAAGCTGCCAGCACAGAGCCCGATGCTGGGCTCAAACTCATTAACCATGAGATCATGACCTGAACTTAAGTCGGACACTTAACCGACTAAGCCACCCAGGTGCCCCTGGGTTTAACCCATTTAAAGAAGAGTTAATACTATCATTCTCAAGTTATTCCGAAAGAATGAACAAGAAGGAATGCTTCCAAATCCATTCTATGTGGCCAGCATTATCCTGATTCCAAAACCAGACAAAGACTACAAGAAGAAAAAATTACAGGCCAATATCCCTGATGAACATAGATCAAAAGTCCTCAACAAATTATTAGCAAATCAATTTTGACAATGCATTAAAAGGATCATCCACCATGATCAAGTAAGATTTATTCCAAGGACACAAGAACAGCTAAATAGCTGCTCATCAATGTGATACTCCACATTAACAAAATGAAAAATAAAAATCATATCATCTTGGGGCACGTGGGTGGCTCAGTTGGTTAAACATCCGACTTCAACTCAGGTCATGATCTCATGTCTCATGGGTTCAAGCCCCGCTTCGGGCTCTGTGCTGACAGCTCAGAGCCTGGAGCCTGCTTCGGATTCTGTGTCTCCCTCTCTCTGCCCCTCCCCCGCTTGTGCTCTGTCTCTCAAAAATGAAAAAAAGTTAAAACAAAAATTGTTTTTAAATCCTATCATCTCAATAAATGTAGCAAAAGCATTTGAGTAAATTCAGTAGCCCTTCATGATAAAAACTCTCAACATGGATTTAGAGGGAACACACATCAACATAATAGAGGCCATATATGACAGACTCACAGCTAACATCATACTTAATGGTGAAAAACTGAGAGCCTTCCTTTGGAAATCAGGAACAGGACATGATGTCCACTCATGCCACTTTTATGCAACATAGTACTGGCAGTCCCAGCCATAGCAATCAGGGAAAACAAAAAGACATCCATATTGGTAAGAAATAATTAAAATGGTCATTATTTGTACTTGACATGATACTATATATAGAAAACCTTGAAGACTCCAGAAAAAAAAAAAAAACCTATTAGAATAAGTATAAATTCAGTAAAGTTGCAGGATACAAAATATACAGAATCTGCTGCATTTCTGTATACTAAACTATCAGAGAAACCAAGAAAACAATCCCATCTGCAATCACATCAAAAAGAATAAAATACTTAGGAAAAAACTTAGCTAAGGGTGTGAAAGACATTTACACTGAAAACTAACATACTGATGAAAAATTGAAGACAACACAAATAAAAGGAAAGATATTTGATACTCACGTTTTGGAAGAACACTGTTAAAATGTCCATATTACACAAAGATCTGTAGATTTGGTGCAATCCCTATCAAAATTCCAATGACATTTTTCACCAAACTAGAACAAAAAAATTCCAAAATCTGTATGGAACCACAAAAGACCCCGAATGGCCAAAACATTCTTGAGAAAGAAAAACAAAGTTGGATATATCAAGTTTCCTGATTTCAAACTCTACTACAAAGCTATAGTAATCAAAACAGTATGGTATTAGCACAAAAGCAGACACACAGATCAGTGGAGTAGGATAGAAAGCACAGAAATAAGCCCATGTATGTATGGCCAATTAACCTATGACAAAGAAAGCAAGAACATAGGACAGTCTCTTCAACAACTGGTGTTAGGATAAATAGCTACATGCAAAAGAATGAAATTGGACCACTTTCTTACACCATACACAAAAATAAACTAAAAAATGGATTACATACTTGAATTTAATACCAGAAACTGTAAGTCTCCTAGGCAAAAATATAGGAAGTAATAAGGCTCATTGACCCCAGTCTTAATGATGTTTTTTAGATCTGACTCCAAAGGCAGGGGAAATAAAAGTAAAAAGAAACTTTTGGGACTATATCAAACTAAGAAGCTTTTTCACAGCGAGGAAACCATACCAAACCAAACAAAAATTTTTTGTGTTGTCTTCAATTTTTCATCAGAATGGATTACAGAATGGAAGAAGATATTTACAAATAATATATGCAATAAGGGGTTACTATCCAACACATATAAAGAACTTACACAACACCAAACATATAGCCTGATTAAAAATGAATAGAGGACATGAATATGCATTTTTACAAAGAACACATGGCCAGGAGACACACAAAATGGTGCTCAGCACCACTAATCATCAGGGAAACATAAATCTAAACCACAATGAAATATCACCTCACACCTGTCAGAATGGCTAGAATCAAAAAGAAAAAACAAGTGTAGGCAAGGATATGAATAAAAGGGAACCCTTATTCACTGTTGGTGGGAATGTAAATTGATGCAGCCACTATGGAAAACAGTAGGAAAGTTCCTAAAATAATTAAAAATATAAATACCCCATCACCCAGTATTACTACTTTAGTATTTACCCAAAGAAAACAAAGGCACTAATTTGAGAAGTCATATGCATTAATATGTTTATTGCAGCATTATTCACAGTAGTCAAGCTATGGAAGCAACCCAGGTGTCCATCAAAAGATGAATGGATACAAAAGGTGTGGTGCATATATCTATATATATATACACATATATACATATATACATATACATATGTGTATACACACATATATACATACACACACACACACACACACACACACACACACACACACACACACACACACAAAATGTAATTATTACTCAGCCATAAAAAAGAATGAAATCTTGCCATTCACAACATGAATGGATCCAGAGGGTATTACACTAAGTGAAGTCAGACATAAAAAGACAAATAGCATATGATTTCACTTATATGTGGAATCTAAAAAACAAAACAGAAAAAGACTCATAAACAGAAGCAGATTCTTAAATACTGAGAACAGACTGCTGGTTGCCAGAGGATAGGACAGTGAAAGGATAGGAGAAATAGAGAGTAAGAGGTACAAACTTCCAGTTATAAAGTAAGTAAGTCATGGGGATGAAAAGTACAGCACAGGGAATAATATCGTGATAGTGTTGTATGTGACAGGTTGTGGCTACGCTGTGGAGACCATAGCATAAAGTATATAATTGTTGAATCACTGTGTTGTACACCTGAATACAATATTAAAAGAAAGGTTAAATGCTGACCCACACTGAGTGTTGACGACAGCAAACTGTGTATAATACAGGCCAGAAGCATCCCATCAGAGATGGCCAATACTGAGCAGCTTACAGGGTTGGCTGAAAATTCACTTCGGGAAACCTCTCCATTCCCAGAGGGCACAGTCAAGGGAAAGTTGCCATACTTAGAGCCACAGAACACAACTTTAGGGAAGGCTTGGAAGTCATCTTAAGCAGTCTCTTTGGCAACCTTTGGATACAATGGGCTTTGGGGGTGGGGGGTGTCCATCTACAAAATAATGTATTAAACAACTGTTTTATACAATTCCTTAATCTCCAGGAAAATGAAAAATACCCATCAGAACACTGAAAACCCTGATCAGAATCTATGGTTTTTTCTGTTATCTGTAATGCCTGAAATATATATAAAATACATATCACTGGGGAACTCAGTAGCTTGTGCAGGATGGATGGATTGAAGGGAGAAAAAAGATTTGAGGGGGAGAGGGGGAGGGGGAGAGGGAGAGGGAGATCAGAGCTTAAAGGAACCTCGTGAGAGGAAAGCCCACATGCCCCAGTATAGTCTGTCTCTCCATAGCACAATGCTTTTTTTCTAGCATTTCGTCGTTAGTTGACAGAACAGAAAGGACCAACAGGGTCCTTTAATATCACAAATCGTACCCAGTAGAGGGCTCTTACTACATCCCTTAATGGGAAATCATGGTTTCTATGGCTTTTTATGCACCAATAAGAAAGAATATTTGGTTTATTTAGTAGTGTATTTGCTGAAGTTGTCGAGAATCCTTGAAAGACACCATCAAATAATTAAAGCTAAGGAGAAGTCATCTAGTAAGTACTGGAGAATGGGACTGTCTTGCATTATAAACCATTCGACTCCCCATTTGTAACTTTACTGACCTGAACTGTCCATTTGGCAACTGAATTAACAAGGGGCTTCTATTAATTTCCTTCTTCTGACCACTTGGGATTATGATTTCTGGGTTTGTTCACACACACACACACACACACACACACACACACACACACACAATTATATATATATTATATATATAAAACTATAGAAATTACCACAAACTTGATGGCTTAAACCAACAGGAGTTTATTCTCTCATAGTTCAGGGGTCAGAGGTCCAAAGTCAAGGTGCCAGCAGGGTTAGCCTACTTCCCAAGGCTCTCAAGCAGAATGCTTCCTTGCCCCTTCCAGCATCTCATAGCTCCAGGTGTTCCTTGGCTTTGGGGGGCATCCCTCCTGTCTGCCTCTGTGTTCACATGACCTTTTCTTCTCCCTGCACCTCTTTCGTCTTCCCTGTATGTCTCTTAGGAGGACACTTGACCCCCCGGAAAATCCAAGATGATCTCATTCCAAGATCCTTAATTTAGTTACATCTACAAAGACCCTTCTCCCAAAGAAGGTCTCATCCACAAGGTTCTAGGGGTTAGAATATGAACTTATCTTTTGGGGGCCACCATTCAATGCTCCACAGCTGGTGATGTAGACAGACTGACCCCTGAATGTACGGTTCTTCATTAAGCATTGATGTGTACACAAAAGCTACCAAAGTCCCAATTCCTGGGTACCTAATGACGACACTTTCTGAGTTTTTATTGTGTATTTTTTTGGAGGTAAAGTAGAAGTGCATGACAAGACATAGGCACCACACTCTAACAAAAACAGTCCCAGTGAGTAAGATTCTAATTAAAGGTGTCAATAGGAAAGAAAATGGTAGCCTCAGAAGTGGGAGAGGGTTTGCCAAAAAAATAAATTCCTATCAGAAAGAGTTTTGGGTTTTTTTAGAGGAGGAGAAAGCCTTTGCAAATGGAAGAAGTGATTCCAGAAAAGGCACAGAAGCAGAAGGTCAAGGAGTAAACATTAAACATATGGGTCCAGCCTTATTGGAAAGGCTTTTGCTAAGCATCCACAAGAAATGAGGCCAAGCGATGTAGAGAAACAGGTGCCAACATCATTTACCACCTGCTGGTGTTATAAAAGTAGTGACACCTTAAAAGATGCCTCAGCCCTGGTTTGGGTTAAATGTAAAAAACAAGCAGCTGGAAAACACCCAGACATGGAAAGAGAAGAATCTAGAATCTCTGATCTTAGAACTATTAGAACTGAAAGGCTATATGAGGATAGCTGAGCAGTGGCAGCACTGGCCCAACCCATGTTTTTGAAGCCATTTACAAATGCTTTCACATGGGTTACCTCATTCTATGCTAACAAAGGTCCTGTGGGATAAAGAAGGCAGGCACCACTGTACCCCTTTGACAGATAAGCCACTGGAGGCTCAGAGGGGATGTAGCTTGGCTGAGCAACTTAGCAATAAAGCTGGGATTTGAAATACAGTTCTTCTGACACCCACCCTCTGCCTCTTGCAAATGGAAAAGCTTTGCTTATGTTGACCACACAACTGAATGAAAGGCTTCCACTGAATTCTATTATACCTGACGCGCTGCCCCTGGGGCACACAGGTGCTTACCAGAGCCACACCAGCTGATCTGGACTCCAAAGTTCCTTTCTGGGTGCCCTGGTATCCTATAAGGTGTACGTGAGGAGTAATTAGCTGACATGCCTGTGAACACTCTGGCCATTGGATTCTGTGGCAGGTGCAGTTATCCCTCCTCTGCCTCCACTCCTTACCCTCATGGAGGTCTGGCTCTGTGTGGACAACTTTTAGACTTTTCCCATTCTGACTTAATCTCTCAAAGCATCAATGACCTTTTCTCTCCCAACCCCTAACACTTGGTTCACCTTAGAGGGTGGAATGAAAATCAAACATGATGCTCATTTTCCTAGCCTGAGGCTCAGAGAACACTTATTTTTAGGACTGATTAAAATTCACCCTGAGTCACTGAAGACTCTGGCTCTCAGCAGGACCAATTCGATGAGAAAGACTGGGTCAGCTTGGTTTATGAGGATGTAGGAGAGAAGGCCTTGGTTTGCATCCAAACCAAGTTGGTTTACCCCACCTGTGAGCTGGGATAAATTGTGTAACCCTTAAGAGCCTGTTCTTTCAATCAGAAAAAATATGAATAAAGATAGTAATTCCATATCAAAGGGCTGCTATGAGAATCAGATGATGAAGTGCATGTGAGAGCAAGAAAATCCAATGCAAGTATTACATACAATCTTCATCATCCTTAGAATTTGCATATAGCACTGCAGCTAGATGTCTGGTTCCCTAGTGATGACCCCCAAACCATCCTTCAGCCAAATTTCTAGGAACATGTGTATGTGGCTATAAATGATGCAAATAGGTTTCATGTAGCAGAAACCCAAAATGATACCAATATTGCATAGAGTGTGGATTAGAAAATGAATCTGCAACTGTAAGCATTAGGAGTAAAATATGACCCAGACCTGGATTTATTGGAATTCGTAAGTCACAGTGAAAGTGTACTTCATTAAAATAACGAACAGCAAGGCAGAAGAACAGCAAGGCAGAAGACCTAAGGAAAGACAGACATATTAGACAGACATATTCATCCTGATAATGAAAGTTATGACAGCATTTGAGTTAGGAGAGAGAAGCAGAACCTACATGGATATGAACATGAGATACATATTCACATGTCCTGGAGATACCCTGGCCACCCAGTCAGACAGGAACGGTCTATGATGCCCTGGTCATGGAGATTATGAACCAAGCTGGGCCAGATGGAAGAGGTCAATTCTGGGGACATCTGCTAATAGTGTCACTCCACCAAAACACAGCTGCAGCCCATGCTCACTCTCTCTGGCTGCTTTGCTCCAGCAGAAGGTGGAGAGAGCAATGGAAGGGAACAGTTCCTCAGGAGTTAATTGCAACAGATAATGCCTGGTGGGTGAGCCAGTCCCTGGTGGGTGATGGTTCCTTCAGCAAACATTTATTGAATGCTCTTTACATGCTCGCCTCCTGCCAAGGCTGTCACAGTATAGCACACAATACACATTTCTACCCTCCTGAACCTCACAGTTTAGCAAGAGGCACAGCAAATCATGATGGGAACTTTAGGCTGATGTGAATATTGATGACAAGCAATAAAAGATCACCCACAGTTTGGCTTAAGTGAAATCTCAGCCTCCTTGAGAAACTGGAACTAAGAAGGCAGACCCATCAGAGCCCAAAGGTACCTCTCTCATCACTGTGTCTCTTTGGGTTTACATAGCCTCTGTCTCTGCTCTTGGCCAAGCCCCTTCAGCTTTCTCCTTTACTAAGGCCATGCTAGAGGACATCCGTCAGCAGTCCTGATTACCGGTCACCCACCGAGACAGATTAGGGCCGCCTTCCCACAATCCCAACCTCCCCAAAGAGAAAACCTGAATCATCCAGTTGAGTCCAGTCACCTGAACTGAAGGAGACAGGGCTATTTGCAAGGCCCTTTGGGAGCAGAGTCTTTGAGAAGGGAATTTTAAGCCAATTCTCTAACAGGAGGTGCAGAAAAGAGTAAGCACAATAGCTGTTCCTATTCTCTCCCAAGTCACCTTCGCTAAGAAGGAAGACCGTGGTGGCCATCACCAACCACACATCCTAGACGTAGGTTTCAGAAAGTTCAGAAATTCGTGGGCAGAGGACATAAAGAAAAAGAAAACTGGGTATTCTATAACAAACTAGAAAAAAATTAAGTCATTGATGTCAAATGTTAGCATGTGGATGATCTTTTTAAAGTTTAATTTTGAGAAAGAGACAGAGACAGTGAGAGGGGGAGAGGCAGAGAGCGAGGGGGAGAGGGGGGGAATCCCAAGCAGGCTATGTACTGTCAGCACAGAGCCCAACATGGGACTCGAACTCATGAACCGTGAGATTGTGACCTGAGCCGAAACCAAGAGTCGGACGCTTAACCCACTGAGCCACCCAGGCACCCCACACTTGGATGATCTTTAAAAACATCAATTTCACAGGTACAGAATGAGAAAAAACGGGTATGATGGCAATTTGTATAGGAAAAGAAAAGATACCTGGAGGTTTTAGTTTATAGTAAGTTCACGGTTACCCGCTACTGTGACCAAGTATCAGAACCTAACAGGGCAGTGGCTGGGCCATAGTGGGGACGGGCAAGGGGGTCATGACAGAAGCCAGCAGTACCCCTGACATCTGCACCAACACATTTATACATCTGGAGGATACTGGTTCCAATCTAAGCACCAAATTTTAAGAAGGAAATTGATAAGTTCAGGTTATTTGGAGGGCAGGGGCCAGAATGCTGAAGTGTTCTGAAAACCAGGCCACATGAGGAACAAAAGTCTTAACTCAGTGAAGGAAAGACAAGACAAGAGTTGAGGTCACTTTCCAAATACTCAGAGTTATCATGGGTAAGAATATAAAGTGTTCTATGTATGATCACAAGGAGGCAAATCACAATTTGGCTTTTTTTTTTAATCTTATCAGCCACATTACCCTAAAAATGGAAGGGTACTTTACGAGGATATTGGTTCTCCAAGAAAAGAGGAATTTATTGACATGGTTTCTGGCATCAGATGGGTTCTAGTTCTAGAATTATTCTTAGTCAAGAGAAGCCTTCTTCAATTAGTCTTGGAATTAGATGCAGTATAATATATCCATGAAGAAACAGATATACTTGGAAAATCGCATAAAGTGAGTTTTTCAGGCCTTTCTTCCCTCGTCATGAAAGTAAGGTGCTCGGATAAAGAGCCTCAGGTCTGTATCTTACCTTTGTGATCATACTGAACTGCACCCCTTGGTAAATCAGACAGAGGAATCAGCAGCAACCAATAATTCCCTTGAAGAGTCAATGCTATCTCTACTGCTATCTTGTACACAAGCAGGCAGGTGTATGCGTTGTGTGGTATTAAATACCACCTTTATGGCACATTCCCAACTACGAACCCCTAAAGACATTTATTTCACAACTAGCTGTCCTTTATATCCCAATATTGTTTCTTGAAGGCCCCTTAAAACTGAAGGATGCTACACTGGAGAGACTCCCCATCACCTACCCATTACATTATCCATTCCACCACCCATGCAGCCATCCACACATAGCTCCAGAGATGCACCAAGTGCTTTACTGGGCATGGGTGGGGGGACCAAAGTCTGTCAGTGCCAGTCCCAAGAAGACTGGCCTGGGCCAAGAAGGACTATTGGTGAAGTCCCAGAGCACGAGATGCTTGTCAAGGAGGAAAGACCTAGGAGACGGCAGTGAGCCCATGGGCAGAGCTGGAGACTGAAGAACAGGGCTGAAAGGGAGAGGAGGACCAGCAAGCATGTTCCCCTGATGACCTCAGGCTGTGATGTGACAAGTGACCTCCCCTCACGTGGCAATTCTATTTTAACAAAAAACGTATGTATCACCGTGAGATGTTGCTTTGCTTGTGTTTTCCAGAGATCTGAAGCTTGATAATATCCTGTTAGACAAAGATGGACACATCAAAATAGCAGACTTTGGAATGTGCAAGGAGAACATGTTAGGAGATGCCAAGACAAACACTTTCTGCGGGACCCCGGACTACATTGCCCCGGAGGTACGGATGTGCTGCGGGATGGGAGTGCGTGGGCGCCTGCCCAGCTCTACACATCCCTGGCCAAGTGCCACTGCTTCTTCCTGTCCCCAAAAATCAGAAGAGTTAAAGTAGTTTGTGTCAGTATTTGTATCTGTTTTTCTTAGTATTTCATGAATGCAGCCGCACACGGGGACTGTGTTATTACTGAATGGCAGAGGGGCGGGGGGGTGGTCTCCCATTCAACATGTCCTCCTCAGCTAGGACTCCTCCCCACCACAGACTCAAACTGTATTCACTCCACTCAGACCAAACAGAGGAAATGATGGGGAAGAACCAGGTGGACACTGAACAGGCTCAGAAGTATCCACCTGAATAAGTCAAGTGGTTTCATCTTGGGACTAGAAAAACCCGAACTGTGGTTTCCAAGCTGCCATTGTGTGACCTTGGAGAGATTGCTAGAGTCTAGTGACCCGCAACCCCTCTTCTGTCAAATGAGATATTTATGTCCCATGTTATTGTAAGTCTAAAATGGGCGAGCCTATGGAAGTTTAAAAAAAAAAGAGAGAGAGAGGTATAGTTCTCATATTCTGAGCCCTTAGAAGAATGGCATTTGCTCAGAAGGCATTCATCATTCCTACTCTACCCATGTGCCCCCCTTGTTATGGAGTCCTCCCCAGCTGCCCACCTGAGGGAGGTTGGACACCCCCTTACCACCTGGACCTTCTTCATTGCTTTTTATCTCAATCTCCACGCACCAGTGAATAATTGCTCTAAAGTCAAGCGATCCACTTTTTTAAATCTCTGTACTATGGGGCACCTGGATGGCTCACTTAAGTGTCTGACTTTGGCTCAAGTCATGATCTCACCATCTCCGGGTTTGAGCCCCATGTCGGGCTCTGTGCTGACAGCTCGAAGCCTGGAGCCTGCTTCAGATTCTGTGTCTCCCTCTCCCTCTGCCCCTCCCCTACTTGTGCTCTCTCTCAAAAATAAACATTAAAAAAAATTTAAAAATTAAAATAAAATCTCTGTACTAGTTTGAAATCATTATAGATTCACAAGAAGTTGCAAAAATAGTACAGAAGTGTCACCGATATATACCCTCCACCCATTTCCCCCAGTGGCTACATCTCCTATAATTATGGCACACCAAAATCAGGGAATGGATATTGGTACAGTGTGTGTCCAGTTCTGTGCCATGTGATCTCATGTGTAGATTCACTTTTCATAGATTCTTATTCACTTTTATATCCAATGACTGAGCACAGGGATTGGTGCATTAAGTTGCTAATACAACTTCCCCTCAGGTGGGAAGAATGAATGAATGACTATTAATAAATTCATAAAGGGGGATGGTGGTTTGATAGGGATGGACTTCTGATTTCCTGGGCAAAAAATTAGCACATCTGTCATCAAGAGCGTAATTGTGGTGCCCTGAGTTTAAGAAATATGTGGCTTTGTCCTGTGCTTATTTGGTATTTAATTTTGACTGAACCTTGGTTTTTTTTTCAATATATGAAATTTATTGTCAAATTGGTTTCCATACAACACCCAGTGCTCATCCCAAAAGGTGCCCTCCTCAATAGCCATCACCCACCTTCCCTTCCCTCCCACCCCCCATCAACCCTCAGTTTGTTCTCAGGTTTTTTTTGTTGTTTTTTTTAATGTTTATTTATTTTTGAGACAGAGAGAGACAGAGCATGAACAGGGGAGGAGCAGAGAGAGGGGGAGACACAGAATGTGAAGCAGGCTCCAGGCTCTGAGCCCGACGTGGGGCTCGAACTCACGGACTGTGAGATCGTGACCTGAGCCGAAGTCGGACGCTTAACCGACTGAGCCACCCAGGCACCCCTGTTCTCAGTTTTTAAGAGTCTCTTATGCTTTGGCTCTCTCCCACTCTAACCTCTTTTTTTTTTTCCTTCCCCTCCCCCACGGGTTCTGTTAAGTTTCTCAGAATCCACATAAGAGTGAAAACATATGGTATCTGTCTTTCTCTGATTGGCTTATTTCACTTAGCATCACACTCTCCAGTTCCATCCACGTTGCTACAAAGGGCCAGATTTCATTCTTTCTCATTGCCACGTAGTACTCCATTGTGTATATAAACCACAATTTCTTTATCCATTCATCAGTTGATGGACATTTAGGCTCTTTCCATAATTTGGCTATTGTTGAGAGTGCTGCTATAAACATTGGGGTACAAGTGCCCCTGTGCATCAGCACTCCTGTATCCCTTGGGTAAATTCCTAGCAGTGCTACTGCTGGGTCATAGGGTAGGTCTATTTTTAATTTTTTGAGGAACCTCCACACTGTTTTCCAGAGTGGCTGCACCAATTTGCATTCCTACCAACAGTGCAAGAGGGTTCCCATTTCTCCACATCCTCTCCAACATCTATAGTCTCCTGGGTGATATCTGAGTGTGGTTTTGATTTGTATTTCCCTGATGAGGAGCGGCGTTGAGCATCTTTTCATGTGCCTGTTGGCCATCCAGATGTCTTCTTTAGAGAAGTGTCTATTCATGTGTTCTGCCCATTTCTTCACTGGGTTATTTGTTTTTCGGGTGTGGAGTTTGGGGAGCTCTTTATAGATTTTGGATACTAGCCCTTTGTCCTATATGTCATTTGCAAATATCTTTTCCCATTCCGTTGGTTGCCTTTTACTTTTGTTGGTTGTTTCCTTTGCTGTGCAGAAGCTTTTTATCTTCATGAGGACCCAGTAGTTCACTTTTGCTTTTAATTCCCTTGTCTTTGGAGATGTGTCAAGTAAGAAGTTGCTACGACTGAGGTCAGAGAGGTCTTTTCCTGCTTTCTCCTCTAGGGTTTTGATGGTTTCCTGTCTCACATTCAGGTCCTTTGTCCATTTTGAGTTTATTTTTGTGAATGGTGTGAGAAAGTGTCTAGTTTCAACCTTCTGCATGTTGCTGTCCAGTTCTCCCAGCACCATTTGTTAAAGAGACTGTCTTTTTTCCATTGGATGTTCTTTCCTGCTTTGTCAAAGATTAGTTGGCCATACGTTTGTGGGTCTAGTTCTGGGGTTCCTATTCTATTCCATTGGTCTATGTGTCTGTTTTTGGGCCAATACCATGCTGTCTTGATGATTACAGCTTTGTAGTAGAGGCTAAAGTCTGGGATTATGATGCCTCCTGCTTTGGTCTTCTTCAAAATTACTTTGGCTATTCGGGGCCTTTTGTGGTTCCATATGAATTTTAGGATTGCTTGTTCTAGCTTCGAGAGGAATGCCGGTGCAATTTTGATTGGGATTGCATTGAATGTGTAGATAGCTTTGGGTAGTATTGACATTTTGACAATATTTATTCTTCCAATCCATGAGCATGGAATGTTTTTCCACTTCTTTATATCTTCTTCAATTTCCTTCATAAGCTTTCTATAGTTTTCAGCATACATATCTTTTACATCTTTGGTTAGATTTATTCCTAGGTATTTTATGCTTCTTGGCGCAATTGTGAATGGGATCCGTTTCTTTGTCTTTCTGTTGCTTCATTATTAGTGTATAAGAATGCAACTGATTTCTGTACACTGATTTTGTAACCTGCAACTTTGCTAAATTCATGTATCAGTTCTAGCAGACTTCTGGTGGAGTCTATCGGATTTTCCATGTATAATATGTCATCTGCAAAAAGTGAAAGCTTAACTTCATCTTTGCCAATTTTGATGCCTTTGATTTCCTTTTGTTGTCTGATTGCTGATGCTAGAACTTCCAACACTATGTTAAACAACAGCGGTGAGACATCCATAAACATCCCTGTCATGTTCCTGATCTCAGGGAAAAAACTCTCAGTTTTTCCCCATTGAGGATGATGTTAGCTGTGGGCTTTTCATAAATGGCTTTTATGATGTTTAAGTATGTTCCTTCTATCCCGACTTTCTCGAGGGTTTTTATTAAGAAAGGGTGCTGAATTTTGTCAAATGCCTTTTCTGCATCGATTGACAGGATCATATGGTTCTTATCTTTTCTTTTATTAATGTGATGTATCACGTTGGTTGATTTGCAAATGTTGAACCAGCCCTGCATCCCAGGAATGAATCCCACTTGATCATGGAGAATGATTTTTTTATATGCTGTTGAATTCGATTTGCTAGTATCTTATTGAGAATTTTTGCATCCATATTCATCGGGGATATTGGCCTGTAGTTCTCTTTTTTTTTACTGGGTCTCTGTCTGGTTTAGGAATCAAAGTAATACTGGCTTCATAGAATGAGTCTGGAAGTTTTCCTTCCCTTTCTATTTCTTGGAATAGCTTGAGAAGGATAGGTATTATCTCTGCTTTAAATGTCTGGTAGAACTCCCCTGGGAAGCCATCTGGTCCTGGACTCTTATTTGTTGGGAGATTTTTGATAACTGATTCAATTTCTTCGCTCGTTATGGGTCTGTTCAAGTTTCGATTTCCTCCCGATTGAGTTTTGGAAGCGTGTGGGTGTTTAGGAATTTGTCCATTTCTTCCAGGTTGTCCAGTTTTTTGGCATATAATTTTTCATAGTATTCCCTGATAATTGCTTGTATCTCTGAGGGATTGGTTGTAATCATTCCATTTTCATTCATGATTTTATCTATTTGGGTCATCTCCCTTTTCTTTTTGAGAAGCCTGGCTAGAGGTTTATCAATTTTGTTTATTTTTTCAAAAAACCAACTCTTGGTTTCATTGATCTGCTCTACAGTTTTTTTAGATTCTATATTGTTTATTTCTGGTCTGATCTTTATTATTTCTCTTCTTCTGCTGGGTTTAGGCTGTCTTTGCTGTTCTGCTTCTATTTCCTTTAGGTGTGCTGTTAGATTTTGTATTTGGGATTTTTCTTGTTTCTTGAGATAGGCCTGGATTGCAATGTATTTTCCTCTCAGGACTGCCTTCACTGCATCCCAAAGCGTTTGGATTGTTGTATTTTCATTTTCGTTTGTTTCCATATATTTTTTAATTTCTTCTCTAATTTCCTGGTTGACCCACTCATTCGTTAGTAGGGTGTTCTTTAACCTCCATGCTTTTGGAGGTTTTCCAGACTTTTTCCTGTGGTTGATTTCAAGCTTCATAGCATTGTGGTCTGAAAGTATGCATGGTATGATCTCAATTCTTGTATACTTATGAAGGGCTGTTTTGTGACCCAGTATGTGATCTATCTTGGAGAATGTTCCATGTGCACTCGAGAAGAAAGTATATTCTGTTGCTTTGGGATGCAGAGTTCTAAATATATCTGTCAAGTCCATGTGATCCAATGTATCATTCAGGGCCCTTGTTTCTTTATTGACCGTGTGTCTAGATGATCTATCCATTTC
The DNA here is from genome assembly GCF_046562875.1 of Panthera onca. Lineage (NCBI taxonomy): Eukaryota > Metazoa > Chordata > Mammalia > Carnivora > Felidae > Panthera > Panthera onca. The sequence continues at coordinate 5,748,245 of NC_138345.1, read as the reverse complement.
TGTAAGTGGAGTGTTAAAGTCCCCTGCAATTACCACATTCTTATCAATAAGGTTGCTTATGTTTGTCAGTAATTGTTTTATGTATTTGGGGGCTCCCGTATTCGGCACATAGACATTTATAATTGTTAGCTCTTCCTGATGGATAGACCCTGTAATTATTATATAATGCCCTTCTTCATCTCTTGTTACAGCCTTTAATTTAAAGTCTAGTTTGTCTGATATAAGTATGGCTACGCCAGCTTTCTTTTGGCTTCCAGTAGCATGATAAATAGTTCTCCATCCCCTCACTTTCAATCTGAAGGTGTCCTCAGGTCTAAAATGAGTCTCTTGTAGACAGCAAATAGATGGGTCTTGTTTTTGTATCCATTCTGATACCCTATGTCTGACTGAACCTTGTTTAAATGCAAGACTGGCCACCGGTCAACCAGAAATTATGGCCTTTGACTTTCCTGTCTGCTTCTGCATCTTCCAGAATTTAGTGTTAGCGACTGACTTCTCTCTCTGCATCTTCTGTCTCTCACCTTCCACCATGCTGTCTTCTTACTACACATTCTCCATGAGCAATAATTAATTTAAGACTATGGTTATAACTCCAAGATCAATATGGCCAGCCCAAACTTCTTGCTTCTGCGGTCACAGGCCATTCAAACATAACAGGTCTCCAACTCACTTTCTCTGTTGAACCTGCTCCGCCCACCACCCCCTTTCCCTTCATCTCTTTCTTAGTAAATCACACACTCCTCCACCTACTAACCTCACCAGAAATCCAGAGTAATTGAGTTTTCTTTCTTTCCTTCTTACCCTTCCCCTATCCAAACACCAAGAAGTTCTAGATATAGCCCTCAGAGACATCTATTCTTTCCCCTCCCTGATCTTGTGACTGCATTAAGAATCACCCTTGATTATTCCTTGATTCTCTGAGTCCCTTTGGTTGGACCCCCAATGCTTCTCCAGTTCCTTCCCCCACTTCCTCCGCTACCCTACTCCAGGCCCTGAGCAGCTCTTGTCTGGACGCTGGGGACACCCTCTGGCTTTCCTCTTTGTCACCATCCAACTGCCAGTTTACCTTCTACATAGTTCCAAATTTTTGTAAGAGATGCTCCCTCATTAGTTAAAAAAAGCATCCTCAGTATATGTATATTGTATATGAATCTCACACACTATTGCCAACTAATATAGTCTGTATATTATAAAATATGCATATAGAAGGATACAGTCAGGTTGAAATTAAAATAAAATATACAATTTTTAAAAAAATTTTTTAAATATTTTTGAAAGAGAGAGAGAGAGCATGAGCAGGGAAGGAGCAGAGAGAGAGACGGAGACACAGGATCCGAAGTAGGCTCCAGGCTCTGAGCGGCCAGCACAGAGCCCGACACAAGGCTTGAACTCATGAACTGTGAGATCATGACCTGAGCCGAAGTCAGACACTTAACTGACTGAGCCACCCAGCACCCCTGCAATTATTTTAAGTAACTAAATTTTATTGTTTATTGATAGTTTATGCTTTGTTCAAATAATGAGATTAAATAACTTAAGATCTTGGTTGAACACTCTAGGACTCAGATTCAAAGGTCTGATTAGCTTTTTACTTCTTGGTTTCACTGGCCATCATAGTTGGAAAGGATAGCTCACAAAGGCACAGTATCACTTAGACTTTACAATACGTATTTTAGGCAAGGTTCGTTGTTGACAATGGAGGTTGTAATTCAAATCATTCCGTAATTCAAAACAAGGTCTTTGATACATCTGACCTTTTTTTAGCTAAGTTCTTGTCATGACTAATGACACTCTTTTAGCTTCCTTATAATGTAGGTGACCAAGAACTTGTACTGAGAGCAAGAGAGACCTCTCTGCTGCCATTTTCTTATATGTTTGCATCTGTCTCTCAAAAATAAACTTAAAAAAATATTTTTAAAAAAAAGTTGTGCTCTCCTGCCTCCGAGCCTTAATAATTTAACTTTCCCTTATTGTGTTTCTAAGTATATGCTGCTTAGTACTGGTTTTATATGTATTCGGTTGTTATCTCTAGGGAAGGGACTCTGTGGCAAACAGAAAGCCAGTGAGACCAGGCAAGTCATTAGAAACACACAGGAGCACAGAGCAGGACAAGGGCCATGGAGCCCACCTGGCAGATGCCAGTATCTCTTGATGGGAGAACCCGAATTACAGAAGTAAATGCACTTCAGAGTGGCCTCAGGAATGACGCACAAAAATACAGACCGCACTCCCCACAGCCAGGGAATGTCCCCATTCCATGTCTCCTAAGACATGAAACTCAATGGCTCCCTGTGTCTTCCAGTTGTAGGACCAAGGGTCTAACATGTAACCGGAGGTCCAAGCCCGTTTTGACAAGACTAGGGAAACAGTTAAACACCCTACTCGCTAAGCCACTTAGTAATTCCATGTGGGATTCCAATACATGGAAGCAGCTCCCTGGAGAGACCAGGAGTCACTTGGGGACCAACACTATAAAGGGACTGGCTGGTCACCTAGTAAACTATGACCACACACCAACACAGTGAGCTTTACAGAGATGTAACTCACTAGCTCTACCAGGAAGATGCAGTTGCCGATGATAACTTTCACCGTTGGAGAGAGAGACTCTGACATAAAGTGGCAACGTCTTTAGTATCTGAATTATTTGAGTAAAGATGGGGGGAGGGAACAGGACAAAAGAGGATGAGGCCATATGAAGGCAGCAGGGGCTGAAACAAGGGCACCTGGGTGGTTCAGTCAGTTAAGCATCCAACTCTTGATTTTGGCTCAGGTCATGATCTCACAGTTTGTGAGATCGAGCCCTGTTGGGATCTGTGCTACGGAATCTGTTTGGGACACTCACGCACTCGCTCTCTCTCTCTCTCTCTCTCTCTCTCTGTTTCATTGCCTCTCCCCTGCTCATTCTCTCTCTCTCAAAATAAGTATTTTTAAAAAGGCAGCAGGGGTTGAGACAGAAAAAGGGGCTGCTTCAGCCAGTGTTTCCCTACCAGTTTCTTTAGAAATGTAGACAGTGTGAGCATGACCTTGTTAGGTTGAGATTTAATCCATGGGACATTAAAGATAAAAGGAACATTATGTAGCAAAAATCTCCCAAGGAGCAGGGTTCAGAACATAGCTTCAGCTCCCTAACTAGATCTTAAATAAGACAGCAACCTCCTGAAGTCCAATCCCTGTCCTTTATTAAACAGGGGTCCCAGGACCTACCTCAGGAATTCTTATAAATAAGACACAGATACCTAACACGTGTCAGCATACTTCTGCAAATTTTCTGTTCAGGCAATGTCACTCTGCATTTTGCTTCTTCCTAACTTACGAGGAATTCTTTATGAACATCACCTAGCACTAGAAGACTTAATTTCCACCACAGCTGCCTCCTGTCCTCCAAATTTCTTTTCATCTGTCCTTCCAAATGAAGTTTAGAAAGACAGGATGCTCAGAGCAGTTTCTGGTTGCTTTGGGCTCCCCCTTGTGACAGAACTTGGGAATTGTGTGTGAACCAGTCCCCATTTGAGGCAAATTCACCTAAACGGAGTTGTGTGTGTGTGTGTGTGTGTGTGTGTGTGTGTGTGTGTGTGTGTGTGTGTGTGTGTACATCTTTATCACTCTCTCTGTATCTACTTTTAAACTTTTCCCTAAGGAATAATCCATCTTCTCTAAACTTTGAAGTTAACTTTATTAAGGATACTGGCTAGCAGTTGTATGCTGGAAGTCAGTGGCAGATTGCAAAATTCTGTTTGCAACTTGATCTTTATTTTCACCAACGGGTGCCAGTTGATCAAGATGGATAGTTATCGTAGAACATGCAGTCATTTCCATAGGACAAAGCCCTGCATGTTCCCTGCTTTTCACTGGATTCGCACGATAACCCAGTAGTAAGTCAGCCAGATGATATCACCGCTTTTTTTTAACAAATGAGACCCAGAGAGGGTGAAGGAATCTGCCCCAAACTATACATTAGGGGGACTAAGCCAGAAGTAGAACCCACAACATTTTGTATGGCCATCACGGGTTCGTTGTGGTTTATCAACTCTTGTGTTGGGAGATACTTCTACCATATTCCCGAGCCTCAGACCACACGTAGCTCATTCCCCAAGGACAGACCTGGAGTGGGGTGGCGTTCAGAGGCAGCAGACATGCACACTAGCCCACTGTATCAAAGGATCACCAGCATCGAGACATGCAGCTTTACTACAAACGCTAGAATGTCTAGAATGTAACATCGTTTTTCTTTCCTAAGGCCGCCATTGCTGCAACTGTACCATATATTCCACAGGCCCACGTAAGAAGACATTCCATTTCAAATGGAGACCGCTAATAGTAAAATGACCTGTGTGTTTATGTGTATGTGCTCACACACAGGGGACTGAGCTAGGTCTTAAAATGCAGCCAGCGTGGAAACGATGGCCATCCCCAGAGGGTCCCAGCCTCGCTTTTTAATTTAGCGCTTCAATACTATCCTCACTTCTCCATTTTGGTAATAAAGCATCTTGTCCCCACCCCCATCCTGGGAGCAGCAGGCATGAGACACAAGGGTTTTCTTCTCTTCGCCATTTAACAAATTGTTATTGTGTTCCTACTAGGTACTGGTTTTCATTGTAAAATATACATACCATGAAATATACTATCTAACCATTCTAAGAGTGTTATTCAGTCGTGTTAAGTATATTCGCATTGTTGTGCAACGAATCTCTGGAATTTTTTTTTTTTTTAATCAGGCACAACTGAAACTCTATAGCCATTCAACAACCACCCATTTTCCCCAAACCCTCAGCAACCACTGTCCCACTTTCTGTCCTTATAAATCAGACACCTCTAGGGACCTCATACAAGTGAATTCATACAGTATTTGTCTTTTCAAGTCTGGCTTCTTTCATTTAGCACAATGTCCTCAAGGTTTATCTAGGTTGGATCACGTGTCAGGATTTCATTCTGTTTTAAGGCTGAATAATATTCCGCTGTATGTATAGATCATATCGCTTATCCATTCAGCCACTGATGGACCTCACGCATGGCACTGGAAAATGTCACAGCTTGGTTTGCTAGGATGACAAGAGTCACAGGTACACTCTCTACCTTTCAACATTCAACAAGGAAGCCACTGAAAGCCCAGAATACAGTCTTTTCTGCCAGGAGAGTAGATGGATGAAAGGGTAGAAATCTTTTTAAAATGTTAGGTGGAGGGCGCCTGGGTGGCTCAGTTGGTTAAGCATCCAACTCTGGGTTTCAACTTAGGTCATGATCTCGTGGTTTGTGAGTGTGAGGCCCCCCACCCCCCCCCCACCCCACCCTGGTCAGGCTCTGTGCTGACAGTGCAGAGCCTGCTTGATTCTCTCCCCTACCCCTTTCTCTGCCTCTCCCCTGCTTAATCTTTTTTAGAAAAATAAAAGTTAGGTGAGATCCCAGACTTTAAATCCACTTCCCTAAAGGACAGACCAGACCAGTTCTACTCAAAGCACTGCTGTTAAGCTGCACATCACTCTAAGAGAGAGAATTTCTGGAACTGAAGTCTGCTATCCTGGTCTCTCTCAGCACACTCACTAATTCTGACTCTGTAATGGCGACCACAGATGGGACACCTTAGTTGTACAACTGTGGCCAGAGAGGCTTTACAGGATGGATTTAGGGAGATGACCTCTTTGGAGGTGTGATTACCTACTGAAAGTTTATGCAAAGTCTCAGGACAGACTTCAGTAAAACACGTGGGTTTGGTTTAGTCACAGAACAGCATACACACACACACACACACACACACACACACCAGCTTTCTTAGGTCTGAATCGACTACCCAAGTCCTCACATCACAGGTGGGAAAAGGAAGGCTAACGGCACAGGCCAGTGGTTGCTCTTAAGGCCACGGGGGAAGGAGACATTAAAACCAAAAACTGTTTGCTCAGTTTGGGCACTGTTCACTCATTTCTGCCGTCAGCATCTCAAAAGCTACAGTTTTCAGTGTGATCGGTGTTAAAACCACATACTGTCGTCGCCATCGACTATTTACTAAGTGGCCTTGAAAAGTTCAAGCAGGGTTTTCGCTCACCCACCTCGTGTTCATTAATTATGCCTCTGCCTCTTGGTCACACAGATCTTGCTGGGCCAGAAATACAACCATTCTGTTGACTGGTGGTCCTTCGGTGTTCTCCTCTATGAGATGCTGATTGGGCAGTCACCTTTCCACGGGCAAGATGAAGAGGAGCTTTTCCACTCCATCCGCATGGACAATCCCTTTTACCCCCGATGGCTTGAGAAAGAAGCGAAGGATCTTTTGGTGAAGGTAAGAAGTGAAGCCAAGGAGACTCTGTAGAATTAGTATTGGGTATTCTGATCGGTTCTCCCATTCATTTCTAGGTTCTGATTTATACGTGGTAAACAATAGTCATCTTGAACTGGATTTAAATGGGATTCTCACCATGTATTTCAACTGAGGCACCAGTAGGATGGGCCTTAGATACCAAAATGAGAAGATAAACGTTCATGTGCCTGGTTTACATAAGAAATGCCCAGGAACCAGTTCCATGACTCTTGAAACCCTGACTTTGAGAGGAAATTGGCCCACTGACAAGCCCAGTTTGTAGCTTAAAACTCAGCCTTTGGTTTCCCATCATGCCCATTAAGCCTACTCAGGCCAGTTCATCTTCCCCTTCCCACCTGGACAGAATGCACAACTCTTCAGCCAAACACAAACCTCACATCACCCCTAGGCCATAAAACACGGTCTCAGGTGAGAAGGTAAAACTGTTCAGCCCGTGAAAGAAGTCAGCAAGTCAACCAGACCTCTAAAGCCAAGACTTTTAATCCCCCTTCTCCGGTCAGATTCGGGGCTGGTGGCCACTCACTTTGGGAGAAGGGAATGTGGTCATGTTGTGGCCAACTGTGTCCTGTTCTCTTCCTCTCCAGCTCTTGGGTCTCTGCTGCAGACCAGACCAGGTTTAAAGCAGGGAGAGGACAGAGGAGTCAGAAGGAGAAACCGTTGTTCTTTAATGGCTGGGTGGCTTCATGCTTGGAGTCTGGTGGTTTGTGAAAGCCAGAACTTCTGTGAGACATCCTAGTAGGTCTTTTGGAAGTAAGAACTGGTCACCGGGGATGTTCTTGGCCAAAGCCCTTGACACACAGGCCATTTGTTTAGCCCGTTCCCTGGCCTAGATTCTATACCAGACTCCCATCTCACAGAGACCCTCACTGCTCACTGCCTGAGAGGGCCCTTTCAGCAGTATTTAAAATGCTGCAGATCACATCCCCTTCTCATGCCCACTGGAAACACTGATGCATCTTTCACCCTGTAACTCAGAATTCAGACTGTCACCATCCCTGCAGAATTCGCCATCAAAGCAAGACTCACACCCCGGTCCACGACAGTCCAGGCTCAGGGGAGAATGGAGTGTGTTACAGATGGAAACCGGGCTCTAAGAATCACTTGCCATGAACCAGGAGCTCCCAGGGAAAGCCAATGAAGAGACCTAAGCAGCACCTGAGAGCCATCATTAAAGATTGGGGTTATAGGCAGAGTCCTGGTTTCCTTCTGTTGAGGACGCAAATTAACACCCACAGTGTGAGTACAAAAAATAAGTCACGGTAGTGCAACGTGCTCTTACATATAATGACAATGACCAGCACTCACTGAGCTGTCCCAGCAACTTTTTGGATCAAGGAGATACACCGAGGTGATCAGGAAGCGAACAAATCTAAAAGAAGTGAACCGAGAACACAGGTGTGTTGAATTTGGGCATCTCCTATCTCAGCTGGCTTTAAAAATCATTTAGGAAAATAATTTTCAGTCTTGCTGTCTTTATATTGAAAGGGGGGGAGCAAAGAGTAAGACCTTTCAACATTAGAAGCTCTCGGTGGATTTTAAGCGTTTTTTTAACATTTATTTATTTTTGAGAGAGAGAGAGAGAGAGAGCATGAGCAGGGGAGGGGCAGAGACAGAGGGAGACCCAGAATCCGAAGCAGGCTCCAGGCTCTGAGCTGTCAGCACAGAGCCCGACGCGGGGCTTGAACCCACAAACAGTGAGATCATGACCCAAGCCGAAGTTGGATGCTTAACTGACTGAGCCACCCAGGCGCCCCAGTGGATTTTAAATCTAAAAACAATTACCAGGCCCATCTTGTTTCACAAGTCTACTTTTTTCTCACGAACTACCTGGATTTAAAGGGCACCCACTTCTCCTGCTCTAATACGACCGGCAACTTGTCCAGAGTCTGAGATGCTGAGGCAACTGCATTGCAAGTCTGAGCCACTTCAACTCAGCTTTCTGTTTCTGTTATCCAAAGAAAGCACAAACCTAGAAAACTCTCGGAATGACCCATTAAACACACTTCCAATGACTGAACAACACACCTATAAAATGAAAGCTGATTTCAAAATTAACCAGTTAAGAAGATGACAACAGTAAAAATTATCAGGATTGGGATGGAAGCAGTGTTGCTTTACGCAAAGGCAAGTTGAGACATTGTTACAGTTGCTGCTTGGGTTGTACACGGACTGGCCACGTGGGCTCAAGGTGAGGTATGATTAGTTGGCTCCAGCTGCTGTAACAAAATATCACAGACTGAGGGGCTCACCCAACAAATTTACTTACAGTTCCGGAGGCTGGGAGTCCAAAGGCAAGGTCCAGCAAGGTCGGTTTCTGGCGAAGGCTTTCTTCCTGCCTTGCAGACAGGTGCCTCCTTGCCGCATCTTCACTCACACACGGGCGAAGAGCTCGCTGCTGTTTCCTCTTATAAGGACTCTAATCCTATTGGATCGGGCTCCCACCCACATGACCTCATTTAACCGTAATTACTTGTTTCCTGCAAGTTCACTCGCATGGGGGGCAGGGCTTCGATGCGTGACTTTTGAGGGGACACGCTTCAGTCTCGTAGTGTGGGGGTGCACTGAAAAGGCCTGGGCCAACGAAACCCCCCAGAAGGGAATAAGGAAACAGCTCGGGGGCTGCCTGGAGGCGATCCACCTTTACCCCTTGATGTTCCGCGAAAGCTCAACAGCTATGCTTCCAAACCCAGTGCCGCCTTGGGATGTTGGGGGGGCTCACGGCCAGGAGGGAGGGTGAAGGAGTCACGGGGCCAGGTGGAGTTCATCAGAAGTAAATGCTGGAAGTGACGGTTTTTCACAGGAGAGAGAGACGGCGTGGGAAGAAGGATCAGTTCCAGGTAGAGAGGAAAAATGACAAGACACAAACAAGGAATATTACTCAGCAAGAAAAAGGAAGGAACGGTTATCGATCTACAAAACAACCTGGGTGGGTCGCAAGGGTGTTGTGCGGAGTGAAAAAAGGCCAGTCTCCAAGGGTCACATACTGTGAGTCCACTTGTGTAACCTTCTCCAAAGGGCAGCGTGGAGATGGAAATCAGATTAGTGGCAGTGGGGGCTGGGGAGAGTGGAGGCAGGACAGCGACTGTAGAGGGGGATCCCAAGGGACAGCTTTCTGTTGACAGGACGGGTCTGTACCTTGTGTGCACGGCGGTTACCCAAATCTATGCATGGGATAAAATGACAGAGAACTAGACACACACATTGTATCAATGCTGGCCTCCTGCTTTTGGTGTCGTTCTATAATTATAAAAGACGTAGGCATTAGGGGAAGCTAGGTGACAGGGACACAGGACACCTGTACTAGCTTTTAACATCCTGTGAATTGATATGTATGGACTGAATGTGCCGGCCCCAAATCCTATGTTGAAGCCCTAACCCCCAAAATGATGAGGCCTTTGGGACATAATGAGGCAGAGATGACATAATTGGGGTGGGGTCACCACAGTGGACGAGTGCCCTTATAAAAAGAGGAAGAGAGAGCTATCCCCCCCTCCAAGTGCATGCACCAGAGGAAGGCCATATGAGGACACAGCAAGAAGGCGGCCACCTACCCGCCAAAAAGAGGGTCCTCGCCAGAAAGTGCCCACACAGGCACCTTGATCTTGGACTTCCAGACTCCAGAACTGTGAAAATTAAGTGTCTGTTGTTTAAGGCACCACTCAGTCCGTGTCATTTTGTCGTAGCAGCCCAAGAAGACTAAGACGCTGTGATTGTTTCAAAATAAAAAGTTTAAGAACAAAATAAAATCTGAGGGTTAATGCCAGCAAATACCAAAACCAAAATCATGTGCACTTTCAATAGCGGGAAAAAGATTTGCTAGAAGAATAGGAAATAAATCTGGCTGAACAGAGCAGAAACCAAGACAAGTAAGAATAAAAAGTGGGAGAGAGTGGGACTCGTTGGAGAAAGAGGTCTTAGATCCACGTGGAGGAGACCGGGCTTATCCTTTCCCATAGGTGTTGGTAAAAATTCCATCTCCTTGCCCCACAAGGAAGGTAGTCCTCTGCCATGTTCTAGAAGTAAGGCTGATAAAAATTAGTTTCCTCGTGCAATTTGCTGACAAGAACACGGCTTCTAGTTCCATCTCTCCTCCTGGTTTGCTCTATAACTTTGGTCCCACTGCCCCCCTCATCCTTGAGTTCCGTTTTCTGCAAAAATCAAAGGTAGCATCATTTCTGAGAAACTTCCTGTAGAGAATTATAATGTAAAACCCAGAAGTAATGAGTCCTCTAAAAAAAAAAAAAAAAAAGGAATCTGTTACAACAGCTGCATCAATATCACTCTCTATTCCCTTTAGTCCTCACAGCACATAGATGCAGGTAGTGTACTGAACAACTGCGCAGAAGAGGCCGTGCTGCATCATGAATTGCAACTGGGACACCGCTGTTCAGTTGAGTCTTGAAAAGAAACACCCCTTTCTCCCTCATGTATTCATCCGGGATGTCCTGTCCATTTGTTTGGAAACGGGCGGAAAACGAAAGATCCCAAACAGAAGCACCTATCCCTTCTGTAGAAAGATGTATCTGCACAGGGAATGAAGAGGGGAGAAGACCCCTCTCCAGGGACAGGGGCTAAGCACTGGTGGCCCTCCTCAGCCGCCCAGCACGGCTCACCAGCCCAGACAGTCGAGTAAATTCAAACAAACGACAGCTACATCCTGGCCATTCGTGTACGAGGTGTGCTGTTTCCTGTTAATGTAAACCGCCCTCTGACAGCTTCTATGAACAAAAGCAAGTCTTTCTTCATGAACACGGAGTCCCTTGGTGCAGTTCTCCAGCACAGAGCCGACGGCCTCCTGCAAGGTCACCAGACCTGGAAGGGGGGGGGGGGGGGCGTGCTTTGATGCAGGGGACAGAAGACAGTAACTCACTCTTGTGCAGGACGGGAAAGAAATCTGAGTCTCGAACATGAGGTCATGTTATATTCTCATTACATATTTTATCTTTGAAAGTATATTTTTTTAAATTTCACAGGTACATGGGCCGGTCTCAGAAGGCTCTGTCAGGATGCTCTAGGTACAAACGACACATGGTCCTGGAAAAATCCAACAGGAAACAGCATGGTCCGCACTTGGCATAGGGCAATTACTTCTCACTGTATTCAGTAAAGCCTTTCATTATAACTACGTGAGCTAGAGACACTCCCACCTTCTCTCTCTTGTTTCGTGAAAACGTCCTTAAAAAGTAGGGGCCGGTAAGGTGTGATGATCGTTTCTAGGGAAGTCACTTATTCCCTCTGCTTCTAAAGAATCAGTCTGCTTTTCCATCTGTTGGCCTACATTGGTGTTCGAGTCTACAGAAGAAAAATTTTACTGTGAACTTGGTGCCTTTTCTATGTGCCGTTATATATGCTGAAGACAAGATTCTGGCAGAAGGTGAGGACTGAAGATCTATGGTCTGCATGTAATAAAGTAGAAAGACAACTTGCTCACTTATTTAACAAACATTTATCGTGCATCTACTTTGTGCACAGCACTGTGCTAGGTTCTGTAAGAAAGAGAAACATAAGTGGTGTTTGCCCTCCATAGCTTACACTCTACTAAAAAAAAATTACTCTTAAAAATACTCTTGGGGCAACCGGGTGGCTCAGTCGGTTGAGCATCTGACTTTGGCTCAGGTCATGATCTCATTCGTTCCTGAGTTGGAGCCCCGCGTCGGGCTCTGTGCTGACAGCTCAGAGCCTGGAACCTGCTTTGGATTCTGTGTCTCCCTCTCTCTGCCTCTCTCTCTCTCTCTCTCTCAAAAATAAAAACGTTAACAAAATACTATTAAAAATGGTAGACAGATAGATACCTTCTTTAACGAAGGGAAGATATTCAGATGTCCTACGGAGCCCAGAGGAGAGACTAAAGAGGCTGTTTATAATTTGGGCTCTACCCCTGGCTAGACCTGTGATCTTGAGCAAGTTATTTAGCTACTCTGAGCCCCCGTGTCCTTAACTGACGATTGGGACAGTGATCTCTGCTTTTAGAATCTGTCTTCAAAGTCAGGCCGATACGGCGGAGGCATCTGGCACTACTCCTGACTCTCAACGCTGGTTGGAATAAGTCACGGAACCGACCATATGACAATGAGTATGAGTTGAAGGGCAGGGAGGGCTCACCAGGAGTTGAGGGAGTCAAAGAAAGCTTCACAAAGAAGAAGGGGCATAAGCTGAACCCTGAGTGATGGGCTGGGATTGAAAGCTGAGGTGAAGGAAATGGCAAAATGTGGGGAGACGTATCTCCTCACGAGATGGAGATGTCCATAGCGAAGGACAGAGGTGGGAAAGGCAGGTGGCATATTCAGTGAGTAGACATGTCTGGACAGAAGAGAGGGTTACAGTGGGGACAGAAGGATGTGTGTCCGCAGAGGCCACAGAGAGCCTGGGATGACCAGCCAGGCTCAGAGGATGTTAGGACTCACCAGGGCATAGAGATGACCTTGCCTCACCCTGCATTCTCCAGGGGAGGAAATGGAGACGCGGAAAACTTGCACAAGGCCACGTGGGTAGGAAGTCTCTTGGGTGACAGCCTCATGTTGGTGGTTTTCTAACGGAGCTTTGGAACATCAAGTTTCCATCGAGAGACCTCAGCCGCCACCGTATGGTAAAGTGGGACAGCTGACTGTGTGGCTGCACTAGCTGGTTACATGGGTATTCCACCTGGACTTTTAAAAAGATTACCATGATTTTTAAAAAGAAGAAAAAAAATCTCCACTTTGCTACCGCGCACGTTGTGTTTTTTTTCTTCTTTTGGTTTTGGGTTTTTGGGGGGCCTTTCGGTAGAGCCTGTGAAGATTTTCAAGTAGGAAGGTAACATAAGTAAGGCAGTGTTTGGAAACACACAGACTGGCTATTCTTACAAGAGATAAAAGCAAGAGATCTCTGTAATTTAGTTGTTACCGGAGGTCCGGTCCTGCCAGAGCCTCGTGGAATATCCCTGTTTCAGAGACCCCACGGTGTCCTTATGAACACCCTACAGCTAGAAGTTACTCTATAAACAAACATCGAGCTGCGGGATAAAAAGGGGTAACTATTTCAGGCACTTGGGACCCGTGACTCCCCAGGTCTCGTGTTTGGACTCTCCTATTCCGTACTGCCCTTGACCCGTTGTGTTGGAGTTTGAAGAGTTGCCGAGCTCCTTTCCTGTCCTGGCCAAGGTTCAGCGTGACCTCATAGTAACAGGAGAAGGAACAGTGCAAAGAAGAAAATATATCTGTAACAGACCAGAGGTCATTAGAGAGGATTTGAATTAAGTATTACTTTACCAGCGGGTTTGCAGGAAGCAGAAATGATTCTCACTACTCAGACGCCTTATCCAAAGCTGACCGTCAGGGACTAGTTTGTAGGATATCATCAAAGCAACACTGTTATCCTTTGAAGGCAGCTTTGTAGGAAATCAAAGTCAATTAATGGGCGGTCAACCCAGCAACAAATAAATTGATCACTTATTCTCTGTTGTTGGGTTTTACAGACCACGAATCACTGCATACGTGCGTGTGCACATGTGTGTGCGTGTGTGTGTGTGTGATTTCATCTCACGCACAGAACCGCCCTGCGGGAAGGATACCTCATTCACTTTACAGGGGAGGACACAGACTCAGACTCCTGCAACTTGCCAGAGGTCCCGTAAACAATACAAGGCAAAGCTGATTTCAAAACCGGTCTATATCACTCAAGAGACTGCATTTCTAGGGCCAGGAGCAAGGGAGCAAAAACCCAGACCCTGGAATATTCAGAAGGCTCATTTGAGGGAGAGTGCTGTCACCAGTTTGGAGACAACAGTTGATACTCGAGAGTGGAAAAATCGGGTTAGAAAAGCCTTAAAAAGCAGTCTTTACCTCGTGGAGTCAAATCCCCATGACTTGAGCCTCACACACTATGAAATGCAGCCTCGTCTGAGGCTAACCGGCTGGTCCCCTGGGAAGTAACTGTTTTCTTTCTGCCGCTTCTCAGCTCTTCGTGAGGGAACCTGAAAAGAGACTAGGAGTGAGGGGAGACATCCGCCAGCATCCTTTGTTCCGGGAGATCAACTGGGAAGAGCTTGAAAGGAAGGAGATTGACCCACCGTTCCGGCCTAAAGTGGTAAGGACCCTCCCAGGACCATTTGGTTCCAGCTTGGCTCCCGGGCTGCCTGCCTGCCCCTCACCCCTGCTTGAGCCCCTACCTTCCCTCCGGGGTGCAGTTCTTGGAGGAAAGAGCTTCCTTAACCGTAATTCAGGTTACCTGGCTGGGAGTGGGGGGGGATGGGGTGCAGGGGGGATGTTACTCTTGTTTTGCAATATCTAACCTGTGCGATGAAAATGTACCTGCATGAAAAATGAATTCCTGGGCGCATGCCTCAGACGTAACCTGCATGTGCCAGGTGGCTCTCTGAGGAGATACGGCGCTTTTGCACAGGATGCATCCGTGCCCCACGGTCACAGATTCTGTGACCCAAACGTGTATGGGGGGGATCTTGCAACCCTCTTTTCCGTGGCTATTTATTAAAATTTGCCTGACGTTTGCAACTGGTTCACGTTAACTGTATTCCCTAACGGCAATCGTTCAGTGTTACTTGGTTTAAGGAAAAAGTACATTGGGGCTGAGGAAGAGACAAGTCTCTAAATTCCCAGGTGTATGCTCACTAGTGAAAGTCACTAACCTCCATGAGAAAAGGCACAATGACCTGTCCATGTGCAGAACCACCATAAAGCGAAGACAAAGTAAAGAAGGGACGCCCCGGGGGCTCAGTGGGTTAAGCATCCAACTCTCTATTACGGTTCAGGTCATGATTTCACGGTTCATGAGATCGGGCCCCGTGTGAAGCCCCAGGTCAGGCTCTGCACTGACAGCTCGGACCCTGCTTGGGATTCTCTCTCTCCCTCGCTGCCCCTCCCCCACTCACATGCACGCACACGCTCTAAAAATAAGTAAACTTACAAAAAAGTAAAGTGCAGTTAAAATGAAAAAGCTCTGCAGACAGATGTTGGTAAGCGTGACTGCACACAGCCACCGAACCGTACTCCTAAAAATCATTCAGATGGTCACTTTTAGGTTAGGTATATTTTACTACAGTTTTTACAATAAATAGTTTTTGGGGTTTTTTTTAATTTTTTTAATGTTTGTTTGTTTTTGAGAGAGAGAGAGTGTGTGAGCAGGGGAGGGGCAGACAGGGAGGGAGGCACAGAATCCAAAGCAGGCTCCAGGCTCCGAGCTGTCAGCACAGAGCCCCGACGCGGGGCTCGAACCCACGAACCACCAGATCATGACCTGAGCCGAAGTTGGATCTCAACCGACTGAGCCACTCAGGCGCCCCAGCACTTTGCCTGGCTTTTACCAGTGGTGACATTTTGCCAAGACATGAGTGTTTTGTTTTGTTTTAATTTTTAAATGTTTTTATTTGCTTGTGAGAGGAAGTGGGGGAGGGACAGAGAGAGGGAGACCCAGAATGGGAAGCAGGCTCCAGGCTCCGAGCTGTCAGCACAGATTCCGACACGGGGCCCGCACCCACGCACCGTGAGATCATGACCTGAGCCAAAGTGGGATGTGTGACCACCTCAGCCACCCAGGCGCCCCTCAATAAATAGCTGTTTTAAAGGGTAAGACAAATGATAGATATGCCAGCTCTACCCGTCCCTGGTCAGTATGGATATAAACGATCTCCTCCGTCTCTTGCGTGGAAATGGCACAGGGTCGTGGATCCCGAAGCAGAGTGCCTCGCTCTAGAAAACAGCTACTGCTATTCATCAGGAGCGGGGAGGACGAAGTGAGTGTGTTCCTAGGACACACCATTGTCCCAAGCTCTGGGGACGCGCTAAGGGTTCCACAGGCTGGTCTCTAGCACTTACTGTTTGGACCAGCACCATCCCTAATACGTGGGTTAATAATTTGTGCTAAAATGATTTTTTTTTACCTAGTTTCACTCATCAGAACAATGTAACTCATGCCTCAAGTTTCACAGTACATTACAATTGACTTGATAGTGTCCATCTAACAATCAGACTTTTGATCTACACTTTCCCTACAGGACAGTTCCCAGTTCTGCCAGTAGGAAGGAATTTCCCTGACCTGTTGTCCAAGCAGCTGTCTGTAGGCAGAGGCCACAGGCCATTGGCTTCACCAGCCCGGGGCCCCCTTGAGGGGAGGGAGAGTCTCTGACTTTTAGTTATGCTCATATATATAAGGGTGACTTTTGATCATTTAAAAAAAAAAAAACTGAACTATACACCATACTAAGCAGTGTTCATAAATAGGTGTTTGTTTTTACCTTCTTTTTTTTTTTTTTTTTTTCTCACGGGCACCGGTGAGCTAGGTGGCTCGAGGGGAGTTTGTCCCCATCGATCTATGGAAGACGGTCCAAGATGGTTAATGATAAAATTAACATGGGTGGAGAAGCCAGCAGTAGTGAAGGATATTGATGTAAGAACAGGAATATATAATCTGTAAAACTCCTTCCCTCCACTCCCATCCTCCAGCCCTCCCCTCTTCCCCCTCAGCTACCCCCTAAAGACTAAAAGGATACAGGTCACATCTGGCCCCGCCTCTTTTTCAGAAGTGGCCAATCCTGGTTCAGGTAAACTATTAACCAGAATCGAGACCCTACTTGGATGTATATAATGAAATTCCTTTACATGAATCTAAGTGTACTATTGACAAGCTAATGCCTCGGGATCTTAGGAATGTTCCGTGAATCCACCTATGACCATCTATAAGTGTTACTTCAGTTCATCTGCAATGCGGATAGCGTGCAGTGTCATGTACCCATAACAGCCTAGATAACAAAGAGAAAGATAATTAATGCAGTGGCTGATTTTCTTCCTTTTGTTCCTCCCTCCCTCGAACTCTGATCAAGAAATCACCGTACGACTGCAGCAATTTCGACAAAGAGTTCTTAAATGAGAAGCCCCGGCTGTCATTTGCTGACAGAACCCTCATCAACAGTATGGACCAGAATATGTTCAGAAACTTTTCCTTCATCAACCCAGGGATGGAGAGGTTGATATCCTGAACCACTTCCCCTGACACACGAGGGACTTTGCCTTCTCTCTGCGAACTGGTTCAAGTGACACTCCTTGGATTCCTTTTCACCTTGGAAAAGAAAAGAAACACTCAATAACACCGGCTGAGACCTTCGAGCTCCCCGCTGACTCTGTATCTGCAGCAGAACCCAGCTCCACTCATTACAACGCCCTTCGGTGTCTCTCCCGTCCTCTCCTGCGGCCACCCCTGATGTTAGGTCATCACTAACCATAGTTATTTACTGGAACGAGGGTTCTCCTCCGCACTGTGAAAGATCTGAAAACTTAACACTGCCCTAAACTGTGGCTCTTCGCGTGGGCACCAACGGCTGATCGGTGAAATACTTGATGACGGAAGGGGGCACAGTGAGCACGGGCTTCTGGAGACCGAAACAGCGCGTCGCCTGGTGGGAAAGCGGGCTTCATTCAGCCACAGACAAGTAGCCAGTGACCCGTTTTATTCTGTTCACGTCTGGGGAAGTGTAAATGGTGATGGGGGAAGCCCTGGGTAGGTTTTTATGGGAATTCTTCACAATAAACATAGCTTGTAACTTGAGATTTACAAATCCATTCATTCTGATTAGCCATGGAATTCTTGGGAAAGAGGAAAACGGAAAGTGAAAAGAGATCATGTCGCTGAGGTGGTTTAATAAAACACCTACTCTGGCTATCTTATCAACATAGATATTACACTTAGAGGCCAACATAGACTCATTTACTCCTGCCAGTGGAACCACCCCATCCACCCACTCTCAGCTGATTTCAATATTGTGGAAGCCACTCACTACAATCCTTTTCACGCTGTAACAAGAAGGGCATAGTGCTTCCAAGAGAAAAGAAAACCAATCTCTTATCACACCCTTGATGGTGATTTCGTGACTCATAAGTCTCCCTTTAGGCATTAGTCAAAATAAAAGACCCATGCATGCTACTTGTAGCAGTCGATCTTCTTTGATGACAATTCTAGCTATTTTTAAGGATCTGTGTTGTTTGTATATTTTGATAAAATATTGTGACTTAATGACAGAGGTGGATATGTAAAAATGGAATAAAAGAAAGAAAGAAAGAAAGATGCCTCTTAATAGTTTAATTCCCTACTTGTCCCCGCAAGAACTTGGTTTTGTCATGGTTGGCATCAAAGTGTCGCTCGCGTTGAGTTGATGTTGGAAATTTGGGGAATCACTAAAGGTCCCCAAAAGAGTGAGAGACTCATAACTTTTAAGTTACTGTTACTATGTTCCTCTTTCCCTTCACCACGAGATCTCTTGGGAGTGACCCACACATGTTGCTACAGGTCTACACATGTTGCGTCTACTCCTCCAACACCCAGATCCAGCTCTGCCCTCCTATCTGTCCCCAGGCACTGCTTCCTCTCAGAACTACCTTCCTGCTGGCCCTTGTGCAATGCACTAGGTCCTCATCTACCTTTCTGCAGTTTTTTATACAAGGGAAAGACCCTCCTTTGATCTTGAGCCCATCATCACTGCAACCCAGCACTTTCCCCTTTTGCCCCCTCCACCTGCGACTGCTCCCTTGACGAGCCCCTTTCCTCCTACCCCCTCCCCCCCCCCCCCCCCGTCACTTCCAAGGCCTCTCTGCCCATCTTGTTTCCACTTTTCTCTTGGTTCTTTCCCACCACCTTGTGCCTTCTAGGCTTGCTTGCTTGCTTTATTTTTTTTTAATATAATTTATTGCCAAATTGATTTCCATACAACACCCAGTGCTCATCCCAACAAGTGCCCTCCTCCCTGCCCCTCTCCCCCGGCCCCCATCCACCCTCAGTTTGTTCTCAGTATCCGAGAGTCTCTTATGGTTTGCCTCCCTCCCTCCCTCTCGGTAATTTTTTTTCCCCTTCCCCTCTCCCATGGTCTTCTGTTAAGTTTCTCAAGATCCACATATGAGTGAAAACACATGGTATCTTTCTCTGCCTGACTTACTTCACTTAGCATAATACCCCCCAGGTCCATCCACGTTGCTGCAAATGGTCACATTATGCAAAGAGCCTAAATGTCCGTCAACTGGCAAATGGATAAAGAAGATGTGGTTTATATATACAATGGAATGCTACCTGGTTTCTAGGCTTTAAACAGTCTCCACTGACTAGCTCTATTTTCTTACAATCTCTACCTCTCTTGTATTTCCTACTTCCATTAACGGCACCATCGTAGGTCTAGTCATCCAGGCTCAGGACCTCAGAGTCATTGTTGACTGTCCCCTTTCCCTATTTTTTTAACTAAATCCTTGTGATTCTTCCTCTGTAGTCTCTCCAAAAGACATACACATCTCTACTTTCTTTCTGCTACTCATGTCTGGATCCGTCTCCCCATCTTAAGTCTCTCTCCTCATTTTAATTCATATATATAACATACATTATAAACTACAGAGTAGGAATAACTTTTCCTCTGCCCTCTTATGTTAAGAACCTGGGGCCTGCTGATTAAACTGACAAATGACATTAGCAAGAGAAGCAGGCTTTTACTTACACATGCTACACACATATATGCAGGAGTGATTAGTAATTGAAAGGAGTAGTTAGAATTTGGGGCTTAAACACCTAGCTTGGCAGGAGAAAGGGAAGTGGGGGTGGGGGGAAAGGCTCCTATAGGAAGGACAAATATGCTTCTTTAGGAAATGTAAATGGGTTTTCGGGAAAATACATAGGAGATAAGAATGTTTGTCTACACAGCTATGAGTGGTCAGGGCCATAAAATTTCCACAGAGAGAGGATTTATGGTTAAGTATGTTTACTCTTGGTCTCGCTCCTATGAATAGACCCACCCTGAAGGATTTATGGCTGTCCTCATTTTTCTGAAATTTCTGCTTTGGGTCAGATAAGGAAAGTTTCCAGAAAGCCTCTTTCCGCATCTGTTGAATCCCAAGTGTCTTTAGCTTAAAATAATCCTTATTATTTATGAAATATAAAACTATTATCCTCATAAATCAAAGTTGTTATCCCATCATACTCATGTTCAAAACTCTGTGTTGTCTTCACTGGCGAAAACCCAGGCAGGGCCACCAACCTGTCCCCAACCTCTCTACCTGACTCCATTTCCACCTTTCACTCACCTGTGCTCTGGTCAATCTACATTTCTTAGTACTGCCCATACACTCCCATTACTTCCTGCCTCTGTGACTCCTGATACTAGTATGCCTGCCTAGAATGCCCCATTCCCACACATTCAATGTCTTCAATGTCTTCCTGTCTCTCAAGATCCAGTTCAGTTGATGCATCTGCCAAGAACTATCCCCGTCCGGGTGTATCCACGAAGCTGGTGTAGCTCCCGCCTCTCTGAGCTCCCATCGGATTGTATTTCTCTGTCCTTCTCTCATGGCACCTATCAAGTTATGGAAGTGTGTGTTTTGCCTCCCTTTGTAGGCTGTACGCCCCCAAGGACAGGATCTCAGTCCAATTTGTCTTTATACTTCTTACAGTTTTTTTGTACAGTTGGCCCTGGAACAACACAGGGTTAGGGACATCAACCCCTCAGACAGTCAAAAATCCACATGTAACTTCTGACTCCCTCAAAACTTAACTACTAATAGCCTACTGTTGGCCAGAAGCCTTACCCATAACGTGAGGAGTCAATTAACACGCATTGTATGTTGTATGTATTATACGTTGTACTCTTACAATCAAGTACGCTAGAGTACAGAGTATGTTATTAAAAAAATTATAAGGAAGAGAAAATACATTTATAGTACCATACTGTAAAAATCCACGTATAAGTGGATGTTCAATTGTACCATACAGTTCAAACCTGTACTGTTTAGGGGTCAGTGGTGTATTAGAGCTCCAAAAGAGTCACTGGACCAATGAGGAGCATTTGAATGGTGACCCCTCAAAACAGATGTCCACCTGGAATCCTGGATTGTATGGATGGGCACTAAATCCAGTGTCAAGTGTCCTTAGGAGGGACATGCAGAGAAGAGAAGCACATGTGAAGAGGCAGACAGTGATTGGAGTAGTATGGCTGCAAGCCAAGGAACACTGGGAGCCACCAGAAGCTGGAAGAGGCAAGGAACGACTGTCCCACAGAGCCTTCAGAGGGAGAGTGGCCCCACCAACACTTGAGTTTGAACTCTTGGCCTCTAAAATCATGAGAGAATAGATTTCTGTTGTTTCTAGGTCATCCAGTTTGTGGTCATTTATTCTAGCAACCACAGGAAATTAATACACACTGTTAAATGAAACCCAGAAGTGCACTAGGAGGTTGCAAGGATCTCTGTGCATCCCTGCCCACTCTGGCCACCACACATGCAAACAGGGACATCTAGTTCCTGCCGGACTCTGACACCACTTCTCCTGTGATGTAACTTCCCATATCGCTCAGCTTTCTGTCCGTAGGAATTCCCCACTGTTGCTCTCACTCTTCCTTGCATTTTTCTATTATCTCATTTCTCTTGCCTGCTTTTGCCCTCTCCTGCCTCCCTTAGTAAGATGAAGGGGGCATCAATAGGTATAGGGACCCCTGCAATGGGGTCTTGCAGGGGGTGACAGAGATTGGATTCAACTCCAAATACATCATGGCAAAGAGGGAGTTACTAAGAGGAAACATCAGGAATAAGGGGGATTCTGCCCAAACCCCAGGATTCTTGCTGAAGGCACCCAGGTGATCAGACATCACCTGAGAGATGCTAGAGGACCAAGAACTCAATCAGATATCCAGAATGGTGGCAGCCAGGGCGGGGGGGGGGGGGGGGGGGGCAGGGTTCTGCTTAAACTGATTTGCTAGGACTTGTGTTAAAATTGAACAATGCAGAGACAAACACAGAAGCCCAAAAGTCATGCCTCACTGACAAATAATTCAAGGGAGCCTGAACAGAGTTTGGTCAAGGAGAGACTATTTGTCAGGGTTTACAGCAAAGATCATAGTCATAGCATTGCAACAGCTTTGGGGCTACAATTAGTTTAGCTAGAACAGCTGCTTCCATACAGTCCTGAAAGGCTACTGTCTTCCCTGATGTGATCATACTCGTTGAGAAGAAGTGAAGTTCCTATGATCTCATGTGTACACTGAGGTGAGCTGGATCTGTGAGGCCATAGGGTACTGTAGAAAGATGGCAGGTGGGTGAACCAGACAGGCCTCAGTCCAAGCCCCAACTTAGCAGTGATAAGCTTTGCACCATCGTGGGAGTCACTGACTTTCCTGGATGGGATTTTCTCACCTATAAAATGGAGCCCCTTGTCCAAGGTATATTGGGTTGCTATGAGAATAAGAGATGTTCTCGCACAGTGGGGGGAATTTAGCAGATATTTCCTAAATGAGGGTTACTGGGATATTTTCAAGTTGATTGTGAGCCTACCAGAAGATATCTATCTATATCTACCTACCTACCTATCTAGATAAATAGCTATAGAGATAGTTAGATGTCTACATATAGAGATAGATATCTACAGGCATATCTCAGAGATATTGTGGGTTCAGTTCCAGACCACCACAATAAAGCAAGTATCACAATAAGGCCAGTCAAATGAAGTTTTTGGTTTCCCAGTGTATACAAGAGTTATCTTTACACTATATTATAGTTGTTAAGTGTGCAATACCATTATGTCTTTAAAAATCAAGATACATACCTTAATGTAAAAATACTGCTAAAAATTGCTAACCATCATTTGAGCTTTCAGTGAGTCATTATCTTTGCTGATGGAAGGTCTTGCCTTGATGGTGATGGCTGCTGGCTGATCAGGGTGGTGATTGCTGAAGGTTAGGGTGGCGTGGAAACTTCTTAAATAAAACAACAATGAAGTTTGCTGTAGTGACTGACTCTTCCTTTTGCAAATGATTTATCTGTAGCAAGTGATGCTATTTGATAATATCCACAGTAGAATTTCTTTCAAAATTGGAGTCAATGCTATCAAACTTTGCTGCTGCTTCATCAAGTTTATGTAATATTCTGATTTTTTTAATGGTTATTTATTTTTGAGAGAGACCGAGAGACAGAGCATGAGCAGGGAGGGGCAGAGAGAGAGGGAGACACAGACTATGAAGCAAGCTCCAGGCTCTGAGCTGTCAGCACGGAGCCCGACGCGGGGCTCAGACTTGTGAACCGCGAGATCATGACCTGAACCACTCAACCGACTGAACCACACAGGCGCCGCTGTAATATTCTAAATCCTTTGTCATCATTTCAATAATCTTCACAGCATCTTCACCAGGAGTAGATTCCTTCTCAAGAAATCACTTCTTTGCTCCTCTTGAGAAGCAACTTCTTATCTGTTCAATCTGAGGTTGTAGCAATTCAGTCCCATCTTCAGGCCCCACTTCTGATTCTGGTCCTCTCTCTCTTTCCACCTCATCTGTGGTGACTCCCTACACTGAGGTCTTGAACCCCTCAAAGTCATCCATGAGGGCTAGAATGAACTTCTCCCAATTCCAATTATCCTGTGAATGTTGGTATTTTGACCCCTTCCCATGAATCATAAATGTTCTTAATGGCATCTGGAATGGTGAATCCTTTCCAGAAGGTTTTCAATTTACTTGGCCCAGATCCATCAGAGGAATCACTGTCTATGGCAGCGATAGCCTTATGCAATGTATTTCTTACATAATAAACTTGGAAGTTGAAATGACTCCTTGATCCAAGGGCTACAGAATGGGTGTTGTGTTAGCAGGCATGAAAACAATATTAATTTCATTACCCATTTCCATTGGAACTCTTGGGTGACCAGGTGCATTGTCAATGAGCAGTCATATTTTGAAAGGAATCTTCCTGAGCAGTAGGTCTCAACCATGGGTTCCAACTACTCAGTAAACCATGTTGTAAACAGATGTGCTGTCATCCAGGCTTTATTCTTCCATTTATAGAGCACAGGCAGAATAGATTTAACATAATTCTCAAGGGTGCTAGGGATTTTGGAATGGCCAATGATCACTGACTTCAACTTAAAGTCACCAGCTACACTAGCCCCTAACAAGAGAATTAGCCTGTTCTTTGAAGCTTTGATGCCAGGCATTGACTTCTCCTTTCTGACTATGAAAGTCCTAGATGGCATCCCTTCCAATAGAAGGCTGTTTCATCTACATTGGCAATCTGTTGTTTAGTTTACCTACCTTCATTATCTTAGCTAGATTTTCTGGATAACTTGCTGCTTCAACTTATTCTTTTATGTTATGGAGATGGCTTCTTTCCTTAAAGTTCATGAACCAACCTCTTCTAGCTTCAAACATTACTTCAGCAGCTCCCCCACCTCTCTCAGGCTTCATAGAATTGAAGAGAATTGGGCCTTTCTCTCACAAGGGAATGATGTGACTGGTTTGATCTTCTATCTAGACCATTCAAATGTTCTCCATATCAACAGTAAGGCCACTTTGATTGCTTATCATTAGTGTTCACTGGAGTAGCATTTTTAATTTTCTTCAAGAACTTCTTTGTATTCACAACTTAGCTAACTGTTTGGCACAAGACGGCTAGTTTTTGGCCTATCTTGCCTTTTGACGTGCCTTACACACTAAGTTTCTAGTGTGTAACATATCTAGTTTTTTATTTAAGTGAGAGACATGTGACTTCATCTGACTTGCGCACTTAGAGACCAATGGTAGGGTTATTAACGGGCCTTATTTCAATATTATGGTGTCTCATGGAGTAGGAAGGCTAAAGGAGAGGGAGGGGGGATGGAGAAATGGCCCGTCGATGCATCAGTCAAAACCTATACATTTATCAATTAAATTTGCCATTTTATATGGGTGCAGTTCATGGCAACCAAAACAATTACTATAGTAACACCACAGATCACCACAACAAATACAATGATAATGAAAGAGTTTGCAACATTGCAAGAATTACCAAAATGGGAAACAGTCAGCAAAGGCTGCTGGAAAAAATAGCACTGACAGTCTTGTTGGATGCAAGATTGCCACAAGTATTCAATCTGTAAAAACAAAAACATTATCTGCAATATGCAATGAGGCAAAGCACAATAAGATGAGATATGCCTGTTTAAAGATGGATAGACACGCAGACAGATAAATCTGTATCTTTAAATGGATGTTTAGGTAGATTTGAGATATATCTAGTGTGTCTTATAAGTCAAATTGTCAACAAGAGAAATAATTATTGATTGTCTCTACCAAGTAGCACAGAAACAGCCTCTATGACTGAGAGGCTATGGTTTTGAAGTGAAAACATCAAGGGAGATAACTCCCTTGGGAGCTTTCTTGGGAGGATGAGAGGCTAGCTTCACTGGGCACCTTGTTTCCATTTGCAGAACTACCTCCTGTTCTAAATAGATGAGGAGTCAATTTCTCCCCTGGGTAAAACCAGAACAGGTGGTCTCCCCAGTTACCATGGAAATGTTAGGATGAACTACATGTGGCAAAAGATGCTATAGCATCCTCTTACTTATATTGAGGACATGTATCTATGAGAGGCTGTATCTGCTTCGCTGTATAAGGGGGCGGGATTCCTCCTGTCTTTGCAATCCCTGAGCAGATTGCCTGTGATTCACATTATAATCTGGTTGAATGCCTACTCAGTAACAAAACTGTGGTTTTTTTCTCTCCCATTCTTGTGGAGAGGTTTTCTGGATTGAGAGATGATTTGGTTTTTTTTTTTTTTTTTTTTTTAATTATATTTCCCCAACACCAGCTTCTCCTACCGTTCAATATAAGGAAGGGATTTGGGAAGACACAAGGAGGATTTTTTTTTTTGACTCCCTGCCTGTGACTCCTTCCCTCCCACCCTCCCTCCAATTTACCCTAAAGATAGTCTGGCATGAAAATTCTAATATTCTATTTAAAGGCACATTCTTGTGTTTCTCCCTAAAACACTAATAAGAAATTAGAAAACCATTGAGTCAGTCTGTTATTTCTCATTTTTTTCATTTCCCAATCAGAAAATCATTCAACAGATATTTATTGTGCACCTGCTATGTACCTAGAAGTACCCAGCTTATCTTCAAGACAAGTCCTACCTCTCAAGGAACTCTGCGAATCCTCCTACCTACTCCCTATTGCATCCAAGATGTGTGCTCCTCAAAAATTTTTAGCCAACATCTGCTAACTGCAGTTGTCACAGACATGATTTTTTCTATCTGCATATCTTTCTCCCACAGACTTAAAGCTTTTTTCTTAAATGGTGACGCTATTCCTTAAGCAATTCCCTGAAGCTGTCTTCAGGGCTAGTGTTGTTGCTGCTTCCTCGCAGAGAGTTCCCTTCGCTCTGAGTTGTGAGGAAAGCAGGTGAACTTCCGCTATATTCAAGTCAAGGTGGTGGTTTTGTTTGTACTCAGAACCAGCTGGCCTTTTCCTGGTGACAACCTCCACACTATTGCAAAAACTGCACCCATGGGGCTTGGGCTTGAGGGGAGAATAAGCAAACCAACGGATGAGCTGAAGCCCGTAGAGTAACAGAAGATTAAGGACAGAAAAGTATGTTCTAGCCAGATTTCCAGTGCTACAAAAATTTGGATAAAGAGTTTGAATGTCCTTCCATGAGCAAGGTGGAGCCACTGAAATTATGCCAACAGAGCACAAAATTCTCAAAGCACAAGCACCAGAAGCATAAGTGAAAAAAAAATTAATTAAAAAAAGAGTTTTCTCTGGAAAACTGGAGGCCAAGTTTCTGAAGGGAAGACCCACTCAGAATTTCCTACGTATCAGATCATATCATCTGAGTTAGAGGACATCAGAGGGACATAAGAGGTCCCGGCCCTCACACCCCCACAAAAACAATGACTGAACAAATACTTATGGAGGCAAGTAGCTCTGGGAGAGGTCCAGAGTGCACTGAGAAGCTCCAACGACCCAGTGGAGGACAAAAAAACAACACTGGCCACATAGAAAGATGGAGTTGACCCTTCAACAACATGGGGAGTTAGGGGCACCAAATCCTGAGCTGTCAAAAATCCACGAATAACTTTTGACTCCCCCAAAACTTACCTATGAACAGCCTACAGTTGACCAGAAGCCTTACCAATCACATAAACAGTGGATTAACACCTGTTCTGTACGTTCAACGCGTTGTATGCTGTATTCTTACAATAAAGTACGCTGGGGAAGAAAAAGTGCTCAGAAAATCATGAAGAGGAGAAAACACGTGTACAGTACTGTATTTGTAAGCAAAACAAAACGAAACAAAACTCTGCATATCTGTGGACCTGTGCAGTCCAAACCCGTGTTGTTTGAGGGTCAGCTGTACCGGTGCGTTTTATCCCCATCACGCCTCCTCGCGCTGGCAGCCCTCAGCAGCAAGGGATCGTCTTGAAACACCTGACATGGCTTCTCCCTGAAGAGGAGAGGAGCAGGAGACTCCAGCAGCCTGCACACCAAGGACCCCAGCAGCCCTTCCGCTGCTGCAGACACAAAGGGGTTAAGGGGCTCATACCCAAGCTATACGAGGAACTCGTACCACTCCATACCAGAAAAATAAAAACTGGAAATGGTCAAAGGACTTAGACATTTCTCCAAAGTAGACATCCAGATGGCCAAAAGGGACATGGAAGGTTCTCAGAGTCACTACATCATCAGGGGAATACAAATCAAAACCACACTGAGATACCACGTCACGCCAGTCAGAGTGGCCAAAATGAACAAATCAGGAGACTACAGATGCTGGAGAGGATGTGGAGAAAGGGGAACCCTCGTGCACTGTTGGTGGGAACGCAAACTGGTGCAGCCACTGCGGAAAACAGTAGGGAGGTTCCTCAAAAAATTAAAAATAGAACAACCCTATAACCCAGCAATTCCCCTTGTGGGTACACGTCCAAAGAAAATGAAACCAGTATCTTGGAGAGACCTGCAATCCTATGTTCACTGCAGCATTATTCACACTGGTCTGGGTACAGAGACAACCTAAATGCCCACAAATGGATGAACGGATGAAGCTAGAATGGTGTGTATATACAACGAGGGTTATTCAGCCTTAAAAAAAGAAAATTCCGCCATTTGCAACAACATGGATGAATCTGGAGGACGTCATTACTAAGTGAAATAAGCCAGAGAAAGATGAATACTATATGACCCCACTTACATATATAATCACACTCATAGAAGCAGTGAGTAGAATGAGGGCTGCTCGGGGGGCTGGGACAAGGAGGAAATGGGGAGATTCCAGTCAAGAGATACAAAGTTGCAGTTACACAAAATGAGTAAATTCCAGAGTTCTAATCTAGAGCAATGTGATTATAGCTAACAGTACTGTCTTGTATACTTGAAATCTGCCAAAAGAATAGATCTTAAGTGTTTTCATTACACACACACACACACACACACAAAAAGGTAAGCATGTGAGGAAATGTATATGTTAATTATCTTGTGGGAAAAATTTCACAATGTATACATATATCAAAACATCAAGTTGTACACTTTACATATTTAAGTGTTGTCAATTACGCACTTAAGTATACTGGGGAAAAATTAAAGAAATTTAAAAATTTTAATTTTAAAAAAGAACCTCAGGGCACCTAGGTGGCCTGGTCGATTAAGCGTCCGACTTCGGCTCAGGTCATGATCTCGCGGTCCATGAGTTCAAACCCCAAGTCGTGCTCTGTGCTGACAGCTCAGAGCCTGGAGCCTGCCTCAGATTCTATGTCTCCTGTCTCTCTGCCCCTCACCCGCTCACTCTCTGTCTCTGTCTCCGTCTCTCTCTCTCTCAAAAATAAACATTTAAAAAATAATAAAATAATTTTAAAAAGAACCTCCAACATAAACACAAGGAGGTAAATAATCTTTCTATATTAAGCTGGCCTTACACATGCTTTGCATGGCTGTTTATTTCGTGTGAGCTTCTATTTAATGAATGAGGGAGCATGTGCGTCTCCTCAGCCCTTTGCACAGATACCTATCAGCGTCAGTGCCAGAAAAATGGATTCAGTTTTTACAGAAGGAAGATGGTAAGAGAAAAAAATGCATTGACCAGAAGATAGAGTGACAGAGTAGCTGAGCCAGAATCACAGTTCAAGCACTTGGCCCCCTGTCCCTTGGCCTTCCCGTCCCCGTGTCTGGGTGGAGGCCCTGTGGTTCTGGTGAACTGTTTGCAAAGAGCTCTCCGCAGTTCCTTGGTGAGAAGGCCACCTGCATGCAGAGAACACAGACATCTATCTCGGCCCCAGAAGAGGCCCCCACTTGCACTGTGGGGACAAGGAGATGAGCAAGTACTCATTTCTTCCGTCAGACCAAAGCTGATGGGTCCCTTGGCTGCATCCAGGTGGGTCTGCCCGGGCTGACCAATCAGCCCGACAGGCCCTCCAACTAGTTCTCGGGATTTTAGTGCATTTGTGATGTTGATTTTTAGAATGAACTTGACACCAGCTTTATTTTTGGTCAATGCAATTCTCCTGGCCTTTTCAGAAGAACTGAGTTTCCTTCCGATGCAGGAAAGTAAGAAGACCTCTAATCTCATGCTCACAAACTCCTGGTCTTTGGGTCACAAGCCCACCATTTCTTTCAAAGTAAGCTCTCCTTTTTCCAGACATCGTCGCCTTATATCACTGTAAATCTTACACACATTCCCTCCAGATGTGTGTGGGAACTCTGAGAATAAATCTGTATCCGCTTTGGTTTCTTTGTTCACTTCATGTCACAGCTTCTGTGACAAAAGCACATTGGAGACATTTATATATACTTATATAGTCTATTTATAGCAGCGGGTGACGGTCTGATTTTTGAAAATGGGATGAAAGCGTTCTGTTAATTTAATACAGATTCTGATTTCTAGAGATCAAACTTCTGGCCTTGATCACCGAGTCTCACTCTCTCCTTGGATCATCTATCATCTTCCCAGAAAGGGGGTACGAAGGGAGACGGCTATGGCCTCCTAATACAGAGGTACCTCATTACATTTCAGAACTGGAGGGTACTTGGCTATCCAACCCCCTCCATCTGCATTTAAGGAAACAAAAACTTCCAGCTGACAGGTGGCATCCATAAAGTCACGGCGGGAGGGGGACGGACGGTAGATGCCATTCCTAAACTTCTTTTGGGTCTTTACGACCCAATCCATTGCTTCCTCAACAGTGGTGTGGAAGATAAAGATTACAAAGTTTCCACACCACAGCTTTCGATTAGAGAAGGGAAGCTGGGTGAAGAAACAATATTGATTAAGCATCTTACGTATCAGGAAGAGAGTAGATCCACACAACCCCATGAGTCACGTATTACACACCCATTTCACTGCCCCATTTTACAACCAATTAGCCAAGGCAGAATTTGGACCCAGGTCTCTCTAATTTCGAAGCTCCAACTTTTATTCTGACAACATGCTTTTCCTAATTCTCTCCATTTTCAAACTAAACTGTAGTCAGAACCAGCTGTTTTTTCCATGTGGGAGCCATTCCC
The DNA here is from genome assembly GCF_046562875.1 of Panthera onca. Taxonomy (NCBI): domain Eukaryota; kingdom Metazoa; phylum Chordata; class Mammalia; order Carnivora; family Felidae; genus Panthera; species Panthera onca. Next base: position 5,717,682 of record NC_138345.1, on the reverse strand, counting down.
TCCACGTTACGCCACACCATTCCTTTTTTGAACCTACATCCCACCTTGTTGGCGCGGAAAAGCCACTGTCACTGCCCTCAGGGGACTTATAGTCCAGGAAGCTCTCTCTCTCCAGCACCTTCCTTTATTTTTCATCACTGCCCAGTAACAAAAGCAGGGGTGGGCAGGTGAGTGTGTAGGGCTGCAGTGTTACTCTCGATCCTCCCTCTGAGCTTCTTGACCCATGATCTTGACAAGTAGGTCTATTTACAGAGGATGGGGCTGTGAGAAAAAATCCGGACCGCCATGCCTTCCCTCCCTTCCAAGACCAAAGGATGAGACGAGAGCCCTCACAGGCTACTGGTACTTGGGCTGGAAAGGCTGCCTAGGCAAGGCTGCCCTGAGTGTAGGTTATTACCCATGGAGTATGACCCTGAAATCCCTCCTTACGGTACAAAACACTCCTATCAAAAATAAGGTCCCATGGACTGATGCCTGGTTACAGTTGCTAAGAACTTGGAAGGAACCAGCCTGTCTTCTTCTGTGACCAGAAACATCTGATAACCCATGATCACTGAAAGGGAGGAAGAAGGCATAAAAGAGGCAAGGGGTGGGGGGGAGACCTTTTTAGACATCACAATTTTGCAGATCTTTAAAAGTACTAGATCTTCCGGCTTTTATGAAGTATTTTCACCCATAGCAGTGTGTGGAAAGAAGAGACAGACATCCACCCTTTTCTTTCTCCTATGGAAACTGGAGGCAAAACAGAATACCACAGACTGGCCGTCCTTTTCCTTTGTGTACTTCTAGCTTGGAATGTGTGGAGAAAACCCTTACCAGCGCTAGGTTAACAACAGAGCCCTAGGACCAAAGAAGGGGGCAGGAAATGCTGTCTTAGGAAACTGGTACCTCCAAATACCCAACCTGAAAGTTAGACTTCCACAGGAGGCTTGTCGTGAGGCTCCAGGCATCATAATGATATCCATGGGTTATGACAACTCCTGCCATAATACCCATAGGCTTCCCTTCCAATGGGGCCATGGGGAATGACAGCAAATTATTACTTGTTGGATTAATAAGTATAACATCCTACACCCCATCACCCTAAATGAGTGCTTGGCATCATTTCACTCATTCATTCATTCACTCATTCATTCAGAAAACCTGGAGCACATTCTCAGTTTTGGAGCTCAGTCCCACAGCGTTCACTGGGTGCTGAACATAGGCCAAACATGATGCTAGATATGAGGGAATGAATCACCAAGGATGACTCACAATTTATACCTTCATGGAGTGTGCAACAAACATACCATTTACATCATAACAAATATAAAGTATGAAACACAGGGTGTGCTGCAGATGCACATGCTGGGGAGTAAATGAAATAGTGGGTCAAGGGAGGCCTTCCTGGAGAAGAGACATGTGAATGATGCAAAAAGGGAAGAAAGTTCCAAAGACTCGAAGGTGAGGGAGAATGTGGTGGGTGTGGGGAACTGAAGAACGTCCAGAAAATCTGAAGTGAAGAGGAAGGAGGCATTAGGCAAGCCTGCCAACGTGTCACAGCCCAGGAGGCTGAACTTGATCCTACAGAAAACAGGAAGTATGCAGCAGGAAACCAACACGATCAGATTTCAAGTTGGGGAAGGTGGAGCTGGGAGAGGTCCTGAGAAGACGGCAAAGGGTGCTCTCTGGGTGCCTGGTATTGTGCCTCACCAAATTCTCCAGTATAATTATTTTATTTCACTATTATCTGTGGCTTAAAATTATGTTAATGAAGTTCACGATCGAAGTCAAGCTAATACTAAAAACTTATTCAAAAAGCATTTGCCTACTCTAAAAAAAGAAAGATCTCTAAGACTGATAGGGAGCGCTTTCTAGGAAACAACATCATGGTTGGGGCACCAACCACCTCCTCTGCAGCAGAAAACCCGCATACAACTTTTGATTCCCCAGAAATTTCACAACAGCCTACTGTTGACTGGAAGCCCTACCAATGACATTAACAGTTGATTAACACATACTTTGTATGTATTATATACTGTATTCTTATAATAAAGTAAGCTAGAGAAAAGAGAATGTTATTAAGAAAATCATAAGGTAGAAAAAATACATTTACAGCATGTACTGTAAAAAATCTGCATATATGTGGAGCTGTGCAGTTCAAACCAGTGTTGTCCAAGGGTCAACTGTGTATCCTGTGCAGTATTTTTTTTTTAAATAAAGGGAAAAGCTTTACATGTTTGCTTATCGTTGCAGGAAGGACCACAGGAAGGATAAGCCAGGGTGACAGAAGATATTTGGGAGAGAGTGGCATTCTCTGAGAACACTTCTTGTATAGTTTTGAGTTTGAAAAGTATGCTGATATTCTACATATTCAAAAACAAAATCAGAGTAGAGAAAAATAGGAAGGGGGATAAAGATCTCTGTCAGCCGACTAAAACAAATCAATCCAGTTGTATTGCAAATGAACAACATAACCTTGGTAAGGAGAAGAAAAAACAGGGGGAAAGAAAGAAAACTAATCCCAGTAACTCATGAACACAGTCTTTAAACAAATACCCTGAGTCCAGGAAGAGTGGATGGAAGAATTGCAAACAAGTCCTGAACTCCTTTCCAAAATTTTGTTTTAACTATAGTAGTATCAGCAAAGCAATTGTGACAGTGCTTTGGATGTGATACAGGGTTGAACAAATGATTGAATGTGTTGATGTTGGAAGCCAAGGTTATCACTGTGGAAGAAGGGACATGCAGGAGAGAGGAGAAAGAACCTGGGAGGTAATCTGGAATTGCAGGAATCGGTATGGGCTCACGATTTCTAACCTATGTACACGTTTGGGTATAAGCACATTTCTGTGCTGATATATCTACATATGTGCATATATATGTGTGTGTGCATATGTCTGTGTATACGCACATATACATGAGTATGTCTCTCGTGTGCATATATTCCCAACTCTTTCTGCTGAAAAGGCCAAGGACGCTCCACTGGCAATGAGCACCTCGTCTTAGTCTGCAATACTATTCCTCATTAGAGGAACCAGAATCCCTTATAGAAATGGCTTATTCAAGGGCTGGTGTGACACGAGCCAAGACATCTTGTCATACCACAAAGTAATGAAATGCTCAAAAAAATGATGGCAGCATGTCAAAAGGCACCAGATGGAAGGGGCTATCAATAATCACATCAGGGACATTTTGAGCATCAAAATAATTCAGTATAGTAATGAATTCTAAATCACTGAACACAAGGAACCTGTGAGTCTGTACCAATAATAAATAGGTAAATAAGTGAGAAAGAATGGAGTCTGCCTCCAGTAGAAAGCTGGGGGTGAATGGTAAATATGGAGATATTGGTAGAACTGGAAAGTCATTTGGAGTAGGCAGGAATCATCTATGGATGTTAAATCTAGGGGGAAATTGTAATGAGGAGCAGAATATTTACACTGCCTTAAAGTGTCTTTCCATGAAGACACTTCCTTAGCAAGGAAAGTAAAAAAAAAAAAAAAACAAAAAACAAAAAACAGTGATTAAGTGGTATAGAAACTAGGCAATACATCAACCAGGTAACCAAGGGTAACATCACCAACGAGGGACAGGAGGATATTGTGATTCTCCAAACCATCTACGCTAAGAAGGACACATCACCTATGTGATATCCCAGCCATGAATGCCTAACCTCAATATAATCCTGAGGAGAAAACATCAGTTGAGTACAAGATATGAAATGTTCTATTTAAAAAATAAAAAGAAGAGTTGAGAAAGAGAGGAGAATATTGTTCAAAAAAAGTCAATGTCATAAAAGGTGAAGGAACTCTGGAAATGTTCATATTAAAGGAGGCTAATGACTCATGACATGCCTGCCTCCAGCCTGGATCCCACACTGCAGAGAAAATACACCAATACTGCGTCGGTTGGCAAATTGGAACATGGAAGGTATATTAGCTAAAATATTGTATCACTGTAAATTTTTAGAGCTTATCAGTGAACTAGAATTTCATAAGAGATTATCTTCATTCTTAGAAAATATACACTGAGGTATTCACAGATAAAGAGCCATAATGTATGTCACTTACTTTCAAATGGCTTGGAAAAAATACTGTGAGAACAAATAATAAAGCAGAGGGGACAAAAAAGTTTAATAAATAGGCAAATTCAGTAATGGGTGTTTGGGTATTCTTGGCACTATTTTTGTTTTTGCATTTTTTTATAAATTTGAAATTATTTCCATACAAAAAAATTTTTTAATGAAAAGCATCCTGCCTATTATACAGAATCATAGATCATTAGTAGTAGTTGCAATGAGTCCTTTTTATTTTGCCCCAAATGCTGCCTTGACATGGTGTAGCCATGGTGTGGTGGAAAGAACACCAGACTTGATGTCAGAAATCATGGTTTTGACTTTGGAAAGGCCATTTAAGGTCTTTATAACATAGTTTGTACATTTATAATGTGCAGATAATGAGACACACTTCAGAAGCAAGGATTTTAAAATTAAAGATACTACATAAAATCTACAGTGTCATACAAACTTCAGGGAAGGTCAGCACAACCCCTCCACCTGAAGTTCAAGGTAGAAACCTTGGACTCATCCTGAAATGTCACCCCCTCTCCCCCTATTTATCAGACCCCAAGTCTTATCTTGTCTGTCTCTCCCCTCTGTCCTCTTCCCTCCACCTCCATTGCTATAAACTTAGGTCCAGTTCTCATCTCCTCCTGGCTGCACCAGAGCAAGAGTGTCCTAAGGGTCTCCCAGCCACAGTAACAACCCCTCTGATGCATCCTCAGGGCAGCTCAAGATCATTCGAACAGGTTAGTGATTGTGTCATTCCTACTTCTACTTCTTAGGTTCCTTTAAAGCAATGATTCAGACCTTTTCTGAATGCAATTTGTCAAAGGGGCTCCCTAAATTCTCTCCATTGAGCCTAAATTAAGAACCCAGGTTTTATGGTTCCTCATTTTCCTTCACATCTGGGTCCTGCCTCCCTCTCCATCCTCATTTTCCTCCTTCCCTCCACCCACTTCCTAATCTCAGCCACTTACAGTCCATGGAACCCTCCTGTTGCTCACTTCTTGGCTCTAAACATCCAGTTGACCATGCCTGGAATAGTGTTGCCACTTCTTGGCTTGGCCAATTCCCAACCATCCTGCAATTTTTCATCCAAAATTGCCTTGTCTGGGAAACATTTCCTGACTCAATCTGGCCAAATTAAGGGCCTTCCTCTAAGGTTCCACAGCACCCTTGCACACCTCTCCCCTGGCTCTTCTTATGCTGGACTTTCTGCCACCAGACTGAACTTCTGAGGATGGGACAATGAGCACACCTTCAGCCCTTGGAATCATACCTAGCACATCACAGGTACTCAATAATATGTGGTGAATGCACAAATGAAATATGAAGTAGAGGCAGCATTATTAAGACCTCATTCCTCTTCCTGTTCTCCCAAAAGGCCAACTGCCAATAATCAATGATGACATAAAGACAGGAAGAACAATATAACTAGAATGCTGATATGATCCAAAAAATTCCCTCTTAGCCATTTGGCTCAGTATCTTTGCCCTTCAAGCATTTTTGCAGAGCATGGGGAAAATGGCATCAATACTGCAACTCCTAATCCTCTGCACATACTCTAACAAAGATGGTCCCGAAAAGAAAATACATTGTAAATTCAGAAGGATAAGTTGTTGTCTTAAGACCCACTGACCATATTAAAAAGGTCAACATAGGTCTACCCAAGTCGGAATCTCTGCCCTGAAATTCCAAGGCACTTAAAATGTCAATAGACTGTAAATCCAAATACTTGTTTACTCATGGGAACAATTAGCTTTTGTGAAGGAAATCAGCAGCCTGTTCATCCCTCATAAAGATGATCTTGATGGAAATAGTAAAATGGCCAAAGAGTAGGAAACAATAAGTAAACTCGAAAAAAAAAGATAATCATTTGCCTAAATCTATAAAAAAAATTAGAGGCAAAAAGCACACAAGGTTTAAATGTTTTCTTTTAATATAAGGGTAGACACTAGAGGATTAGAAATAGGCTGTTTTACTTACAAACAATTAGAAGGGAAAAATAGAACAAATAAAGTTTAAGGAAACAATTACAAAAAGGAAGAGTAAAAGGGAGAAATAAATTCAATCATGACAGTAATCATAATATATGCCAATGAGTTAAATCTTTATAATAAAAGATAGAGTCTCAGATTCGTAAGGCAAAAAAGCCTGTCAAATGCTTTTTAAGAGGGGTAGACCCATAACAAATGACAAGAAAGTTTGGAGAAAAAAATAAGAAAAGACATACTAGTCAAATGTAAAAGAAAAGAAAGGTAAAGGAAGGAAGAAAAAAAGGTGGAAACAAATGGAAGGGAAGAAGGAAAGAAACATCAGGTATAGTAATACTGATGCCAGATAAAACAGAATTGAAACAAACACATTCCAGATTGAAGAAAAACAGGAAAATACATGTAAAAATAAAGATTTTAAGACTATAAAAAACAAAACTGATAGAAAAAGAAGAAAGATAAATTCATTGTCAAAATGGAAAGCATTAAAATACCCATGTGTTAGTGATGAAGTTTTGGGGTGATGGGGGTTTGTAGGGTCTGGAGCTGACGGCCAAGAAAGAATTCTTGAAGACGTCTTTGGTGCAAAAAGGTGACTTTATCAAAGCATGGGGACAGGACCCAGGGGCAGGAAGAGCTGCACTGGGGTCCTGCCAGGTAACTCATTACATACCCTCGGGTTGGGAGGGGGTCAGGGAGAGAGTAAGTCTCTAAGGAATTTTAGAAGCAAGGTTTCCAGGACCTTGAGGGGCTAGTGGTTGCTAAATAAACACCATTTACTACCATTTAATAAAACCTCAGTCCTGAGACCCTTTAGAAGTATATCAGGGCGGGGGGGCAGGGCATAAGCTTGGAAGATGATGGCCAGCACATATCTTGGGGCAGCTGAGATAGAGGAAGTTGACTTCCAGGATCCTCGAGGTTGGGGTAATGTTAAGCTAAGGTTCTCTTTTGCTCCCAGCAAAGTGCCATCCTTGAGGCCGCTGAGCTCCTAGAGAGAGGTCACTCTGCAGGTTTCAAGGACTTCTCAATGGGGAATTTAATTTTTCTTTTTTTTTTTAACCTTTATTTATTTTTGAGACAGAGAGAGACAGAGCATGAACGGGGGAGGGTCAGAGAGAGGGAGACACAGAATCTGAAACAGGCTCCAGGCTCTGAGCCATCAGCACAGAGCCTGATGCGGGGCTCAAACTCACAGACCTCAAGATCATGACCTGAGCTGAAGTCGGACGCTTAACCGACTAAGCCACCCAGGCGCCCTGAATTTTTCATTTGCCTTAGTTTCCCACATTATCATGGCAAGCACTTAAGCCTCTTGCCTTTGTTCTTGGGGAGCTGGGAGTGTCCGAGGAGCATCACACAGATCCCACCTGGGATGGGGCAGGGGTGCTAGCTTATGCTTTGCCCCTCAGCCTGCCTCATGCTCCTTCATCATTAGTAAACAAGAATAGGTAAAGACAAAGAATATTTCACTAACAGAATTAAGAAGTTTGACCTAATAAATAAAAAGAGAACTTTAAAGTCCATAAACACTGATAATACACTCCTTCCAAGGAAAAATGTACCCTGCCTCACAGAGTTGGTATGAGAATGAAATGAGTTAACATATGGAAAATACTTAGTGTGTGGCACATAGTAAATACTCAATAGGCATACGCCATTGTTGTTCTAAAAACCCGCCACTGAAAGTGTCAACAAATTCTACAAGGAAAAAAGTGAAAAGGCTGTAGCCACTGACCACAATTAGAAAGTAGCAGTAGGAAGATAACAATAATATTCTATCTACATGAGGAATTTAGAACCGACTCACAAAGACCTCTAGATTAAACAGAAAATCAAAATGAAATTTATAAATTATTTAGAAATGAGTGACAATAAGAATATAGAGGTTAATACCTCTGGGATAGGCCATAAAAGTACTCAAAGAAAAATGTGTAACTTAAGTTTATATATTATAAAACAAAGAAGATAAATAAGGGAAACTCGTGGTTTTATTAAACAAACCAGCAAAAAAAAAAAGTCCTTATCTGCTAGAAATACAAACTCAAGTATTCAATTGAAAAATATGACATCTGGGACTTGCTTTAAAATACTCCAGAAGGACAAGTTTAAATGTAGAGGAAAGAAGATGAAACACATTCAGAAGAAACTTGATGTCTGTTGAAACTACGTGATTGATGCCCAGGGATTGTTTTCGTAGCATCTTCTCTGCTTCCGTGTATGTGAAACTTTCCATATTAAAAGTATTTTAGTTTCATGTGTAAAAAAAAAAGTATTTAAAAATGAACCGACCAAAAACAAGTCACAAAAATAACAGCAAAGAAACCTTAAAAATTGGAAAAAAGAAAATTTTAATGATAAAAAACAAAAATTAAGAAAAATCACGTAGTATCCTTCATCAGTAAATCCAAAATTTGATTTTTTAAGTAAACAACTATTTGACTACTTGTTAATAATTGAGATGTCACTTATTATAATTACAAAAACAAAAGGCAATTGTAGATGTTAAAAATTATAAAAACCTATCATGTGTAATTATATCTCAATAAATTTGGAAATCTGGATGAAATAGATCATTTCCTAGAAAAAAAGCATAAATCATTAAAACTGACTTCAAGAAATGGGTTTCTTAAAAAATCTAATAATCCTGACCAGGTTGGATTTATTTATGTAAGAATGGTTCAATACATAAAACTCAATTTATTATACCATATTAACAGAATGAAGGGGGAAAAACACATGATCATCTCAATAATATAGGACAATCATCTGACAAAATTCAACACGCTTTTATCATAAAAAATACTCAACAAACTACATATAGCAGAAAACTATCTCAAGATATAAAAGCCATATATGAAAAGCCCAAAGCTAATATCATATTCAATAGGAAAAGACTGAAAGCTTTTCCTCTAAGATCAGGAACAAGACAAGGATGCCTGCTTTCACCACTTCTATTCAACATAGTACTAGAAAGCCTAGCCAGAGCAATCAGGCAAGACAAGAAATAAAAGGCATCAAAATTGGAAAAGAAGAAGTAAAATTATCTCTGTTTGCAGATAACGTGATCTTATATGTAGAACTCCCCCACCGAACACACACACACAAACTATTATAACTAATAAATACAAATACAGCAAAATTACAGTATACAAAATGAATACACACAAAATCCACTGCATTTCTATATACTAACAATGAACAATTCAAAAAGGAAATTAAAAAAACAATTCTACTTACAGTAGCATCAAGGAGAATACTTAGGCATAAATTTAACTAATGAGATGAAAGGTATGTGCACTGAAAACTACAAGATACTGCTGAAAGAAATTAAAGACATAAATGAATTAAACATCTCATATTTAGGGGCACCTGGGCATCTGACTCTTGATCCTAGGGTTGTGAGTTCAAGCTCCACATTGGGTACAGATCCTACTTTTTAAAAATCTCATGTTTATAAGTTGGAAGGCTTAATATTGTTCAGATGTTAACATTCCCAAAATTACCTACAGATTTACTGCAACCCCTATTAGAATCCCAAGAACAATTTTTGCAGAAGTAGAAAAAAAAATTATCCAACAACACTAATATGGAAGATCAAGGGACCCTGAATAGTTAAAAAAAAATCTTAAATAAAAACAAAGTTAAACAACTTAGATATATCATGGTTGCAAAACTTATTTAAAAGCTACAGTAACCAGGGGCGCCTGGATGGCTCAGTTGGTTAAGCATCCAACTCTTGATTTTGGCTCAGGTTATGGTCTCATGGTTGTGAGATCAAGCCCCACATCAGGCTCCACACTTGGAGCCTGCTTAAAATTCTCTCTCTCCCTCTCCCTCTGCCCCTCCCCTGCTCTCTCTCTCGAAAAAAAACAAAACAAAACAAAAAACAAAACGAAACAAGACAAAATGCTACAGTAATCAAAAGAGTGTGGTACTAGCCTAAACAGACATGTAAGCCAATGGAATCGAATAAAGAGCCCTGAAATAAGCCCTCACATCTATGGTTTAATGTTTTGTTTTGTTCAAAAAAGGGGCTAACAATCTTTAATGGAGAAAGGACAGTCAATTCAACAAATGGTCTTGGAAACCTGGATATCCACATGCAAAAGAATAAAATTAGACCCTTATGTTACACTATATATAAAAATTTCAATGGATCAAAGACTTAAATATAAGACCTAAAACAATAAAATTCTTAGAAGAAAACACAGGGAGAAATCTGCATCACATTAAGTCTGACAGTGATACCTTGGATATGAAACCAAAGGAACAGGTAACAGAAGTAAAAATAGATATTGGATTAAAATGAGATTAAAAACTTCTGTGCATCAAAGGACACAATCAACAGAGTGAAAAGGCAACCTACATAATAGGAGAAAATATCTGTAAATCATACATCCCATAAGGAATTAATATCCAGAATAATAAAGAACTCCTAACTCAATAGCAAAAACAAAAACCAAGTAACTTGACTTAAAATGGGCAAAGGACTTGAATAGACACTTCACCAAATAATATACAGAAATGGCTGGCAAGTATATGAAAAGATGGTCAGCATAATTAATCATTAGTGAAATGCAAATCAAAACTATAATGAAGAGGAAGGCTCAAGATGGAAGAAAGAAAAGAGGATTAAAAGAAATGAGCGTGGTTTAATGGGCCTCTGAGACATCAAGCATCCTCATATCCTTATTATAGCACCCCAGAAGGAAAAAGGAGAAAGAGGCAGGAAAGTTCTTTAAGACTAATAGTGAAAACTTTCCTAACCTGGAGAAGGAAACAGAAATCCGGGCCCAGGAAGCAACAGTTCACAACAGTTCACAACAAGATGAATCCAAAGAGATACACACCAAGATCCATCAGAAATAAAATGTCAAAAATTAAAGAGAAAGAGAAAATTATAAAAAAAGCAAGGGAAAAGCAATTAATTATGCATAGTGAACCCCCCCCCCCCATGAGACTCTCATCTAATTTTTCAATAAAAAATTAACAGACCAGAATGGAGTGGTAAGATATATTCATAGTCCTGGCAGGGAAAAAAACCTATAACCAGAAACACTCTATCCAGCAAGGTTGTCATTCAGAATTGAAGGGTAGGTAAATATATCCCAAACAAGCAAAAGCTAAAGGAGTTTATTATCACTAAACAGGCAAACAGGCTTTACAAGAAATAATAAGGGACTTCCTCAAGCAGAAAAGGTCATAACTAGAAATAAAAAAAAAAACATAGGAAAGAAAAAAATTTCATGAGTAAAGGCAAACATAAAAATAGGGCAGTGGATCAATCAACCACTTATAAAGTGAGTAAGAGAATTAAAAGACCAGAGTGGTAAAAATCAACTAAATCTACAATAGTAACTTAATGAATAAACTAAGGAAAAAGATGTAAAATATGGCATCAAAAATATGAACATAAGCAGGGGGGTAAAATGTAGTGCTTTCAGAATGCATTTGAACTTAAATGACCACCAAATAATTTTTTCCATGTTTTATTTAAATTCCAGTTAGTTAACATAGTGTAACATTAGTTTCAAGAGTACAACCCAGTGATTCATCACTTACATACAACACCCACTGATCATCGCAACAAGTGCCCTTCATAATTCCCATCACCCATTTAACACATCCCCCTGCCCACCTCCCCTGGGTTTGTTCTCTACAGTTCAGAGTCTGTTTTATGGTTTGCCTCTCTTTCCCCCCATCTGTGTGCATCCATTTTGTTTCTTAAATATGAGTAAAATCCTATGGTATTTTTCCTTCTCTGATCAACTTATTCCACTTAGCATGATACACTCTAGCTCCCTCCACATCATTGCAAATGGCAAGATTTCATTCTTTTTGATGGCTGACTAATATTTCATTGTATATATACACCACATCTTTTGCATCTGTTCATCAGTCAATGGACATTTGGGCTCTTTCCATAGTTTGGCTATTGTTTATAATGCTGCTATAGTCATCAGGATGCATGTATCCCATAGAATTGATATTTTTGTATCCTCTAAGTAAATACCTAGTAGTGCAACTGCTGAATCTTAGGGTATTTTTTAACTTTTATTCTCTTTTTAACTTGTGGGGAACCTCCATACTCTTTTCCAGAGTGGTTGCACCCCGTTTGCATTCCCACCCACAGTGAAATGACCACCAACCTAAAACAGACTGCCATATATATCAGTTGTGATATATGAACCTCACGGTAACCACAAACCAAAAACCTTTGATAGATACATTTAAAAAGAGAGAGAGAGAGAGAGAGAGAGAGAGAGAGAAACATGATACGAAAGAAAGTCATCAATCACAAGAAAGCAAAAGAACAAAGAAGACCTACAAATGCACCCAGAAAACAATCAGCAAAGTGGCAATAAATACCAACCTACCAGTAATTATTTAAAATGTAAACGGAATAAAGCTCCAACCAAAAGACATAAGGTGGCCAAATGAATTTAAAAAACTCATCTGTATGCTGCCTGTAAGAGACTAGATCTAAAGACACACACAGCCTAAAAGTGAAGGGACGGAACAAGATAACCCATTTAGGTGGAAATAAAAAGAAAGCAAGAAGGACAATACTCACATCAGGGCGCACCTGAGTGGCTCAGTCAGTTAAGCGTCCAACTTCGGCTCAGGTCATGATCTCATGGTTCGTGGGTTTGAGCCCCATGTCGGGCTCTGTCCTGATGGCTCGGAGCCTGGAGCCTGCTTTGGATTCTGTGTCTCCCTCTCTCTCTGACCCTCCCCCGTTCATGCTCTGTCTCTGTCTCAAAAATAAATAAACGTTAAAAATTTTTTTTAAAAAATCAAGAGAGGAGGGGTGCCTGGATGGCTCAGTCGGTTAAGCATCTGACTTTGGCTTAGGTCATGATCTCGCGGTTTGTGAGTTCGATTCCCATGTCGGGCTCTGTGCTGACAGCTCAGAGCCTGGAGTCTGCTTCGGATTCTGTGTCTCCCTCTCTCTCTGCCCCTCCCCTGCTCATGCTCTATCTTTCTCTGTCTCAAAAATAAAATAAAACATTTAAAAAAATCAACAGAGGATCAGGGGTGCTTGGGTGCCTCAGTCAGTTAAATGTCTGACTCTTGATTTCAACTCAGGTCATGATCTCACAGTTCATGGCTTTAAGCCCCACGTCAAGCTCTGCACTGACAGCGTGGAGCCTGCTTGAGATTTTCTCTCTCTCCCTCTCTCTCTCTCTGTTCCTCCTGAGCGTGTGCTCTCTCTCTCTCTCAAAATAAATAAATAAATAAGAGGGAAGTACATAGCAATATAGGCCTAAGTCAAGAAGTAAGAAAAATCTCAAACAACTAACATCACACCTAAAGGAGCCAGAAAAAGAGTAACAGACAATGCCTCAGGGCAGCCAAATGAAGTAAATAATAAATATTAGAACAAAAATATATGATATAGAAACTAAAAACCAATAGAACAGATCAATGAAACCAGGAGCTGGTTCTTTTAAAAAATTAATAAAATTGATAAACCTATAGCCAGACTTATCAAAAAGAAAAAAGAAAGGACCCAAATGACTATGATAACAAATGAGAGAGGAGAAATAACCACCAACACCACAGAAACACAGTTTTAGGAGAATATTATGAAAAAATATATGCCAACCAATTGGACAACCTGGAAGAAATGGATGAATTCTTAACAACATATAAACTACCAAAACAGAAACAGGAAGAAATAGAAAACTTGAACAGACCAATAACCAGCAAATAAACTGAATCAATAATCAAAAGCTCCCAACAAAAAAAAGTCCAGGGCCAGATGGCTTCACAGGTGAATTCTGCAAAACATTTGAAGAAGAGTTAATACCTATGCTTCTCAAACAATTCCAAAAATTAGAAAAGCAAGGAAACTATTTGAATTCAATGTGTATGGCCAGAATTACCCTGAAACCAAAATCAGACAAAGACACCACTCAAAAAGAGAACTACAGGCCAATATCTGTGACGAACATTAATGCAAAAAATGCTCAATAAAATACAAGCAAACAAAATCCAGTAATATGCTAAAAGAATCATTCACCACAATCAAGTGGGATTTATTCCTGGGTTGCAAGGATGGTTCAATATTTGCAAATTAATCAACATGATACACCACATTAATAAAAGAAAGGAGAGGAACTATATGATCCTTTCAATAGATGCAGAAAAAGCATTTGACAAAGTACAATATCCATTCATGATAAAAACTGTCAACAAAGTAGGTTTAGAGGGAACATACGTCCACATAATAAAGGCCATATTTGAAAAACTCACAGCTAACATCATCCTAAGTGGGGAAACACTGAGAGCTTTTCCTCTATGGTCAAGAACAGATAGGGATGTCCACTCTCACCACTCTTACTTAACACAGTACTAGAAGTCCTAGCCATAGTAATCAGACAGCAAAAAGAAAGCAAAGGCATCCAAATTGGTAAGGAAGAAGTAAAACATTCACTATTTTCAGGTGACATGATACTATGTGTAAAAAATCTGAAAGATTCCACCAAAAAACTGCTAGAACTGATACACGAATTTGGTAAAGTCACGGCACAAAACCAACGTACAGAAATCTGTTGTTTACCAACAGATCATGTTGGTAAATCATGTTTACCAACATGAAGCAGCAGAAAGAGAAATTAAGGAATCAATCTCATTTACATTTGCAGCAAAAACAATAAGATACCTAGGGATAAACCTAATCAAAGAGGTGAAAGACCTGTGTTCTGAAAACCATAAAACACTAATGTAAGAAAGTGAAGATGACCCAAAGAAACGGAAAGACATCCCATGTCCATGGATTGGAACAGCAAATACTGTAAAAATGTCTATACTACCCAAAGCAATGCACATTTAATGCAATCCCTATCAAAATACCAAAGGCATTTTTCACAGAGCTAGAACAATCCTAAAATTTGCATGGAACCACAAAAGACCCCAAATTGACAAAGCAATCTTGAAAAAGAAAAGCAAAGCTGGAGGCATCACAATTCTGGGCTTCAAGTTATGTTACAAAGCTGTAGTGATCAAAATAGTACGGTACTGGCATAAAAACAGACACACAGATCAATGCAATAGAATAGAGTACCCAGAAATAAACCCACAACTATATGGTCAATTAATCTTTGACAAAGCAGGAAAGAATATCCAGTAGGAAAAAGACAGTCTCTTCAACAAATGATGTTGGTAAAACTGGAAAGCAATATGCAAAAGAATGAAACTGGACCATTTTCTTACACCATACACAAAAATAAATTCAAAATGGTTGAAAGACCTAAATGTGAGACCTGAAAACAAAAAAATCTCAGAGGAGGGGTGCCTGGGTGGCTCAGTCGGTTAAGTATCTGACTCTTGATCTCACCTCAGATCCTGATCTAAGGGCCATGAGTTCAAGCCCCACATTGGGCTTGGTGCTGCGAGCAAAGCTTACTTTTAAAAAAAAAGTAAAAATAAAAATAAAAAATCCTAGAGGAGAACACAGGCATTGCTTTCCTGTGGACATTGGGCAGTGCAACTTCTTTCTAGATATGTCTCCAGAGCAAGGGAAACAAAAGCAAAATAAACTATTGAGATTTAATCAAAATAAAAAGCTTCTGCACATCAAAGGAAACATCAGCAAAACACAACACAACCTACAGAATGAGAGAAGATATTTGCAAATGACACATCAGATAAAGGATTAGTATCCAAAATATATAAAGAGTTTATAAAACTCAACACCCCAAAAATGGATAATCCAATTGAAAATGGCAGAAGATATGAACAGACATTTTTCCAAAGAAGACCTACAGATGGCCAACAGACACATGACAAGATGACTCATCATCATCAGGGAAATACAAATCAAAAGTACAAAGAGATATCACCTCACACCTATCAGAATTGCAAAACTCAACAATACAAGAAACAACAGGTGTTGGTAAGGATATGGAGTAAGGGGAACCCTCTTGCACTCTTGGTGGAAATGCAAATTGTACAGCCACTCTGGAAAACAATATGGAGATTCTTCCGAAAGTTAAAAATTGAACTACAATACAATCCAGCAATCACACTACTAGGTATTTACCCAAAAAATACTAATTCAAAGGTATACCTGCACCCTGATGTTTACAGCAGCATTATCTACAAGCGCAATTACAGACATAGCCCAAGTATCCATTGACAATGAATGGATAAAGAAGACGTGGTATATATATACATACATATATATATATGTATGTATATATATATATAAACTATGAAATATTACTCAGCTAGAAGAAAGAATAAAATCTTGTCCTTTTTTCAGGTGGCCGGGAAGATGTCAGACTTTTAGACTCACCATGCCCATCTAAAACAGACAACCAACTTTCAAAGTCAAGAGAGGGTCCTGCTTAGAGAAACTGGCAAAAAGAAGCTGCTATGATACTGCAGAAACATTGCTCTAGGCTTCAAGAAGCCCAAGGAGCCCACTGACAAGAAATGTCCCTTTACTGGTGATGTGTCCATCCAAGGGCAGATTCTGCCTGGTGTGGTGTCCAAGATGAAGACACAGAGAACCACTGTCATCTGCTGAGACTACTTCCACTGCATCCAAAAGTACAACTGCTTTGAGAAATGCCACAAGAACATGTCCGTGCACCTGTCTGCTTTGGGGATGTCCAGACTGGCAACACTGTCACAGTGGGTGTTGGCTCTTGAAAAAGGCTGTGCACTGCAACAGGCTCAAAGTCACAAAGGTCACTGGCACCAAGAGGCAATTCCAGAAGTTCTGAGACTAGTCATCTGTCCACACCCCAGAAGAAAACAAAGTTATTTTCCCAGTCAAACAAAAAATGGAACCCTGCTATTTGCAATGACATGGACAGACCTAGAGAGTATTATGCTAAGCAAAATAAGTCAGTCAGAGAAAACCAAACACCATAGTTCACTCATATGTGGAATTTAAGAAACAAAAGAGCAAAGAGGGAAAGAGAGAGAGAGAGAGAGAGAGAGAGAGAGAGAGATTGAGATAAGGCAAGAAACAGGCTCATAACTACAGAGAACATGCTGCTGGTTACCCAAGGGGAGGGTGGGGAGACGGGGGGACTAGGTGATGGGGGATGAAGGAGGCACTGGGTGATGTACGCAAGTGTTGAATCCCTATATTGTACACCTGCAACCAACATTATGCTGTATGCTAACTGCTGGAATTAAAATAAAAACTTAAAAAAAAACTGATGTGTTGAAGTACAGTAAAACCTCGGGTTGTGAGCATAATTCGTTCCAGAGACATGCTTGTAATCCAAAGCACTTGTGTATCAAAGCGAATTTCTCCATAACAAATCATGGGAACTTTAAAAGATTCATTCCACAACCCAAAGATATCCATATAAAAAGGATTAAAATTCTGTGATATAATACAAAACAATAAAGAAAATACAAAATATAAAGAAAAATGAATAAATTGACCTACACTTACCTTTAAAACCCTTTGTGGCTAGTGTGAGGGTGGCAAGAGAGAGGAGGGCTGTTGTGTAGGACGACTTTCACTAACAGGATCACTGCTATCTATTGGCTCAATGGACTCTTTTTCTTTTCCTGCAAGTTTAACAAGGAACCTATCCAGTGACACTTGCTTTCACCTGCTTTTGACGATTTCGCAGAAACGGACATTGCGTTGTCATTAAACAGATTCATTGCTTGCACTGTTACAGCCTTATTCAGGTGGTGCTTTTCTACAAAACTTTGCACTGTTTCCCACATTTTACACATCTCCCTAATCTCATTTGAAGTGAGGGATTCCTCCACTTTTTTCTCCTCCTCCTCCTCTGCAGACGAGATGCAGGTGTAAACTTCTTATAAAATTTTGCAATTTCGGTGCATACCTCGTTTATACATCTCACTGATTTCCTTCTTAACTTCCGCAGTCATCGTCTCCTTCTTACCGCCGTTCTTTCAACCGCTTTCCACAGGAGGGCCATCGTACACGCTCGCAGGGATGTTGACTGCAGTACATATACTGTGACTGTGTCATATACTGTATTTAATGTAACTGGTAATAAGGCAACAGAGGAAAGGGTCTATATCTGCAGGCAGCCTGACCTAGGATGAGGCAAAGCATTCCTAAACTCATTCTTGGGTGGAAAAGCAAAGGACCATCCATAGGTGCTTTGAAGTGACAAAAAATACACTATTGCCAGTTGTAGGCACTTTCCAGCGTTCTGAAATATCACTGATTCCTGCCAAACAGTGCGGCCTGAGATCCAGCATCTGAGCATGGGAGACCATCATCACCTACAATCCCGCAACGAGAGAGAGAGAGAGAGAGAGAGAGAACCATTGGCTCAGTTGTGATCATGTGACATTCAGCATCACAAACTACTCATATTGCACGACGTCACTCATTTATCAAGTTAAAATGTATTAGGAACATTCGCTTATCTTGCAGAACATTTGCAGAACAAGTTACTCACAATCCAAGGTTTACTGTCTATGGGAATCGCCGTATGCTTAACTGATTGGAGCTACACTGTTTATGAAGCTTCCTTCAAGTAATATCTTCTTTCATTAAGACACAAGTGTTTGTAAACGTAAGTTTACAAAATAAGGGAATAACATATAAAAATAAGGGAATAACATATAAGGGAATAGCCATATGCTTAACTAATTGAAACTACCCTGCATTTAAGCGTTTTCACAAGTAGCATTTTCTATCATTAACATAGAAGTATTTTTGAAAGTATTTGTAGAAGCATATTAGAATAGCCCTGTGCTTAACTCATGGAAACAATACTGTGTATAAACCTTCTCTGAAGTAACATCTTCTTTCATTAAAAGAAATATGTATGTAACCTTTTTTTTGTAGACGCATGTACAAAGTGCCTTAAGCTTACCTCCTAAAACTACACTGCGTACAAATAAACCTTTCAAGTAACATTTTCATTAAAATGTAAGCATTGGTAAACTTAAGTGTAGAATGATTTTTAAAAGTTCAAAATGAAATAATCATATGAACCAGCAATCCCAGTTCTAGGTATATATCCAAAAAAAATCAAAAACAAGGTCTCTAAGAGATGTTTGTATACCCATGTTTGCAGCAGCATTTTTCACAACAGCCAAGTTCCACTGATAGATGAATAAACAAAATATATTATAAACATACAATGGAATATTATTCAGCCTTAAAAAGGAAGGACAGTCTAATGCATGCTACAACATAGATGAACCTAGAGGATTATGCTCTAAGTGAAACAAGCTGATTACAAAAAAGACAAATACAGCATGATTAACAAACATGAGTTACTTACAATAATCAAATTCATACAGACAGAAAGTGGAAGAGTGGTTGCCATGGCCTAAGCATAGGGAAGAATAGGAAGTTCTTATTCAAGGAGTATAGAGTTTCAAAACTGCAAGTTGAAAAGACTTCCAGAGATGGATGGTGGTGATAGTTTCACAAGAATGTGACTATCACTGAACTGTGTACTTTAAATTTTTTTTTTAACGTTTTATTTATTTTTGGGACAGAGAGAGACAGAGCACGAACTGGGGAGGGGCAGAGAGAGAGGGAGACACAGAATCAGAAGCAGGCTCCAGGCTCTGAGCCATCAGCCCAGAGCCCGACGCGGGGCTCGAACTCACGGACCATGAGATCGTGACCTGAGCTGAAGTCGGACGCCTAACCGACTGAGCCACCCAGGCGCCCCTGAACTGTGTACTTTAAAAAGGTTAACATGGTAGGGGTGCCTGGGTGGCTCAATCAGTTAAGAGTCCAACTCTTAGTTTCAGCTCAGGTCATGATCTCATGGTTTGTGAGGTCCAGCCTCACGTCGGGTTCTGTACTGACAGTGCATGGGGAATCACTTGGGATTCTCTCTCTCCCTCTCTCTCTGCCCCTCCCGTGCTCATGATAACACACAGACGCTCTCTTTCTCTCAAAATAAATAAATAAATTTCAAAAAATTAAAAATGGTTAAGATGGTAAACTTTGTTATGTGTTTTTTACCACAATTAAAAAATTTGTAAATCCTAATATTAAAAAAAAAACTGAAAGAAAAATAGAGAAGGGAATCAGAGTTCCCAGCCAATTACAAGAAGTTACCTAGCCCTAATGTTTTTATAAATAAATGTTGTGAAATCCTTAACAAGCATATAACATACATTATAAAAGTTTTTTGAGTGAAGAAATATAGAAAGCTTCCAAACTTAATTCCATGAAATGAACAAAATCCTAGTACCTAAATCTACAAGCAGAGCACACCCATAAAAAAGAAAAGATTATATCAGCCTTACTTATTTAATTCACTTAAACCATCTAAAATGAACCATCCTTGGGCACCTGGGGGGTTCAGCTGGTTAAGCATCTGACAAGATCTTAACTTCAGCTTAGGTCATGGTCTCATGGTTGTGAGACTGAGCCCCATGTCATGCTCCGTGCCCAGCATGGAGCCCACTTAAGATTCTCTCTCTCTGCCCCTCTCCTGTTCTCTCTTTTCTCTCTCTCTCTGTCTCTCTCTCTCAATAGATAAATAAATAAATAATAAAATAAAATAAAATAAAATAAAATAAAATAAAATAAAATAAAATAAAATAAAATAAAATAAACCACCCTATTGATAGATTTCAGAAGTAAAATGAAGACTTAAAAATTCAGGACAAGCTTCCTGAGGATGCCTACCAAATTTTTTACCTATAAAAGCAAACTTCATGAAGACTGATGGGCTAAAAGACCAGTGAGGAATTAATTACAAGGCTACAAGTAGGAAGACGAGGGAACCGGTGTGCTGTACCACTTTTTCTTCCTGGAGGTAACTGCTGATTCTGTAACAAGTGGCTCAGAGCCTGAGCAATGTTTTTGATAATCTCATCATGCTAGGGACTAGAAATGGGAATTTGGTATTTGCTAAGACTGGAAATTCATAAACACTTGTAGCTGCAACCCCAAGATGAAAGCACATCCTCAGAATAAGAGTGAATGAAGACTGGTTTTAGAAGAAGAAGAAGAAAAAAGCCCAGCTATCAATAATCTAAGTCACTGGAATTGAATGAAAATAATCCTAGATTACTACCACTGCTACAGGACTGCCAGAAGCAAACTTAAATCTTCTCTAGAGAAAGACAGTATCATGGTAGGGTTGAAATTATTTCTGCAGTTTTTCAGGTACAATGTCCAGTGCTCCGTTAAAAAAAAAAAAAGGCATGTGGGAATATAAAATAACAAAAATAGAAACCACTATAAAAATAAAAGAAAACCAAAGACTGACAGGACACTCAGACAACGGGTGTCACCAGATACACCTTACAATAATTATGCTAAATATTTTCAAAGACACAAATAAGATTTCAGGAGAGAACTGTTGGCTATAAAAGTATAAAAATTTTGTAAAATCAAAATAAGACCCCAGTGGGTAATAATAAGAAGAGAAATTGATGAACTTGACGATAAATCCGAAGGAACCATCTATATTGAAGTATGAAAAGACAAGTGTAGAAAATACAGAAGAGACAGTAAAAGATACAGGGTCTAGAAAAGAAAGTATGTTATTGGTCAAAAAAAAGAGAAAAAATGGGCAAAAGCAATATTTGAAAAGATAACAGATGATAAATTTTATAAATAATGAAAGACTTCAAGCTATAAATTCCTGACCTTTGAAATTCAAAGACTAGAAAGAAAAGATCCAGGCATATCTTACAAAGATGACAAAGAAATCTTGATCAAAGAAAAGGTGTGTGTGTGTGTGTGTATACACACACACACACACACACACACACACACACACACACATACATTCAAAAGAGCAACAATTAGATAGATAGCTGATTTCCTCAGAAATAAAGCAAGAAGACAGTAGGATTATACCCTCAAGATGCTAAAAGAAAAAGATGGCAGGCGTCATCAAGTTGCCACATTCACCCACAGAGGAACAAAGACACATGCTGTGTGTTGCAGTTTACCATAAACTCTGAGCTGCTGCACCACAGAGTACCATGACTGTTTCCTGAGACAAGCCAGCCCTGGCCACAGCACTGCCAGACCTTCCCCGAGAAGATCACTGTGGGTCCCAACGGCAGGGTCTCCTGAGCATGGGGTTTTGAAACACAGTGGGGGGCCTGGGATAAAACTCCGGAGAGAGGCGCCACGTGGTAGACAGACAGCTCAGACTCAGATGGGGAAAAGCAGGGAGCTAATGGAAGTGGGGGACATAGGAGAGATGACTGATGCTGAGTCTGAGAGGGCAAAAACTTCCTACTCTGAAGACTAGAGAGTGGCCTGAAAATGGCCCATTTTCACCATTAGTCCACCAACGGTGATCAACCCCAGTGAACTAAACAGTGCCATCAAGTGGAGAACAGAGCTGTTCACCAAGCCCCACACCCTGGCGCCCTCTCGCACGTCTCCACTAGGGGAAGTAGGCCTGAGAATCAGAACAGCAGGCTCTTCCCCTAAGAGACCAGCACAAATCCCCTCCATGAGTTTAGCCTACTGAACCCAGACTGCTGCAGTTTTAAGGCCTAAGGGAAACTGGATTTAGCTTCTTTTGGGTTTTTTTGTTTGTTCATTTGCTTGTTCGTTTTTCTGCTGTTGTTGCTTCTGTTCTGGTTTTTGCTGTTGTTGTTTATCTTTTGTTTTTTGGATACAGAAAGAGCAATGTTTATTTATTTATTTTTTAATTTTTACAAATTTTTAATATTTTTTTAAATTTTTTTCTCTCCTCTTTTTTCCATCAAACTTCTCTTAACAAGCAAATCAAAACACACATAGGATATAGCTTCCTTTACTTGACTTTTTTAATTTTTAAATTTTTATTTCATTTTATTACTATTATTGTTTTTTCTTTCTCCAAAATGACAAGGCAGAGGTATTCACCTCATAAGAAAGAACAGGTAGAAATGATGGCCAGGTATTTAGTCAACGCAGATAGAAGTAAGATGTCTGAACTAGTATTTAAAACAATGATTATAAGGGTACTAGCTGCGCTTGAAAAAAGCATAGAAGACAACAGAGAATCCCATTCTGCAGACACAGAACTAAAATCTAATCAGGCTGAAAGTAAAAATGCTATAACTCAGATGCAAACCCAAATGGAGGCCATAAAAATGAGGATGGACAAGGCAGAGGAGCAAAGTAGCGATATAGAAGATAAAATTATGGAAAGTGATTAGGCTGAAAATAAGAGGGAAATAAAGGTTAGAGATCATGAAGGCATACTTAGGGAACTCAGCAAATTATTAAAACATAATAACATTCATAATATCACAGGAGTCCCAGAAGATGAAGAGTAAGAAAAGGGGACAGAAGGTATATGTGAGCAAATTATAGCTAAATTCCCCCAATCTGGGGAAGGACACAGACATCAAAATGCAAGAAGCACAAAGAACTCCCATTAAATTCAACAAAAGCTGTCCATCGCCAAGACATATCATAGTCAAATACACAAAATACACAGACAAGGAAAGCATCTTGAAAGCAGCAAGGGAGAAAAAAGCCCTTAACCTACAAGGGAAGACAGACCAGGTTCACAGCAGATCTGTCCACAAAACTTGGCAGGCCAGAAACGAGTGGCAGGATATATTCAACATGCTGAATGGGAAAAATATGCCGATAATAATACTCTTATCCAGCAAGGCTACCATTCAAAATAGAAGGAAATATAAAGAGTTTCCCAGACAAACAAAAATTAAAGGAATTTGTGACCACTTAACCAACCCTACAAGAAATTTTAAAGGAGGCTCTTTGAATGGCGGAAAAAAAAAAGACCAAAAGCAACAAAAGACTAGAAAGAACCAGAGAGCATCACCAGAAACATCAACTCTCCAGGTAACACAATGGCACTAAATTCATATCTTTCAAAAATCACTCGGAATATAAATGGGCTAAATACTCCAATCAAAAGACATAGGGTATCAGAATGGATTAAAAAAAAAAAAAAACAAGACCCATCTATATGCTGCTTACAAGAGACTCATTTTAGACCTAGAGACACTGACAGATTGAAAGTAGAGGAATGGAAACCATCTATCATGCTAATGACAATCAAAAGAAAGCCTGAGTAGCCACGCTTATATCAAACTAGATTTTATTTTTTTAATGTTTATTTCTTTTTGAGAGAGAGACAGAGAGAGAGAGCATGTGCACGTGCACATGTGCATGAGTCGGGGAGGGGCAGAGAGAGAGGGAGACCCAGAATCTGAAATCTGAAGCAAGCTCCAGGCTCCGAGCTGTCAGTACAGAGCCCAACATAGGGCTTGAACTCATAAGCCATGAGATCACAACCTGAGCCGAAGTTGGATGCTTAACTGACTGAGCCACCCTAGTGCCCCAGACAAACTAGATCTTAAAACAAAGATTGTAGAGGCCACTGGGTGGCTCAGTTGGTTGAACGTCTGACTTCGGCTCAGGTCATGATCTCGCAGTCCGTGAGTTTGGGCCCCGCATCGGGCTCTGTGCTGACAGTTCAGAGCCTGGAACCTGCTTTGAATTCTGGGTCTCCCTCTCTCTCTGCCCCTCCCCCACTCATGCTCACACGCGCTCTCGCTCTCTGTCTCTCTCTCTCTCTCTCTCTCTGTCAAAAATAAATAAGCATTAAAAAAATTTTTTAAATAAATAAAAATAAATAAAACAAAGACTATAACAAGAGATGAAGAAGGGCATTATATTATAATTAAGGAAGCTATCCATGAAGAGTATCTAACAACTGTAAAAATTTATGCCCCCAAATTGAAGCACACAGATATATAAATCAATTAATCACAAACATAAAGAAATAATTGATAATAATACCGTAACAGTAGGGGACTTCAATACCTCACTTACAACAATGGACAGATCATATAAGCAGAAAATCAACAAGGAAACAATAGCTTTGAATGACACACTGGACCAGATGGATTTAACGGATATATTCAGAACATTTCATCCTAAAGCAGCATAATACACATTCTTCTTGAGTGCACATGGAACATTCTCCAGAATAGATTATATACTGGGTTACAAATCTGCCCTCAACAAGTACAAAAAGACTGAGATCATACCATGCATATTTTCAGACCACAACACTATGAAACATGAAATCAACCACAAGAAAAAATTTGGAAAGACCAGGAATACTTGGAGATTAAAGAACATTTTACTAAAGAATGAACGGGTTAGCCAAGAAATTAAAGAGGAAATTAAAAAGTACATGGAAGCCAATGAAAATGAAAACATGACAATCACAACCTCTGGGATGCAGCAAAAGCGGTCATAAGAGGGAAGTAGATAGTGAACCTGGCTTCCTAAAGAAGGAAGAAGTGTTTCAAATACAAAACCTAATCTTACACCTAAAGGCGCTGGAAAGGGGACAGCAACTAAAGCCCAAAACCAGCAGAAGAAGGGAAATAATAAAGACTTATAAATGAAGAGATCAATGATATTGAAATAAAAAAACACAACAGATCAATGAAACCAGGAGCTGGTTCTTTGAAAAAATTAACACAATTGATAAGCCTTTAGCCAGATTTATTAAAAAGGAAAAGGAAAGGACCCAAATAAATAAAATAACAAATGAAAGAGGATAGATCACAACCAACACCACAGAAATACAAATAATAAGAGAATATTACAAGCAATTATATGCTAACAAATTGGGCAAGCTGGAATAAATGGACAAATTTCTAGAAACACATAAACTACCAAAACTGAAACAACAGAAATAGAAAATTTGAGGGGCGCCTGGGTGGCTCAGTCGGTTAAGCGTCCGACTTCAGCTCAGGTCACGATCTCACGGTCCGTGAGTTCGTGCCCCGCGTCGGGCTCTGGGCTGATGGCCCAGAGCCTGGAGCCTGCTTCCGATTCTGTGTCTCCCTCTCTCTCTGCCCCTCCCCCGTTCATGCTCTGTCTCTCTCTCTGCCTCAAAAATAAATAAACGTTAAAAAAAAAATTTTTTTAAAGAAATAGAAAATTTGAACAGACCCATAACCATTATGGAAATTGAATCAGAAATCAAAAATTTCCCAACAAACTAGAGTCTAAGGCTTGATGGCTTTCCAGAGGAATTTTGCCAAATATTTAAAGAAGAGTTAACACCTATTCTTTTGAAGCTGCTCCAAAAAAAAAAAAAAAATAGAAATGGAAGGAAAACTTTCAAACTCATTCTACAAGACCAGCATTACCTTGATTCCAAAACCAAAGAGCTCACTAATTTCTCTGATGAACATGGATGCAAAAATTCTCAACAAGATACTAAGCAAACCAGATCCAACAATACATTAAAAGAATTATTCACTATGACCAAGTGGGACTTATTCCTGGGATGCAGGGCTGGTTCAATATCCACAAATCAATCAATGTGACACAGCACATTAATAAAGATAAGAACCACATGACCCTCTCAATAGATGCAGAAAAAGCATTTGAAAAAATACAGCATAGTTTTTTGATAAAAATCAAGAAAGTGGGGATAGAAGGATCATACCTCAAGATCATAAAGGCCATATTCAAAAGACCCACCACTAATATCACCCTCAATGGGGAAAAACTTAGGGCTTTCCCTCTCAGGTCAGGAAGATGACAGGGATGTCCATTCTCACCACTGTTATTCAACATAGTGTTGGGAGTCCCAGCCTCAGCAATCAGACAACAAAAAGAAATAAAAGGCATTCAAACTGGCAAGGGAGAAGTCAAACTTTCACTCTTTACAAATGATATGATATTCTACATGGAAAACACAAAAGATTCCACCAAAAAACTGCTAGAACTGATACATGAATTCAGCAAAACCGCAGGATATAAAATCAATGTAGAGAAATCTGTGGCATTTCTGTACACCAATAATGAAGCAGCAGAAAAAGATATCAAGGAATCAATCTCATTTATAATTGCACCAAAACCCATAAAATACCTAGGAATAAACTTAACCAAAGAGGTAAAAAATCTATATGCTGAAAACTATAGAAAACTTATGAAAGGAACTGAAGAAGACACAAAGAAATGGAAAAACATTCCATGCTCATGGATTGGAAGAACAAATATTGTTAAAATGTCGATACTATCCAAAGCAAACTACATAGTCAATGCAATCCCAATCAAATAATACCAGCATTCTTCACAGAGCTAGGACAAACAATTCTAAAATTTGTATGGAACAGAAATGACTCCAAATAGCCAAAGTAATGTTAAAAAAGAAAACCAAAGCTCAGGGCCTTACAGTTCCAGACTTCAAGCTGTATTACAAAGCTATAATCATCAAGACAGTATGTATGAGCACAAAAACAGACACACAGATCAATGGAATAGGATAGACAACCCAGAAATTGACCCACAAATGTATGGCCAACTAATCTTTGACAAAGCAGGAAAGAATATCCAATGGGAAAAAGGACAGTCTCTTCAGGAAATGGTGTTGGAAAAACTGGACAGCGACATGCAAAAGAATGAACCTGGACCACTTTCTTACATTATACACAAAAATAAACTCAAATAGATGAAAGACCTAAATGTAAGACAGGAAACCATCAAAATCCTAGAGGACAACACTGGCAACAACCTCTTTGATCTTGGCTACAGCAACTTCTTACTAGAAATGTCTCTCAAAGCAAGGGAGACAAAAGCAAAAATGACTATTGGGACCTCATCAAGAAAAAAAGCTTCTGCACAGTGAAAGAAATAATCAACAAAACTAAAAAGCAACCGACAGAATGAGAGAAAATATTTGCAAATGACATATCAGATAAAGGGTTAGTATCCACAATCTATAAAGAACTTATCAAACTCAACACCCAAACAACAAATAATCCAGTGAAGAAATGGGCAAAAGACACAAACAGACACTTTTCAAAAGAAGACATCCAGATTGCTAACAGACACATGAAAGGATACTCAACATAACTCATCATCAGGGAAATACAGATCAAAACCACAACTTCACACCTGTCAGAATGGCTAAAATTAACAATTCAGGAAGCAACAGACATTGGTGAGGATGCAGAGAAAGGGGAACTCCTGCACTCCTGGTGCAAAGTGGCACAGCCACTCCAGAAAACTGTAGGCAGTTTCCTCAAAAATTAAAAA
Source organism: Panthera onca (assembly GCF_046562875.1). Classification (NCBI taxonomy): domain Eukaryota; kingdom Metazoa; phylum Chordata; class Mammalia; order Carnivora; family Felidae; genus Panthera; species Panthera onca. The sequence goes on along the minus strand of NC_138345.1, from coordinate 5,689,652 downwards.
TAGAACTACCCTATGACTCAGAAATTGCACTACTAGGTATTTATCCAAAGGATACAAAAATGCTGATTTGAAGGGGCACATGCATCCAAACGTGTATAGCAGCACTATCAACAATAGCCAAAGTATGGAAAGAGCCCAGATGTTCACTGACTGCATTAAGAAACTGTGGTATAGGGGCGCCTGGGTGGCTCAGTCGGTTAAGCGTCCGACTTCAGCTCAGGTCACAATCTCACGGTCTGTGAGTTTGAGCCCCGCATCGGGCTCTGGGCTGATGGCTCAGAGCCTGGAGCCTGCTTCGTATTCTGTGTCTCCCTCTCTCTCTGCCCCTCCCCCGTTCATGCTCTGTCTCTCTCTGTCTCAAAAGTAAATAAACGTTAAAAAAATTAAAAAAAAAAAAAGAAACTGTGGTATATACAGACAATGGAATATTACTCAGCAACGAAAAAGAATGAAATCTTGCCATTTGGAAAAACATGGATGGAACTAGAGCGTATTACACTAAGTGAAGTAAGTCAGAGAAAAATATCATATGATATCACTCATATGTGGAATTTAAGAAACAAAACAGATGAACACGAGAAAGGAAGGAAAAATAAGATAAAAACAGAGAGGGAGGGGCGCCTGGGTGGCGCAGTCGGTTAAGCGTCCGACTTCAGCCAGGTCACGATCTCACGGTCCGTGAGTTCGAGCCCCGCGTCAGGCTCTGGGCTGATGGCTCAGAGCCTGGAGCCTGTTTCCGATTCTGTGTCTCCCTCTCTCTCTGCCCCTCCCCCGTTCATGCTATGTCTCTCTCTGTCCCAAAAATAAATAAAAAAAACGTTGAAAAAAAAAAATAAAAAAAAAAAAAAAAACAAAACAGAGAGGGAGACAAACCATATGAGACTCTTAAATACAGAGAACAAACAGAGGGTTACTGGAGGGTTGTTGGGTGGGGAGATGGGCTCAATGGACAATGGACATTAAGGAAGGCACTTGTTGGGATGAGTACTGGGTGCTATGTGTCAGTGATGAATCACTAAATTCTACTCCTGAAATCATGATTACACTATATGTTAACTAACTTGGATTTAAATTAAATTTAAAAATTAAAAAAAAAAAACCACCCAATTAAAAACTTGTCCAAAGACCTTAATAGAGACCTCACCAAAGAAGATATATGGATGGCAAATAAGTAGACAAAAAGATTTTCCACATCATATGTCATCAGGAGAGTTCGAATGAAAACAATAATGAAATGTCACTACATCCCTATTAGACTAACCAAAATCTGGAACAGAGACAACGCCAAATGCTGATGAGCATGTAGATCAAGAGGAACGCTCACTTGTCGCTGGCGGGAATGCAAAATGGTGCAGCCACTGTGGAAGACAGTTAGGTATTTCCTTACAAAATTAAATATACTCTTACCATACAATCCAGCAATTGTACTCCTTGATATTTACCTAAAGGAGCACAGAACTCATATCCACACAAACACCTACACAGAGATGTTTATAGTAGTTCCGTTCATAATTGCCAAAACTTGGCCAAGATGTCCTTCAGTAGGTGAACGGATAAATAAACTATGGTCCATCTAGACAAAGACAATTATCCAGTACTATAAATGAAGAAGCTCTCAAGCCATGGAAAGGCATGAGGAACCTTAAAAGCATATTACTAAGGGAAAGACACTAATCTGAAAAGGATACACAGCTCCAACTATATGACATTCTGGAAAAGGCAAAACTATGGAAACAATATAAATATCAGTGCTTGCCAGATGTTTGCTGGTGGGGGAGGGTGGATGGGGCGGAGTGGGGGTGGATAAATCACCTAAAAAGGTGATTACAAGGTGGGGCGCCGGGTGGCTCAGTGAGTAAAGCGTCCAACTTCAGCTCCGGCCACGATCTCACTGCTTATGAGTTTGATCCCTGCATTGGGCTCTGTGTTGACAGCTCAGAGCCTGGGGCCTGCTTCCAATTCTGTCTGTCTGTCTGTCTGTCTGTCTGTCTCTCTTTCTCTCTCTCAAAAATAAATAAACATTTAAAAAAATTTAAAGGTGATTACAGGGAAAGAACAATCAGGTGGACTTAGCATCTCAAGCTTCAAATTAAACACAAGTATAAAGCTAAACCCATTTTGGAGCTGCTCTGTTTGCTTGCCTTTTTTTTCCATTTTTGGTACCACGATGACCTATGCAAAGAGCAATCTATAAATGCACATGAAACGGAATTGTTCCAGATGTGAAAAGCCTGTTGAGGAAAATAAACCATCGTGTAGGCCAAAGGGCTACGGAATCCACGTTACCAGAGGTGATAATAAAAGCAAGCTGATAGTCTGACAGGTGAGCTGTGAAATTATCATGACTATATTGAGGCTATTATCGCATTTTAAAAAAATAGACGTTCTGCTGAAATGAAGCCTGAGAAGTCCATCTAATGAGGTGAAAACAGGTAGCTATCTTCAGAAGCACCCAGTGTTTGGGTCCTTTGTTCCAAAAGTGCTATTAATATCACAGAATACCACAGTTCTCTTATTTATACAGAAAATCAATACTTCTCTTTCCTTTGCCCCAGAAGAAAATGCTCACAGATGTTTACCAAACGTTCCTACTCGCAGGAGGAAGAAAGTGGACAAGGGAAGTGAGGAGTGAAAGGCCATGGACTGAGGTTCCGAAACGTCTGGGTCATTTGTTCTGAAACAGCTCTGCTTCTCACTCACTGTGAAACCTTGAACAAGTCATTTAATCTCCTGGGGCCTCAAAATAAGGGGTCAGCGAAGATGATATCTATGATCCCCTCTAGCTTGAACATTTCCTGGTTCTAATCTGAATCAAAAGGCTGAGGTCTGCAAAGGTCGATGAACAATACTTTCCACACATACAGAAACTCACTAATTCTGTGTTTTGCAGACCTGAGGGAAGCCTCAGCCCCTCTTTCCCTCTCAGCATACCTCTCCCTTGGTCTGGGTCCCTACACACCCCCTGCCCAGAGACCCCCACCCAGACCCCAGCCAGAGACATTACAAAGAGTTGGCTCCTAGAAACAATCACGTTCAGATTGGTATCCCCTCCACAGTACCCCAAAATAATGTTTAATCCATAATTCGCTTTTAATAAATGTTGCCGATATGAATTTGTTGGATGAATGACAATATTTACTTCATATTTCAGAGTATACAAAGTGTTTACACATCTCATTCTATTCTTACAGGAGCCCTCTGAAATTGCTTATTAACACACCTATTTAATAGGTGAGGAAGCTGAGACTCAGAGACGTAGAAAGTTGCCGAGCGGGGACTTGAACCCAGATCTCTTAACATCAGATCCTCCTTTACTCCCGCATCTATCCATCATGTTATATCCTTGTAACTTACTACATGGAGCTTTAAATTGACTCGCCTGATTCAGGTTCACACCTGGCTTTCCCTGTTCCATTTCTAGGGAAATCAGCACAAGGAGACAGTTTCATGGAAGCCTGGCCCTCACCACCTCCCCCAATGCTCTCCCACATCATACTTCTGCCTAAAACTCAATCTTGCCAATAAAAATGGGAACTTTTCCTTGGAGCCCAGTCAAAGGTATTTTTAAAGACTTTATTTTTTTTTTAATTTATTGATTTATTTTGAGAGAGAGAGAGAGAGAGAGAGAGCAGGAGAAGGGCAGAGAGATAGGGAGAGAGAATCAATCCCAAGCCACCCAGGAGCCCCTTAGTCAAGGGTACTGAGAAAAGGGAGATCATTGTTTCTTTAGGGAAGGTACAGACTGAGAGTTTGGCTCTTCTAATGGAACCTTTACTGCACATGCTGACAAATAAGGAGGCATGAGTACTTCCTGCATAGAAGACGCAGGCCATAGAGACAGCACCTGCCCAGGTTTTTCTCAGAACCTGTTAGCAAGAACACCTGGGGCAGCCACTCTGCTGGGCTTTTCCCACCAACGCTTAAGTGTGAAGGAAGAAGTCAGACGCCAGCAGCCAGAGGAAAGATGCCTTTGCATGTGTCCAAAACATGCAGGTGGACATCTTGGTATTCAGAGCATCTGTCTTGCATAGACTCACCAAGAAGCCCCTGAGAGAAACCGTCGGCTTTAATCACCTACCAGGCCCAGAAAATGCCAGAATCCATTCACAACAGTCCAAATCAAGGAAGACTTCTCCTTCCTCCCCTTCCTCTTTATATCCCCTCTCCCCACCTGGGAAAGGGAAGGAGGGCAGAAACCATGGGTTGTTGAGCCAGAAAAGGACAAGACTGATGCATGGGGGGAAGAGAAATCCTAAGGAAGTTGCATGTCTCTTTCCCTCCCTCCCTCCCAGCATGCAGCCCACTGGAACTACAGGAGGGGAGAAGACCCACATTAAATAAACCGTGGATTTTTCCATAGCACTGCACATTTAAATACTGAGATGAGACTTGAGGGAGGGCCAGAAGTGAATGAGTGACACTTTCAACCACCTAAAAGAAAATAACCAGAAATGCCAGGGGGCCTTCAAGATTTCAAAGGCTGAATAATTAACATCACAGAATGGATTTGAATGGATGGTAGGCAAAAATAATAAATTTTTGTTTTATTTTGTTATGTTTTGTTTTACCCTAAGAGTTCTGTTTGCTTACACACAAACGTGTACTAGATCCAAGATTATGTTGTTCTTGGAGCCACAGCATTCATGAGAGATTTTGGATATACAGGTCACCTGCCCTTTTGTCACCAATCCTATGACCCTGGCAAATGCTCAACACATTGAATGAATGAGTGAGTGAATGAGTGAATGAATGAATGAATGAATGAGACTGCAGGTGAGCACCTAACTATGACCATCTATCAAGGTATGGGGCTAGTTAATGAGGACTGGTGGTAAGTGCTTTGTAAGAAGTTTGGTATTAGATTCTCTCTCTTGGGGAATTCTAGGAAAGGCAGAAACCAGCTCAGCAAGAAAGAAGGCATCAAAACAGAAGCTACTAGGCATCAAAAGGGATGAACAGCAAAAGCCAGGAGTAGAAAGCAATTATCAAAGGTGATAAAGAGTATAGTCTGTCACCGTAATGGGGAACCACTAGAATAGTGACCAAGAACCAACCAATTCTGGGGCACCTAGAGTTGCCCTCACATCCTGGAGTTACTGAGGAGTCCACAAGGTCGCTGGGGAGTTTTGTAGGCAACCCTCAAGTCAGTCCTGTGCTGGTTCTCTAACTCACTGAGTTTACTCCCAGTCAGGGAACCCTCCTGGCAAATGCGGGAGGACCCTCCAATCAGAAGGCAAGCGAGGAAACCCAAGTCTCCGGATGCATTCATTCTCTCAGCACTGCCCGTGCAGTCTCCATGAAGGCTAGCAACGAGCGGGGTCCTGACTGCCTTGTTTCTCTATGACTCCTCAGAGGCCTGGAGCCCAAAGAGTCCTGAGAGTGACTCTGATTAATGATTGCAAAATACACCACACAGTTATTAGTATCAAACTGGTTGACTCATTGTTCCCTACGTACCTGATGTGTATTCCTGTCCCAGAACTTTGACTCATTTCCTCCTACCAGCCCAAAAGTTCCTCCCATATCTTGTAAACAACCCCAAAACCAACTTACTCCCCAAGGCCCCGCTGAGGCTCCAACCTCCTGCATGAGGCCTCTGCTGACCATGTCAGTGGACACCGGTCAGGGATGTTCTCCCCTTCGTTTTGTCTTTTAAAATGACAGTACGTGAGGGGCGCCCGGGTGGCTCGGTCGGTTAAGCGGCCGACTTGGGCTCAGGTCATGATCTCACGGTCGGTGAGTTCAAGCCCCACGTCGGGCTCTGTGCTGATGGCTCAGAGCCTGGAGCCTGCTTCAGATTCTGTGTCTCCCTCTGTCTCTCTCTCTGCCTCTCCCCCGCTCATGCTGTGCCTCTCTCTCTCTTTCAAAAATAAACAAACATTTAAATAAATAAACAAACAAATAAATAAAAACACAAAATGACAGTACACAAAAGCAGGCCCAAACAAGAGTCCAAAGATATTTGGGGATGGAGTAGGTGGTTTTTGTGTAGCTCTCGACTCACTTGTCAGGCAAGCCCCTGGAAGGGTGGGAGCACCTCACACCCAGGGGGCTTCCTCTGGGAGATCGAGAGATATCCCACCAGGGAGACAGGAAAGGAACCTGCCTTCTGTATCGCTTTGCTGCTAACTAGAACGCACTCACTTCATTAATAAAGAGGGTATTGGGTCGGCCTCTAGACGGCAAGTGGGGAGTAAAAGATTTCCATATGGGAAGAACTCTTGCCAAGTACCAGGCACCGTGCTAGAGGCTTTATGTATTTCACTTATTCTTCGAAAAGACCCTATGAGGACAGCAGAATCGCCCCCGTTTTATAAGTAAGGACACTGAGATTTGGGAAGGTTAGGTATCTCACTCAGAGTCTCCATTAAAAACAAATTTTTAAAAAGCTTGATTACGGTGCCTGTGTCTCCCACCACCGTAAGGGGATACACGACGGCATCATGGCTGAGCAAGCAGTTCTGTGGTCAGGCTGCCTGATTCACGTCCCAGCTTTACTACCGCCTGATGTGGAACCGTGGACAAGTCACTTAAACACCATGTGCCTCAGTCTCTTCCTTTCTGGAAGGAGGGCAATAACAACGCCGACCCCACAGGGACATCGTGAGAAGTGATGCGTGCAAAGCACTTAGAAGATCTCCTGAGGTATAAGTACCCGCTAATATGTCTGCATTGTTATTACACTGACATATGGTAACAAATGATTCAGAGATCTCTTTGAGAGGAAAAACAATTCTATCTGACCACCAAAGGAGGGGATCAAACTTTAATAGGAACAAGCAAGTAAATAAATAAATAAATAAATAAATAGACAACAAACAAATAAATAATATATATATATATATGTATATGTGTGTGTATATGTATATATATATGTAAACTCTACCTTATTGCTCTTACGCAGCTATATAACCAGCATAAGGTTACAGTTTGCAGAAGTTGAGACAAATAGAACCACAAAAGTAACAACACTGACATGAACAAATACTAATTTAATGTGCTGATGGCATCGGAAGCCAAACCCAGACCACCGCTCTCAGTATAAATGTGTCCTACCACCATATAAATTCGTTTGGCTTTGGCCTAGAGGACCATGTACTGTGTGATGACTCAGTCCATCCACTGCTTTGCTCTGTTGAACTATCAAAGAAGAATCAGCTAGTTGTCTTCGTATTTGATCTTCCGTTGTCGCAAACGCTAAAGCGCACCTCAGCTCTTTTCTTACAGCACGTGACAAAGTAATTCCATTGGTGCCAACACAGTTGTGATGCACCGCCAGCTCTGGGTTCCAACACTATCTGATAGAATTTTCTGCAATGACAGAAAGGTACTAGGTCTGTGCCGCACAAAATGGTAGCCAACAGCCACACGTGGCTATTGCTTGTAATGTGGCTTAGACCAAGACAATGAATTAAATTTTTAAATTTTCAATAATCTAATTTTATTTTATCGAAAAACATTTTAATGTTTCTTTTTGAGAGAAAGGGTGTGTGTGTGTGAGAGAGAGAGAGAGAGAGACAGAGAGAGAGAGAGAAAGAGTGAGAGAGAGAGAGAGAGAGAGAGAGAGTGTGTGTGTGTGTGTGTGTGTGTATGTGTGTGTGAGAGAGAAAGAGAGAGAGAACGGGGGAGGGGCAGAGGGAGGGGGAGACACAGAATCCAAAGCAGACTCCAGGCTCCAAGTCCAACGCAGGGCTTGAACCCACAAGCTGTGAGATCATGACCTGAGCGAGCCAAAGTCGAACATTTAACCACCTGAGCCACCCAGGCTCTCCAAGTTTAACAACTTAATTTTAAACAGTCATATGCGTCTAGTAGCTACCATACTGACAGCACAGATCTGAAACCTCATGAGGGAACCTGGTTATAAGGCAGTCACTTGTATGGTCCATAATGTACATTAATAAAAAATGTATGTGTGTATACATACATGAAACCAAAATAACATACATACATGTGTGTATATACACAAGTTTCAAATGTGTAGTGAGACCCTTCAGGTAACTGATAATGTCCCAATTTGACGAATACTCTACTACAGTATACTGTGTTCTTTCTGTCGGGAAGATTTATTCTGTGCCAACCTTGGATGCCAAGGCCTCTGCTCCCCCAGAACAGACCCGGTAGTGGGTTAAAAGTAGAGAATCTAGAAACAACGGTGCCATATTCTGAAATTATCAGGCCATGTCAAGAGTTTAGGTGGCACATTCTAAAAGGGACCTCAAAGAACACAGCTCATGGAGGGGGATTATCCAGAAGACAAAGGGAAACCAGATTACGTCACACCAGAACAGTCGAAAGACCTGGAGGTGGTGGGCTTAGAGAAGAGAAGATAGAAGGAAAAGAGAAGCTATGGTCCCATGGACAAATACTTGAAGGCCACGGGTATGTGAAGGAGAGACTACACTTATTTCATTTAGAGAAGACAGAACACTGGCACAAGTGAAAATGAGATCAACTATAACTAAGAGCCTGAATTCGCAGTTATGAAATGTGACACAGTAGCTACACTGTGGTACGGCCCTAGAGGGAAACCAGTTCAGACTACAGCAAGCAACACAGGTTACAAGAAGGTTCGCCCTGAGGGGAAATCAACTCAACACAGAGAAGAGAATATGGTGGGTGTAAGTGCATGAAAAAGAGACTTCATTTCTCTCAGAGATTTAAAGGTAAATTAGTGATAGGTACATAGAAAAACCAAACTTATTAATACGAAGTAGTTATTAATTCTGGATAAAATAATTTATAATGACAACACATTAAATAGATCCACTGTGAATAATAGTCACATGCCAATAATTATGTAAATTCAAAGTTAATCAAACTGAGAGTTATAATCAAAATGGGAGATTAGTGGAAAAGTGAAGGGCAAGCATAGGAGGAGTAGGTGAAATAAATTCTCATCTTTATTATCAGGACAACAAAAGATAATCTCAACATTTACAAATCACAGAAGGGCAATACACAAATCTACTTGAGACATATTAAGGAGAAACAGCCAAAGAGTGTTTAAATTATGTGCACTCACTACTTTGAACACACACATCTACATAGGTAAAGGGAGAGACAGGTGATGATAGATAGGTGGGTAGATATTCAGATAGACAGACAGACAGACAGACAGGCAGGCAGAAAGGCAATAAACATCTGATAGAAGATAGCTATGGATGGCTGATAGAAGATAGATGGATGGATGATAGATACATAGATAGTTGGATTGATAGATGATAGATAGATAGCTGGTGGATGGATGGTTGGATTGATAGATTAGATATAGATATAGATACTGACAGATGATAGACAAATAGATAAGACATACAGACTGACTCCTTGGGAAAGAGAAAGTTCCATGGAGCTGTGACTAATCAAACATAGAATATATAACCACATTGTCAGAAGCATTTAGAGGGTTTTCAAGCATTAGATTCTGGTTATAATGGAATCAATCAAGTCCCCCCTAACCTCTATGATTTTGTAAGCAGCCATCAGAGTTTAGATTGGGAGGGGCACTGACAGCTCCTGAATTGAGTGCCCAGAGTGGGGAGAGGGCTGGGAAGAGTCCTGAAGGGAACAGCAGACAGGTTTTCTACCCCCCTTACTGTGGCAGCCCACCACAGCTGGAGAGAAAGGGCAGGGATGACAACAAGAAGGAACCAGGCTTCGCTTTGCTTCCTGTGTCTTTGGGGAAGTCAGAAGCGGCCCACACTGGACTCTCACAGGAAGGAGTACGTGGGGATTTACACCAGACCATGTTCTAAGCATTCCTACGGGTTCTTAGTTCATCAGTGTCCTCTGGCAAGACACAAATACCAAGAAATCTCACCAATCAAAAAATTGTTCATACTCAAAGACCGATTCTGCCTCACATATTTTAGATATGATCTTTTCCTTTCTGTTTAACAAATGCAAAAGTCCTCTGAATTCACAGGTGGTACTTTAAAATGCAAATGGCAGCATGGAATTGATTTTACAACAAAGATGTTGTTATTTAGAAAAAGTCAGCTTAAATCTAAAGGGAAAGAGTATTTCTCTGCAACACTTATAGTAATGACCATGTGGTTATTGTTTTTTTCCAGTGCTTCAGGCTTTAAGAAGCTCTGGGTGTCCAACCAAAGATAGAAATCTGAAAAACAAGTGGAAAATCTAAGTCCAACAAAGCCTACTCAAATTTCAGTCAGTATTTCAAAACACCAACGGATGACATCCACCCAAGAGAAACTAGAAACTACCCATTTTGAACTGTCCCTCTTGGTCACAAAGATTTCTCTCTCTTCAATCCCCTCCCCTTTAACCTCTCCCACAAGACACCCACTCATCGTTGCCATGGAAATTGTGCTTTTAAGGTTTTCCTCTTAGAGGTCTTTGTGATATGGTAAGGCAGAGACCTCTAGTGTCCTAAAATTGTATTTCCTCCAAGAATAAATCACACCATTAGTATTTATGATGAAGAATTTATCGAGAGGAAAGTTGATCCTACTAGCCAAGTTTGGTCCTAAAATGGCTGAATCTCAGAGTGAAATAAAAATAATAGTCTTTTGGGGTCACCTGGGTGGATCAGTCAGTTGAGCATCCGACTTTGGCTCGGGTCATGATCTCACGGTTAACGAGTTCGAGCCCCACACAGGGCTCGCTGCTGTCAGCCTGTCAGCACAAAAGCCTGGGCTTTTGTATTTTGTGCTCATTATGCCTGCTCAACCATAAGAAGAATCCTAACTGCTTTGTCACTGTGAATATTTGACTCCCTGGGGAGGTACTGACTGGCCCAATCCTTTTTCAGAAGGCAAAAAAACCATTAGAGCCAACTGCCCCACTCTGGAGAACAGTATGGCGGTTCCTCAAAAAAAGTTAAAAACAGAATTACCCTGTGACCCAGCAATTGCACTACTCAGTATTTACCCAAAGAATATAAAAGTACTAATTCAAAGGGATACTTGCACCTTCATGTTTATTGAAGCATTATCTACAATAGCCAAATTATGGAAACAGCCCAGGTATCCATCGGCTGATGAATGGATAAAGAAGATGTGGCAGAGATATACACAATGGAATATTACTCAGCCCTAAAAGAAGAATCTTTTCTGACCAACTGCAATGACATGGATGGAGCTAGAGAATATTTTAGTGAAACAGGTCAGAGAAGGCCAGAATACCGTATGATTTCACTCAGATGTGGAATTTAAGAAACAAACCAAATGAATATGGGGGGGGAGGCGGAAAGAGAGAGACCCACTATAAAACAGACTCTGAACTACAGAGAACAAACTTCTGGTCACCAGAGTGGAGGCGGGTGGGGAGATGGGTAAATAGGTGATGAATAGTAATGATCGCACTTGTGATGAGCACTAGGTGTTTTAAGTGATGAATCACTAATATCTATTCCTGAAACTAACATTACACTATATATTAACTAACTGGAATTTAAATAAAAACTTGGGGGGGGGGGGGAAAGATTGCCAACAATGGAGCTCCATCCATACACTGAGCCCACCAATCCCAGAACCACACATGGAAATATATACGCTCTCTGGATTCTCAACATAAATGGAATTTTGTGGATGGTGGTAACCAAACTTTAACCACTGGGTTTCAGTATGATCGTTACCTCTCCCCAACCATGAGTTTGTCTTCATGCCTTCACCCCCCTGATCTAAACTAGGGAGGTCTTAACCTGGAGTTTGTCAATGAGCCAAGATTTCCCAGTTTTGTGTGTGCACATATTCATGTATGTATGTGTGTGTATTTTTCCCCTCTGGGTTTAAGTTAATTTTCTCTTTGTTACTGTTTTTAGATTATGATATGCCTGATGTAGTTTTCTTCATGTTTCTTATGTTTGGGACTCATTGACTTTATTGGAACTGCTGGTTTAAAGTTTTTTTTATCATAATTTGGAAAATTAGGGGTCATTATTTCTTTAAATATTTTTCCTTTCTCTTCCTCCCTCTGGGAACTGCAACTGCATATATATTTGACCATCTGAGGTTTTTCCCACAGCTCATCAATGTTCTGTTGTTTTCGTGGGGGGATGAGAGTCACTGTTCTCTCTGGGTTTTATCTTGGATGTTTCCTACTTCTACACCTTCAGGTTTACAAATCTTTTCTTCTGCAGTATCTAGTCAGTGTCTCGTTGATCTCAGACACTGCAGTCTTCACCTCTAGAAGGTTGTTTTTTTAAATACCGTCCATGTCAATACTAACATGCTCAATATTTCTGCTGCTTTTTGAACTTATAAATACAGTTATAATAACACATTCAATGCCCTTGACTATTAACTTTATTATTTGTGCCATTTCTGGGTAAGTTCTGATTAATTGATTTTTCCCTCCTAATTAGGGGATTTATTTTACAATGTCCTTTCATGCCCGGCAGTCTTTTTAAGAAGTTTTTATTTGTGGGAATGCAAGCTGGTGCAGCCACTCTGGAAAACAGTATGGAGGTTTCTCAAAAAACTAAAAATAGAACTACCCTATGACCCAGCAATTGCACTACTAGGCATTTATCCAAGGGATACAGGTGTGCTATTTCCAAGAGACACATGCACCCCCATGTTTATAGCAGCACTATCAACAATAGCCAAAGTATGGAAAGAGCCCAAATGTCCATCGATGGATGAATGGATAAAGAAGATGTGGTATATGTATACAATGGAGTGTTACTCGGCAATCAAAAAGAATGAAATCCTGCCATCTGCAACTACGTGAATGGAACTGGAGGGTATTATGCTAAGTGAAATTAGTCAGTCAGAGACAAAGACAAAACTCATATGACTTCACTCCTATGAGGACTTTAAGAGACAAAACAGATGAACATAAGGGAAGGGAAACAAAAATAATATAAACACAGGGAGGGGGACAAAACAGAAGAGACTCATAAATATGGAGAACAAACTGAGGGTTACTGGAGGGGGTGTGGGAGGGGGATGGGCTACATGGGTAAGGGGAACTAAGGAATCTACTCCTGAAATCACTGTTGCACTATATGCTAATTTGGATGTAAATTTTAAAAAATAAAATAAAATAAAGTTTTTATTTGAATTCTAGTTAGTTAACATACAGTGTAAGACTGGTTTCAGGTGTATAATATAGTGACTGAACACTTCCATACATCAACTGGGGCTCATCAACTGGTACCTTCCTTAATCCCCATCACCCATTTCACCCATTCCCCCACCTACCTCCCCTCTGGTGACCAGCAGTTTATTCTCATAGTTAAGCGTCTTATTTTACTTAGCACAATACTTTCTACATCCATCCATGTCATTACAAATGACAAGATTTCATTTTTTATGGCTCAATAATATTCCATTGTATGTATATACCAGTCGATGGACACAGGCTGTTTCCATAATTTGTAATTGTAGATAATGCTGTTATAAACATAGGGGTGCATGTATCCCCTTATATTAATATTTTTTGGTATTCTTTAGGTAAATGCCTAGTACTGCAATTGCTGGATCATTAGGTAGTTCTATTTTTAATTTTTTTGAGGAACCTCCATACTGTTTTCTGGAGTGGTTACACCAGTTTGCATTCCCACCAACAGTGCAAGAAGGTTCCCCTTTCTCCACATCCTTGCCAACACTTGTTTCTTGTGTTGTTGATTTTAGATATTCTGACAGGTATGAGATGACATCTCATTGTGGTTTTGATTTGTATTTCTCTGGACATTCTGACAGGTATAAGGTGATATCTCATTGTGGTTTTGATTTTTATTTCTCTGATGATCCATGATATTGAGCATCTTTTCATGTGTCTGCTGGCCATCTGTATGTCTTTTTTGGAAAAAAAAAAAGTCTATTCATGACTACTGCCCATTTTTTAATTGGATTATTCATTTTGGGGTGTTGAGTTTTATAAGTTCTTAATAGATTTTGGATGCTCTTTATCAGGTACATCAGTTCAAATACCTCCTCTCCTTTCATAGGTTTTCTTTTAGTTTTGTTGATTATTTCCTTTGCTGTGCAGAAGTTTTTTACCTTGATGAAGTCCCAATAGTTAATTTTTGCTTTTGTTTCCCTTGCTTCAGAAGACATATCTAGAAACAAGTTGCTGTGGCTGACGTCAGAGAGGTTACTGCCTACTCACCTCTAGGATTTTTATGGTTTCAGTCCTCACATTTAGGTCTTTAATCCATTTGGGGTTTATTTTTGCGTGTGGTGTAAGAAAGTGGTCCAGCTTCATGCTTTTCATGTTGCTGTGCAGTTTTCCCAACGCCATTTGTTGAAGAGACGATCTTTTTCCCATTGGATATTCCTTTCTCCTTTGTTGAAAATTAATTGACAAAAAAATTGTGCGTTCACGTCTGTGTTTTCTGTTCTGTTCTATTATTTATGTATCTGTTTTTGTACCAGTATCATTCTGTTTTGATCACTACAGCTTTGTAATATAACTTGAGGTCCAGAAATGTGATGCCTCTAGCTCTGCTCTTTTCTTTCAAAGTTACTTTGGCTATTTGGGGTCTTTTGTGGTTCCGTGCAAATTTGGGGATTGTTTATTCTAGTCCTGTGAAAAATACTGTTGGTATTTTGATAGGGATTGCATTAAATGTGTAGACTGCTTTGAGTAGTATAGACATATTAACAATACTGTCTCATCTAGTCCATGGGCTTGGAATGCCTTTCCATTTCTTTGTGTTATCTTTTGCCTGGTAGTCTTTTTTTTTTTTTTTTTTTTTTAAACATTCGGAAGCTTTATTCTCTGAGCTATTATTTCATTGGGATTTGGAGCATGAAACCTAAAAAAGTATTTCTTTCCCCTTGGAAGCAGGCACTAACTCCCATTAACTCCAGAAGGAGGAATTATACATGAGAATGAAGGCAGACAATAGACAAATAAGTATGCATGTTCAGTCTCCAGATTAACCCAATAGCCTATGATAGATCTTTGAGAGCCTTTATAGTCTATGAGATCAATAATCCATTACAGCTCATACTGGTGACTAAATGACTTCGGGGATTGGTAACGGCATCTGAAATCTTTTACCTTTAAGGCACAGTTTGTATTAAGTCTTTTTTAGACTGCCATTTTTTTATTTTCTTTTTTATTTTTTTATTTTCTGATTTAACTTTATTTTTTATTTTTTAAAATTTACATCCAAATTAGTTAGTATATAGTGAAGCAATGATTTCAGTAGATTCCTTAATGCCCCTTACCCATTTAGCCCATCCCTACCCACACAACACCTCCAGCAACCCTGTTTGTTCTCCATATTTATGAGTCTCTTTTGTTTTGTCCCCCTCCCTGTGTTCATATTATTTTTGTTTCCCTTCCCTTATATTCATCTGTTTTGTCTCTTAAAGTCCTCATAGGAGTGAAGTCATATGAGTTTTATCTTTCTCTGACTGACTAATTTCACGTAGCGTAATACCCTCCAGTTCCATCCATGTAGTTGCAAATGGCAGGATTTCATTCTTTTTGATTGCCGAGTAACACTCCATTGTATATATATACCACATCTTCTTTATCCATTCATCCATCGATGGACATTTGGGCTCTTTCCATACTATGGCTATTGTTGATAGTACTGCTATAAACATGGGGGTGCATGTGTCTCTTCGAAACAGCACACTTGTATCCCTTGGATAAATGCCTAGTAGTGCAATTGCTGGGTCATAGGGTAGTTCTATTTTTAGTGTTTTGAGGAACCTCCATACTGTTTTCCAGAGTGGCTACACCAGCTTGCATTCCCACCAACAATGCAAAAGAGATCCTCTTTCACCGCATCCTCACCAACATCTGTTGTTGCCTGAGTTGTTAATGTTAGCCATTCTGACAGGTGTGAGGTGGTATCTCATTGTGGTTTTGATTTGTATTTCCCTGATGATGAGTGATGTTGAGCATTTTTTCATGTGTTGGTTGGCCATCTGGATGTCTTCTTTAGAGAAGTGTCTATTCATGTCTTTTGCCCATTTCTTCACTGGATTATTTGTTTTTTGGGTGTTGAGTTTGATAAGTTCTTTGTAGATTTTGGATACTAACCCTTTATCTGATATATCATTTGCAAATATCTTCTCCCATTCTGTTGGATGCCTTTTAGTTTTGCTGATTGTTTCCTTCACTGTGCAGAAGCTTATTATTTTGATGAGGTCCCAGTAGTTCATTTTTGCTTTTGTTTCCCTTGCCTCCGGAGACGTATTGAGTAAAAAATTGCTATGAGCAAGATCAAAGAGGTTTTTGCCTGCTTTCTCCTCAAGGATTTTGATGGCTTTCTGTCTTACATTGAGATCTTTCATCAATTTTGAGTTTGTTTTTGTGTATGGTGTAAGAAAGTGGTCCAGGTTCATTTTTCTGCATGTCACTGTCCAGTTTTCCCAGCACCTGCCTGGTAGTCTTTTGAATGGATGTCAGACATGGCTAATTTTCTTTTTGGTTACTGGATATGTTTGTACCTCTAAAAGTATATTTGGCCTTTTTTCTGTGATGCCATAAAGTTACTTCGAAACTGCTTGCTCCCTTCAGATCTTGCTTTGAGCTCTGATAGAAAAGACCAGAAAAATGTTCAGTTTTTCTGCACTACTGAGGCAAGATCCTTCTTTGTACTTCAGCCACTGCCTGTGGAAGAAGAGGTTTTATACTCTGGCTGTTGGAAACAGGCACAATCTCTGGCCCTTTGTGAGCTCTGGGCACTCATCTCTCTAGTCCTTTCTAGTAGTTTCTCCACCAGCCATGGGCAGTTTCCTCCTATGCATGTGTAAACACTGGAGTGGGGCCCCCTACAGGTCTTGGTTCCCTCTCTGAATCATCCCCACCTTTCTGTTGCACTGTCCTGTGAACTCTAGTTGCCTTAGATTCTCTGGACTCCTGGTTCCATCAGCTCAACTCAAGGAAATTGCCAGAGTCTGCCTTGGTTCCCCTTCCAACAACTTGAATCAGCTGGCACCATGCTAATGTTCAGCTCATTTGTTTCCTGTCTCTTGGAGATCACTGTCCTTTCTTATGTGATGCTCAATGACTTGAGAGCTGTTATTTCATTTATTTTGTTGTTTTTTAGTTATTTCAGGCAAGTAGGTAAATCCAGTCCCTGCTACTCCATCTTGGCCCAAAGTGGAATGCTCAACATTTTTCTTAATCATGTGGTGTGTGGGTACGTGTGGGGGTGTGTGTGTGTGTGTGTCACAGAGAGAGAGAGAATCTTTGATCTTCTCATATCCAAATCTACCTAGGATTAAAAATATTTAGCCTGATTACAGAGGGCCTAAGGAATGCAAGAGAGGTCATTTTCTTATTGGTGACACTGACGGGAAGTTTTAATATTTATAGTTCATTTGTATTTGTTTTTTAATGCAAGCCTAACCGCTTTAGAGTTGTGAAAACACATAGAAAATTAAAATATTTGTACAGAAAACTAGGGTACATGAGCAACTGCACTCATGAATGGCTGCAGAAGATAGCAACAAACCTAGGACTCCTAAAAGTATCAGTTGGGCCTAGCTTCCCTAACTGTTGAAGGAATCAGTAACTCAAGCCACTTGTTATCCACTTATATTCTACCAGTGTGCAGAGACACAGTGGTTAGGATGTTCTGATCTAATCAATTAGGATTTTATTTAATATATGGTGTGAGGCAGGGCTGTAACTTTATTGATTTTTTCAAATGGATAACCAACTGACTCAATACTGCTTACTGACTGGATAATGTATCCTTTCCCCACTGACTTAAGATTTTATCTTTGTTGTGTATCCTTTTGCCATAGACATCTTTGAGTACTCCCCGTTATTATCTATTGAGCTGTTTAGTCTTCTACCAACAACTGTTTTGATATCTTGCAAGGCAATTGTTCTATTTCAAACACGTTTTCTTGTCCATTCTTACATATTTACCATCACAAATTTAATTTAAAATCACCTTAAATTTCACTTTTGAAACTCCCGCTTAATATTTTTATTCCATTTATAAACTTATTTTAGTATAATGAATTTCTTTTACATCTTAAACCAAATTCTAAGATAACTAAATTCCCCTTTGCCTAAATACGGCTTCCTACGTTTTTCTTACCATCAATTTATCACATTTAAAAGCTTCTCCTCAACATCCAGCTATTGCCTGTGTTTATAAGCTGGTTTTGCCAATTACTAACTGAATAAACTTGAGGAACATACTAAGATACCAGACACTGTCATAAGTGCTCATTTAAAAGGGTTAATACCTCTAACATACTTAGAACCATGTCTCATCATGGTAGGCAAACACATGCTAGCTATTATAACCAGTATCATAATTAATATAGAAACCCTTTATCTTTGGGGCACCTGGGTGGCTCAGTCAGTTAAGCATCGACTTCGGCTCAGGTCATGATCTCACAGCTCATGAGTTAGAGCTCCACGTCGGGCGCTGTGCTGACAGCTCAGAGCCTGGAGCCTGCTTCAGATTCTGTGTCCCCCTCTCTCTCTGCCCTTCCCCCACTCACACTCTGTCTCTCACTCTCTCTCTCAAAAATAAATAAAACATTTAAAAAAATTAACGAAACCCTTTATCTTTTTGAGCTATGTTAATAAATGTCCACTGGGTTACAGTGATAAGTAGCCACATCATAAAGGTAAATTATACGCTAAACCAGAAGTCAACAAACTTTTTCTGTAAAGGACTAGACAGTAAACATTTTAGGCTTTGCAGGCCATACAGTCTCACTGCAGCTGCTCAAACCTCTGTACAAAAACAGGCACAGCCAGTATGGAAACAAATGTGTGTACTAATACAACTTTATTTACAAAACAGAATTTTGTCTAAGGACTGGGCATTCTCCCATCCCTAGAAAATGTCGAGAAGTCATTTATATCTGATCATGATGCTCCCATGTCTTCTAATGATCCCTTCTGTCTTTCTGAAGTGACTCGGCATCATAGGAATTTGTCTCACTGTAAATAATGTCAGATTCTTGGGGATTTCCCAAGTCAGAGTGAAGTTTCTGCCATAACTGCCAGGCAATAGCAAGTTTTCCCAAGAGGAAAATAATCATAGCTAACTTTTGAGTACTTATTACATGGCAGAGAACTTTCTACATGCTTCAAATGCATTAATTTAATCTTTATAAATACATGAAGTAGGTACTAAGCAGTTATGCTCACTTAACTGATGGGAAATTTGAAGAACAGAAAGGCTAAGTAACTAGGCCAAGGTTACATCACTACTAGAGAATTGAGTTGGGCTTTGAACACCAGACTCTGCTCTCATTATAAGCTAGAGGCTAAAATAAAAATTACTTTCTGCCTAAAAACCCTTTGGGTTTTCTATAAAACCCAAAGATCAAAGTCCCTCTAGTAAGTCTGCAGTGTTTCTCAAAAGAAATACTGGCATTAGAGGAAGGACTATTATTTGCTGGTTGGAGCTGTAAGACACTTTGCGCCCCTCCCCCCGCTCCCCAAGGACTAAACGCCAATGATTACCAACCACTACCGCCACCCGGAGCGGTTGGGGGAGGGGGGGGGTTTCAATTTAAAATCCAAAAATGCCCCTATGCATTTCCAAACACCACTGCTCCTTAAAGTCCTGGATTATGAAGTTGTTTGGGGTCAACCTTGGTAGCTGTTGACCTAGAGATAAAGCTCCACCTTCTGCCCCAGATTTCCTCCCAAGAAGGCAGAGGCCATGGAAGGAAAAGGTATTTTCTCATTAGCCTCACGCAGCCATGATGATGAAGGATTCCAAACAGAAAACCAGCTGTGATCCCTGGCACTTGAAATTACAACTTAGCTTTGTTCATTTACTTAAAGATTCACATAACTTTAAAAGCACATATCCTGCCAACGTGGCAACACTTTAAACAATCCCATAAGTGTCCCTTAATAAGAACAAATTGCAAATCATCTCAAAATCAACCAGTCAATAAATGAAGACATTTATCAACAAGTGAGTGCCCAAAAAGTCTTAAAGGACTGGCTTGTGCTCTGTCCCCACAACATCTTTCTACACAGTTAATGAGCATACTGCCAGACTTCTTCTGATGGAGGGCACTCCAGAGTTAAAAAAGGTCTCTTACGTTTTGTGCTTGTCATGTCATTAACCAACCTTTTAACACATTTCACCAAAGGCATAATGAACTAACCTTTCTACATTACAAGACTTGCAATTTTGCCATTGTGAGTAAATGCATGAACAAAGATAGTTCCTCTTGGTTTGCTACCTTAATCCTAGCTGTTTTTCCCTTTCCATGAAAATGATAGCTTTTCATTATGTTGGCATTCCTGCTATAATATCTCCTCTATGCTACAAAGTGAAAGATACTCTACTGTAGGCTTACTTACTTTAACCGAAGTGAAGGAGATTATACTACTGTTATCCAACTGTGGTGTTTGGAAGTCCGTTCAGGAATAGCTGAAATGGAATTCCAATTAGAAATTCTAGAAAGCACATGTAAAATGAAAAAGATATAAATACTCCAAGTGGGGGGTGGGGGAGGAACACCACTATTAAGTCTTGTAAAATGAGGTTACAAGGAGCAGCAAACATCTGGATTTAGTTCTTTTTTCCATAAATCCTCTGAGGCAACTCAGATTGGATGGTGAAAAACGTCCTTGGTCACGTAAAACCTCTACACTAAACTTCCTTTTAGCCCTCTCTATCACTTTGAAAATGAAAACCACAATGAAATACCATCACACATCTGTCAAATGAACAAAACTTAACTTGGACAAGAAAATGAAGCTGTAAGAGTTCTCACCCACTGCTGGTAGAGATGTCACTTCGGACAATTGTTTTGGAAGACAGTGTGGCATTGACTAGTGTAGTTAAACCTAAATATACCCCGAACTCGGCCATTTCATTTATGGAGAAATTATTGTTAAAGTTATTAACCAGAAGACAGCAGGCAAATGTGTATAGCGACAGTGTGTGTAACAGCAAAGCCCTGGAACCATTCCAAATGCCCATCAACATTTGAATGGAGGAATAGTAACACCTAAAGAATTAATAGATCTGGGCATAAAGCATCCACAGCTTCTAACATCTCCAAAAGAAAGACAACCCCATTTTGCCTCAGCAAAGAACAGAACACTGTTATACTTGCCAAAAATTAAAAAATAAATCAAACCTGAGTCTGTCCAAACCTCTATCTCCAAGTATGAATTTATAGGAAATAGAAAAAGAACACAGAATAATATGTCAAAGTACACCTAGGGAATGGAGTCGACAAGATCCAAACTGGGCATTTCCATAAGACAAAGGTTTTCTTCAATAAATTTAAGGTAAAAGGGAAATTGGAAGTCATTGGAAATTTAAACACTGAAAAACTGGTGATATTAAGAATTATTGCTAATATCCTTGGTATAATAACAGTATTGTGGTTATGTTTTTTAAAAACTTCTTGAGAGAAGTTTAGAAATACAGTATTTTATGTATTTAGAGACACAGTGAAATGAGATGCGATTTGCCTCAAGAATGGCAAGAATGAATTCAATGGGAACATGGATGAAACAAGAATTGGTAATTACTAAACTTAGGAAATGGGTACATGGAGATTTATTATATTATTCTGTATCTGTATACGGTTGGAATTCTCCATGTAATAAAGAAAATTCTTTAAAAGAGACAGTTATATATCGTATATTCATTCAATGACATGTAAATACAACAGTTAACTGTGTATTCACAATGCAGCTTATGCATTAGCATGTTTGAATTGCAAAGACACAAAGTTGAGTACAAGAACTAGGTCAAAGGTGAATACATACACTTTGATTCTATATATGTAAAGTTCACAAACAAAAATAAAAAGAAGCAAAAAATTGACTTAAAAAACATAAAGTAAAGAAATTAAAGCAAACTTCCGATGGAGGACAACTCTGAGATTAGGGAGCGACACAGAAAACTCCTGAGATAGGGTTATGCTCTATACATATTGGCCTTTGGGGTGAATATATGGATATTTGTTACTTTATTTAAACTGCACATTTACTTTTTCCTATAGTGTTATGTATACTCTATTTTTCAAAAATTTTGAAGAAACCAAAATATGTTACCATCATCAATACTGACCTTAGGGACCTTATAACACCCTGTATCAACCGGAAATTAGTTGTATAGCTTGCTGAATTTAAATAAAGCCTCCTAAAGATTAGCATGCCTAGATTTTTTTTTTTACAATTCATATCTTATTTAAAACCTTCAGGGTATGATTCACTTCAGAAAACAGTCCTACTGATAATTGAGAGTTAATTATTCAAGTACCAAGAGACTTTATAATTGGCTTTGACAGAATATTTATAAGTTGTACTATGCATTTCACTGAATTAGTGTTCAGTTTGTCCTACTGACTTAGGGCAAGCATTAGAGTAAAGATATTTCCAAGGGAATCATAAGCTATGTCTACACTGAGGATCACTGAAGCTGAAAGGCTATGACCTCCAACTGTAGGTTCCCAAACTCATTTAAAAACCAGAAAAAGAAAAGAAATTCCTTTATGTGTGAACTTCTTATTACTAATTTACTCAACAAAAGTGAAGTGAGTACCATGGCAGAGACTGCCCTCTGTTCTCCAATATACTTTTCATTCTTAACCCTAAACACACAGCCCGGGTAGGTTTTCACAGCCTCTCCTGCAGTTAGACAATGCCACGGAGCCCAAGTTCTAGCCAATAAAATGTGGGAGAAAATAATGTAAGCTACTTCCAGACCTGGCCCACAAAAACCTCCCATAATGCTGTGCATTCTCTTTTTACTATTCGCCAACAGCACATCTACAGCTAGGGATACAACAGAAGCCACGTGTTGAATACGGCAGTGGTCCTTGGGGACTGCATGGAACAGAATCCTACATCCACCCATCTATTCATCATGGACATCTATCTTGAACTTCACATGAGCAAAAAAACGAAGTTCTACTGCGTTGGCACTGATCTAACCAACGCACAGTCCTACTGAGTCACTATGCTCAGGACAGACCTTAACACAGACATAGGTCTCTATTCTCATGAGCTTAGAGTTTGATGAAGTAAACATACAAATGTATAGTTAGTGATGATGTTAAGTGCCTTATGAAGAAGGGAGGGGGAGAAGAAGAAAGAGGGATTTGTGAGAAAGAATAACAAACAAACAAACAAACAAACAAAAAACAGATATAAAAAAAAAAAGATCAGGAAAACTTGCTCCAAGGAAGTGACATTTAAACTGAGACTTGATATAAATAAACAAACAAACAAACTGAGACTTGATGGGTAAGCAGGCATTTATCAGATTTTTTTAAAAAAGAGGAAAACAGCTTTTCTAACAGAAGAAATCATGAATTTGAAGGTACTGCAGTAGAAGGAGGTTGGTACATCCAAGACTTTGGAAGAAGGGTGGTGTGGCTGGAGCCTGAGTTAGAGACATGGGTAGGGAATATCAGGTAGATGCTTGTAGGTAGCATTTAGCTACAAGTATTTACCATTTCTCACCACAATCGCAAACTTCTGGAATTTTAAACATGGGAGTACCGTGATCAGATTTATATATACAGAAGATTGCTCTGTGGGATCATATGAAGAATAGTCTGGAGTGGAGAGACCTAAACAGAGGGTACCAGCCAGGAAGCTGCCGCAAGTAGGGAGGCAATTCCAGAGGTGGAGAAAAAAAAGTTTTGGATTATATTTTAGGTATAGAATCTACGGAGTTTGGTTACAGATTACATGAAAAGGCAGCAAAGGAAGGTCTCAAGAACAATTACCAAGTCTCTGGCATGAGCTGAGGTTTGGGTGGATTTTACTTAAATAGGGAAGAAAAAAGATCTGGGGAGAAAAGCGAGACAACAAAGTGGTGATGTTAGGAGACAGTTAGCATATGATCTTGGAGATTAAAGCTATGGGGTGTAAATCTGAAACTCGGTAGTCTTAGCATATGGAAACTGTTTAGGGAAGGATTATGTTACCCATAGAGAATGTGTTGGAGAGAAGAGAACCCAAGGTTTGGTGCAAAGACCTAAAAACTAAAATGTGACTAGTAGAGTTGGCACACCGTGAGATCACAGGAGACTGCTGGAAACAGTCTTCATGGAGTGCTGGAGCTACACACCAGATTGGACAAGGTAGACGATACCTAGGGACACGGGAGAAAGAAACTGATACAGACAGCAGCTTCAAGGTGCTTGCGCTTTTTGTTTTATAAACACAAAATGATTATGCTTTAATGCATGTATTTCTCAATCAATAGTTCCTCATGGAAACCTTCCATGGCATCTGGTAAATTTCTAATTCATTTATTTTAACAGCTGCATCATATTTTTTTTTGTATTTTTTTTAACGTTTATTTATTTTTGAGACAGAGAGAGACAGAGCATGAATGGGGGAGGGTCAGAGAGTGAGGGAGACACAGAATCTGAAACAGGCTCCAGGCTCATGAGCTGTCAGCACAGAGCCCGACACGGGGCTCGAACTCACGGACCGCGAGATCATGACCTGAGCCGAAGTCAGATGCTGAACTGACTGAGCCACCCAGGTGCCCCGGCTGCATCATATTCTATAGCAAATATTCACAATTTTGTCAACCATTTCCCCATTGATGGACATTCAGTTTATTTCCAGGTAGTGAGTGCTACTAACAATATAGTAATAAATAGCCTTGTATATTTGCTTTTATTTCCATGAAACAGATATTCGGGGGAGTAAGTGCCACGCTGAATGTCTATTGCCACTTTGCTTTCCAAAAAGGCACTCTGCAATTCCAACCATGATGAATGCAAATATGTTCCCTTGAGTTCCCACAAGCAACATGGTTCTTTTTAATTTTGCCAGTCTGATATGTATACAGTGATACCTCATTGTTGCTGGTACAGTTTACATTTCCCTAACTGCATGCAAACCACAACATCATGTATTTCCTGACCATTTATGTTTGATCTTATATGACACTTTCTGTTCATATCATTTATCCACTTTTCTATTTATTTTCTTGGTAAGTTCTAGGTTCCCAGTTTGGGTTAGAAAAACTACAACATACTTATATTCATTTATAGGTCTATTTAGGATGATATGAGTGTGGGGGAAAATACGAAACTATACATATTAAATTGATAACACAGGGAATGAGGGGTCCTGATAGAAGGAGGAAAAGGGTAGTCAAGAAAATAAAGTTCTACAATAATAAAAAATAAGTACATGACCACTTTGATGTGTCCATACATATTTTAGTCGTGTGTGTGTGTGTGTGTGTGTGTGTGTGTGTGTGTGTGTGTGTGTGTAGGGAGGGAGGGAGAGAGGGAGACACGGAGGGAAGGAGAGAAATCAAAAGTAATTACAGGACAGAGGAAAGATAGCAGAATAGGAGGAACCTGAGTTCACCACCTCCCATGGACACACCAAGGCAACAACTGTATGTACTTCAACTCACTCTGAGGACAACCTGAAGACTGGCAGAACAGATATGCCACAGAAAAAGTCATAAAGAGATGGCCACATCAAAAACAGTAGGAGGGGCAGAGATGGGGTCAGGAACCAAACCAGCTGTGTGGCTCCCCACACACAAAAGGTACATTACAAGCATGGGAGAACAAAGGGATTGAGCCCCACACCAGGCACCCCAGGTTCTGGGTACCTGCACTGGAAGGATGAGACCACATAATACCTGGCTTTGATCATCAGTAGGGCTTAACTCCAGGAGAGCTGCAGAAAACCAGTCTCTGCTCTTAAAGAGTCAGCATGCTACATCGCTCAGTTGGAGACCCAGCACAGAAGTAGCAATTTGAAAAGTGCCTGGATTATACATGAAAGAGATTTATTAACTAATTTTCGAACATGTGCCAAAGGAGCACAGATCTACCAGAGTTTTCCGGGGAAACAGAAGTTCTGGTGGCACCATATTTCTTGCCCTCCTCAGCCCAGATAGCTAGAGGCTCGAGACAATTGGTTCCGACACTCTCCGTTGGACACTCTACGTTGCTAACACAGTTTGCCCCGCCCTGGCATTCCCCTGCAGAGCCACTCCACTCAATCTACCACCCCAGCAGACACCCCGTCCCAAATGGCTCCCATGTTATCACACCCAGCAGGCATCCTCAGTCAGGACCAGCGTTCCCCCAAAGAAACTACCGCACCCTAATACTCAGGCAATGCCAGCTGAGACCAGTGCCCCTCCAAAGAGACTTCTGACCCAAAAAGGAGCAAATGCTCTACACACCAGTGTACTCACAGTATCCAAAACCAGGCCTCTTACCCAGCTGCACTGGGAGCAGAGCCTTCCCACCATTACATTTACAGCAGTGTGGCCAATCATTGCAGACAGCAGACTGAGGGCCAGCCCTGTCCACCAGCATGTTCAGAGTGGCTACAGCAGGGCATCTCAGGCAGCCATGTAAGGAATGAGGCCTGCCCACCAGTGCATCTGCAACAGTTACAGTCCAGTCAAAACAGAAGGGCACACACAGCCCACACAGAAGACACCCCTGGAGCACCTGATTCTGGTGACCAGGGGGATTGTGCTACAGGGTACCATCGAATTCCTTCTACACAAGGCCACTACTTTCAACACCTGGAGACATGGCTTACCTTCCTAGTACACAGAAGCAAACATAGAGTTGAACAAAAAGAGGACACAGAGGAATATGTTCCAAACAAAAGAATAAGACAAAATCACAGAAAAAGAAATAAACCAAAGAGAAAGAAGCAATCTACCTGATAAAGTTTGAAATAATGGTCATAAAGATACTCACCAGACTAGAGGACAGAGTGGATGAACTCCATGAACACTTCAACAAAGAGAGAGAAAAATATGAAAAAAATCAGAACTAAAGAATACAATAACTGAAATTTTAAAAAACGCTATAGGGAATCAGCAACAAATAAAGGATGAAGAAAAATGGTTCAGCAAGCTAGAAAAGGGCAAGGAAAAGAACCAGGCTAAAGAGCAATGAATAAAAATAATTTTAAAAAGTGAGGATAGGGGCACCTGGGTGGCTCAGTCAGTTAAGCATCTGACTCTTGATTTCAGCTCAGGTCATGATCTCACCGTTATGAGATCGAGACCTGCATTAGGCTCTGAGCTGGACATGAAGCCTGCTTAAGATGCTCTCTCCCTCTCCCCCTCCCTTGCTTGCATTCTCTCTCTCAAGAAAAAAAAAAGGAGTAAGGGGGGGCCTGGGTGGCTCAGTCAGTTAAGCATCCTACTTTAGCTCAGGTCATGATCTCGCAGTCCATGAGTTCAAGCCCCACATCAGGCTATGTGCTGACAGCTCAGAGCCTGAAGCCTACTTCAGATTCTGTGTCTCCCTCTCTCTTTCTGTCCCTCCTCCATTCACACTCTGCCTCTCCCACACACACAAAAATAAATAAACATTTAAAAAACATTTTAAAAAGTGGGGATAAGTTAAAGGACCACAGGAACAACATCAAGAGTATAACATTCACAATATAGGGGTCCAAGAAGGAGAAGAATGAGAAAAAGGTGCAAAAAACTTATTTTAAGATATAATAGCTGAAAATTTCCCTACTCTGGGAAAGGAAATGGACATCTAGTCCAGGGAATACATAAAGCCCCAAAAAACTTAACTCAAGGAGGTTCACACCAAGACACATAATAATTAAAATGGCAAATACTAAAGATAAAGAGAGAATCTTAAAAGTAGCAGAAGAAAAGAAAGTTACATACAAGGGAAACCCCATAAGGCTATCAGCTGATTTTTCAGCAGAAACTTTGCAGGCCAAAAGGGAGTGACAGGATATGTTAAAGTACTAAAAGGAAGAAACCTAAAACCAAGAATACTGTATCCAACAAGATTATCATTCATAACTGAAGGGGAAATAAAGAGTTTCCCAGACAAGCAAAAGTTAAAGGAGTTCATCACCACTAACCAGCCTTATAAGAAATGTTAAAAGAATTCTTTAAGTATGAAGAAAAGATCATTACTAGAAGTAAGGATCTTGTGAAGGGAAAAAAATTCACCAGAAAAAGCAAACTACACATAAAAGTAGTAGAATGATCACTTATAAAGTCCAGTATGAAGGTTAAAAATACATAAGTAGTAGAGTCAGTTATATCTACAAAAATTAGTTACAGGGTACCAAAATAAAAAGGTATAAAATATGACATATACATAAACTGTGGAGAGGGGAGTAAAAAATGTACTGCTATTAGTGACCATCAACATAACTGACCACCAACTTAATTTAAGCTGCTATGTACATAGGATGCTATATATGAACCTCATGGTAACCATAAACCAAAAATAAAGAGAAAGGATTCCAGGCATAACACTAAAGAAAGTCATCAAACCATTAGGAAAGACAGTAAGAGAAGAAAGAAACAACTAGAAAAACAACCAGAAAACAATTAACAAAACTGGCAAGAAATCCATACCTACCAATAATTACTTTAAATGTAAACAGATGATGGGGCGCATGGGTGGCTCAGTCAGTTGAGCGTCCGACTTCGGCTCAGATCATGATCTCATGGTTCGTGGGTTCAAGCCCTGCATTGGGCTCTGTGCTGACAGCTCAGAGCCTGGAGCCTGCTTCAGATACTGTGTCTCCCTTTCTCTCTTCCCTCCCCTGCTCATACTGTCTCTGTCTCTCAAAAATAAATAAGTGTAAAAACAAAACTTTTAATGTAAATATATTAATTATTCCAATCAAAAGACACAGGGTGCCTGAACAGATTTTAAAAGCAAATACACAAACAAGACCTATCTATATGCTAGATATGCTACAACAAACTCACTTCAGACCTAAAAACATATACAAACTGAAAGTGAAGGGATGGAAAAAGATATTCCATGTAAATGGGAGTGGGAAAAAAACGTGGGGTAGCAATAATTATACCAGACAAAAGAGACTTTAAACATAGACTGTAACAAGAGATGGCAGAAAAGAGCATTACAAAATGATAAAGGGATCAAGCCAACAAGAGGATACAACAATTGGAAATATATGTGCACCCAACATAAAAGCACTCAAATATATAAAACAAGTATTAAGAGGTGCAAAGGGAGAAATGGACAGCAATACAATAACAGTAGAGAACTTTAATACCCCAATTACATCAATGATTAGATAATATAGACAAAAAATTATAAGAAAACAGTGGCCATGAATGACACATTAGACCAGATAAGCTTAACAGATATATACAGAACATTCTATCCAGTAACAGCAGAATACACATACTTTCCAAATATACATGGAACATTCTCCAGGATAGATAACATGTTAGGCAATATAACAAGACTCAATAAAGTTAAGATTAAAATCAAATCAGGGGTGCCTGGGTAGCTCAGTCAGTTAAGCATCTGACTCTTGATCTCAGCTCAGGTCTTGATTTCAGGGTCATGAGTTCAATTAAGCCCCTCATTGAGCTCTATGCTGGGAATGAAGCCTACTTTAAAAATTTTTCAAACCAAGCATCTTTTCTGATCACAGTGGTATGACTCTAGAAATCAATTACAAGGAAAGAACTGGAAGAAACAACAAACATGTGAAGGCAAAACAACATGCTACTAAACAACCAATGAATAGTGAGGAAACAAAGGAAGAAATTAAAAAGCACCTAGAGATAAATAAAAATGGAAATACTACAATTCAATCTCTTTGGAACACAGCAAAATCAGTCCTTACCTGAGGGAAAGGGGAAGTTTACAGTAATAAAAGTCTATCACAAGAAACAAGAAAAATCTCAAAAACACTCTAACCTCACACCTAAAGGAACTAGAAAAGGAACACAAAAAATCCCAAAGTAAGTAGAAAGAAATGCTAATAAAGAGGAGAGGAAATAAATGAAATAGACACTTAAAAAAAAAGAAAAGCTCAATAAAGCTAAGAGCTAGTTCCTTAAAAAGATAAACAAAATTTATAAGCATATAGTCAGATTCATCAAGTTAAGCAGAGAATTGAAATAAATAAAATCAGAAATGAAAGAGAAGTTGCAACTGAAAACACAGAAAAACAAAGAATTACTAGTCTACAATAGGGGTGTCTGTGTGGCTCAGTTGGTTAAGCATCCAACTTCGGCTCAGGTCATGATCCTGTGGTTCATGAGTTCAAGCCCCTCAATGGAGCCTGTTTGGGATTCTTTCTTTCCATATATCTCTGCCCCTTCCCCACTTGCGCACTCTCTCTCTTTCTCTCTCAAAATCAATAAATAAACTTTAAAAGAGAGAGAGAGAGAGAGAGAGAGAGAGACTAGTGTAATAAATTATGTCAAAAAGTTGGACTGCCTAGAAGAAATAGATAAATTCTTAGAAACATACAATCTTCCAAGACTGAATCACAGAGAAATAGAAAATCTGAACAGACCAATTACTAAGTAATAAAACTGCACCAGTAACCAAAAGATCATAACAAAAGTCCAGGACCAGATGTCTTCAGGGAGAATTCTACCAAACATTTTTTTAAAAAGTTAATAGCTATCCTTCTTAAATTATTCCCCCCCCCCAAAAAAAAAAAACAGAAGGAAAAATAAAGCTTCCAAATTCATTCTACAAGGCCAGAATTACCCTGATCCCCCAAATCAGAAAAGACACTACAACAAAAAAAAGAAAATTACAGGTCATTATCTCTGCTGAACATAGATGCAAAAATTCTCAACACAATATTAGCAAACAATATTCAACAATACATCAAAAGCATCATTTACCACAATCAAGTGGGATTTATTCCAGGGATGCACAAATAGTCCAGTATACGCAAATATCAATGTTATATACCACATTAACAAATGAAGGATAAAAATCATTTGATCATATCAATAAATACAAAAAAGCATTTGACAAAATTCAACATCCATTTATGAAAAATACTCTCAATGAAGTGGGTATAGAAGAAACATACTCATATAATAAAGGCTATAAATCACAAAACCACAGCTAACATTGTACTCAATAGTGAAAAGCTGAAAGCTTTTCCTCTAAGATCAAAACTATAAGACACTGATGAAAGAAACTGAAGGTACAAACAAATGGAAACATATACCATGCTCATGGGTTGAAAGTATTAATAGTGTTAAAATGTCCATACTACAGAAGACACTCTTGTTCAATGCAATCTCTATCAAAATACCAATAGTATTTTTCACAGAACTAGAATAAAAAATTCTAAATTTTGTAAAAACAACAAAATATCCTAATATAAAATCTCTCTTGAGAAAGAGGAACAGATCTGGAAGTATAACAATCCAAGATTTCAAAATATACCGCAAAGCTATAGTAATCAAAACAGTATGGTACTGGCAAAATACCATTATAGAAATATTAGAATTTTTTTCTCTATGGTGTTGGTCTTCTTTTGCAATTATTTTTATTTATATTTTCAATATATGAAACTTATTGTCAAATTGGTTTCCATACAACACCCAGTGCTCATCCCAAAAGATGCTCTCTTCAATGCCCATCACCTACCCTACCCTCCCTCCCACCCCCCATCAAACCTCAGTTTGTTCTCAGTTTTTAAGAATCTCTTATGCTTTGGTTCTCTCCCACTCTAACCTCTTTTTTTTTTTTCCTTCCCATCCCTCCTGGTCTTCTGTTAAGTTTCTCAGGATCCACCTAAGAGTGAAAACATATGGTATCTGTCTTTCTATGTATGACTTATTTCACTTAGCATCACACTCTCCAGTTCCATTCACGTTGCTACAAAGGGCCATATTTCATTCTTTCTCATTGCCATGTAGTACTCCATTGTGTATATAAACCACAATTTCCTTATCTATTCATCAGTTGATGGACATTTAGGCTTTTTCCACAATTTGGCTATTGTTGAGAGTGCTGCTATAAATATTGGGGTACAAGTGCCCCTATGCATCAGTACTCCTGTATCCCTTGGGTGAATTCCTAGCAGTGCTACTGCTGGGTCATAGGGTAGGTCTATTTTTAATTTTTTGAGGAACCTCCACACTGTTTTCCAGAGCGGCTGCACCAATTTGCATTCCCACCAACAGTGCAAGAGGGTTCCTGTTTCTCCACATCCTCGCCAGCATCTATAGTCTCCTGATTTGTTCATTTTGGCCATTCTGACTGGCGTGAGGTGATATCTGAGTGTGGTTTTGATTTGTATTTCCCTGAGGAGGAGCGACGTTGAGCATCTTTTCATGTGCCTGTTGGCCATCCAGATGTCTTCTTTAGAGAAGTGTCTATTCATGTGTTCTGCCCATTTCTTCACTGGGTTATTTGTTTTTCGGGTGTGGAGTTTGGGGAGCTCTTTATAGATTTGGGATACTAGCCCTTTGTCCTATATATCATTTGCAAATATCTTTTCCCATTCCGTTGGTTGCCTTTTACTTTTGTTGGTTGTTCCCTTTGCTGTGCAGAAGCTTTTTATCTTCATGAGGTCCCAGTAGTTCATTTTTGCTTTTAATTCCCTTGCCTTTGGAGATGTGTCAAGAAAGAAATTGCTACGACTGAGGTCAGAGAGGTCTTTTCCTGCTTTCTCCTCTAGGGTTTTGATGGTTTCCTGTCTCACATTCAGGTCCTTTATCCATTTTGAGTTTATTTTTGTGAATGGTGTGAGACAGTGGTCTAGTTTCAACTTTCTGCATGTTGCTGTCCAGTTCTCCCAGCAGCGTTTGTTAAAGAGACTGTCTCTTTTCCATTGGATGTTCTTTCCTGCTTTGTCAAAGATTAGTTGGCCATATGTTTGTGGGTCTAGTTCTGGGGTTTCTATTCTATTCCATTGGTCTGTGTGTCTGTTTTAGGGCCAATACCATGCTGTCTTCATGATTACAGCTTTGTAGTAGAGGCTAAAGTCTGGGATTGTGATGCCTCCTGCTTTGGTCTTCTTCAAAATTACTTTGGCTATTCGGGGCCTTTTGTGGTTCCATATGAATTTTAGGATTGCTTGTTCTAGCTTCGAGAGGAATGCTGGTGCAATTTTGATTGGGATTGCATTGAACGTGTAGATAGCTTTGGGTAGTATTGACATTTTGACAATATTTATTCTTCCAATCCACGAGCACAGAATATTTTTCCATTTCTTTATATCTTCTTCAATTTTCTTCATAAGCTTTCTACACTTTACATACAGATCTTTTACATCTTTGGTTAGATTTATCCCTAGGTATTTTATGCTCCTTGGTACAATTGTGAATGGGATCAGTTTCTTTATTTGTCTTTCTGTTGCTTCATTATTAGTGTATAAGAATGCAACTGATTTCTGTACACTGATTTTGTATCCTGCAACTTTGCTAAATTCATGTATCAGTTCTAGCAGACTTCTGGTGGAGTCTATCAGATTTTCCTTGTATAATATCATGTCATCTGCAAAAAGTGAAAGCTTAATTTCATCTTTGCCAATTTTGATGCCTTTGATTTCCTTTTGTTGTCTGATTGCTGATGCTAGAACTTCCAACACTATGTTAAACAACATGTGAGTTTTCCAACACTATGTTAAACAACATATGTTAAACAACACTATGTTAAACAGCGGTGAGAGTGGACATCCCTGTCGTGTTCCTGATCTCAGGGAAAAAGCTCTCAGTTTTTCCCCATTGAGGATGATGTTAGCTGTGGGCTTTTCATAAATGGCTTTTATGATGTTTAAGTATGTTCCTTCTATCCCGACTTTCTCGAGGGTTTTTATTAAGAAACGTTGCTGAATTTTGTCAAATGCCTTTTCTGCATCGATTGACAGGATCATATGGTTCTTATCTTTTCTTTTATTAATGTGATGTATCATGTTGATTGATTTGCGAATGTTGAACCAGCCCTGCATCCCAGGAATGAATCCCACTTGATCATGGTGAATAATTCTTTTTATATGCCATTGAATTCGATTTGCTAGTATCTTATTGAGAATTTTTGCATCCATATTCATCAGGGATATTGGCCTGTAGTTCTCTTTTTTTAATGGGTCTCTCTCTGGTTTAGGAATCAAAGTAATACTGGCTTCATAGAATGAGTCTGGAAGTTTTCCTTCCCTTTCTATTTTTTGGAATAGCTTGAGAAGGATAGGTATTATCTCTGCTTTAAACGTCTGGTAGAACTCCCCTGGGAAGCCATCTGGTCCTGGACTCTTATATGTTGGGAGATTTTTGATAACTGATTCAATTTCTTCGCTCGTTATGGGTCTGTTCAAGCTTTCAATTTCCTCCCGATTGAGTTTTGGAAGCGTGTGGGTGTTTAGGAATTTGTCCATTTCTTCCAGGTTGTCCAGTTTTTTGGCATATAATTTTTCATGTATTCCCTGATAATTGCTTGTATCTCTGAGGGATTGGTTGTAATCATTCCATTTTCATTCATGATTTTATCTATTTGGGTCATCTCCCTTTTCTTTTTGAGAAGCCTGGCTAGAGGTTTATCAATTCTGTTTAGTTTTTAAAAAACCAACTCTTGGTTTCATTGATCTGCTCTACAGTTTTTTTAGATTCTATATTGTTTATTTCTGGTCTGATCTTTATTATTTCTCTTCTTCTGCTGGGTTTAGGCTGTCTTTGCTGTTCTGCTTCTATTTCCTTTAGGTGTGCTGTTAGATTTTGTATTTAGGATTTTTCTTGTTTCTTGAGATAGGCCTGGATTGCAATGTATTTTCCTCTCAGGACTGCCTTCGCTGCATCCCAAAGCGTTTGGATTATTGTATTTTCATTTTCGTTTATTTCCATATATTTTTTAATTTCTTCTCTAATTGCCTGGTTGACCCATTCATTCGTTAGTAGGGTGTTCTTTAACCTCCATGCTTTTGGAGGTTTTCCAGACTGTTTCCCATGGTTGATTTCAAGCTTCATAGATAGCATTGTGGTCTGAAAGTATGCATGGTATGATCTCAATTCTTGTATACTTATGAAGGGCTGTTTTGTGACCCAGTATGTGATCTATCTTGGAGAATGTTCCATGTGCACTCGAGAAGAAAGTATCTTCTGTTGCTTTGGGATGCAGAGTTCTAAATATATCTGTCAAGTCCATCTGATCCAATGTATCATTCAGGGCCCTTGTTTCTTTATTGACCGTGTGTCTAGATGATCTATCCATTGTTGTAAGTGGAGTATTAAAGTTCCCTGCAATTACCACATTCTTATCAATAAGGTTGCTTATGTTTGTGAGTAATTGTTTTATATATTTGGGGGCTCCGGTATTCAGCGCATAGACATTTATAATTGTTAGCTCTTCCTGATGGATAGACCCTGTAATTATTATATAATGCCCTTCTTCATCTCTTGTTATAGCCTTTAATTTAAAGTCTAGTTTGTCTGATATAAGTATGGCTACGCCAGCTTTCTTTTGGCTTCCAGTAGCATGATAAATAGTTCTCCATCCCCTCACTTTCAATCTGAAGGTGTCCTCAGGTCTAAAATGAGTCCCTTGCAGACAGCAAATAGATGGGCCTTGTTTTTTTATCCATTCTGATACCCTATGTCTTTTGGTTTGTGCAGTTAGTCCATTTACGTTGTGTTATTATAGAAAGATATGGGTTTAGAGTCATTGTGATGTCTGTAGGTTTCATGCTTGTAGCGATGTCTCTGGTACTTTGTCTCACAGGATCCCCCTTAGGATCTCTTGTAGGGCTGGTTTAGTGGTGACGAATTCCTTCAGTTTTTGTTTGTTTGGGAAGACCTTTATCTCTCCTATTCTAAATGACAGACTTGCTGGATAAAGGATTCTCGGCTGCATAATTTTTCTGTTCATCACATTGAAGATTTCCTGCCATTCTTTTCTGGCCTGCCAAGTTTCAGTAGAGAGATTCATCACGAGTCTTACCGGTCTCATGTTATATGTTAGAGCACGTTTATCCCCAGCTGCTTTCAGAATTTTCCCTCTCTCTTCCTCCTCTGGAATACCAATTATGCATAGATTACTTCTCTTTAGTGCATCACTTAGTTCTCTAATTTTCCCCTCATACTCCTGGATTTTTTTATCTCTCTTTTTCTCAGCTTTCTCTTTTTCCATAATTTTATCTTCTAGTTCACCTATTCTTTCCTCTGCCTCTTCAGTCCAAGCCGTGGTTGTTTCCATTTTATTTTGCAGCTCGTTTATAGCATTTTTTAGCTCCTCCTGACTGTTCCTTAGTCTCTTGATCTCTGTAGCAATAGATTCTGTGCTGTCCTCTATACTGTTTTCAAGCCCAGCGACTAATTTTATGACTATTATTCTAAATTCACTTTCTGTTATATTGTTTAAATCATTTTTGATCAGTTTGTTAGCTGTTGTTATTTCCTGCAGGGCACTTCCCCTGTGCTGTCTTGATTAACTTGCGATGGTGGGCGGGGCTGCAGTCAGACCTGATGTCTGCCCCCAGCCCACCGCTGGGGCCACAGTCAGACTGGTGTGTACTTTATCTTCCCCTCTCCTAGGGGCGGGATTCACTGTGGGGTGGTGTGGCCCATCTGGGCTACTTGCACACTGCCAGGCTTGTGGTGCTGGGGGTCTGGCGTATTAGCTGGGGTGGGTAGGCAAGGTGCACAGGGGTGGGAGGGGCAGGCTCAGCTCACTTATCCTTCGGTGATCTGCTTCGGGAGGGGTCCTGCAGCACCGGGAGTGAGTCAGACCCACCGCCGGAGGGATGGATCCGCAGAAGCACAGTGTTGGGTGTTTGCGTGGTGCAAGCAAGTTCCTTGGCAGGAACCGGTTCCCTTTGGGATTTTGGCTGGGGGATGGGTGAGGGAGATGGCACTGGCAAGTGCCTTTGTTCCCCGCCAAGTTGAGCTCTGTTGTCCAGGGCTCAACAACTCTCCCTCCCACTGTCCTCCAGCCTTCCCGCTCTCTGAGCAGAGCTGTTAACTTACAACCTTCCAGATGTTAAGTCCTGCTTGCTGTCTGAACACACTCCTCCCGGCCCCTTAGCTTTTGCCAGCCAGACCCGGGGTCTCCGCTTGACCGGCGGGCTGCCCCTCTGCCCAGCTCCCTCCCGCCAGTCCGTGTAGCGGGCACCGCCTCTCTGCCCTTCCTACCCTTTTCTGTGGGCCTCTTGTCTGCACTTGGCTCCAGAGACTCTGTTCTGCTAGTCTTCTGGCGGTTTTCTGGGTTATTTAGGCAGGTGTAGGTGGAATCTAAGTGATGAGCAGAACACGTGGTGAGCCCAGCATTCTCCTATGCCGCCATCTTCCCTGTTCCTTCTTTTCTATTAGAAATTGTTAATTAGAAATTAAAATTAGAAATATTAGAAATTCTAATTAGAAATTAGAAATAGAAATATTAGAAATAACCCCATGTCTATATGGTCAATTAATCTATGACAAAGAAGGCAAGACTGTATAATGGGGAAAAGACAGTCTCTTCAACAAATGGTACTGGAAAAACTGGATGGCTATATGCAAAAGAATGAAACTGGACTTCTTTCTTACACCATACACAAAAATAAATTCAAAATGGAATAAAGACCTAAATGTAAGACATGAAGAAAGCATGGGCAGTAAACTCACAGACATTGGCGTTAGCAATATTTTTATGGATAGATATCCTCAGGCAGGAGAAACAAAAGCAAAATTAAACTATCAGGACTACACAAAATATATACAGAATTTATACAACTCAACACCAAAAAAACTACAAATAATCTGATTCAAAATGGGCAGAGGACATGGATAAACACTTTTCCAAATTAGACATACTGATGGCCAAGAGACACATGGAAAGATGTTCAACATCACTAATCATCAGGGAAAAGAAATCAAAACCACCATGAGATAGCAACTCACACCAGTTAGAATGGCTAAAATCAAAAATACAAGAAATAACAATTGTTGTAGAGGATGTGGAGAAAAAGGAACACTCACGCACCAGTGGCGGGAACACAAGTTGGTGCAGCCACTGTGGAAGACAGTGTGACGGTTCCTCAAAAAAATTAAAAATAGATTCACCATATAATCCAATAATTCCACTAGGGGGTATTTACCCAAAGATGAAAAAAAAGATATATGCACCCCTATGCTTATTGCACATTATTTACAATAGCCAACATATGGAAGTGGTCCGAGTGTCCATCGCTAGATGAGTGGATAAAGAAGAGGTGAGATAGGTATGTGTGTGTGTGTATATATATATATATATATATATATATATATATGTGTGTGTGTGTGTGTGTGTGTGTGTGTGTGTGTGACACACACACAATAGAATATTATTCAGCCACATAAAATAATGAAATCTTGTCAACTGCAACAACATGGACGGAGCTAGAAAGTATAACACTAAGTGAAGTAAGTCAGAGAAAGACAAATACTACATGATTTCACTCATGTGGAATGTACAAAACAAAGAAAAAATAAAACAAAACAAAACAAACAACAACAACAACAACAAAAAACCAGACTCTTAAATATAAAGAACAAACTGATGCTTACCAGGTCAGGGAATGGATGAAGTAGGTGAAAGGGATTAGAAGTAAACTTATCATGATGAGCACTGAGTAATGTTCAGAATTATTAAATCACTGTATTGTAAACCTGAAAGTAATATAACTCTGTATGTTAATTATATTTGAATTAAAAACTCAAATAACTCCCTTAAAAGGCCAAATATAAGTTAAAAGACAAGATGGAAAGTGAAATAAATAAAAATCAAAAAATAAAAAATATATTGACAAGAAATGTATGTGTATTACAAAGATCCACAGCTTAATAGAGAAAAATGCACAGCAGTTGCATATCCGACAATTAAGAGACTATTAAATAAATAATAATTTACTTTGAAATAAAATGCTTTCCAGCCGCAAAGAACAATGTCCTGGAGATGTATTTACCAACATGGAAACACTTTTAATTAAATACACACACACACACACACACACACACACACAGAATTCATATAATTCAATGGCAGAAAAACAAATAATCCAATTAGAAAATGGTCAGAGGACCTGAACAGATATTTTTCCAAAGACATACTAATCTCCAAGAAACACATGGAAAGATGCTCAACAACATTGATCGTCAGAGATATGAAATTCCAAACCACAATAAAGTATCACTCCACCCCAGTCAGAATGGTTAGTATCAAAAAGACAAGAAATAACAAGTGTTGGCAGGATATGGAGAAAAGGGAACCGTAATACACTGTTTTGGGAATGTATATTGGTGCAGCCACTCTGGAAAACAGTATGAAGTTTCCTCAAAAAACTAAAACTAAAAGAACCATAATGTCCAGAATTCTACTTCTGGGTATTTACCCAGGACAATGAAAACACTAATCTGAAAAGATATGTGCACCCCTATATTTACTGCAGCATTATTTACAATAGACAAAATCTAGAAGCAAGCTAAGTGAGCACTGACAGATAGAGATGTGGTATGTATACACAATCGAATATTAGCCATAAAAAGTAATGAGATCTTGCCTTTTGCAAGAGGATAAGGAGAAATAAGTCATACAGGAAAGACAAATGCCGTATTATTTCACTTATATGTAGAATCTAAAAGAGAAAACAGAAAAACAAATAACAACAACAACAGACTCATAAAAATCAAACTGGGAGTTGCCACAGGATTGGGGGGGCGGGGGATGGGCAAATAGGTGAAGGGGATTAGGAGGTACAAACTTCCAGTTAATAAAATAAGTGATGAGAATGAAAAGCACAGCATAGGAAATATAGTCAGTAATACAGTAATCATTTCATGTGATAACAGATGGTAACTACACTTACATTGTGTAATTTTTATAATTGTCAAATCACTATGCTATGAAACTAACGTAATATTGTATGTCAATTATGCTCAATTAAAAATTTGAAAAAGTAATTACCAAAATAAACCAAACATACAAAAAAAAAAAACCCAAAAGTGAAAGTTTAGGCAGTGCTTTGTCAGGCAGGCAGTTTCTAGCAAACTAGAGTAGAATTTAACTTTTTAGTACATGATATATTTTTTACCATTACTGGTGATGTTAACTGTCACCATTTGGTTAAGCTGGTGATCTACCAAGTTTCTCCGCCATAAATTTATTTTGCTTTC
This sequence comes from Panthera onca, assembly GCF_046562875.1. Taxonomy (NCBI): domain Eukaryota; kingdom Metazoa; phylum Chordata; class Mammalia; order Carnivora; family Felidae; genus Panthera; species Panthera onca. Next base: position 5,649,898 of record NC_138345.1, on the reverse strand, counting down.
TCCTCTATTTATTATATTTATCTTTACTTGTTGATGCATTTATTTTTATCTGTATGTACTTCTTGGATTCTTATTTCACTTTATGGATGATAAATCTTTACTGTAATAATTTTTACTGATGTTCAAATTGCCCCAAACTTGATACATGGGGGTTTCTTCAGGCTGGCTTCTGTTTTCTTTCCACCTGCCCACATCATTCTCTAAGCATTTCCCTACTTTCTGGTAAGTAAGATAGTTCAGGTTCATCCTACACTCTCCCTGTTCTAGACCAAGAATCAACCATTTCTCCAAAGAGCACTGTTTTTTCTAGTAAAAAATGGTACCCGGAAACCAAGATCTGGGAACCATATACGTCGTTACTGTGGTGTCATTGAATTTCTCAGAACAGACTTAGGAAGCAGGTACAATGAATAAATGTGTCTGCAAATATATATTTCAATATCTACCGATGTATTTGTCTACATCTATATATTAAAACCCATGAGTTCAAGATACTTCCCAACTTCAGCCCAACACCATAGCATTCGTGCTCTTTCCCCCTTTTCATATTTGTAACTCCTTCTCCAACAGTGAAAAATCTTTTTCCTTTTATCTGCAACATATTTACTTCTACCCACAATCCCAGAATATATATATGTAAAGGGGCTTTATCTTGCCTCCGTGTTAAAAAGACTACTAGCTGTAATCCATTACTTAGAGTTCTCTGTATCTTTAGCCTCAGAACATATATAGTTCATGCAATTGGTTTTTAACCTCATCTTCCATCTGTTTGGCACAAGTATATTTAAAACATAATTGATTTTTTATATTGACTTTGTATCCTGCTACTTAATTTACATCCAGTTTCGGGAGTTTTTTTTATAGATTTCTTAGGGTTTTCTGTTGAAACAACATGTTATGTGCGAATGATGACAATTTTACTTCTTTCTCTGCAACTTGATTCTCTCTGCTTGTTTCCTCTTGCTTAACAGCACGCTGGCTATGGCCTCCAGGATGATGTTGAATACAAGTGGTGAGTGCAAGCATCCCCTCCTTGTTCCCGGTTTTAGTGGGACCAAGGTTAATATTTTACCATTAAGGATGATGTTAGCAATAGAATTTTTGTAGATGTCCTTTGTCAGGGTGATGAATTTTCCTTCTAATCCCGGTTTTCGAGATTGTTCTTTCGGAAACTGGATTTTAACTTTGCCCAGTGCTCTTACCGCATCTGATGAAACGATTGTGTACTTTTCCTTTCCTTTAGCCTTAATGTGGTGAATAACATGATTGATTCTCAAACATTTAACCAACTCTGTACTCCTTGAATAAAGCCCACTTGGTCATTACAGATTCTCTGTTTATATACTGCTGAAGATATTTTTATAAATTCTCGCACAAGATGCTCAAGGTTTTTCCTGTCCTTCCCCACTCTCTCCCCATGTATCAGTTTTCTGTGACTACAGTAACAAATTACCACACACTGGGTGGCTTAAAACAGCAGCTATTTCTTCTCTAGAAATCCTGGAGGCCGAGCGTGAAGTCGGTTTCACTGAGTCAAAGTCAAGGTACCAGCAGAGCGATGCTCCCTCTGGAGACTCCAGGGAAGGCTCTGCTCCTTGCCTCTGCCGGCTTCTGTGGTTGGGTCACTGGAGTCTCTGCCTCCATGGCCACACCGCTCTCTTCCCTTCCGTTTGTGTGCAGTCTCCCTCCGCCTCCCTCTTACAAGGATACATGTGATTGTCTGGGGACCGGCTGGACAACCCAGGATAAATCTACCGTGTCAGGATACTTGCATTCATCACACCTGCAAAGGCTCTTTTTATGCCATATTCACCGTTCCAAGGATGAAACTCTGATGTCTTTTGGGGGCCGTTTAGCCCACCACATGTACTTTAAAACTTTTTCCCCTTAGCATTAGTTACTCTATTGTCTTCTAGCTCATCTTATTTCTGCTGAGAAGCCAGCTGTTATTATTATTGTTTTTCCCATACCTAATCTGTTTGGAGTTGGTTTTGGGTGTTTGGTTGTTTTGTTTTGTTTGGCTACATTTACGATGTTCTCTTTATCTTTGGATTTCAGCAATATTACCTGTGCCTTCGCACAGTTTCTTTTGCATTTATCCTGCTTGGGGTTTGTTGAGTTTCTTCAATCCATAATTTGATATTTTTCACCATTTGGGGAAAGCCGTTCAGTATCTCTTTAAGTACCGTTTGCCTCATTTGCGTGTGGTTTCCTCACTATAATGCTATTACCATGAAAGTCTCATTATCTGGGCAGTCACCAGTGGGCAAAGACGACTTTGGCAGGTATCTCTGATCAGATTCTTTGTGTTCTTGTTCACTTTCATTCTTGTGCTTGGAAGCAGATAAGCCATTCTACCTTCAGCCTGTTTTCCATCATTGCTTTACATCTCTCCTCAATTTCTGGTATTAGCATTTTGGTACCTTTTCTTATTCCCCTGCAATTCCCCATCTGAATTCTCCCTCAGATCAATACTTCCGGGATGCAGTGCCTACATCAAGTCTGCATGTTACAAACATCATCTGCTCACTGAAAGCTTACCTTTTAAATTTGGTCCCTTTCGTTCAGAAAGATCTTTCACTTTAATTTAGTCAAATTTACCAGTCTTTTCCTGATCCTTAGGGCTGATGAATAATGATTTGCTCCCATATTTCCTTGCAAGGACTCAAAATGTTTTCCAACTGGAATTTACTTTGTGTGTGATATAAGTAGTGATATAATTTTCTTTTTTTTTTTTTTAAATCAGATAACCAATTGGATCAGAATGTGCTGAACAGAAGATCCTTTCCCTACTGCTTCATAATACGATTCTATCATTTATCAAGCCTCCGTACCTATATCGGTCCGTCCTGGCTCTCTACTTTGTTGTTCCCTTCTTTCTCTCTCTCTGATCTGAACCAATACCATACTTCTCTAAACATGTCTCAATGTCTAGTTTTACAAATATCATCCCTTTTCCTATCCTGTTCCTTTTTTAAAAAATGTATATCCTTGGCCTGTATATGTAGAAGCATTTAGGGATTAATTTGTCAAATGTCATTTTTTATAACATCCTACAGTTTTACTATAATGGAATTTATGGATTATATGGAAAGAAACACCATCTTTATGGGTTTCCCATCCACAATTATCGTTTTCTGTTGTTTCATTTGTCATAGTCTTGTTCTTGTCAACCAGTAACATTTTATATTTTTCCCACAAGTATCTCCTACATCTTTCATTGAATTTATTATTAGGTACCTTTCAATTATTATAAATAGTGTCTTTTCTTTCTTATACATTATATAAATGATTATTGCTAACCTATAGAAAAGCTATTGATATTTATATATTAAGCTTGGGTCCAGAAATCTTGCTAATGTTTCTTATTAGTTCAAACAGTTTTCTGTAGTTTTTTTAAATTTCCTACATAAGTAACACTAGTATCTCAAAATAATGACTTCGTTACTATCTTTTTCTTCTAACTCTTGTACATTTTTCTTCTTTGCCTTATTTTTCAACATAGGTTAGCACTTCTGGAATGATATTTAATAATGGTATGATAAAGGCTTTGTGTTTCTAAATTTAATAGAAATTATTTTAGAATTTCATCATCAAATATGATGTTTGCTGTAAGTGTTTATTGGATTAATGAAATTCCTTTCTACTCTTGTTTACTGAGAATTTGCTTGTTTTATCATGAATGCTGGATTTCATTGAAAACTTTCTTTGCATTCATTATGTTGATCATATGGCTTTTCTCCTTTAATCTGTCAGTGAGGAAGAGAACATTGTAAATTTTTCTGAAAGGGAACCATCATCACATTTCTGGGAAAAATGTGGATTGGTCAAAATGTATAATTTAACATAATGCAAACTTGATTTGCTAATTTTTCGTCTCTAAATTGACTAGTAAGATTATTATGTAGTATTATCATATTTTGTAGGTCTGGTTTTAAATAAATGTTACATTAGCTTCCTAAAATGAATATCATTTGCTTTTCCTAGTTTCTGAAAAAGCATTAAGATAGGGACTTATGTTCCTTGAAGGCTTGGAAACTATCTAGACATTTGTCTAACAGGTCAAATACCCTCATGGGATGAATACATAATTGCTGTATCTAGGGAAGTTAATTTTATTAACTTACATCTTTTAGAAAATGTTTTATCTAACTTGTGTCTTTAACGTCACAGTTATGAAATTTTCAAAGCACTCTGCACTCCTTCAGGATATTGGAGCTAAAGTCACTCCACGTGAGACAGAGGAGTATGGCCTGTTTCCCTGCCTGGACCCCGTGTCTGAATGAGGTTTCTCAGCTCATGAAAATAAATTAAAACTGTGGAACTCTCCATGGGGAACATTATTTTCCTGGGGCACAGGACGCCCTACTGGACTACCACGGGATAGACACCCACATGGTAAAGTTCTCCGCCATTTAAGAAAGTATTTTCTGCCACTTACCAACCCACCATCACTTCTCTCTGCTTTCACTGCTTCTGTCTGGATCCACTAATGTCCACTGCATCCTTTCTGCTTTTTCCTCCATTTTCCTTTTTACTTCTTTCATTTGTTTATAATCTTTCTAGGGAAAGAATGGCCTTTCAGAGTTATCAACCAGGCACACTTCTTTCCTCAATAGTGAACCGACTAATCCCAGCCTATGGAGTATACTTTTTCAGTTACTATTTTCCCAATCGATTCATTTTTCCCAGATCCTGAGAGAATTTCCTATAGTGCATAAAAAAAGGAGATCTGGATTGTTTTTAATGTCTCTTTTTTACCCTTCTTCTTTTTGAGGAAACGGAGGCAGAATGCTCGAAACTGAAAGGAATGTAGAAAAGCAAGGATAATAGGGCTGAGTTAGTTCATTTAAAAATCTGAGATATCCAGAGGAACTTTAAAAGCCAAGATTTAACCAGAAGTTAACTGGTGTTTGTTTTGTTGGAGACTTGTACATTTTGTTGATCAACTTGGACAAAGTTATCTTATTAAAGAAACACTGGGCCCCTGGGTGGCTCAGTTGGTTAAGCATCCGACATTGGCTCAGGTCACGATCTCACGGTTCGTGAGTTCAAGCCCCGCATCGGGCTCTGTGCCGACAGCTCAGAGCCTGGAGCCTGCTTTGGATTCTGTGTCTCCCCCCCTTCTCTCTCTGCCCCTCCCTGGCTCTCACCGTCTCTCTCTCTCTCTCTCTCTCAAAAATAAATAAACATTAAAAAAAATTTTAAAGAAAGACTAATTTGTTTTCAAAGAAATGGATGCTATTTGGTTTTCCAGATTTACAGTCCTTCACAAATCAATCCAGAGACCTGAGTCATCTTCTTTACGATGGTGAGCTACCTGGTAGCTCCAACTTATTTCAAACTGGAATCATGGGAATGCCAGAAGGTATTCTTGGCCATATGTACAGAAAACAATTTCTTTTACCATATTGAAACTAAGTCGTGTATAAAAAAATTTTAAGGGCAAGTAAATTGGTCCTGTTTTTATAACTCTTTTTTTTTTTTTAACATTTATTTATTTTTGAGAGAGACAAAGTGCGAGCGGGGGACAGACAGAGAGGGAAGGAGACACAGAATCCGGAGCAGGCTCTGGGCTCCGAGCCGTCAGCACGGAGCCCCACGCGGGGCTTGAACTCATGAACCGTGAGATTGTGACCTGAGCCAGAGTCGGACGCTTCACCGACTGAGCCCCCCAGGCACCCCAAGCTGTTTCTATCATTCTAATCTATCCGTGCGTCTAAGCTTCCCCAAACTCCTTTCCTGCCCATCTACATCACAAACACGACACACGTACATTTACACACTTGTTTATGCACATACAGAGAGACATAAATTCCTACCCATTAACCTAGCATTTGAATTGTTTCTAGGTCTAGGAAACCTAGATGCATGAGGGCAGGGCTGGGTCTGACCTGGAGGCAGCTGAAAAGGCTTTACTGAATAATCCTCACAAACACAAATCCTGGAGTGCATAAATAATCTGGAAAACTGCCATGACAGCCATCAGGTGAATAGTCAAAGAGAAGCGCTCCAGATGCAAAATATAGGGAACAAGGAAGAAATTATGAGGGGTGGCTAGTATTGTAATGAGAAAGAGACCATCCAGAATGCCAAGAATATGCCAAGATACCCAGCAACTCACATTATACCCCACAAGGGCCAACTTGTAGAAACTAATCTTCAGGAGACTGCAGAGCAAAGAATATTATCAGAGACAAAGAGGGTCATTTCATAATGATAAAGATGTCAGTTTATCAGTAGGACTTAATAATTCTAAATATGTATGCACCTCATTACAAGTCTCAAAATACACTAAGTGAACTATGATAAAACCTCAAGGAGAAAGACAAATCTGCAATTTTCATTAGAGGCTTCAACACATTGCTGACAGGGTATGATGCTGGGGTTTTTAGTGATCATTACCCTAGACTCAATATGCAAATCCAAAGCAGAGTTGAGAAAATGAGGCCTAAAAACATTGCTTGCGCCTCTGGATTGATCTGCACGTGAATGTCCAATCCTGACCTTTCAAGTTAGGAAAAGCAATAAATCTCCCTTTCATTTAAGTTAGTTTGAGTTGGGTTTTGGTCCCTTGAAAATGGAAAAGTCATGATTAGTGTAACATGCAGAGTTCATTACCTTTCTATCACCTCTAGGACCTATCCACTTCATCCTCCACAATTTTTCTGTGCTCCCCCCCGACTTCATATCTCACACACACACACACACACACACACTCACTCACATTCAAAAAAATCTTTTCTTCAGCTTCCCAAACATCCCACATGTTTTCTTATTTCCAGTCCCCGTGATATTGTCTGAGTGTTTGTGTCCTCCAAAAATTCATATGTTGAATCCTAAGCCCCAAAGTGATGGCATTTGGAGGTGGGGCTCCTGGAAGGTTATTGGGCCACAGGTAAAGAGCCCTCAGGAATGGGATCAATGCCTTTATAAAAGCAGCCTGGAAAAGATCCTACATGCCATCTGCCATGCAAGGTTATAGCAAGAAGTCCATGATTTTGGAGGTCCCGGCTGCCAGAATGGTGAGAAATGTATGTCTATTGTTTATGAGTCACTCAATATGCAGTGTTCTGTTAATAGCAGTCCGAAAGGACTACGACACCTTGACACAAGCTTGCCTGGAGAGCTCCACCCATTCACCTGGACTTCTGATCCTCCTTCTGATTTCTGATAAGGGACACCTCAGCCAGATGCCTTTTATGCCTTTCCTTACCCCCCTCATGCATCTCTTCCTCCCCTGCACTGTGCACTCACCCTCATGATGGCATTCAAATTTGCTTATTACTTCCTTCGCTGAAAGCTCAGCCAGAAATAGAATTGTCTTATTTACCTTACATCACCAGTCAATAACAGAATGCCTCATCTACAGTAGGCCCACAGTGATGAGTAACTGAATGAATGAATGTATGAATGAACTGATGAGTTACTAAATCCTTTAGAGTGATCTATGAGGCTCTAAAGCTCTTTTTGCAGTTATTAAATGAAGAAAATGGTGTCTGTGTTTCTTAAACTTAGTTCGTTGATCTTTCAAAGGGCCTTTACCCTCCAGACAACAAAAGTTACACCGTGGTAGGTTCCTGAGGATATGGGGGGATAGGAATATCCTGAGCTCACTGTGTCCCGTGGGCAACAATATCTAACTAACTCTGAAAAATGACCTGGACACAGGTAGAAAAATCTTCTACAGCTATTCCTAGGAAGAAAGAAGACCACATCCAAAAAGGTAGTAGGGATAAAGACACAGTTGGGAACCAAACCCCCAGGACACCTGACCGTAAGTGGGAGGGACATCACAAGCACAGAGGGGCAAGGGTATGAGACCCCTTACTGGACATGCCTGACCTGGGACCTGCACTGGAAAGACGAGTCCCCATTACACCTGGATTTGAAAATCAGTGGGGCTTACCCCCAGGCGAGCAGGAGAGCAGGAGAGCTATAGGAAACGGAGTCCCTGCCCTTAAAGAGCCAGCAAGCTAAATAACTCTACCCTGGACACAGCCCAGAAGCAGCAGTTTGGAAAACACCTGAGGCATATGTGAAAGGGATTTACTGACTAATCTTAGAACATGTGAGTATGCCAGAGGGGCAGGGATCTGCAGATTTCTCCAAGAACAAAAGTACTGGGAGGCATCATTTTTCTTGCCCTCTCCCAGCCTAGATAGCCAGACCCATAAAGAGCCAGTTCTAGAACTCTCCATCTACGTTGCTAGCACTGCAAGCTCCATCCCAGCACTCCCCTGCAGACCCGGCCCACCCAAGCCATCCACCTTAGCAGGTGTCCCTTTGAAGGAGATCCTGCCCTGCTACACCCAGCAGGCAGCCCTGGCCAGAGCTGATGCCACCCCAAAGTGACTCTGCCCTGGGGAGGCGAGAGACAACCCCATACACCAGCAGACCCAAAGTCCCTGTAGCTGCGCCTCTTACTCAGCTGCACAGAGAGCATGCCTGGCCATACGGTGTGCCTGCACCTGGGGGAGAGGCTAACTGCAGACAGCCGGGCTGAGTGCTGGCCCAACCAACCAACAATCCCCTAGCAGCTGCAGCTGGGCCCCTCAACAGCACAGGAACCACACCTGGCCCGGCGTGCCCACAGCAAGCAAAGTAGGCCACTGCAGCCAGCTGAGCTGAAGGCTAGCCCCACCATCAGCATGTCCACAGCAATCACGGCCCAGCCATAAGAGGAGGGCACATGCAGCCCACTAGGAACACTCTAGGAGGTTCTGGTAACCAGGGAGGGGGTTGCACTACAGAGAAAATCAGGACCTCTTCTAATCAAGGCCACTACTTCCAAGGCCAGAGACAGAGCTGACCTATCCAATACAAAGAAATGAACACAGAATCGAGCAAAATGAGGAAACAGAGGGATACGTCCCAAGTGAGGGAACAAGACATAATCACAGAAAAGGCTAAATAAAACAGACATAAGCAATATGCCTGATAAAAAGTTCAAAGTAATGGTATAAAAATACTGGACTTGAGAAAAGAGTTGATGAACTTGGAATTTCAGCAACCACATAGAAAACATAAAGAGAACTGAAGAATACAATAATGGAAATACAAAAATACACTAGAGGGAATCAATAGCAGATTAAAGGATGCAGAAGAACGAATAAGTGATCTGGAAGACAGGGACGTGAATGAAACCACACTGAGCAGCAAAAAGGAAAAAGAATAAAAAATGAAAACAGATTAGGGGAACTCTATGACATCATCAAGCATTTGCATTATACGGGACCCAGGGAAGAAAGGAGAGAAGGGGGCAAAAAAAAAAATTTTGTTTGAAGAAACAACACCTGAAAACTGCCCTAATCTGGGGAAGGAAATGGACATCTGGTCCAGGGAACACATAGAGCCTCCAAAAGGATGAATCCAAGGCGGTCCACGCCATGACACATAATAATTAAAATGGCAAAAAGGAATAAGAAGGGAATCTTAAAAGTAAGAGAAGAAAACAGTTATATACAGGGAAACCCCATCAGGCTATCAGCTGATTTTTCATCAGAAACTTTGCAGGCCCCAGGCAGTGACGTGATACAAAGTACAGAAAGGAAGAAACCTAAAACCAAGAATGCTGTATCCAACAAGATTATCATTCAGGACTGAAGGGAAGATAAAGAGTTTCCCAGACAAACAAAAGCTAAAGGAGTTCATCACTACTAAACCACCCTCCCAAGAAACATGAAAGGGACTTAAGTAGAAAATAAAAGGTCATAACTAGAAATAACACAATTGTTGAAGGAAAAAAAATTCATAGGGAAAAGCAAACACACATAAAAGTAGTAGATTAATCATGTATGCTACCAGAATGAAAACTAAAAATACAAAAGTAGTATATCTACAAAAATTAGTGAAGGGATACACAAAATGTTTAAATGTAAAAATATGACATCATATACGTAAACATGGGGAGCGGAGTACAAATGTAGTGTTTTTAGAATGTATTTGAACTTAAGTGACCATCAACTTAATATAGACTGCTCTACACTTACAAGGTTATATATGAACCCAATAGGAACCACCAATCTAAAGCCTGTAATAGATATACATAAAATGAGAAAGTAGTCCAAACATAACACTAAAGAAAGCCATCAAACCACAAGGGAAGAGAGTAAGAAGAAAGGAACAGAGAGGATCTACCAAAACAACCAGGAAACAATTAACAAAAAGGCAATAAGTACATACTTATAAATAATTACTTTAAATGTAAATGGAATAAGTGCCCCAAAAGACATAGAGTGACTGAACAGATTAAAAACCAAGATTCATCTTGGGGCGCCTAGGTGGCTCAGTCAGTTAAGTGTCTGACTCCAGCTCAGGTCATGATCCCACGGTTCGTGGGTTCAAGCCCCACATCAGGCTCTGTGCTGACAGCTCAGAGCCTGGAGCCTGCTTCAGATTCTCTGTCTCCCTCTCTCTCTGCCCCTCCCCCGTTTGTGCTCCATATCTCTCTCTCTCTCTCTCTCTCTCTCTCTCTCTCTCTCTCTCTCTCTCTCTCTCTCAAAAATAAACATTAAAAAAATTCTTAAAAAAAAAAAACAAACCAAGATTCATCTTTAGGCCACCTACAATAGACTCACTTCACACCTAAAGACAAAGACAGACTCAAAGTGATGAAACAGAAAAATATATTCCATGCAAATGGAAGTGAAAAAAGTAGTAGTGGTGATACTTATATCAGACAAAATGGACTTTGAAACAAAGACTGTAGCAAGAGACAAGGGAGGGAATTACATAATGATTGAAGGGACCAATCCAATAAGAGGATACAGCAATTATAAATCTCTATGCACCTAATATAAGAGCACATAAATACATAAAGCAGATATTAACAGACATAAAGGGAAAAACTGACAATAATAATTGACAACAATAGTTGAGAACTCTAATACCCCATTTACATCAATGAGGATAAACACCCAAACAGAAAATCAACAAGGAAACAATGGCTTTGAATATCACATTAGACCAGATGGGCTTAACAGATAGAATACAGAACATTCCATCCAAAACCAGCAGAATACACATTATTTTCAAATGCACGTTGAACATTCTCCAGTATAGACCGTAGGTTAGGACACAAAACAAGTCTCAATAAATTTAAAAAAACTGAAATCGTATTAAGCATCTTCTTTACCACAATGGCATGAGACTAAAAATCAATTAAAAGAAAAATACTGGAACACAAATACTTAGAGACTAAACAACATGCTATTAAACAACCAACGGGTCAATGAATAAGTCAAAGAGGAAATAAAAATAAATAAATAAATAAATAAATAAATAAATAAATAAACAAACAAATAGAAACACAGTCCAACATCTTTGAGACACAAATTGGTTCTAAAAGGGAAGCTTAGAGGGAGCAGTACAGGCTTACCTCAATAAACAAGAGAAATTTCAACTAAAAATTCTAACCTTACACTTCAAGAAACTAGGAAAAAAAGAACCAAAAAGGCCAAAGTTAGTACAAGGAAGGGAATAATACAAATTAGGAAGGAAATAAATGAATAAGAGATTAAAGAAATAACAGAACAGATTAATGAAACCAAAACCTAGTTCTTTGAAAAGCAAAATTGAGAGATCTCTAACCAGGTTTATCAAGAAAAAAAAGAGAGAAAACTCAAATAAATAACATCAAAAATGAAGGAGGAAAAATAACAAACAATACCTTTGAAATACAAGGAATTATAGGAGAATGGTATGAAAGATTATATGTCAACAAAGTGGACAACCTAGAAGAAATGGATAATAAATTCCTAGAAACATAACATCTCCCAAAACTAAATCAGGAAGAAAAGGAAATTTTGAACAGATGGATTACTAGTATCAAAATTGAATCTCTAATCAAAAAAACCTCCCAACACCCAAAGTCCAGGATCAGATGGCTTCACAGGTGAATTCCAACAAACATTTAAAGAAGTTAATACCTAACCTTCTCAAACTGTTCCCAAACAATAAAAGAGAAAGGAAAACCTCCAAATTCATTTCATGAGCCCAGTATCACCCTGATACCAAAACCAACAAAAGGCACTTAAAAAAAGAAAACTAAAGGCCAATATGCCTGATGAACACAGATTTAAAAATCCTCAAGAAAAGTATTACCAAACCGGGGTGCCTGGATGGCTAAGTTGGTTGAGCATCTGACTCTTGATTTCAGCTCGTGTCATGATCCCAAGGTCATGGGCATGAGCCCCACATCAGGCTCTGTGCTCAGCATGGAGCCTGCTTAAGATTCTCCCTCTCTCCCTCTGCCCCTCTCCCCACTCATGTGTGATCCCTCTCTCTCTAATATATACACACACACACGCACACACACATGCACACACACAAAATTCAACAATACACTAAGAGCATCACTCACCACAATCAAGTGGGATTTATTTCAGGGATGCAAGGGTGGTTCAATATTCACAAATAAATCAATGTGACACATGGCACTAACAAAGTTAGGGTAAAACCATATGATCATCTAATTAGATGCAGAAAAAGCGTATGAGAAAATACAATACCCATTCATGATAAAAACTCTCCAAAAAAGTAGGTTTAGAAAGAACATACCTCAACATAATAGAGACCATATATGACAAACCCACAGCTGAGATCATACTAAATGGTGAAAAACTAAGAGCTTTTCCTCTAGAATCAGGAACAAGACAAGGACGTCCACTTTCATTCGACATAGTACTGGGGGTCCTAGATGCACCAGTAAGACAAGAAAAAGATACAAAAGGCATCCACTGGAAGAAGTGAAACTGCCACTATTTGCACATGACATGATGCTATTTACAGAAAGCCCTAAAGAGTCCACCAAAAAACAACTAGAACTAATAAATGAATTCAGTGACCAAGAAGGATACAAAATTAATATACGGAAATCGTGTTCCTTTGGCTCGTCACTGACATGTCAGCACTGCAGCAAATATGTCCAGCAAGCTTCTTCATCAGCACCCAGTACATGTGTCTGGGGTGGCCACCTCCTCTGCCACCAGCTCTCAGCCTGTCTGGGGAGCTGCCTTCCAGGCTCTTGGTTCTTGGTTCCCTGTCTGCACCCCCTCTTGCTGTTGAGGTAGTGGATGCTTCCTGCACCTCACATTCCTACGTTACCGAGAGCCCAGCTTTACCTCTTTCTAACATTCTTTTACTCAGTAATGACTTTTTTGTATTAAATTTTCCTGTCCGCATACAGGGGAAAAAAATCAATATCATAAAGATGGCAAATCTCCACAAATCAATCAGAAGATTAAATGCACATTTCATCCAAACTCCCGGAAGAACTGACGTGTGTGTGTTGGGAGGGGGGTGGTGTTTTTGCTTGGGGAACTAGAATTATTGACCTTAAAATCTATACGGAAAGAGTAAAGGACAAAAATTACTGAACATAATTTTGAAGAATATGGTGGAGATTTGCCCTATTAGATAAGGTTATTATGCAGCTGTAATAGTAATATCATGGGGCATTGGTGAAAAGACAGAAAACTAGACAAAGAGAAAGAGAATAGAGAATCCAGATCTAGACCAAGACACAAGTGGAAAGTTGATATATGGAAGGGACGGCATAAGAAATTAGAAATAAAATAATAGCTAACACGTATTGAGTCTTAACTTGATGATAGGCACTAAGTGTTTTGGATTTAACTCATTTTAGATTTAACTCATTTAATACCCCCAAAAGTCCTACAACATAACTACTATTATTATTATTATTCTTGTATTACAGATGGAGAAACTGAAGCCCAGAGAAATTGAGTGGCATTTTCAAGATTACAGTCCTAATTGAAAGTGAAGCTAGAGCTTGAACCCAGCCAATTTGATCCCACAGCCCACTGCCTTAGGAGGGTAAAAATTTGCAGTTCAATAGATGGTGACAGGACCATTAATTTATAAAATTGTCATTAGTTCCTTACCTCACACCATACGTAAAATCAACTACAAAAGAATTAAAGACTTGGATGAAAAAATTGTTTTAACTTTCAAAAGACTATGGCGGAGTATTTCTATGACTTAAAAGTAGCAAAGGACTGCATAAACACAAACACACACAAAATAAAACATGCCACAAAGAAAACAAATTATCAACTTGACTACCTTTTGTAGTATATAAAACATAAAACTTTTGTATGACAAGAGGATTTTATTGGGAAAGTGTGAAGACAAGCTATCTGCTGAAAGAAGTGCACACTGGCTGAGAAGTTCTCACCCATATGTAAAGAGCTGTTACAAATAAATCAGTAGGCAAATGAAACAAGGATTGGAACAGGCTAGTCGCAGACAGGAAAATCAAATGGCAAATAAAAATAGGAAGACCTGCCCAACCTCTCTAATCACAAAAAAGAATTTCCTATCAGATTGGCAAAAAAAAATCTACATCCGACAACTCCAAGTGTTGGTGGGTATATGAGGAAGTGGGAGCCATCACACGCTGTTAGAAGGAGTGTAGATGGGTAAAACTACCTGGGGGAGTAATGTGCATTAAAGGTGCATCTAGGGGCACCTGGGTGGCTCAGTCGGCTAAGCGTCCGACTTCGGCTCAGGTCATGATCTCACGGTCCGTGAGTTCAAGCCCCGCGTCGGGCTCTGTGCTGACAGCTCGGAGCCCGGAGCCTGCTTCGGTTTCTGTCTCCCTCTCTCTGACCCTCCCCCACTCAGGCTCTTTCTCTGTCTCAAAAATAAATAAAAATTAAAAAAAATAAAATAAAAAAAAATAATAATAATAATAGAGGTAGATCTATATGAAGATCTCACAATTCCACTCCTCCACGGAGATGACATTCTGGATAATTTTTACTCTTGTGTTGCGTTCATTGGGCGAACATGCTACTACTATGCCACTGACAGACATTCATGCTGTTTCTAATTTTTTGCTATTACGATATTATGATACATAAAATTACAATACACAGTTGTCAAGGTTTCTTTTCCCATTTATGAAAAACTGCCTCTGCAGTAAAGTGAGGACAAGCTGTATGTGGAAATAATTCCCTCCATTTACTGATGGCCTGTGTGCCAATTGTGGTACCTACATTATTTGATTTAAAAGGGTGATGATCAGGGGTGCCTGGGTAGCTCAGTCGGTTAAGCATCCGACTTCGGCTCAGGTCATGATCTCATGGTTCGAGCCCCACATCGGGCTCTGGGTTGACAGCTCAGAGCCTGGAGCCTGTTTCGGATTCTGTCTCCCTCTCTCTCTCTGACCCTCCTTGGCTTACATTCTGTCTCTCTCTCTCTCTCTCTCTCTCCCTCTCTCAAGTAAATAAACATTAAAAATTGTTTTAATAAAAAATAAATAGAAAAAGAAACCAATCTCAATTTCAAATGACATAGTTATCATTATGCTTTTTTGCCACTTTGATAAAATATGAAAAGTGTTGGGTGCTACAAAGGCCCAAAACAAATGGCCAAATTGCCCTCAAAGATGGGACACTCTGGGTGTGCAAACAAGGAAGCCAACACGCCTGACTTCAAATGCCACCAAGCTGGAGTCACCATTCTACCCAGAGGGTCTCACTGGCAACAGCTGCCTTAGGTTCTGGAGCTGTCACTGTTCCCATGGGCACAACAGGGAACATGGACACTTGCACAAAGCAGCCGGTACTCCCACATCCTCCATTCAAAGTCTGGTGCCTCAGGTATCAGCCTCTAAAATCATGTGATGTGAATGTCCTTCTGGAAAGAAAAGAACCAAGAACTGAGTCACCTCCCGGGGGTAATTTGAAAGACCAGGCAAGTTCACTTTTCCAAAACATCTGTCTTCCCACCCACCCTTAACACGTCGCTATTAAAAATCTGATTCTTTTTTTAAAATTAAGACAGGGGCGCCTGGGTGGCTCAGTCGGTTAAGCGTCCGACTTCGGCTCAGGTCATGATCTCACAGTCCATGAGTTCAAGTCCCACGTCGGGCTCTGGGCTGACAGCTCGGAGCCTGGAGCCCGCTTCGGATTCTGTGTCTCCCTCTCTCTCTGCCCCTCCCCTGCTCATGCTCTGTCTCTCTCTGTCTCAAAAATAAATAAAAACATTTAAAAAAATTAAAAAAAAATAAAATTAAGACATAATTGACATAAAATCTGATTCTTTTTTTTTAATTAAGATATAATTGACAGTTGACAGATGTATATATTGTGATACACTGTGTGTATGTGTGTATATATCACCTTAATAAGTCTAGTTAATATCCTAGATCAGAAAGATTTTCAGGGAGTGGGAGTTCCCTCATTAAAGCGTCAATTGCACAGAGAAATTAACAATTAATTTGAAGACCTGCCTAAAATAAGGCAGGCAAAGCCACAGGTCGTGGGCCGAGGCACAGACAAGGAGAACATGAAAGTCAAGGTGAGGAAAGGCCAGTTTAGAACTGCCTAATGCATAGACCTGTTAGAAGGAAAACTACTGCCCAGAACAAGCAAATCTGCTGAATATGGAAAACAGAACCCGTTGTCAAAGAGAGCAGCATTGGAGAGAATTTTTTTATCTACACTTTATGTGAGATTTGAGTATGTCCTCTACCTACTGCCTGCCTCAGTCTCCATACAATACCATACTCTCTTTGATGACGGTTGTGGTTTTGCCTTTAATTAACCTTGGCAAGTAAAGGGCTGAATTCTGTGTTTATTATTCTTACTGCTAGATCTGTGGCCATAATGGCTAGAAATTGTCCCTGGGTCATCAGAATCAGTAGGTACTTTTTATTAGCGCTTGCCTTGTTTTTTTGTTTTTTTGTGTTTTTTTTTTTTTTTGGTTTGTTTTTATTTTGTTTTGTTTGCCTTCATACCCTGGAATCTTCTGTCTCATCTTCATATTACCTTTGTGTCTTATCTCCCACTTGGAAGATTATAGAGTCCTGAAGACCCCTCCTACCACACGTCCCTGTTTCCATCCTAGTAGGCAAGATAAACGCTGGATTATAATACATTGTGCTTCGGTACAATGATAAGAAGCACACAGATTAAAACTGCCTGCAATTCTAGAGGAAACATTCATGCAACGCCTTTCCCAAGTTCCCTTCAGGGACAGATTCTGTGGCTATCAAAGGTCCCATAGGAGCGATCCAGGAACTCATGGTCCAGGGACACTGGGCAGCTCCAAGGGGCAACAGAGCAGTGATGGGGACCTGGACGCTAAGCTAGACTCCTCAGGTATTGGGTGGGGCAATCAAGCCACTTGAACCTGTAGGGGCCGAGGGTAAGCTTCCAGGAATGTGCCACTTTGGCATATTGATTATTTTAAATAAAAGCCACCTAAGAGACAGCCCGTGGAAGAACAACGCTCAGAACCTCTTCTGTCCCCTTGAAAGCAGGAAATATATCTCCCCGGTGAAAGGCACCCTCCCTGAGGAGGTAAAGAGACCTCCTTGCCACCAGAGGGAGGATTATTTAGAGCCCACAAGGCTGTAGGAACAACCCTTGTTACTTTTTACTGCTTTACTACCACAGCCCAAAGTCTGTTCATAATTCCTCACTAATGGAAGCTCTCAAGGTTAAGTTTCCTTTGTCTTGTCAATGCCTCACAGATTTACTGTCTCTTTGTCTAAAAAGTATAAAAACCGCACGCCTCAGTCATTCCTTAGGTCTCAATTTCATTTCCGGGTCTTTGCGCGCGGGTAATAAAGCTTTGGGGCTTTTTCTCCTGTTAATCTGTCGCGCATAAATTTTATTCCGAGTCCAGCGGGAAGACTGTAAAGGGGAGAGGAAGAATACTTTCTTCCCTTCACATCCATTGGTACAGAGAACGCGCTAGAACCCCTTCCCTCCTTTCCTGGTTTCCAACTAGAAGGGATCACCTAGACTGTGGTCTTGCCTTGTGTTGACTAGGTGACTAGTGGCAAATTCCTGTGTCTGTGTGATCACAGTGTCATTGAGAAGCCAGATTCCTGCCCCGCCCTGCCTCTGTGTGTTTACGGTCTACAAGTTGCTAGAAACTGAATGTTCTAGCATGGAGGGGAGCCATTCCTTTGGGCATGAGAGCTGCCAGCAGGCTTGAGCAGAGCCCCGAGGGTGTCCCTGACTTCCTTGCCTAGAACACTGACTGGCAGAAGACATAAAACACAAAATAAAAAAGCCCTGATGAAGGAATGGAAGAATAGGGAGAGGAAGACAGGAAGGAGTGAAAAAGGACAAAAGTGGTCAGAATACAGCACGCACTGAATTAAAGAGTGAAAGGAAGTCTTAATTTGGTTAACTCTGTAGAAGAAAGAGTGGAAACAGAATAGCTACTTCAACTCATCTTTGAAAAAAAATTTAAGTTATTTATTTTTTTAATATTTATTTATTTTGAGAGGGAGGGAGGGAGGGAGAGGAGGGGCAAAGAGAGAATCCCAAGCAGGTTCTGCGCTCACTAACGCAGGGCTTAAACTCACGAACCGTGAGATCATGACCTGACTTGAAATCAAGAGTCGGATGCTTAACCAACTGAGCCACCCAGACGCCACTCTTTGAAATTTTAAGTCCCTTTTGTTTCTTTTGGTCCTTAGAGAGGTTGCCAGGGTGTATTTTTTTTTTTTTTTTTTTTTTTTTTTGTAGCTTCTGTGTCCTTGCAAATGTGTGTGCTTGTAAAATGCATCCATGTAAAATGCACACATATGATACACAGTAGTAATTCTGGGATTCAGTCACTAGAGGGAGGCAGAGGAACGTGAGAAAAGCTGCAGTGGCCACCAGACAGGACCATCCTAGACCCGATCTGAGAACGCGTTACTGCCTTGACCAGGCGAAATCAGAAATCAGAAGAATTAGAGTCTTCTGCCTTGTCCTTCATTCAAAATGTGTACCTACATTTAATCAGTGTAACAGACACATTCCCTAAGAATAAGAAAAAAGCTGCTTGGGGCGCCTGGGTGGCGCAGTCGGTTAAGCGTCCGACTTCAGCCAGGTCACGATCTCGCGGTCTGTGAGTTCGAGCCCCGCGTCAGGCTCTGGGCTGATGGCTCGGAGCCTGGAGCCTGTTTCCGATTCTGTGTCTCCCTCTCTCTCTGCCCCTCCCCCGTTCATGCTCTGTCTCTCTCTGTCCCAAAAAATAAATAAAAAACGTTGAAAAAAAAAAAATTAAAAAAAAAAAAAAAAGAAAAAAGCTGCTTATTGTAGAACAATGCAGAATTAATGCGTCCAAGCCATCAAGGGCTATTGGCTCATCAGGTCAGTGCTGTTACTCAGCTGGAAAACGTGTGGGAACCACAGCCTTCAACCACATGCTCTCTAGCTGTGCAATCCTTACCAAGTGACTGGTCCTCTCGGAACCCCAGTTTTTCATCAGTACGAGAGCCACAGTAATTGTTTCCACCTTGTTGGGTTGCTATATAAACTTAGAAACGAGAAACTTCCCCACAAAACAGCAAAGAACTACACGGACACAAGTCCGATCATAAGTATTCACCATGAATTCAGGATTCAAGGTCGTCTGCTTAATCATGCTCTTAAGTCCTCCAGGCAAAGTCCATAAACCGTAGTTCTCGAAGGGAAGGAGGTAAGGCCCTTGCTGTTAGCATCTGACATGGTACCCGGTAAATAGTAGCTAAATTTTTTTTAAGTTTCTTAAATGAATGAGTAAAAACACTTACATGTAGGAAAACCATATAGTTTTGTATCTAAAACAAACCTTTCTTTTTTTTAACTGAAAGGAAACAGTATTAGCAATTACTCCAGGAAATGGGTCAAAAGCAGGACTGTCCCAGGCCAGCCAGGACATAAGACACTTACGTCTTATATAGCACTTAGTACGCCATAGGTGCTGCCCCAAACATATTATAGTACTAACTCACTTAATCTTTACAACAATACAGTAAGGTTGATACTATTATTAATCATATTTGACAAATATTTATTGGCCATCTACTATATGTCTCAAGTCTTCTAGGTTCTTGGGACACATCAGAAACAACTATGGGGTACCCGGGTGGTTCATTCAGTTAAGCTATCTGCTATCTTGCTATCTGCTCAGGTCGTGATCTCACGGCCCATGAATTCAAGCCTCATGTCGGGCTCTGCACTGACATGGTGGAGTCTGCTTGGGATTCTCTTTCTCTCCCTCTCTCTCTCTTGCCCCTTGCTCTCTTGCTCTCTCACTCTCTCTCTCCCTCTCTCAAAAATAAATTAACATTAAATAGTTTTTTAAAAAACAACTACAAAAACAAAGATTTCTGTCATTAAAGGGGAGGGGATGAGAAAGTCAGACAGTAAACTATAAACATAATAAATAAACTACATAGCATACGAAAAGGCCACTGGGCTGCAGACGAAAGCAAGAGAGAAAATGTGGCTATGGCAATATCACGTAGATTGCCCGCCATGACTGAGCCCCTGTTCCAACTGAGGTGATCTGTCTCCAGTCCCTGCTTTCGACCTCGACACTGTTTTCTCTTTCAGTTGTGATGTGCACCTAACCCCACATGCAAATTCATTTCCTCCGTAAGTGGCCAAGAGAAGCTCACAAAATCTGGTGATCCCTTCTTTTTTTTTTTAACGATTTATTTATTTGTTCATTCATTCATTTATTCATTTATTTATTTGAGAAGGACAGAGACCACGCGAGTGGGAGACGGGCAGAGAGAGAACGAGAGAGAATCCCGGGCAGGCTCTGAGCTGTCAGCACAAAGCCTGATGTGGGGCTCGAACTCATGAATCCGTAAGATCGTGACCTGAGCCTACACCAAGGGTCAGACATTCAAGCAACTGAGCCACCCGGGCGCCCCCTGGTGATCCTTTCTTAAACTCAACTCGGCATCCTCCACGTATGCCAGACCTTTGCCACAGCCCATGGCTTGATTAGGGCTACAGCCTGGCTCACACCGGATGCTGCGCCCCTGGAACTGCTTGCCTGCTCTGTGTTCATGAGTCTGGGGAGACGGCCAGACAAGCCCACCAGACAGGAATAAACAAATGACTTGGAGGGGAAGGGACAGGCTCTTGGGAAGTCTCAATTGCTTGAACTGGCACTTAAGCATGGCTGAGCCAGTGAAACCACATGATGTTGAACTTCCTCTGCATCCCACCCCCCACCCTGCTCTGTCTCCTGTGTGTACCTCTTGCCCTTCCTCATCTTGTGACTCTGGCGGAACTCCAGGGTGGTTATTCAACCTGTCTCTAGACACCCTGGGCCAAAAAAGGAAGAAAGGGCAAGTGCAGGCTCCAGGGCAAAGCTGACTGCCAAAAGCACTGTCAATGGCCTGAGGCTGGCCAGGGAGTACAAAGGGATCTTTAAATGAGAAAGTCAGCCCGCAGGAAGGGATTCAGCATATTCCCACGCGAGGGACACCCACCTGCAAAGGGATGAATACGCACACCACACAAAAAAAATAACTGAAAATAAATCTTACACCTCAATGAAAAAATAAAACTACAAAACTCAGGGGAAAAAAATATGGGAGTAAATCTTCATGACCTTGGGTTTAGGCAGGGACTTCTTAGACATAACAACAACAACACCAAAAAAAAAAAAAAAAATCAGATGACACAGGAAAAAACTGATAAATTGGGTTTGCCAATCTTAATGTTGCTTCGGGCAACAGTAAGTCTAAAGACAACCAACAGACCTGGAAAAAAAATCTGCAAAGCCTATATCCAACAAGGGCATAGCACACAGGATGTATGAACAATTCTTACGACTTAACAAGAAAAAAGGCGACCTAATTTTAAGATGAGAAAAGAATTTAAACGGACAGTTCTCTAAAGAAGACACATAGTCTATAAGCACACGAGAAAGATGCTCGATCGTTAGGGAAACGCAAATGAAACCACAAGGAGATGGCACTTTGCACCCGCCGCGGAGGCTGAAATTACCAGGACGGACAATCACAAGTGTTGATAAGGATACGGAGAAATCAGAACCACCAGACACTGCCGACAGGAACATATGACAACTCACTGACTTTGAAAACCAGTTTGGCGGTTAAATGTTAAACATACAGCCCCCAGAGGACTTAGCGGCTCCTGTCATAGGTATCTACCCAAGAGAAATGAAAACATACGTCCACACAAAGATCTGCACACAAAGCTTCATTGCAACATTACTTGTAATAGCCTAAACGTATAAACGATCCAAATGTTCACCCAGTGATTAAAGGATACACAAATGGGGGGCCTTCATACAACAGAATACTATTCAGCAATAAAAAGGAATGAAGTCCAACACAGGCTACGATATGGATCAAACTCAAAAACACCATGCTAAGGGCCGTGCTCCCCACAGCCTCCCGCCCTATGACCTTTTGCATGGAGCTGCTGGGGAGGCTCCTGGAGCTGGGGTAGGAGCAGTGGTGAGCAGCTGCAGGCATCCTCGCTGTGTCCTCCTGGGGAAGAGATAGGGGGCAGGTTCCAACTTCCTGGGGCCCATCTGAGTTCAGCGACGGTCGGGAAGAATGCACTCAAAGGAGGAGCAGGGAAGAAGTAACTCTTCACCTGAGAAGTGTTCGCTTTGCCTCCGTTGTGAATTATTTTGTTGGGGAAGAGAATTAGCATCACATCACTCTATTCACAAAAGGAGAGGCGGATGACTCGTGACCCAGAACCATGAAACACAGAGCCTGAAAAAAAATGAACGCTGAAAGGAGGCTGGCAGGCTTCTCCACTGGACCGGCCTTTCTGGGCACCATGTTGCTTAAGGGAACAAGGCTATGACACATTTAAAGAAGATTCGGACCATCTGGCAGGATACAAAGGACATCATCTCTAGGGGAACAAGAAGATAACCTGATTCACTTAGAGAAGACAAAATAAGGTCCAGTTAGAGAAGGAAGCGCATCTACATTTCAGAACAACTCCACTGTATCTAGAAAGTTCCGGATGATTGCCAGTTGATGTGCCCTCTCTTGATATTCCCATCACCCTTTCAGCCAGTACTTGAGAAACTTTCTCTGGCATTATGTCATGAATTGCATTTCAGGCTCAGGAAATGTGATAAATGGTGACATTTGGTGGTTCTGTTTTCCGTATTTCTTCTCTATGATGCCTGCTGTGCGGCAGCTCAAATGGACATCCTAATTCAGCTCAGTATGCCTACTGCAGAATTTATTGTGTTTGTGGATTTTCCCCTTCCGTTTTATTTATTTTTTTTTAATTTTTTTTAACGTTTATTTATTTTTGAGACAGAGAGAGACAGAGCATGAACCGGGGAGGGTCACAGAGAGAGGGAGACACAGAATCTGAAACAGGCTCCAGGCTCTGAGCGGTCAGCACAGAGCCCGACGCGGGGCTCGAACCCACGGACCGTGAGATCATGACCTGAGCCGAAGTCGGACGCTTAACCGACCGAGCCACCCAGGCGCCCCCCCTTCTGTTTTATTTAAAACAAAACAGTTTTGGTGCTGTATTGTGACAGTCCTTGCAACGACAGTGAACAGGACAGGTCATTTGGGTATACTTCCCAGGTTTCTGACTGGAAACCTAAGCCAAACCATCTGGAATCTTCCCTAGCGTTAACGTATTCTCTGTGAGACCCAGCCTCCTTGTATGTAACAAGGAGATTAGACGAGGGCAGGGGTTCTCAAAGTGTGGTCTGGGGCGGTCCTTGAGACCCTTTCAAGGGCACTCAAGGTCACTGCTGTTTTTGTAATGCTAAGATATCATTTGCCTTTCCCACGGCTATTCTTTCATGAGTGCATAGAGAGAGGAATTTTCTGGAAGCCACATGATGTGTACTACTGTGACAGAAGAAACCAGGCACACCATAGATAAAACTCTCTTCCATAGGTTTATCTCAAACATACTTGATGAGGGAATTCATTGAGATACCTCTTCAGGCTAGTACTAACCCAAGCAGATGTCTTAGAGCTTCAAAAACTTACCACAAACCTGTAGAGTTTTTCCATGTCTGCTAAATTTTTGGTAGACAGACTCATAAGGAGCTTGTGAGCCTTTTCGTTTGTTTTAAATTCACCCAATTATATATGAAGGTCTATTTCAATGGAAAGAGAAAATTACCTGGGGGCTTATTTATAGGAAAAGGTAAAAAGAAAAGTGCTATTAATATAAATATACTTACCCCGGCACCTAGTATGCTAGTTGGCATCCAGTAATCACTCAGTAAATATTTCTCTAAATGAGTAGATGAATGAAGCAGGATTTACTCTTAAGTAAGCAGTTAATTCTTAGATGGTTTGAGAATTGCCTTTAATAGAAAAAAAAAACAAAAACTAATGATGACCACTAGCAAAATCCTCTTAACATTAAATGTCAGTTTAGGTTCTGCCAGGACACTGGGGAGTCTAAAGTCGCTCTTCATCTATTGGCCCTGAGGGGTCCTTTGTCCTAAGAGAAGCAAGAGCCACATCCTAGCAAAGGTCTTCCGAGTGGAGCTTGATGTGAATTTGGTCTCCCTTAGTTCCACTTAGAAGAGACCGGTTCTTTGATATTGTCACTGTCAGCTTTCCAAATAAGACAAATGCTCTCAGATGAAATATTCTCTTCTTTGGGGCACCAAAGATGATGTTAACTGGAGACGGCGGAGAAGGAAAGTTCAGGGAGTCGTGTGTATGGGAGAAACCCGGCTTCTTGCAACATAAAACCAATCACATATTGATGCTGTGTCTATGTGGTTTTTTAACGAGGTTATTTGTGTTGTAATGAGAAGTCAGTCTGTGCTGGAGTAGTGTTTAAGTATTTAGGTTTTTGCATAATAACGTGGCTTAATAGCTTTGTTTGCAACAACGTAGCATTCCTCATTTTATTTATGAGAACAATTCGTGGGCACAAGGAACCAGCAGCCAGCAAGGAAGCTGGGCTGTTCACCAGCTTCAGGTGGACTTTCTATCCCTGTCCTCCATTCTTTCTTTTCTTTTTTATCCTTTTCAGATTCACTTTCCATCTCCTGTTTGAGGATTCCCCAAACAACGTTATCTACAGCTCAGACCTTTGTTCTAAGCTCCAGACCCAATCACACGTGAGTCATTGCCACATGAGATTTTCCACTTCTGCATTTCCTCTTGTATTCCTCTCAAGGAAATGACTCTGCCATCGGCCGAATGGCCCGAATTGGATTCCCTTTCCCCACAAAAAGCAGCCACACTTTTTTGTCCGTTCTGTTTCTCTCATGCCTTTGTTTGTTGACTTAATGGTTGAAATGGGAACATTTATGTTACGTCTATTTTACAACTTTAAAAGACTAACAATGTTATATGCCAAAAATCATTAAATTGTGCACCTTTTTTCCAGTATAATTAACATGCAGTGTTACATTAGCTTCAGGTGTACAATATAGGGATTCAACAATTCTATACATTTCTCAGTGATCATCATAAGTGTACTCTTAATCCCCTTCACTAATTTCACCCATCCTCCTACCCACCTCCCCTCTGGTAACCATCAGTTTGTGCTCTATAGTTAAGAGTCTGTTTCTTGGTTTGTCTCTTTATTTCTTGACGTGTTTGTTTCTTAAAGTCCACAAGTGAGGAAATCATATGGTATTTATCTTTCTCTGACTTATTTCACTTAGCATCGTACTCTCTAGATCCATCCATATTGTTGCAAATGGCAAGATTTCATTATTTTATGGCTGAGTAATATTCCACTGGGTACACACACACACACACACACACACACACACACACACACACAACATCTTTATCCACTCATCATTCAAGGGACATTTGGACTGCTTTCATACCTTGGCTATTATAATGCTGCAATAAACATAGGCGTGCATATATCTTCTTGAATTAGTGTTTCCATTTTCTTGGAGTAAATACCCAGCATGGAATTACTGGATCAAACACTGATTCTATTTTTAATTTCTTAAAGAAGCTCCACACCGTTTTCTGCGGTGGTTGTGCCACTGGCATTCTTACCACCAGTGCACAAGGATTCCTTTTTCTCCACATTCTTGCCAACACTTGTTGTTTCTTGTGGGTTTTTTTCTATTAGCCATTCTTTTTTAAGTTTATTTGTTTTGACAGAGATGGAGACAGTACGAGTGGGGGAGGGGCGGAGAGAGAGGGAGAGAGAGAGAATCCCAAGCAGGCTCTGGGCTCCCAGAACAGAGCCCTACACAGGGCTCAAACTCACAAAACCATGAGATCATGACCCGAGCCAAAACCAAGAGTCAGACACTTAACCAGCTGAGCCACCCAGGGACCCCTATATCAGTCATTCTGACAAGTGTGCAGTGATATCTCATTGTGGTTTTGATTTGCATTTCCCTGGTGATTAGTGATACTAGATAATATCCTAGAAACATATAACCTCCGAAAACTAAATCGGAAAGAAACAGAAAATTTGAACAGACTGAATTCCAGCAATTAAATTGAAGGAGAAATCAAACAACCCCCAACAAACAAAAGTCCAAAACCAGATGGCTTCACAAGAGAATGCTACCAAACATTTAAATAAGAATTAATACTTATTCTTCTCAAACTATTACAAAAAAATAGAAGAGGAAAGAAAGCTTCCAAATTCATCCTTTGAGGCCAGCATCACCCTGATACCAAAACCAGATAAAGACAAGACAAAAAAAGAGAAAATTATAGGCCAATATTTCTGATGAGCATAGATGCATAAATTGCAACAAAATATTAGCAAACCAAATACAACAATACATTTTAAGAAATCACTTACCGTGATCAAGTGGGATTCATTCCTGGGTTGCAAGGTGGTTCAATATTTGCAAATCAATCAAGGTAATACACCACATTAATAAAAGAAAAGATAAGATCCACTTTACACCTAAAGACACCTTCAGATTGAAAGTAAGGGGATGGAGAACCATCTATCATGCTAATGGTCAACAGAAGAAAGCCAGAGTAGCCATACTTATATCAGACAATCTAGACTTTAAAATAAAGACTGTATCAAGATATGCAGAAGGGCATTATATCATAATCAAGGGGTCTATCCACCAGGAAGACCTAACAATTGTAAACATTTATGCACCAAATGTGGAGCACCCAAACATATAAATCAATTAATCACAAACATAAAGAAACTCATCGACAGTAATACCATAATAGTAGGAGACTTCAACACCCCACTCACAGCAATAGACAGATCATCTAATCAAAATATCAACAAGGAAACAATGGCTTTGAATGACATACTGGACCAGATGGACTTAACAGATATATTCAGAACATTTCATCCTAAAGCAGCAGAATATACATTCTTCTCCAGTGCACATGGAACGTTCTCCAGAATAGACCATATACTGGGACACAAATCAGCCCTAAGTAAGTACAAAAAGATCGAGATCATACCATGCATATTTTTAGGCCACAACGCTATGAAACTCAAAATCAACCACAAGAAAAAATTTGGAAAGGTAACAAATACTAGGGAGACTGAAGAATGAATGGGCTAACCAAGCAGTTAAAGAGGAAATTAAAAAGTACATGGAAGTCAATGAAAATGATAACACCATGACCCCAAACCTCTGGGACGCAGCAAAGGCAGTCATAGGAGGAAAGTATATAGCAATCCAGGCCTTCCTAAAGAAGGAAGAAAGATCTTAGATACACAACCTAACTTTACGCCTTAAGGAGCTGGAAAACGAACAGCAAAGAAAACCCAAAACTAGCAGAAGACAAGAAATAATAAAGATTAGAGAAGAAAATAATGCTATCAAAACCAAAAAAAACCAGTAGAACAGATCAATGAAACCAGAAGCTGGTTCTTTGAAAGAATTAACAAAATTGATAAACCACTAGCCAGTTTGATCAAGAAGAAAAAGGACCCAAATAAATAAAATCAAGAATGAAAAAGGAGAGATCACAACAAACACAGCAGAAATAAAAACAATAATAAGAGAATAGTATGAGCAATTATATGCCAATAAAATGGGCGATCTGGAAGAAATGGACAAATTCCTAGAAACATATACACTACCAAAATGGAAACAGTAAGAAATAGAAAATTTGAACAGACCCATGACCAGCAAGGAAATCGAATTTGTAACAGAAAATCTCACAAAAAACAAGAGTCCAAGGCCAGATGGCTTTCCAGGGGAATTCTACTAAACATTTAAGGAAGAATTAACATCTATTCTCTTGAAGGTGTTCCAAAAAATAGAAATGGAAGGAAAACTTCCAAACTCTTTCTATGAAGCCAGCATTACCTTGATTCCAAAACCAGAGACTCCACTAAAAAGGAGAACTATAGACCAATTTCCCTGATGAACATGGATGCAAAAATCCTCAACAAGATATTCGCCAACCAGATCCAACAATACATTAAAAAAATTATTCACTGCGACCAAGTGGGATTTATACCTGGGATGCAGGGCTGGTTCAATATCCACAAAACAATTAATGTGATTCATCACATCAATAAAAGAAAGGACAAGAACCATATGATCCCCTCAATAGATGCAGAGAAAGCATTTGACAAAATACAGCATCCTTTCTTGATAAAAACTCTCAAGAAGGTAGGGATAGAAGGAGCATACCTCGAGATCATAAAAGCCATATATGAACAACCCAATGCTAATCTCATCCTCAATGGGGAAAAACTGAGAGCTTTCCCCCTAAGGTCAGGAACAATACAGGGATGTCCACTCTCACCACTGTTATTCAACACACTATTGGAAGTCTTAGCCTCTGCAATCAGACAACACAAAGAAATAAAAGGCATCCAAATCAGCCAGGAGGAGGTCAAACTTTGACTCTTCACAGATGACATGATACTGTATATGGAAAATCCAAAGATTCCACCAAAAAACTTCTAGAATTGATTCATGAATTCAGCAAAATTTCAGGATATAAAATCAATGCACAGAAATTGGTTGCATTCCTATACACCAACAATGAAGTGACAGAAAGAGAAATCAAGGAATCGATCCCACTTACAGTTGCACACACACACACAAAAAAAAAAACCATAAAATACCTAGGAATCAATCCAACCAAAGAGGTGAAAAATCTATCCACTGAAAACTATAGAAAGCTTATGAAAGAAATTGAAGAAGACACACAAAATTGGAAAAAGATTCCATGCTCCTGGATAGGAAGAACAAATATTGTTAAAATGTCAAATACTACCCAAAGCAATCTACATATTCAATGCAATCCTTATCAAAATAACACCAGCATTCTTCACAGAGGTAGAACAAATAATCCTAGCATTTGTATGGAACCAGAAAAGACCCCAAATAGCCAAAGCAATCTTGAAAAAGAAAACCAAAGCAGGAGGCATCACAATCCCAGACTTCAAGCTATACTACAAAGCTGTAACCATCAAGACAGTATGGTACTGGCCCAGGAACAGACACTCAGATCAATGGAACAGAACAGAGAACCCAGAAATGGACCCACAAACGTATGGCCAACTAATCTTTGACAAAGCAGGAAAGAATATCCAATGGAATAAAGAGTCTCTTCAGCAAGTGGTGCTGGGAAAACTGGACAGCGACGTGCTGAAGAATGAACCTGGGCCACTTTCTTACACTATACACAAAAATAAACTCAAAATGGATGAAAGACCTCAATGTAAGACAGGAAGCCATCAAAATCCTCAAGGAGAAAGCAGGCAAAAACCTCTTTGATCTCGGCCGCAGCAACTTCTTATTCAACATGTCTCCGGAGGCAAGGGAAACAAAAGCAAAAATGAACTACTGGGACCTCATCAAAATAAAAAGCTTCTGCACAGCAAAGGAAACAATCAGCAAAACTAAAAGGCAACCAACAGAATGGGAGAACATATTTGCAAATGACATATCAGATAAAGGGTTAGTATCCAAAATCTATAAAGAACTTATCAAACTAGGGGCGCCTGGGTGGCTCTGTTGGTTAAGTGTCTGACTTTGGCTCACATCATGATCTCACGGTTTGTGAGTTCGAGCCCCGCGCTGGGCTCTGTGCTGTCAGCTCAGAGCCTGGAGCCTGCTTTGGATTCTGTGTCTCCTTCTTTCTTTGCCCCTCCCCCACTTGTGCTCGGTCTCTCTCTGTCTCTCAAAAATAAATAAATGTAAAAAAAAAAGAACTTATCAAACTCAACACCCAAAAAAACAAATAATCCAGTGAAGAAAAGGGCAAAAGACATGAATAGACACTTCTTCAAAGAAGACATCCAGATGGCCAACCAACACATGAAAAAATGCTAAACAATACTCATCATCAGGGAAATACAAACCAAAACCACAATGAGATACCACCTTATACCTGTCAGAATGGCTAACAGTAACAACTCAGGCAACAACAGATGTTAGTGAGGATGCAGAGAAAGAGGATCTCTTTTGCGTTGTTGGTGGGAATGCAAGCTGGTGCAGCCACTCTGGAAAACAGTATGGAGGTTCTGCAAAAAATTAAAAATAGAACTACCCTACAGCCCAGCAATTACACTACTAGGCAAATATCCACGGCATACAGGTGTGCTGTTTCGAAGGAACTCATGCACCCCCATGTTTATAGCAGCACTATCAACAATAGCCAAAGTATAGAAAGAGCCAAAATGTCCATCCATGGATGAATGGATAAAGAAGATACATATATATATACAATGGAGTATTACTCGGCAATCAAAAAGAATAAAATCCTGACATCTGCAACTACGTGGATGGAATTGGAGGGTATTATGCTAAGTGAAATTAGGCAGTCAGGAAAGACAAAAATCACATGACTTCATTCATATGAGGACTTTAAGAGACAAAACAGATAAACATGAGGGAAGGGAAACAAAAATAATATAAAAACAAGGAGGGGGACAAAACAGAAGAGACTCATAAATATGGAGAACAAACTGAGGGTTACAGGAGGAGTTGTGGGAGGGGGAATGGGCTAAATGGGTCAGGGGCACTAAGGAATCTACTCCTGAAATCACTGTTGCACTATATGCTAACTAATTTGGATGTAAATTTAAAAAAATAAAAAATGAAACAAGTTAAAAATTAAAAAAAAGAAAGAAACAAAGAAACAAAGAACCATACAATCCTTTCAACAGATGCAGAAAAAGCATTTGATAAAGTAACGTCCATTCATGATAACATCCCTCAACAAAGTAGGCTTAGAGGAAATGTACCTCAACATAATAAAGACCACATATGAAAATCCCACAACTAATATTATCCTCAGTGGGGAAAAACTGAGCTTTTCCTCTAGGGTCAAGAACAAGATAGTGACGCCCACTCTTAACACTTATTCAACACAGTACTGGAATCCGTAGCCACAACAATCAGACAAGAAAAAGAAATAAAAGGCATCCACATCAGTAAGGAACGGGTAAAACTGTCACTATTTGCAGATGATATGATACTGTATAGAAAACCCTAACGACTCCACCAAAAATCTCTCATGCCTTTGAATCCTTCATCACATTATCCCAGCCGCCTTTCCCTTGGTCCAGGGTTTCATCACTTTTCCCAAGACTGTGCCTACAGCTTTACCACTCTTAATGATTGCCTGAAGATTTTTTCATACCAAACCTGCAGAACCTGAATTTTCAGTGACAGAAAAAATGAGTCACATTGGGCAAAGGGGAACAGAATATGCCACCCCAAAATATGCCATGTGGCATACTGATTGTTTTAAAAATTAAAATCACTTAAGAAACAGCCAGTGCAAGAAGGATACTCTGACCCTTTCCTGTCCTCCCTGGAAGCAGGAAATAAATTTCCCATGTGAAAGCAGGGAAATTTCCCATCCAAAGCAGGCTCCAGGCTCTGAGCTGTCAGCACAGAGCCCGATGCAGGGCTCAAACTCACAGACCGTGAGATCATGACCTGAGCCGAAGTCGGACGCTTAACCGACTGAGCCACCCAGGCACCCCTAGAGTGACTTTTCTAAAACATAAATTTGATGGTCATTTCTGGCTTGTTTCCAGTTTGGGACCAGGACAAGTAAATCTGCTATGAGCACGTGTTCATGCTAGTTTGTGGGTTCACATGTGTACCTGTTTCTGTTGGAGTGAAGAAACCTAGGAGTGAAATGGCTAGATCATAGAGTAAACATGTCTTTACTAGAGAAATTTTAGTGCACTTACTTTGTAAGAGGCCTCTTCAGACCTTGCCAGGGGGAAATAAATCCTATTAACATTCTGGAATATTTTTAAAAATCCAAACTCTGAAATGCATTTAGACCCAAGAGTTTTGCATGAGGGGTTTAGAGTTGTAAATAAAATGTAAAGCAAGCACGTACACGGCAATCTGATTTCTTGGAGGTACGTGTGAAATTCCCATTTGTTTTCCAGTCCACCGCCCCGTCAGTGCTCATAAGGAATCTATATTTCTTAGTCCTCTCCCTCTTTCTGTTTGGGTTTATTTGTTGCCGTGTTCTTTGTCTGTGTTGGTTTGTAAGTACAAAACCCTAGAAGGAAGAGGTGCTAAAGTTCTTGGGTTGTGGATGACAATGACTAAGAATGGTCCTCAAAGGCTTCAAGGTTGGTGCTCAAACTTGGATGGGAAGGCCTCACACAGATTCCCATTCAGCAGGTAAGGAGCAGGTTTCCAAATGTGCCTTTTAGCAGCCACTCCGTGATTCTGATATGCTCGGCTATGCCCACACTTTGAGAAATACCACTCTTAAGGCAGTTTACAAGTATAACCAATATGGTCATTGTCCTTTGCCCAAGCCTAACATCCCTGATACAGAGTGTGCCTTTCCTAAAGGCAGTGTAGGACACTAAAGCCCATTATTTTAAACTTCGGACACTTTGAATGGAATCCTATTGTAATCAATTGGACCAAATATCAACATTATTATTTACAGTTCATTAAAATGAAATTCTTTTGTTACACAGCAGAGAGGAACACAGTACTCTCTTTGTGTACTGAGAGCCTCCCCAGGTTAGAAAAAAGTGAAGCAGAGGGAATTTTGAAAAAGCCCATTCTTAAAGCACTAAATAGTGATGCCTGGAGATGTTTTCATAACAAACCTGCAGAAACTGAATTTTCAACGACAGAGAAATGAGTGATGTTGGGTGAAGGGGAACAGAATATGCCACCCCAAAATATGCCATACTGATTATTTTTTTTTTTAACGTTTATTTATTTTTGAGACAGAGAGAGACAGAGCATGAACGGGGGAGGGTCAGAGAGAGAGGGAGACACAGAATCCAAAACAGGCTCCAGGCTCTGAGCGGTCAGCACAGAGCCCGATGTGGGACTCGAACTCATGGACCGTGAGATCATGACCTGAGCCGAAGTCGGACGCTTAACCGACTGAGCCACCCAGGTGCCCCAATACTGAATATTTTAAAGTGACTTAAGAAACAGCCAGTGCAAGAAGGATACTCTGACCCTCTTCTGTCCCCCATGGAAGCAGGAAATAAATCTCCCATGTGAAAGGTACCCTCTCTCTACCAGGAGGAAGAGAGATATCCTTATCACCAGAGATAGGGAATTTAGGGCCAAGAAGGCTATATACACAATTGTTGTTACTTCTTCATTAATTTACTAAGCCCTTTGTCTTGTAAAGCCATCACAAATTTATTTTTTCTTTTTCTAAGGGGTATATAAAAACTGTCTGCTTTAATCACTTCTTGGAGACTCAAATTTTTATGGGCTCCTGTATATATGAAATTAAATTTGTTCTTCTACTGTTAATCTGATTTCTGTCAACTTAATTATTAGCCAGCTGAAGAACCTAGAAGGGAAGAAGGGAAAAAATTTCCTTCCCTACACGGGTCATTGACTTTATGGAAAATTTTGTGAAAAATAAAGATGCTTTGTTGTGAACCATTTAAAAAACACGCATACAAACAAACAAAAAACCCACTATGCTAAGTGGAATAATCCAGTCACAAAAGACCACTTATTATATGATTCCATTCTTATGAAATATCCAGCCTAAGCAAATCTAGAGACAGACAGTAGATGAGTGGTTACCTAGGGCTGGAGAATGGGGGGATGGGGGGATTTCTTTTGAGGTGATGAAAATGTTCTAGAATTAAATTATGGTGGTAGCCGCACAACTCTGTAACTGTACAAAAACCACTGAATCGTATATTTTAAAAGGGTGAGTTTTGTGGTATGTGAATTATATCTCAATAATGCTTATTTTTAAAAATCAACTTTTTAAGGAAAAAAAAGCTTGTGTTTTAGCTAAGGAATTACAATCTAGCAAATGATAATGAGAATTCATTGTTGGGTCCTAGCACAGGTGATGATTCTTAATTTATGATTTATAGAAGTGTGACAATATTAGCATTTACCTTCCCAGAGCATAAATGATATCACTATCAATAGTTATTTGATATGGGGTGATTTTAATATCTAGTAATTTTTTGTGTCTCTTGAGCTGGAAGGTCTTACAACTTGGGGATTCCAGCAAGTCTGCATCTTACTGATAGAGAAAGGTAGGGAAATACTACAGTGGTTCATTCAGACCTGTCATGATAGCTAAGAAAAACAGGGAGGCAAGCAAAAGGTGGCTGTAAAGGCTGTAGTCGGCACCGTGCTTTGACAGACAGCGCCTCAGTGGTGTCGATGATAACGACTGCAGCTCTGTCCTAGGGTGTGGAAGTCCTCCGGGAAATATTCATGAGAAGAAGGACTGAAAGATGCATTTCTGGAGAAAAACATTCTCAGGTATTCAGTCACTCTTGTTCTGGCATACTCATCGTTAACTGTTGAGAAAATAAGACTATAAAACTTGTCTCCATTCTTGGAAGCAACCCGAGTTTTCTTCCTCCTCCTGGGTTTTCAACTGTAACTTCCTCTTTTCTCAATCGGCTGTTGAGCTAAATTCATTTACTTCAACAGGTTGCCCAGTGTGTTTTCCAGTCGCAATAAAGAGGCACATATATTGACCATGAGTGTCTGAGTAAGCAGGTGCCCCTGGCACATAATACAACCAAGTCCCCAAGCTGCGCTCACAACCAGAAAGAGAAATGGTATTGCTCATTGAAGCTGATGCCGGTAAGCTGGCTACTTGTAGGTCTCGCCTGCATTTTCAGATATTTTTAGATAGATATTTACATATTTTAGTTCTTCCCCCTCTACTCCAGGAAATAAGTGGCAGATTAGAAAGACGTTCAAGCCCCCAAGCCATCAATGGTTTGTCATTTGCCCTGTGAATCAGCAAGCAGACTGTGGAGACACAACACTTCTCTGGAAACCAGGCTTCCAAATGTAAGACAGGGAGGCAGATGGGGAAGGCCTAGAGTGTGTCAAAGTCAAAATCACTCAGGTCTTTGCTGAATCCCACCTACCACCAAAGACAAGGAGTACACTGAAAGGCACTTAATGCAAATAAGCTAAGCAGACTTTAACAGTCCTACAGAAATGGCAGTAGCAGCCTCCTTTTCCTGTGTATTCTATGAAGTCACTCCTCCCTGCATGTTAGTATCTGGGAGATACCAGAGCCTACACGGTAGGGATTAAGTGCATATATACAGATGCTGAGACCTTCCCAGCTCTCTCTCTCTCTCTCTCTCTGACTCTCAGAACTCAGACTCAGGCCTTTACCCCAGACAAGAGATCCATTGACTTTTCTGTGGAATCTGCTCCAGCCAAGAAGACAGGAGAGCAGGACAGCCAAGGGAGTTCCCGAACGCAACAACGCAGCTGGATGGCCCTTCTCTAAAGCTCAGCTACCATGCTCCATTCACATGCATAGATCTCTATCAAAGTCGGGGTTGATCTATGGTCGTCAGAAAACAATCACAGATTATCAGATAGCTGAGGAAAACCTCTAATAAGAAAGACAGAGGCCAAATCAAAAAAAAAAAAAAAAATAGAAAAAAAGGCAATTTAGAGAAAACAAAGTC
This sequence comes from Panthera onca, assembly GCF_046562875.1. Lineage (NCBI taxonomy): Eukaryota > Metazoa > Chordata > Mammalia > Carnivora > Felidae > Panthera > Panthera onca. The sequence continues at coordinate 5,614,289 of NC_138345.1, read as the reverse complement.
TACATATAAAGGGAAAAATAAACTCCCAAAAGAGAAGCTATCACTAACAGCATAAGAGAGTTAAACAAGACACAAGAAAATATGCTATGTAAGAGTAACACTTGAAGGACAACAATAGCAAAGAATTCTTGAAAATGAAAAGCACGAAAAACAATGGGAGAACTGAAACATAAAGTTGAGGAAATATCCTATAAGGGAAGGCAAATAAAATAAAGAGATGGATCAAAGGAAATAAAAGACGAGAACATCAGGTCAGTCCGGTGGGTCCAACCCCCGAATACTAGGAAATACAGAAAGCAATCGAGACAAGAGAGGAGCCAGAATCGCCAGGGAAGTAATTCGAGGAAATTTATCAAAATCAAAGGTAATGCATGTGAAGATTAAAAGATATTACCAAAAATTCAAGAAAACAAAAGAACATCGCCCCAAGAAATACTGTCGCACAATTTCAGAACACCAGGAACAAGAGGAGATCCTACAGCCTTCCACGTGGGATGGAGAACAGGTTTCTTCAAAACCCCGGGCATCAGAATGATATCACATCTCTCAATAACACCACCAGGTGATAAAAGGTCACAGAGCAATGTCTTCAAAATCCGGATGGAAGAAGTATTCGCAACCCAAGCTAGTATATCCAGACAAAACATCACTCAAGTGTTAGGACGGGGTATAGACATTTTTGGACGTGCAAAAGTTTCGGGAAGTAAAAACCAATACCTCCCATGCACAAGTTTCAAGAAGGTATCAGAGAATCCTCCAACAAGCTGAGAGAATAAGCTGAGAAAGAGGAAATCAGGAAATATAAGAAACAGATAATCCTACAGCAGAGTAAGGGAATCCCGGAGACATTGGTGAAGAGAAATCCCAAGATGACAGCCATCACCCCCACGACAGAGTTCAGGTGGTCAAGAACAGAACAGGTTGGAAGGCAATGAGAGGACCTCTTTAGGAACACGAAACAGAACGCCTCAGGTCTCTAAATGTCTGAAGGGGAGATGTGATGGAACAATGTGGAGTTTCATGAGTGAAGTGACAGATGCATTAAAAAAATGAAATATCAAGTCTGGTTTAATTTCAGAGAAAACAAAAGTTGTGTCAACAAAGAAAAATACCTAAGGCTTAACATCAGAGGAAGAGTAAATGTGAACTCTACTATTTTTTTACGATTTTGCTATATTTCTAAAATCATTTCAAAAGACAAAGTAATAATGGTACACGTGGCATAGGGCAGCTGGGTGGCTCAGTAGGTTGAGCGGCTGACTTCGGCTCAGGTCATGATCTCGCGGTCCGTGAGTTCAAGCCCCGCGTCGGGCTCTGTGATGACAGCTCGGAACCCGGAGCCTGCTTCAGATTCCGTGTCTCCCTCTCTCTCTTCCCCTCCCCTGCTCATGCTCTGTCTCTCTCTGTATCTTAATAATAAATAAACGTTTAAATAATAATAATAATAATAATAATAATAATAATAATAATAGTACGTATGGCAGACTGTCTCTAAAATGGTCCCTGTGTTAGTCTGCTCAGGCTAACAGAACAAAATATCACAGACTGCATGGCTTAAACAACAGGTATTTATTTCTCTCTCACATGTCTAGAGGCCAGAAGTCCAAGACCAAGGTGCCATCAGGGTGGGTTTCTGGGGAGGGCTCTCTTCCTGGCTTGTAGACGGCATCTTCCTTCTGTGTCCTCACAGAGTGGAGAGAGGGAACTCTCTGGTGTCTGTTCCTCTTCTTATAAAAGTCCTGGGGCGCCTGGGTGGCTCAGTCGGTTAAGCATCCAACTTTGGCTCAGGTCATGATCTCACGGCTTGTGGGTTCGAGCCCCACGTCGGGCTCTGTGCTGACAGCTCAGAGCCTGTATCCTGCTTCCAATTCTGTGTCTCCCTCCCTCTCCCTACCTCTCTCTCCCTCTCCCTCCCTCTCTCTCTCTCTCTCTGTCTCTCTCTGCCTCTGTCCTGCTCGCACTGTCTCTCTCTCGAAAATAAACATTAAAAAGAATTTTCTTAAGTCCTATCACATTAGAGCCCCACCCTCACAACCTCATTTAACCTTAATCACCTCCCCAAAGACCCCCTCTCCAAATTCAGTCACATGCACGATTAGGGCCTCAACATATGAACGGGTAAGGGGAGAGGACGCCGTTTAGTCCATAACAGCCCACAATTACCCAGCCTCTAGACAGTCCCACCCTTGTGTGAGCCTGTGGCAGAGTCGACCGGTGTCCCCGTGATCCCCACCTTCTGGCGTTCACGTCCTGTGCGATCCCCTCCACTTGACCGTGGGTGGCACCTGTGTCTTGCTTCTGGCCCAGAGAACACCACAAAGGTGGCGGAACGAGTGCGATTACATCACGTCAGGATGGCAGCGGCCCGCCCGTCTTGCTGGACTCCCTCTCATCACTGGCTTCAAGGGAGCGAGCAGCCACGCTGGGGAGCCCCGTATGACAAGGACATGTGGGTGTCCCGGAGGAGCTAAGGGTGGCCTCCAGCAGGGAGCCAGCAAGAGACTGAGGCCTTCAGTCCTGCAACCACAAGGCACTGAGTTCTGCCAACAACCTGGATGAGCTGGGAAATGGATCCCTTCCTGGTCAAGCCTCGGAGGCAGCTCTGGCCGACTCCTTCATTGCGGCTCTGAGACCCTCCACAGAGGGCACAGCGCGGCCACCGCCAGACTCCTGACCCACAAAAACCCGGAGATGACAGATACGTTACAATTACGCAGCAGAAGATAACACAGACCCTTCCCGCTTCTGTCCTGCTCTCTCTTTCTTTCTCTGAGGGGAGGCACCTACCGCGTCGTGAGCTGCCTTCTGGAAAGGCCCAGGCAGCAAGGAGTCGACGCGTCCTGCTTGCAGCCACGTGAGGGAGTCTATAAACAAATGCCCCTCCCTCCCTGGGTTGAGGTGACCGCAGCCCCAGCCAGCAGCCTTCGTGGCGGTGTGGGAGTGAACCAAAGTCCCCGGTGAGCCACACCTGGGCTCCTGACCACAGACACGGCGAGATGATAACTGTCTGTGGGTTTAAGCAGCTAAGCGGTGAGGTCATCGGTCGTGCAGAAATCGACAACTAGTGCGTTCGACTGCACGGCTCAGCACGTACACAGTCCCGGTCCGCTAAACACGGAACTTAACGTGAACCTGACCAAAGCATAAGACACAGGATGGCAAAGCCAGGACCCGGGTGGAAGCCGTGGGGAGCGAGGAGAGCCCCCGCTTCTGCACAGGGAGGCCAGCACGGTGCCAAAGACGAGAAGACAAAGCAGAAATAGGCGGTAAAAGCAGACAGAGTGACGGCCTCTGAGGAAGGAGGAGAAGGGCCGGTGGAGAGGCTGAGCGCGGGGTAAAGTTCGACTCTTGAAACTTGGTGAACGCGCAACCTGGATAAAAACTAAAGCTTAACGAGACTTCCTCGCCACACAATTCAAATGTGCTTCTTCGTTTCTTTTTGTCTCATGTGAATTCCTTGTTCTGACTTCCACAGAGTGGAAAGATTTGGGCGGCTTTCCTCTGATAAATTTTCCTTTTGTTCTGACCCGTGAGGGTTCGTTCAATCTTTTCTAGTTTTTACCACCTCAAACTTTCTCTCTCTGTATCAAAGCTTCTGTTTCCTTAAACCCCATATCCTTTCATCTTTTTTCCTTTCCTCTGGCTCTGTGTGTGCGCTTGTGCGCGTGTATATGTGCTCGGATCTTCTTTGTGCGTGTGTGCACTTGTGTGTGTGTGTGTGTATGGGCTCATGCGTGCTTTGTGTGTGTGCACGTGTGTGTATATGTGCTTGTGAGTGTGCATGAACGTGCACTTGCGTGTGCACACGTGCTTGTGCGTGTGTTTGTGCACATGTGCACTGTGTGCACGTGTGCATGCTTGTGCATGTGTATATGTTCTCGTGCGTGCTTTGTACATGTGTGCACTTGTGTGTGAACATGTGTGCGCTTGTACATGTGTATATGTGCTCGTGCGTGCACTTGTGCGTGTGTGCACTTGTGCATATGCGTGCACGTGTGTTCCACACTGGGTCCTTTCCAGTTTTTCCTTTTTTTCCTAATGAAATAGGAGGTCCCACCATTGGATTTGTTGAGTCTCCACATCCAGCCAGGGCTTGACACACAGAAGGTACTCAATACCTGTTAGGTAAATGAATGAGCCTCCCAACTGAGCATAGAATCCAGTAAAGAGGCCTGGAAAGTTCTAGAGCTGGTGAAGCTGAAAGACAAGGGGTGAGGGGAAGCCCTTGGCTGAGAGATCCACTTGAGCCCTCGTGGGTGACAGTGGCTGGGTGGCTCAGAGGCCAGCCCCACGACGCAAACCAGGTAGCAACGAGCTAATGGCCAGGAGAGCAGACAAGCAGCCAGGATATGTCATGCTCAACACCAGCCAGGCGTCAGCTCTGCAGTGCCAGTCGGTACTCGTCACCAAAGACGGGATCCACTCCCCCAAAACAAACAAAGAGCAAGCCAGGGCAATGGGGGGAGGCCAGGGAAGCGGAGGGAGGAGCCTCCAGAATGACAGGCCTTGACTGCTGCTTAGGGTGGTACTGTTGACCAAAGCCAAGTCAAGGAAACTCTCCCCAGCAAGCCAGGCAAGCTCCTGTCCATTTGGGGCCTCGGACTGCCAGGAATCGGTGACTCTCTTCTTGATGAGTTCTGAGGTTCATAGCCTGAAGAGAACTATTTAATTTCAGAGAGTGGCAAGGGACCCCAGAAATCCTCTCTCTAGTCCAGAGCCTTTCAAATTATTTATGGTCTGCCTGTCCCTCTAAAAACCAGCTCCAGGGATGCAGAGACCTTGTCTGTTCTTGCTCCTCATTGATTCCCGAGCACCACACGCTGCCAGGAAAAGAACAGGTGCCCAGTAAATACTGAACGAACGAACAAATGAGATCTCTGAGAGCTTGTGATGGGTTAATTTTATGTATCAGCTTGACCAGCCACAGGTACCCAAATCAAACATTATTTCGGGGTGTGTCTTTGACGGTGTTTCTAGAGGAGATGAACACTTGAATCTGTGGACTCAATAAAGTAAACAGCCCTGCCCCGTGTCCAATGGGCATCACCCAATCTGTTGAGAGCCTGAATAAAACAAAAGGGAGGGGAAAGAGAAATCCACCCCTTTCTTCCTGCCTCATTGTTTGAGCTGGAACATCTCATCTTCCCTGGCCCCTGGACTGCACATCATACCATCAGCTCCTCTGGTTGTCAGACCTTCCGGCTTGGACTGATTACAGCACCGGCTTTCCCGGGTCTCCAACTTACAGATGGCAGACTGGGACTTCCCAGCCTCTGTAATTGCATGAGACAATCCTTGTAATAAATCTCTCTCCCTCTCTCTCTCTCTCTCTCTCTCTCTCTCTCTCTAATATACATATAGATGATAGATACAGGTGGGTGTGTATGTTATGTGTGCATATATGTACTGGTTCTGTTTCTCTGATGAACCTAGAGAAATTAATCTAATACCAACCAATCTGTGTTTGTCGGCAGGAATCCTGGCTGGATATTTTGAGTTTTGGAGAAGGCTGTTATGTTTTTTTTAATGTGTATTTATTTTGAGAGAGAGAGAGAGTGTGTGTGTGTGTGTGTGAATGTGTGTGTGTGTGCATGAGTGGGGGAGCAGGGGAGACGGAGAGAAAGAATCCCAAGCAGGTTCTGCACTGTCAGCACAGAGCCCAGTGCAGGGCTCAGACTCATGAACCATGAGATCATGACCAGAGTCAAAGTCAAGAGTCAGATGCTTAACCGAATGAGCCACCCAGGCGCCCTAAGACCGTCACCTTAACAATTTTTGACGAGAAGAGACTAACTCAAGCATTCCACTACTCCATCTGCATGGGATCAGATGTTGGGGGACAGCACAGGCTGCAAGGTGACCACCCCTAACCCTGAACTACCTCCAGCTGAAGCCCCAGGGTCTCCGGGGTGATGGCACGCCTGGTCTTGCCTCCACGGCTACGGAAGAATCTCTCTGTTTGCTCTCTGCTGGCTGAAACTGTACTCCACTTGTTAGGATCCATTATGTGTGCACCAGCTTGAGATGACCTCCCTTATGAAAAATGATCCAACTCCTGTGATGCCAGACCCCAAGAGAGAGAGTTTTCAGGAGAGAAAAAAAAAAAGCTGGCAAACAGCTGAGTGCCCTTTGAGATAGTACAGCGGGTTCACATAGAGCACATTTTTATTTTTTACTTTGAGGGACGGAGACAGATGGAGAGCATGTGAGCAGGGGAGGGGCAGAGAGAGAGGGAGAGAGACAGAGAATACCAAGCAGGCTCCACACTGTCAGCACAGCGCCCAATGCGGGGCTCAAACCCACGAGCCGTGAGATCATGACCTGGGCCAAAACCAAGAGTCGGACACTGAACCGACTGAGCCACCCAGGCGCCCCTCCAGCACACTTTTAGGACTGAACAGGAAGTAGATGTGTCCCCTCCTTTCCACATTGTGCCATGAGCCTGTGTATCATCTATTTAGGTGATAAATACACTCGGTACAGCTACCTAACTAGCCTGGGTTTATAAAAATAGGAGATTTTAATGCAATAATCCACTCTCGTCGGAGGCTCTAAATAGGATAATAATAGCTACAGTTTATTGAGCACATACTAAGTGCCAGGAACTGTGTTGGGTATGTTTACCCTGTATGGTTATCTCCAAATCTCACTGCAAGAAAGGTAACCCCACGACTGCGATTAATGAAGGATGGAACCGAGATTTCAGTGAAGTTGAGTATTTTTACCCAGATCTCAGTGCCCGCATGTGGCAGAACTGGAATTCAAACCCAGGGCAAGAGGTGTGACCTGAGAGACAGACTACGGGGTCTGGATCCTGGATGGGTCACAAACAGGCGATGTGCCCAAAGGGAGCTCCTGGACCTCCCGGCTCCCACCCCACATTCATAAGGAGGAGATAAGAACGAGACCCCCTCAGAGGGCTGTCCCAGGATGCAGGAGGTAAGACAAAAATAGCACTTAGAAGACTTTCGCAGGTACAAAGCAAATTCTCCATAAATGGTAACCACCGTAATTAAAATACAGTGCTGCCCTTTAACACACACACACACACACACACACACACACACTTAACACCATTCACAGCTTATCTGCAAAATGCAGTCAGGCCTTCATTAACACGCAGGCTGTACTCATCTAATCATTATCCGTGACCCAAGTCTAGCGATGAAGCAAATGAATGCTTTATACCTTAAAACAGCTACACAGTAAAGATAGCTGCTCTTAGAAATAACACCGAAAATAACAAAATCTACCATTTATTGGACACACAAGCTTCTTTCCACACATCCTTCCTTGGCTTCTAGAGGAGACAATATTTCACACCAATGGCTCCCACCTCAGGAGTACGTTTTGTGCTCTAAGTACTTGCTCAGGATACAGAGCTCTCTCCAGACCAGTGTTTTTCAACAGAAATATACACAAGCCACATATGGAATCTTAAATTTTCTAGTAGCCATGTTTAAAGAGGTTAAAAAAAAGAACAAGTGATATCAACTTCAATAAAACATTCTATTTAGTCCATTATGTCCATTATCGGTCCAGCATTGAATCAATGTAAAAAATTATTAATGACAGGGCTGCCTGGGTGGCTCAGTCAGTTAAGCGTCTAACTTCAGCTCAGGTCACGATCTCAAGGTTTGTGAGTTTGGGTCCTGCGTCGGGTTCTTTGCTGACAGCTCAGAGCCTGGAGCCTGCTTCGGATTCTGTGTCTCCCTCTCTCTCTGCCCCTCCCCTGCTCGCACTCTGCCTCTGTCTCTCAAAAAATAAACATTAAAAAAATGTACTGATGACATATTTTACTTTTGTTAACACTCTTTGAGATCAGTGTTCTACACTTCCAGGACATCTCGACAAGGCCCAACCACGTATCAAGTGCTCGACAGTCAGAAGTGGCTGGTGGCTACCAGGGCACGGCTCAAAGGGCCCACGAGGACAGGCAGGGACTCTGTCATGTTTACTGTTGTGACCACAGGGCCCAACACAAGGTCATTACAGAGCACAGTATACACAAGGAGCTCAATAATTACGTGCTGCGTGACTGGATGGACAAATGAATGGGATTCTACACGCACAGCAGAATTTAAGAAACACAACAGATGATCACAGGGGAAGGGAAGGAGGAAGAAACTAAGATCAAAAGAGAGAGGGAGGCAAACCATAAGAGACTCTTAACAACAGAGAACAAACTGAGGGTTGTTGGGTTGTTGGGAGGGGTGTTCGGTGGGGGGACGGGCTAAATGGGGGACGGGCATTCAGGAGGGCGCTTGTTGGGATGAGCCCTGGGTGTCATATGTCAGCGATGAATCCCTGGGTTCTATTTCTGAACCTAATAACTACACCGTATGTGAACTAACTTGAATTTAAATAAATTCAAAAATTAAAAAAAACAAAAAATACTAAAACGTAATATAAAAATATATTAAAATATTAAATAAATAATTAAGTGAATGAGATGCAGAGTTCACACGAAATCTTAAAGGTCCGGTCACACTTGTGACACAGGCCCACGTGGATCAGCAGCCACATGGTGACCCAGAGAGTGTGCCACGCCATTCTGTCACCGTGACTTGTGTTTCTAAACAGAAAGGTAACACGCTTCAGCCTAAACGGTAAAACTGTTTACCAAAAACGTGCTAGAGAGTGACCTGGCAGTTCTTTTCAACGGATGTCGCGTCTTCCAGTCTTGGAAGGCTGGGGGACGGGCGGGGGGAGGCCAGGGCATGGGAAGGACCAGACCCTGACCCCTCCTTCCTCCAGCTGGCGGGGCCACAGGCAAATTACTGCGCCTTTTTGAGTCTCAGCTTCCTCATCTGTGAAACCTCTTTAGGCTGCTCTGATGCTTAAATAAAGGAATCCAAGTAAGGCCCTCGGAGCAGGGAGTGACACAGGGTGACACTATGCGGGGGGGGGGGGGGGGGGGGGGGGCAGCTTGGGTTCTTTATCTTCCCACCTCCAAGACCCCACACCTGCTCTCCCTCTCCCTCTGCTGCAGATGAGAACTTGGGGCCCGGGCAGGGCCATGGCCTCCAGACAAGCAGTGTCCTCTCTGCTGCAGATGAGAACTTGGGGCCCGGGCAGCCACCGTGGCCTCCCAGCCGAGTGGTGTCCTCAGCGTTCACCCCCTCTTTTCCTCATCCTCCCTCACTGTGCAACCCGCCGACTCTCCAAGCATGTTTCCCACTGTGTCTTTCCTACTTTGCTTCCCAGCGCTGGGACAAAATATTTGCCCAGGAAGCGTGACAGTCATCGGTCAGACCAACTTGTTTGGGTCTTGATGAGATTCGGTGTAAATAATACGGAAAGAACGGGCTACTCGGGAAGAAGGGGCCTCGGCAAACACCCAGAGAAGCAGACGCTCTGGGACCACAAGAAAACCACAGGCCGGCCGAGCGAGAGGAACTCTCGGTGGGCATGTTCCTTGCTTCCTGGTTACACTCACAATTTTACCGGCTGATGCTTTAGGGAGGGGAGGGTGCAGTCCTCAGGGCAGCCGGAGCGAGGGGAGAAGGGAAGGGAAGGGAGGACAAGGGAGCAGCCAGTACAAGGTGTGTGCTACTCAGCTGTCATCACCTCGGGAGAAAATACAGCCGTCTTGCTCAGCCACACGGAACATCTTGGGGCGGTCAAATGGCACCACTATACCCGAAAAGATCATGCGTGGGGGCAGGAGGGAGGGGGGAGGGAGGGGGAGGAATTAAGAGCCAACTGCTTCCCCCTCTCCTGTCTCAGTGGCCAGAGCTCCCTGCATGGGGCATGGAGCTTCCCAGCTGCACCCCACCTCACTCCTTCAGCCTGTTTTCACCCCAAGATGTGTGAACTCATTCACATGTCCAGGCTGAGTCCCTCCAGTTAGCACCATGATCCAACGTTTCCATATCCGAAGACTAAAGATTCCAGCCGGAGGCAAAGCATTTTCAGTCCGGCAACGTGGCCCCTGTGATTAGGCCCCAGCGGTAGGCCTACCGAAGGCGGAGAACTCCTCCTTCCCGGCCTTTACGTTCTTGCTGGGGAATGTTTACAAAAACTTCATGATGCTTTTTTTGTTCTTTTATTACTTCAAAGCACCTGGCCTGAGCAGGGATACGTAGAATTCAATATGCTTCACCGCATCAGTTGTACGAAGATAGGGATACAAGGCTGTGCGTGACTTGGTGGGGAAAGCTGATACCAGACGCCGAGACAACTGGCTTCCAGTCCCCACTCAGGCGCTAACAGCCTGTGCGCGTGGGATATACCAGTCCACCTCCCGGAGATCTCAATGTCCTCCTCCAGAAAGGGAGGGAGATAGAACGGATCCCCACGGTGCTGGCATCCTGTGATTCGATTCTACCACGACTAAGCAAAAGGAAAGCTTACGCAAACTTTCAAAAGTCTAGAATTCCTCAGTTTCAAAATGGAGGGGCGTCGTGCTAACCACTTCTCTTCTCTCCAAGGGTGTATAAAATGTTCCAACCAAGCCACGGATGGGGCCTGGAGCTCAGTTTACCGAGTTCCCTTTGATTCTTATGACTCATAGGGCCACGGGGTTAGAATCTCCAAGTCTGCTTAGCTGGACTGGCTCCTCCCACAGTAACACGGGAAGCCTCCCTTCTGGAGGTCAGGCTGTCTGTCTATGAAACAGCCAAGCAGTGCCTACTGAAACCCTGCAGGATGATTCTGGCGCTTGGGGAGGCCACTGCCCCGAAGAGAAGGGTTCATCTGAAAATACCTGGAATTCTGCTAGTTCTGTCCATCAGCTCACCATAAGAGAAAACATAACAATCAAAAAGGAAAAAATCAAAGATCAAACCCTACAAGAAAGAGAAGACTAGGTTACACAGACCGGAGGCACAAAAGTAGGCTTGTGAGCCATGCGGGTGGGACACACTATACACTATACTATACTATACACACTATTAAGGTCGTATCAACTTTACCAAGTATTGAAAGATAGTACCAGCCATGGGTGGCTCACCTGATCTTGAAGAAAAGAGACACTACACCTGGAAAGAACTTAAATTTTCTTACAGGTAAGTATGAAAAGCTTTATCACTGTTCTCTAGAGCTCTCCAGATCGAAACAACACTCACCAGTCTCTACAGATGACCTAAAACCTACAAACGGTGTTATAAACCACGAGACATGGCAAGGCTCTGGATGTCGTTGAATAATGTTACATCCTCAGTGATGCATAGATACGCTCCGTGCACGTGTGCGCGTGTGCGCGTGTGCGTATGACTCCATAGAAAGTAACATGCATGTGGTTCTGCTTAACTACAGCACATGTGTTCTATTAAGAGTCTCTTCAGCATGGTGGATAATGGCTTAATTGTGTCCAGGTTTTAGGCACTTCCTTATGCTTTGCTTACAATGGGTACAATTCTGGGGCAAGAAATATTTCCTAAATAACTCGTAGTGATTGGTGCAAACAAAGAGAACAATAGCACAGGCCAGAGATGATGAATGCCTTCGGGGCCAGGAATCACGTGTTTCAGGGTGCCTGGGTGACTCAGTCGGCTGAGTGTCAGACTTCAGCTCAGGTCATGATCTCGCAGTTCATGAGTTCGAGCCCCACGTCGGGCTCTGTGCTGACAGCTCGGAGCCTGGAGCCTGCTTCGGACTCTGTGTCTCCCTGTCTCTCTGCCCCTCCCCTAATTGTGCGTGCTCTCTCTCTGTCTCTCTCTCAAAAATGAATAAACGTTTTTTAAAACTGGCATGTGTCTAAGGTGCATCACAGGATGATGACTGACAACTGAAAATCAGCAGGAGACCGGTCACAGTGGAGACACCACTGGGTTGGAAGTCAGACAGCCTGAACGGGAATGTTTTCTCTGCCACCTATCTGTGTATGACCTTAGTCGCTGATTCACTTGTCCAGACTTGAGTTTCTTTGTATGTAAAATATGAACATAAGACCCTATGACCTCCATGCTCCCTTCCAGCTCTGAAATTCTATTCTGTCGAACTACCCAGCCTTCCCGGGACATGAACTGACGTAGTTTCAGTTAGCCACAGAAACCATTTAGCAAAAATGATTCATAGGACCTAATGTAACCCTGGAAGTAGGGCATTGTGCCTTCTAGAAACAATATGGTCAGATTCAGGTAATCCATCCATCAGTGGGCTCTGTAAATATTGTCCAAGCTTTTCTGAAATAGATTTAATGACGTCCTAAGAAAACACTGTGCATGACTCACTGGGAAGTGACTTACTGTGATGTCAGGTGAGGAAACCTCCCCACCAGATGCTACGATGGAGGCCTCCTGAGCACCTCTGTCTCCTGCTTCCCACAGCAGGAGAAGGACACGGAGAGCCTGGGGTCTGCAGGACTAGGGCACACAGACGTCAACCGTGGCAGAAGAGACCCGAAATGAACAGTCACACTTGAGGAGGCAGAAGTTGCCTTAGTAACAGTCTCTAAAGGTAGAAAGGGTCAACACCGCCAGAAGGCTGCTCTCCCGTCTACAGAACCAGAGGATTTGCTGCAGGGTTTAGCATTCCCCACACATGCCTCAGCCGGATTCAAAATGTGGGCCACACACTGAAACCTCCAGAACCTTCAAATACAGATGCCCGGACCCTCGCAACTCTGACATCAGTCTGACGAGGTGACGGCCTAGCAGATGAGGGAATAGCTGTGGTTGGTCTGGGCGCCTGGTGGTCTGAGTCTCCCCACCATCGCTCACACAGCCCCACCTGAAACATCACGTCTTCTCTAGACTACGTCAGGTGTTCCAGAAGGCGAGGGCTTCTCGGTCATCTGAAGATCTAAGAGGCTCTCGGGGCGGCTTCCAGGGTAACGAAGAAGCCTCGCGCCGTTGCTGGAGGTCAGACACCCACGTTCTCTAAGAAAACTGTGGGCAAGAGGTCTGCTGCACTCTTCCTTTCTGTTTGCCTGCTTTCTCTTCCTGGGATCTCTTGTCTCAGGCAAGCCTGTATTTTAGAGGGTTGTTGTTTTTTTTTTTAACCAAGTCCTTCTAGATCGGGCGGTCCCCATATGGAAGGGCAGCGTCCCCGTCCTCCCTCTGCGGTGCACGTCTGGCACGGCACCGGGCCACCGTGAGGGTCTGCTCACTCCCCGGTGGGCAAGCGCAGTGCCCAGGGAGGCAGCGGGCTGTCACGGAGGGTGGCAGAGCTGTGCCCGTGGCTGTCTCCATCCCCCTAGATGACCAGCACTGGGAACGGAACACAGGCCGTTTCCATCCCTCTTGGTGGAAAGTCTCCACCTTGAGGAAAGCACATCTCCCCTCCCCGCATTCTTAACAGGCCAAGCCCCCCTGCGCCCCCGCTCATAAACCCTGGCATTTCAGGAGCACTTCACACAAGCCTCCCACAGCCTCCACCAGACCTCTCCAGGCCCTTCGCACTCCAGCAGGCCCTCAGCCTGTCTGGCAGTGAAGCGGTAAGAGAACAGCCCGGTTTCGTCAAAGGCACTGGTTTTGCGATGGCAGACTGCTTCCTCTCAAAGCCCAGAGCAGCGAGGGGGCTGGGGGAAAGGGGAAGAGCTCGCCCGCCGGCCCCGCCACATAGTTGTCTTGGTGGAGAAGGCAGCTGGCTAGTGACTAATGTGACCGGAGGGAGCCCCAAAGGCTCCGCTTGGCCAGAGACCTGCCCTTCCCATCAGGCTCGTTGTTCCGGATACGAGGGCCAATTCTGTCACCGTGTGAGTAGCTAGGCACTGGTCTGGGCTCAAACGTTGCTGCTTTCAAAGGTGCTCTGTTTGGTTAGCTCTGGATGGCAAGGATCCATCAATGACAAAACAGCTCAAGTGTAGGCCGGAGGCCACAGGACAGAGGGGAGGCGAGTGTTGACAAGGGAAGCCAGTTGGGGCCGTGGAGGCAGCCTGCCTGGTGGGGGTGTGGGGCCCTAGATACAGGAGCAAGGCGACGGGCATCTAAAAGGGACCAGAAGGCCCTGGAAACAGGCCTTGAGGGTCACAGGAAAAACCCTGGTAAACTCTCACAACTGTGCCCAGGAGGGCTCTGTCACAACATGACGTTCCAACTCCTCCCCCACCAGCGAAGGCGAAACCCTAGAGAATGAATGGGTTTTGTTTGGCTTTTCTGAGATGCATCTTAATTCAAGGGCTTGTGCCTGAATGAGTCAGAGACAGAAAAGTCTCCAGCTTCACACCAGCTGGTACTTTTCCATCCCTTCCCCTGGGTTATATAACGTGGCACATTTTTAGAAACTCGGTTCAGCCGCAGAGGTTCCTGCGCTACAATTCCAGCGTTCCAGTCCTCATACCCTCGAACTTTCAAGAAAGGAGATGCTGGTGTGTTTGAGCTGTGAAGAGTAGGGGCTGGAGAACAATTACATCTGACTACAGGCGAAAGGAATACGAAGTTTCGTGTAGTCATTTCAAAATAGCTCCTTCCTATACCTGTGTTCATACAGAAACAGGGTAAGAGAACCTGCAAAAGGCTGGCTTTTATCTTGTAGCTCCTAGGGAAGCACCTGAAAAAGTGCCCAGCTTAGAGATTTTAAACATAGTGTCACAGATGGAGGTAGAACATTAGCTTAAATTTATACTAACGTGTAGATGACTGTTAGAGCATCCGGAGTAGTTTTCCACAGCAAGGATGTTTCATAGGGACATCTTGAGAGAACTGGGCTCCTGAAATAAGGAGAGGTTGAAGCCAGAGGAGAGAGATGTGTTGACAGAGGTGGAAGGAGAGGGGGTCAGGGTAAAAAGGAAAACTGAGGCAGACTGCTTCAGTGACTGTCAAGTTCCTACTGCAAGAGGACAAGTCCCCAGGTCCCTCCTTTGTCGGCTCACTTGTTAGAACATCTAGCCTCATCCTCTCCGAGCCTTTTGTCCAAAGCGTGTCCCCTCTGACCGAGCCCCCTGCGGTCTAAACGCCCAGGAAGAAGAAAAGCAAGTCTGATATCAACTTGTCCTCCTCAGTCGGGGCTTCGGGCGAAGGCACTGCACCGGGAGAAGTGTCCTCTCGCTTACCGTCTGCTCAGCCACCAACGATCAGGAAACTTTAGTCAGAGCCCAAACCGCTGAGCCAACCCCAAGCAGGATGGGAAGCGGCAAAGGAGAGGGCTGAGCTGCGCGGATGTCCTCCCCATGCCCGCGAGTGCTGACACCTGCATACGGGCCACTCCCCGCAGGCTTTCCCATCCAAAAAATCATCCTTTTCAGCTGCACCGCAGGGTAATAATGTCACACGAACTATGTGGAGAGCTAAAGCTTACTTCTGGCCTAACATTTTTCCGGCAACTCGTTTTAGCAGCAAGTGGCCACCGCGCTCCTGCCCCTGTGCTCGGACAACCTCTCACGGCGCCAACGCACCCCCAGCCTCAGCTACACAGCAGATTGATGTTAATGTTAACGTCCTAGAGCTTGATGGGCAACTCGTGGGGAAACAGGTCTTGACACAGGAGCCTTCAGACCCCTGCTCCCCCTTTCCAGAATAAAGACGGTCTCGTGTATGATACCTGCCCTGCATCTCACCGGCTAAAGTGGCTTTCTTTAGGGCGCCCTCTGTTTGGACTACTACCGGACGGACAGTCACAGCCCCATCCACAGACTTCATGCCGCTGCCGGTCCATGGAGAGACATGACCAGCTAGTCAGTCACAGAATAAATACCTAGTAGCAGATATACACTGAGAGCTTGCCAGATGCCAGACACAGGACGAGTCCCCAGTTACCAGAGACAAACGAGACCTGCTCCCCGTCTCCGTGTCCTCAATACTCCGGCATTCTACGCGAGAACAGTGCGCAGGTCTCCCCAACGCCGCATTTAGAAATGTCACGGTAGCGTGAAATCAACCACGGTAGGCGTATTTCCACTGTAGAAACTGGTCACCATTACAGATGAGGGTCTTACCATTGTTTTGGTTTCTGTTGCGTGGGTTTTGCTTTTTGGTGGGTTGTTTTGTTTTGGTTCAGTTTGGCTTTGTCTTTGAGATGGTTATCAGCACACCAATGTCTGTCACGATGGTGTTGCTGAAATGTGACAGCAGAGAGCACATGTTTCTCTTTTTCTAGGGATGGAGTAAGGCTTTACATAAGAGATGATACACTGGTTGCACATTTAAAGCTGAGTAAAGTAAGATTTAACCAGAGAGCAAAAAAGGAACAAAGCATTTCAGAAAAAAATAACCTGAGTAGAGGCGCAGACTTTCTAATTTTAAAAGCTCTAGGGACTCAGGAGAGGAAACCAATACAACTTGTTGCCCTGCCCAAGGAAGGCTACTGGTCCTTACAAGATTGCCAGGTCTCTGGCAGATGGGGCTGGGGACAGGGAGGAAGGACATGAGAGGGCAGGACTGACTTTGCCACCAGCAGAAAAGGCACGGAGCTAGCCTGTTCAACTTAGCTGGGGCAGAAAAGATTGAGGTGACAAAAGGTAACATCCTCTCTCTTTTCTTCTCATCGTAGGAGAGCTCGGCTCCATGATGAATTGGAGCCCCCAGGGTAGATTTTACGTGCTAAAAAGAACATTGAATGACGTTGCACGGAAACATCAAACTTCCCACGTGTCTGCAAACGGCAAGGACGGAGGGGGAATCTGTCTCCACTTGGGATTCTGAGCAGAATTTCCACTTCCCCGAGTTTGGCAAAAGGTATCGGCATTGCCTCTAGGTGAGAAATTCCTTCCCTTGAAAGCACTGCTTATTCCCTTCCTTCTCCGCAGTAACAAAAACGGTGGGTGAAGATCTTCTGTGTTTTTATGGTTTAAAAACCGTGACTAGCACAAAGCCTACTACGCACCTATTAGAATGGCCACGAGCCAGAATGAGGACACCACCACATCACCAAATGCCGTGGAGGATGAGAAGTAAAAGGAATGCTCATTCACTGCTGGTGGGAACACAGAGCGGGGGCAGCCACTGTGGAAGACAGTTTGGCACTTTCTGACAAAACTAAACATACTCTTACCGTATGATCTGGCGATCGCGCCCCTTATTTACCCCAAAGAGCTAAAAACGTACGTCCACACAAAAAAACTGCACGTGGGTGTTCACAGAAGCTTTCTTCATAACTGTCAAACCTGGAAGCGGCCAAGATATCCTTCAGTAGATGAATAAATAAACTATGGTATATCCAGAAAATGAAATATGAACCATTACTAAAAAGAAGTGAGCTATCGAGCCATGAAAAGACATAGGGAAAACTTAAGAAGCCAGTCTGAAGAGGCTCCATACTGTAGGACTCCAACTAGGTGACGTTCTGGGAAAGGCAAAACTATGGAGACAGTAAAGAGGTTGGTGGTCTTTGAGGAAGAGAGGTGGACAGGCAGAGCACAGGGGATATTTCAGGGAGTAAAACTACTCTCTGTGATGCTATGATGTTGGATACTTGTCGTGATACATTTATCCAAACCCATACAATGTACAACACTATGAGTGACCCCCTAATATACACCATGGGCTCTGGGTGATGATGGAGAAGGGTGATGGGTCAGTGGGAAATCTCTGTACTTTCCTCTCAAGTTTGCTTTGAATTGCTGTAAAAAAAGTATATTTGTTAAGACAAAAAAAAAAACAGCCTATGGAAGAAGCCTGAGCTTTTAAGGGGTCCCTGCTTCTCCAGGACATGCACTCTGTGCCCCCAGGAAGGTTCGTCATCCTCTCGGTGGCTCCCGAAAGCCACCAGTGGCACCGCAGTAGCTGTAAGCGCTCTCTTGGCTCGGAGGCCAAGTGGATGATGCTGTGGAGTCAATCAATATTGGAGCTCCAAGTATATGCAAAGCGCCATGCAGGTTATTAAAGGTACATCAAGTTAAGGAAACTCATGTTGGCCCTCAAAGGGTTCAAACTCTAGCAGGCATATGGAACCTGGCAGAGTAGAAAAAGTTAAGTTGAGAGTCAGGAGATCTAGCAGCTAGCCCTGACTTTGCCACTGTTCCAATCAGCCTCTGCTGGTGGCAAGGAGGAGATGCCAAGATTATCTTTAATTTAAGAAAACATAGGGGGAATCAGTCGTTCCTGGATACAAACGCTCTACAACTGGAACCAGAAAACCCATGGAAACCGTGCAAGGCTGAGGCCTCCGTCTCTCCCTCGGGCTGCGCGATCTCTCCTTCAAGGACCTTTTTCCCCCCAAATGTATTCCATTCTCCTCTCTCCTCTCTTCATCACAGTTCGTGTTCCCTCACCACTCTGACTGGCATGGCTTCCCCATTGCCGTCTAAATGCCTTCCATATTATGACATTAGCAGTCTCAGCTCCCACTTCTGGGTTCAAATTTCTAAGGAAGACCATCTGACTGGCCATACTAATGGGTCACAGGTTGTGGGACAGCCAAGACATTGGCTGTGCATGTCAGGTGGCAATCCCAGCTCCATTGACTCTCATGGGGAACTGGGGTCACAAGTTTCAGAAGGTGACCACACCTAGGGCTGCAGATGAGGCAGTTCCCTTAGAAGGAGCAGTAGTTAGCATCCCTTCATGGACATTAACCAGCTGGGATGTTTGGAGCAAATCACTTAGCCCCCTGGAGTTCATGCTTCCTCACCTGTCAAGTGAGGCATTGAGTCAGATGATCTCTACAGCCTTTCTTCCTGTACCAATGTTCCACCATGCATAATGCAACGCAGAAATCAATGGCAAAGTAGGAAGGATCCAGACCCACCCCTTGTGGATACAAGGGCAGCTGTGTACCCAAGACTCAAAACCAGCAAAGGTCCGGAGCCAGGGGTATTTTGAGGACCATCTGCACATATCTGGGCACCAGCAGCAGGATTTTGTGTTTCTAGGTATTCATATTCCTTGGACCATACGCCTGTTGGACAAGAGGACTTTAGCTAAACAGGGTTGGTGATTAGCATAGCTGTGAGAATGGTGATAGAGGCTTAGGGTCCCCGACTTCCTGATTCTGCACCCCTCCCTGCTGTCCTAACTACTGCTTCTCTTATAGGACTCACAGCACAATGACCACATGTATTAAGAACTCAGTGGTCAAAGTGTCACGTTTAACAAGTTACTGTTTTGATCTTTCAGTCCCCTCAGGCCCCATCCTCCTGTTCACTGTCATGGGTCGAAGGCAGAACCTGAAATATACAATGTATGATTTGTGTGAATTTAAATCGGCATATTACCTCTCCCAAGGTATTTGTATTCAGCCACATTTATGAAAAGGAAGGTGTTAATTTTAGGGAAGTAGGTGGGTAGTAAACAACTCTTTTTTTTTTTTTTTTTTAATGAAAAGCATCTTTCCTTGTGGCATCACTACAGACACTAGGGAACTCCTCACACCATGCTGTGCATAGAAGCATAGAATGTGTAAACAGAGACAGTATTCAATCAACAAAGAAATTATTAAGTCAGTCATGGGTACACCACCTTGCACCCCATGCAGAAGGTCCTCAATGAGAGGTCATCATGTCCCCATGCAATGAATGTGTCACCAGAAGATAGACAGGTATAAAGTCCAAGAGAGCATCTAAAGTTGTCCAGGGTAGATGAAATATGGAGAGAAATTTATCCCAGCAGCGACATTTGCTGGGCTCCCACTGTGGCCAAAAGGAACACCTCTCAAGGCCACTCACTTAGCTTCTGGTTCTATGGGCAGCCAAATACAGATGACCAGCTGACCCAGAGTGTTAAATAAATGATAATTGTTTAAAAACCTCGGAGGTTTTGGAGCCATTAGTTATAGAGCATTATCACAGCAAAAAGCTTAACACAATAAAAAACTAAACTTATCCACAAAAACTTCAGTGCCTTAAGGATGTCAGGCATACACACACATCAGACTCCGATGCAAAGTAACGCTTCATTAGGGAAACATTCACTGCAAATGGTATGGGTCTGAGGGCCATGCCCCCTACTGACGGTAGCAAAAGCCTTTCAGCAGAAAGTCTCTCAGCTCTATTTCTACACTTCACTGACTCAAAACATTAGCAGCATTATCTACAACAGCCAAGAGAAGCAAGCAACCTGTATCCATCAATAAACAGACAGTGGGAAGAAGAAAATTAAAAAAATAAGTAAATAAATAACAGATAAGGAATATGTGGTACGTACACACACACACACACAAACACACACACATACACACACACAGAGGAATATTACTCAGCCATAAAAAAAGGATAAGATCATACCATTTGAGACAACATGGATGGATGCAGAAGGTGTTATGCTAAGTGAAATATGTCAGACTGAGAAAGACAAATACTATATGATTCCACTCATAAGTGATATCTATAAAATGAATAAGCAAAACGCACAATCAGACATATAAATACAGAGAACTGCTGGTTGCCCGGAAGGAGCAGCATGGGGGAATGGGCAAGGTGGGTAAAGGGGGGTGGGAGATCCAGGCTTCCAGTTATGGAATAAATAAGTCACCAGAAAAAAGGTACAGCATAAAGAATATAGTCAATGATATTGTAATAGCCACGTATGGTGACAGACAGTAGCCATACTTGTAGTGAGCACAGAATAAGGTACAACCTTGTTGAATCACTATATTGCACACCTGAAACTAATGTAACATTGGGGGTCAACTATACACAAATTAAAAAAAAAAAAACAAAGAAATAAAAAAAGGTTAACTACAGCCCTTCATGTCCTCTGCAAGATAACTCTCTCCTGGTCAGAGCACGTCAAAGTTCCTAGCCAGTAGGGTGGTCTCCAGAGGCAGACGCTAGAGTATCTACTTACCAGAGTCAACCACAGTCATTCCCAAGACGGTTCATGCCACTCTAAGAAAACACTACATCATGTGAGGAAATAGCACAAAAGAGGGCTTTGTTACCAGGGAATCGAATGGCCATTTTCTTACTTTAGAAACAATTTGGCAATACCTTTCTTTTAGTTGTGGTAAAACACACATAACATAAAACCAGCTGTTATGACCTGAATGTTTGTATCCCCTCAAAATTCATATGTGGAAGCCCTAACCCCAGTGTGGCTCTATTTGGAGATGGGGCTTCAGAGGAAGTAATTCAGGTTAAGTGAGGTCATAAGGGTGGGACCCCATTTGATAGGATTCATGTCCTTATAAGACATCGGGGCATGTGTGCCCTCTCTGCATGTTCACAGAGGAACGGCCATGCGAGGACACAGTGAGAAGACACCCAATTGCTTACGAGCCAGAAGGAGGGTCTTCACCAGAAGCCAAATTTCCCAGCACCTTGATCATGGACTACCAGTCTACTTGTTGTCTAAGCCACCCAAACTCAGGCTCGCTATGGCAGCCCAAGCAGACGAATACACCATCTTAACCGTATTCAAGTGTTACATCAGTGGCATTAAGTACATTTGCATTGTTGTGAAAAATTGGGGGTGGGGGTTAGTGCTCTTTAACTAGGAGACAATGGTAAAAAACTGGAGATGAAATCATTTAAGTATAAAAGAACTCTGCATTCAGACTACTTTTTAAAGACCCAAAGTGGAAAACAAGACTTTCTGACTATGGTTTGTGAAGAAAGTCAATGGAGAATTGTAATCAGTGAAAATGCACTCAAAAAACCTTACCCTGGGGGTGTCTGTGTGGCTCAGTTGGTTGGGCATCCGACTTCGGCTCAGGTCATGATCTCGCGGTTTGTGAGCTCAAGCCCCATGTCGGGCTCTGTCCTGACAGCTGAGAGCCTGGGGCCTGCCTCGGATTCTGTGTCTCCTCCTCTCTCTGCCCCTCCCATGCTCATGCTCTGTCTCTCAATAATAAATAAATGTTAAAAACAAAAAACCTTACACCAAAGAGTTAATAAATGAATGTTCTTGATGTAAGTGAGAATGTTTACATAGGTCGTTTTTTGTTCTTTTTTAAATTTTCTTCCTTCACTGACTCTTTTGGTTGATCAGCCATTGCTAGTATCAATCATGTCCGATAAGGGAATGTGTACAGATTCCATTCCACTTGGCTGCCACTTAAAGGATGAATGAGCACACACCAGGCAAAGGAGGGAGAAAGTAATAATCCAGGTGGAGGAAACAGGTGGAACAAAGCCACAGAGGCATGAACGCACGTGGCCTAGTAGGGAATGGGTAAGGTGTCGGGCCCCACCGGGACACTGGGTCACCAGGGCAGCCCAGGAAGACAAGTCAGAAAGATATGCTCGTCCCAGGTTGCTCTAGGCTTGGAAAATCACGCTGAGACATTTGACTTGATCGGAGGGCAGCCACAGAAAATTTTCCTTGGGGTGGCGCTCAGGTGCAAGCTCCAGTCAAATATGCTTCCTCCAGTCAAATATCTTCCCCAGTCAAATATGCAAGCTCCAGTCAAATATCTTCCCCGGAAGATAGAGGGGAAGAAGAGATGGGTGCCTCACGCACTTCCTGCAGGAGTCCACACAAGAGTTAAAGGTCTGAAATAAATAGTAGCAGCAAAAACAGAAACGTGGAAACAGACACGGCAGGCATTTTTTTCAAACAAAGTTGACACTTCTAAAGAAAAAGATGGATGGCATTTTCAAGGCTGGTGTAGTGGTTTCTAGTTTGTTTCAGTAGTGGTCACAATGGAGCCTGGAGGAAACTGGCCTGTAACTCTCTCCCAAGCAAGTATCTTTTTAGCACAGGTAACTGGTGCATCGGCCTCTGACACTGTCACACTGAGCGCCAAGTGAGAACAAGGCTTGACGTGCGAGAGAGAACCCAACACCCTTCACAGCCAAGACTGTGAATGCCTCTGGAAGCAGCCAGATGAGGGTGGAAGTGTTTTCTCTGCTGCTGTCCCAATGGTGTTATTTACTAAGAAGACAGAATACGTGCCAAAGCAACAGGTGCTCAGTGATCCCACGCAGCTGGACAAAAATGCCATCTTCGCTTGTGCATAACAGGATTGGTAACTTGAAACTGAGTGAATTCCACTGGTCACGTACTCCCAGATAAGGCTCATCCACCTCAACTCCTTCCCCATACAGGAGTCCTTTGAGACATGTCCAACAGAGTTTGAGCCTTAAGCCTTTTTTACGACTCAGGGTATTCAGTGGTAGTTCCCCAGCCATGAATATTAACGGGTATACCTGTTGGCCACATCTTTTGCGTATGTTTAATAATTTGCAGCAGACATGGCCACATAAAGCTGAGCAGACACGAGGATTGTGTTGATCTTGCCCGTGAGATCCGAATAATCTAGTAAGAGAAACGGGCTGATGCACAAATAACTGTAATACAATTAAAAGTAAAAAAAAAAAAAATAGCATAAAGAGGAAAGAGGTAAAGTGCTCCTGTAATTAAGAAAAGTGGAAATTTTATCATCTTAACCTTGTGAAAATACTAGCCATGCTCCCACGACCTCGACGTCCCCCTCTATCGTTTCAACCTTCTGATTCTACTCTCTGGCCACTCCTAATGCTATATCCTAAAATGGCCTTTGTGTCTTGTATAAGTTCTTCCATTCCCTCTTACCCTGCTGCACAGTTTGAGATAGGCAGGCTGAAGGTCTGATATGTGTATCATATGTGTATGTTAGGAATGGTTTAGCCCATTAAGGGAGATCAACCCTCATCCAAGTCATGGTCCACATTGAATTTTACTGGAACTGGTCTATATTCTCTTGGGTGCTAACTTCCTGAAGTGGGGGTGGAAAGAATACATGCTACGAGAAAATCCAAGAATGTCTAGATGAGGTAAAAATAGTAGATGTTGTATTCACCTCCGAACTCCAGTTCTAGACTAGGACGCTGATATGTTTACCCTGAAGGCAATTAAGCCTGAGTTCCTCTGGAATATCAACTTCACATTTCTTAGGTTCTTCTTGAAAGCCTCCATTAGAAATATCCTTGGTAGTTTTTTATGATAGCTTCTCAGTCTGTTAGCAATAAAATGAAGTAAGAGCAGTTAATTTAAATTCCAGATCAAGATGCTAGATCTTCTAAAATTGGGCCTACAACAGAACGCTCTCAGTTTAGAGGCAATTTATGCCTGAGACCAGGCTCTTGTGATTTCTTCTAATCCTAGAATCCTCCAATCCTAAACTCACTGGGAAAAAAAGTAAAGATTAATGAATAGACTATCATCTATTAAATCTTAATATATGCCAAGTTCTCTACAGATGTCTTTTATTTAATCCACACGACACCCCCATAAGTAGGTATGAATAACCCCATTTCAGAAATAGAGGGTCTAATATTTAGAGCAGTAAACTGACTCTGTGAAAGTCGCACAGCTAGAAAATATCAGATCAGAAATCAGAGCCCAGATCTGTGTAATGCCAAAATCTTTACGCTTCTATGAGAAACAAGCCCAGCTCTTGGTGTGTGACACCAGCAAACTGAATTGTATGAACAGTAACTGATAAAAATCTAGGATCCTGATGAAACTGATCATACACAAGGCATTTGGCATAATAAAAATAAAAAGGATATCTGCTACCTGGGAACTTATAGCCTATGAAGCAACACAGGCAGGGCACACAATGAGCAGGGGCTGAAAATGCATGATCTTTTTCATCTCCTTCCTGCTGTATATGGAAGTTAAGAGGTCATGGGCTTCTGGGATCCTCTCAACATTTTTCCCAGGACACCAGTCTTGCAGCAACTACTGTACAGACATAACACACTTTCCATGTTCAGCGGTAGAGCAGACTAGATGTCCTCATCAATTCTCCCACTGAAGTTAAGTAAAAGTGCTGGCCAAACATCTCTTTTTTTTTTTTTCAAACATCTCTTTAAAAGGAGCCCTGAGATGGCCAAAAAGGGAAGAGCACTTAAATTCCAAATACGAAGACACTCAAGGAAGTAAATCTGCTCTCATACTGATGGTATTTTCTACACCAAGTGGATGTGAACTTGGGCACTCACAGGTTCCCATGGTACAGTGGATGGAAATAAAGCCCAGAGCAAGCTCCAGGTGACAAGAAGTCTACTAGAAAACAGCCCCAATCACATTTGCAGTAAGATGAAAACAATACGCTCGTACTTAGGACACTATGAGGAAAGCTGCCTATCTCAAACCAAGGTACTAACTAGCAGACAATACTCCCCTGAGAGGCTATAGCTGCGAGCCAGCCCCCATGTAAGTCTGCGATCCAAAGCCACACAGTTGTGCTGATCTCAAAGTCTCCAGTTGGAAATCCTGTTTAAAGTGGCCCCAGGTTGGTGATGACCCCAGGCACCTGGCAGAAGCAAATTCGTGCCCTCAACACACACCTGAGAGCACTCCCGGAGTGAATTTTGAGAAACACGAGATCCCAGTCAAAAATATCACATGTGCACAGGCAACACATATGTGCAGGTACACATACACACACATGCAACAAGAAACCATGTAGGAGACCCCATAGAAAAAGAGGAAAAGAAACAGACCAAAGACATAGGATATGGAGTTACTGGAACATGGAAAAAACATATTTAATACTCGTTGCACAAATAAAAGGGCTAAAAACAAATAAAGAACAAGAGACTTGAAACAACCAAGATTTGGGAGAAAAAAAGCTTCTAGAAATAAAAAAAACAGAATATTTTAAATCAAAAGTGAATAAACAAGTCTAACAGCAAATTGGACACACAGGTGAGAACTGATGAACTGGAAATTTCATACAAGGAAATTAGGCAGAAGACAGTCCGGACAGTCAAAGAGGATGAAAAGGTGAAGGAGAGAACAAGTATCATGACAGATAAAGAAGGTAAGGCGTTCATCTAATTAAAGTTCCAAAAGTAAAGAGAATGGAGCAGAGGCAACAGGAGAACAAAAGACAGAATCACAGAGAGGCACTAAAGGAGACAGTGGCTATGAACTGATCTGTCACGATGAAGGGCATAAATGCACAGATTTGATATGTCTAACAAACCGCAAGCACATTGAAAAAGAATATTGTATTTGTATTAGTCAGGGCTCTCCAAAGAAAGAGAACCAGGAAATTATTGACGAAATTATGCATACATAGAGAGAGATTTATTATAAGGAAATGACTAATGTGATCATGGGTGTTGACAAATCCCAAGATCTACAGGTGAGTCAGCAAGCTGGAGACCCAGGAGAGCTGATGGCATAGGTCTCATCCAGAGGCCAGCAGGCTCGAGATCCAGGAAGAGCCAATGTTTGGGTTCCAGCAGGAAAGCAAGAAGCAGCTGACGTCCCAGTTCGAAGGCAGGCAGATGGGTGGCACTCCCCCTTCTTAGGGGGAGGATCACTCTTTGTGTTTTATTCAGGCCTTCAACTGATTGGATAAAGCCCACCCACATCAGGGAGGGCAATCTGCTTTACTCAGTCTATCGATTTAAACGTGAATCTCCTCTGAAAACATCCTCACAGAAATACCTCAAATAATGTTTGACCAAATATCTGGGCACCCCACAGCCCGGTCAAGTTGACACGCGAAGTTAACCGTCACAAATACCACGTGCAGCATTTCTTCAACACCTCTGACCGGAGGCTCCTTCTCTGAGAGATGTGCTGCTGTAACAGACGGCACGCTGAGCTCTGAGAGCCTGGCACGCTAATCCCCTCGTGAGAGGAAGGTACTGCCCACAGTCAAGACACATCTTCACAGTGACAGAGCCGATCAGCACAGTCCCCACCCTCCGGACCACACGGACCACTGGTCTTCAAGAGCACATCCCTTCTAGCATGTGGTCAGGCCACAGCAGAGCTTCTAAAGCTAGAAAGGGCACAGAAATCACCTGGAGCTCTTGTTAAGGCACAGATTATGGTTCAGTAGGTCTGGGGTGGGGCCTGAGGTTCAGCATTTCTCACGAAGTCCCAGGAGCTGCTGGTGCTGCTGGTCCACAGACCACACTTTTGGCAGCGAGGTGATCTCCAGGGACAGAAAAAAAAAAAGACACACTTTTTCTCTTACTTCCCCTTCCTTTATGATTAGGGCTTCACCTACATCAGACCCCCTTCTTCCCAACTCCAGCCCCATGACTTAGCCTTAATAACAAGATTCAGTGTGGGGCGTCTGGGTGGCTCGGTGGCTGCAGCATCCAGCTTCAGATCAGGTCATGATCTCATAGTTTGTGAGTTCAAGCCCGCTTTGGATGCTCTGTCTCCCTCTCTCTCTGCCCCCCTCTCTCCCTGTCTCTCCCCTGCCTGCACCCTCTCAAGAATAAATAAAAATAAACATTTCTTAAAAATACCAAGATTCGGGTCAAGAAATTGGCTTATCCATAAGGATACTCAACTGGAAGGCACACTGAGATATTATAGTCCATCATGCCCAGTCAATGTTCGGGAAATGTCTGTTGTTCGTCTCACATCCCCCTAGCCCTCAAGCGCTTAGCTCTGAACAGCTTGGATTTGTTTGCTGCTGTTGTTTATGTGGCATCTTCCAGGTTTAATGAACACATTTCCCCCCCCCAGTACCATCAGCCTTCAAAGACAACAATACGACCAGCAGCGATAATAAAATAGACATACTTGGGACATCCGGGTAGCTCAGTCAGTTAAGCGTCTGACTCTTGATTTCAGCTCAGGTCATGATCTCATGGTTTGTGAGATCGAGCCCCGTGCTGTCAGCTGTCAGCATGGAGCCTGCTTGGGATTCTCTCTCTCTCTCTCTCTCTCTCTCTCTCTCTCTCTCTCTCTTTCTCTGTCTCTCAAACCAAAGTAAAGTAAAATTAAATTAAATTAAAGTATACTGCAGAACGGTTTTGTAACACATAAGTTTACCTCCTTTCACCCCTCCACCTGACACACATCCTTAATGGATGAGCTCAGGCTTTACCTGCTCTGAAAACTCTTCTCCAAGGTGATGAGCACAGTGTTTATCAGACTTTGATGGTTTGCTTATTTATAGATTCTAATTTCCCACTATCAACTCCTAGAAGGTAGAAACCGTGTCTCAGGCACCTCCAGGTTTGTGCTGCTCGGAACGTCATCTAGAATGAATGAGCGGATTGACTTACTCCATATCTCCACTTACATTAATGTCTCCATTTTGCTGATAGGAAACCAAGGCTGAGAAGACAAGCAACCTGCCCAAGGTCACACTGGTTGCTGCCGAAACTCTGACTCTCCCCACTCTGCCATATCACCCCCCACACACACACCAACAACAACAACAACAACAACAACAACTGCATCTTTAGGTCTCCCAAGAAAGGTTTTGCTGAATTTTCTCCTCAAATGAAGTGGTCTGACGTGTCCTGCTCTGTAAGCAGTGGCTTGGTCACACACAGACACGTCCTGATCACCTGAGCTCCCTTGAGCCAGCCACCGGCAGACAAAGAACTGAATCTGAGTCCGAGTTCCCGTATACCGCCAGTATTCACCTCGCACCCCCACCCATACTGGGGACGAGATTACGCACAGGTTGCGATCCTAGGTGTAATTATAGTGCTTAGTCCGCACGATGACTATCCAGGGTCAAGGGTCAATTTTAGAACCGAATTCGCCAAAAGTAACTCTTCCTAGCTTTCAAGTGGTTTAACAGGAAAACACTGGAAAAAGTGTACTAAGTGGTATTTTTCCCTTCTTTGGTATTAAGAAATGTAAAATTCACTTCTCTAAAGAAGACATCCGGATGGCCAACAGGCACGTGAAAAGATGCTCAACGTCGCTCCTCATCAGGGAAACACAAATCAAAACCGCACTCAGATACCACCTCACGCCGGTCAGAGTGGCTAAAATGAACAAATCAGGAGACCACAGATGCTGGTGAGGATGTGGAGAAACGGGAACCCTCTTGCACTGTTGGTGGGAATGCAAATTGGTGCAGCCACTCTGGAAAACAGTGTGGAGGTTCCTTAAAAAATTGAAAATAGATCTCCCCTATGACCCAGCAATAGCACTGCTAGGAATTTACCCAAGGGATACAGGAGTGCTGATGCCTAGGGGCACTTGTACCCCAATGTTTATAGCAGCACTTTCAACAATAGCCAAATGATGGAAAGAGCCTAAATGTCCATCAACTGATGAATGGATAAAGAAATTGTGGTTTATATATACAATGGAGTACTACTCGGCAATGAGAAAGAATGAAATCTGGCCTTTTGTAGCAATGTGGATGGAACTGGAGAGTGTTATGCTAAGTGAAATAAGTCATACAGAGAAAGGCAGATACCATATGTGTTCACTCTTATGTGGATCCTGAGAAACTTAACAGAAGACCATCGGGGAGGGGAAGGGGAAAAAAAGTTAGAGAGGGAGGGAGCCAAACCATAAGAGATTCTTAAAAACGGAGAATAAACTGAGGGTTGATGGGGGCGGGGAGGGTGGGTGATGGGTATTGAGGCGGACACCTATTGGGATGAGCACTGGGTGTTGTATGGAAACCAATTTGACAGTAAATTTCATATATTAAAAAAAAAAAAAAAAAAAAAAAAAGAATTAGTAAAAAGCAAAAAAAAAAAAAAAAAACCAATTTGACAATAAATTTCATATTAAAAAAAAGAAATGTAAAATTCAAGACGGAATAAATTTAAATTTACTCATCAAAATGAAAGCTGTAAGAGAAGCCAGTTATATCCAATATTTCCTGCCAAAACATCCCTTTACTCTCTCCAAAGAGGCAGAACCAGGCTGTCCATTGATATTTAGCATTCAGGTGACACTTTACAAACCCAGCAGCCATTTTTAATGAATTATTGCACATAAAAGCCCAAAAAGAGAACTTTTAGGACATATCTCTATCCAACAAAATAAAGATATATAATAAATACATGTCTAATTAATAGAAATAGGAATTGGGCTGGTAAGATATTTTATGTTCTTCTTTACTGTTTAATTTTTGTCCAAAATGTGCATTTGTTTTATAAAATTTTTAAAAATCCAAGTAGATGGAGTTCTAGACATAGATTTATGATTGTTTCCAAGTGACGTGACTCAATTCAATCATTCAAAATTATCAGACATCCAATAACTAACCCTAAGAACTATGGATCTCCTCATCCATTACCAAGCTACTAGGAGATATGTGATTCAAACAGCATGTCCGAGACCAAATTCTGCCACAAATTAGAAATATTTATTAGTGAGTAGGCATAAAAAGAGCCATTCCCGTAATCTCAGTGAATTACCAAGGCTCCTACCTTTCCATGAAACGTTAACTCAAACCAGATGTAACAGTATTCTAGCAGAATTCAGCTACCATGTTTAGTGGGAGTGAACTGAGTTGCTAGAACCCTTTGTTAATACTTGGACACAGGACAAATTGGTATATCTGGCCTAGACATCACTGCAAAGTTTATAATTTGCTAGTGTTGCCGGATCCCTAAACCCTATCCATGCAAAAGCAAGTGTCTCTAAACAGTTCTAACCAACTCATGTATCACGAATAGCACTCAAGTCTCCAATGAAAAACAGCTTCCCGTATTTATTAGGCTCATTAGGGAACCCTCTAGGACCAGAGATTAACATCTCTAAAGCCATATAGTAACCCCTCAATACTCCTAAAGAATATGTCCTGTTAGGATATTTCAGATTTATCTAACAACCCCACAGAGGATTAAAAATGAAACACACATGCACACACGATCTATGCTGAAATATTTAAAAGTAAACCTGAAAAGTAAAATATTCAAAAGTAAATTTTGCAGACAATATAACAGCTGGATAAAACAAAAGAATACAACTATGATAGACGGGTTTCATAAAGACGCACAAGAGTAAAACGATGGGGCCTCCGAGCTCCTTCCATAAAAATAGGCACATTATTTTTAACCTTTGTTTGGTTCTTAATGACACACAAAAATCACAGCTTAGTCTCTTCATTTTTTTAATGTTTATTTTTGAGGGGGGGGGGGAGGAAGGGAGGGAGCAGGGGAGGTGCAAAGAGAGAGGGAGAGAGAATCCCAAGCAGGCTCTGCCCTGTCAGCGCAGAGCCCAACGCGGGGTTTGATCTCATGAATCGTGAGACCATGACTTGAGCCGAAATCAAGAGTCAGACGCTTAAGTGACCACCCAAGCGCCCCTAGTCTCTTCATTTTAAATCCAACAACATAAAGCCCAGAGAAGAGACGTGACTTGCTCAAGGCTGTCCTGAAAACCAATGGTGGAGCCAGATGTAGCACCAATCTTTAGTCTTTCCATGGCTGCCACAGAGCTTCTGGGGGAAAAAAAAAAGTCTTTTCCAAATATAAAACTAATCCATAACTTTTTGTAGAAAGTGTGTAAGAAAAAATAAAATCATGAAGCTTGAATGAAAGGTTAGCCATAATTTCTACACTCAGATACAGCCACTATCCATGCACCGCTTTCCAGATATTAACACAATATACATCCGTGCCTTGGAGTTTTAATTTATATGACACCTTGTGCGTGGTTTTGTGGGCTGCTTTTATTTAATTTGCTTTTACGTTGGAAACAATCCCCCATGATATGTAATAGCCTTCGAAAATGTGATTTCTGTAATGATTACATGACAATTCATCTTATTATGTATCCTTTCCTCTAGTGGCGGGCATCAATGTTATCTCTAAGGGTTTATTATCCCTCTAACACGAACACCGCGCCCCTAGAACATAAGCATCATGAAGGTATGGAGTTTTATTGATCGCAGTACCCTCGGCCCCCAAAGAGTGTCCAGCTCACTAAGAATGTCTGGACGGAATGGATGGATAGACGGACGGACACAGGTGGATAGATAGGAGAGGATGGGTGGGTATCGATGGATGATCGATATGGATGGATTTGTATGCATCTCTGATAACTTCTCAAACTCTTTTTAGTCTGCGCAGTAACACAGATATTCTGGTTAAGGTCGCCACATAAAAACACAGGGCATCAATTAATTTCAAGTGATTCGCTGTCCCATATTATGAAAAACCTGTTGTTCTTCATCTGACGTTTAAATGAACTTATTTATTTACCTAAAATTCAAATTTGACTTGGCATACCACATTTAGATTTGCTAAGTCTAATAAACGTAACCCTCATGGTACGGGCTGCCTACAGTACCCACCCTGATCAGCAAAAACTCAGTCCAGGTGCTTGAACCCAGCGGCCTATGGTAACCAAACAGTAAGGGCTATAAGCAGCCACTATCTTTTGAGCCCCTGATCTTTGTGAGTCAAGGCAAATGAGGAAAACAATAGGAAAGAGAACTCTCAGCAATGGCAAAGCACTGAGCAGGATCTTTCCAAAGACAGATCCCAGCACATGAGTGTCCTGTCTACCCCCACCTCTCCTTTTCTGCCTCTGATGTGAGTCACTGCTGTGCCTCCCCACGACTCCTGTCACAACCTACAAGGAACTGCATGATCTGGCCCTGCCTGGACAGGCATTCTCAACCGTCTGCCTCTCCCGCCCCTCACTCTGTGTACCACAGCCACCCTGGACTTTTTCAGATCCTCCCGTGGGCCAGGCCCCTTCCTACCACAGGACCGTCACACGTGCTCTTGCTTCTGCCTGGAAAGCCCTCCCTTTCTCCTCCTCCTGTTACTCCGCTCGCTCTTACCCATTCTACATCTCAGCTCCCAAGTCACCTCCTCAAGAAGCTGCCCTGAACTCATCTTGCAGACTCGGTCACGTTCCTTTGTTTTCAGCTGTCAAAAGCACCGCGTGCCCTTCCTTCCCTGCCCCTCTCATACTGGACGCTTATTTTTTGTTTTTGTGTTTGTCTGTCTAATATGTGTATCCGCTAGAACCCAAGTTCTAGGAGGCCTAGGACACCAGGTCTCTTCTTGTAATCGGTCTGTTCGAACACCTAGCAGGGTTTCTGCCAAAATGAAAACAACTGGACACTCAAATATTTACCGAGTGGGAACGGAAGCCTCCAAACCTGTTGACACCTTACCCTTCCCAAAGCAGACAAACAGCCACTCCTGACTCGGGAGGCTGACTCACTCCAGATGGACAAAAGGAGGGAGATCAAAATCCAACTTCTTTGACTAAACGACTACAGGACTACATACAATCCCCATATTACATATGTGACATGACGTACGACCACAAACGATTATATTGTTTGCGTGGTACGATGTGATATTTTCAGAGGCCTAGAGAGGTATCATTTAGGAACCGTAGGCAAATAAGGAGTGAAAATGAAGATCGCTCTCCTGTCATTCAAGCTTTCCTTCAGCTGAAAACTTCCAAACTTACAGGTCCCTGGGGATTTTCTCTCCTCCATGGGCCTCCACGGCCCCATTTTATCCTATTTCTTCTTTAGCGTATCCCCTGCACTGGTCCCCCTCCTTGATCAGGTCCAGGCCTCTTTTCTCCTCAATCTAAATGATTACAGAAATGTTCAAACACATGCAAAAACAAAGGACCAGCAGCACTCATCATCCAGCTTCCGCAAATGTCAACACACGGCCAATTTTGTTTCATTTTGTATCCCACCCCACTTTCTTTCCCAACACCACTGGATTATTTTGCAGCAAACCTCAAAGATATTATTTCGTCTGTAAACGTTTCAGTAAGTATTGCCGAAAAATAACGACTTCTCCAAATGTCTTTTTTTTTAATGTTTTTATTTATTTTTGAGACACAGACAGAAAGAGCATGAACGGGGGAGGGGCAGAGAGAGAGGGAGACACAGAATCCGAGGCAGGCTCCAGGCTCTGAGCTGTCAGCACAGAGCCCGATGCGGGGCTCGAACCCACGAACCGTGAGATCATGACCTGAGCCGAAGTCGGACGCTTAACCGACTGAGCCACCCAGGTGCCCAAAGACTTCTCCAAATGTCTTACAAAGTTTTATCAACAACTGGCCTGTTCAAATTAGGATGCACATAAAGGCTACACACTAGTTCAACTGTTGTCGTCTCTTAAATCTCTAGGTTTGCTCTCCCTATTCTCCTTGCATTTTATTTATTGAAGTAACAGGGTCGTTTGCCCTATAAAGTTCCCAATACGCTAGATTTTGTTCATTGTATCTATATAATTTCTGTTCTACAAATTGGCAGTTAGATCTAAAAACAGAATAAATGCTTGATTTGCCCCCTTTTATTTAGCTAGCTGTCAGAATAACCACGTTACAGATTTCTCCAAAGGAAACAAATGAATTTAGTTTGCTGTTTTCAAGTTCATTACGAGTTCATGGATTTATACATATTTATGTGTTTTGATCCATTGTAGTCATTATATTTCCCGATGCTCAGACTGTCCTGTCTTTGGCCATGGGAGCATCTGTGCCGTTTTGATCTGACCCCAGTAGTCTTTCATGGTTTCCGTGCTGATTAGATAAGATGTTCTTGGCCCCTCTGGTACAGTTCCTTACCCAAATGTGGATCAGCTGTTTCTCCAAGAATGCCCGGTCACTTGTACATCGTAGTTCACCTATGGTTTCAACTTCCCCATTCAGTGATCTGGAACAGTCCTGTTAAGGGGTCCAGAATAAGCCACTATGACATAAAAATTATTTTGAACTGAAGGCATTTGAGTTCCTAAAATGGCTTATCTGTCTAAACACCGGGCTTCCTTTTTTTAAAATTTTTTTTTATATTTAAAAATCATTTTTTTAACATTTATTTATTTTGAGAGACAGAGACAGAGTGTGAGCAGGGGAGGGACAGAGAGAGAGGGAGTCACAGAATCTGAAGCAGGCTCCAGGCTCCAAGCTGTCAGCACAGAGCCCCATGCGGGGCTCGAACCGACAAGCAGTGAGATCATGACCTGAGCCGGAGTCAGACGCTTAACTGACTGAGCCACCCAGGCACCCCTTAACACTGAGCCTCCTAAAAGAACTCAGCTGGCATAAACCTTGAGAACAACCACAATGCTCTGGAAGACAATTCAGCACCACACTCAGACACTGTCACAAAATTGTCCTATCTCCCATCCATTTCCAAAGGGACCATTTATGTTTCAGAAAATACAGATAACCATTTTATGTTTCAATGTTTAAATTGTTTTTCTATAAGTGCCCTTCTCCCCCTCCCCTTCGCCTAGCCAGATGGTACATAAACCCAGATTCTAAGTGCCCCTTGAGTCACGTTTCTTTGTAAACTCCCATATGTACCTAATGTGATTAAAATCTGTCCTTTCTCTTGCTAGTCTGTTAGTATGAGTTTAACTTGCAGGCCTCCGATGACAGAACCTAAGAGAGTAGAGGGAAAGTTTTTCCTCTCCAACACTGTTTTGATTTTCCTCCTGTTCTGCGGATCTACATATTTAGTAGGTGACTAGACGTTGACATCACTGCAGCCACTAGACACACTTCAAATTCAACGGGTCAGATATGAACGCATCCTCTTTCCCTCTCACCTACTCTATTACGGCCTTTGTAGGTACTTGGGTTTCCGGGTTTGGAGTCAGGTCGGAGCAAGACCCTGTTAGAAATGTATGGATTCCGGGGCACCTGGGTGGCTCAGACTCTCAGCCAGCCACAGCCCTTAATTTGCATGAGGCTGTGAGAAAAAGTGAAAAATAGAAAAAAAGTCTTTGAAGAAGTCTGGCTGCCTGAGCAGGCCAGCGTAGAACAGGAAGAGAACAGTCCTTACAGCACGAAGCTGTGTCTGATGTTACTGCGACACCACGCTGGGCAAAGAAGGCCCAGGTACAAGAGCCAGGTCAGCTGTCCAAAGCCCCTCTGGAGAAGCTGGTGTACAAGGGAGAAAACACTGTAAGGTACAGGCAGGGACAGCAGCACCAGACGTCAACCTAGGAGCAGGAAAGGTACCAGGCACAGGAGGAGGGCCGAAGGCACAGGCGACGCGGCAGAAAGACGGCAACAGCCCCGACTGGAGAGACAAAGCAAAGGGGAGACTGAGGCTGGGGAGACAGAGGTTCCAGGAACAGCCTGGACACTCTGCCAGGCAATCACACGGGGCCTCAGGGCACTCGGACTGGGGTGAACGTGAACTTGTCCCAGTCACGGCGGAGTCCTGGAACGGACTAGGCAAGAAAGAGGCCAAGCCAAACCCCGGCCTCAGCAGCCCCGCTCCCAGACCCCTCACCCCTTCAGGGACCAGCTCCTCCGGTTCTAGCTCCCTGCCCCCCGGAACAGAGGGGCTTCTTCAGCTGACCGTCTCCCCTGGATCACTGACTGCCTCCAGCTGCTGTCTGTCCTTCGGTCTCCCTCCCCCGCTACTGCAGGGTACCCCCAGCATACCTTCACATTCCCCCCCAAACATAAAGTGCAAAACTTTGAGCCCACCCCCAAATACATGCATATTTATGTGCAAACCAAAAACGCCCTACCGAACCACGATTAGGCACATTTTAGAACATGCACGAGAGAGAAACTAAGAGAGAATGAGAAAAGCAAAGAGGTAGATGTGAGGTTTTCTTTCGTTTGGCCCCATTAACTGTTCCACAGCTTCACCTGAAAACTCCCTGCAAAGTTACAGAAGGGAGTTTGGGGTTAGATGTGCAGCTACTGTCCTGTTTAGACTGGACAGGATCCATGAACCCTGAAAGTGAGTCTTCATGATCTAAAAGGTAGCTGTGCTTAGGGATGAAGGTGGCAGGAAAGGGGTGAATTAATGAAATCTGTCCAAGATCGCTTCTTTGACAGCAGAGACAGAAGATAAATAAATAAATCCGTTTCCTGGTCTCACCTCCACTAAATTCAGTCTATTCAATATACTCTTTGCCCACAGCCTCAACTAAATCTTTCTGACTGGGCTCTAAATTTTTTACCTGGTCCTGGAATAAAACACAGAACTGGTGATTACATAATCATCCGGTGTTGCTTAGGTGGGTGTCTGTTCAAATCAAACATGGGTAGGGGCGCCCGGGTGGCTCAGTCAGTTAAGTGTCAGACTCGGGCTCAGGTCATGATCTCACGGCTCCTGAGTTCCAGCCCCGTGTCGGGCTCTGTGCTGACAGCTCAGAGCCTGGAGCCTGCTGCAGATTCTCTCTCTCTCTCTGTCTCTCTGTCTCTCTCTCTCTCTCTCTCTGGCCCTCCCCTGCTCATGCTCTGTCTCTGTCTCAAAAAGAAATAAACACACAAAAAAATAAAAATAAATACAAAGCAAACATGGGTATTAGTAGTACAAAAGCAAAGGACAGGGGTACTTGTCCTTGTGACAGGGACCCTCCTGCCTGGCAGTGGTCTCACTGGATCACCGCTGTTAAAAGGCAAAGATGGTTCTTTCAAGATCAAAACCCAACTGAGATGACCTCAGGTCCAGCTCTAAAACAGATCTGTAGGCATCATTTAAGACTTAGGTTTGCTTTTCCTATTTTTCCCATCAAAGCAAATTAGTCTAAAAAAAAAAAAAATAGCATTCCAAGTGACCAGAGGTTAGAAAAACTGTCCTGCAACTGTTCTGAATTATTTGTCTCTCCCAATTTCTTTCACAACTGAGTACGGCTCATCAGGGAGGGTAATGGCATGGGGGCTGACAGCTTCAATGTCAAAACAGGATGTGTCCCCACCAAGGCCCCTGCTTTGCTGCAATCTACTGGAATTAATTGGTCTTGGGGGTTTTTTGTTGGTGGTGACGGTGGTTTTCTTCTTTTCTTTCTTTCTTTTTTACTTAAGAGCCTCAGATGGGCAGACGTGGAAACAGCTTCTCATTTGCATAGAGCCTGGCCCCCGGCAAGGGTGAGCTGAGGACAGCAGAGTTGCCTTCTTGGCAAAGGCAGGAAGTCAGCTGCAAGGAGCTACCACTTTTCAACCCTGGGTGGCTTTTCCTTTCCTGTCTGTCATTCATTTTGGAAGAAAACATACATTTAATTTCAAACAGAGCACAAGGACTTGGAAGGGGAGGGGACAGAAGGCAGCCAAATGCTCCAGGCTGGACCGCTAATTCCTGCCCCCACATTTTCCCCTACTTAATTAGAGATGCCAAGCCATCCAATTGAAAGGGGTTAGTGGTCCTCGGCCATGCCCGGGGATGGCTGGTGACGGCCACCGCGAGCGCCCCCTTTCCCTATAGTGGGGAGTTGACATCGAGGGGCGCGGCACCCTCTCCAGCCACTTGGGCAAGTCCAAACCAGAGTTTCTTGGTCATTCTGCCCGAGAAGAGCCTCCGTTTCAAGGACCACATCTGCATGAATGGGTGAGACGCCGTAGTGGAAGGAGCCAACACGGACAGAGATGGCTGCATCACTTCAAAGCAAGTTGGTTCCTTCTTACCGATTGCCAGATGCACTTCAGTTCTCCCCAGTTTTTTTCTCTTCATTTGAATCTCCTTCTCAGATGACTGCTGTTTGGTACCTGAGACTCCATACAGGATGTGCCTTGCTCTGGTATGGGCTGCAGAAAAGCAAGCAGGCACACGGCAAAGGAAGCTATGTTTCTTTTTTTTTTTTTTTTTTTTTCCTATCACATATATAGATGTTGATTAGGCAAGCAGTAGAAACCAGTAGAAACCAGTTCATACCATCCTGTCCTGTGGACCTGAGAAAGTCCTTTAGGATCTTATACCACTGCCTTGCATAGAAGGTACCTTCCAGAGATATGACATTATGCAGAGAAGAATTCTGGGCTATCCGGCATCAGGTGACCAGAAATGCTCCAACCCTGTAGCTGAACGCAGGGCCTTTCGGTCCAGCCTCAGGGCCATCACCAAGGAAACACTGGATAAGTAGGTAGGTAGATGGATGGATGGACAGACAGACAGATGGACAAACATTCAAATATTTTGGAGGAAAATCTGAGTTTATTTCTCAGAAACTCTTCCGGGGGGAAGGGGGGCACCCTTAACATTTCTGGGCTCTCAACCCCTGATCATATAGGGAAACGTCCCTAGAATGAAAGGAAACTATATTTCTGTGGGTGGTATCTGGTCAAGATTCACGTCATGTCTGCCAGATAAAATAATGATTTCTCCCCCCAACAGAAGCAGCAAAAATGCCCAAGAAGTGTATCTATATGTTGGTTTGTTACAAGGTAAAAATAGCAGGAAAATGAATGAAGTAATAAGGTACATGGTAATATTTAGACGTGCACATAAATTTCACTTTTACACGTGTTTCACATTTTTATAGCAATCGTCAATTACTCAGTGCCCCCCCCCCACCCCGCATCAGAGTGTGACAGACCTTGTACACACGTAAGGATATGTTCCCAGACCTTTAGAGAGCTCCAAAGTATGGGATTAAATGTTTCAACAGCTTCCTGACTTCCTGGAGTCATGTGCCCACCAAGTCACAGTTCTAGAAATCTCCTCCTCCCACAAGCGTCTTTTCAACATGCATTAATGTTTTCTCTCATACAAAATTGCTGTATTTCTAACCAAAAAGGAATATTTCATCACCTGAAAAGCTTCACAGGGCTAGCTAGTCCCCTCACGCCCTCACAAACTGTATAATCCTAGACATGGGTTGGATGGGGCACGTACTGTATCACAAAGCATGTAAAACTACACTGCCACAGAATTAAAATAACTACACATTAGGGACCTTTGGGGTTGATTTGGAAATCAACGCCAAATACTACTTCCTCTGAAGGGCCAAGAGTACATGCTCAGCTAGGAAGTAGATCAAATATATAATTCAGATATCCCGCAAAGGACTGGCATTTAAGACAAGGGTCTGCCTGACTTTCTTCTATGTGGTTATGTCTGAGGAAGGCATGGTATGGAAGGTGGAGAAATCTGAATTGATGGAATGTCTTCATCCAGCAGGGTTCCATTTCTATGGACGATGGAGAGCTGCATTTCGTTAGTCTTTGCCGCTAAAATGACTTCCTCTTATGCAACTTATCTGATGGCCTTTAACATCACACCTTTTCACTGGGATTTTTACGGAAATTTTTAGAGAGCAGGGTAAATAAGGACAGGTTGTTCACAAAATCTTATATCAAAAGCCGTCAAATAAATGTTTTTAAGAAAATCTGCCCCAGCAGGGCGCCTGGGTGGCTCAGTCGGTTAGGCATTCGACTTCAGCTCAGGTCATGATCTCAGTCTGTGAGTTCCAGCCCCACGTCGGGCTCTGTGCTGACAGCTCGGAGCCTGGAGCCTGCTTCGGATTCTGTGTCTCCCTCTCTCTGACCCTCCCCCATTCATGCTCTGTCTCTGTCTCAAAAATAAATAAACATTAAAAAAAATTTTTTTTTAATAAATAAATAAGATCTGCCCCGGGGTCTATGCCTTGGCTGAGATGAATTCTCTGATTGATAGGTAGACATATAAACCACTCCAAGTTAACCCAGAAAAACAATTCAATGTGTAAGGTTTAGAACCAAATAGATACATCCCAATATGCTGCATTTTAGCACTCTGACCTCAAGCAAATTACCGAACTATTTTTAACCTCATTTCCTAATATGTAGCATGGAGACAATACTTACTTCCTGGGTTTCTTATCAGTATTGTGTCTATGAAGTGTCTAGCAGAGTGCCTGAAACACTGGATAAGTAGGTAGGTAGATGGATGGATGGACAGACAGACAGATGGACATTCAAATATTTTGGAGGAAAATCTGAGTTTATTTCTCAGAAACTCTTCCGGGGGGAAGGGGGGCACCTGGGTGGCTCAGTCAGTTGGGCGTCCAACTTCAGCTCAGGTCATGATCTCACAGTTTGTGAGTTTGAGCCCCGCATCAGGCTCTGTGCTGACAGCTCAGAACCTGGAGCCTGCTTCAGATTCTGTACCTCCCTCTCTCTCTGCTCCTCCCCTGTTCATGCTCTGTCTCTGTCTCAAAAATAAATAAACATTTAAAAAGGAAGGAAGGGGGCGCCTGGGTGGCTCATCGGTTAAGCGTCCGACTTCGGCTCAGGTCATGATCTCACGGTCCGTGAGTTCGAGCCGCGCGTCAGGCTCTGTGCTGACAGCTCAGAGCCTGGAGCCTGTTTCAGATTCTGTGTCTCCCTCTCTCTCTGCTCCTCCCCTGTTCATGCTCTGTCTCTCTCTGTCTCAAAAATAAACGTTAAAAAAAAATTTTTTTTTAAATAAAAAAAATAAAAAGGAAGGAAGGAAGGAAGAGAAAGAAAGAAAGAAAGAAAGAAAGAAAGAAAGAAAGAAAGAAAGAAAGAAAGAAAGAAACTCTTCCCGGGGGGCAAACCATCCAAACTACCCAAATAATAAACCAAATGGCTCTCAATGTTCCACATTACGAAGTATCACTACTCAAAATCTCTACTTCTTTTCAGGAACTCCGCTCGTAACTTTTCTTCAGTGTTCTTTCTTGATCATATCCTATCCTGTCCACGGCTGAGCTCTGTTTGGGCAAACAACACTTGTAAGAGTCAGCAGGGGGGCCTCAAGTGCACCTCTTTGCTGGGCGATTTGACAGCAGCACCTAGTCACTGTCTGTGAAAAAGACATTCTTTTTCGAGTTCGTTGGAGCCGTGGTGGAGACAACTGGATCATTTTTGCACAGTTATTGGTTCCTTAAAAGAATATATTCACGTTCTGGCCTGGTTATCAAGGAACCCTCAGAGCACTATACTGTTTGCCCCCAGTCTCGTCCCCGCCCCCAACCCTCCCTTACTTTTGTCCTTAAACCAAACTCTCCCCATGTTTGCTTTCATTGGCCTCTGGGATACGCATGGACAGGGAGGGAATAAGCAGGTGACCGTCTCCCACACCGCTCCTTCCCCAAACGCCCTTAGGGAAGCCTAGGTGACCCGTGGTCCCCAGGGCCCCTGCATCCCTGCTCACTGCACCGCTGCCCGGTTCTTTCCTCCTCTCCCTACTTCGGAACATCTGAGCTCCGTGGAGGCAGCTCTCCAGCAAGGTTCCCTTTCCAATCTTGACTTTAGATCTGGCTAAGCTCTGCTTGACCCGAGAGAGGTATCATCTCCAACCTCCCTACACGCGTCTCCGCGTTCCATGGGGACAGATGCACGGAATGGGAGACAGGGAAACCGAGGCACGTACAGGGAGAAAGGCAGTCTCTGAGCTTGCTCCCAGGCTGGCATTTCTACTGTTGAACTTTAACCAGAACAGGCTTCTGGTAGCAACTTCCTCTCCTTAGATCGACCTCACAGCACGGCATGCCCTTCCTGCCCGTTTTAGAATGAGCAGGAAAGAATAAGAGCACCCTCCTCGGAACACCACCGCCCCGGCGCGGCCACGAGATCACAGGGAGAGAGGAGACGCACGGCAGCCCCGTCCAGCCGGCACTTCCCCCGCCCCCCGCCCTTGTCCCCGCCAGCGCCCGGGGGAACCCACCTGATGCCGCAGGCAGAGCGAGGACACGCCAGGCCGCCGCGTGCACCGCACGTGTGAACGGTGCCCGTGCCAGTGGAGGCGGCAGTCACTTGGCCCCCAGAGCGCCCTCCGCAGAGGCAGCGCCCCGGCGCGAGAAACGCCGAGGGGCACCGACCGACCCCCTCGGCTGGCTCCGGCCTCCGGAAGAACCAGGCGCCGCGCAGAGGCCAGAGCGCCAAACTCCCTGAAAGCGACAAGCACGCGCGCGCAGGCGCACAGGAGCGCACGTGCGCGAGCGCAGGTGCCCCGGCTTCGCGCTCCCGGAAGGTCCCGTGCGTCCTCGCGCTGTTCAGGTCTTCAGCGTAGGGGCCCTGCACCCAGGTCTCGGACCCACAACGCTGCCCAGCAGGAAGCGAAGGGGATGGGGCCGGCGTCGGGACAGCCAGCTTCCGCTCGGCTTCCCGCCCAGGAGACCGCACCCCAGTATCTGGGCCCTCCCTCCGCACTGACTTCTACTACCCCTGGCATAGCCGCGGAGACCTACCTGATAGCCCCACCACTCTTCTGCACCCACGCTGCCAGTCCTCCCCTTCCTCCTCCGGTCCCAGGACTCGGGCCCCAGGGCCTTCCCTGTCCTCCCGCCTGCACCGGCACCAACTTCCAAAGCCTGGTCTAAATCCCTGAGCTTTACAGCCTGTCTGCCCGGTCCCAGCCTCGCAAGACTCGCCCACACCTGCAGCCGAGTTCTTTCTCGATCTCCTGTACCCGCCAACATCACCCCCACCGGCAGACGCTTCCTCCTCCGTTTAGACGCCGGCGTGGATTATTCCTAGACCCTAGCCTAGTCCAAGTTTGGGAGTGGTACGTTCTGCCCCACTGAAATATCAATTTTTGGAAGCATTTGCTCTTAGGAAGTTCTTACATATTCAGAAAAATCAGGAGTGTTTCCAAACTAGGTCGTCACTGGTACCCACTCCTGGGTCAACTGGAACATGTCCAGGAAATGGGAACCAACTGTAAGCTCCAAAATAAGTCTCCTGGAAGGGGGGCGGGGCTGGGGGGGATGAATTCCCTTAAATATATGTGCATGGTAGAGTAGCTGACATTTTTATAACCATTATAATATGAGATTGGTATGACATCTCACTTAGAGATGACAATGTTTACTGTCTGGGTAGTTCATTTAAAAAATATATATTTATTTTGAGAGAGAGAGAGTGAGCCAGGGAGGGGCAAAAAGAGAGAGGAGTGAGAGAGAATCCCAAGAAGGCTCCACACGGCCAGCATGGAGCCCAATGTGGGGCTCAAACCTGTGAACCTTGAGATCATGACCTGAGCGGAAACCAAGAGTCAGATGCTCAACCGACTGAGCTACCCAGGAGCCCCCTGGGTTAGTTCATTGTGTTGCCCGCTGATATCAAAAGTTGAAGGAAAAGTGAAGAGGAACCATTCAAACACAAGTAGATGGGCATGTCTTGAGGTAGATTGTGAACCTGGTTACTCTACACCCTTCTCCTGGCCATGATGGCTGGGCTTTCTCATGGGCAGCCTTTTTCACGTGCAGGCAGAAAGGGTCTGCTGAGGTTGGCTTATTAAGGCAGGACACTCAGAGACCACGTGGGCTCATGCTCCACCCCTTCTCCAGCCACTCAGGTAGCCCATGGTCTCCATTTTGCATCTGGGAGAATCAGGGTGACCGGCAGGCACTACCGGGCTTCAGA
Organism: Panthera onca; assembly: GCF_046562875.1. Lineage (NCBI taxonomy): Eukaryota > Metazoa > Chordata > Mammalia > Carnivora > Felidae > Panthera > Panthera onca. Next base: position 5,570,814 of record NC_138345.1, on the reverse strand, counting down.
GCCTGCCCTGTGCACTTGGTTTCCATGCATAGTTTCAATATCTAGACACTGGTAATTCTCCTTCAAGTGTTCATGTCACTGGTTTAAAGAGAAAAGCAACCTGATTCAGTGAAAGTTATTTTTTTTATTTTTTTAATGTGCATTTATTTTTGAGAGAGAGAGAGAGAGAGAGAGAGAGAGCAAGCGTGAGTGGGGGAGGGGCAGAGAAGAGAGGGAGACAGAATACAAAGCAGGCTCCAGGCTCCCAGCTTTTAGCACAGAGCCCAATGCAGGGGCTCAAACTCACAAGCCATCAGAACATGACCTGAACATGACACTTAACCGACTGAGCCACCCAGGCACCCCTGATTCACCGGAATTTAACGTCAACCCATCAGACCTGGGCTCACTGCATTTCTTGGACTGCATTTTTACTCACTGGTCTACACTCTTTGTTTACACAATCTCACCTGATCCTGTGGTTTGTGATAGTGTCTACCTTCTGTCACCTCTCAGTTCCCACGTGGTACAGTAACTACCCTTCTGAGCTCCTGGCCTGTATCCCTGAACCCTATTTCATGGCTGCACTTGGATCCTTCACAGATATTTCAATGGCAGTGTGTCCTCACCTGAACATTAATTGGAACCCAACTCCCACCTACCCTCCACCTCCAATACGTTCCTCCTCCAGTGTTTGCCATTTCAGTATATGGTTTGTTTGTTTGTTTGTTTGTTTGTTTTAAGTAGGCTTCACATCCAGCACGGAGCCCAACTCAGGGCTTGAACTCACAACCCTGAGATCAAGACCTAAGCTGAGATCAAGAGTCAGACACTTAACCGGCTGAGCCGCCCAGGTACCCCAGTAAATGGTGTTCTTAGTCTCTCATTGCTTGTGCCAGAAACCAGGGTGACATCTGCCATCTGAGACCCCTCCCTCCCTGACACTTCCTTCCCCATCTCCCTCCCCACCACCCCTGCCTGGTCCATGGCCAAGCCAGTGCAGTCAACCTTCAAAATGAACTGAGAGTCCCTCCACTTCTCCTCCTCTCCACCACTCCATCCTGCTCCCTTACCAGGACTATGCAAGAGCCTGAGGGTTGGTCTCTCCGGCCCCCGTTTTCCTTCCCACTCCCTTCTCCCTGTAACTGAGCAACTTTTTTTTATTATGGTAAAATATGCATTACATAAATTTTACCATTTTAACCATTTTTAAGTGTATAATTTAGTAGCGTAAATATAATGTGTGCAACCAACCCCACCGTCCATCCCCAGAGCTTTTTCATCTCTCCCAGCTGAAACTCTGTACCTATTAAATAATTACACCCATTCTCCCCCTCCCGTCCACCACCTTGACCCTGGTGACCACCATTCTAATTTTCTGCCTACGAATTGGACTACTCTAGGGACTTCATAAAAGTGGAATCATACAGTGTTTATCTTTCTGTATCTGGCTTAGTTTATTTAGCATAATGTTTCTGGGGTCCATCCGTGTCATAGCCTGTGTCAGAATTCCCTTCCTTTTTAAGTCTGGATAATATTATTGCATATATATGCACCACATTTTGTTTATTCTTTCATTTAGTTTTCCACCCTTTGGCTGTTGAGAATAATGTTGCCAAGAACATGAGCGTGCAACTATCTGGTTGAGTCCCTGCTTTCAGTTCTTCGGGGGGGGGGGGGGGGGGTGTTCCCAGGAGTAGAACGGCCAGATCAAATGGCAATTCTGTGTTTCATTTCTTGAGGAACCATAACAAACTTTTGAAAACATTAGTCAGATGATGTGTTTCCTTAGAGGCCTTTGACGGCTTCCCATTGCACCTGATGAGCAAGTCAGTAGTTTTCTGGTTTTGCCTGATCTGCCCTGGCCTTTTCCGGCCTCACCGGGTCCCTCAGCCCCTCCTGTGCCCTGTTCCAGCCTTGCTGGTCTTCTTCCCGTCACTCAGGGGCACGAAGCCCTTCCCTCTTGCCCCCCCTCACGCAGACTTTCCCCATGCCTGGAATCTCCTTTCTTCTACTCTTCCATCCTCCTGCAGTTTCAATGTCACGTCCTCAGGAAACTCCTCACCGAGCTGGTCCTCTGCAGCCCACCGTGTAAACCTGAGATCGGGTGTCCTGACTCCTGAGTTCCCACTCTTATCCACAGCCTGGATCACGTGACGGAGTGAATGAAGATCCCTGTTACATTATGGCTTTTTGTGATCGTTGTCATTTTCCTTATTATGTCATGCCATCTATCTGTCACAGACTGAATATTGTGGCCCCACCAAAAGCCACTTGTTTCAGCCCTAATCCTCAATGGGATGGTCTTTGGAGGTGGGCCTTTGGGAGGTGATTAGATCATGAGGGCCAGGCCCTGGTCTGATGGGATTCGTGCCCTTATAAAAAAGAGACAGACAATAGAGAGCTTGAGCTCTGTCGCTCCTTCTCCCTACCTCCCTCCCTGTGCTAAGGAAAGGTCGCATGAGGACACAGCCAGAAGACAGCCATCTGTAAGCCCGGAAGAGGGCTCTCACCAGAAACCAACCATGCTGGCCCCTGATCTCAGACTCCCAGCCTCCAGAACTGTGAGAAAATAAACGTCTGTTGTTTAAGCCACCCAGGCTACAGGATTTTTTACGGCAACCAGGGCAGACTGAAATACCATCACCTCAAACCCATGATGGTACACACCCCGGTATAACTTGAGCTCACTACTTCACCTTCCGGGCTGCTGTCTTTCCATCTCCTGAGATCATTACCTGCTCACGTGCCCATTTCTGTCATCAAACGTAAACCAGCCAGGGTACAAACCACATGGGATGTTTTTCTGGGTTTTTTTGAGCTCGCCTGTTGCTAACCCAACCCAGAGCCATAGCCTCAGCGGGCATGATTTGTAAGTTTGATGGAAATGATTCGGTGGCTTAGATACACCTCCAGAACTTTTATAGTTTACGAACGTTTCCTCTTTCCAAAAACAGTTTCAAATCAACTTGGTTCTTCAAGTGTTAGATAACCGTTAAACATTTAAATTGCTATCTAGCCATATTGCAATTAGAGCAAACATATGATGCACCAGTTATGCTAAGAAGTGATTTCAGTTAGCACATTTCTCTCTGTATCTGTGGATGTGTTATCAGCATTCAGACTGTGTACATAAGTTGTTTAAATGCCTCTATGTGTACAGACATAATGCTTATAATGACTGCCCTTCATTGAGTTCTTATATCCTGTAGACCCATAGTATTGGGCTCTTACTCTATGCTAAGTGCTTTCTATATATAATTTCATCTTCATGTAATCCTGAAATATAGGTTATTTTAATGGCAGGTTCATGGAAAGGAAAATGGACTCTCACAAAGACTGGGTAAGTCCCTAAGAACATCCAGCAGGTGAGTGGAGGCACCGGGATTTGAGCACAAGACTGTCTGATTCCAAATTCTATGCCTTCACGTGTTTTCTGGGAGCGATAAATGAGAGTCAGCTTTATCTTCACTGAAATCCCGGGAAAGCCCATTTCTTTGTCTGAAGCATCCTCAGTGCAACGAAACACAACCATATCCTTTGAGTCAATCGGATTTCTCAAGTGGGGAGGGCTTTCCGAGGACGGATGTTACAGTGTAGGGAAAATATCAGGTCAAATAACAGTCAGGGCAGGCTAGGTCATGCTGCGATGAGAAACGACCTCAAAATCCCAATGGCCTGCAACAACAGACAATTCATTTCCAGCTGACAGTGTGTCCACTGGAGGTCAACTAAGGCTCAGCTCCACGTCTGGAACCAGAGCTGGAGGCAGCCTCTATCTTCTGTCTTCAGACAGAAGGAAAAGGGGGACAGTGAAAACCCACAATGACTTCGTTGGCCAAAGACACATGGCCAAGCCTGATCTCTTGGGCTGGGAATTATAATCCTTGCCCAGAAAGGAGCAGTTACTACTTTAACAATTTTGCAGTCTAACATAAAATTCTGCTTCACTGTGGAAGAAACAGATTATTTCAATCTGGCAAGAACATTTTTGTTCTTTATTCTAGAAATCCACAGCACTCTGCTCTTTTTGCCAGAACACTATGGTGATGACTTTTTCTTTTTAATTTAAGAAGGCAACACTTCGTCTAAGAATTTAGAATCCAGGGTATACCTATTTTAAGGTGTATGAAACAGAGGCCTTTTTAAATAAACCCAAGCACGTGAGTATACTAAAATTAATCTTCCAAAATTCAAACACAGACTTCCATATGTGTGTACATTATATTTTCTGAATAGGAGTCATTGGCTCAAAAATTAGAAATATTTTCACCACTACATTTTGCTCGTGTATCTTCACTACAGTTCTCGAAGTGAGCGTTTGGAGTGTTTTGTTTTGTTTTTGATTTCTCACAGCTCTGGAGGGGGGAAATTCAAGATGAAGGTGCCAGTGGACCCAGTGTCTGGTGAGGGCCACTTCCTGGCTCACAGACAGCTGTCTTTTCGATGTAACCTCACATGACACAAGTTGAAAGGGAGCTCTCTGGGGTCTCCTATATAAGGGTGCCAATCTCATTCACGAGGACTCTGCTTTCATGACTTTATCAGCCCCCAAAGGCCCCACTGCTGCCCAGTGTCATGGCATTAGATTTCAACATATGAATTGGGGGGGGGGGGCACAAATATTCAGCTATAGTACTGTATGAGATGAACATTTGAATCGACAGACTGAATAAAACAGATTGCTTGCTCTCCCCACTCGGGGTGGGCCCCCTCCAATCCACTGTGAACCTGACTGCCTTCAAGCTGGGATGTGGATCTTCTCCTCCCTTAGGACTGACTCAGACTAGAATCACACCATCAGCTCTCCTGGGTCTCTGGTTGCCACCTCAGATCTGGAGACTTCTCAGCCTCCATAACTGACATGAGTCAATTCCTTATCATTGATTTTTGTATAATATTCCTCATACATATATTATTTCTTATACCTAACATATATACTCCTTATAATTTATATGTATTCACATATGTGTACGTATGTATATGTATATATCCTATTGGTTCTGCTTCGCCAGGGAACCTTGACTAATACAAACAGATTAGAAAATCTTCTTTCTATACAGATGGAAAACTGGTGTAAGGAGATGGGACTTTTCTTGAGTCACACCGCAGGCAAGTTTTCTGGACTCCAGGCTCTGAATTCCCAGCTTGGACCAAGCCAGAAGCAGGGCAGAAAGACTGAAAATTGGCCAGCAGCCTCTCCAACCCCCAGGCCATGGTGGCACAGACCAGCGTGGGCTTCGTTGCCTGTGATTGCCTCCATAACTGGGCGCCAGGAAATCTCCCAGAGGCCCGCCTCGCCCACACCAAGTGCAGGGGAGAGGCTCTGTCTTCCATTTAGGCTGCGGCAAGCAGGAGGCATTGAGCTTTCAGATGGTTTGGCTCCTAGCTGGGGATTTTCAAGGACAAGGTCAGAGATTAGTCTGGTTGGCGCTCTCTGTGCCAGCCAAAATATTCTTAACTATAATTAAAACCAAAATGAAAAGTGCCAAATAAAACGTGCAGGCTCCAAACTTTCCATTCCTTAAACCTGATAACCTGTTTTAAGACCAAGGAATCAGACAAGGTCAAGAAAATTATTTTGTTCAGCTGAAAGTGACCCCACACAACTTTCTGCTTCATGGAGGGTGTCTAATCTAAGCAGAAGCACAGAGTAAAGCTCCTGGATTGTCCTTACCACGGCAGTTCTGCGTGAAGCTAGCCTGTGGTTAAACAGGCTTAGCATGACATACAAATGGCCAACCGGTACATGAAAAGATACCCAGCATCACTAGCCATCAGGAAAATGCAAGTCAAAATCACTACGGTTGGTCGTACTTTTCAAATGTGACCAACGTACATGTCACATAAACATTTCGGTCCACTTCCGTTTGTTTCTGAAAGCACTGTGTATTAACATATCCGCAAACGTATACGGATTTATTTAGATAAATTTGTCATTAAAAATACATAATAAGATATCACCTCATTTGTGTTAGGATGGCTTTTGTCAAAAAGACAAGAGATAACAAGCACTGGTGAGGATGTGGAGAAAAGGGAACCTTTCTGCACTGTTTCTGGAAATGTAAACTGCTGCGGCCACCATGGAAAATGGTATGGAGGTTCCTCAAAAATTTTTAAATGGAGCAATCTTATGATTCAGCAACCCCACGTCTGGGTATTTATGCAAAGGAAATGAAATCAGCATCTTGATGAGATATCTGCACCCCTGTGTTCACTAAGCATTTTTCACAATGGTCCAGGCATGGAAGCAACCACAGTGCCCACTGACAGAAGAGTGGATGAAGGAAATGTGACCCACACACGCACGCACACACACAGGAAGATTATTCAGCCATAAAAAAGAAGGAAATCCTACCATTTACAACCACATAGATAAACCTGGAAGGCATGTGCCAATTGAGATAAGCCAGACACAGAAACGCAAACACCGCATTATCTCACTTATATGTGGAATCCAAAAGAGTGAAACTCAAAGAAGCAGAAACGAAGCATGATGGCGGTTGCCAGGGGCTTGGGAAAGGGGGAAAGTGTTGGTCAGAGGATACAAAATTTCAGTTATGCTGAATGAGAAATTCTCAGGATCTAACTTACAGTATAGTGACGATGGTCAATAGTACCTTATTGTATACTTGAAATTTGCTAAGAGAGTAGATCTTAACTGTCTGACCACGCACACACTCAAAAAAGATCAAGATTACTATGTGAGGTGATAGACATGTTAATAAGCTGGATTTGGGTAACAATATATACAGATATCAAAACATCGCGGGGCGCCTGGGTGGCTCAGTCGGTTGAGTGGCCGCCTGTGGCTCAGGTCATGATCTCACAGCTCGTGAGTTCGAACCCCGCATGGGGCTCTGTGCTGACACCTCAGAGCCCGGAGACTGCTTTGGATTCTGTGTCTCCCTCTCTCTCTCTGCCCCTAACCCACTTGCATTCTGTCTCTCTGTCTCTCTCAAAAATTAAAAAAAAAAAAAAAATAGGGGCACCTGGGTTGAGCATCCGACTTCGGCTCAGGTCATGATCTTACAGTTTGTGGGTTCGAGCCCCACATCAGGCTCAGTGCTGACAGCTTGCAGCCTGGAGGCTGCTTTGGATTCTGTGTCTCCCTCTCTTTCTGCCCCTCCCCCGCTCATGCTCTGTCTCTCTCTCTCTCAAAAATAAATAAATCTTAAAAAAATAAAAATTAAAAATTAAAAAAACATTAGAAAACATAGCGTGGTGCATGTTGAATATATGAAATGTAGATTTGTCAATTCCACCTCAATAAAGCTGGGTGGGGAAAAACAAACAAACTAGCTTAGCATGAGTTGCCTGGCTTCGTGATTTACAATTTTGAAGGAATAACTCATCACCCCTGGCCCTGGGGGTCCTTATCGGTTAAAGGAATTGTGATAATATCCAACTCATCCGGCCACCGCAAAGATTAAATGAGGTCCCATGTTTCCAGGTTTCCCCACCTCGGCGTTATAGATATTTAGGTCAGATAATCCTTTGTTGTGGGCGGTCCTGTGCATTTCAGGATATTTAGCAGCAACCCTGGACTTTACCTACTAGAGTAACACCCTCAGCAGCTGGGGCGACCAAAAATGTCTCCGGACAATACCAAATATTCCCTTGTGGGGAGGCGAGGAGGGCGCCCCTGGTTCAGAACCCCTTTATCTTTGTAAAAACATAAAGCATTGCCCAATTGTCGATTACTATTAATATGCAATGATTTTAAACTAGCCACTTCCAAATTGTGACGGGTTATATTCCTATACACAGAAAAGCAGTAGCACCAAAAATGTAAAAGCCACTGAGATTCTCCATGGGCACGATCAAGGGTTGCCGTGTGGCAAGCTGAAGTCCTGGCTGTTCAACATTTCTTTCTTTCTTTCTTTAACATATATTTATTTTTGAGAGATACAGCACAAGCAGGAGGGGGCAGAGAGCGGGAGACACAGAATCCGAGATAGGCTCCAGGCTCTGTCAGCATAGCGTCTGATGCGGGGCTCGAACCCACGAACCGTGAGATCAAGCCCCGAGCCGAAGTCGGATGCTTAATCCAATGAGCCACCCAGGTGCCCCACGTTTGAAGTTTCTAACAAAGCTTGAGCACACGGCAGCTGGCAGGAGAGGACGCAGTCAGGTGGTCCCCGAGCACACCAGTGTTAGGGGAAAGCCCGTGACCAAGCACATGGGGGCTCCCTTCTATCTTTGGCTGTGTAGCCCCCAGCCTGTGCCCTCTTCAGTCCTGACACCACCTTCCTCTTCACACACTCAGCATCTGTCTTCATCCATTTGGGGTGCTATAACCAACACCACAGACTGGGTGGTTGAAACAAGAGACACTTATTTCTCTCGGCTACGGAGGCTGGGTGTCCGTATATATATGAATATATATTTCATATATTCAGAGCAAGGTGCTGGCGGATCCAGTGTGTGGCGAGAGCCCTCGTCCTGGTCTGCAGATGACCAGCGTGGCACTTTCCCCTCACGTGGCGGAGACCAGAGTCAGCCAACTTCCTTCTGACCAGGGCACTAATCCCACCAGGGGGCTCCACACTCATGACCCCAGCACCTCCCACGGCCCCCACCTCCAAATAGCATCACACTGGGGTTAGGATTCCAACGTGTAAATCTGGGGGGAGAGGACACAAACCTTCAGCCCGTAACGGGCGTCTCACACGGCACCAGACACATGCCTGACACGGGGGAGGTGCTTAAGAAACCATAAATTTGCCTAAATTTGCAAGGCGGTAGTTCTCCGCCTCGCTGGCATACCGGAATTACCCGGACAGCTTAAAATATAAACTATATGCCGATACACGGGCCAACCAGCCCCCAAAGACTCTGGCGTTGGGGCGTGGTCTGGATATTTTAAGTGCCACTGATGATTCTAATATGTGCTCAAGATGAGAACCACTGGCCCAGGAAGAACAAAATAGAGTTAGTGCCCTTTGCTGCACGGGTGAGCCGAACCCACAGAGGATTCCCGTCTGGGTCCCTGCTCTCCACTTGCCCAGCGTTCAAGTGGTTCATTCCAACCAGCCCTGTCTCCTCTCCCGGGGGGGCTGTCTCCTGGCCACCCTTTTCTCCTCTTCTGCTTTATAGTCTCCTGAATACATTTCTGTGTCTTTGGCTCCCTCTCAAGAGTCAGAGGCCACCCAGCCTCACAATATATGCACTTCCTGGAGAAGTTCCAGACGCTTCGTGTAAAGATGACCTAAGAGAGGGAAAGGGAAGACCCACATGCCGGCAATGAGGCTGAGAAAGAGGGAGGCTCGACTCAGGGGCTCAGTAAGAGGTAAATTATCAATTAACCCACAAGTGTTTCACTCACTGTTAACAACTGCGTGTGTGACTCTTCTGGAGAACACAGCGTTGGGAATTTCACTCGTATCAGCAGAAGGGAATCTGGGCCTTCGAGGATTTTCTCACCTCCTTCAAAGCAAGCCACTGATCAGCTCTCTCCTCCACCTGTGTGTAGAGCTCCCTCGAACTGTCTGGGAGGTGGTAGATGGTGTACGGACAGAAAATAGAAAATCGTAGAAGGAAAAGCAGAAGAGAAGTGGTTTAATTCCTGGCTTTGGTTCCGCCGTGATACAATGGGAAAGAGCTGGAGGAGCGAACACGCGGTCAAGTTGCCCGTGCTAGACCTTTGCTTAGCCCTGCGCTTCCGGCAGCTACCACTTTGAGATCACGTGGGGCCGGCACGCAGGCTGGCTGGTGATCTCGAACGTGCTGGTTTTGTTTCTTTTCCTGTTGGTTTTTCATGCCATCGGGGAGCCCAGATAAAGGCCACTATCCGCCGTGACGCCCTTGAAGGGACAGGTGAAAGCGACATTGAAATCTTCCTAGTTTCTTACACGCTGCTTTGGAGACAGGGAACAATTCCTACTTGTGCTCGGAATTTTTTTGAAAGCTCTCAGCACACAGAAGTTGACGTGCTTGTGTGAGATGAACCACATGTTTTCCAACTTCCGATGATTTTATCATTGTTCAACATCGGGTGATAACCTGAACAGGTGCATTTGCTTATACCTTTCACGTACGTAGATGTAGGACCTGTTTTGCACGCGTCTATCTGAACTGGTGCATTCCAGAAAAAGCCAGTGGCAAAACAGACGTGATCTAATAACATTATGTCGAAGTCATTTCTCAGTTTCCGTTGGGGAAGGATTTTTGCACCCCTTGGTTTTAGCCAAGTATAAGAAAAGCAGGCATGTGTGAATGGGTCTGTAGAAGTTTTACCCAGCATGTAGATCTTTGTTTAACCCATTGGCAAGACAGCGATCAGACACCACATTCCTGGTGAAAAGCCTCTTTCACGGAGAGAGTGCATTCAAGAAGAAAATAAAACTTGAATTGCCATTTATAAAGCGGGCTTTGAAAGACAGATGGAGGGAGCAGATTCCACGGGAAAGGAAAGAGGGAAAGAAAGGGAAGGCAGTGATTTGCCAAAGCAAAGTTGGCTGCGGCTTAGAGTTCTTTCCAAAATGCCAGGAACCTTGGGAGGCAAACACTCCTCTCCTGGGCGGAGACCCAGGGCCAAATGACAGTTCAATGACTGGAAATGTACTTCTCCGAGGCATGGCCCTACTTGGAAAGCACTGAAAGAGTTTGCTAAAGGCCTTCTCTCCTTTAGTGAATCAATTGTGGAATCAGTAAGAAGCACATAAAAGTCCCAAGTAAGAGGGGCTCTTCACGTGGGCTCTGAACCTCTGGAAGGTTCACGAACGAGCTCCAGAGGTCTGGGAAAACCTCAAAATGTAGGCTCCAGCTGAGTTCAGGCGGCGATCAGAAGAAGAGTGCTAGGCCATGTTGATCATATTTAGAAGACATTTTCCTATTATAACCATTGTTCCGTGGGGACATTTTATTCTTCACTGAGGCACACGCAGCTGACCACAAGTACCTGGTGACATATGCACCCTTTCTTGATGTTCTCAAGTTCCCGATCACAGCTTGTTCATTGGGCTGGCGGCAGAGGGACAGAAGGAAGTTCGGGGAAGGGCTTGCGATACTGTGTTTATGTTTCCGTCTTGATGACAACCACCACTGAGTGTGCGCATCTCCAGGCAGGTGCTGTATGAGGACCCTGTTCGAGAACTCGATGGCGACATACCTTCTTGCAACTGTTTTAATCGGACGATCCGATCATTTCCTTAGAAGCATTATACATACTGTGTTCTATTGCTTTATATCTCATTTTAAACTGATCATTAAGGGAGGCTGCATTTTAATTTAATTCTTTTTTTAATGTTTATTTATTTATTTTGAGAGCGAGAGAGAGATAGAGCTCGAGTAGGGGGGTGGCAGAGAGAGAGGAAGAGAGACAATCCCAAGCAGGCTCTGCACTGCCAGCCCAGAGCCCGATGTGGGGCTCGAACCCACGAACTGTGAGATCATGACCCAGGCAGAAATCAAGAGTCAGATGCTCAACCGACTGAGCCACCCGGGTGCCTCTTAATTTAATTCTGAAAACCTATCTTTATTCAGAGTGCCGCTGCCATTTTTGTCTTTTAAGAAATTTTTGTTGCCGTGAAAAACAAGATTATAATTTTTTTCCTGATTGAGTTGGTGTAGTGCATTTTTGGTCATCAACATATTCATGGGGGCATTTGGGTGGCTCAGTCAGTTGAGTGTCTGACTCTTGTTTTCCACTCAGGTCGTGATCTCACAGTTCATGAGATCGAGACCTGCATCAGGCTTCATGCTGACAGCACAGAGTCTGCTTAGGATTCTCTCTCTCTCTCTACCCTTCCCCTGCTCACACACTCTCTCCCTCTCTCTCAAAATAAATAAATACACATTTAAAAAACCACTCATGGCTTTTCCTGGGCTCCTACTCCTCTTTCTGGGAGGCCTGCATGCAAGGTACTGCTTCTGTTCACTGTGCTATCCTTACACGGGGCTTTCTTCCCTTCTCCGGCAAATGTCAGCACTCTTCCTAGGTTTTCTGGAAGGATCTATGAGCCCAAAGGTCACAAGGTAACTGGCAAAACGTATTTAATGGTTCCAAGAAGAGTGACCTTCCAGGTGAGTCACCCTGAGGTCCCTAATGTCATACCCTGAAGTACTAGAACCCTTCCAGGTCTCCCTCTCGCTCTCTCCCCCTCCCTCCCTCTCTCTCTCCCCCTCCCTCCCTCTCTCTCTCTCTCTCTCCCCTCTCTCTCTCCTTCTCTCTGTCTCTCTTCTTCTCCCTCTCCTCTCTCTCTGTCTCTCTGTATCTCTGTCTCTCTCACACATACACACACTCATGACTTTGGGACTTTGGTAAACATTCGTGACATATGAAAAATCATGACACATACTCAGTGATCTTAACTCCAGAACAATAGGAAGAGCAATTTAGAAGGTCAAGATCAAATGTAAAGTGCTTGTGATTATGGAAGATTTCTGTGTTCTTTGCTCTTTGTGTTTTATGTTGCAATAACGCACATGTTGGGGCACCTGGGTGGCTCAGACAGTTAAGCGTCCGACTTCGGCTCAGGTCCTGATTTCATGGTTCATGAGCTTGAGCCCCACATCAGGCTCTGTGCTGACAACTCAGAGCCTGGAGTCTGCTTCGGATTCTGTGTCTCCCTCTCTCTCTGCCCCTCCCCTGCCCGTGCTCTCTCTCTCTCAAATATAAATAAACATTATAAATAAATAAATAAATAAATAAATAAATAAATAAATAAAATACTAATGCACACATTCATTTTTGAAAGTTTTAAAACAATCTTTTTTATTTTAAAAACTATATGCTAAAGCTTGTATGTATATGTGTATATTTGTAAGAAGAGGATTTATGGGGTTTTTAAGTTTACTTATTTATTTTGAGAGAGCGCGCGCACGTAGGGGAGGGGCAGAGAGAATCCCAAGAGGCTCCACACTGTTGCACGGTCAGCACAGAGCCCGAAGTGGGGTTGGAACTCATGAACCATGAGATCATGACCTGAGCCAGAATCAAGAATCAGACACTCCAACAACTGAGCCACCCAGGCGCCCCTCTTTTCTTTTTTGTGGTAAAATACAACATAAAATTTTCCATATTGACCATTTTTAAGTGTACAGTTTAAAGGCATTAAGTACACACACTGCTGTGCAACGGTCACCACCATCTATCTCCAGGACTTTTTCATCTTCCTCAACTGAAACTCTGTACCAATTAACCACTAACTCCCCACTCCACCCTGACCCCCGGCCCCTGGCGCCTACCCATTCTACATCCTGCCTCTGTCCTTCTGCATCTGGCTTATTTCACTGAGTGTGAGGTCCTCCCGATTCAGCGCTGCTGTAGCAGGTGTCAGAATCCCTGCCTTTTCTAGTTGGAACAATATTCCATTGTGTAGATACACCACATTTTGTGTATCCTTCCATCTGCTGATGGACATGTCAGTTGTTTCCATCTTTCAGCTTTTGTGAATAATGCTGCTGTGAATATGGGTGTTCAAGTGATCAGTTTGAGTCTCTGCGTTCAATTCTTTAGGGTATGCACCCAAAAGCAGAATTTTCAAATAATTCTGTTTCATTTCTTTGAAGAACCACCAAACTCTTTCCCACAGCAGTTTCGGCATTTTCCATTCCCACCAGCAACACACAAGGGTTCCAATTTCTCTACGTCGTCACCCACCGCGTGTTGTTTTCTGTCTACGTATGTTATGGTATATATATAATGACCATCTGATGGGTGCAAAGTGACACCAATGCTCCTTTAATTGCTGTGCAGAGTCGTGGAGTTAGCGATCCTGGCCTCAGATCCTCACCTGTCCTCCTGTGCAACCCAAAGCAAGTTTCTGTATCTCTAGGGGAAATTGTTTCCTCATTTGTAAAATAGCAAGATTAGATTATTTATATAGCAAATACATATCGTGTGCCAAATACTGGGCTAGGTCTTGACCAATGGGAGAGAAGCAGGGAAAAGGATGTAAGGATGAATGAGATAGAAGACCCCTGCTCTCAAGGGAGTTCACAGTCTGCTGAGGAAACTAGCCTGGAGTCGAGTGGGATGAGGAGGACGAGAGAGATCAAGGATGCACTGAGGTGGGCTTGCTACCCCAATTCCAAACTGGGGCCTTCGTGTCACAGTGGCATTCGGAACATCAGCATGATGGGCGTTAATAAGCTTTGTCCAGATCAGGCCAGAGAACAAATAACCCTGCCCATCATGTCTCCCACTCAGTACTCTGCATAATCCCTTCCCTCGACCCCATGTGCTATGCACCCAGCACCACAATCTGATTTGAGTTCTAGAAGAGAACAAATATAAAGAAATTTGGCTGTGGATGTTACAACAAGGCGTCAGAAACACATTATATGACTCCCAAAAGATGGCTTTCTGAAGTCACTACAACAGTTCAAACAGGTTCAATCACCAGAAGGATTAAAGAAGTTCTTTTAACCCTTCGGAAGAGAAAAGATTGATAGGTTTATGGCGCCTATCCCATAAAAATATCAGAATAGGAGCGCCTGTGTGGCTCAGTCAGTTAAGCGTGCGACTCTTGATTTTGGCTCAGGTCATGATCTCACAGTTCGTGAGTTCGAGCCCTGCGTCAGGCTCTGTGCTGACAGTACAGAGTCTACTTGGGATTCTCCCTCTCTCTCTTTCTCTCTCTGCCCCTCCCCTGCTCTCTCTCTCTCTCTCTTTCTCTCTGTCAAAATAAATAAAAACTTAAAAAAGAAGAATATCAGAGTCGATTTGAAGAAGTCATAATATCAGCTGGTTTAATTTACCTTTCTCCTTTCTCCATTATTTCAGAAGATGTCATTAGGAGAAACCTCTGACTGATTCCAAAAAAGGTCATTTCAGTCATAGTGCCACCTGCACCTTCTGTCACTCATGGAATTAATTCCTCTCTACAGGCTCTTCCTTCCTTCCTTTCTTCCCTCCTTTCCTTTTCCCTTCCTTCTCATTAATGACTAGACTTAGATGTATTCATAACCATTACCCTATATATCCCTCAAAACAATAAAATATAACTATTATGGTAATTACTTTTACAATTTGAGAAACTGAGCCTCAGAAACACTAAATAATTTGCCCAGAGTCAAACCACAGAGCTAAAATTCAAAACCAGGACTGAAAGACTCCAAGGTCCATGATCAGTCCATTTTATTAGTTTGTTTCTGTGTGTATTTTTTCAGTGCTCATCAAAATAAGTATAGTTTTAATCCTCTTCTGTTTTTTTAATTCACTGTTGAATAATCCTAAAATTTGTGTTAAACTACAAAAGACCTCAAACAGCCAAAGCAATCTTGAGAAAAAGGAGCAAAACTGAAAGTATCACAATTCCCGATGTCAAGATATACTACAAAGCTGTGGCAAACAAAACAGTATGGTACTGGCACAAAAATAGAAACATACATCAATGGAATAGAATAGAGAGCCCAGAAATAAACCCATGCTTATATGATTAATTAATTTATAACAAAGGAGGCAAGAATACACAACGCAGAAAAGACAGTCTCTTCAATAAATGGTGTTGGGAAAACTGGACAGCTACACGCTAGAGAATAAAATTGAACTCCTTTCTTACACCATACACAAAAATAAACTTAAAACAGCTTAAAGACCTACGTCTGAGACTTGAAACCATAAAACTCCTAAAAGAGAACATTGGTAGAAATCTCTTGGATATCATCATTAGCAACATAGCCATGTCTCCTCAGGCCAGAGAAACAAAAACAAAAACAAAACCTATTGAGACTACGTCAAACTAAAATGCTTTTGCGCAGCAAAGGAAACCATAAACAAAACAAAAACCTACCAAATAGAAGAAGATATTTGTAAATAATATATCCTATAATGGGTTAATATACAAAATATAGAGAATTCATAAAACTCAATGCCCAAAAAACAAATAATCTAATTAAAAATGAGCAGAGGATCTGAACAGACATTTTTTCAAGAAGACATACAGATGGCCAACAGATACATGAAAAGATGCTCAACATCACTCATCAGTGAAATGCAAATCAAAACCACATTGAGATATCACGTCTTACCTGTCAGAATAGCTTAAATCAAAACCACAAGAAACAACCGTGTTAGCAAGGATATAGAGAAAGGGGAACCCTCTTGCACTGTTGGTGGGAATGCAAATTGGTACAACCACTGTGGAAAACATTATAGAAGTTTTTCAAAAAACTAAAGACAGAAATACTGTATGATCCAATAATTCTACTACTGGGCATTTGCCCAAATAAAACAGAGACACCCATTTGAAAAAATTTGTGTGCGCCTATGTTTATTACAGCATTATTTACAATTCCCAAAATATGAGAACAGCCAAAATATGCATTGATAAGTGAACGGATAAAGAAGTGATATATATGTACACACACACACACACACACACACAATGAATATTACTCAGCCATGAAAAAGAATGAAATCTTGCCATTTGCAATGACGGATTCTCCTAGAGGGCATTATGCTAAGTGAAATAAGTCAGGCAGGAAAGACAAATATATGATTTCACTTATATGTGGAATCTAAAAAAACAAAACAAGTGAACAAACAAAAACCAGAAACAGACCCATAGATACAGAGAGCAAACTGGTGGTTGCCAGAGGGGAGAGGGCTTGGGGCATGAGCCAAACAGGTGAAGGAGAGGAGGAAGTACACACTTCCAGTCACAAAAGAAGTAAGTCACAAAGATGAAGAGTAGAGCATAGAGAATATAGTCAGTAATATTATAATAATGTTGTATGGTGACCGATGGTAACCATACTTACTGCAACGAACATACAATACGTATGGAACTGTCGAATCACTATGTTGAACACCTGAAACTAACATAACATTGTATGCCAACTATACTTCGATAACAAACAGGTTTGGGTTTTTTTTAAGTCATTGTTAAAAAAAAAAACAGTAAAGCCTTCTGGGGATTATTAAAAGTTCATTTTAAAGCCAATGTTAAGGAAGAAAAAACTTGCAAAATGTAAGTTGAGAAGATAGCATATTTGTATAGCCCATAGCAAAAGATAGAATAGAGGAAAACAACTGAACAAGAATTAAATGTTAGTGTCTTCGAGACTCTTTTTGATGTGTTACCAAAATTGACGTGTCCTTAAAAACCATAACAGGATTATCTAGGGGGAAACGGCAGGAAAAGATGGAGGAGTCAGCAAAAGAAAATGCAAAGGAGAGAGGTATAGACATCTCAGCCGGTAGAAAACGTGGTAGGCAAGCAAAACAGAATTTCCATGTGAAGTTGAGCTTTCACTTAAGGCTTGCAATGTATTGTGAAGCCAGTCAGTGCAGGGTATTAGTTTCTCCAACAATATTCAGTTGTTCAGTTCAAGGACAAAGGAAGTAGATCATTAGATTCAACCAGCGTTGGAATTTTGCCAGGTGAGAGCAAAGGAGAGAGAATGAACTCTTAATACATGTTTATGACCTGAACAAGAGTACTCCCTCTACAGCGTGACTTTTTTTTTCTTTCAGGGGAAAGAAAGCCAAATAAATTGAGGTAAACACAAAGAGTAGAGAATATACCAGAGAGGAAGAAAATGTGTTGAGGGAGGTAATTTATCAGGGATCATCAGAAGAGGAATTCTTGTCCAATTTGTTGACCACTGAATCCCCAGCATCCAGAACATGTAAGGGACTCAATAAATACTTGTTGAAAGGCTTCCTCTCGTGGATATTGAGCACCTACTGTCAGGCACTGTGCTGGACACCGTGGGATGTGGGGAAATGCGGATCTCAGGTTATGGACTGGAGCTGCAGCAGGGTAATGAGAAAGCACATGCATGGAGGCAGCTTTGGAAAATCTCCCTTGGCCTCCAAGCCTTTGCCAGGACCGTTCATGTTTGTACATGACACATTCCCATTTTACCGCAAAGCTGGAGCTCCATGCAATGGCCTGAGGCCACAGCCCCATGGAGGGATTGCCTGCTGGGAATAATATTTTTCCCCTTTACACAGATTGTCAGTGGCCTCCCACATGACTTCCTTCAGGCCCTTGATCTGTGAGGCTTCTGGGATTTTTCCACAGTGGAGTAAGTGACATCAATCACTACAAAGCCACAGCAGACAAATCATAGTGGTCGGGTGTAAACATGGAATGAGCATCTGTTTCAAGTCAAAACAGCACAGTGATGGTTGGCAGGAATGTGGCCGGCCACAGTCTGCTGGCAGAAAACTGAAACACAGCTCCGGAGACAGACAGGAGACCTCACGTCCTTCTGAACTTTCTGTCCACGTCTGAGCTTCCAAGAGATAAAGCTGTCAGCCAATCAGACTGTCCTTGAACCTCAAGGCCATCATGACACCCCTACCCAAAAAAGAAAGCAGGTGATGTGCCCTCAGAACTCCCCGCTCTGCCAATATGGCCTCCATCAAGGAGGAGCCATTTGGGGCCACTGCAAGGCACACCTGCCCCCAGGGCCAGTCTTGAGAAGGGGCAGGTGGCCCAATGAGAACATTGTTGGGGGGGTCCTCCGGACACCCTCAATGAGTCTTCCCCACTGAAGGAGCCCTATACCCATCCCTTCCCCCCAGAATGAGAAGCACACAGAAATTCCAGAACACGCTCCTGGCAACAGTAGTTACTTCCAGGGAAATGGACTTAGGATGGAGGGGCCCCAGTGCAGTAAAAAGGGACTTTCATGTTCTTACTCTACAAATGTCTGTTATGTGAATTGTTATCATGAAAACACATTGCTTCTGTCATATTGATTTTTTTTTTAAGCCCTGGTCACCCTGGGAATCGTTGAGATGCTTCTCAAAGATTCTGTACCTATCACGCCAAACATAAAGCCACTATCCCCTGAGAATACAGTCTTTGCTCAGTTTCCCCTCTCCGCAATACCCCTCCTCCAACCCGCCCCTCCTGCACAGCCAACCCCCAAACTTCTTCATGATTTTTCAGCCATTCCCTCCCTCGGCATCCATCCTCCAAATCATAACACATCTTGCACAAGCTCTCAGAAATGCGTGTTGTCTTGTATCTGCTAGCATCATTCTTTATGGAGGAAGGTGAGACAGAAACAAATGTAAACGAGGTATTGATGAATCTAGTTTGCCAAACCCTAGACCTCAGGATTTTGAAGTGCTTGTTTTCCTGCTTCAAAATCCCCATCCAGCTCCCTTTCACTCCACAGGCTTGTCTGAGAATACAACACCAACTCTCAATAAATGCATACTCTTTATTAATAAATGTGACAATTTTCCAGACTCCCTACCATCTCCCTTGCCCTGGTTGGGTTGGCCAACCCAGGAAGAGCCTGAAAATGGACTTTTTCCTCATCCTTGAGCCTAAAGATGCCAGCTTTCCTGGATTCCGATGTCTGCTACCCTACTTCTCTAGAGCCAAATACAAAAATCCCCCTGGACACCAAAAGGTTTTGAAAGAATTTGTTACCTCCTCTTTACAAAGGCTCACTCCTAAAATTCAGGGAGGAGGGTCATGGGGGAGGATGCGTGTCACCCATGGAGTCCTGTCACCCCACCGCCTCTCAAGGCTTTCTCACCCATGTTGCAGCCATTGCCCCCATTAGACCTGAAAGCAACTTAAGCACATCCCTGACAGCGTACCCAGTGCAAGTGGGAGTCAAATCTCAAGGATTTTCAGGTGGATCTAAGGGCTTTGAGGAATCCATGGATACCCTGAATTCAGAATTTGGGGTTTCCAGGCATAGTTGGATTTTTCTGGGAAAATGAGCCATAACTTTAATTCAATTCTCAGAATTGTCTGTGTTACATTTGAGTTCTCCAAGAAGCAGACACTAAGAGTTCAGAGTGCAAAAAGTTTACTGGGGAATAACACCTTTGAAAGAAAATTAGCCAAGGAGCTGTCATACCATGATACAGACCTGATAAACCATCTCCCCACCAAATGGGAGCTCTAGAGAAGAAGTTTCCTATACCTAGGAAGGAAAAGGCAGGAAAATATCTTGCTACCACCCTAGAATAAGACAAAACTTGAATAAATTTTAAAATCATAACTCGTGGGGGTGCCTGGGTGGCTCAGTTGGTTAAGTGTCCAACTTCGCTTCAGGTCATGATCTCACAGTTCATGAGTTTGAGCCCCACATCAGGCTCTCTGCTGTCAGCATGAAGCCTGCTTCAGATCCTCTGTCTCCCCCTCTCTCTCTCTGTCCTTCCCCTGCGCTCTCTCTCTCTCTCTCTCTCAAAAATAAACATTTAAAAATTTTTTAAATAAAAATGAATAAATAAAATCATAACTCTTCCTGAACCCACTATGTCTCACGATCGTCAGGCTCTTGTCCACTGACTTTCTAAGTCATTGCCAGGGCAGCCACCCTGAGGAACACATGCTCTGGGCTACCACCACCTTACTCAGTCCTTGGCTGAGGTTTCGCCACAAGGAAGGTGGCCTCAAGAACCACTGAGCTGGATCCTGAGGGAGCTAACAGAGACTGCCAGGAAACCACAGTTCTCATAGCTGGGGGCGAGTCCTTTCCTAGAGGGAGATCAAAAGATGAACCTCCATGTCTACCACAGTCCGCCTCTTGGTCCTCACAGATCTCCTTCTCCATACACATTTCAGGATCAGCCCCTAAGTTTCCAGTGGGTTGCTCTTCCTAAGGACAAATTTACCTCCTAAGAAGAAGGTAAGTGGGAAGAAATCAGTTCCCATGAATGCGGTTAGTCTCAGCACTACACCTGGTATTCATGGTCTCCTTCCTCCACCACCTACTCAATTCATCTTCCTCTCAGCTACCCCCTCTGCAAGCCTTGGGAGCTTACCTTGCGTTATGACACAAATCTTCATTCCTGAGGATTTGAGTCCTTGGTAACCATACCTTTCTCTGGCAGGGTTGCTGCCCTTGTCCAGTCAGCCACAAGGGGTACCCAAGTAGGTCACCTAAGGCTCACACATACTCTTCCCCTCCCCCACGGTATGCCAATAACCTCACACTCTCCTGGTGGTCAGGGTCAACTATCTCTGCCAAGATGGTGACTCCTCTCCTTGCCTGCAAGTCTCCACACACTAGGAGCCCGGTCAACAGCCATGGACTGTAATTTAGTGGGACCTTGCTTATCTCTTGGTGAGAGCACACTTCTTTTGCAGACCTCAGAGTCATGGGGTCAGAAAACACAAAGTTTCTTAGTGGGTCACTGGGACTAATGCTAAGTGGGGCCACTCCTGCTTCTATGCTTAGCTCCCAGATCCATGCAGTTTTCCCAGTGGGCATGGAGAACTGTACACAGGCCTCTTGTTCAGTGCAGACATTACATCTTGGAAGATGATGCACCATCCTCACAGGGCACAGCCTCTGCGCTTCAGTGGCATCTAAGCATCTATCCCAACACTCTCCCAGGCTGACAGCCTCTGGGTGGTCTGGTATGCATACAGCCAGTGAGCCCAGGTCATGGAGCCACATCCATACCTCTTCTGATGGAAGTGGGCCACTGACACAGTGTTACGCGGGATCCCTTGGCAGTGACTCAAACACTCTGTAAGGAGGTTCCACTCCCACCTAAGATATAGAAAGCTAGAAAACAATATTGCTGTCGCCCTGACAAGAGAAAGCTGAATACAATTTAAAAATGTAACTTTTCCTAAACCCATAGAGAGATAAATTGTAGGGCAAAGAAGTAGCTTCAAATCCAAGGAAAGACGGTTGCCTCCAAAGGGGGATGGGTCCAAATATGGCTCACCTGTGGCAGAGCATAGGCGGAAGAGACACCAGGCATCATACCAGCAGGTGCAAAGAATTTCAGATTTTTAATGAAATGCTAAAACAAAATGAGTATGGGCTACCATGGAGATATAGAATACCAGGCATTACAGACCCAAAGAGTTTGCACCTACCCACAGTGTCCTCTATCTATCTCTATGTGGCATTCATAAGAAAGATTGGAGGCAGGAGAGGAGACTGGAGAAAGTGTCCCCTTGGATTATAGGCTTAGAGGAGAAAAGTAGCCATCTCTGTGAGAAAGGCAGAGTCTCCCTGAAACCTTCCTTCCTAAATAACAAAAATTCTTAAGCCACCTGGAGAGGGACAGAAGACCCTGGTGCAGGTACATAAGGAAAGCTGAAATCTGTGGGGAGAATAAAGACATTGAGGAAAAACTTTCCAGTACCTCAGGTCTAAGCACGAGAAAATTCCAGAGAAATTTGAAACTCGTGATGCATTTAAGGTAATCATTGCCAAAATAAAACCCAAATCCATCTTAACTTCTAACTATATTCTGATTCTGATACCAATTCTAATGGGGGGGAGGGTGGTGGAGTTTGACACCAAACAATTCTCTGACACCAGCTGGGTGTACTACAATTCAATTCAATTCTGACACTACCTGGTGATAACCTCAGATCCCATGGGTTAAGGGCTAAGTCCTACAAGACTCCCATTGCTGCACGCACCAATTACAAGTCCAGGTTGTTACCTGTGCTTCTGGCTGACCAGCTATAGATTGGAGACTCAAAACGAACTGCCCTCCTCTCCACCCTGGGTTCCATTAATTTGCTAGAGTGGCTCAAGGAACTCATAGAAATAGTTTATTTACTGGATTACTGGTTTATTATAAAATGCAATTTCCTTGTTAATGTAAACTCAGCTGTGGTTTGAAGGGGGCTTATTTCCCAGAAATAATGAAATATAGCAGAACTATAGATGCAAGAATACTCAGAAACCCCAAGCAAGATCAAAAATAAAATGAAACGAAATGAAATGAAATGAAATAAAATAAAATAAAATAAAATTTAAAAATCTATAGATAATAAAAGCCAGAAACAATGGTATGGCATTCTTAAATGTGAAAAGAAAAAAAAAACTGTCAACCAAGAATTCTATAGCCAAGGAAAATATATTTCACTTACCATACAACCTGGAAATTGCATTCCTGGTCATTTATTCCAGAGAAATAAAAAATTATGTCTACACATTCCCCTGAAGTATCATGTGTGAGCCTATGACACCCTGACTTTGCTTGTCCTCCTTGATTGTGTGAATAACCCTGACATCTTCTCTTTAACCTTTAGCTGCAGTGGTTGATCCCCCTCCCAACACCCCCTTACTAGTGTGATGAGTTAACAAGTTGGTGACCTTTACAAAGTGAGACATAGCTATTTAATTTCTTGCCAGACACAACCCCTCTTGACACAATGGGGAGAAAAATGTTATGTCTACACAAAAAAGTGTACACAAATGTTCATAGGAATAGCCATATACCTTAGGACCCTCAAATAATGGTGATACTTGAAGCCCTGCAGGAACAAAGGGCAAACCCATTCCTGGAAAATGTGTCTGTTTCTATTATAACAAACTCTGGCCCTTCCATAATGGAAAGGGGACCAATGTAGCAAACTGGCCACTCGGTTTGCTCGAGCTCAGCATTGGTTTCTGTTGCTGACAGGTTGAATATTAGGGAATTGTAATTGCTACATCAGCCTTGGTAAAAGGGAGTCCATAATTATGAGCCCACGAATAGCCTTCATCTCTCCCACCATGCACACACTGTTCAAGTACCACCAGCACTGAGACTGACCAATGTCAAGTGGCCAAAGCACTAATGCCTCTTCTATGGTGGACGTTCCCTGGTGGCTGTTAACATGTGAGAAAACTATCTCCACACTTCATTCTACTTCTCCCCCAAACTTCCTTATCCCTGGTCTTCCAAAATCCTTCCTTCCAGGCTTCCGTAGCTGGCTAGCTAGTCATATCATTTTCCACGTTAAGTCAACAAATATTTTAATCTCAGAATACTTCTCCTTCAGCATAAGGTAGGCAATCAGCTTCAACACCCAAAGTTCTGCCCACTGGGAGAATTTCCTTCACTACTGTCTTTCAAGGCCACTTCTAACCAGCTGTATAATAGCTGCAGAGGCCACCTTTGGCTTGCATCCCCCACTGAGATGATACATCCATAAACCAAGCTCAAAGATTTTCCTCCTCTATTTTGCTACTAACTGCATGGACTTCTGTCCAATCCTGTTAATTGACCCATGAGGTTTTCAACTTCTATTCCAGAAGGCCTTGTCTCTGTCAACATCCCGATTTCATCATCAAAACTGTCAAAATCTGTGACAGATCTGAGATTTTTTACCCTTGAAATCCATCCAGTCAGCTTGACACAGCACAGATGCAAAAAAAAAACACCTGGGTCAGAAACAAATGAGGGTTTGTCACTGACAGCAACCACAGCTTTTAAAATAGCAGCATTTCCACTCATTCCCCAAACCCTAGTTCTCACGAGGCTACAAATGACTACCAGGTAATGTATGTGTACACATGGGGTTGCATTACAGGAAAAAACTCCTGAGCTTAAGGGACCTTTTATAAAAGGCGGTAAGACCACCTGACCCTCAGACCAGAGGGAGACACTAACTTTGTTACACTGGACAGTAAACAACCTGGCCTTTGCTCGAGAAGGAGAGCTATCCGTCACCCAAGCCTGCTTACACTACAAATATCCTTGGAAAGATCATCTTAAATAGGAGCTGTGAGTGCCTCTGTTCACAAGACATGTAGAAACATAAGAGACCTACACAGAATTGTCTCCCAACATAACCTGGCAACTCCAGTTTGGGGATTTATCCTATAGATATAATTGCACATGTGTGAAAAGATATATATGTGCAGGGATATTCATTAAAGCACTGCTTGTAACAGCAAAAGATTACAAACAACATAAATGGCAACCAATAGAGAACTTATCAGATAAAGTGCGGTACATCCAAACAAGGGGATGAAATGCTACACAATCACTAAAAAGAAAACCTGCTCTATTTGGATGTATGTGGAACAATCCATGATATATTAAGTAAAAATGAAACAAAACAAGATATAGAGAATGATGAACAGTAAACTATGTTTATATACAAAAATGCATTTTGTAGATATTTGCATAAACATCTCTGAAAAGATACATACAAAGCTAATAATTATAGTTATATCTAGGGCAAAAAGTTGAGAAACAGGGGTTGGAGTAAGTCTTATTTTACATGATAAGCTCTTTTCTACATTTAAAATTTTTAAACATATGCCTGTGTTAATTATTCAAAATGATTAAATATTTTGAATCTTTTGATGGCTCTTCATGTTGGTATGGATGGAGCATTGGAATTAATGGCTTTTTGTTTAGGGCAACACATTGATGGGCTATTTGGATTGAAAAAGGTAAAATCCCCTGATGGTGGCCTAGAAAGAAAATACGGCTCTGCATAATAAAGCAATATGAATTTGTTATCTTCCTAGTCAGAATTTTAAAGGTTTGGGGGGAGGTTAACGGGGGGAGGGTTGGTAGAGCTCTTAAACCAAGAAAAAAATAGAGTTCATGGTTGTGCAATACAATAATAATGATATCTAAGTAGAAAGATTGCCATTGAGGATATCCCTGTGGCATATAGAAGCTGTTTAGTATTAAGTCTTAAGCCATAAGCCATATCTTTTTCTGTGTTCTGCTAAAATCCATTCTATTATTCCCAAATATTAGCATTATAGTCTATTATATATAATTGTAGATATAGTCCATTATTTATATACATGTAAATTCTGCCATATATATCAAATTGGTGTCGATGGTCCTTTGTTGAGTGGAAGAGAAAGAAACTTCTCTGGACCCTATTCTTGGGATATCAAATTTAACAAATCTATCATTGCTAAGAGTAGGACAACTTGATATTACAAGTCACCTGCTACAACACACTATGAACACAGCATCACCCATTCATGCCAAAGATGTTTTACCTAGATCCAACCAGTATAAAAAAAATTTTTAACATTTATTTATTATTGACAGACAAAGAGAGACAGAGCACGAGCAGGGGAGGGGCAGAGAGAGAGAGAGACACACAGAATCCAAAGCAGGTTCCAGGCTCCGAGCCGTCAGCAACAGAGCCCGACATGGGGCTCTAACTCACGAACTGTGAGATCATGACCTGAGCCGAAGTTGGACGCTTCACCGACTGAGCCACCCAGGCGCCCCCTGAATCTAGCCAGTATACAAAAAATACTGGGGATAGAGAAAAAAGTTAAGCAACACCTCAAAGAATAATCAGATCTAGAATTTAGAACATTCTATAAGACAACCGGTCTGGTATTTTCCAAAGGTTACTGTCATGAGGGAAAAAATAGTGGGGAGACTATTCTGGCATAAAAGAGACTAAAGAGACACAAAAAACACAATGTAATACATGACCTTTGATTGATCCTGGTTCAATATATATAAATATATTTGGGGGGGAATGAGTGGAGATTTGAATATGGGCTGAATCTTAGAAGATATTGAAGAATTCTTCATTGTTTTGGATGACATCATGGTTTCACAATTATGTAGGACAATGTCAATAGGAGATATATGTAAAGTAATCAGGAGCGAAGTGTCATGTATGTAGACATTCTATACATTTGTGGACAAAGCAGGTATGAAATTTGAAAAATTTCACAATAACTAGTTGGGGATAGAGATCAGGTCTGAGCAGAGATCCAGTCGCAAGAAGCTAAGCACCACCTCAGGAATCTCAGTTTCCCCAAAACTCTTGGTGAACTCTTTGCCTTTCTTTTGAATATTTGTAAGGGGTGCCCCAAGGAGGAACTTCATTCAGTTCCTACTTTATTAAGCACCCACTGCATGTCAAGAACTCTGTTTATAGTGGTAATAAGAAAGCAGACAGCGGGCACTGAAGAAGTTTCCAGTTGGAACACGTGGGCTTTCGGCACACTCCGCGATGGCATTGCATTCACTCTTGGAGGCCAGCAGCCTGTTCCCCTGCCTCCTTTGCTGGGGAACCTGATTTGATTCGGGCAGCTTCTGCCAAGCCTCTAGAGATTTGTCATACTTGAAGTAAATCAATCAGGGTGATTTACTGGCCTAGAGACAGGCGAGCGAGACAGGTCTGGCTAATGTGATGCAAGAAAAAGTCTGTTGGGAGTCTTAGGTCAGCTTTTCCTCCTTAATAACAGAGGGGACAACGTAAGGGAAAGTCCCTTGTCCTGGACCCTTAGCTTCCTGCTTGGACTCTGCCATCTGAGAGCCCAATGCTTTGAGCTGTGGCCTCTGTCATTACCTGTGACAGGGGACATTGCCAACACACAAAAAACGATGGCGTAGAAAGAAGAGACAGCCTGATCTTTCATGACTTCACTGGGGCAGGAACTGACCTTGGAATCCCCAACCGCCAGGCCACGCCTCTTATTATTGGACAGTAACAAACCCATGTGAACCCTTTTCATCAGGCAGTCTATTGTCTTCAGTTTATCAACTCTTAACCTTTGATGTAGCAATTCCACTTCCAGGAATTTATCGGAAGGGTCTGAGTAAGCCTTTCCTTAAGGATTCATCTATAATTATAAACAGCACAGGTTGTTCTTAAGCAGTAAAAATAAGTTTAAAACAAATTTAAATACCCATTAATAGAATGTAGGCTAAATAAATTATGAAATAATTGTACAGAGCAATAGTAGTCAGCTGTTAAATATAATACTGTAAAGAGTATGTAATACCATGGAAAGATGTTGATGATACATCATTATGTAGAAAAAATTAGGTCACAAAACAGAGTGTGTATTATAGATCCCTTTGTGTAAAATATACGTGCATGCCCAGAGCCACAGAGAGGAAGAGACAAATAAAAAATATAAACCAAAGTCAGAATGGCAATTATCTATGGACCGTGGGACAATGGACTTCTTTTCTTATTTTTATTCCTTTGTATTTTCTAATTTTTAGACAGTGAGCATATGCTCTTTTCCTTATATATTTTCAGAGAACCTAGGATAATTTTGGACCTCAGCAAATATCCATTCACATAACACAAAGTTAATGGAGAGGGTTGCCAGGGGACAGCACTCAGCCCTCTGCCTTTCAGATTATTCCTAATGCTTTGCTCACAAACTCTTAAACTCATCCTAAGCTTCAGTTCTCAAAAGAGAGTGACCATGCCATAGCCAGAGTTTTAGGTACTCTATAATTTCCAGAAGTCTGGATCCTATCCTCTCTACCCTCACCCATACCTGTCCCCTGCCCACTCCACCTACCCCTCACCTTAGGGAAGGTGTGTGTGTGTGTGTGTGTGTGTGTGTGTGTGTGTGGCAGTGGTGAGGATGTCGAGCTACTGAGCTCCCAGAACAGAAAAGAAGTTGCATAAAGAATACAGTCCCTAAATAAATAAATAAATAAATAAATAAATAAATAAAAGAATACAGTCCCCAAGCCAAGCCCAACTTAATAAGTACCAAGAACCACGTCATTCTCCTTTCCCTTCCTTCTTTCCTTCATTCCAAGACTGGTTATTTGACACCCATAATATGCCAGGGATTATGCTCACAACTGAGTATACTAAGATTAGTGAACTATCATCCCTGCTCCTAATTAGCCCATCATCTGGTAGCAAAGAAATTTACAAATAAATCATTAAAATTCAGGATATTTAATGCAAGAAGGAACTGGGGTACAAAGAATAATAAAAGCAAAAAAGGAAGCAGTGACTGATGTGACCAAATCAGAAACCTTTCACAGAGAAGGTGATGTGTGAACTGGGTCTAGAGTTGCAAAACAAGAAAAGTCTTTTATGCAAGGAAGAACAGAGATGTGAGAGAGCCCATGGCACTGGGGAATCATAAGAGGCAGAAGACCATCCATATTCGCTACCTGTAGCAGAACATTTACACCTCCCACCCCCACTCTATAAGCTTACTTTTAGGGATAATCATGAAGTTAAATGAATAATAATAAAGGCGAGTAGAAATGCAGAGCATGACATTTTCCTTATATTGAACTTTGTGAATATAATCATCCAGTTATAAAACAATCAGTAAGGGGCGCCTGGGTGGCTCAGTCGGTTAAGCGTCCTACTATGGTTCAGGTCACAATCTCACATCTTGTGGGTTTGAGTCCCGCGTCGGGCTCTGTGCTGTCAGCTCGGAGCCTGGAGCCTGCTTCGGATTCTGTGTCTCCCTCTCTCTGCCCCTCCCCTACTTGCACTCTGTCTCTCTCTGTCATTCAAAAATAAATAAACATTAAAAAAAATTTTTTTTAATAATCAGTAAATTGTAGTAAAATCAAAACCTTTGCAAAAGGTATGATGTAGGCAACTGCTGGGTCATATCACTAACATTTAATCTCTTGACTCATCCTGTAGTTTTAAAAGAAATAATGAGCACTTAAAACAAAGTTTTCATGTGAAGGATATTACCAAATTCAGGAAAATGTTTCACACCTGAGCTAAAATTTGCTCTTGCAAAGCAAAAAATAATATACTACTCACTTCACATGGTTTCACCAGTTTAAATTTTAAACACTCATGAATAATTCCAGGTAGTCGCAGACAAAAGGGAAATAACGTGAGTTCTGTTTCTCTGCCCTTCCAATCGCTGGCCATCATTGTTTATTTGAATCTGTTTAAATATAGAAATATGTAGTGCCATCGTGGCTGGAGACAGTGACTGTGTCCAAAATGTGCCAGAATGGGGCTGGACTATTCCAAACTCAGTCGTGAAACAAAGGCAGGTGGCCAAGTGCACATGTGCTGGAAGCTGACTGTACAAGTGGGAGTTCTCTGGATTAACTTTCACGTGGAAAACGACATTTATGAACAAACAAGTAATAAAAATCTGCTGACTTGAAAGTTACAGGCTCAAAACCCAGCCATAACCACAGCACTGTTTAGAACTTTTACCAACAAAAGGCTTTTTTTCCCCTGGGAGGTCTATTTTATCACTGACATTGTTTAGAATGCCAGCCCCTTGTGATAAGTAGCAGACACAATCTGGGTGCCTTTCAGTATTGTTTTAAAAAGTGTCTGCAGACAACACACCTTTATTGCTTGTGCCCAGAGCCAGGGTTGATGTGTTTCCTTACAGCTGAAGGATGGCAGGAGAGGAGCCCAGGCACACGGGCCCCTCCAGCTATCGTGTGGGATTTGATGATAGGTGGACAGATCCAGGCCAAAAATAAAAAAGGAACTCTGAAAGAATTTGTGTTTGATTTGCCAAGAGGATGTGAAACTGAATAGGGAAGCCTGCTCTAAAATGCAGTTGGGAAGCCATGAAAGGAGAGCTCTCACGCTGGCAGGTACCATTGCCTCAACATCCATGGTCAGAAGGAAGAGCTCCACGTGCCTCAGTGACAACAAACTGCCACCTTTGGCTCCCAGTGACAAGCTGTGATTTCAGACTCTCATTCTCCTGCAATACACTTACACTCGAAAGGACTGACCCCAATTTCCTCCTAGAACATAAAAAAGACCCAGCCACCCTTTGTCTCTCCACATTTGCCTGTGGCTCGCCACAGCTGGCTTGTCCTGAATCGCAGTTCCTCTGCTATTCCTGAATAAACTCATCTTTGTTTCATGAAATGACTGTTTGTTTGATTTAAGGTTGACAAGATCAATCATCCTGACAGATAGAAAAGAGGATCCTTCCACCTCACTCTCTGTTCACTACATAAAAGTTCAGCTAATGCTTCCCAGCCACACCAAGTCTCCAAACCCTTTCCAAGCATCACCAGGACCTCTCCAGGTTATGACAACAGACAATGAACACAAGAGATCAACGCGTAACAACCCCCAGCTCACTGCACCCAGGATCCATCCACTCAGCACTTTCCTGTAACCTGGTACTTTGGCTACTTTGTCATTTTCTTTCACCATTTGGGATTTTTTTCCCTGCCCCCTTTTATAGGTAGTCTATGCCTCTGCTTGAAGGGACATGTGATTCCAGGAGCTGTTTCTGGGAACTGCTTTACATAGAAGCCCTCACTCTTTATGAGGACAGATTTCAGAGAAAGGTAATGTTCCCAGCCCAGGGATTGCCTGACTTCAATGGTTTCTGGAGACTCTGGTGATATTAATACTACACACGTTAGTATGTTTGCCCCAACAAAGTGTTCCCATGACTACAATCTGTAGTGGCTCCCTCCTGGGGCTTCCTCCACTTTCATGAGACAAAGAGGAATCAAAGGAACTAGGAACCATGGCCTGCAACAGGGAAAAGTACAAGGTCACAGGTAACAGGGGTAGAACACTGAAATGTCACCTATGACAAGAGGTAAATGTATGGCTACTTTCCACCATGGCCACGATGAGGAGACTACCGAATATGGACCACTGAAAGAAAAGTCAACTCACGCTTTCTCTGCACTGGTCTCCATATCTGGGAAGAACTGTGTGCTTCCTTTTCTACCAAGGGCAGAATAAAGAGAGGTCATGATATAGTTAGAGAGGTTCCTAAGTCACAGATACACACTCATACTCACACCATTCTTTACCAGCTGTGTAGCGTTAGGCAGAAAAAATTGATTTTTTTCATCCAAATTTCAACATCTGTTTTTAAGAAGATGAAATTAAATCACATGAGAAAACCTAATGCCTGGCGTTCTGAATCTGTTCAGAATATAATAGCTAACTTCTACTAAAGTGAATTAAATCATGTAGAATAATTCATTTTATGCATCAATAGATCATGAGAATTGATCAACATTTTAAAAAATCTTTTATTAAGAAAGGTTTTAGGGGCACCTGGGTAGCTCAGTCAGTTAAGCGTCTCTCAGTTTCAGCTCAGGTCATGATCTCACACTTTCGTGAGTTTGGGCTCTGTGCTGACAGTCCTGAGCCTGCTTTGAGATTCTTTCTCTCTCTCCCTTTCTCTCTACTGCTCCCCCACTTATGCTGTCTCTGTCTCTCTCAAAATAAATAAATAAACTGAAACAAAATTTTGTTAAATAAAAGTTTTAGGAGAGGAAGATGGCGGTGGAGAAGGAAGACCCTAGGCTTGTCTTGTACCATGAACACAACTAGATAACCATCAAATCATCCTAAACACCCTACAAATCTATGTGTCAACTGACAGAACAGATTTCACAACTAAAGAGAGATAAGAGGCCACATTGAAGAAGGTGGAAAGTGCAGACACACAGCTTAGAGGAGAAACAGATCACAGCTGCTGTTGAAGGAAGGGAGATGAGGTCACAGAGAAGGGTAAGAAAGAGGAGCACACAAAGAAACGTTTCCCCAAAGCCATTGGCTTGGAAAATAAGAGGGGCTGAATTTCGTGGGTTCTTGCAATTAGTGGGGCTTAAAGCCTGGAGTTTTAAAGGTCAGTGGGTTTAGCTGGAATAGAGACTGGAGGACACGTGTTGCTCCTGGAGAGAAGGCAGGCAAACAACTTGAGGGAAGACAGTGTGGAAACAGTGATCCGAAGAATGGCTGGAACACACAGAGGAGAGATTATTCACTCATCTCAGAGTGCTTCCCTTAGAGACAGTGTTCACAGAGACACCTCTCAGGAGACAAAGTAGCTGGCTGGTGCCATTTCCCTCCTTCATCCCTCAGCATAATCACAGAGCCACCTGAAGGAAGTGGCTCAGAGTCGACACTGACTGCCTAACTTGCTTACATCAAGCTCTAGCTCTCTGCACTCTGGCATGGCTGTCCTTCTCAGTCAAGTTTGCCTCCGTCCCAATGCAGTGGGTTCCTCCCCAAGAAGACCAGCACAAAGCTCTGCCTACACCACATCCGCTGACCAGAGAGTTCTTCAGGGCCTCAGTTCCAGTGGAGGCAGTGATAGGTCTCATTTCACAAGCAGACCAGAGCACATCTAGTTAAAACTCACCACATTCAGGCAAGGGACAAAACATTGCCCACAGCAGGCAAGGAGAGCCTCTGAAGAGGACTGGGCAGCCAAAACACAACAGCAGAGTACATGCAGCACAACTAGAGACATTCCCTGAAGGATCAGGCCCAGGACACTATCTAACTTCCTCTTCAAAAGGCCATTACTTTCAGGAGCGGGAGACATAACTGGCTTTTCTAACACAGAAAAGAAGGCAGAGACTTAGACAAAATGCAAAGATGGAGGAATTTATCCAAAATGAAAGAAGATAAATCCATGCTCAGTGATCTAAGCAAAACAGATATAAGTAACAGGCCCGATGGAGAATTTAAAGCAATGATCATTAGGATACCCACTGGCTTGAGAAAAGAATGGAAGACATCAGTGAGACTCTTACCACAGAGATAAAATTTAAAAAAGAATCCATCAGAGATGAAGAATGCAATAAATGATATTGGAAACAGGTTTGATGCAATGAACACCAGGGTGGAAGAAGCAGAGAAACAAATCAGCGACCTAGAAGACAAAGTTATGGAAAAAACGAAGCTGAACTAAAGAGAAAAAGAAGAATTATGCAACACGAGAATAGACCCAGAGAACTCAGTGACTCCAGCCAGCATAAAAACATTAGCATGATAGAAGTCCCAGAAGAAGAGAGAGAAAAGAGTGCAGACAATTTATTTGAAGAAACTATAGCTGAAAACTTCCCTAAATTGGGGAAGGAAGCAGACATCCATATCCAGGAGGCACAGAAAACTCCCATCAAGATCAGCAGAAGCAGGCCAATATCAAGACATATTGTAGTTAAATTTGCAAACTATACAGATGAAGAAAAAAATCCTAAAAGCAGCAAGACAAAAGAAGTCTTTCATTTACAAGGGAAAATCCATAAAGCTAGCTGGAGATGTCTCAACAGAAACTTGGCAAACCAGAAGGGAGTGGTATGATATATTCAAAGTGCTGAGTGGGGAAAATCTGTAGGCAAGAATACTCAATCCAGCAAGGTTTCATTAATAATAAGAGGAGAGATAAAGAGTTTCCCAGACGAACATAAACTAAAGGAGTTTGTGACCACTAAACCAGTCTTGCAAGAAACATTAAAGGGGACTCTGAATACAAAGGAGAGAGCAAAATGATGAAGACAAGAAGAGATCAGAGAAAATCTCCAGCAGTAAAGTCAAAACAAGGGGGAAAAAATGGCACTAAATACACATCTATCAATAATTACTTTGAATGTAAATGGACTGAACACTCCAATCAAAAAACATAGGGTGTCAGAATGGATTAAAGAAAAAAACCAAGATTCATCTATATGCTGCCAACAGAAGATTCATTTTAGACCTCAAGATATCTGCCGATTGAAAGTAAGGGGATGGAGAAGCATTTATCATGCTAATGGAGGTCAAGAGAAAGCCAGAGTAGCAACACTTATGTCACACAAACCAGACTTTAAAACAAAGACTGTAAGAAGAGACAAAGAAGGGCACTATATCATAATAAAGGGGACAATCCAACAAGAAGATATAACAATTTTCAATATTTATGTACCCCACATGAAGGCACTCAAATACATAAAACAGTTAATAACAAACAGAAAGAAACTAATTGATAATAATACAATAATAGTAGGGAACTTTAACACTCCACTCACATCAATGGGCAGATCATCTAAACAGAAATATTTATTTCCTTCTTTATAGGAAACAATGGCTTCGAATTACACACCAGACCAGCTGGACTTAACAGCAATATCGAGACCAGTTCATCCTGAAACAGCAGAATACACATTCTTTTCAAGTGTACATGGGACATTCTCCAGAACAGATCACATATTAGATCACAAATCAGGCTTCAACAAATACAAAAAGGTTAAAGTCATACCATGCACCTTTTCCGACCACAATGCAATGCCACTGTTGGTGGGAATGCAAACTGGTGCAGCCACTGTGGAAAACAGTATGGAGCTTCCTCAAAAAGTTAAAAATAGGACTACCCTATGACCTAGTAATTGCACTGCTAGGTATTTACCCCAAAAATACAAAAATACTAATTCAAAGGGATACATGCACCCCAATGTTTATAGAAGCATTATTTGCAATAGCTAAATTATGGAAGCAGCCAAAGTGTCCATTGGCTGATGAATGGATAAAGATGTGGTGTGGTGTGTGTGTGTGTGTGTGTGTGTGTGTGTGTGTATGTGTGTGTGTAATGGAATATTACACAACCTTAAAGAATGAAATCTTGCCATCAACAATGACATGGATGGAGCTAGAGAGTATGATGCTTAGTGAAATAAGTCAGTCCGAGAAAGATAAATATCATATTATTTCACTCATGTGTGGAATTTAAGACACAAATGAGCAAAAAAGGAAAAAAATCAGAGACAGAGAGAAACAAAACAAGAAACAGACTCTTAACTACAGAGAACACATTGCTGGTTACCAGAGGGGAGGCGGGTGGGGGGATGGAAGAAATAGGGGGTGGGGATTAAGGAGGGCACTTGTGACGAGCACCAGGTGTTGTATGCAAATGTTGAATCATGGTATTGTATACCTGAAAGTAACATGACACTGTATGTTAACTAACAGGAATTTAAATTACAACTTTAAAAAAGAAGAAAAGTTTTAAACACTCATAAAAACAAAATAGTACAACGGATCTGCCCAGGTCCATTACTCAGTGTCAACAATTATTTCATGACTTACCTTGCTTCATCTACACTCTGTTCTCTTCCCTCTTCAAGATTACTTTTGAAACAAATGATCACAGACATCATATTATGTAATCCAGAAATATTTCGGTATATCTCTAAAAATCTAATTCTTTATAAAACAATGGTAATGCCCTTATTATATCTTCAAGATTACTGATAATTCCTTTACATCATCAAAAACCCAACAGTATTAAAATTTTTAATTGTCTCAGAAACACCATAAATGTGTTGGAGTTTTTTGTTTTTTTTTTTTTTTTTTTTACAATTTGTTTGAATCAGTGTCCAAATAAGTTTCCCACATTGCGACTGAGGATTTTCTCCTAAGTCTCTCTGTAGATTCTATACACCCATTCTCACCCACATCTTTTATTTTCACTTGCAGTATTTTGTTGGGGAAATTAGATGGTTTGTCCTGTAGAGTTTCCCACAATCTGTATTTTGCAGATACATTCTCATATGTTTTTAACTTATTCCTCTTTTGTTTGTATATTTTGTAAATTGGTGGTTTAATTTTGGCAGGACTACTTTGTAGGAGTGGCTGACCAGCATTTTTTAAATGATGTTTATGAAATGATTTTTTAGTGAGTTCCAGAAACAGAAAAGATTTATACAGATCAGAAAGATATAGACATAGTCCTGGTTGGATGTACAGTGATGACTAAGTAATACAACTTACTCTCATGGGTACATGTTAACAGACGAACTGATAACAGTAGACAAGAAGTTTAGAACTACGTCTAACTGTAGACAGCACATTTTTTAAAAGGCAATCATACCTTTAAGAGCAATGTCTATTTCCTAAATAAATTAAAGAAGTATAAGTTTACTTGCCAATCTTAATTATACTAAGGTATATTCACAAAGTTGTTTCTTAAAAGTTTTAGGGAGATGTGTGTCAAGAAGGGTAAGAAGGCTGTATGTGAAGTCAATCGCATCCAAAACAAATAGTGATGCTATCGCCTCAGTAGCTTTTCCACTGAAAAGCTATTGCAAGAATTTTCATGATCTGTTGGGCTCTGGCACCAGACCATGAACCCTCAGATTCCCAGTCTGGATTATCAAATTTCTTCATGGCCAAGGTGGGGCAAGATGTAACTGTGGCAGAAGGAAGGAAGAAAAGAAGGCAGGGAAGGAGGGAGGGAGAGAGGGAATAATCTGAATGTTGGTATCTCCCCAAAATTCATATACTGAAACCTCACTCCTGAAGGTGATGATGTGAGAAGATGGGCTTTGGCCTGATGGTACCATGAGGCAAAGCCTTCATGAATGGATTAGCAGCCTTTAAAAGAGGCCTCAGAGAGCTTCCTTGCCCCATCTACCATGTGAAGACACAGCAGGAAGATGGTGGTCTATGAACCAGAATGGAAGTTTCACCAGACATCATATTTGCCTGCACCTTGATTTTGGACTTCCTGATCTCCAGAACTATGAGAAATAAATTTCTCTTGTTTATAAGCCACCCAGTATATGGTATTTTGTTATAGCAGCTTGAACTGTCTAGGACTGGAAGGAAAGAGGGAAGGAAGGAAGGAAGGAAGGAAGGGAGGGAAGAGGGGAGGAGGAGAGGGGGAGAGGGGGAGGGGAGGGAGAGGGGGAATGGGGGAGAAGGGAGAGGGGGAGAGGGAGGGAGGGAGGGAGGAAGAAAGGAAGGAAGGAAGGAAAGAAGGGAGGAAGGAAGGAAGGAAGGGAGGGAGGAGGGGAGGAGGAGTGGGGGAGGGGGGAGGGGAGGGAGAGGGGGAATAGGGGAGAAGGGAGAGGGAGGGAGGGAGGAAGGAAGGAAGGAAAGAAGGAAGGAAGGAAGGAAGGGAGGAAGGAAGGATAGAAGGAAGGAAGGAAGGAAGGAAGGAAGGAAGGAAGGCATTTTAAACTGATCTATTCTCAGGGTGTTGAAATTGTCCTTTCCCTAGGGATACCCTTGGTAGCCACCTACATCCCGGATGTATTAATCAGTGTTCTCCAGAGAATAGAACCAATAGGATGCATAAATATAAAGAGATTTATTATAAGGAATTGGCTCACATAATTATGGAGGCTGGCAGGTCCAAATCTGCAGGGTGGGCAAGACCTAGGAGAGCCAATATGCCAGTTTAAGTCCAAAGGCTGTCTGCTGTAGACACAGGAAAAGTTGATCGTACAGAGATAGTCTGCTGGAAAATTCCCTCTTGCTTGGGGAAGGTCAGTCCTTTTGTTCTATTCAAGCTTTCAACTGATTGGATGAGGCCCACCCACATCATAGAGAGAAATCTGCTTTACTCAGAGTCCACCCACTTAAATGTTAATCACTTCCGCAAACACCTCACAGATACACCCAGCATAACGTTTGATGAAATATCTGGGCACCTGGTAGCCCAGTCAAGTTGACATAAATTTAGCCAACACTCCAAAGAGCTGAGAAAGTTGCCCTGATTACTGCTTTCATAGCCCTATAGCCTCATTATCCCACACCCTATTGGAAGAGCCCCATGGAAGAAACGTGAGCACAGACTCATCTCTGGCCAGTCCTGAGACCGCTCTGCTCTACGGGCCTGGAACAGGGCCTTCCCGGTGCAAAGCCCTGAAAAATAATTATTCCATAAACAGAGGCTCTGTGGCAGGCCTGAAGGCATTTCCTCCTCCCTCTACTCACTCAAT
The DNA here is from genome assembly GCF_046562875.1 of Panthera onca. Lineage (NCBI taxonomy): Eukaryota > Metazoa > Chordata > Mammalia > Carnivora > Felidae > Panthera > Panthera onca. Next base: position 5,532,986 of record NC_138345.1, on the reverse strand, counting down.
CTCAGTTCATCTTCCTGGGAGTTTTGCATGTTACTTCTTTGTTTTTTGGCATAATATGTAGAGAAATTTGTTACATTTTAGAAGAGCAAGCTTGACATCAGCCACCTGTTGATCTGGGCTTATGGGCACCCCCCCCCCCCCCCCCGCCCCACACACACACACATCACTGCTCCTGGCCTGGCCCACAAACCCATAGGGAAGCTGCATGAACAGTCCATTCACAGCCCTCTGGAGGACTGAACACCCCCAAAGACGCTCCCAATGAAAATCACCAAAAGGCCAGGTTGAACATTCAACAGGTGTTTCCAAATGCATGTCTGAGAGGTCTGGCAAGATCACACTTGTGTGCCGGGTTTCTGGTGTGACAGGTGCACAGGGCTTGGGGACAGGCTCGGGACATGCTCAGGTAGAGTCTATCACAAGAACTGGCCCCTCCCCCTCCCCAGCTCAGGGCTCTCCAACCAAGGGCAGATCTCCAGAGTAAGAGGAAGGAGAGAGGAGCACAATACATATAAAATAAGGCAACAGAACTTGCTTATCTTGACCTTGGCCCCGTGTGGAGGGGGGTGGGGGGGAGCAGAATCTGTCTTTAGAAATTGTTACCAGAAACCAGACTTCAGTCACGGTTTGCATCGGAATCGCAAGTGACCTGTGACTTGAAATGGCTCATTTTGATATTTATATTTAAAGTGGTCAAGGTTGACAGCACTCCCAGACAACTGGCAGGAGCAGATAGTCTCTAGAGAAACGCACTTCAACCCAGGCCTCAAAAAACTCCCACAGCTAAAGTAACCCAGGAGAATCAGCCGCTCTCAATAAAAGGATGATGGAACACACAAAAAAAGCAAAGCGGCACGTAGAAGGAAGCAAAAACGACAAGCAGCAGAATCAGACGTGCCAGTATGTCCGAGATACGACAATTAACTGACACGGAATACTTTTTGCAATTATGTTTGCGATCCTTACATAAACCGACGGAAGCTTGAAAGGAAAATCAAGGAACAAGAGACAGTAGGGAATGGCCACGCATATTTGAGTGGACGCAGATTCCATCAATGTAAGAACGTGTAATACTGAACGCTAACATTTCTGAGCGGTGAGGGAGCACCTTAGATACCATCAGAATCTGACTGTTGCAATGTGTGAAGAGGGTGAGTGTCCCGGAACAGAGGCCTGAAGAAGTGACAGGGACTCAGCACAGAGGCGAGCTAACTACGGTAACACCTTGGCCCCAAATGCGTAATGACCCGGACTTAACACAGGTTTACTTCTGTTTGTGACACTGATCAAAGCAAGTGCTGTTTGTTCACAACTACTCCACGGGGCAATTCAGGGACCCAGGATCCTTTCGTCTTGTGTTTCTACGGGGCTCTGGACCCTCCTTCTCCCTCGAACGCGGCCAGCAGCAGAGCGAGATGCTGTGTGTCTTCCAAGGTTCACCCAGAAGTGAGCATTTCACTTCTGTCGCTGTTCCACTGGCTCGACCTCACTATAATCACTTATTTCTCATTTTCCAGGTTTTTATCTTGGAATCGAGAGTAAATAAATGCTATTTTGGTATATATTGAAGTCATGAGCTTAGTTTGTATTAGACCCACCTATGTGACATTTAAATTTATAAAACCTTTTCTATTAAAACATCAGTGCTTTCTTTTCATCGAACCCTCATTGTATGGTGGGATATTGCTATCTTATACCATTTACCTGTATTTTTACTAGACTTTCCACTTCTCTGGAAGGGAAACCAGTCTCTTTTTATTTTCCTTTTTCTTCTTTGTATTAGGTTTCTTCTAGTTTTGTAAATGATTGTATTGCCTACACAATATATAACATACTTATTACTCTCATAAGATTACAGTGGCCCACAAATGCTTAAAGACTTTAAGCTGGATTTTTAAAGGGAGAAGGAGTAAATAATGTTGAAAAACAAATTATTTGTGCTTTACAAGGCCTTTCATATGCTCGTTTCATCAGCGAGTGCCAGACCAGCTATTAGAGGACTGATCCTCGCCTCTGCCCTGTTCCACTGTCACCTGGGGCCTGTCACAATGCCACATCACCGGGAGCTTCATTTTTAGCCGTACAGAGGGTACTGGATAGATGTGATAGCCAAGATTTCTCCCAACAGCCCAAGGATTTTTTTCTGAATTCCACAGATGACTTCTTCAGAAGCTAAGAAAGATCACTTTAAAACCAATATTTTTTTTTTCTTTTTTTTGCTTTGGCCTCCTACCTAAAAGGAAGACAGCTGTGGAAAAATCACAAATATGTTATCTTTGTGTAAGTAATAAAATCAGCACATTTCTCCATCCCTGTCCCATGAGGACGTGGAAGAAGCAAAGTCACATTCCAGTCACTAAAAGTCTCCAGGAGGAACCTGTCAGGAATCAGTCACTAATCATTTACCAGAGCAGATAGCAGGTGCCACCCTCCACCCAGATTTCTGCATGGAGATATTGTGGGCTCCCCTTTCCTGGAAGTTACATAACAGAAGGAGTGAAATGCAGTGTGGCCTCCCTTGTCAGGATAGAGTGATGATGGTGCATTTGAACCCCATTTCCACTGTGGCTTGAGGCCATTAGCACAATTCTGACACAAGACCTTTGAACTGAGCTGCTATTTAAGGCAAACGTGTGCCACTAAGTCGACACTCAGGCTTATATCAACCAGTGCTTTTCAAAAAAGGGGTACGGGGAGCTCTCATTAATCTGTTATCGCATCAAGTATCCGGAAATCCAAATTAGCACAACTCTATTTCAACAAGAATTCCTGACTTTAAGAAATGACGTGCTTCCCTAGGATGTTTAGAACAATTCAATTCCAAGAGAAAACCTTTTGATCAGCACTCAATAGTTTTTAAGGATGTATCTCAAACGATCGGAAACTAGACGTTGACCATTACCTACAGTAAGGGTGAAGGAAAGTAATCTTGGTCAAGTCCCTTAAACATCCAGGAACTGCTAGACGTCTTACATATGTGCTAGGAATAAATCTTAGTCCTGCAATCTAGATATGCGTGAATCATCACGTTACTTTATGTCCTTAAATCAAAGTCAACTCCAAGTCACCGAAAGAGTGCGGAGTCCAATTGCGGCTGCTTCTTCCCATTCAACACCTTCTCCAAAGTTAAAAAGAGCAACACGGAGCAAAATATTCATTTCCTGTTCACACCTACATGGCCCACTGGGATCTGGAAGCCTGTGGCTTCCATGCCAAGTGTAGGCAGACGAATCTGCAGCAAGATTGTAGATTCGGTCGTAGGGCCCAGCCTCCATGGTGCACCACATGGCCATGCCTTTCAGGGTCTTCTCACCTTTCCTGACGTTGCCAAAGAGAGAAGAACAGGATCCCCCTATTCATGGGACCCACAGATCCCTGTCCCCTTCCCAGTCTGGGCACTACACTTCTCTTAAGGGCAATAGCTTCTCTGTACTACCTATGGCATAATCTCCCTCAAGAAGCCAGGTTTCCAGAACTTAAATCCAGGAGGAAATCACATCCCATTATACACAACTCCTGACTTCCTCTCTGCATCACAAGACTGACCTTGCTGAAGCATGGGCTCTGGGTAGCAGTTAATGATAAAACAGCAGGAAAGCGTGCTTTGGGGTGTGATACTTAGTTTCCTTTTCATTTCAGAGCTGTTCTGGCCCCAGGAGAGTACAGGTGAGTTGCCTTCGGGAAATGACAGGTCTGACGTTTCAGGTTAGCACATGCTGATAAGCATCTGATAGGTATTGAGAAAGAGTGCTGCCTGGCAAACCTGGGCAGCACTTGGCCGGTAAAGCTGATCTTGAAATGAGCTCACCATATCTCTAGAATCTACTACTTGGTCCGTAAGTACAAATATTCCTTGCATACCTATTACGTGCCGGGCACTATGTCAAATGATACAGGAAGTAAGGTGCATGAGACACGGTCTCACCTTTGAGGAGTTCAGTCTTGTGGACAAAGATGGAAAAATCCACCATGCAGTTTGTGCACACGAAAGGAGGCATCAAGGGATGCAAAAGAAGCATAAGAGATAGATGCTGCCCTAGAGCATCCTGCCTGAAGAGGTGAGAGAGAATGAGAGCCATTATCGCCAAACCATGAGGACTAACCCCAACTGCAACAGGAATTCTGGAAAGGGAGGACATCTTAACGGTGCTCTTACTGCAGCATTGGGAGGACTCAAATTAAATTTTACATCGCTCTCTCTTCCTAGAAAAGCTTGAGAGCCTATTGTGAACAGGCCCTGTGCTAGGCTCTGGGAATACAAGCGCGAAGATGTTAAAATCTATGCCTTAACATGCTCTGCGAAGAGTGAAGGAGGAGGCCAACGAAACGGAGTTACCAGACAATGTGATAATGTAAGCAGCAAGAGTGAGGGGCCCCCAGAAGAAGACAGACAGACATAGCTTTCTTAACATAAGGAAAGTCATTTTCGGCCCCTGGCCACTGTCAGGGCAGGACATAACCTAATCACCTGATTGCACACTCGAGTTATCTTCAGGGGTTCCTGGGAGGCTCAGTTGGTCGGACGTTTGACTCTTGATTTCAGTTCAGGTCACGATCTCATGCCCGAAGATGAAGGATGGACTGAACAAATAAGTGGACTATGACTTCTCTGTTCTCCCTCCTTTCTCCATCCAGCTTCCACGGGGATCACCCAAGGACATTCTGTAATGGTTGCCCTGGAAGGCGCAGCGCGGATCCCATGGAGCCAAAATATAGACACATAGATCTGGGTTTGGTGAGTCCCCAGGCTGGGTCACAGCATGCGCCCCACCTTTTCTTTTGGCTTTTATTCAGGCTGATTTGCAAGATAAATAGACTGCTAGCCAAGAAGGCTCTTTCTTTTCTTCTTCTTCTTTTTGTTTTGATAAGTTCCTTAACTAAATAGAACATAGGGACTTATGGTACCAGCCCAATTATTAAGAGCCACTTCAGTTTGAAAATGCAATTTATATGTTCGTTCATCCACATTCTTGACAGATGAACGGACTGAGGCCCCTAGAAATTTGTCAGCAGAGGGAAGAAAGCCTGGTCTTTCAGGACACCTGTGACTCAGGTGCTCAACAAAAATGAAGGTACAGGAGTTAGAGTCAGAAATACCCACACACGTGAAAGAGGACCCTACACCATCATCAAGGGAGTCCCCATCCACATAACAAGCCTCCTGCTCAAATGCGAAGGCCCTGAGCAAGTCCCCATGCGCAGAAACAGGTCTGCTCGGACTCCACCCTCCACACACCCCTCATGGCGGCATCTTGCCAGAGTTCCTACAGCAGAAAATATTTTGCTGCCTCCAATGGTCCCACCACACCCCACCCAAGGGCACCGCATCCACACGTCTTCAAACAACATGGATGACCCCTCGCTGACAACTCTATTCCTGATTCTGAGTTGTACTTTGCCACCTGGGCCCTAGAGCAGCCCTGCTCCTGTCCTCGATTCACACAAAGGCAGCCTTTATATCTTTTACCTACTCTCTTTAGGGTTCAGACATCATCCCCGTATCCTATCTTGGGAACAAGTGGTATATACCATTTTCTCCCCAGAAATCTGCACAAAATAATGTTTCCCATGAAAGGCTCTTCCTTCATGCATGTCAACCATTGCAAACGCATAGCAGGCAGGGGGACACTGGGCCGCTATTTTAGCACTCAGCCTAACTTCTACTCTCAGCGTATGCTCTAGCGGAACACAAAAGGATGTCCTCAGACACACCCCCCCCAAAATTCCCAGTTATAGCCAGGGAAGCCTGGTCAGGGAGAGGAGACCCAAGTTCCATCTCAAGATTGTGTTGCTGGTTCCCTACACCTTTGCCATGTAGATGTAAGGTCCAGTCCATCATCCCTTTGCCTCAGGTTCCTATAAACTAGGTCTGGGGAGTCCCTCTCATGAATTGAATAGTTGCCATGGAGTTTCAGACAATACTTGCAGCCGTCAGTCTACAGTGGGTGCAAATCTCAGTCCTCAAACTAAGATGTACTGAAAAAGGCTAACTTCTTGTTTCCGGTCTAACGTGTAAAGAAGTTAGAAATCATCGCTACCATGCTCACAACAAGAAAACAAAAGCTGAGCGAACTAAAGATCAACACGTCTTGTTAGATCCATCAGAAAATTGAAGTCACAAAGCAAACAGCTGTCCCCAGAACCGGAGGGACAGACAGGCAAATACAAAAACTCACACAGCTCATGCAGAGCAGAGGCCCAAAAGCAGAAGCCTGGGGCTGCAGCCAATATTTGTAGGAACACTTTAAGCTGTAATTGACTAGTTGCTAGAGGCTCAGTGTAGACAGGCTTGAGAATCAGACACAACTCTAATGGGACCCAGTCTTAGGAGTTTGCTCACACTTTTGTGAGTTTTACCTCCAAGAGTCCTGCCAGGTTCTCACTGTAGAGTTCAGAGCAAAATCTCCTATTGCTTCCAAAAGGAGGAAGGGAAAACATTCTATTCTCATTAATGAGGCCTGCCCTTCAAGAGCAATTATTTACCAAAGTCTTACCAGTTGAGGCTTTACCAAAGCCCAGAGGGAGAGAAACATCCAACCCAGGCTCACGGAAAGACTGAGGCCTCAACGAAGGACTACAGGATGCTTGCTATCCCTCATACCTCGCCACCACGTCAGTAGGGTTCTTGTATAATAACAGGAGAGTACAGCTTAAAAAAAAAAAAAGAAAAGCAAACTTCATGCCCTATTTAAATGTCTTTAGGAAAATCCAAGACAGCGGGGGACATTAAAACAGGAATCTTAGAGGAAGTTTTAGCCCCTGACACCACAGCTATAGTAAAGAGTAAACACAGCCAACTAGACCTAAAACTCACATCAAAGGCCTACCTGCCTCAGCTCCTCTCACCTGATACATCATATCTGACTTCCAATAAAAAATTACAAGGCATGATGTAAGGCAAAAAAACACAATCGGAAGAGACCAAGCAAGTATCATAACCAGACTCAGATATGGTAGCAATTTGGGGATTATGAGACTGAGAATTTTTTTTTTAATGTTTATTTATTTTTGAGACAGAGGGAGACCGAGCATGAGTTGGGGAGGGGCAGAGAGAGAGGGAGACACAGAATCTGAAACAGGCTCCAGGCTCCAAGCTGTCAGCACAGAGCCCGACGCGGGGCTCGAACTCACAGACCATGAGATCATGACCTGAGCCGAACTCGGATGCTTAACCGACTGAGCCACCCAGGCACCCCTAGAGAGACTGAGAATTTAAAAGAACTATGATTCATATGCTAAGGGTTCTAACCAGAGATCCTCAGAGAAACTCCAAGAACACCAAACAGATATACGTGGATACAGTGTTATTTGAAATCGGACTTGAATTTTTTGTAAATGCAGACTGCATACCTTAGGACAACCACTAAAAAAGGTTAAAAAAAAAAGTATAATTGATATGTTAAGAGAAGAGAAAAAAATCGTACAAAATGTTCAATTAAAACCAGAGAAGGCATTCAAAAAGATACATGCCTCCCGGGGCACCTGAGTGACTCAGTTGGTTAAGCATCTAACTTCAGCTCAGGTCATGATCTCACAGTTCGTTGGCTCAAGCCCTACGCCAGGCTCTGTGTTGACAGCTCAGAGCCTGGAGCCTGCTTCGGATTCTGTGTCTCCCTCTCTGCCCCTCCTCCGCTCATATTCTGTCTCTCTCTCAGAAAATAAATAAATATTCTTAAAAATGTTTTAAAGATATACGCATCCCTATGTTCATTGCACCATTATCTGCGAGAGCCGAGATATGGCAGCAATCTAAGTATCTACCAATAGATGCGTGTATAAATAAAATGTGATGTGCGTAATGGAATACTACTTACCCATAAAAAGGAATGAAATCTTGCCATTTGTGACAACACAGATGGACCTGGAGGATATTATGCTAAGTGAAATAAGGCAGACAGAGAAAGACAAATACCAATTGCACATATATGCAGAATCTAAAAAACAAAATAAATGAACAAAACAAAACAGAAACAGACCATTAATACAGAAAACAAATTGGCGCTTGCCAAAGGGGACAAGGGTAGAGGGATAGGTGAAACAGGTCAAAGGGATTAAGAGGTAAAAACTTCCAGTTATAAAAAATATGACTGGGGGATACAAAGTGCAGCATACAGAATATAGTCAATAATATTATAATAATGCTGTATGGTGACAGGTGGTAGCTATACTTGTGGTGATCAATTCATAATGTATATAAATGTTGAATCACTATTTTGTACACCTGAAATAATATAATATTGTATCTCAACTATACTTCAATTCAAAAAATAAAAAATAAAACAGACAAAACAGAAAAAGGGCAGAAGTGGGGAAAAAAGAAAAAAGAAAGAACCAAGGGTGATGAGGCATTGAATAGAAAACAGTTAAAAACATGGTCAATACTAAAGCAACTATAATAATAACTTTAAGTGTGAATGGTCTAAATATACCAATGAAAAGACAGAGAGTGACAGAGTGAATAAAAAAAAAAAAAAGACCCACCCAATTACATGCTGTCTACAAGAAACCCACTTGAAATACACCAATACAGATACATAAAAAGTAAATAGATGGAGAAGAAATTGGAACCCTTCTATACTTCTGGTATAAATACAAAATAACGCAGCTGCTATGGAAAACAGTTGCCAGTTCCTAAAAACTTGAGCATAAATTACCATATGATCCAGCAATCCCACCTCAAGGTTTATACCCAAAAGAATTGAAAGCAGGGACCCAAACAGATACCTGTATATCCATGTTCATAGCAGCATTTTTCCCAAGAGCCAAAAGGTAGAAACAACCCAGATGTTCATTAATGGATATATGGATAAACAAAATGTGGTATATTCATACAATGAAATATTATTCATCCTTAAAAGTGGAATGAAATTCTGATACATTACAACATGGATAAAACTTGAAAACGTTATAAGTAAAAAAAAAGAAGTCAGACAAAAGGACAAACATTGTACAATTCCATTTACATGTGGTACTCAGAATAGGCAAATTCATATAGACAGAAAGTAGGATAGAGGGCTACCAGCAGGGGGGGGAAGTTATCATTAAATGGTCAGAGTTTCTGTTCCCAGGTTCTGGACATGAATAGGAGCGATAGTTACACAATAATGCGAATGTACTTAATGCCATTGAATTATACATATAAAAACGGTTAAAATGGCAAAATTTGTGTTGTATATTTTTTACCACAGTAAAAAAAAATTAAGAAAAGGAATACAAAGACATATCATGCTACCACTTATCAAAAAGAAAACTGGAGTAGCTATTTTATTTTCAGAATTGAGAGCAAGAAAAATTATCAGGGATAAAGAGGAGAATTATGTAATGATAAAAGGGTCAATTCTCCAAGAAGACATAACAGTTCTTAATGTGTATGTGTATGTGCCTAACGCAAAGCATCAAAATACATGAAGCAAAAACTGATAGAACTACAAAGTGACAGAGAAAAATCCACTATTATAGATGGAGACTTTGACGCTCCTCTGTCAAGAAATGTTCAGATCCAACAGGCAGAAAATCAGTAAAGATACAGTTGACTGAAAATCACCATCAATCAACTTTATGTAATTGACATTCATAGAGTAACTTCATCCAACAACAGCAGGGTATGCATTCTTCTCAAGCTCACATGGAACATTCACCAAGAGACCATGTTCTGGGTGAAGAAAATGTCAAAATATGCTCTCAGACCACAGTGGAATTATACTAGAGATCAACAAAGATAACTGGAAAAACACAAAATACATGGAGATTAAACAACACAGTCCAGAATAACACAAGTCAAAGAAGAAGACAAAAGAAAAATTTTTTAATGTTTTGAAGAAAATGAAAATACAACCCACAAAATTTGTATGCACAGTGAGAGCAGTGCCTATAAGGAAATTTTTAGTATGAATGCATACATATATATACATATATATGTATGCATTTATATATATATAAGTGATCTAAGCTTCTACTTAAGAAAACTAGAAAAGGTAGAGCAAATCAAATCCAAAAGTAAGCAGAGGAACAGAAATAATAAAAATTAGGGGAGAAATCAGTGAAATTGGGAACAGAAAAACAAGAGATAAAATCATTCAGACCAAAAGGTAGTTCTTTGAAAAGATCAATAAAATTGGTAAACTCCTAGTCATGCTAATCAAGAAAAAAAGAGAGAAGACACAAATTACTAATATAAGAAATGAAAGAAAGAGTGGATATCATCACCAAAGATCCCATGGACATTAAAAAGATAATAAAGGAATATGAAACACTACCATATACCCACAAATTTGATAACTTAGATGAAATGGACCAATTCCCTAAAAGACACAGTCTACCACAACTCACACGAGAAGAAATAGACAATCTGAATAGGCTTCTATTAAAAAATGATTCAATAATTAATTATCTTCCAAAACAGAAAGCACCAGGCCCAGATAGTTTCACTGGTGAATTTTACTACACTTTCAAGGAGCAAATCATACTCACTATCTGCCATCTGTTCTAGAAAATAGGAGAAGGAACACTTCCTAACTATTCTATGAGATTCACCTAACACCAAAACCAGACAAAAACATTACAAGAAAATTACAGACCATTATCTCTCAAGAACATAGATGCAAAAATCTTCAACAAAATATTAGCAAATCGAATCCAACAGTGTGTGAAAAGAATTATATACCACAACATAACCCAAGTGAAATTTATTCCAGGTATGCAAGGCTGGATCAACATTCAAAAATCAATTAATATATTCTGTCTCATCAATAGGCTAAAGATATTACAGATAGATAGATAGATAGATATAGATATTATATATATATTATAAATAGCTTTTATGCTTAATTACATAAATATAATAAAGGACTGTCACCACAGAGGAAAAAACCAACTGATCCTGTCCAATAGAGTCAAGGAATGCATCATAGAGGAAGTGACAGTGTAACCAGGTCTTGAGAAATGAGTAGAATTTCTCCAGGGAAAGGTGGTTTAGGGAAAAGGGGCACTTGAGCAAAGATAGCATGGCAGGAAGGTAGTCAGGTATGGCTAGTGTGTGATGTGGACAGTGTGGAAAATCTCTGGAATCCTTTGTCTCTCATACCTAGCTACTCTGCCCACCTGCAAATCCCAGATTTCTCCAAGAGGTATTTCTTAACAACCTTTCCTACTCTGCATCCTGCCAGGGTCAAGCGCAATGACAAAATAATCTTTATAAACCCGACATTGCCTTGACATGTCAAAGCCAATTGACTCTAGCTCCATTTATGTAATGGTAAATATCACTGGTCTTTATCTGTCAAATAGCTGGAAATTTCAGTCACCTCCTCCTGCCCCTGTAGCTAGTTAATGGTTAGTTTCTAATTGCTGCCTTATGTTGTCTGGCAGGAGGTTCCGTATGACTCAGGGCTTTACTGAGCATGACATTCCAAGAGGTCACTGGAGAGACACTCCCCCTGAACGTGACCCCGGGCACACATGCTGTGAGCACAAGCAGACAAGAGGAGAGATCCTCTCCCTTCTAAGTATTCAGGCAGCAATGAAATTTCCGAAAAAGAAAAGATGGAACCAAGACACATGTTGCTTATATGTATGGAAAGGGAAAAATAAAATCTGTTCACCCACTTTTATATGAGCAGATGCCATTTTCGAAGGTGGCTAGAAACCCCTCCACAGCTGCACAGAGAAGAACATTCCCATCTTTACAAATGTCTAAAAATGTGCATAGGCGGTTTGGTATTTGGCCATTAATGTTCCTAAGATAATACTATACATGATAGGGTTAAGCAAGAGTTGTCATTTCAAAAAGAAGACACAAGAGGGGCACCTGGGTGGCTCAGTCAGTTAAGCATCTGACTGCGCCTCAGGTCATGATCTCACAGCTTGTGAGTTCAAGCCCCGCATCGGGCTCTGTGCTGACAGCTCGGAGACTGGAGCCTGCTTCGGAGTCTGTGTCTCCCTCTCTCTGCCCCTTCCCCACTCACACTCTATCTCTCTCTCTCTCAAAAAATAAACATTAAAAAAATTAAAAAAAAAAAGAAGATACAAGATATTTTGAATGTTCATGTATAGCTACACACAGAATTTAAATTTGTGTAAATATCATGTATATCATGGCACATCTTCAGTCAAATGGAAAAGCTTTACAGAATAAAAGCAGTAAAAAGATATGGCTTTTGCATTATTATGATCTTATGTAGGTCCATGACCAGCTTACGAATGATAGCAATAACAACCGAACTTGATTAAGCAATTAGTGAATAACAGACTGTGCTTAGAGTTTCATGCATTTCTTCACAACAGCCCTACGACAGTAGTCGTGCTATTATCCCATTTTACAGATGAGGAACAGAGGTCTGCATTCGATCAACCAGGAGGTGATAAAGTCAGGCCCCAAATTCTAGTCTGGATTTAAATCTTTATTTTAACCACCCCCCTACTGTCTCCTTGAAATGGCTCCTTTACATCTATTCAGTCACTAACCAAGCTTTATCAAGTATGCATACATGAACACTGTGCTAAACACAGTGGATAAAAATGTGTCTAAAACACCATCTGCCCTCAGCAAACTGTTGGTCTAGTACTCAGTATAATTTTTTACCTTGAACATTACTATGCAGAAAGCAGCTTTATTCATAAGAGGAAAAAAAAACAGGAAATAAATGTCCTTCAGTGTACAAATGGATAAAATAAACCGTGGTGCACCCGTATCATGGAATACCATCCAGCAATAAAAAGAATACCTAACATGCAACATCATGGACGGATCTCAAAGGAATGAGGCCAAGAGAAAAAAGTCAACCAAAAGCTTAAACACTGTGCAATTCCATTTACGTAACAATATTGAAATAACAAAATTACAGAGCTGGAGAACAGGCTAGTAGTTGCCTGGGGTTAGGAATGGGAGGTGGGGGAGGAGGGGCAGCATGAGGTGGCTATGTTGATGGAACTGATGGACATGAGTAAGTTATAAGAATCCACACACGTGATAATATTGCATAGAACGATTCACACACACACGAATACATATAAAACAGGGGGAGTCTGGATAAGCTCGGCAGACCTATGTCAACACCCTGGTGGTGATACTGTACTGTAGTCATGTAGGATGCTACCATTAGGGGAAGCTGGGTGAGGAACACAAGGACCCTCCCCTCACCACCACCACCCCCCCCCCCGCCCCCGGGTATTTTGTTCTGCAACTCCCTTGAATCTACAATGATTGCAAAATTTTTTTAAAAATTTAACTAACGTGCAAGTATTTCTCCCTTTTTAGAGACTATTTAACTCCAGCAGTAGCTGCAACATCTCTGCCCTTGCCTTGAAGCCATTGCCCTAAGAAAGCAAAGATTTTGTGGGTCCTTGGCAGAATTCAAATTGAGATCATTATAGTCAATGGTTAAATCAGCCATTAACATGCAATGAAACTGCCAGCAGGTACGTGGCAATCCCATAGACAGAGATTTTTGTTTGTTTGTTTGTTTGTTTGTTAAACAGATCCACAACCCCATTTTGGACTTTTATACATTTTCTAAAGTATGATCTAAAACACATCATGACTCATACATACAAATAAGTAACAAGTCCCTCTATTCCTCTGTCCTTCTTTTTGAAGAATTATCCTCTTTGCTATCTATATACAAAACATGCCCCCCGAATCTGATTCAAAGGACAAAAATCCCACAAAATTAAGGTAGCATTTGGCTGACTATCTACTCTGAGTGACCAAAGGCTTTTCTTGGGTGGGCAGAAGTCTTGGCCCTCTTTTTTATCAAAATCTTCTAGTTCCCTAATAGCCTGTATTTTTATGCACCCCATTTTGTCAAATACAAGATGCCAGGAATTTTAAGGGACACCCTGATTTTGGAAATATTCAAGCATAAACAAGGTGTGTTAGCATCAGTGGAACACTGTTAATAGTCCACCCAAAGGCCTCCAAAATTCCATCCGTAGATCTCCACATGTGACCTCTGTGTTTATTTCAAGAACAGGACCCTTCCTTATGCCATAAAGAAAATGTTTCTGTTTGTGGTGATGTAATCCCTCCATTCAAACTACAAGGTCCAAATAGAGGCTTCCTTTCTGGAAGATAAGAACCTGTAAGGGAAGGGGAGAGTGTGGTTATTTGCACGGATGAGATGAGCTCATGTGAAACTGCCCGGCGACACCAGTGCCTGGGATCAGCCGTGTGTGAGTGAAGACCAGCTGACTGGAGGCCCATGATTCATCCACCACTGTCTCCATCACAAGGGCAAGGATGCAGTTCCTGAGATAGATAATCAGCTACTTCCTGCCTATGTGGGTCCGCAGGAAGGCTCGGCTGAGTCACACAACAATGACTGGGGTAGCTCTGCTGAGTCACAGGCCAGCCATGCAGAGAAGTCTTCTGGAGTAAGCACTGTGGTGCTTACGACTGAGAGGGGACCACTTCCACGAACAACATGGGCCCTACCACCATGACAACGGAGAGGAGGAGGGTGTGGCATGACCACCAGTCCCTGACACCCAGTCCCCAAGGCCCACCTGGACGGTTAGTGGGAGCAGGCAAGAAGCCACAGACTTCAGCCTCCAAGAGGAATTAATCCAGAGTCACCCAATCACAGATCTCCAAAGGTCCCAGGCATTGGCCAGTCCGGGAATATGTACACTTGGATGAAAATAAAATCCTTGCTCCGCTAACAAGCAACGGATATCTAGCATCTTAACTATGAGTGTAGGCATCATGCCACATCACCAGCACCTGTGTCTGCCACCAATAAAAACCATAACCTGGTCACATCCCATTATGGTTGTTGCAAATATCTTGAAATAGCATTCACCCTCCATCTCTACTTAGAATTTATGATTCTTTTAGACTTGCTGTTCTCTCTTGGTATTGAATCCATTATTAAAGTAGCACCTACATTCCTCTTCGCAAATGTTTGGTATTTTGATAACTGTATTTCAGTAAACATTCTTATAGCTTGATGTATTATTTTTTACACGTAAGCATTATTGTGAGAAGGGATCCAGGGTTAACCTTAGACCACCGAAGAGGTCTATGGGAGGAAAAAGCATAAAGACATCATAGAAGCTTGCTGGGGTTGCTGTGGGAAAGGACCACAGACTGGTGGCTTACACAACAGAACTTTGTCCCATCACCTGGAGACTGAAAGTCCAAGATCAAGGTTTCGGCTGGGTTGGTTCCTTCTGAGGCCTCTCTTCTTGGCCTATGGACAATGCGTTTGTTCACATCACCTTCCTTCTATGTGGGTCCCTATGTCCAAATTTCTCCCCTCTCTCAGGACACCAGGCATGTTGAATTAGAGCCCACCCTAATCACCTCATTTTAACCTCATCACCTCTGCAGAGACCCTGTCTCCAACTAAGGTCATATGCTGGGGTCCTGGGGATTAGGACTCCAACACATGGTTTTGGGGGGGACACAATTCAACCCTTAAGAGACACATACTGTCATGCAATCTCCATGCTTTCTTCGTGAGGAGCCTCAGGCCAGAACAGTGGAGAAACTGACAAAATTGCCAGCAGAACACAGACTCCCCAGTGCCTCGTTCAGGACTTACAGTGCTCTGTAAACCAGAAAGGACTGCAGTTGTAGGTTCAACGGCGATCTCTCCCTGGCAGACACTCTCAGAAGCATGTGAGGTCCATCCAAATGCAAAACTTTTCATCTACTAGGCAGCCAGCTCTTTGGCCCCAGAGAAGGAACAGGGGCTGCTGGTGATACAATTTCATTACTTTCCGCTGGAAGCTGCTTCCAGTCTCATCTTTAATTTTTGTAGCAATTGGATCGCCTGTATCAGGCATATACAGTGGTGGGCAACGGGGCCCAGGGGGTCCACTTGCGGTCTCTAAGAAAATGCCTACAGCCTTGATGGCACTTACTTACTGCACAGAAGACATTTGAAGACTGTAGGAAAATGGGAAATTTCACCATTTCTTTCTAAGAGACTCTCTGATAAATCTTGACCTCAGACCTAGTAACCAAATCTGAAATCCCGTCCGCCCCGACATCTGACCCTGTTCTCAAGAGAGCTGAAATGGACTCGTTCCACCTAGCTGTGGATATGCACAAATCCAAGATATGGAACCAGTCCAATGGAAACCAGTCAAAGCAGAGAGCTGCTGGGGTCCACACAGACATATTTCAACACACCGGCTAGAATCCATAAATCTGATTGTCATTCAGGGTTTACTTAAGAAACCAGCAGGAGCACCTGGGTGGCTCAGTTGGTTGAGCATCTGACTTTGGCTCAGGTCATGATCTCATGGTTCATGGGTTTGAGTCCCAGGTCAGGCTGTGTGCTGACAGCTCAGACTCTGGAGACTGCTTCAGATTCTGTGTCTCCCTCTCTCTCTGCTCCTCCCCTGCACATGCACTCGCTCATGCTCTCTCTCTCTCTCTCTGTCAAAAATAAATGACATTTTAAAAGAAAGAAAGAAAGAATGAATGAAAGAAAGAAAGAAAAGAAGGAAGAAAGGAAGAAGAAAGGAAGAAAGAAAGAAAGAAACCAGCACACCCATGTCTCACTGAGGCATTCAGAACGATCATCTCCACTTGGCAGCTTGAAGTCAAGGCAGGGAACAGGGGATCTTATTGCCTGCAGGTCCTAAAGTGACATCTGGGACACTAACCATCTCTGAACAATGCCCCCATCAGCCGTTTACCAAAGCGTACCAGGCTGGTTACAGCCCCCACATTGCATGAACTTGGCACTTAGCATTTCTTCATCACATACTAAATACAAACACAGCAGTAATGAAGCATATAACAGCCGCGTCCCTCCCTGTCCTCCCTGCTAGAGGCCAGGGGCCACTGTGCGTCTTTCCCACCACCATATTCTCGGTGCTAAGCACGGATTCCCACACGTGGCCAACACCGATCAATATTTGTTCAGCAGACAAACAAATGCCTCTCCCACTTTCACACCCACCTCTCTGATAGCCTGTGCCCTTTTGTGGCACTCTCTGCCCTTCAGGGTGACCCAAGTTCATTTAAATTCAGCTTTAAAAATATGCCCAGAGTATGGGAGCAAAAAGGCCACTACAACCTGCCTCACAGACCCACCCATTGGACGGGGCCCTGTGGTGGTGTGGGGTGACCGGATCCCGACTGCTCTACTGAACACTCCCTGTCTGTCAAGGGTCGAATGTAGACTGCCTCATTCATTCTGCACAGTGACTTTATTTGAAGGACTCACAGGCTAAGGGTTGAACATCTTAGGTGAGGTCACACGGCTGGAGGGTATTTGTGGCATAATAAGAAATACATTTGGTCTCTGTCCCCTATTCCCGGGGCAGAACTCCTAAAACCCTTGGAATTTCCTGAGTAATAGGAATGTCCTTTGTTTCTCACAAGGAGCCCCTTTGGACCTCACCTGAGTTTATGCCAATGAGGTGACACATTAGCATAAACCCACACATAGGTGGGGCCCCTAGATGGCCTCAGGATGGGGCTTTCAGGGTGGGGAGATTCCAGCCCTACCCCCTGAGCCCTCCATAGGGCGCTGGGGGCTACAGAACAACAAGACCACCTTCTGGGTTGGTGATGGCGAAGAGGTGCGGGGAGAGGGGCACCGCCAGGGAGCAGGGGAGCTCCACACCCCGTCCCATAGGCCCTGCGCATCTCCTCCCTCTGACTCTTCCTGACCTGGCATCCTTTATGATGAGCCCGTAACAGCACCTGAGTTCTGTGAGCCACTTCAGCCAATTACCAAACCAGGGGAGGCCGACTCCCCCCACAGTATCGCCAGAGGGTCAGAAGTACAGGTAACAAGCTGGTAGCCTGCGACTGGTGTCTGAAGGAGGGCGACAGTCGTGTGGGACTGAGCCCTTACCCCGTGGGGTCTGCGCTAACCCCAGGCATATAGCGTCAGAAGTTAACTGAATCAGCAGACACCTAGGGGGTGTGAGACAAGAGGTTGTTGGCCGGGACAAAAGCCCACACGTGGGGTCAGATGTGTTCCGTTCAGTCGGTATCAAACCAGGACTGGAGCTCAGATATGGCTGATTCAAACACTGCGTTCATCGGTGAGGCGTGCACCCTACGTGGAGGTGGCTTTGTGATTTCCAAAGACCGATTGGCTTCCCAGCCCCTCTCTAAGCACCGCGACCATGCCCTTCACCCTGCCATCCCACAGCCATGTCTACATTTGACTTCTTGCCCCTTGGCTCCCAAGCTCCTAGCAGGCTGCCTTCAGAGTCCCTCGGTGACCAGAGGACTTCCCCAGACTATCACACAGGCACCAGGAAATCAACGAAAAGATGACACTTTTTTTTTGCAGTCTTCAGCCCTGTCTTATCTAGGTGCCACAGACAGTGCTGACATGTAGAGCCCCAAAACCAGACGCAGCAGCAATCACGACCAGACCCTCTGTTCCCTTGGCTGATCGGCAAGTGGCCAGAGAGGTCTCCCATTTCCTGAAAATCCCCGTGCCCCCTATCAACCACACAGCCTCCTTGGCTACCTTAGCAATTGCATCGCACGGGTGTTTCCAGGAGAATTTGTTTAAATTCTAAACACGTGCTCCCTTCGCACTGGAAACCAGGTTCCAGATGGTGGACGTGGCTGAATACTAATTACTTGTAGCCAAGGACACTCAAAGACCAATCTTTCCCTTTTTTCCTAATTTGAATTGTCTGTTCCTAATGCTTCTTGCCCAACCCACTTCTCAGAAAACAAGTTAATAAACAGGCAAAACCGACAGTTGGGATGAAATTAATGAAATTAACAAGCTTTCTCTCCTTCCTTCGTTTATGTGACAAATATTTATTGGGTGCTTCCTCTCCCCAGGCAGTGGGCTAAGAGTGATGAGCAAACACAGGCACCGTGCCTGCCCCGGGTGCTGACTTCTAGCAAGAGAGCAGACATGAAGGAAATAATCACACCAATAAATGTAGAACTGCAACTTTGGGAGCCCCATGGGAGAGAGAGGTGCGGTCTAATGAGGGCATGTCACAGGGATTTGAGCTGGTCCTCAGGCTGGGAAGATGGCCCTGAGGACATGACAGCAGATGCATCAGGAGTTGGCCAGCAGGGGGAAGAGGGACACTTATGAGGCAGATGGAAACAGCAAGTGCAAGGGAAGTTCCAAGGGAAAGGATCATGGCCAGGTCAAGGGAGCTTCAGAAAGTCAGTATGACCGGAGGAGTAAGTGGTCTAAGATGAGGCCAAGGAGGCGGCCAAGGGCCAGGCCACCTGATGAACAGTGAGCTGTGCTGAGCAAGGTTGTCACCAAGCCCAAGAGCCACAGGAACCATGGAAGGACTTTGATTACTGGGATGACACATTCAAACCGTCACTTCAAAAATGTTACTTTCGTGGTGGCATCATAAGTAATATCAGCTGTACTGTACTTTTATGAAATAGGAAAAAGTAGGAATTGTTATCTCCTCTGGAGATGACAGTCCTGACACACAGAGAAGGAAAGCAACTTGCCTGGTCATAGCGTATGAGGGGCTAAACCATGGGACCCTTGTCCCATGTTCCCAAATCTCTAAACATCCATTCTTTTTTAAAAGTAGGCCAGGAGCACTTGGGTGGCTCAGTTGGCTGAGCATCCTACTCTAGATTTTGGCTTAGGTCTTGATTCCAGCATCATGGACTTGAGCTCCATGTTGGGCTCTGCGATGAAGGTGCAGCCGGCTTGAGATTCTCTCTCTCCTTCTGCCCCTCCCCTATTCTCTCTCTCTCTCTTGCTCTCAAATAAAAAATAAAGTAGATTAAAAATCTGTCAATAGTCACATTCGGTGACCCTCTCAACTTATGCATCTGACATGCTGATTTCTGAAGTTGTGTGGGTGTAAAGGACTCAGCCAGTGGCCAGAAATACAAGCCACCTGATGTCGACTTCTAAGAGTGGTTAAGCTTTACTTCCTCTTCTCTCCACACACTGGATCTATTTCTCCACTCTAAGTCACCCCCAACTTCTTAAATGCAATGCCTCGCTCCTAGCACAGGCCATGTTCCCTGCACTGCCAGCATGGCCTTGTCACCACAGATAAAACAGACCTGGAGTCTTCGAAACGAAAAGGAAATGTCATGTGTTATTCCCTAAGACAAGTCTAAATCGTTCTGGACCATTGAGTAATAAACAGTGAGAGAAAGACCCAGGGGCTCCAGTGAACAAGCACGAACAGTTAAATGCTTCATATGCTCAAGGAGATAAAATACAAGACTGAACAATTCAGCAGAGAAATGGAAATTATTTCTTTTAAAAAGAACCAGCAAACGTGGCAGTTCTTTAGGGTCCACTGGGACCTTTGCCTGTGGAGAGGCCGTGTAGCCTCTACCAAATACCCTCCAAGCAGGGGAACTGCTTCTCCCCGTGTGGCCCACGGACCCCTCACACCTCACTGCCTGTTCCTGGGGATTTGCCCTTCCTCCCCACCAGAGCACCACCAGGTACTGGTCTCTGGAATTTCTGACTCTGCAGTCCACTGTTTATAGAATCCTAATGGTATTGAAACCCTCTCCTTTCTCCCCATTAATGGTTTTGGGGAACAGATTTCTTGTTCAGTCCCTTGTGTTTCCACTCTTTCTCTTTCTCTCCAGCTACTTTTGGGGGGAGTGCTTTGCCTGCACTCTCCCCCCTTTCTCTGTCCTCTCTCCATAAAAACAGCTGCTTACCCTCCATGGCCTCTCTCTCCCCCAGTTCACCTCTCCACGCCACTTACCTGCCAAGTTCTGTGGCCCAAGTTATGCACATTGTTGTGTCAATCCTCAGATCAGTTTCCTAGGTGTGTAAGATGGTTTGGTGCTGATCTAGCTGTATTTCAGGGACGGGAAAAGCCAAGGATTTCCATGCTGCTCCGCCATCTTGGCCCCCAAATTAAAAAGATCCAATGGAAGTTCTAGAACTGAAAATACGGTATCCAAAATTAAGAGTGCTATGGACAAGTTCAAGAGAAAATTAGAAAACTAAAATACAGGGGGAAGATAAAGCATAATAATAAGGCACCGAGCAGCAAAAACATGGAAAGCACAACAGAGCAGCTAACAGCAATAGAGTACACGCTGAGAATGTCTAGGGTATGTGCTTATGAGAGTCTAGAAGGATAGAAGAGAATGAGGGGAAAGGGATATGAAAGAAATAATGGCTGAGCAATTTCCAAAAATGGTGAAGATCAAATCGCAAAGTCAGAAAACCCTAAGAATTCCAGCAGGATAAACAAACAAAAGAAACCCACCCCCAGGCACATCATAATAAAACTATTGAAAGTCAAAGACAAAAGGGATATCTTGAACACAGCAAGAGGAAAAAAGGCGTATTATCTTAAAAAGACCTAAAATAAAATGTCCACAGACTTCTCAACAGAAGACAACAGAATGGTACCTTTAAAGTGCTTAGGGAAAGCACGTATATACAAAGTCAGGAATAAAAACGCAATAGCACTGCCAATCCTACATGTATTAAAAATATACTACAAATCGCTCCTTGGCCTTTTGGCTAAGATCAAGTGTAAAATACCCTATGAAGGTATTATAAACAACCCTATGAAAGGTTAGATGGATGGTCAGATTACCAGAGAAATAAAACTTAACTCAAACTGTCACAATAAAGTAGAAAATATAGTCATGTTACTATGAAAGCAATTGAATCCATAACTTAACCCCCCCCCCCCCCAAAAAAAAGAAAGTCCTGGTCCGGATGAATTCACTGGGCATTCCAATAAACACTCAAAACAGAAATAATATAACTCTTACACAAACTCTTTCCAAGAAGGAAAAAAAGCAATCTAAAATGTGTGGGGTCTTAAATTTTTTATTTATTTATTTATTTAGAGACAGAGACAGCATGAGTAGGGGAGGGGCAGAGAGAGAGGGAGAGAGAGAAAGAATCCCAAGCAGGCTCCACACTGTCAGCGCACAGCCCAACACGGGGCTCGAACTCACGAAACTGTGAGATCATGACCTTAGCCGAAACCGAGAGTCAGACACTTAACCGACTGAGCCACCAGGTGCCCCTCAAACTTGGTTTTTTGATGATGATCCCAAACCTCTTAAGAATATTACAAGAATGGAAACTTTCAGACCATTCTTACTCATGAACACAGACATAAAAGTGTAAACAAAAGAAGGGTAAACCAAATCGAACAATATAGAGAGAAATTAATACATTATAGCCAAGTTAGGCTCATCCCAGGAATGCTGGGTGTGTGTAACATTCAAAAACCAGTCAGTCAGAATCATGTGACATCTCAATAAACACAGAAAAGGCATGAAACTCAACATACATTCGTCAATTAAAAACCTAAGAATAGAAGCTAACTCTTTGTTTTTATGTTTAAAAAGCGACTACAAAAAAACAGTATTGGTTAAACAACAAAAAAAAGTACACACTTTCCTTCTGACCTGAGGAATGATGAAAATTCCCACTGTCATCACTTCTAGTCAATGCTGTACCGGAGGGCCTAACAGCAGTAAATCAAGAAAAATGGAGAAAGGATAAAATTGGAAAGAAAGAAGGAAAACGGTCATCATTCTCTGAGTACGTAATTGGTTTATGTAAAATGCCAAAACAAAACAAAATTGCAGATGAGTTATTAAGAGCTGGTAAGTGGATTTAAAAAGGTCTGGAGGTACATAGATAGGTTTTTAAAAAGCAATTATTATCTCTACATAACCACAGTAAATAATTAGAAAATCAAATTTTGAATATACCTTTTATATTTGATCTTTCTGAATGTGTCATCCAGTCCAAAAATAATAATAATAATGGTTTTGATTAAACAGTCCTTTGTCGTGGAAAGAGAAAATTTTCACAATAGCATCAAACACACACACATCCTAATCTGTACTATAAGAGCAGCCACTTGAGTTTAAAACTCTCCATACGACCTCCCCAAAACAAGATCATCAAGGAGTGAAAATAAACCACACATGCCTTCAGCATTACCAGAATCTGGAGGAACTCCAAGTTATGGAGAGAATTACGCACTTAATGGCAACAAAGATATCACTGGAGCTCTGCTGGGGCTTCAAGACCTTGGGGGTAAAGAGTGGGGAGGGGAGTCTTAAGGAAATCCTTGAAGAATAGGAGTCCTATAAACTGTGCGTCACCCAGGGCTCTGTGCTCAGAAGGACCTGCCCTTGGTTTAAAGCTCTGTTGTCGCCATCTTGAAATTCTCACAATTTTATCTTCCAACCGATGCCATCGCACATGGGAGTTCAGGGAGGCTCAGCGAGTGCACAGAATGTGTGTTATGCCTGCAGCTGGGTAAGTGAGAGAAGAGCCCCAGGAGACCATGCTGTGTTTGACCTTGAACTACTTTGACTGCACACAGAAGGCTGTGCATCCTAGAAAAGGGCAACGACCAAGGAGCTTGAACATCATCTTTCTTCCCTCCAGTTGCCACATATGCTAAAAATAATGACATAGAAGGAAGGGGAAAGACCAACAGCTCAGAGTGTCTTTTCTTCTCAGTCCTTCTTCCCTCATCAGTAACCCAAAGGGAGCAAGTGTTGGTAGAATGTGGGCATATCAAGAAGTAAAATAGGGGTGCCTGGCTGGCTCAGTTGGTTGGGTGTGGGACTCTTGATTTCAGCTCAGGTCATGATTTCAGAGTCCCACATCCTGCTCCATGCTGATAGCATACAGCCTGCTTGGGATTCTCTCTCCCTCTCTCTCTACCCCTCCCCCCCTCAAAAATATATAAACTTTATTTTTTTTAAGTTTATTTATTTTGAGAGAGAGACAGTGCAAGTGGGGGAGGGGAAGAGAGAGAGGGAGACAATGAATCCCAAGTGGGGCTCAAACCGATGAAACCATGAGATCATGACCTGAGCTGCAACCAAGAGTCAGACACTTAATCGACTGAGCCCACCAGGTGCCCCCCAAAATAAATAAATTTAAAAAAAAATTAAGTTGCCATTCTGCAATATAAAGATGGACAACAGAATTTGTGCTGATAACTTACATTTAATTTTTCTTTATTTGGAATGACAGGAAGTAGCAAATAAAAAACACCATGACAAATCAAGAGGCAGCAAAAAGAAGATGCTTCATGTTTTAGTACCTTTAATGACATTTTCCCCTTTTGAACAAAGGGTTTAGCATCTTCGTTTCACACATGGTTCCCAAATGCTATAGAAAGTCTTGAACAAATGTGTCAATACTGCCCGTGAGCATTCTCACTATGGAAAAAGGGAGACGATACAAATATGGAATGATGAAGACAGAGCCTGCTGTGTGTGCGTGAGATGCAGGCAGTCACAGAGGGCTTGGTTCAGTGCTCTTTGCTGCTGAAATTCTGGACAAATTTTGAACCAGAGGTCCCACATTTCATCTTGCACTGGACTCCACAGATTATGGAGACAGTCCTGGGTGATTTTCCAGGTTGGAACTGAAGCTACCAGTGGGAACTTATATGTCTAATAATATAAATACATATAATTTTAATATAAATTGAATATAATATATATTAATAATATATTAATATAAATATATTCAGATATATTCTACTTAATGTTAATTCTACTTAGTTTTATTTACACACACACACACGTATATTTATCCTAGCTCTGGCCACTGAAAGAGCACGACAGCCCTCCATCCAGATCCAGGAACAAGAGTTCAGGGGAGACATGGCTGGTTCCAGCGCTGAAACAGGGAAGGCAGGGATGAGCATGGGCTCTTGGGCCAGAAAGTAAGGACATGCTCAAAGAGGGTAGTCATGCCAAAGGACATAGGAGCCAGCTCGAAGATGTTCTCACTCCCAAATCTGGGACAATTTGAGAAGAAAAGAGAAGAAAGAAAGAAAGAAAGAAAGAAAGAAAGAAAGAGAGAGACACTAATGGATTATAATCCATTGACTATAATAGAAATCCATTCATCCATACAACAAAAAGCAGAGAAACAAAGAAAGAAATGAGGGAGAAAGGAGGGCTCTTGCTGATGTCAAGTCAAATGCTGAATGATAAATGTGGAAGAAGTGGCAAAACTGGAACATCACCTCTTTGCAATCATCCCAGCAAAGATGGGTTTGGGCAGGAACCATCAGCAGATGCTCACAGCAAGGGAGATGTTTCACAGAGAGCAGGATATCTCCTGGGCAGGGTTTCGGTGTTTTCCCCCAGACCTGCATGTTCACTTTGAGGGGAAAGAGGATATGTGTAGAGTGGAGAAACTGAACAATGCTTTGGGTGGATGATCACAACCGTTACCAACAAGAGGCAGGTGGGCACCTTGTGAGTCCAGATGGAACACCCTGAGAGACACGTGTTACTTCCAACATATTGCAGCCAAGGGGGCATAACCTGAATCTGACCGTGAGGCAACATGAGACAATCCAACTTGAGAAACATCCAATGAGATAACTGGCCTGTAGCCTTCCACACGGTCGGCCTCATGGAAGCCCATGAGGGCCCATGGATCTGTACCACATCAAAGTAGACAAACACAGAATGACCACGAAATGCAGTCTGTGCTCCTGAACTAAGTCCTATACTGGAAGGATGCTATGAGGGCAACCGACAAAATTGGAAGGTGAACTGCTTTAGATGAAAGAATTAAATCAAGGCTAAGTTTTCTGTTTGAGAACTTCACTGTAGTTCTATAGGAGACTCTCTTTGTTCTTAGAAAATGCACATGTTAATATTAAAGGGTAAAGGGGACTGATTATGCAATCTACTCTCAAATGATTTAGAAAATAAAAAATAAAAATACCTATAGACAGAATGAGAAAGAAAGAATAACAAATGAATGCGGCCAAGTTTCCAATGTCAAATCTGGATAGAGGGACTAAGGGATTTATTTCTCTGCACTCTCCTTGCAGGTCTTCTATAAGTTTAATATTATTTCAAATAAAAAGTTAGAAGAACAAATACCTAAAACTATATGTGATAAAATATGTATGAGAACAGAAGAGCACCAAGTATCATGATGAGAAAATATTAGAAACCTAAATAAGAGAAGGAATAAGCCATATTCATGGATTGAAAACCCCAATACTGTAAAGATGTCAATTTCCCAAAGTTATCTATAGAGTCAATGCAGTCTAAATAAAAATCCCAGCAAATGTTTATGGCAATTGAAAAGCTTATCCTAGAATCAAATGGAAATCCAATGGGCCAAGTCTAGCCAAGATATTCTTAAGAACAGAATGAGATGATCTACTTTATCAGATACCAAAATTTATTTTAAAGCTACATTAATTAAGGTGATATTGATGCAGGTTTAGACAAATCGGTAGAATATAATAGAGAATCTAGAAATGGGTCCTCTGGATTTATAACAAGATGGCCCTGGAGAGCAATGAGGAAAAGACAATCTTCCAGGAAGTGGTACTGAGTCAACTAGAGGTGGCAGGTCCAGGGGGGGAATGACGCCAGACTCCTAACTCTTACCATCCACAAAAATCAATTCCAGGAGCATCACAGGTAAATGTAAAAGGCCAAATAATAAAACTTATAGAAGATTACTGTGCCAGTTATTAGGTTCTTGTCTCTCAGCTCCAAATCCACTCTTCTGTTCTCTGCTTTATGATTCGGGCTGGGACTTTCTACATTTCTCCTTTGCCAGTTGGTTTCCTGCTAGATTCTGTGGTTGGGGCTGCAAGAGGGAGACTGAGAGGCGGGAGAAACTGAGAAAATCCTTCCTCCTTCTGGCTCTGTGAGCTGTCCTGTGTGCGTCTCTCCAGCTACAGCCCTTCACCCCGGCAGCACCTGGTTCCGGCCTTATTTGCAGTGTACCTGTTTTTATATACGTTCTATTTCACAATAAGAGGATTAAAATGTAGACAATACATACTTCTTAGGATCACTGTAAGGATTAAATGAGATAAAGTGTATAGAGAGCTTTGCAAAGTACCTGACAGGCAATAAGCATTCAGAACATGCTGGTTGTTATTATTATCTGGTGTAGTAACACTGAGAGACAAAAGTAACTATGAACCCAGGACTAGGAGAAAACAAACCCTAATAAGAAGCAGTCAGAGGGCCTGGAAATGGTTTCTAATATATGCTAAAGGCTGTAGGTAAAAGTTGGAGGTGAATTTCAAGTGTGTTTGCTACAGATAAATGCCAAAAGACCAGGAATAAATTGCCTGCCTCATGACACTCTCCCAGTAATTACTAGAAACATGGATGGATGGATGGATGGATGGATGGATGGATGGATGGATAGGTAGATGAGTAGGTGGACAAATGGGTGCATGGATGAGTGGGTAGATAGGTGGGTAGGTGAATGAATGGGTAAGTGAGTAGATTGGTGGGTGGGTGGATGGATGGACAGACAGACTGAAGGATGGGTGGATAAATTGAAACAAGAGTTGGTGTGATGCAAATCTTGCAGCTCCAAAGTGAAAAGACTTTCTCCATGCATTGCTCTTTGCCCAGAGCCTAACACAACCTCATATACAAGACCTTATTTCAGCCTTTGTGATTACAGGGATGTTGGTGACCACTTCTGCAGACCTTCTCATGGTCCTTCTTGGTTGTTTACTGGCCAGAGGAAGGGATTATATCAACCTGGATCTATAATACCTACCATCAAATCTTAATTTGATTTTACCTACAAATTAAGCGTCTGGCAGGGCTACCAATTCAGGCTGAAGGCCGAGTATTAGAGTAGGTTTTCCACCCAGACAGACCCCCCACAGGGAGCAGAGGCTAAACTGATGAACATCCAATGGATAGGGACTCAAGCATGACGAGGAGGCACCGGGCTAAAAGCATGTTTTCCTAAGACGGCCTAAAATGACAAACAGGCATCCGGAATGGAGACCACTAAAGCCACAATTTCTAGTCCGGTATTGTACGTAATTGTAGACTTCAAAGTTTTGTTCACTGCAGGGAAACATCACGATATGCACCAAGCAATCACTATGTCCCTTTCACTCAGGAAGCCTGTCTGGTTCTTAGAGCTGCACACAGAGTTACAGAGGCACGTACCATGGTCACATGGCAGAGGTCTTGGACGCTGCTTTATTTTTTCCTATTATAAAGCATAATAAATACGCTTGCCCGTAAATCTGAACATCTCCCCCTACTCTACCCCACCCCCTTCTCAGGCCCTCACGTAGTAACACAGTTAACTGTTGGATCTGTTTCCTTCCAGGCTTTTTTCTTTACATGCACACAGACACACATTTCTCTTTATAAAAATATGACATCAAAATATATATGGAGTATAAGAAGCGATCTATTTGGGCTTTGCCCCCAGTTCCTGAAACGGAGCTCCTAAAACCCTTGGGATTTCCTGAGTAACTGGAAGGCCTTGTTAGGCATAAGGTACGCCTCTTGATCACACCCAAGTTTCTGCCAGTGAGGTGACACAGGTAGGGCCCCCAGATAGCTTCAGGATGGGGCTGGACCCAAGTGATTAGAGAACTGGAACTTTCAGCTCCATCCACCAACCTCGGGGAAGGGGAGAGGGGCTGGAGGTCGAGCTCTAGAAAAACTCTTGCATGAGATTTGACGAGCTTCCAGGTTGGTGAGGGCGGTGCACCTCGCCCTGGGCCTCTCTTCCATTTGCCTGCTCCTGAGCTGTATCCTTTATAATAAACCAAGTACAAGTGTCTTCCTGAGCTCTGTGGGCCACTCTAACAAATTCTCAAATCTGAGGAGGGGATCCTGGGAACCCCAGGATATAGCCAGTCAGCCAGCAGTACAGGTGACAGCCTGAGACTTGTAGCTGTCATCTGCTGTGGGGGTGGTCTTGTGGGACTGACTCTCCAGGGAGCGGGTGTCAGAATTGAATTGAATCACCGGCTACCCAGCGGGGGATGGAGAGTCGTTTGGTGCTGGGAAACACCCTGGAATATGTTGCTTGTTAACTTGCCTTTTCACTCAGTGTTTATCACAAAGAACTTTCAACGGGAGGACTTCACACTGCACTCTTTTCAATAGTTGGGTAGTTAAGCAGAGTCGAGCCAAACCCTCCAATCCCTCCACCATTTCAGTGTGTGTCCATCCCCTGGCCTATGTGCGCTTCTCTTTAGCTGTGCGCACCTGCTAAGGCCTGCCTTTGACCTTCCGGAGCCATCTTGCCTGTAGACACCAAGAACTGGGAGCACCTGTAGGATTATGAGAGCCAGCTCCTTGCCTCCAGTTGGCACAATTCATTCTCCAGAGATCACCCAAAGGTGCTGGGGGTGGTCTGAAGTCACTCCCTGACTTGATTTCTTCCCCTTCCCTGCTCCCGCCTCCTTCTTTTTACATTCCTACCAACACTCCTGTAATAATAAATGATAGCAAATCACATGCAGACGAGTCCTCACTGCAGGGTGCATTCAGGGATGACTCATTATGTACAATATTCCACGGTATTGGATGTGCCTTCATCTTCCTAATTAATCTCCTGTTACTGGACTTCCATATTATTTCTGAATTTCTCTAGCCCAGACCATGCTGCACACACACTTGCACCCTGCTCCTACAACAGAGTCCTCCGTGGCCCCCCACTTGGCAACTCTGACCAGGTGCTTTGGTGGTCAACTCAGCTGTCTGGCCCCCTATGGTCACTGCTTAAAAATAAGAACGTAAACACCGCTGCAAGCAACCCACTACCTTTATTAGCAACCAGGAAGATAAATGAGTCAGTGTGCTTGTTTATCCCCCTCCTCCCCCCCACCGAGTTAAGATCAAAGACCTCGGCCCACGCAGCTTCTCAAACCACCCTCCTCTCAGATTCCTAAGTAATCAATGGTTATTATCACACACCCTCCCCAGAGGCTGGTGTAGACGTATTTTCAGATCAATGACTCAGAAAGAGCCCTTTGAGAAATTACGGGGTCTTACATCTCAGTGTCTAACCTTTTTTCAACTCCTTGGATGGTCCCCAGAAAAAAGATGAGCCCTGGGGCACCTGGGTGGCTCAGTCGGTTAAGCATCTGACTTCAGCTGAGGTCGTGATCTCACAGTTTGTAGGTTTGAGCCCTGCATCGGGTTCTGTGCTGACAGCTCAGAGCCTGGAACCTGCTTCGGATTCTGTGTCTCCCTCGCTTTCTGCCCCTCCCCCACTCACGCTCTGTCTCCCTCTCTCTCAAAAATAAATAAACATTAAAAAATTTTTTAAAAAAAAAGATGAGCCCTTGCTGATGGAGAGACTTCACGTAGTGACGCGACTGTGAAATTTTCTGGGAATTTCTGAAAGGAAAAGACTCCAAGTGAGTTGACTATTTCTTTTTGAAACGAACAGCTAAGACGTGGAAATCTGCTTGGAACTCTTGTTTTAGGAAACCTTTAAAAACAAGCCAAACTGTCTTACTGTCCAGGGAATCACCAGAGTAGAAACTTCCTCCACATCCGTCTCTCTTGGCACAGAACCTAACAGGGAGCAGTAATTTGGTTCCTTCCTTTTTCTCTCCTCGTGGGTGAATGTGATCTATCAATGTCTGAAAGGCCCCACTCATCTCTGACTACGGATTTCTACTCGCTGAATCGTTCCAATGGGGTTGCAGGATGACAAATCTCCATCATACTAAATATGCCTGCCCGTAGCCACCCCGCCCCCATTCTTGAAACTTTCCAGGGCGATTGAGGAAGTCAGTCCACTTACAACAACACAGCCATCATAGGGGAAAAGGAGATGTAGCAGGTGCGTCTCCCGCTTGCATGACAGCCTGGCCGAGAGATGGAACAGGAAAGAACGCTGCAGACACATTCCCATCACCCAACCCTGGGACCAGCTGGGGAGACACAGCATCTCCCTGGCGTGTTAGCGTTCGCATCCCAGCAAGGACAGGATCTCTCCTTTTTTTTTTTTTTTTTTTTTTTTTTCCATCGGGGATGACAGATTTAAGACAGTTTGATTTACCTGCACCTCTTAATCTCCTATTAACACATCCCTTCCTGTCCTGGAAAAAAAAAGTCTTCAATCCCAGGCAATCCACTTCCCGGGGTTCTCGGGACGCTGGGCCAAACCATCCGCGAAGGGGAGAGTGACGTCTTCAAAAAGTCATCTCAGTCCTGATGCCAACAGCAAAAGACAAAGCAAGGGCTGAGGCCACAGACCCTAGAAACTTCGAGGTAGAAGGGAACCCCGCGATCCCGACTGTGAAGGAGCGGGATGTGGAGTACAAATTTTCAGAGTTTAAGTGGTTTACCCCAAGCCAGGTCATTAGTGGCAAATCAGAGACTGCAGCCTGCTCTCCTAATTCCTGGCCTGCGGCTCTTTCCACCAAGATACGTTGCCAATGTTATTGGAAGCAGAAGGAACACGAGAAAGGAGAGTGAATGTCAGGGCCCCTCGGATCACCTGCCAGCACTTTCTGTTTATTATTATTACTATTACTAGTGTTATTGGTATACAATGCTGTTGTCACCTTTTTTTTTCCGCACTTGGCTAACTTCTTCCCCATGGCTTTAGCATCAGGCCCGCCCAAGCTGCCCCCCTGGGTCAAGAGCCGAGAGCCGAGAGAGCCGAGAGAGCCAAGAGCATCGCCAGAGTGATGTCATTCAAAACTCGGGACCTTCCCCCTGAAAAACGCACATCCAAACTGTCTCTGGCTCAGGGCAAAGCCTGCCGTCAGACCCAGTGACCTGGCCAAGTCCTGCAGACTAAAGGAAATGACAGGAAATATTCCTCTTAAGTGCTCTCCTGTTTACACCCTCTTAAAAGAAGACACCTGTTGAAAGAATCTTATCCATAAATATCATATGATTTCACACATATGTGGAATTTAAGAAACAAAACAGGTGAGCATGGGGGGAGGGAAGGAAAAATAAGATTAAAAGGAAAGAGGGAAACAAACCATAAGAGACTCTTAAATACAGAGAACAAACTGAGAGCTGCTGGAGGGGAGGTGGGTGGGGGATGGGCTACATGGGGGATGGGCATTCAGGAGGGCACCTGTTGGGATGAGCACTGGGTGTCCTATGTAAGGGATGAATCACTGGGTTCTACTCAGGAAACCAATACTATGCTGTATGTTAACTAACTTGGATTTATTTTATTTTATTTTATTTTTTCATGTTTATTTTTGAGAGAAAGGGAGACAGAACATGAGCGAGGGGCAGAGAGAGAGAGAGAGAGAGAGAGGGAGACACAGAATCCGAAGCAGCTCCAGGCTCCGAGCTGTCAGCACAGAGCCCGACGTGGGGCTAGAACTCACCAACTGTGAGATTGTGACCTGAGCCAAAGTCGGATGCTTAACCGACTGAGCCCCCCAGGTGCCCCAACTTAGATTTAAATAAAAATTTTAAAATGAAAAAAAAAAACTTACCCAGACAAAATATATCTTGCATTTTTGCATTAACTTGATTGACTTAAAAAAAAGAGGTTGATTTAAATTTTATTTCATTCCCATGGGGGTTAGAAAAAAATAGATGTAAACCCCTCCCCATGAGGCTGTAAGTGGGGCCCAAGAGAATGAACGGCCAAAAAAAAGCCAGGTTAACAGAAAACAGCCATTTTCAATGGGTCCGTACCAGCAAAACACAGAAGTAAAGACCCTAAACCTATTTCACTCAAGTGACACTGATCTGAGAGTGGCAAGTGGCCACAGAACGAGGAAACCCTCTCTCTGGGGCTCGTCTTGGTCTCCAGTTAATGTGGTTTCTTCCAGGGCGTCACCAGAAGCTGCTGTCAAGAGAGCCAGAGGAGTGACAAAGCCGCACGATGCCGGTCTGGGCTCCGGGCTGCTGGGGCGAGGGCCAGCTGGGCGTCCTGGTGCCCGGGGCCCCTCTCCCGGTGTCAGCCAGGGGCTGGACCGGGTGAGCCAGGGTCCCTTCCAGAAACTCCATTCTTCCACTCCTGCATAGGAAGAAGCACGCTGTGGATTGAGTGGCTTGAGTGGATCATCAGAAGCGGATACAGGGGAAAGTACACGAATTAACAGACCGTCTGTTCCTGGTCCCAGATGAAACCTGCTACTAAAGGCCGCCTGAAGACAGTGCCCTTTCCCTCGTCCTGGTGGTGCACTGCTCTCCCCTCCCCCAGCACCAGGCCACGGTGGCGTCTTTTCCTTCTCTACACCAGTGGCCAAGGTAGAAGGACGTGGGACTGAAGGACGGGGTGCTCTTTCTGAGCTCGCGTCTCAGAACACACCCCAGCCCTGGCTGTTGGGTGACGACACGCTGTCACCCTCACGTGGAGCACCTCTGTCTGCATTAGGCGACCACATCCTGCCACCCACGGACACCCGCGTCAGCACAGCTTGTCTGCAAACCTCACCAGGTCGCCGGTTCACCTCGAAGCTATTGCCCGATTGGTTGAGTTTTATGAAACCACTTTAGATTTCTAGAAGAGGAGGTAGCTTTTTTAAAAAATCTTGCAGTAAGCCGGCAAGCTTCAAGAGAAAGTACAGAGGCAGAAAACGAACACTCGAGACTTTTTACGATTTTACTGTGTTTTTTTAAAATTCAAGTTACTTAACATATAGCGTAATAACGGTGTCAGGAGTAGAATTCGGCGATTCATCACTTGCAAGTGACACCCAGTGCTCACCCCAACAAGTGCCCTCCTGAATGCCCATCCCCCAGGTAGCCCATCCCCCCACCCACCCCCCCCTCATCAACCCTCAGGTTGTTCTCTGGATTTTGAGTCTCTCATGATTTTCCAGATTTTACCATTTTTAATTGCATAGGTAATAGATATAATTGTTCTCCTTGTAAAAGATCCAAATGTAGAAGTTTATAGAGTAAAACGTAAAGGTCCTGCTTTACCATCTCCCCCCACTTTACCCCCAAAACCAACTTAGCTCTGTTAACAGTTTGGTACCTATCCTTCTAAACACATAGGATTTTTTTCTATGAATTAGCATATAGTATTTGTAAATAGCATAGGTATATGACATAAATGACACCATACTACACAATAATATGTGTTAGAGATCTTTTCAAATCTGTACATGTATGTTTATCTCATTACTTTTAATTGTTGCTGCTTTCCATCATATGACTATATTACAGTGCTTTTTAATTTTTTTATTTGCTTTTGAGAGAGAGAGAGACAGAGCGTGAGTGGGGGAAGGGCAGAGAGAGAAGGAGACACAGAATCCGAAGCAGGCTCCAGGCTCCGAGCTGTCAGCACAGAGCCCGACGCGGGGCTTGAACTCACAAACCGTGAGAAGTCAGACGCTTAACCAACTGAGCCACCCAGGCACCCCTAGATTATAGTTTTTTAACAATTCCATATTGATGTCCATTTCAGTTGTTTCAGATATTTTTATAATCACTTATACATGATTTTGCAGATATATATTATATATATCATCCCTTAATGTAAGAAATTTCAATCATTTCTAAATTTATCCTTATTATAAATAACTTTCTACACAAATCTTTGCCTGCATTTATGTCTTCGGACAGATTTCTAGAAGCTAAGTCACTAAATTAGAAGAAACGAACTTTTTAAAACAGAAGCCTTCCATGCTTACGTATCCAATTACCAATCAGAAAGTCTACACTACTGTCAATGACAAACAACACCAAAAAAAGTCACAGAGGAGACTTCTATAGGGGATGTTCTAGGTACCTGCTAACAATCTTACCATGAGTTTGGGCATACTTTTTCGTTTTTTATTTTTATGCTTATTTGACTTTTAGTTAACATACAGTACAATATTGGTTTCAGGAGTAGCATACATACAACACCCAGTGCTCATCCCAATAAGTTTGGCATAAGTTTTCTGAACCATCTCATTCATTCTCAGATACAACAAAGTTCAATGTAGGAGTCCCAGGAGCTAAAACCGTATTCTACAATTACAGCAGGATAACAGCTTAAGCCAAAGAGTATTATTTCTATCTTAGCCATTCAGCAGGGGCAGTAAGCTTCCTCTGGCCAATTACACAAAGGATACGGAAGAGTTCAGGCGTTGGAGTCAGACACAAATTTGAGTCTTTCCCTAGAACTTGAAGTCTATTCTCTCATAATATCCCTCTCATTCATCAACTTCCGTTCCATTCTTACAACATCCTCCCTCCTGCCCATATCCTGACTCTCCTAAATTTAACTCATCCTGCCTTTGCCCCCAGACAAATCTTCCCGCACAGCAATTTGCACGCCTCTCTTTGCAGAGCTTCCCAGTACCTAAGAGAGATCCACTTCCGACTGGAATACAGAAGAAACGATCACACCCACCACCACAACCCTTGGAGAAGAGGAAAAAGAAAAAGGAAACCGGATAAACTAGCAAGCACATATTTGTTAAAAAAGCTACTGGGATTCAAAGTGGTCTACAAACTAAATTCTAGAGGGAGAGCGTATCTCCCCCCTGTGAATGCAGGTGGCAGTTCATTCTGGAGGCAGTGATGGGGACGGTTGGGAGGATGGATGGGGCTGCCATAGACTGAGGGAAGGTGATATATAATCCCCGTGAAGATTAACTGAGATAAAATACTAATCCAGTGGTTTCCTCCCGCCCCAACCCTGCCCTCTGAACATCCTAGGTTTCCTCACATCAGTTTAGACTTATGCAATCTGAGAGCTGGAGAAGATAGTTTGGGTTACTGTAGTTCAATGGTTCTGAACCTTGGCTGCATGTTAGAATCACCTAAGAAACTTTAAAGAACAACCATGGGGGGAGGGGGCAGCGGGGCATCAGACCAATTAAAACAAGACCTCTGTGGGTAAGGTCTAGACCTCAGCACTTTCATAGAGTTTACAAGGCGATTCTGGTGTGTTGCCAAAATTAAGACACACAGGCTTAGTTCAACATGCTCGTATGATCCCTTACGGTCTAGGTTAGATTTTTACGTGTCAAACTGTTTTATCTCCTTCACCCTTCTGAGTGCTCAGGCAACATAGAGAGATCGTCTTTGTATCTTTCACAGCATTCCATAGAGTGCTTTACCCAAAGCCAGTAGAAGGAAGGAAATAATAAAAGAGCAGAAATAAATGAAATGGAGAGCAAAAAACCAAAACAAAACAAAAAACAAAAACAAAAACAAAGAACAAATCAATGAACCAGGAACTGGTTCTTTGAAAAGGAGCAACAAAATTCATGAATCTTCAGCCAAACTCATTTATAAAAAAGAAGAGAGAGGACTCAAATAAATAAAATGAGAAACGAAGGGCAAATAACTACCACAGGAACACAAGGAATTATAAGAGAATACTATGAAAAATTATATGCCAACAAATTGGACAACCTGGAAGAAATGGATAAATTCCTAGAAACATATAAACTTGCAAAGATGAATCAGAAAGAAATAGAAAAATTTGAACAGACCTATGGCTAGCAATGAAATTGGATCAGTAATCAAAAAGTCCCAAAAGTCTAGGACCAGGTGGCTTCACAGGCGAATTCTACCAAATATTTAAAGAAGAGTTAATACCTGTTCTTCTCAAACTATTCTCAAAAAAACAGAGAGGAAGGAAAACTTCCAAATTCATCCCGGGAGGTTTGCATTGCCCACTTATGAAAAACAGATAAAGACACTACAAAAAACAGAACTGCAGGCCAATATATCTGATGAACACAATGCAAAATTCCTCAACAGTATATTAGCAAACCGAATCCAACAAGACATTTAAAAAAATCATTCATCAGGGTGCCTGGGTGGCTCAGTCAGTTAAGTGTCCTACTTCAGCTCAGGTCATGATCTCATGGTTCATGGGTTCAACCCCCGTGTTGAGCTCTATGCTGACAGCTCAGAGCTGGAGCCTGCTTCAGATTCTGTGTCTCATCTCTCTCTTTCTGCCCCTGCCCCACTTGTGCTCTCTCTCTCTTTCTCAACAATAAATAAACATTAAAAAAATTTTTTTTAATCATTCACTACGATCAAGTGGATTTATTCCAGGAATGCAAGGGTTGTTCGATATTCACAAATCGATCAACAGATGTATCACAAGAGAAAGGATAAAAAAACCATATGATCATCTCAACAGATGCAAAAAAAAAAAAAAGCACTTGAGAAAGTGCAACATCCATTCATGATAAAAACTCTCAATAAAGTAGGTTTAGAAGGAACATATCTCAACATAATAAAGGCCACATATGAAAAACTCACAGGTGGGGCACCTGGGTGGCTCAGTCAGTTTAGCTTCCGACTTTGGCTCGGGTCATGATCTCATGGCTCGTGAGTTCAAGCCCCACATCTGGCTCTGTGCTGTGCTGACAGCTCAGAGCCTGGAGCCTGGTTTGGATTTCGTGTCTCCCTCTCTTTGCTTTCCCCACGCTCAGAAATAAATAAACATTAAACAAATTAAAAAAATATAAAAAACTCACAGGTAACATCATACCCAATCATGAAAAACTGAGTTTTTCCTCTAAAATTAACAACTAGGCAAGGATGCCCACTCTCACCACTGTTGTTCAACACAGTAATGAAAGTCCCAGCCACAAAAATCAGATAAGAAAAAGAAAGAAAAAGCATCCAAATTGAAAAAGAAATAAAAGGTATCCAAATTGGTAAGGAGGAAGTAAAACTGTCACTATTTGTAGATGACATGATACTATGTATAGAAAACCCTAAAAACTCAGGGCACCTGGGTGGCTCAGTCAGTTGAGCATCTAACTCTTGATTTTGGCTTAGGTCATGGTCCCAGGTTTATGGGATTGAGCCCCGTGTGGGGCTCCACACTGAGCGTGGAGCCTGCTTAAGATTCTCTCTCTCTCCCTCTGCCCACTCCCTGCCCACGCTCTTTCTCAAAAAGTAAAATAAATCTTAAAAAAAAGAAAAAAAGAAAAATCCTAAAGAACCCACCAAGAAAACTACTAAAACTGACAAATAAATTCAGGAAAGTCACAGGATACAAAATTTAATATATAAAGAAATCTGTTGCATTTCTATACACTAATAAGGAAGTAGTAGAAAGAAAAATAGAGAAAACAATCCCATTTACAATTGCACCAAAAATAATAAAATACCTAGGAATAAACTCAGCCAAGGAGGTGAAAGACTGTAAAAACTAGAAAACATTGATGAAAGAAACTGGAGAACACAAACAAATGGAAAGACATCCCATGCTCATGGATTCGAAGAAACAATATTGCTAAAATGTCTATACTACCCAAACAATCTACACATTTAATGCAATCCCAATCAAAATACCAACAGCATTTTTCACAGAACTAGAACAAATAATCCTAAAATTTGTATGGCACCACAAAAAAAACTCTGAATGGGGCGCCTGGGTGGCTCAGTTGGTTGAGCATCCGACTTCGGCTCGGGTCATGATCTCGCAGTTTGTGAGGGTCATGATCTCACAGTTTGTGAGTTCGAGCCCCACGTCAGGCTCTGTGCTGACAGCTCAGAGCCTGGAGCCTGCTTCAGATTCTGTGTCCGCCTCCCCCTCTCCTGCCCACCCCTGCTTGTGCTCTGTCTCTGTCTTTCAAAAATGAATAAAATTTTTTAAAAAATTAAAAAAAAAAAAAAAAAACCTGAATAGCCAAAGCCATCTTGAAAAGGAAAAACAAAACTGGAGGTATCAGAATCCCAGATTTCAAGATATACAACAAAACTATAGTAATCAAAACAGTATGGTACTGGCACAGAAACAAACCCGCAGATCAATGGAACATAATAGAGAGCAAGAAATAAACCTACAGTCATATGGCCAACTGATCTATGACAAAAGAGGCAAGAATATCAAATGGTAAAAAGACAGTGTCTTCAACAAATGGTGTTGGGAAAACTGGACAGCAACATGCAAAAGAATGAAACTGGACCATCTTCTTAGACCATCCACAAAAAAATAAACCCAAAATGGATTAAAGTCTTAAATGTGAGGAGCGCCTGGGTGGCTCAGTTGGTTAAGCGTCTGACTTCGGCTCAGGTCATGATCTCGCAGTTCGTGAGTTCAAGCCCCGCGTTGGGCTCTGTGCTGACAGGTCAAAGCCTGGAGCCTGTTTCCGATGCTATGCCTCCCTCTCTCTCTCTGACCCTCCCCTGTTCATGCTCTGTCTCTCTCTGTCTCAAAATTAAATAAAAGCGTTTAAAAAAAAATTTTTAAAAAAAGGCTTAAACTTGAGACCGGAAACCATAAAATTCCTAGAAGAAAACATAGGCAGTAATTTCTTTGGCATTGGCCATAGAAACATTTTTCTAGATAGTTCTCCTGAGGCAAGGGGAACAGATGCAAAATTAAACTATCAGGATGACACCAAAATGAAAAACTTCTGCACAGTGAAGGAAACCATAAAAAAAAAAAAAAAAAAAATCTTATGGAATGGGAGAATATATTTGCAAGTGATATATCAGATAAGGGGTTAATACTCATTTTATAAAGAGCTCATGTAACTCAACACCAGAAAAAAAAAAACCACCCACAAATAATCCAATAAAAAATAGGCAGAGGACCTGAATAGACACTTTTCCAAAGAAGACATACACGTGGCCAACAAACACATGAAAAGATGCTCAACATCACTTATTATCAGGGAAATGCAAATTCAAACCACAATGAAGTATCACTTTACACCCATCAAAATGGCTAAAATCAAAAACACAAGAAAAAACAAGTATTGGCAAGGATGTGGAGAAAAAGGAACCCTTGTGCACCGTTGGTAGGAATGCAAATGGGTGCAGCCATTGTGGTTCCTCAAAAAATTAAAAATAGAATTATCGTATGATCCAGTAATCCCACCGCTGGCTATTTACCCAAAGAAAATGAAAACACTAGATTGAAAAGACACATGTACCCCTATGTGTATTGCAGCATGATTTTCAATAGCCCAGATATGGAAGCAACTTAGATGCCCATTGATAGGTGAATGGATAAAGAAGACATGGTATGTATTATACAGTGGATTATTATTCATCCCTAGAAAAGAATGGAATCTTGCCATTTGCAATGACATGGACGAAGCTAGAAAGTATAATGCTAAGTGAAATAAGTCATTCAGAGAAAGACACATACCATATGATTTGACTCATATGTGGAATTTCAGCAACAAACAAGCAAAGAAAAGAAACAAACAAGACTGTTAACTAGAACCAACTGGTGGTTGCCAGAAGGAAGGCGGTGTGGGCGGTGGGGTGAAGTAGATACAGGGGACTAATGACGAACACTTGAGGAGCACTGCAGAATGTATAGAATTGTTGAATCGTTCTATTGTACACCTGAAACCAATAAAACACCGTGTGCTAATTATACTCAAATTTTAAAAAATCATTAAAGTGGTAAATAAATAAATAAAAGCATATTGCTTTACATGCAGTAGGGATTCAACAAATGTTCACAAGGTGATTGATTAAATACACTCCCATGACAGTTGATCTTTAAGAACTCAATATCGGGAATTAAATGCATTTCTTTACACATATAACACCTCAAATAAAGGAGAGAGAATGGCATTTCCAAGCCAGAAAAAATTCATACCTTACGCTACGGGCCCAGGAAAATGGAAGTGACGACATTTCCAGGGAAATCACAAAAATGAAAGAAAAGGTCCATTTTTTTCCCATCTCAAATGATTTCTCCCACAGGGTTTCTCCTCTTTCTGGAAACTCACTGACTTGTCTCTCATCACGTTGAATCCAGCAGAACAACAAAGACATTGGCTTTATGGCCACCTGGTAACCATGATCACCTGGTTTGTTTCCCGCCCCTCCCCCCCCCCCCACCACCACCAATGGCAATCTGTGCGATCTAGGGCAAATTATTCGACCTCTCAAATTATTTAACCTTTGAGCCAGACAGTTCTCATATATGTTGTTAAAAGATAAACTGAGGCCTCTTACAATTTCTGAAAGCTCGAGGAAAAATCCATCCAAATAGAACAAACATCCAATCTAGAAGATAGAGAGGAACTGTGAGTTGCTCTACACAAGGAAAGTCTTTTATAGGCAGAGTGGAGCCAGAACTAGGTTATACTAGGCAAGAAAGCATGTTGATGATTGCAAGGTCACTTTCCTTAGGAGATGGCAGGGGTCTGTGTGGCAGATGACCCAGCCAGTGCTGCTCAAGAGATACCTGATGGTCTAATTTAGGATTCCTTTTCTGGGAGAACCCACACTGTCATTAAGCCTCTGTTTGGTAACGGGGGCCTTAGCATAAGTGACTCCATTTGGAACCTGTTGTCCTGTTTTTTAACAATATAAAATGGAAAAAGAACATAGAATCAGGTCATAAAGCCATGGAGGAGGTTTAGTGCAATGTTCTAAGACTAAACATCTAGCCCATAACAGGCATTCAAACATTGCTTCTGTTTATTCTTTGGGACCATTTTCCATATATTCTCTAGTAAGAAAACCAAGTTCTTGCTTCTAGTGATTCCCAGAACCACCCGAGCACCCAAACTAAGCGCCGTAGAGATACAAGATGCCCACGTCAAAACTACGAAGGTTCAAGTAGGAAGGGTCTGGGAGAGAACACATCACAGCAGTGGAATGGGACTCGCGAGCTGGACTGGCCAGGAGAAGAGAGCTGGCTTTTTCTCTTAATGCAGGGAGAGCTGAACTCTTGAACCAACTAGATGTGTTTTCCTTTGTTTTGCCTTCCCCTGGACCAGCCCACAGCAGTGGGTGGATGGATGTCATTGCCCATTTCCTCCGGTTGTTTTTATAGACCTACATTTTGAGAGGGCTAATTGTTGAAGCCCTCTTCCTTCTTCCCCACAAAGAAGAGAGCTTTGTTCGGCAACGAAATCAGGCTGTCTGACATGTCTTCCGTTTTAGAGCAAGGTTTGGCCCCCAAAGTAAAAGAAATACTGCCTCTTTCTTATTCAGCTGACAATGTTTTCTCCCTCAGAGACCAAGGACTGGACTCTTCTGCCCAAGAGAAACACTGGCCTCACCATGACATATACCAGGAGGGGAGACCCCTGTGAGCCCAGCAGAGCATGAAGATAACTAGTCAGACATCTTGTTTCTGCTTCCAATGAACGAATACAAGCCAAGATTCCCTTTGGTTTGTCTACTAACAGCCTCAGGCCTCTCTCTTCCTTTCTATGGGACCTGTCGGATTTCAGACTCCTCACCAGCCACATGGATTACACGCACCAGCTCCTGCCATCTCAAGAGGTCTTCTTGGGCACCCGACTTGGCGAAACTGATGTATTTTTCTCTGATGTCCTAGAGCCCCTGAGAAAGTCTCAAGGTCACTCTAAAGTGATCGCCTGCTCTCCGATTAAAGGGTTGTGTTCTATGGTTTTAATCTGAGGGCAAACTCCTCCGGCCCTTTCTTTGGGAAACAGTGCCCAAGTTTCGTGGTGCGAGTCACATGGCAAGTTTACCCTTTAAACAGGAGACTCGGGAGCTTGGGTCTGGCGGGGCAGACGGCCAGCGCCACAAAGCGAGCCAGGAGAACACTGGGGCCAAGGGATGCCTGCAGGAGGCTGAGGGATCCCGAGCAGCAGAGTCTTTGAGAAGGGCTAGAAGGACCGGCTTTCAGTAGCTGTATCTGGCAGCACGGAGCTCTTCTCCTAGAGCCACGCAGAGCTCTGCCACGTCCCGTGGCACCGTTTTCTCTCCCTCTCTTGCGGGAGGTTATGGAAAAGAGAGCCAGATCGGGGGTCAAGCTGGTTTAGTCCCAGCTGCCATCGTGCCTGAAATTACTGTCCCTCCGTGAGCCTCAGTTTCCTCCTCTGTTAAGTGATGGGGTCAACGAGAGCACCTCGAAGTTCCCAGCCCTAGCAATCTAAGCTTCTAGAACTAAAAAGCTCATGTTACAATGTGTTTGCGCTTCCCTTTGATAGGGACTAATGTTTTCCTCATGTATCTTTTGTAAAAGTTCCTCCCAGCACGTAGTGTTGGACCATAAGAGGAACCCCTTGAATTCTGGGTGAATGAAGGAATGAATGAACGATCCTGATTTAACCCAGGTCTTCGAACTCCTGCTGTGACGAGGGCCCCACACAGTAGCACGATATGCCTTTGTCCTCAACTGCCCTTGGCGGCTTCTCGGGCCACCCTAATCCTTTGTGAGCTGTGGATTTAAAACACCAAGAACTGCTTCTCCACATATAATCTGCTTGCCATAGCACCTACTCATTCCCGTACAAGCCCAGACTCTTGACTGGGCTAAGGTGCACTTCAGGGTCGAAACACAGCACCTGCCGAGTGCTTTTCCTGGTACGATGCCCACACTCTCAGGCATGGTCTGAACTGGAATGTAGTTCGTGTGTTTCTAAAACAGAGCGAGCAAGCAGATCGCTCCAGGGAGACCGTGGTGTCTCCAGAAATTCCCTTCCAGTTTGACCGAACCCGTCTTCCTGCGGCCTGTGGTCGTCCGGCTAGCTTGGAGAGCTGAGTTTGGGGGTCGCCAAATGTGCCTCACTCCTTGGATATGGTGCTTTCTTAGTCCTGGTGAGGGATCTGGTGCCTTGCTCTTTGTGTGGTGCCTGAGGCCCAGAAAGGCCCAAACAGCTGAGCTGAGGTCACACTGCCCCTGCCCCCTGCCACCGTGAGCTGAGGAAACAGAGCCAACACTTTAACTCACAGGCCCAGAAGTCATCAAATGCCGAATGGCGATTTATGTCCCCCCTTCTTCCCCACTCCGTGTGAGGAGACGCAAAACCATTAGAAAAAGAGAAGAGGCCCCAGTAGGAAAATGTCTCAGCTTCTACGGCTCAGATGCAAAGGAGATCAGAATGACAGGGCCCAAAGGCCAGCCTGCTCACAGGGACCGTGTCTCCGGTCCCTTTCAGAGGGAGGGGCGGGCTTCTCTGACTCGGTCACAGTGGGTGTATTTCTCCCTTCATGTTGCTCTCTCTCTGTTGGCCATTCCTCAGTAAGTGCATCCGCCGAAGCCTTCTGGGGTTGAACCACAAAGTAAAGAAGTCTTGGACCAAGTTTCCCTTGAATCTTGGGGCTGCACAAGAGATGCTAAATTCGTTGTCCTGGGGACCTTCAGTGTCTCCATTTCCAAATGTGGTTTTTAAAGGAGTCAGTCTCTCTCTCTCTCTCTCTCTCTCCTTGTTTCCTTAACGAGACCTTCTGAAGCTCTTGCTCTCTTCTCTACCCAGCTCCCTTGGCTGTTCTGGAACTTTAAGGACCTGAGCATCCCTAGTGAACCCATCGGACTCCTAGGTCTGAAAGGAGCGGCCAAGGCCAAAAACATTCTCCAGCTCTGATGTGCAGAACGATCCCTCAGACTGCCACAGAAGAGGCATGTAACAGCCACCTGCAGCCTGCAGCGGGGTGACCCCCCCCAAGTCACACTGGAAGGCGTCACTGGAATAAGTAAAACCGAACCCCTCCAGGCTGGACAGTCACAGAAGGTGATATTGGAAAAACTGTTTTCAGCACCTTACAGGGAGGATATTTTCAACCGGCAGGCTTCGCCCAGACGGCCGAGTGAAATCTTCCCTAATAATTAAGGCCTCAGACGAAAATGTGAGCCAGGACGATGTCGACTTACAGGCCAGGCCACTGCCTCCCACGCAGTCAGGAATATTAGGTGCTTAACATTTCAGGCAGTGGAGGGCGTGTCTTCATGGAAATCAAACGATCAACGTTTAAGAAACACAAACTCTGGGGCGCCTGGGTGATTCAGTCGGTTGAGCGTCCGACTTCAGCTCAGGTCATGATCTCGCAGTTCGTGAGTTCGAGCCCCATGTCGGGCTCCGTGCTGACAGCTGGGAGCCTGGAGCCTGCTTCGGATTCTGTGTCTCCCTCTCTTTCTGCCCCTCCCCTGCTCGTGCTCTGTCTCTGTCTGAAAAATAAACTAAACATTAAAAAAAAATTAAGAAAAAGAAAGAAACACAGAAGCTCATCTATGAAGGAATATCCACAACTCCACAGTAATATAAATACATGGTTGGGTAAGCACTTAAATGGGGAGAAGGGGCACATTTTCCTTAGGGAAGAATCGCATGTAATAAATGTAAAAAGAATGAGGGGAAATAGACAGTTACCACTAGAACATCACAGCAATTGCTGCTAGGAAAATACACTCACGGGTGCTGACG
Source organism: Panthera onca (assembly GCF_046562875.1). Taxonomy (NCBI): domain Eukaryota; kingdom Metazoa; phylum Chordata; class Mammalia; order Carnivora; family Felidae; genus Panthera; species Panthera onca. The sequence continues at coordinate 5,488,265 of NC_138345.1, read as the reverse complement.
TCAGGGGCTGCGGGGCGCCCGCGTGGCTCAGTCGGTTGAGCATCTGACTCTTGATTTTGGCTCAGGTCATGATCTCATGGTTCATGAGTTCGAGCCCCGCATCGGGCTCTGCACCGATAGTGTGCAGCCTCCTTGGGATTCTCTCTCTCCCTCTCTCTGCCTCTCCTCACTCTGCCCGCCCCATTCACATGCTCTCTCTCTCTCTGTCAAAATAAATAAAACGCGAAATAACTAAACAAATAAATAAATAAAATCAGAGGCTGGAACTTTAAGAAACAGATATTTGTATGTCCTCAAAGTATCTCTCTCGATATATGTATTAATTACAGTGGCATTTTAACAAAGGTCTGCAAATTCTTGGACACGCCTCCCTTCAGGAGGGGGATCCAATGGTCTTCCCCTGCATGGGAAGTGGACTCCGTGACTCATCGCCAAATAACTAAAAATGGGAAGGGAAAAATACTAACTCTGCAGTGGCAAAACCCAGCAGGTGCCACCTGCCAAATGATCCGTTAACGTGACCAGTGATGTCATGTCGTTGTCACAAGTCACCTCACCTCTGTGCTCTTCTTCCCCACCATGCAGAGCCTTAGTCCAACCGTGAGAAACCATGAGACAAACCCAAACCGAGGAGCGGTCTCCAAGACACCTGATGAGCACTCTTCACATCGAGGCCATGAAAGAATAGGAACGACGGATTGTCACGGATCCGAAGAGGTTAAGGGTATACAACCAAATGCAATGTTCCCTCCTGAAATGGGATCCTGGAACCGAAAACGGACATTGGTGGAAAAACACAGGAAATTTCAAATAAAGTCTGCAGTTTTGTTAAAATAGTGTTGAACTAATGTTACAGAGCCTGGTGTGAACTCACAAACCGTGAGATCATGACCTGAGCCGAAACCTAGAGTCAGACGCCCAACCGACTGAGGCACTCAGGCACCCCTAAGCTCTTCATTTTAAATGTAAGCAATCTATGGGGCGCCTGGGTGGCTCAGTCAGTTGAGTGTCCGACTTCGGCTCAGGTGATCTTGTGGTTCATGAGTTCAAGCCCCGTGTTGGGCTCTGTGCTGACTGCTCAGAGCCTGGAGCCTGCTTTGGATTCTGTGTCTCCCTCTCTCTCTGCCCCTCCCCTGCTTGCATTATGTCTGTCTCCCTCTCTCAAAAATAAATAAAAACATTTTTTAAAAAATTTTAAATAAAATTAAGTATATATAAGAAATCTAGGGATGCCAGCTTGCAAGTGTTCATCATCCTAGCAGCAAACACATGGTAAGTGTTTGATGAATGTTTCCTTCATTTCGTGGACTTTATTCTAATGACTAGGGGGTAAGCAATTGTCCCCAGAACCCAGGTGTCCTGGGCAAGTCCAAACAAACCCTGACTCTATAAAGGAAGGATAATAATTTTTTAAAGTTTTGTTTTTAAAAATAAAACAGAAATAAAATAAAAACAAGAAGTAGCTTCAATGCTTTCACTGACCATCAAGTTCAGATTTTCTCTACATACAGTTCACGAAACCAAAAGGCAGGCATGCCTATAATCTAATCTGCTGGGCAGTGGGCACAGAATTTAAATTTTTGTTAATAGGAGGTAGACATTACTACACATTTAGAAGATAAACCACGAGGACTGATGGTAACCAGAGTAAGTATTTCATGATATGATTTGAAAAAATAGGTTTTAATCTCGCATTAAACGGCACAGACTCTTAAAGAATTCCTGGAATTCTTTAAGAAACAATTATTTTACACATTTTACAGATCTACACGTTTACGATTTCACCCTTTGGACTTTGTCAGAAACACCAAACAGAGTTTTGTCTTTTCCAGTCCTTGGTAATCTACTGACTTAAAGCAAAGAAAAAAAAAAGCCAACTCTGAATACACCTTTGGAGTTTAGTTTTAGAATAAAAACTGTTTGAGTAATTAGACCTTTGCATTCCTGAAGATAAAACAAACATGCAGCCTTTTTACCCCATTTTGCTCAATAAAACTGTTCAGAAGATCAAAAGTGGTAAAGATGATGTAAACTCGAACATTTTTTCATACTGACATACGTCGTTTTACTTAACATTTGGGAGAGTAACTCCCTCTGACTTGAACTTGAGGAAACACTTTTTTGCTTGCAAGACTATTCTAAGAACATTGCAAAGTTGCAGGAGTAAGAAGAAAATAACAACAGACTATATACCTTTTACCTAGACCTACCTGTGGTCAACACTGTGTCCCAGTTGGTTTACTCTTTATTCCCTCTCTCTCTCTCTCTCTCTCTGTGAATTTTCACTCAACCATTTTAGAGTAAGTTGTAGGTCTGCAGACACCATGGTCTGGGAGCTTCAATACTGTAAGAAATAACACAGAAGTTTTATCTGTGGGGATTTTTTTTCAGTGTTTTCTGAAAATACTTTAAGTCCTAGAAAACACTTCCATCACGTTTTAACAAATCTGTATGGCTAACCTATATTGCTGCTTCAACCGTTTAAAGGTATTTTTCTTTCCAGCTGGAGAATATTGCTCATGTTTAATATTGCTCATGTTTAAATATGGTTTTAATTTTCAGCGCTCGGTATTTCTTACGGATGTTCTCTGCTTTGCTCTCAAGGCAACTCTTCATCAAGAGGGTAATGTCCTTTCATACTAGCAGACAACTGGAAGAGGACAAAACACTGAAACACCATGATTACTGTTTCTACCATTTCATTCTACCATATATCATTCAGAATAATGGAACAAAGTGATTCTCCCTATAAAGAAATATACACACAAGGCAGGGAAAGGCTGAAAGTCCCAGGGCTTATGCTACCTTGATTAAATAACTGAGGAGGTCTTACTTTTTGTGTTGTACCCTAGAATTTTTTTACATGCTGGGCAATGCAGCCAGGTGAGATCTGAGATGGGTAAGAGGCACATTCTCAGACAGATCGACTTTGCAAAAGAATACACGTGGGATTGAAGATCTGAGCTGGCCAGAAACCATTGCTGTTCCCCTTGCGTCTTAGAAAGTCTGCCCGAAAGCCCCAGGGGAAACCACGTACCGGTTTAAAGACCACTGTGCTAAATGAGTCGTGGTGGTCTGAGCAAAGAGAGGGCTCAACTGGGTAAGATCACCTGGACCCAGATTCTTGGAAAAGCAATTAGGGAGATGGCCCGCCCCCATCTGACTCATGGGATCACAGGGCAATGCAGAGTTGTATGAGTTCCATTTCGTCCATTGGTAGCCACCATAGCATCTAACAAATACTATATGATCAGAATGGCAGCCGAGAATATGATATGTGATCAATCAGGTGAAAACCAATTTGGTTGGCAAAGACAGAAAGGTATGAAGGAATCTGAACCACAGGATGAGGGCTCCCAAACGGTAGCCCTTCCTTCACTCATTTGCCATCATCTCATTCACTCTGAGGTTGGTTATTGAGTACTCACCATGTATATATAGACGTCTCACTTGTTCTGGTCCTCTGGAGAATAATCCTGACCCTTCAACATTCTGGACTCCCAGAGCACCCCACACTTAGCTTCGTGTTGTCATACGACTATGTAATGGTCTACTTATAAGCCTGTACACTTTATGTGTGTACATTTAAAGAGAGAGGGGAGGCTATAAATCCCAAGATCTGCAGGACGAGTCAGCACGCTGGAGACCCAAAAGAGCTGATGACGTAATTCCTATATGAAGGCCAGCAGACGTGACACCCAGGAGAAGCCAGTGTTTCAGTCTGAGTGCAAAGGCAGAAGAGGACCAATATCCCAAAGGCTGTCGGGCAGGAGGAATTCTCTCTTACCCAGGGAAGGTCAGCCTTTTGTTTCATTCAGGCCTTCAACGGATTGGGTGAAACCCACCTACATAAGGGAGGGCAACCTGCTTTGCGAAATCTACCCATTTAGATGTGACTCTCATCCAGAAACACCCTTGCAGAAACACCCACAGTAAAATGTTTGACTAAATATCTGGGCATCCTGTGGCCCAGTCAAGTTGATACACAAGTGAAGGGAGACAGACCCAAAGACTGAGATCTAAAATTCAATCTTTTTTTATTAAATAATTTTTTAATGTTTATTTTTGAGAGAGAGAGACAGATAGAGCATGAGCAGGGGAGGGGCAGAGAGAGAGGGAGGCACAGAATCCAAAGCAGGTTCTAGGCTCCGAGCTGTCAGCACAGAGCCCGGTGCAGGGCTCGAACCATGAACCGTGAGATCTTGACCTGAGCCAAAGTTGGACACGCAGCTGGCTGAGCCACCCAGGTGCCCCTAAAATTAAATCTTAAAGGACTAGTGGGATTTGGTGGAATTGGAGGGAAAGATTTCTGATCCAGGCAGATAGAGGAGAAAACGAAAGGGTTCAAGAATGGGATTGTAAGGACTGGAGGTCTTTAGTGAGGGATTACGAGGGAACTTTGTTGCCATGATAACATCCTGTCCTTTTTCTGTGGGAAATGAATGGGTGGTCCTTGAAAGGATTTATGCATGGGTATTATCAGATTTCCACTTTACAAAAAAAAAAGGGGGTGGGGGGGTTTAACTTATAAAAACAATACCTACAGTTTCTCAAAAACGCAGTGAGCTATCACTATGGAAAACAACTAACAGTATTTGTTGGAAATTTCAAGTTTTCAAATAAAAATTAAAACCGTAGAAAACTTATAGCTAACATTATCAGACCCATAGTTTTTCAATACTTTAAGAATTTTCTTCGGGGTGGGGACGGGCACCTAGGTGTCTCAGTCAGCTGAGTGTCCGACTTCGGCTCAGGTCATGATCTCACAGCTTGTGGGTTCGAGCCCCACATCGGGCTCTGGGCTGACAGCTCAGAGCCTGGAGCCTGCTTCGGATTCTGTGTCTCCCTCTCTCTCTGCCCCTCCCCCACGCACGTGCTGTCTTTTCTGAAAATAAATAAACATTAAAAAAATAATACGAAAATAATAAAAAAGAATTTTCTGGGGTGCCTGGGTGGCTCAGTCAGCTGAGTGTCCAACTCTTGATTTTGGCTCAGGTCATGATCTCACACTTTGCGAGATCAAGCCCCATATCGGGCTCTGTGCTGACAGTGTGGAGCCTGCTTGGGATTCTCTTTCTCTCTCTCTCTTTCTCTCTGCCCCTCCCCACTCTCTCTCCCTCTTTCTCTCAAAATAATCATTTAAAAAATAAAGTAAAATAAATTATTACGTACGTGTACTTTTTAAAAAGTTTGTAGTTTTCGTTTCAAGTACACTAAGCATGAGTAGAAGTAACCCACGTAACAAGGGCTCTTTGGAGCCTTTAATAATTTTTAAGAGCGAGAGGGAGTCTTGAGACCAGAAAGCTGGGAGCTGCTGCAGGAAGTTAGAGCGCTTCACCTGTTCTCAATTCGAAACCTTCCGAAAGCTGTGGAGTTGCCCCTTTCACAGAGCCCGGGTAGGAAGGAAACCCCTGGTTGTGTGCCGTTTCAGGGGTTAACCATTAAAGGAGGCTTCCCTCTGTTGGGGGCCCTGGAGGTGTCCCCACCTTGGGGCAGTGCACTGTAGTCACTGCCTCTGAGGTAGGTGAGGGGTTCCCCTTTTGTTTGCAAAGCAAAGAAACACCATTGCAATTGCCGAGTAAACAAACTTCTCTGGCTGTTTTAGGAAGAGTGAATATGGAGGTTGAGGATCTGGAAACCTACTCCCCTAAAACTATGCGTGTGTACCCCTGGGAAATTCTGTGTACCCCAGGAATAGGGTATCCCAAAAGATGCTGGCTTGGAAGACGGCGGCGGGGGGGGGGCGGGCAGGGGAAAACACAGAACCTTAGACACTGGATATCTGGTCTTCAGGGCTCTGCAGTCATCCTGAATCACAGCCCTTTGAAGAAAATCTATTCATTTAAATGCCCACAGACCTCTCCATAGCCCCAGGATACAAAAGCCTGCTTGCTAAAATTAACACGCGACTCAGTCCCCGTCTTGTGGTTGGTGATTCATCCAGCCGGGCCTGGCTCAGCTGTGTGGTTCTTAGGCTGCGTGATTTGGCAGTCTGACCAACGTAGGCTTACCCCCAGCTGTGGCTGGGCAAAACCAAGCAGGATCGTTAAGTTCTCCTGGCCTCAGTTCCACATCGGCGAAGTGGGTATAACAATATCCACGTTGCATTTAAAGCACCCGGTGCTATTAGACGAATAGCTACCATTTCGGTACTTACTCTGTGCCAGGAACTGTCAAGGTCTCTTCACTTCTAAGATTGAATCCTCACAAAAAGCCTGAAAAGTAATTATGGTATTTCTTCACTTCTAAGGAGAATTTTTGTCTTCATTTAACACATCCAGAAGCTGAACTGTGTCTCGCATCGGATGTACGTATGGTTTGTTCTATTTTGCGTGAAAACTTAACAAATCAGTGGTGAATCTTATAATAAAAAAAAAGTGGTATGAACATCCCCGCTTTACGAACAGGAAGCAAGTTAAAAAACATGACAAGTAACTTGTCCAAGGCCACGCATCTAGAACGTGGTGGGACAGTCGGACGGACCTGGGACCATCCGTCTCCAAAGCCTGGGGGTGCCCCATCAATTCGTGGCTGTCTGCCTCCCCTGGCCCCAACCCCTGGATTCTACCACACAGCCAGGACTTGGAAGTGAGCTGAGTCCCCCCCCCCCCCCCCAGGCCTTAAGAGCCGCCTCTGCCCCTTTCCTCACCAGATATAGTTGCCAGAACAAACAGGTGAGATGTCTTTAGATCAGTTCAACCGACATGTCCAAAGTAGTATGTCTCTGATGCCTGCGGCTTAGTTAAGGCCTCAGGGAACCGAAAACGGACAGCTTACCTGTACCCCCCACCCACCCACCCACCCCCAGCATCGAGGATTCATCGACGATGCCATGTTATGAAGTCTGTTTCTTTTTTAACATTTGTTTTGAGAGAGAGAGCAGGCGTGTGCAGGGGAGGGGCGGAGAGAGGGAGACAGAGAATCCCAAGCAGGCTCCACACTGTCAAGGTGGAGCTGGGGCTCCGTCTCACGAACCGTGAGATCATGAGCTGAACCAAAACTAAGAGTCAACTCTCAGCCAGCTGAGCCACCTAGGCACCTCCTTTTTTGGGAGCACGTTATACATGGGGGACACTTCCCCGCTGAGCCCACCCTGATCCCTACTACCATCCCGTATCTCCCCCAACCCAGCCTGCCCCAATCTGCAGTTCACCCCGTGCATTGAATCTTACGCGGCCAACGATCCCTGTGCGTGAAAGAGATGAGACCTGCCATTGGCAGCCAGGCAATTGAATATCTCCAAAGACGTCTCCCCAGGAATGTGCAAACGATCCTCTTTAGTCCTAAGTGGCAAAAGTACCATGTTTTGAGGTGCCTCTGTTGTCTCTATGGGGGTTCTCTTTTAGTACGGTCTTAGGAGTATGTCCGAACCTGCAGGCTGAGAAACCAGTGCCTTTATAAAGATTACCTGGGCCATCGATGCATTGACTGTAAAGCCTGCTCACATGCCGAGAAAATCTTGATTTAAACCCACTCATGCTGTGTTGAAAAAATGTGAGCTCAAAATGAAGTGTTTAAAACAACCTTCATAGCGTTAACTCCACCAGACTTCAGTTGCCCTGTCTTTAGTCTAAAAGATCGCAGGGGCACCTGGACGGCTCAGTCGGTTAAACATCTCTGACTCTTGGTATCGGCCCAGGTCACGAGCTCACAGTACGTGAGTTCAAGACCTGCATTTGGGCTCTGTGCTGACCGTGCAGAGCCTGCTTGGGATTCTCGCTCTCTCTGACCCTCCCCTGCACTCTCTCTTAAAATAAATAAACATAAAAAGAAAATAAGATTGCAAAGGTGTGGGGCAAAGATTAAATAAAAGCCTTTGGGAATCTAGGAGAGTCTGCACATTTTTCTGATCACTCTGGATGGGTCTCCAATTTGTATTTTAGGATAATTAGGATAACAGATTTGTTGCAAAATTTCTCAGCGTGTTGCTTCCCTTCTGCTCACAACGGTTGTTAATGACTTTGAAGTTAAAATAGTTACATTGTGGAATCTCAGTATTTCATTTGTGGTTTATTTTACTGCTTTTAAGCTGGACTTTTGTCCACCCAATATTTTCTTCTCCTTTTCAACAGTTTGATCCTTTTTGAACACTGAGGTCAAAATGGATAGTGCAATGCTATGATCTAATTAGCTTCTTCTCAAATAGCGGACTAATATTCCCAGTTCTGTTTATTAAAATATCCCGTTTATAAAAAATATCCCCAACGATGCTGGCGAGAAAAATGTTAAATGAGCCAAGGGCAGAGGGAGAGGAGAGTCGGGCTGCCTGGAGGCTCCCACCGGCAGGTCTGGACTGCAGGTGGGAGCCTCCAGCATAAAGAGTGCAGGTGCCAGGGCACTTGGGAGGCTCAGTCGGTTAAGATCCGACTTCGGCTCAGGTCACGATCTCACGGTTTGTGAGTTCGAGGCCCACATCAGGCTCTGTGCTGACGGCTCAGGGCCCGGAGCCTGCTTTGGATTCTGTGTCTCCCTCTCTCTCTGGCCTTCTCGGGCTTGCACTCTCTCAAAAATAAATAAAACGTTAAAAAGAATTTTTTTTAAAGAACGCAGGTACCGCCCTGCCTTGCTGAGAGCAAAGCCACCAGCTGCTTTCTCGCCATGAGCCCCTCCAAACGCCCTCATGCTCGCTCCCCACCCCTCGCTGGCCGCCCACCTTTCTGGCCCAGTGCTATCTATCTGCTGCCTCTTGGAAGTGCCAGTAAAATTCTTGGAGGAACTTCTGCCAAGACAGATTTGGGGCATGACCTGGGGATTTCAGAAATCTGGGCCTGACGTGCTGCTGCTGCTGACTCCTCTGGAGACCCTGACCACCTGAGCAGCAGCCGAGCACCGCAGGGAGCACGTGGGGAGGGCCAGCCCATCCTCCCGGCCCGACGGGCAAGCAGCTTTTAAAGCCCACCGGACGCCTCACCTGTTGCACTGCTAACTCCCGTTACCGTGGAAAGACCCCGGCCACGTGGAGGTGACATTTTACAGCGGTTAAAGCCACAAGCTTGAGAGTCCCAGAGACCTGGATCGGAACCACTAAAACCGGCCTGCCATGCTCAGGGCTAAGTTGCTTTCCTTCAGGGAGTCTCATGTTCTTTATCTGCAAAACGGGCCTGGCAACAGCAGGTTAACTCCCAGGGCGCCCCGAAGGATCACTGAAGATCATTAACTCGATATTTATTTAGTCTTGTAGCTGTTAGCACTTAGCACAATGACTTTATCTGCTACAGGGGAACTCCTGCTCTGGCTTTCAAGGTACAAAGAGCCACAGGGTGTCTGGCTCACGTCGGGGACCCAGTGAACGAATCCATTTCCTTCTGGCATCCACCGTCCTGCGGCTTCCTGCCCCTCTCCTCCCCCTGACTCACCCACCTGGTCACCCTTTCGTCAATATTTATCCAGTAATTATAGCTCTGGCCCAAGGTCACACACAGATGGATCTCAGAGTTTGCCCAAAAGGTCACGACACCTGCGGACTCTCATCACCCAGCAGACCCGGGTTTTGAAAACGTGCACACATCCTCCTTCAGGACGGCCTTCTAATCTCCTGGGGCCATAACCTGAGAGACTGGCCCGACCTAGGGGTGAAGACCCACATCTGCGAAGGCCACGTCTCCAAGCCCTGCACCCAACGCACAGCGAGCGCTGAAACGTGGGCTCAAAACTTGAGAGGCTGGCCTGAAGGGTGGGCTGAGCCCGGCCTGCACGGGGGTGTTCGCACCCCAGTCACCGGACAAGGCCCTTTACCCAAATGCTTCGCCCACCATGCCGGTTACAGAGAACCTCGGGAGTCGTTTCAAATGGAGGTGCCCAACTGCCGACTCCTGCTCTCTTCGCACCTGGGGCGGAGAACGCGTCAGGGACGCGCAAAGACGAATTTGGGAGAAGGGCTATTTCTGGAGTCTTTAACAGTGGGGCCCGTGGAGGAAAACTCGGACCCGGTGAGGGCACTGCCGGTCGCCAATCCTCTGCCTGAAGGAAATGCTCCGGGCTCTCGTTCAGCCCTCAGCCCGGTCTGCGAGCGTCCTCATCGGTAGGCATGAAGGTGCGGAAGGAGGGTAACTTGCTCGAGGTGTGGCAGACTGGTCCTAGACGTGGACCGAGTGTTTTCCCCCAGCAGAAACTGGAAAGGGGCTGGGGGGAGGGGGGGGGGAGGGATGGTGGAAGGAACCCAGAACCTGAAACACAATGGCTTCCTGTAATCCGCCCAGGGCCCGTCCCACTGGGCGATGCTTGTGTAAGAGACACTGCTGCCGTTCAAAGGGCTGAGGGGAAAAGGACACGGGGTGAAGGGGATGCGAATTGCTGGGGCGCTCTGCCTGCGGTAATGGGACATCCACACGGGGGTATGCACTGGCCAAAACCCGTGGAACCAGAGGGAGCCCTAGTGTTCACCACGGATTCTAGTCAACCGTAACGCATCGATGCTGGCAATCAGTACTGGCACGTCCTGTTTAAAGATGACAGGGCTGGCGGGTCAGTCAGGAGCCCAGCGAGAGCCACCCAGTGCGTGGACCACAAGTGTCAGCTGAAGACGTCTCTTCCCGCCTCCCCCCTCCCACCCCCCAGAAAGGACCAGGGGCGCACTTCATCAGCGTATTTCAATCAGGTATTTTATTGTTCTGGCAACTGCAAAATATACAAATTTCTGAAAAGCATCCCCTGTTTGAAAGCTGGCACAGCGTCATCCCAGGTCATTAATTCAGACAACTATACAGAACACAGAGAAGTCATGAGTCACACGTAAAAGGCCCCCCAAAACCAACCACGGAACTACACCCAATCTATACAGCTTTCTATTTTCAGGCTCCCTTATACATATTAAATAAATAAATAGCACATCTGCTATCAAAATAATAAAAAAATAAATTTCAAGTATTACAAACGAAAAACATCATTGGTGCGGCCGTTCCTCTGCTGCCCGCAAATGACGAGCTTCGCCCACGGTCTCCGGACAGAATGAGGAGAAGGGGAAACCCACCCACAAACAACTATGCCAAGTGAACAAAATTGGTCCCAGGTGGTTTTCGGGGGGCCGGGGGGGGGGGGGCGGGGAGAGGCCATAGTCAGAGTGGCAGGAGCCCGGTGAGTGCAGGTCAAACACGTCCCCCAGCTGGCGCCTCGAGTCCGATCACGACTTTCGGTTGGGCAGCCTTCTGCAACCTCTGAGGTCTCGCTCCTCGTCCGCTGGCACGTTCTGTCGCCTCCTCTAGGCCCCGACAAACGCGTGTGCAGGATGTTCGCTTCGGTGGGTACTGACCTCAGCAGCTGGAGGCGGGCGGGGCACCCACACCCACACCCAGCCCCGCGAGCATCATCGGCAGGAAGGGTCAAAGCTCAGCGTGGGCTCCGAAAACCGGTGGGAAAAGGAGGCCAGAGAGAGGGACGCGTGGAAGCCGTTTCGCGAGAGCTGGGCTGCCAGGGAGAAGACCAACCCACAAGCACACGCTTGTGCCCGTGCACACTCGCCACCCGACGAGACTCAGTTGGCAGGAAAGGGAAAATAGCCCTTCTTCGGTTACATAGGAACAGAGATGTTACATATCCTCGGGCACGGTGCCCGGCTGGGGAGGAGGTTGGGGGGAGGGGGCGGGTTTTGGTGTGAAACCCACGAACTTGACCGCAGGGCATCTACAGCACATCCCAGTTTCCCACTGAACCCCAACCAGAGAAACACACGTTGTCCGGTGCCCTCTCCGGATGTCCAAGCCCCCACAGCCGCGCTCCCAGAGCCTGTCCCATAAGACAAGAGGGGGCGAGACCGTCAGGCTCGAAAGCAGAGGGCAAGCAAGGGAAGCGACCTTTGCCTCCAGCTTTGAGAGGTCCTTCAAAGGGTCGCTTGGACAAATCCTACGCCGGAGTCTCCAAATCGTTCTGTCTGGGCCTCAAGACGCCTCCTTTTCCCCAGGACGTGGAGGCAACGAGGAGAAACCAGGAGGCAAAAACTACAGGTATCTAGAACCACACGTCTCCCTGCTGTGAGCCACCCCAAAAAGATGCCACAGGTGCCACGAACACCAGCGAGGACACCGTCTTCTTCGGACTTCGCAGCCACCGGGCACCCGCTGGGCGTAGGGCAGGTGCTCCACAAAAACAAGCAGGACTGAGCTCAGTCCTCAGTCCTGCCAGGAGACCACAGGCAGCCTCCTGGAGGAAGTGGCCGCAAGTGAGGTCTCGGCTGGGCCACCGTCCCCACCTGGGAAGCACAGGGAGGTGACGAACATCCTGGAGGAAGGAGGTGACCCTTGATCATCTCTGTGCCACCATCCGGGTCAGCCTGGCAATGATCCACATGACTTGCTCTCCGGCTGGTTTCCTGGGTCCCTCCGAGCTCCCCATGGCACGGGCGCACCCGACTCCCCACGTTCTTTCCGAGCTCCAGCCCCCAAGGGCACAAACCCCAAACATGTAAGTTCGTGGAGAGAAGGTACAACCTTCAGGTCCCGCCTTCTGCCGTTGAAAAAGTGCAAAAGCAAGCAGCTCCGGGGGGGGCCTGGGGCCCAGGCGGGAGGGCAGAGACGGCAGAGCTCCCTGGTGGGGGTGAGGCCCCGGGACTGTTCCGGCAGAACCTTTCCTTTTGCCTGCACGGCCACACTGTGCGTGAGTCACCCTCTTCCGAGGCAGGACGCAGACCCGGCAAGCCGTGGACGCATTGCACGGTGGCTCAGAGCCTTCACCCTCCTCCTCCGGGACCGGCCCCAACCCAGCACGCGCCCGAGTCCTGCCCTCACGAGGCAACGTCCGGGGCCACGACTCACAGAAGAGCCTTGTGACAGTTTTCAACATCCCTTCTTCTTCAGCAACTAGACCCCCTTCGATTTTAGGATTCTGGGGCCCGTGTCCTCTCCCCAGGCTGGGAACATACCAGATCAGGATCACAGAAACGAAACAAAACAGAAGAGCCTGGAGGCCACCGTCCCCTCCTCAGGGCCCTCTCTCACCTCTTCCACCGCTCATTGTCCTTTCCGAGCCTCGTGGGGGGTCAGCGAGGCTGGGGGCGGGGGGGGGGGGGGGGGCGCCAGCGCGGGGTGCGCACACGGGAGGGGCCTCCTGGGGTCTCAGCCGCCTTCGGGGGCACGGTTCTGTCTGAGCGGCGGGCCCCTCTTCTACACCACCCACCCTGTTCGGAAGACGTCCTGGGGATGGCTGGCCTCGGGCGGGTGGAAAAGCACTAAGGAAAAGCTGCAGGAACAGAACTGGCACGGAGCCGACGGGCCTGCCTCAGTGCATCCTGGTGTCGATGCCACTCTGGGTGCTCTTCATGTTCTGTTTCCAGAAGAGAGGGGCGAGGAAGGGGAGTTAGCATTTCCTGTCGACTAGGCTTCTCATGACCAAAGCCATGCATGTGAGACCGCCCACCTCCCCCAGACAGAAAAACACAACCCTGGATGGGCGTCCTCACCAACTGGGCAGAAGAAAGCCCAGGGAGGCTCCGGGAATGTGGCGGGGGGTTAAGCCCAGAGCTGCCCGGGGGGAAGGGCCTGGCAAGGCCGGGGGAGGCCAGGCATCTGCCTCTAGATGGGGAAGGAGGGTGGGGTGGCCCTGGCGGGTCAGAGCTCTGGGGAGCACTGAGCGCCAGCACCTAAGGAAGCCTCCAGGGCCTGGCCCTTTCGCGTCTCGAGATCGCCCCCGCCCACACCCAGGGCCCTCCTGCTGCCCGCGGCCGGGCAGGGGACGAGCCGGGACTCTTCTCCCAACGGGGTTCAGGTAGACCGTAAGCTCCAGCCCCCAGAACCCACATTCTAGGAACATGGGCTCAGCAGCTAGAACACAGGTGCCCTGGGCTGAGTGGACGTCACAGGGGAGGACCCAGGCAGAGAAGGCAGGTGTCACTCACTAAAGCTCTCTTCCTGTTCCAACAAAAGCAATCTTGGCCACAAGTCCCACCCCTGAGAAGCTGCCAGAATCAAAAACCCCTTAAAAATGTTCTTTGGGGTGGTGGCTGACTCTTGATTTTGGCTTAGGTCACGATCTCATGGTTCCTGAGTTCGAGCCCCACGTCGGGCTCTGTGCCTGGGATTCTCTCTCTCCCTGTCTCCCTGCCCCTCCCCTGCTCACACTCTCTCTCTCTCAACGTTAAAAAAAATAGTTTTTCAATCGGCTGGGAACAGATGACAGCTGCCACTGCACAGCAGCGGGCTCTCTGCCTGACTTGAATCCGCCGCAAAGAAAGGAAACACCACTTTTATAAGTGTTCTTTCCCTCCCTGTGTCCACCGAGACTGTCTTAAAGGGACAGGGTGAGGGGAGTGTGGACGCCGGGCACACACATATGCAGGATCATGGCAGCCCATTCCCCTCCAGGCAGAACCAAGGGCCCACCGTGGGGAAATCTCTAGGGACTCGCAGAACCCGCACTCAGACCTGAGCCCGCTCTCAGCCCGACTCCGCCCAGGCCACCCGACCCTCCAGTCACGAGCACATCAGACAGTGTCTGTGAGCGGGGGTCTCCCAGGAGGACCCTGTGGCCTTGCACCCAGTCTCCCCCGATGGGGTCAGAGCCCGGGATGCTGCCAGGTCCCACTGCACCTGCCGGCTTCAACCCACCCTCAGACATCTCGCGCCCAAGGCTCCGAGCACCCACGGATGATAGATGCAACAATGACACTGGGGACCACGTCACGTCACTCACTCATGGTGCCCTGGCTCAGGCCACACGGAGGGGAAGGAGGGAACGAGAGAGAGAGAGAGAGAGGACCTCGAGACAATGGTGCTGCTCTTGAAAGACACAAGTCGTCTGGCACGGGTGTATGAGTCACATACTGCACGATGGCCCGTCGTCACACAGACCAAGATGCCCTGACAGGCTGAGATGCCATGACTCGGGGAGATGCAGAGGGGACAGAGAGGGGCATGCACCGAGCCATTTACCTTTCCAAGGTTAGTAGGGAGAAAACTTTGAGAAAATGTGACAAACAGTTCGTCTTTCAAGCATAGTGGGGGGAAGGGAAGAAACATGTCGGAAAAGAAAAACAAAACAAAACATTTTTAGTACTATCTTCTTTTCAGTGCGCATTTGAAACTTAAAAATCAAGGATGGCCGGATGGTCTGGTGGCCGGGAGCACTAGTGTGGCCCCCCAGGGCGCTGCATCCATCCAGGCTGTCGTCACCAACCGTGACAGTTTCACCATGAAGCCACGATCGCTGGTGTCCTCAGGCCACGACCCGTAAGCCCCCAGGGGTGCCCCACACTCCCCAGGCTCCCGGTGCTCCTGCTACTCAGGAGAAGAAATCCTACTGGCCTGTGTGGAAGGGACGGCGGGGGGAGGGGGGGGGGCATCAAAATACAGAGCAAGTGCAAGCCCAGGGGCCTCGGGCATCCCCCCAAAGTTCAGGGCACTACCTCCCCCACGATAACGACTACACTCCGCCAGACCCTGAGTACGCACTGGGCACTCTGCTAAGTGCTACGTGTATCCTCTCCTGATCAAAAACACCTCAAAGTGTCACCGCCTCCACCTTACGGACAAGGAAGTAGATGTGCCAGAATTGCGTCACCTCGCCCAGAATTCTAAAGAGGGAGGGTAGTAAAACCGAGACCCAAGCCCGGCTCAGTTCGATTTTAGCGGTAAGGTGTGGGGCCTGCAATCCCAGACACGGGCCCACGCTCCCAGGCTGGGCTGGATGCTGGGACCCCAGAGTGGCGTGGCGGGTCCAGAGGAGACATTTCTGCTGAACTGGAGGCATTCTAGCCGGAAGCACTATTAGCCACAGAGACGGGCAAGGTCAACCTCGGAAGGTGGGGGGATGTGCCTGAGAGGACCCTCTCAGCAGGAAGAGCTCTTTCCTGGCAACATCAGGCCACGGCCCAAAAAGAACAGAATATGCACAGAGGCAAAAGCGGAAGGCTCCAAATCCAAAGGCCCGTTTTCACCAAGGGGAACTCTTGATCTAGACGCACTCCGTGTTCTACGCCTGGCTTCAAGGAGGTACCGGACATGGGGCGGTTCGTCTTTAAGACTGAGTTTAACGGACAGTTACACACCCAGCCGTGGAGGGCGGCTGCATGGGGACCCTGCAAGGGCTAGAAACGAAACCCAACAGCTCGGCCCGGTGCCTCACAGCTGCCCGGGACAGGGGTAGGTGAGCCGTCCCTTGACCGTTCCCAGAAACCAGCAGAGAGAAAGCAGTCAGCCTTCAGGACCAGGAGACCCGTTCAAGTCCTGGTTATGCTACTGGCCGGCCGTAGGCAGATGCCTCCCCCTCGGTCATCTGGTAAAAGGGACAGAACTGCCCTGCAGACCTCCTGGGCTTATTTTAAGGCCCAAAGGCACGGAACACACGTGAGCAAGCACTTTCGCCGTGAGCTGTCCAGTATCCCAAAATAGATTTCCCCGCAGGCGGTGCCACGGAATCGAAGCACCATGCTCCGCTACTATTTTCCAAGAACAAGCCCCGCTTTGAAGCTGACAGGCTGGACTCCTCAAGCCAGCTCAGTTTTTGCATCAAGTGGCGAAAAGAACTTAATCAGCAAAAGGGAGGACGGGCAGGTGTGACCTGAGGGGCTAGGGTGAGGCGCACTGGAACAGCGGAGACACTGAATTATCCAGCAGGCGCTCCGGCGGACCCTTAACCAGAAACTTCCTGCAGGGAGAGCTCCGGCCGAAGGAGAGGGGAAACCAAGGGTCTGACCGGAACACTGCGCCTGACCCTGAACGTGACCGTTAAGGCTAAGCACGTGCTGGTACAGGACAACCGGACCCAGAACTACGGTTTCCCAGGGTGTCAGGGTCCGGGAGCCTCTGCGAGGACAGAAGGGGGGGGGGGGGTGCTTCAGGGCTGCAGCCCCCACCACACTCCCACCAAGAGTCCGTCCTCCGTTTGTTTTGCAGATTTTCCCTTCTAACGCGCAAGGCCTCTCCAAGGGGAGGCACAGAACTTAAAAGACAATGCAAGGGGCAGAAGACCCAGCCTGGCATGGAAATCTGACTCTGAAGGAAAAAGCAGACTTCTGTCAAGCTCGGGCCACCGCGAGCACTGGTAACTGGGACCCCGAGGGGCGTGCGAGAAGCCAGCCGTGTGCAGCAAGTGCTGGCAGCCAGACGCGCTGAAGGCAGCTGGGCCGTGTGGCTTCTTGTCTCCTTTTCTAGAAGTTCATGAATCCTCCCTCCCTCCGCCCCCATGCCCATCCTTCTCTATCAGATATGACAAAACCCGTCACCACCCGCAGCATTTTCACAGGCAAAAGGCCAAACCCGCAAGCAAGGAGAAAGAGGGGCGAGTGGCAAAACGATTCAGAGAAAAATACTTACAAACAGGCTTTCCCTAGCAAAGGCTGCAGAGAGAAAAAGCGGAGAGAGAGAAGTCAGTAGAGGACAGGGTACAGGCCCCGAGTCATTCGAAACCAAGGCATCCTCTGTGGGGATACGAAGCCCTGTCCGGCCTCCCGGCCTGGCCCACCCAACGGCTTCCAGACGTCCCGGGGATTTGGCCTGGCCACCTCAAAGGACGGTCCCGTCCAAGTCGGGGGAGCCCCAGCCACGCGTCCTCTATGACCCTCCTCCGGGTCGGCCCCACATACCATCCGACCCCGGCCCGGGCCAGTGCCCCCCACGTGTCTGCGACAGCAGCCGCTGAACTTCCAACTATGACCCCACGGTCTCCGCCACAACTGGGCGTCACAGGGAGACCGCTTCGGATCTCAGCCTTCACAGAAAAACGCAGTAAAATCCTACAGCTACTGCCAGTGGGGACACCACGTGTCGGCCGCTCAGCACGAACTACCTCGCTGGCCCTGCCTCTTGCAGTAGGTGCCACGCCCCCATTCCACAGACGGGAAAACTGAGGCCTGAAGAGGTTCGGTGGCCTCCCCGAGCTGCACGGCCCTCTCCCCCCGATCCCGATTCCAGACACCACAGAATTCAAATGAGCTTGAGGAGAAATGCAGGATAAGTCTGTGGGCCTCAGCACGGAGCTCGTAAGTCTGACCCAAAATTCAGCCCGTGAGTTATCTGTTAAGAGCCCAGACGTGGTGGGTGGGGGTGGAGGTGGGGGGGAGGCCTCAAGGTGGCCCCCAAATATGTGCCCAGGAGTTTCTATGTCTCACGTGTTGGCAAAGATTCTTGGCTGTCACCGAGGAAAAGACTGCTCTTCTGAAAATAAATCTTCATGTCCAACAGCCAAGAGCCTTCAGCTTTTAATTTCCGTAGCACACGACACAAGTAAAATCTAACTAGATTTTTGCTTACTGGTGTTTTTACTACCTGCTAAAGTAACTACGTGATGAAAGAAAGTGGCTGTTCCCAGGCCATCCTGCGAGTCTGGCTGTCCAGGTTCTAACCCGGCTCTGGAGGGGGACACACTTTTCTCTAACTGGGGACCGGATGCAAGGGAGCACGCAAGGAAGGTCCTCAGCCACTGGCCTGGGACAGAAAAGACGTCCTCAGGCCACACGTGGCCAAGGGCCCAGAGCTGAATGGAAACTTCTAGGGTTTTGTCTTCAATCTTGTTTGACAAAACAAAGGGTTCGGGAATGTGAGCGGGACGCAGACTCGGCCATTTCTTCTGCTCTGCCCAGTTTTCTGTTCCTCAGGAAAGAGGTGTGTGCGCTCAGGTCGGCGAGGAAGGACCCCAGGGTGTCACGGACCTCGTGGGAGGGCGTGCCCACGTTCTCCCCGTCCACCGCCCACACGCGCTGCCCACGGCTGCTCTCCTCCCGACCCAGACTGACTGTGAGGAAGGAGAGGGGAGAACGCACTTGTCCAGGCAGCTGCGTGGGCACCTCCGGGGGCAGGCAGTTGGGCAGGGCAGCGGAGGGAGAAGCCACATGCTCCTCAAAGCTGTTGATGCGAGGCTTTTTGGTGGGCTCGGGGCTGGCTAGTGGGGTGACACTATTGCGTCTCATGAGCGGGTTAGGTCCCTTCTTTGCATCCTAAGCGAGACAAAGACAAAAGAGAGAAGGCGACAGTTACAAGGAGTGGGGAAGTATATAAGCCAAAAAAACCCCAAACCAAACCAAAAACGTTTCTCTGCTTCTGGATTTCCCAGATACGAGACTGACCGCGGCGACTGGCCCCGGGGACCAGCAGGGGTGCCATGCTGTCCTGCGTCCCCAGTCTGCAAGAACAAGGGATGACCTCCTGAGCCCCTGTGCCGGAACATTCCAAGACACCCACTCGGACAAGCGCAACATTCAAGGCAGGCGAAGGGAGAACACAAGACCAGCTCTGCAGACAGTCATTCAAAGGCGGCAGATGATGAGTCGGAGAAAAGAACCCAGCCGCCAGCCTCCAAGAGAGCCAAGGAAGGGGGAAGGAGGCCTGAGTGGGAGGCTCAGGTCAACCACTGAGGGCAGGGAGGAGAAGGTGTCGGTGCCAGACTCCCTGCGCTGACCGTGAGCCAGGATCTGCACAGCAGACAAGGAACAGCGCCCGCTCCCCATCACTGCCCCCCCCGGCTTGGGACGAGGAGTGCCGGCTTCAACCCCTGCCAGGGGACTAGAGGTGCAGAAACCCCGAGGTGGGCAGCAAGGCAAGCCAGGCCCAAACACGTGCCTTCCCGCCAAGTGACGACACAGTGGAGCGAGGACCTGTGTCCCCAGGCCTGTGGCTCTGCAGCCTCTAGCCCAGGGGCCTGCACAGAGCTCTGTCTCCCTTGACACTGCCCCAGTTAGGCACAGGCAAGTGTATGCAGGGGCCATCGGAGCCCCGTTCCGGCCCAGCCCCACCGGCGGAGTCAGGCCGGGAAGAAAGGTGGGACCCCACCACCCACGTTCAGAAGTGGGGGCCGTTACAGGGCCAAGGCTGGCCCACCCGCTTCCCCTATGGCCACCCGGCCGGACAAGCTGGCGGAAGCTGGGATTTTAAGGCCAAGACCTTCGGACCGAGCTCCTTGGGAAACAGAGAGGTGTCCTGCTCGGACGGGAACACCACACTCTGTGTGAGGGAAACGGCCAGCTGGCCAAACGCTGTAGTTTGACCCTCGGTACAAAGTCAACCCAACGTTCCTTCCCGACCACGTCCGGGGCAGCAATCTGCTCTACCGCCGGGGCCTCCTGCAGAAAGCCTCCACCCGCCGTGCCCCGAGTCCCACCTGCCCAAACCACCTGGTCTCTGCCCTCCCACCTCCTTTCCACGATTTCCATCTTCTTGGTAATTCTGCACCGAAGTGTACACAGACGACTGAGTGGTTTGCTAATCCCGTGTGAACCAGTGACTCTAGAACCCGGAAGGCATCTCAGCCGCCCCAAAGGAAAAGACGACGGTAACTGAGCTACGACTACTCTTGAAAGCGCAGGATGCGTCTCCCTCTTTAATACTCACGTCATGGGATAAGTCGAAATGGGGGGGAAAAGCGTGCAAAGTGAGAAAGAGAAAATGCCAAGCAGCCACATATAAACACGAGATAGGAACACACAGTAGCTGAGGAAGAGCAGGGGAGGAGGTCACAAAGGCCGGCCAATCTCAAACCAACTACTACTCCAGAGAGAACCCGCTAAAAGACACAGGTTCAATTGCAGGCAATTCAACACGGGGACCTCTCGAGTGCTCACACCCCCTGGCCCTGTCACTCGACAGGGACCCTCTAGGGATGGAGGCCAGGACGGGGATGCTGGGGAGCAGGAGGCAGGGGGTGTTTAGACTCACCTCTGACCTCTCCCGGTGTGTGCTCACAGATTCCACATTCAGATAGATGGACTCTACGCGGCAACCTGGGTGGGGTGGGGACAGGGGTTGGCTTCCGGTTAGAGGGGACAGGCCGCTGACAGCCCCAGAGCCACCAGGAGCCAGCGTGCCAGGGGACATCTTGGCCGGGGCTGTGTCCCCATACTCACCGTAAGCGACAGGTGTCAGTTTCAGGACGGTGTGAAGGGGGCATTTCAGGTAAGGCATCTCCTCTGAAAAGAAAAGGCCTCGCGATCAGCTAGGAGCCTTGAGGACAGATACACACAAGTCCCCAGTGAGAGCTTCTGCCTGTTGTATGTGCCCCTGGAGTCCAGGCCGAGCAGGAGACAGGGGTGTCTCCTCCTCCCCGCTACACACAGGCCCCCTGCTCCAGGCAGGCAGCCTAGAAAAACCACTAGCCAAAAGACGAGAATCAAAACAAACCCCAAGCCCACCCTTGCACGGTGCACTAGAGTTAAAAAAAAAAAATCAGGGGTGCCTGGCTGGCTCAGTCAGCTAAGCGTCCGACTGTTGGTTTCGGCTCAGGTCATGATCTCTGTGCTGACAGCTCGGAGCCAGCTTAGCATTCTCTATCTCCTGCTCTCTCTCTCAAAATAAATACATAAACTTAAAAAAAAAAAAAAAATCATTCCCTGAACAATTTAGGTGTGTCAGGATTCAAGTGAGCCTTGGGTAGACATAGGCTTAATTTTAAGAGTCTCATTAGAGTTTTCTGGGCTCTTTGTTCTTTAGAGGTGGGCTGCCCCCCCCCCCCCCCAGAGGTGAGCGGCTGGGGGCCTGCGGGAGGCTGTGCTCTGAAGGCTCCAGCAGGAGGCGCGGCCGAGGCCTTTCCTAACGCTCAGCAGCAGTGAACCGGCGCGGGGAGAGAGACCCCGCGTGGTCCCGTGGGGAAGGTGCTGGTCCACGGCGTCCCCCAACTCGAAGGCTGGCTTCCCTCCGCCCTTTCTCGGAACTCCACGGGCTCCCCGTCGCCCCCACCACCCAGAGCAGGCTTCGTGGGGGGGTCGGCGGCACCTGCGCTCTTATCTAGGAAGTAGGCGAGGAGGCAACGCAGGACGGCCTGATGGCAGATGACCAGCACGTTCTCCTGCCGCTCCAGCTCCATGATCACCGGCTCCAGGCGCTGCACCAGGTCCTGGTACGACTGCAAGACAGAGGGACGGGTCGGTGCTGCTGCAGAGGCGCACGCGGGCGGGGGCGGGGCTCTGCCGCCTCAGCCACGCCCCTTCCCCCGTTAGAAACCAGAGAACACGCCATCGATCGATAATCGATCCACAGCCGGCGGTGTTTCAGGGCTGCACCCCTCAGGGCCCCTGGGGACCCACATCGACTGGCTTCTTAGAAAAGGGAGGCCGTCCCCGTGTTGGTGAGGATGTGACACATCCCCTGCCAGAACATAAACCCGCCGTCCTCCCTCTAACGGCTGCCTCCTAATTCTCCACGCAGGGGGATGAGGGACTGACGACCGGACACACGCTGACAACGTGGGGGACCCTGAAAACGTCCCCTGAGTGAGAGAAGTCATACACAGTGTGACCACATGTTGTATGACCCCTTTCTGTCAAACGTACACAGTAAGCAATGCCACAGAGATGGGAAGTAGACCCCTGGTTTCCAAGGCTTGGGGGAGGGGAGAACAGGCTAGGGTTTCTTTTGGGAATGATGGAATGTTCTAGAATTTGTGGTAATGGTTGCCCGGTACTATGAATACACCTAAAAACCACTGAATCGTATACTTTAGTGAGTTTTATATTGTGTGAATTTTCGCTCAATTAAAAAAAAAATTGAAAAAAATGGGTGGGCATGTGACTTTTAAGGCTACCAAGGTTCCTGCTCACGCCCATCCCTCTGTGGTCTCCCTTGTTCTCTCACTAATCAGGTTCCGGGAACAAGGGCCACGGAGGAGGTGAGCGCCCTGAGCAGGAGGAAACTGAAACGTGACAGACAACCAAGACGGCCCGCAGACAGCAAGGACCTGCCAGGTGTCACCAGGCTGCCTGCAGCCGACACCAGAGCATCGCCCAGAGGCTGCGTCCAGGGCTCCCTCAGCGAATCAGTGATGCGCGGGACCTGAGATGACACAGTTGCCATCGCGTCTGCAGTCAAAGGGGAACCCGCGCACAGGGTGAGCCATCACCCCTGACTGCTGTTGCCTCCCACGTCACCATGGGCTCATCTGAGAGACACATCTCTCGCTGGTGCTCAAAGGAAAATACACCTGTGCCTCTCCTGGAGCCGTTTACAAGGTTCAGTTTAGGAAAACTGGATTCGGAAGGGAGAGTGCCGGGAACAGGCATCAGAAGGCGTAAGGGGCAGGCGGGATGCAAGAGCCCTTCCTGCCCCTTCCTCCCGGAGCACGTGGCTGCTGAGCACAGTTACCCGAATGGGGCCACCCGGGCCCCCCGCGGCCCTCTCTCAGCCTGGCCTGTCACCAGCTCCCGTGCGCACAGCACACGCCGGCTGCACCGAGTGACGCGGGCGAGAGCGGGCACACGTACCTCCCCGGTGGGGTAGCGGTAGTAGTATTTGTCCTGCTCACGCAGAGTGTACTCCTCAGGGTAGGTGTCCCTGATCTCCTCGTAGGTCATCTCCTCACAGACACCCTGGCGGGAACACCCAGACGTCACCTGAAGTCGCTCAACATGGCACGTGCGGGTCTGCGAGGGCTCTCGTTTCCCAGGGGAGAGACCTCCGTGCCCTCCCGCTCCCCACGGCCAAGGCCAGGCCCCGGCACTCACGGCGTCGATCTCGTTGAGCGCCTTCCACTGTTCGTAGGGGAGATGCAGGGCTTCCGCCGTCTGGATGGTGCTTTTCAGCTGGCTGGTCCACACCTTGAGGTCCTTCAGGTTCTGCTCCTCCACAAACTTGCTCAGGGCATTGGCAAACTGCGAGGGCGTGGGACAGAGGGACACGGCCTGACTCAGGCTCCTGCCCCTCCTGGAGAAGCAGAGCAAGACCTGTCTCATTCCGCGTCAGGGGCGTGACTACACTATCACACACACACACACACACACACACGCACGTTGCGCACACGGGATGCACCCAGCCCCTCGGCAGCCCGCCTTGCCCCCGGCTCCCCCTACCTTCCTGCCCCTGCTGGACAGACCCGAGTCCCCTCCGATCTTGCCCTGGAGGTTGTGCTCGCTCTCGCCGTGCCGACACAGGTAGATGGTGCGGGGCTGCACGTGGATGTTCATCAGGTAGTACACGATGCGGCTCTGAATGTGGTCCTGAACTCTGTTCACCAAGAACCTCCGGCCCACGTCGATCACCTTGATCAAGGACAGGTCCCTGCCGGGGAAGGCGACCAGCCGATCGGAACTCCGCTGATAACACAGCCCAGCCCAGCCGGCCCGGGTGTAAACCCCCATGGCCCCGGCCGATGGCGGAGACTCAGCCCCCACAGACCCACGAGGGGAGGGCGCAGACTGAATCTGTGTTCTCGGAGACAGACACGTGGGCGCTATCCGCAGCAGCGTGTGGTCAGAAGAGGGGAGAGGGAGGTGGGAGACCAGAGCAGAGAGAAAGGACACGCATGTCAAGGGGACAGGAGCAAGACGGGGCTCACATGTGCACTTCCCGTGCTGCTACAGTTAGTGCCGGAAACAGTCACCATGGAACACGCAATCAAGGATTTTTTTAAAGATGTTTTAAAAGACAGTTTATAAAAGGATCCAGGAGCAAGTGCTTCGTACGGACAGCACGAAAACACTAAAAAACAAACAAACTCTACCAAAGCAGAAGAGTCAGAGACAGTCACCTCTTCGTTATTACCTGTCACATTTATCAGGGTCGAGGGGCTGATAGCTGGCTTCGTAGCAACTAATTCTCTTCATGAAGTCGTCCATAGCTTCTGCTGAGTTGCAATCTTTGTAATCCGGGCTAGAGATTTTAACTTCCTGTAACACCACAAAGAGGCAGCTGATGAATCACGCTGGAAGGCTTTCTGCTTAGACGAAGCGGGATTTGGGGCTCGCAAACAGGGAAAGTACAGACCAGCTCAGAGTGACGATGATCCCACCCAGCGTTGAAAAGAAAAAAAGAAATACACCGGGGCTCGAGTTCTAACCCAGTGATGACACAGGCAGAGCACCCACAGTGGACAGGGGATCGCTCCCTGGAAGGACGTACACAGGAAAGCCACAGGCTTCTACTGAGCACATCCGAATGGGGCCACGATTCGGGGTCAACCCGGTAGCCAGGCCATCCCTGGACCGCCAAGCCTCAATTCGAGGTCTGGATGCACACCTGCAGCACTCCCCACACCAAGTGCAGGCTGTCGGTCAGCGAAGGCGCGCTCCCGAGTTGCGGGTGATGCCCTGCCCTGTGCGCCAGGCAGGATTCTTCCTGCCACCACCCACGGATGGGGCACCACATGCTTGTAACTGCTCCCCAACTAGTGCTTCTCCACCAGGCCCAGTCCTTTCTAAGGTTTGCTCTTATGGGAAGAGAAAGCAGAAGAAACAGCCCTCGGACTCACCCATCCCCTGTAAGTGAACAGTAGGTCTGAGAAACCTGGCAGGGTTTTTAGCGAAATTTTAGCGAAATTTGTTACTGCACGTGCTCTTTTCCTCTACAACCACCACCACTGCCAGGAGAGAGGCAGACACTCTTCAAACACCCGAGTTCAGGGGCGCCTGGGTGGCTCAGTCGGTTAAGTGTCTGACTTTGTTCAGGTCACGATCTCACAGTTGGTGAGTTTGAGCCCCGTGTCGGGCTCTGTGCTGACAGCTCGGAGACATTCTGTCTCTCTCACTCTCTGACCCTCTCCTGCTCACATACACTGTCTCTCTCTCACAAAAATAAATAGACATCAAAAATATATATATTCTTAAAAACAAAAAACCGAGTTCAGGGGCACCGAGGTGGCTGAGTCGATTAAGTGTCCGACTCTTGATTTCAGCTCAGGTCATGATCTCACGGTTCGTGAGACCGAGCCCTGCATCAGGCTCTGCACTGACTGCAGTGCCTGCTTGAGATTCTCTCTCTGCCCCTTCCCAGCTCACGTGATCGCTCTCTCACAATAAATACACAAACACTACAAAACAAAACCTGAGTTCGGTGGGGAGTCAGCGCTTCACGGGTGCAGAGTCTCAGTCTGGGAAGATAAAAAGGTTCTGCGCATCCGTGGTGGTGACCACGGTGCAGAGACCTGAGTGTGCTGAGAGCCACGGGATTGAACACTTGCGTGGTGAAGACAGTAAATTGTATATTTTACCACGATGAAAAACAATCTAAGTTCCCAAATCCCTTTCTCCCTAGCACAGCCGCCGCCAGAGAGCATGCTGGGAAGGCCTACCCTGCAAAGCTGCTCTGGGGCTTAATCGGAGACACAAGATTCCTGAACCCGGAGGGTCGGGGCGAACGACTGGATGTGTTAACACGGACAAGATCGGTGGTGAGCTCCTAGCCATGCATGGGCTAACTGCTCACTGCGGAAAATGCACTCTGCGTCCACGCTATGCTTTGCTACCAAGAAGAAGCTAGTAGAACGAAACTAAAGGAACATAGCAAAACCCTTTGTCCAGATTACAGCAACTTCTGTTCTACCTCCCCGTCCTTTGGGCCTCTTCCTCTGGACCCGATGAAACGCATCTGGGTTTTCCACAATGTGAACAGCCCTTTCTGAGCTATGAACTCCGTTCTTAGAAATGCTTGTACACATTCCCACTGCCTTGGAGAAAAGTTCCAACATCGGAAGCCAATGAATCCTCAGCAACCTTCCAAAGATGCGCGCTTGTAACGCAGCAAACCCCAGCATTCCCTGTAGAAGCATCAGACCTGCTTTTCATTACAGACGCGGCTTATTCTCATGTATTTAAGCTGCACAGAAAATTAGCTACATGAGGAGATGACCTGTGGTAAAGTCTTCATGGTAACGGCTTCCATTTATGGTATATTGCTTTCAAGCGGCAAAACTTAAGAATTAATCAAATTAAGCTGCCAATTACCCTCAGTTTATCTGGGCAACCTCCCCTTGGCACAGGGCGAGGAGAAGGGTATGCTACGGACATATCAGCAGGAAGATAGTTTTACTGCCCCCGTTTTTCCCACACTTGGGGATTCTGCCTTTCAGTCTGTTGTGTCCTATGAAGTTTTATCAACACACAGTCATTCTTTTCTACTGGGGACCTTCACAGCTAAAGAGAGTCCAGCCTGCTGCCTTCCTTCCCTTCTGGAAGGATGAGCTGCCCTTTGTCCCAAGCAGCCCTGTCCCCACCCAGCTGCCAAGCTACTGCCACTCGCAGAAACTGTTCCCAGACCCCTGCTTTTTATCTCTTAGGTCCCGCAAAGGCTGCTTTCTGCCAACCGCCTGCAAGGACCCCAGATAAAGCCAGGGCAGGTCACAGAACATGCTTCTAAATTAAACACCACTCCACACCTCCCACCTTCCCGGTCCCATGACTCAGACAAAACCAACAGGCTGGGACAGCCGGCTCGTTCTCAGCATCTAGTTACTGCTCTGGGCCCGAGCTGGTTCCCCACTTTTCTCAGACTGTCACCCTACAGTGGCGTCCTACGTTGTCTTACCATGATGTTGGAGGCCACAACCATAGGGTCATCGCACACAGACTCAATGAAAAACACCTGGAAGAAAGCAAAGAGGAAAGTTAGAAAACCACAAATGTGACACACACACAAAGCGCAGATGCTGGTGTCCCTGTGATGTCACCAACCTCATTTGAGGAGGAAGGACCCCATTTACGAACACCCAAACACATACAAAGAACTACCTGCTCAACCCTGCGTCCTTTGCCCATCCCAGACCCTAGTCTGGGTAACCGTCCCCCCCCCCCCCAGAGCCCCCACAGGAAAGGCCCAATGTGTCCGCAGCAGAACAAGAGCAGCGGGAGGTAGAGAACCAGGCCCGGAGCAGAGACACAGGCCTCAGCCCGTCCCCGAGCTGCCTTCCCTGCTCCCGCATGCTCCAGAGCAAGTTTCGCTCACCTTGAAATCATTTTCTTTGGCAAAATGAAGGATCATGTGTCTCCTCTCTCTGGTGGTATTGGTGGCATCGAACACCTGATGGGGAGACAGTAGGGCCGTGAAGAGAGGCCACGTTCGAGATGAACAGTAGGGTACTTAGAGCCAACAAACATCAGCTACACACAGGGGAGGGTGCACGTGGAAGGGACCCCTGGCTACCGTGGCGGCAGCCCCCACCCCAGGTCCACCCCTTACCCCCCCCAGCACACAGGGGACGGGTGGGCACAGAGCACAGCGCCAGCCGTGCCCCAGGTCCGCCCCCAGCTGACCACTCTCCTGGCCCCCCCAGCGCTGCTCTAGACCGTCGCTCCCCTCAACTCTCAGGCCACAGGCACTCGTCCCTTTTCGAGGAGTCCCTGCGGCGGCTCTCGGCACTGCCCGGGGCAGTGTCTACACTTCTGTCTCCCCAGGGCACCGTGTGCTATGGCCTCGGACACAGAGCTGGCACCCCGCCCCCGGACTTACTGCAATTTGGCCCCCTTCCTTCGTCAGGTAACTTTTGACGTCTCTCAGGGCAGCCAGAGCGCACTGCCTGCAACAGGCAGGAAGAGAAAGCACGCGTCACGCCAGCCCGTCCGGCGGGGGAAGGCCCAGCAACCCGCCGCTCATCCCAGCGAGCAGAGTGACGAAACCGCCAGGCCGGCCGGGGCTGCGGGGCCCAGTCCACTCGGGCCCACAGGCTCCCAGTCCAGCCCCGCAGACAGGCGGCTGCGGCTGCCCGTGGGAAATGGGGCTCATGCCCGGGCTGCGCCCTGAGATCTCACTGGGAGCTTTTACAGAGCTGACACCCAGGTCCGGCCCATGGATTCTCACGGCTCTGTCCAGGGCACGGCCCACATCCGGATCTCCTCAGGCTCCCAGGTGACCCTACGACACTTGTCAGGGTTGAGCGCCACGGCACTTGGGTTTCACGACCACCCTGGGCTTACAAGAAAAATCCTCTCCAAATGGAAGCGGAAGGTTTTCCGCAAAAATGGCCTTGTTCACTCCCAACGAGACACTGCTGTTGATTTGTATCAACCAGCGGCCGAGTTAGACCCTCCGGGAGCAGAGGAGGCAGTGAGTTTCACGGAGGCGGCGCCTCATCCTAACACACCCCGAGGTGGGGTCACATGTCATGGCCACAGCGGAGCCACGCTGCAGACCAGCTTCTTCTTTCTCCGACAGAACCCGGCTTCGGGAAGCCGAGCAAACCCAAGCCCAGGTCCCCACGGCAGCTCGGGCCTTACTTGCGGACTTTCATGGCCTCCTCGTTGTCGGGGCGAAAGAAGCTGTAGGAGCTGTACTGTTTGACGGCCTCCCGGCGGTACTCCCCGACGTTGAACACTGTGGGGACAAAGGCGGGAACCTTAGCTGACCCCCCAGGAAGAAGGAGCCACCAACATCTGGGAGCTCTCTCTAAAAAAGGAAACCGAGCCTACACAGCAACACCAACCTGAATGAGGTTCTGCTGAGACACGGAGGCGGGAGAGCGGACCTCCGCGCCCAGGGCTGCGAGCCCAGAAGGCAGCCCAGCTTCCCCCAGACCCGACGCTGCTTGGGGCCGCTCTACCTTCCCAGGGACCGGCTTCCACTGCCCCGTCTGCAGGTGCAGTGTCCTAAGGCTGCACGGAGGGGCGGCTGCCACGGGTCCCGCGGAAACAGGGGCAGTGATTCCTGCGCACGATCCCCCAGGACAGCGCAGGGTCTCACGCGTGCCGCGGGGCCCAGATCTGCCATTCACCTACTGAGCCAGCAGCCTGCGCCCCAGGGAAGCGTGGAGCATTTACGGGGCGTTCACCATACGACACAACGCACCGGGCACCGTGGGGGACAGCGGATGCAAAACCTAGTCCCCCACCTCACCACCTTTCCGGTGTAGTCGGGAAGACCAGGCCAAGAGTCATACAAAGGTAGCCGATGGTGTGGAGCATTTGACGACAGTCAGTAGAAGAATGTCACAACTGAGTGCTAGAGTACTTAAAAGGGCACAGGGGCACCCGGGTGGCTCAGTCGGTTGAGCATCCGACTTCAGCTCAGGTCATGACCTTGCGGTTCATGAGTTCAAGCCCCACATCAGGCTCACTGCCGTCGGCACAGAGCCTGCATCAGATCCTCGGGTCTCCCTCCGTCTCTCTGTACCTCCCCCGCAAACACTCTATCAAAAATAAATTTTATAAAAAAGGGGAGGGCCCAGATCTCCACAGACCATGCGGCCAGAGAAGGCTTTTTGAAGGTGGCGAGGGCTGAGCAGGTTGTGGGGCAGCAGGAACGACAGAGCAGGAAAAGAAAAGATCCCAACGCCAAGTGAGGATACGTATAGAGTGTACCAAGTGACAAGGCCCAAAAGGGTGCCCCATGCTTGTGGGCACAGGCCAGCCCAAGACTGGCCCTGCACGGCAGGTCCCAGCAGACGGAGGCGGCAGGGACGTGGTTTTGGTCGCAGGGGTTGGTGAGCAAGAGTGAAAGGCTCCAGGTAACCACCTTGGCCTTGACACACGGCCTCACCTTTCGTGGGGACGCCGATCCAGTTGAGGTATCGAGTCAGCTTCTTTGAGATGTACGTCTTACCCCGGGCTGGGAGCCCCACCATGACGATCACGGTGGGGGAGTTGGTCAGCTTCGGCCCACAGGCTGGGGAGAGGACAGAGCGAGGTGTCAGCCACGAAGCAGTATGTGCCCCACGGCGAACCTTCAAGAATTCCACAGAAATGCCTTTTTTGCTCCCACCTCAAAGCCCTGGGGGTTTTACAGTCCAGCAACGCCTCGGACCTCTACTGGCCAGAGCCCCGCCCCAGCCCAGTCACAAATCTCCATCTTGCTTTCAGGTCACGTGTGGCAGGGGGACTGCCCCAGCCCCAGATTCCCAACCTGATTCCTGAGGGCCCTAAACCCAGCCAGGAATCCCGCTACTAACCCCAAAGCAGAAAGCGTTATAAGGAAGGGATTCCCCAACACCAGTGGGGGTGAGGTTAACGGTAGGAGAAATGTTCCAATAATAAGACAAAACACCAGGGAGAGAGGTTTTCGCTGGATTTTAAGAAAGCAGCCCAAAGAACCCTGTTCTGGAGACTTAAGGTGCAGTGTTTCCTTGGCTGGTGTCTTATGCTTGAGACTCTAAGGAGACTCCAGCATCTGGTGACAAGAGTGGCAGGGGCTGCCCATTGAGAGCACGAGACTGGCCGCCTGCTCCCTCCCGGGCCAGCAACACTGCCCGGTGCTCGCTGGGCGCCACAGGCAACCTCGCTCTCCTGGCCAGCTACGTGCCATCGCTTCCGGGCACTGGTCACCCCGATGAGGCAAAGCTCCTGGGACCGCACCACAGATCTAGGCAGATGTCAGACATAGACAGGGGCTCTGTCTCTAAGCCAGCGAGTGCCAGATGGGGATAGGAGAGCCACCAGGCCACTGCCAGGCACAGGCTTCAAAGAGGACACCTTCCCTAAGCTGGACGCCCCAACACGGTCCCATACTCAGCCTATGACCAAACTGAGATCGCATGCCCAAACACCCACCACATTATTCCGGGATCTGACCCCCTGTGCCTGTGGGCTGGGGGCAGAGAGGAAGCAAATGGAACACAGAGGGGGCTGTTTCTTCATGTTCTAGACCATGCAGAGCGAGGAGGAAGAAGAAAGGCCATCAGGAGGCCAGGAGACATGTAGGAGCCACAGAAGCACTTGGCTGGGATTCTCCAGCTCCCAGTAGCTGGGAACAAACACGTTCCTAGAAGACAGGCATTTCCCTGCCCAGTATGAGCGCACAAGTGGAGCACAAAACCGCCAGTGGACTTTCTTGAGTCCCAAGAAAAGTGATGGGCTTCTCGAAAACCGGCGGGGACAGAAGACAACGCCCTCCCGTGTGCATCGGGGCAGCCGCAGGTGACACGTGAGAAGTCGTCTCACTTAGTCGCCTGGAAGCACCGACTCTACCAATCCTTCCCTCAAGCCACCGCCGGCTCCTGGTCTTATCTGATGTCCCCACCGTGCCCCTGCTCCCAAGAGCGTCCAAACATGCAGGGACGGACGGACGCGCGCTCCCTCTCCCTCCCTCCCCTCAGCTGGGCACGTGCATGGAATACTTTTGATGGACGCACGCCAAGTGAGCGGAGACAGAGGATGACTGATTTATCAAATCGGGGATTAGTCCTACTATCAAGGAACCACATGCGCAAATCTCTGGCAGGAGACGCTTTGAGAGGAAAATCCCATAAAGACATGGCAGAGTAAATATCGTAAGCCAAAAATTCAACTTGAATCTCAAACCCAAATAAGTCATCACTCTTTTATTTGGCAAAGCAGAGGCCATTCTCCCTATTCCTTTGGCTCCTTGCACAAGATTTGGAGGAGCTGCACGCGGGCTGTGGCTGTCATTCCAACCAGGCGCTCCTGGGTCTCAAACAGAGCAGGGAAACCTCCTGACTAAGCCCCCTGAATCCTAACATGTTCTTCTTTCAAATTCACAGGCCATCTCAGGTGTCTTCATCTTATAACCACCTGCCCCTGCTTCAGTTCCCCCCAGACCCTCAGTCTCTTCTTCTCTGCGGATCCTGTTAACCCACAGAAGAGCGCCTCCTTCCACCTCCCACACCGTCTTCCCCGGAGCTCTGCTTTTTCTTCTTTGCCCCCCAACAAGCACAGGGATTAGGGAAGATAAGCGTGGAGTTTAACACAAAATCTTCCAAAAAGTTCTTGTGTGCTTCATTTCATCGTATACAAACATTTAGTATTTTAGCCTTTTTCGGACCTCCCTCCCGCCCCCGGCAAAGAGTTTTTATCCTCAGATGTGTTTAGACGTGAAACCTGGATGTCAACCTAAGCATGTTTAAGGGGATACACGTATGCTCACTATGTTGAAGGGCTAAAGAAGCAATTGTTTAAAGACCGCGGGGTTAACAGACCATAAACATCTTGGCTGCAGTTTGGGGTGGGGCACGGGAGGGACGGAGCTCAAGCTAAAAGTGTCATCCAGAGTTAAGGCTGTCACTTGAGTAAGAGATCGCGGAAAACCACCACGTTCTGGGACGCCACCCTCAACTCTGTCATTCCGTTTACTCATTCACTCAACAGACACAGGTGCTAGGCGCCCCCTGAGCACAGAGCATTATGTGGACACCGCCCTGTGCTGGGAAGCATCTGGCCTGCGGTGGGGAAGAGACAATGTACGAGCTAACAGACGCACAAAGTCATTTCGGAGCGGGAAAAATGCTGTGATGAAAGCAGAGGGCTGACGCTGGGGCTAGGGGTCCACGGGGGTCTGTTTGAATCGGGGAGCCAGAGTCCGTGTCCTTGAGCAGCACCTGAGCTAAGGCCTGATCGTCCACAGCCAGCCCCACCGACTTACCAGTACATAACGCGCACTGGCCACGTGTGTGTTCCCCATGTGTAAGTGGATACAGGAAAGCAGATGATGACCAGGAGGCCGGCTGGTAAGGGGAGTGAGCCACAGCCTCCGGCGACAGGCCAGGGTCTGTCGTCCTGGACAGAGCAGGCTGCATTCTAGGGTTCCTATGCCAGCCCCACTCCCCAGACGAAATGACTCACCTCCCTGACAACGTGTAACGCGCGGACACAGGCAGGAACGCCACAGCTCGCCCACCACACTGACACCCACAACCCATGCTCAGGAAATAAACTGTTAGAAGACGCTGCTGGCTCTCTCACACCTCCTGCAAGCTTTCTTCTATCCAAAGGCACTCGAAAATGACAACTTCAAAAGATGCCACGTCACTGGCATTCTTTTTCGGCAAGCAGGTGATCACGCTTCAATGCTAAGTTCCAGGGAAACAAATGAAAGGGCTGTTTAGGACAGACGGATGGCCAGCTGCAGGTGCAGACAGGGTCGGTTCCCCGTTTGCAAGGCAAACCCAATGCTGCACAGAAAGACCTGTTGTGACCCCGCCATCACCCCGGGCCACCTCAGAAGGGCTCTCTGGGAAACAGACTTCATGGACTTGGCCCCGGGATAACAGAATGCAGGCCCAGAAAGTTCTGTCCCACACCATGCTCATTCACTACCTCCCATGCACACTTCAACTCCTGCCTAACTGACCTGTGTCCAACGAACAGCCCTCCTAACCTGACGCGGTCTCTGCCGGCAACAGGGAGGGGCTGGGCATTTTTGAGAAACATTTGACAGCCTTGAGCGGCAGGAGATAGCACAGATAGCCTAGCGGCTGAGAGAGCGGAGCCGGGAGTCAAATAAATAGTGTTGGAAGTGCCAGGGCCCCACCCCTTCCTCGGACCTTGGCGAAGTTACTTGATCTCTCAGCGTCTCAGTTTCCTTGCCTGTAAAACGGAGGGATGCTTCATAAAGGTTCTTGGGAGGATTCACGACCGGGCGACGCGCGTGAACTGCTTCCTAGAGCAGCCTCCATCGGTATCAGCCGTGACGGTTTCCATCATACCAGATGTGAGGAAGCTAAGAGCCACAAGCGAAGACAGGTCCCGCTGCACAAGTCGTGAGGCACGGAACTGAGGCTCACCTGGGTCTCTCTCACCTGAAATTCTTCACGTGCCCTTTCCCAAACTAAACTGATGGTTCTCAACCAGCGGCGGGACCGAAAAAGCTTTTAAACGATGCAGGATCCCCGGACCCCGCCTACAGGACTTCTAACCTGGCTTGGGCTACCAGTAGGGATTTTCCTTTTCTTTTTTTCCCCCACAAATACCCCCCCACCAAATGACTGTCAAGTGCAGCCAGGGCTGGCAATCACTGCTGTAAGCTGTAGTGGCCAGCCGAGGATAAGGCAGGGGTTTCTGGGGAACATCCCCCTTACCTTAAGTTGGATACCATCAGTGGCTTTAAGCCCCTATTGAGATAAAGTCTATCCGTAGACAGTATGTAACATATCAGACTGTAACAACAGGTTCCCGGCGGATAAGTAACTGGCCCAAATAAGTAAGGGCTTCCACCCAGGGGCCCCCCCGCTTTTAGTGATGGTAAACAAATAGCATAGCTAGCCAGTCAATAATCTACCTCCTTGTCGATGACTTCCTTGTCAGTAAGTCCTGTTACCGGTTTGCATTTGAAGGAAACGGCAGGTTTTGTAAGAAGCATTTGCCACCATGTGCACGTTGCAACAGGGCACCCAACTGATGTGCTTTAGCGCCAGAAAGACAGTCAAACTAACCAACCCAGAGCCTTCCATTGTCGCTCTCCTGTCCTCTGTACATGAATGGTAATGTTCACCAGGCCATCTTTTCATGGACAAACCTCAGAGGAACCTGCTGTCGGCTCTCATCTAAGACACCACTTAGAAAGACGGTAACAGGTTCAGAAGGAAGAAAATCCACCCAAGTTTCCAAATACCATTACAGAAGGGGAGGAGGCTGATGGGGGGAGGGGGAGGGTATCAGGAAAGACTCAACAAGAAGAGATACCCTCTCTTCCCCATTCTGATGAGACACAGATGTGACTATATAACCTGAGAAAGACAGCACAACTGGAAATAAGGTCATGTAATAAATACCCAGGGTGCAGGCACCCTTGTAAGGAAGAATGTGTCTGAGACTACACCCCAGAACCACACACGGGGATTCCAGCAGTGGGCGGGGACAAGGGACTAAAAGACTTAATCCATCAGCTTTAGCACCCACCCCCCTTGCACACACCAGGGATATTAGGCAAATCTCTTATGTGCGTGTGAGACGTGCAGACTGATGGAGGCTAATGGATGGGTCTCGGGAGCCTGGAAGAAGGAGGCATCATCGCACACTCTCATCTCTGCAACTGACACGACAGATCGAACGCCAGCCAACCTCAGTGCCGTCCACACCCAACCTCAAGCCCCCACCCTGAACCTCGGGGGACAGACAAATAAATGTGTGCACATGTGAGCACCCATAACTACAAACACCTGTACTTAGCTAGAGAGAACCAAACTAGATTTGTACGACCAACTACAGTTTACAAAGTGCTTCATAAATACTGGTCGTATTCAAAGTCAAAAAGGGCGGGGTCGTCTCTGTGTCTTGCCGTGGCCGCATCTCCCTCATGATTTACGGCACTGCGTTCCCCAGCACCAACAGGGGGTCGCCGTGGTCAGCCCATGTGCAGCAAGCTGTTTAAGAGTGTATCAGAGAGGGCTGGGAGCAAGAAACAGACTGCAAAGCCCCCCGCCCGGGGCCACCTTGCAAAGAAACCAGGTCTCCTTCAGGCTACTGTGGCCCCCAGAACCCTCAGGTCCGGCAGAGAGGGGGCAAAGTGGTGGAGGAGCGAGCGGCCCCCAGTGTCGGGAGCACCTTGCTTGGTCTCTGACACAGGATGACCTAGGAGCACCCCAGAGCCCGCTCTCCCCGGGTCCTGCCTGGGGGTGGGGGGAGGGTTGGTGATTCAGACCTGGGCAAAGCCTGAGGTGGCAAGCTGTCACCATGGCCTTGGTGACCATCCCCCGGAAAACGTGGCAGCAGCGAGGGCCAACAAGCTGCCTGGCACTCAGGAGCCACCGCTGCCTGGAAGCCACCTCGAGGACGTGTTCACGGGATCCCATGTTTACCAATCAGGCAACCTGACCCTGCCTGAAGCAAAACGCCCGCCACTCCACTGCCCCTGTCCACCTGGCAGGCGCCTGGCGGGGACGGGTGGGGGGTTACCTGGAGAGTGGGTGTCACCTTCTAACCGCAGGGACCACCCTTTCACTAGGTGGCTCTCTCCGTGGCTAGGGACGGGGCCCAAGGTAGAAGGCAAACCTTTCCAAAGCATTTATGGCCGATGACAGAGCAGGAAGGTGGACTGCCAGCAAATTCCAAGCACGGTGGATTGTGTGAGTGCGAGTGTGCGCGCGGGTAGGAAACGCTGCCAAGTGTGTGGTCACTGATCCCCGGACCCTCCCCAAACCCAGGAGCGCAGGCTTGGTGCCAGGCAGCTCTCTTGTCGCCCCTGGCGCGGGAGCTGGGGGGGGGGGGGGGGGGGAAGGAGAGAGAAAATATACTGAAGGAAAAGGAGAGAGCGAGGAGACAGAGGGGAAAGAGGGAGCAGATAGAAATATAAAGAGAGTGGGTATTAAAAATAGAGAGGCCGAAGACAGAAGCAGGAGATTTAAGTACAGAGAAGAGAAAGAAACATGGAAAGCGGGAGAGAGAGGCGACGGAGATCGAGGTGGAGAGGAGGGAGGAAGGCAGAGAGCAGGGGAGGGAGCGACCGGCAGAGGGGGTGGGGAGCGACCGCCGCGTCTCTCGGCCGGACTCGGCCCGGCAGAGCGGTTCCGGCCGCGGGACGCGCGGCCGTCCGTCGCCAAGCGTCCCCGAGGCCGAGGCTTCCCGCCGTGTCCCGCGCGTCCCGCCCCCCGGCGGAGGGAGCGGAGGCCGGGGCGCGCTCGGGGTGGCCGAGTTGCCTCTGCGCTCCGGGCGCCGGCCGAGCGGGGCACCGCGGGGCGGGCGGCCCGGGCCACAGCGCCCCCGACGCCGGCCGGGGGAGGCGCAGCGCCCGCGCCCCGGCCCGCGCCGTCCCCGCCCCGCGGCGAAGGCAAGGGGACCCGCCCGCCCGCGGGGAGGAGCGGGGAGCGCCCGGCCCCCGCCCGCGGGGCCCGCCGTGGAGGGCGGCGCCCGGCCCGGCACCAGCGCGCGGGAGCAGGGGAGCCGGCACCACGGCGGGCCCCGCCGGCGCCCGCCACACAATGGCCCGGCTCTCCGCGCGGCGCGCCGCTCCCCTGCAGCCCGGCCCCCGCGCGAATCTGCACTCACATCTGGGCAGCGAGGGGCGGTGGTCGACGGGGATCCAGATCTTCTGCACTCGGCTCTGAGTCAGCTCCAAGGGCATCTTCACAGCCTAGACTCGGCGGCCGTCCGCCCCCCACCCCCGCGAAGAATTCAGACTTGGGGAGGAGAGCAGCCGGTCGACCCCCGAAACAAAGGGGAAGAGGGGGTGCGTGCGCGGGAGCGCGGCGCGGGAGCTCTCCCGTGCGCTGCTTTTTGGAAACGTGCTTTGTGCTAAATCACGAACGATCGCTCGGGGCGTGAGGCTCCACGAGCGCGGCGAGGGAGGCAGGCGGCTAGGGCTGCACCCGCAGCCGCCGCAGGGCCGGGTTCGTCTACTCGGGAAGCCCTCGGGATGCTCGGAGCGCAGTGACAGCCGCGGTCTCCCTGCGCCAGCTCGAGTCGGACGCCCTCCCCACCCGCTCGCCTCGTCTCCAGCTCTGCAAGGATGCCTCGCGCAGCGCCGGGGCTTTTAAGTCGAGCCCACAGTGAGCCACACGTCAGCCTCGGGGCGGAGACGCATTCTCCGGGTTCCAGCCCTCTTTCACGTCGGGGGGGGGGTGGGGGGGGGGCGACGCGGGGCGGGGTGGGCAAGCCCGGAGGCGGCCTGCTGGCGCCCCCTGCAGGTAGGCACCAGCAGCGCGCCCTGCTCCTACAATCCCTCTGATGACGCCCTGAACTCAGCGGCGGCTAAAAAGTCGCACTCCCTAAGCCTCCTCCTACGTCCCCTAAAAACCAGGAGCACAGCTTCCCAGAATAACCACCTCAGCTGTGATGGGAGGAAAGGAGCGGCGCCGTCCAGTGTGGTCCGTGGACCCCCGTAGCCGAATCCCTTTGGATGCTGGTAAAAATGCGTTCTACTGGCCCGGCCTCTCTGGGAGTGGGACCCCAATACACTACATTCTTAACACGCACTGCAGGTTAGGCGTAGTCAAGATGATGACCCAGGCTTAGGGCCACAGGCTGGAGACAGGTTAGGGGCGTCGGGGGTGGGGGAATCTCTGCTACCTCGGGGGGGGGGGGGGGGGGGGCGGAAGGATGCCCTATGGGGCATAGGTCTCTGAGTCACGCCTTGCCAAAACTGCTCCCGGGTACCTGTGAGTCTCACCCACCTACGACCCCTGCCACCCGCGGGGAGGGGACTTCCCCTGGTCCTTCGTCCTCACCCCGTCCACTTTCTTAAATCCCTTAGAAACCCTGGCTTGTGCTGAACATTGCTCCCCCAACACCCAGCCCTGGGACCTGGAACCCCGGGTCCCCCCGGCCCCCCGCCCTCGCTGCTGAGAGGCCCGAAGGGGCTGGGCATCAGGAAGGGACACGAAAGCCCCAGAGGACCAGACGGAGCAGGACGGAGGCACCTTGGTTTCCACCGTCACCATTTATAACATTTTCAATATAATCTCTGAGCAGAAAAGTCAAGCTAGAGCCTATTCCGACCTGAATTCATTACCTGACCATAAGCCCCGGAATAACTATCGGGAGGTGGCACTTTGTGCAAACCCCTAAAATTCACGACATTTCTCTGGCCCAGCTTGCAACTCTTCCTCGCCATTTTTTTTTTTTTTATTTGTCTATGTGTGTTTTCTGCTTCCACGGTCTTCGGAGTTTTGCATCAGCTCGTGACGCGGGACAGTCGTGCAGTCAGGCCAGTGGCCACCCTGTGAAGATCCGGGGTGCTTTAGGGGGGACTTACGCCACCCACATGGTGGCATCACATGCATGTGAGTTTAGTGCACGACACATCAGCACAGAAGCGCTGCCTGCCTTGCAGAGTGCATACCTCACTGTGAGATCGTGCTGTGATTGGAAGGAGGAAGGCGGCGCTCCCTGAAATCCACACTGCAACAGAACAGTCTGCGCAGAGGCTGCCACACGTCGCTCACGTCCCGCATGGCTCGGCTGGACCGCGCCCGCTCCCTGGCGGCAGGCACAGTTGCTCCCGCCCCGCCCGCCAGCCCGCCCCGCCCCTCCCGGGCCTCCACCCCTCCCTTCCCAGCACCCCAGCCCGCGCAGGGGCCGGGAGCGCCGAGCGTCGCCCACCGCGCGGGTGTCCCAGACCCCCACTCCGGGCACCCCGCCAAGCCAGGGCCTCCCACCTTCTCCGCACCCCAGCCCGTCCAGGGGCCGCGAGTGCCAGACGCAGCGCGCCGCGCGTGCACACCCCCTTCCCCCGCGTCCCGACTGTGTTGCGGGCAACACCCCCCCACACCCCCTCCACCCCCCCGCCCCCCCGCCGCTGCCCCAACCCTCTCCGGAGTCCCTGCTCTCCCTCCCTCCGACAGCTTTGCTGACTGTCTGGTTTCGGCGCTTGGGCAGCTGTTCAGAAACCCGAGTGCATTGCATTGGACTTGTTTTTCTGCAGTGGGAGCAAATGCCAGAGATGACACCCTATAACGCCCCAGGGAGAGTCCCACTCCACTCCTGAAACAAGAGTGGGCTGATCCAAAGAGAAAAACAGCTGCAGGCTAGCGCCCGGGCCCTCAGGAAAGTTGCTGGCCGGGGGGCTCGCTGGGGTCAGGGAGGGGAGCCTGCCGTGTGTGCGTGTGAGAGTGGCTTGCACACTTGCACGCTTGCCTCTCCGGGAAGAATGAGTGTCCTTGCGTGCCTGCTACTTTCCCATCGGAGGTTTTGCACACACAGGCAGG
The DNA here is from genome assembly GCF_046562875.1 of Panthera onca. Taxonomy (NCBI): domain Eukaryota; kingdom Metazoa; phylum Chordata; class Mammalia; order Carnivora; family Felidae; genus Panthera; species Panthera onca. Next base: position 5,448,347 of record NC_138345.1, on the reverse strand, counting down.
CCAGGGGACAAGGTGGCATTCTGTCAACCTCTAAGCTGGCAAACAGCTGTGGGTTTCAGCTCAGGGAGAGTGGGGTCCTCGATAGCGGAGGCACATCCCTAATGACCTGACCTAGATAATGTGTCTGGCAGAGTCCGGTTCTGAGGGCACCAGGCAGACGAAGTTCCCTGGGGATCACTGGCCACCAGACTCCTCACTCTCCCTGCCTGTGTGTCCAGAATGCCGCGGGCTTGTGTGTCCCGTGGTGCAGACCAAAGACTTAAATTCTTCCTCATCACCTGCTGCACCTGATGAGGGGGCAGGCAAAGGGAAGTTCACTTAACCCGGCTAGGCTTCTGACATCTAAGTGCACACAAAGTGGGAAAACCTGGGGTTCAAGGAGGAATTCACACTTGAAAATAAAGCAAGGGCTAGGGTTCAGCTGGAACTGGTAAGAGCATTTGCAGCGTTGCTCAAGTGCATTAGGGTGGTATCCTTATGTGTTACCCTAATGTACTTGAGGACAAAAATGCTTCACTGCAAAACCGTTTATAAACAACCCCACCGCACCCGAATTCCAAGAAGGTACTAGTTCAGAGTTGAGACATCCTCCTAACTTTTCCCCTAGTTCTGCTAATGGCTCCAGCCTCAACCAGCTTCCCCTGTCACCAGTCTGGTGATCATGCACACACTCCTTCAGAAAAGGCTGTTGAGGATATAAAAATTTCTCTGTGTGTTACAAACAGGACAGCTCCAGGTACTAGGGGAGATTCCATGGTCCTAGACACAATTAAGGCAAGACGGCACCTTCCAGACTAGTCAGCCCCTTGTTTTGAGTAAAGGGAAGTTTAGAGATTAGAGGGCTTAAGGAACTCGCTCAAAGGTCCGAACCACCAGTTGGGAACTCTTCTCCCCCTCACTTGACGCAGGCATGGGACAGTTCCCCGGAGGGCTTGTGATGGGCACTTGTGATGATTTTCTCCGTGACATTCTCTTCCCTCTGTTGGCCAATGTCATCTACCCCTGATCCCCCACTCCCCGATGCTGCTAAACAGCCAGAAGCAACCCCACTTCGAAGATCTTGTGCCAGCTAGCCAGATTGAAACCTTTAAACCGTGCTATACGTATCCACCCCCTCCCCAGTGAGAGAATGAGAGAACAAGCTGTGGCAGGCTGGGAGCCATCAGAAGTTGTTAATTAGACACGAAGTGTCGTCATTTGCTCCTTTAACAATCCCATGTCTGAGAGAGTGAAGTGAGACACCAAATAAAACATTGGAATAAACCCTTACCTCACCATCCATCCAATAACAAGAGAGAGGGTGATTTTTTTTTTTTCATGTTTGTCACTCATACGTGAACATACATGAACGGGAACGGAGACATCAATGCCCACACGATGCCACATCGGTGGGGTGAAAACCCAATTCAGGGGCGCCTGGGTGGCTCAGTCGGTTGAACATCCGACTTCAGCTCAGGTCATGATGCCACAGTTTGTGGGTTCAAGCCCCATGTCGGGCTCTGTGCTGACAGCTCAGAGCCTAGAGCCTGCTTCAGATTCTGTGTCTCCCTCTCTCTCTGCCCCTCCCCCACTCATGCTCACGTGCTCTCTCTCTCTCTCTCTCTCACTCAAAAATAAAAAAAAAACACTCAAAAAAATTTTTTAAGTCTTACTTTATGACTTCAAAATAGTTGTGCTTTTTAAAAGCCAGATATTCTGCAATCTAGTTAACAGTATTGTACCAACGTTAATTTCCTGGTTTGGGTATTTCACTAGGTCATAGAAGATGTCACCAATAAAGGAAGCTGGGTGAAAGGTTTGTGGGACTCTGTGAACTATTTTGTAATTCCTCATATTTCAAAATAAAAAGTTAAAAAAAATGTAAAATCAGTGATAGTTCAGTTCCCTCAAATTCTGAAAAAAGCAAAAAATGCCCAGATTGTGTAGCTCCAGGCATCGAGGGAGAAGAGAACTGGCAGACAGGGAGTCAAGAACTCTGTGGCAGTTTGCACGGGGTCCTAACATCTTTGCTTCTTGCAAATGACACACATGTACACACAGAAATCTGCATGAATCCTGTACCCGTGGAAAAAATGGAATCAGGCTCAAGCTGTGTTTTAATTTAGGGGGAAATGATTCTATTTCTGGGCTTTGGAGAGATCCTTAGGAGAATATCCACGGGTTTGTAGTCTCTGTCTTTCTTAAAACAAAAGAAGGGAAGGACAGTCACGCAGAGGTCAGTTGAGGGCTCCAAGAGGTCCACCCTGACCCTGGCTTTCCCTGGGGGAAAAGTAGCACAAAAATAGGCGAGTACTTGAGAAGGTCACTGCCCGTCTTGGGGTGCCCAGCATTTATTAGACACTCACAGCAGTGACAGTGTGTCAGGTGCTCCAAGAGCAGGCTGCACTGGGATCTCAATGATGTTGGGTCCAGCCAGGCAAGAGAAGTGGGTGGGCACATAGCTGTCATCATGGTGTTCTGTGCCCAGCGTCACAATGAGTATTGCAGAGAAAAAGCTCCCACGCCCAAGAGCTTGTAACTTAAGACCAGAGCGGGGAATATACATGTAGTAGAATAAAAGCAGGGAGCTAAGAGAGAGGTGGTAGGTAAGAGCCGGCCATGGGGAGGTCCATCTGCGACAGTGAGAAAAGTCTGCACCTAATGGGGACACGTTAACTGGCAATTTCATGTTCATCTCAGGGTTCTTCAGTTTTTCTCCGAGTTCAAGAGGACACACGAACCAAAATCGACAGCTCTCATTTCTTCCTACACGCAACAAGTATTCACGGACAGCCACTGCCCCACGGAGTCTAAGGACAAGTAAGACACGGTCCTTGTCAGAACTACGATTTCACTTATGAACGTCGCAGGGCCCCCACAGCGTGCGCACACGCACACACACGCTCACTCATTCCTACCTTTTTTTCCTTACAGTTACTGAACCTGAGGTTCAGAAGTATTAAATTACTCGCCTGTGATCACACGGCTAATGAGCCGAGGAATAAAAAAACATGATCATCGACTAGCCTGGTACTCTTTCAACTTTCTCCCAACTCAATCACCTTCCAAGTGAGATTTCCTTCCCAGTAACGATGCCCACGGTGAAATCTTGAATCTGAGTGGCTTTGACGACGGTCTCAAAATTACTTAGTATTTGGCTATGATGTGGAAATAAGACGAAGAATCATCAAACAATGCCAGCCCGCCCCCCCACCCTGGCCAAGAGTCACACACCTTTGTATTTCCGCAGGCACCCCACCTTTCCATGTAGGATAGGCTCGTGGCCGCCAGCACAGGAGAGTACATTTAGAAAGAAATGACAGTTTTGTGAAATAAAACTGCATCGGCCTTAAAAAAAATAAAAAAGAGGCAAAGGAGACCTTGGGGTGCTTGTGTACTTCTCCAAGGTTTTAAGAGGTCCTCATTTAGTAAAGGGAAAGAAGAAATACTCCTACATCTACATTATTCAAATTATTAGAGAAATCCCAAATTTCTATTGTTAATAATACATTTTTTTAATGCTTATTTATTTTTGAGAGAGGGAGAGAGACAGAGTGGGAGTGGGGGAGGGACAGAGAGAGAGGGAGACACAGAATCCGAAGCAGGTTCCAGGCTCCGAGCTGTCAGTGCAGAGCCTGATGCTGGGCTCGAACCCACAGACCATGAGGATCATGACCTGAACCGAAGTTGGACACTTAACCGACAGAGCCACGCAGGCGCCCCAATAGTACATTTTTTAAATGTTTATTTATTTTTGAGAGAGAGAGAGAGAGACAGAGAGAGAGAGAGAGAGAGACAGCACAAGCAGAGGAGGGGCAGAGAGAGAGGGAAAGAGAGAATCCCAAGCAGGCTCTGCATTGTCAGCACAGAGCCCGATGCGGGGCTCGAACTCACGAACCGTGAGATCATGACCTGAGCCGAAGTCAGACACTCAGCCAACTGAGCCCCCCCAGGCACCCCATTAGTAGCATATTTTTATAGAATGTCTGCTTCATCCAGGTTGTCAATAGCATGACATCTCTATGAGGGCAGCGCTCCCCTAGGGCCTACAATCGTAGCTTACAACTTTCTAGCAGTAAAAAGAAACAGGTGACACTACTTCAGTTACATGTTTTAGTTAACTAAAATCATAGATCCCAAACATTGTCATTCCACCATGTTGTAACAAATTGAGGTGTTTTACATTCCGTGTTTTAGCCTACATCTGCGACCACCCTTCCAGATACCTAGAGTAAGAACCATCCCAGGAGAGGAAAGAGGAACAAAGGCTCTAGGAATAGGGAGCTTGATCTGGGGTAGTGCCGGGGCGAGTGGGGCGGAGGTGGGGGGGGGGGGGGGGGCCAGAACCAGGCGGCAGGATACGACCCGCTAGGGCAGGGAGGCCATATCCATGAACACATTCGTGTTCACGGATGTAGCCATCCTGGGTGTCTGGACCAGAGACACGTCCACGGTGAGCTCTCAGCAAACACGGGTTGACCAAATGGAAATGTGTTTGAAGACTGGCCTCTGGTTGCTGTGCTAAGAACAGGTTATAGCAGGCAGGCAATGATCTTGGGATCATTGGAATAATCATAAGTTTCAAAATCCCTGGTCTGGATTTATAAGGAAGAGGGGGTGAATGAGAGCTTAAGAGACAGGCCCCTGCATGGAGTTATGTTTCAAACAACTTGGCTCACAATTCCTCTTCCCTCCCTCCCCCAGATAGTGTTTATCCTTGCAAAACTGAAAGAGGAGGGCAGACCAGAAAGCTTTATTCTGGAAAATTCCTCTCAAAGGCTTGAAAACAAGAGGCGGGGGGCAGAAAAAGAGCTGGATGTTGGAACCCGTAACTGAGCTATATGAGGCGGGAAGGGGCACTCATATCACGAAGAAAGCTATCGTCTGCAGTGAGAATAACTTCATGGATAATTCACTGAGGAACCGATGTCCCGGGCTGTTGAGGCTCTGTAAGTGGCCATACCAGTCACCCCCACTTTCTCCTTCCTCTGTTCCACCGTGCACACTAGCCTTCTAATTATCACTCGCCTTCTCTCGCAGAGAGAACCACCACTTACCTTCTCTCACAGAGCATTTCCTGGCGAGCTGCCTTGAACGTTCTACCCCAAGCAGCAGTTGTCATCTAATCCTCTTGGAAACGTACCAAGCGGGCAATCTATATTTATATACCACTGTCTTGCCAGCTCGGTTTGTGACTCGGTCTCCCAAAGCTGGACTCTCTCTGGATGTGCTGCTAAAACTCAATTCTACAGAGAAGCATCTGAGGACCCGACACTCGGCCACACAGGCCCACGCAGGCAAAGCCAGCCACCCGAGAGGGCACGGCTGAGGGGCCGGCCCGTTCTCGCCCTCACACCTCCATCTGGCTTCTTTTCATTATAAGCATGGACATATGCCCTAGGACACTCGTGGCTTTGTTCCTTGCCAGAATAGTTTCCCAATGACAGCATTTTATAGACACAAAACAAAGAGAGGTTGAAGAAAACATCCAGAAGGGTAGTGAGACCCAGATAAACTGATGCGACATCTCTGGGTAGACCCATTGTGGGGCAGGGAGAAACCATGGCTGCTATGAACCCCTGATGTCTCCTGTCCAAGGGTCTTCTACGACCCTCATGACACTTTCTCCCACGTCGCAGGTGAAAACTCCCCTCTGCTAAGAAAAAGACCATGTGACTTCCCGAAGGTGAGAGATGTTGACAGTGTATCACTGGATAAATGAACACAGGTCTGTTTGAGGAGGACATGTTACACATCTCCTGGCACTGAGGTTGTTTTTGACAGTTCAGGCTGTTTCTTCATCGGTGAGAAAACCATTGCTCAGCCATCAGTCATGGTGGGTAAAGGGGGCAGGGATGCCAAGAATAGCGTGCAACCAGCTGGACGGTGACAAAGCCTGCGAAGGAGGCACTCGGCCTGGCAGCTTTCACCGGCCCGTGGCAAGCTCACGACAACACGGCTGTTCGCCAGATGCCCGTGTGCTTTACAGCTTCCAGGGGCACGGCGGTGCCGGCACCCCCCTGATACAGAAGGCTGGACGTGCACCCAGCCGCCCGTCACCCGTGTCTGGGACAGTATACATGGCCTACCTGGCCCCCGTCTCCCATCCATCCCCCAATGCCAGTCACCTCTTTACGTAAAAAGACAGCGGGCGTACCGGCAGTATTCGCAATAGCCAGAAGTCCAAGTGTCTGTCTGCAGACGACTGGATAAACAAAGCGCAGTCTATCCACAGGGTGGAATATTACTCGGCCATGAAAAGGAGCAGAGTGCTGAAGCACGCTGCAACACGGATGAGCCTTGAAACATCACCGTCACGGATCGAACTGTGTTCTCCCAAAACTCGTATGCTGAGCCCCAAGCCCCCAGTACCTCACCACGTGACTGGATTTGGACACAGGATCTTCAAAGAAGTTAAATGAGGTTAGGGTGGGCCCCAAGCCGACCTGACTAAGTCCTCTGTGAGAAGAGGCAGTTTGGACACGCACGGGGACTCCAGAGAAAAGACCATACGGGGACACAGCAAGGCAGCGGCCATCGACAAGCCAAGGAGAGAGGCCTCAGGAAAAACCAAACCTCAGCCTGGACTTCCAGCTTCCAGAACCGTGGGAAAATTAATTTCTGCCGGTTAAGAGTATTTTGTTACGGCCACCAGGGCAAACTAACACAATTACGCTAAAGGGAAGGAAACCAGACACAAAAAGTCATGTACCATATGACTCCACTGACATAGAATCTCCAGAATTGGCAAATCCATAAGCACAGAAGGCAGATTTGTGACTGTCGGGGCAGGGTGGAGGGGAGAAGGGGGAGGGACTGCTTAATGGGGACGGGGCTTCCTTGAGGAGTGATGAAAATATTCTGGAGCCAGACACAGGCGATGGTTGCACCACACTGCGAATGTGCTAAATGCCACTCAACCATGAGCCGTAAAACGGTTGGTTCTATATTATGTGACTTTAACTGCTGCCAACCCCATCTATACCGGGCTGCAGGACCTCCCTCTCTGCACCTCAGTGCCTTCATCTGATGGGCCATCTACATGGTCGCTCAGTCTCTCATTCTCCAATGATCCCAACTGTTCTCGATGAAATAGAAACTTGACAGTAATTACTAAACTAGAAACAGCTCAAAGCAGGGACAGTGGTTCATCCCTGTATCAGCAGAACCTACCAAAGCATCGGGCACTTACGAGGTGTTCGATATCTGTGTGCTTGTTGAAGGGTGGTCTGACTACAATGACCCAGTGTGGCTCACATCATGGACTGGAAGCGGTCCACTCCAGGAACCACAGGGCCCGGACGTGGGCGACGGCCACACGATGTGGCAATCCGTTGCTTCATCTGTAAAATGAGGGTAACACCTGCCTGACTACCTTGAGAGGTGCTAATGAGGATCGAATCAGATATGAATAAAAACGCTCTTGGAAAGACCGCAGTCCTCCACAGCCATCCAAAGACAGAGTTTCTGAGTTGTCCTGGCCCACCCCAACGTGGATGATTAAGATGTCTGAATAGACTTCCTCTAATCTTGACTGCTCTGGAATCCGGTCTCCATCCCTCAGTTTCCCCAGCAGAAAGACTACATCTCTCCCGCCCCCAACCCAGCACCCACACAAAATGGAGGCAAGAGCCCTAGTTGGAACAACTGAGGCTCCTGACCCAGGACTCTGGTGAGAATGGAAACGGACACGCAGACCATCTTCTGCTCAGAATGGAAGCTCGTCATGGTGATGCATGGAGGGAGCCTGCGGGGCGAAAGTCGGGGAATGGGTCCTATGTTGCAAGGCGAGCTCACATGGCACGGCACGTGCAACTCTGGGATTGCCACATCAGGGCTGGCATCCTGGCCTTTCTCTGTTCCCCTTACACTTCTTCCTTCTCCCAGTGGAAAGCATTCTAAAAATAGAGCTAAATCAAGGCCAACAATTTTTAATGCAGCTTTTGGAAAATAATGCCGGCTAAGTGTTGGAAACCCCCCACAGCTGGGCTATACTCGGGCACCGTGTTCAAATGAGAGCACAGGACGGTCTGTCGTCGCCGGTGGTAAGAACACACTGTGGCTCCATGTTCAGTTCTCGGTGATGCTTTTTCAAAGCATCCGAGCATGAACAGCAGGCGCAGCGGTTAGCGTACAAGATGAGTGTACTCCCGACATTCAGCTGGCTTCTCATAGATGGAACATCTCTGGCCACTGGGATGGGTTTGGTCATCATACAGCTTTAAATGGATTTAACTTCAATTATTTAGTATTTAACTTATGCCCATAACTGATCACCGGAAGCACAGGAAACGCTAATGTTGAAATAATGAGTTAATGAGAACATGATAAGCTTCCGTCCAAAAAGACATAAGAACCCACTTTAAGGGGTGTTCTACTGGCCAAATGTGGAACAATCTGAGCAACGAAATGAGTGATAACAGTAATAGATTATAATCCCGAGAAAAATGAGAACCCCCGAAATCCATTCAACTATTTATGGAATGAATGAAGGAAGGAAGGAATAAACGAGGGAATTCAGGAGCTGAGAGCCCTTTTCCTTTTGGCAGAATGCCAACTAACCAAGAGAGAAGGGAAGACAGAATTTGTGACTCATCACTTGGGAATCACCACAGTAATTATCATTCCAGACAAGAATCACCAAGTGACTGAAAATCTGAGAAGAAACAGGATATATGCAGAGTCTCAAAATCTCTCTCCACGAAACACGCATCTGTTACAAAGAAGGAATAGTCACGTGCAGCAGACAAACCTGGCAGACATCATCCTATGCAAGGACATCAAGGTTAATATCACCAGAAACGGGACAGAGCAGTATCGTGTGTCTCCCGATTTGATAAGCTGAAGACACCACAACTTCTCAGGTAAAATACAGAACCTGGATCTAATCATAAAGAAGCAACAAGCCCACCCTGAGCAATATTCTTAAAAACATAAAGGGCCTGGATCCTAAGGAGATACAGCAGGCCCGTGTTCACAATGGTGTTGACCACAGCAGCCAAGAGGTGGAGACAACGCAAATGTCCATCCACAGATGAATGGATAAACAAGACGGGGTCTACACGTGCAAGGGAGTATTAATATTATTCAGCCTTAATAAGGAAGGAAATCCTGCCATGTGCTGAAGCATGGATGAACCTGGAGGACATGATGATGAGTGAAATGTGCCAGTCACAGTAGGACAAATACGGTCCGATTCTACTTCTCGGAGGTACTTAGGGCAGGTGGGTCGGTGGGTTGGATTGGAGAGATGGACAGATGGACAGATGGGTGGGTGGATGGCTTAGATCGATAGAGAGATGGAAAGACGGACGGGTGGGTGGGTGGATGGATGGATGGGCAGAGAAGAAACGAGGGAAAGAGGGAAGGAAAAAGAGAGAGAGAAAGGATCAAGCAAATAGGGTAAAATGTTAAGAATTGCAAAATCTGGGTGAAGCCTATCCCGGAATGCTTTGCACTATTTTTGCAAATTTCCTGCAAGTCTGAAATTATTTCAAAATGAAAACTTACAACCCAAAAGATGTTTAAGTTCACGAGGTGCACAAAATGATAACGATTCTTTCGGATGTTCACTTCCCAAGGATCTTCCCCGGATTCAGAAGCTGTATACGTGGGATCCACGTTCTTCTACAACAAACCAAGACATCGCTAATATTTCAAAACCTCATGTTGAAAGATAACGTAGGGAAGGGCAGTCTTTTAGCGGGACTGACTGCCCAGGGCGCTGCCACTCAGGAAGAGGAGGGGACAGGCGCTAGGGAAACGCTAGCAGTCTCTACCACAGTATCCTGTTCTGAGAACACCATTTTCCAACACACATCTGTCAAGAGATATACAGTCATGTGTTATACGTTATTATATATTAACCAAGTGAGAAAGATATTATACGTTGCACTGGGTCAAGATCAGTGATGTTTCTGTACATTCACTCCCCAACCCTAACACGGACAAGGCCATTCTGGAATCTATCTGTTGAAAATTCACGTTGCCCTTGACCTACTGAAGGAAATCGAATAGCGTGCGTTAATTGTAAAATATAGGAAGCTAAAGCTTTAGTTCAATTTGCATAGAGACACCGCTCATTATGTGCCTACAGCCAACCCCACTTCTTCCCGGCTGACTGACCCTTGATTTGGCAGATGGGGGGGGAGATAGAGATCCAGGATTTCACGGAAAGCTGCTTTCCATGCTGACTTCTCCATGAGGATAAGCCATGATGGGGCTCATCCGCTCCCCCTCGCAGATGACAGTGTGAATGGGACCGTATGACCAGCTCTTTATAACAGACAATACCTGACATCCCTCTGGGAAAGCTGCTCTCGGTCAGGCTTTCTGTTAGCTGCAGCCGAAAGCATTCCGAACCGGCGAACACATTGTGGGTGTCATCAAAATTTTACTAATGCGAACTTTGTAGTGAAAATGTTAATCATATTATCAAGAGTAGTGTTACCTAAAAATCACTTCTGTACTGCACATCACCAAAAGCTTTGGATGTCGGCCTCACGGCATCCCTGAACGCAAAGTAGGCCGGCAACAGCCTTACTGGGGCCACCCCAGAACATGCAGCCGGAGGTCCTGCTCTTGAAGGATAGTCAGCAAGACGACGTCACCATGAAAGGGGTTCCGGAGGGAGAAGCTGTCGCTGCAGGGCATCCAGGCGAGGTCTGGCCCCAAGGAGTGGCTTGGCTGGGCCCTCAGACTGCGTACGAGTCCAGCCACACCAGAGGGAAGACACATGAGCCCAGAAGGGACAGCGTGGAGGCTCCAGTCTTCCTCCAAGGCCCTCCCCACCCCTTCAGTGGCTGGTTTGTACGGGCTGCCCTCTCCACCCTTAACAAACTTGCTTTCAGAAAAGAATCTGCACCCCCTCCCCGTCCAATTGTCTCTGACTGCTAAATGGCTCAGAGCATACCCTCTGCTGTGGTGCCCCACCCGTAGTTTTTATCCAGGCCTTACACACAAGGAGGAGGTTGAAGGAGGAAAGAGCAGGTCAGGCACCACTGTACGAGGCGGTGGGCACTTGCCTCTGGGTGGACTTGGGAATGGCCTCTCATGGCTTAGGTCTGTTTCAAGGGACTGGTCTCTTCCGGAGGGATCCGGGAGCCCCTCCACCGCCTGCCTTCCGGAGGGGTTCCCCCTTCCCTGAGGACTTGAGGGAAGTGGGCGGTGTCGCTCAGCGTCCTGGCCCGGGGATGCCCCAGATCACTGCCTGAGGAGATGGAAAGACACCCCAAAGATGGCAGGGGGCACGAGGCCGGGCTGGCAATGGCAAAGACGTGTGGGGAAAGCCGCGCTCACGCCAAGCAAGAGGGAACTCTCCGGGCATGGAGAGGCAGAGCCCTTCGCAAGGGCGTCCTTCGCTCTGCAGAAACCAAGCCCCCTCACAGAGAGAGGGAGAGGACCCTTTCGGTGACACGCTGCCACAGCGAGTCGTCAGAAACTCGTCACCAGGGAGGAAGAAAGAGAAAGATAAAAGCCAGAGCACGTGGATGTCAGAGGACACGGGCGGTGTCATTGTCAATGTAAGTGAGTTCTTTGAGAACCGCAATGCGCCATATGTAAGATGCGCTCCTAACAGCCAAGTGTGGTGACAAGGAAATTATACACAAAAGTAGTGCTAACGGGATCTTAATTTTCTAAAACTTATTAGGTATTTCTACACATCAGAAATGATACATCTTGGTGGTTGGATAATAGGTAGTTTTCCTTTTTTAAATGTTTGTTTATTTTGAGAGACAGAGAGAGAGAGAGAGAGAGAGAGAATGCACGCAAGCAGAGGAGGGGCAGAGAGAGAGAGAGAGGGAGAAGGAGGGGCAGAGAGAGAGAGAGGGAGAGAGAGAGAGAATCCCAAGCAGGCTCCATGCTGTCAGCACAGAGCCCGACTCGGGGCTTGATCTCACACCCATGATGAGATCATGACCGGAGCCGATATCAAGAGTCAGATGCTAGGAGCACCTGGGTGGCTCCGTGGGTTAAACCTCCAACTCTAGATTTCAGCTCAGGTCATGATCTCATGGTTCATGAGTTCGAGCTCCACATCAGGCTCTGCACTGTCAGTGTGGAGTCTGCTTGGGATTCTCCCTTTCCCTCTCTCTCAAAATAAATACATAAACTTAAAAAAAAAAAAAAAAAAAAAAGTCCCAACAACTCATTGGAAAGTAATAGTGTCACTACTTTCAGAGAAGGAAATCCAGGATTAGAGAGGTAAAACTCTTATAGCAGGGTCACACAACAGGGATTCCAATACAGATTAGATCTGTGCCCTGCTGGCCTCCAGAAACGAAGTCTTTTTTCTTTTTTTTTAAAGAATATATATATAAATCTGGCAAAGGAGGCAAGAAAGGAAGAAGGGCACAGGTCTGCAATGGAGAAGGTCTGCTGGAAACCTCAGGCAGGAGGGGCCACCGGGAACCCCATGTCACTCCAGAGGAGGCGCTGCCTGGGAGCACCCCCCCCCTCAACTAACCGAATAGCAGGTGACATGTATAAATGAGGGTTCCTTCCACCAGGTCCCACAACTGAGAGATCTCTGCGTGTCTCTCTGAGACACTGCGTGCACTCGTCTGAAGAGCCCGTGGGCCAGCTCAGCCCTTTCCATATGTAACAGAAGAGTGGACCGCTTGGTCCCAGGTCACGTTGTGACCTCTGGGACGCTGGAGACACTGTACAACTTGGATGGCTCTGCCTAAAACGATGAGCCTCTCAAGTGATTCGTAGTTCAAACTGGGCATCACCCGTGTCTTATGCAGGAAAGAGGGGCCAGAGGCTCCCGACAGTGACTGCACCCCCGGAAACGGAGCCGAGGTCAGAGACATCAGCTCTGGACGCTATGGCATCCGTGTAAAGTGGATGAGTTGAGCCCATCCTGGGATGCTTCGTAAATGGATTAAGGATGCTGTTTCTGCAGTCCGCCCCAAAGCAATGAGAACATCAAATGAGGAAGTACGGAAGGAGCTGGAAGGCGTTAGGGGCAGACAGGAAGTGTGACGCTTCACAGGGAAGCCCTCTAGGGCCCTCTGGTCACCGAAGTATTCCTTGCACTCGAGTCCACAGGAAAGCCAGACTTGGCCTCCTGGCTCTTTACATCAGCTTGTCTATCTCGGGTTTCAGGAAACTGAGATGCCAGGCTGCTATGCCGGGTAACCTGGGGGGCTGGGGGAGTGAACAACGCAAAGCCGATCGTTTAGTCTGAACCACAATATAGATTGCTGGCTTTCCACATCTGTGCTGTGTAAGAATCCTCCACGGAAATTTTTTAAAATACCGAGTCTGTGAGGCGCCTGGGTGACTCAGTCGGTTAAGCGACCGACTCTTGGCTTCGGCTCAGGTCACGATCTCACGGTTCGTGGGGTGGAGCCCCACATCGGGCTCTGAGCTGCCGACTGGAAGCTGCTTGGGATCCTCTCTTTCTCTGCCCCTCCCCCCCTCAAAAAAAGACTAATAAATAAATACCTAGTCTGTAAACCCACGCTAGACCTATTAGATCAGAACGGGTGGGTGGGTTTCGGGCTTTGCAATTTCCTAAAAGCTTCTCGAGTGAGTCCTGAGGCTAGCCCACGATTCCCATGGTCACCACACCTAGCCACGGCGCCAGCCACGCGCTGAGCTTCAGGCTGGCAGTTCAGGAATAGGGAAGCCGCACAGGACACCTGACTGCAAATACCTGCTACCTTGTTGAGGGATAGATGCATGGGAAGAACTTACCGAACAAAAGCATAGTGGGGTCCGGAGGTATCCTGGAGAGATTTCGGAGCAAAAACTCGAGGGTCTAGAACAAGTGAACCCTTTGGAGTTGATGCTCCTGCTCCGTCTGCCGCTGATTTTTCCGTGGCTTAGGACAAGCCATTTAGCTACCTTGAAACCTTTTTGTTTGTTTTGTTTCTGAGCATGGAGAACGGGGTTGGCCTTCTCAAAGAAGGCTGCATAAACTCTTAGGATTCTAAACTACTAGGTAGTTTCCAGAGAAAATTCCTTCCCGCCTGCTATCATGGGGATAAAAAAGTCCCCTGAGAGGTCACTTATCCCACCCAGGACTTCAGCCAACAGACAAAGAGAACACTGGAAGTCCCGGCGGGCGCGGCAGGTGTGGCCGGAAAGGGCTGAGTCCACTGGGATGGGAAGGGGTGTGTGTGCCCGTGTGGGCACACATCCGCACTCGGCCGGCTCCGCTTCCTAGGCCTCAGGTGAACGGGACGGGCTCATGGGGACAGACAACCACTCTGGCTGACCCCGCTGTGCAGCAAGCAGGGCCCCAGGGGCACCGGTGAGGTATTGCACTGTCTGGCAGAGACCCAGCCCTCTGCCCTCCTGGCCCTGGACCCAGACCGGACGTCGAACCTCACCCACATCTGGGCACAGTCCAGGGGTCTCCCCTCCCTCTCCCTCCTCCGCTGGCTGCACGGTCAAGGCTCCCTATTCCCAGCCTGCTACGGCGGAGGCCAAGCAGAGGACCAAGGCCTGGGGGTGCCGAGCAGGGGGCTTCTGCCCTGCCATTTCCAGCTTACTGGACAGAAGCCTCCTGCCCTGCCAATTCCGCTGCACCCTCAAGGGAGGTACAGGGTGGTGGTGTGGAGAGCTGGCCCAGGGCGAAGGTGGGGAAGGGGCCGCGCCTGTGATTCAGGAGCCCCTGCTTCTCCCGGAAGTGGCATTAGGATTCAAAGCTGCCCCTCGCACGCCGCACTCCTGCACAGTTACTTCTCCTTCCTCCTCCCCCCCTCTTGTTCCTGACACATGCACGCACTACCCAGCCTCCCTCTCACCAATCACACTCTGTTCCTGCATCAGAAACTTCCATGAATTCCAACTTATTGAACTCTATTATGTGTAGGAGGGGAAAAAAACATCTGATCAGGGAAATTCATACTAAGATGTGAATGGCTACATTTCAGTCGCCAAGTAGCTTCTGAATTTCTCCATCCTCTGGGAGGAAAACCAAACGAGTCCATCAACCCTGTCAGAGTTCACTGAAGAGCTAGGAAATCGATCACAAGGGGAGCCATCACAGAACAACGGAGGGTTGAAGTACCTCCGTGTAGGCTGAGTACCAGAGCCCCCCGAGTGGCCTCCCAAGTGCAGGAAACACAGCCCCTCGAGAGCATGCGGTCCGGGCGCTCCCGCCTGCCTCCTGGAGCCCTAGCCAGACGGCAGCCACAGCTCCTGGGCTGCCTTCATTCCCGACCTCATCCCAACCCGTGCGATCTGCTTCCTATGTTTAGATTCCAGGTTCTGCAGCTCTGATAGATTTGCAAACCACGATCTGCTCCAAGCGGTCGATTTTAAGGAAAGTGGATCCAGACTGAGGTTATTTGCTGGACATACTCACAGGTAGTAGGAACTAGGACCAGAACCCGGGCTTCCTGTCACCCCAGTCATCTGTTAAACATAAGTGTTACATGTAAAAATGCACAGTTTGGGGGCGCCTGGGTGGCTCAGTCGGTTAAGCATCCAACTTCGGCTCAGGTCATGATCTCGCGGTCCGTGAGTTCGAGCCCCGCATCGGGCTCTGTGCTGACAGCTCGGAGCCTGGAGCCTGTTTCGGATTCTGTGTCTCCCTCTCTCTCTGCCCTTCCCCTGCTCACGCTGTCTCTCAAAAATAAATGTAAAAAAAATAAAAAATAAAAGCACAGAGGACGGATGATATTTAAAAAAGAAAAAATACAGTCACGGGCCGCCTGGGTGGCTCAGTTGGTTAAGCGTCCAACTTCGGCTCAGATCATGATCTCATGGCTCATGGGTTCGAGCCCCACATGGGGCTCTGTGTTGACAGCTCAGAGCCTGGAGCCTGCTTCAGATTCTGTGTCTCCCTCTCTCTCTCTCTCTGCCCCTCCCCCTGTGCTCACTCTCTCTCAAAAATAAACATTAAAAAAATGTAATAAAAAAAGGCAGTTTGATAAATGCTCAAAACAAACACACCTCAGCAACCACTGCTCAGCTCGAGAACTAGGTCATTTACCAGAACCTCAGAAGCCTCCCATGCCCCTTGCCAGTGCACACCCCCAGGGTAACCAGAATCTTTACTTCTAACAACACGGATTAATTTGTATGGTTTGGACTTTGCATCGGTGGAACAGCACACTATGCATTCTGTTGGGCCTGGCTTTATTCACTCAATATTTTGCCCAGAAGGATCTTCCATGTTGTGTCTTGCAGCTCAGATTCCTTCATTACCATCGGTCTACACTATTGCATTGCATAAACACACTTCAGCTTATTTATGCACGTTGATGGTACCCTGACTTGTTTCTATTCGGGTTGCTCTGTTAAGTAATGCTGCTGGGAACATTCTCGTACATGTCTTAGTGCACACGTGAAGGTACTTTTGTAGGGTTTCTACCAATAAATGGAGTTGCTAGACCACAGTACGTGCATCCATTCCGTAAATACTGCCAAATGGTTTTCCAAAGTGATTATATCAATTTTCACTCCACATGAGAGTTCCTTTTCCTCCGTTCTGGTATGGAGTAGTGTAAAACAGGTTTAGAGTAAGATCTGACTATCGCTTGATTCGTATTCCTAGATGATTAAGGAGGTCGAGTGGCTTTTCATTGCTTCCTGGCTACTGGAGTATCTTCTTTTATGAACATCATAAAATATGTTAACTGTGGGGCGCCCGGGTGGCTCAGTCGGTTAAGTGTCCAACTTCGGCTCAGGTCATGATCTCGCGGTCCGTGAGTTCGAGCCCCGCGTCGGGCTCTGTGCTGACAGCTCGGAGCCTGGAGCCTGTTTCGGATTCTGTGTCTCCCTCTCTCTGATCATGCTCTGTTCATGCTCTGTCTCTCCCTGTTCATGCTCTGTTCATGCTCTGTCTCTCCTGTTCATGCTCTGTTCATGCTCTGTCTCTCCCTGTCTCAAAAATAAATAAAACGTTAAAAAAAAATTTTTTTTTAAATGTTAACTGTTTCCATGATAAGCTGTTTTTGGTCTGCTTGGTTTGTGTTTTTCCTTTCTCCCCGGTGACTTTTGTGGCTCTATACATGTGGGAACAAAACCCTTTCCTGAGTAAGGGCTCTGGAGCCAGACTACCTGGGTCACTTTCCAGCTCTAGCGGTAACTGGCTGTCATTCTGGGCTGGCTGAGTCCTCTCCAGACCCCCACGGCGCCATCTGTAAGATCGGATGAGGGGAACAGGACCTCAGAACGCGTCACTGAATGAATGCATGCCAGCACCCAGGACAATCTGGGCACATCAGAAGTGCTCAACACGTTGGGATTTTTACCGCTACACCTAGCATTCTGTCCCCAAAAGTGCCCAAAACCGCCAAGAAAGAGGAGGGCACATCGCAAGACTGAGACGAAATTTCACAATTTGTCAGTCACGTATCACCACCTGAACAGCGGCTTCATACTTCTCCCTGCTAAGAAGAGACCTTCGCCTCGTGTGTGGAAACCAAAGAAGAGGTGGCTCTGGCGTTGGGTAGGGAGGCTGGGGCCAATTCATCTCCACTGAAAAGAAACAAAACGGAAGCGGTCCGCGAGGACACAAGGACCGCGTGCCCGGGCACCACCCGCAAAGGCTGCGGAAGAGGAATGCCGTGTCCACGCAGCCGCGGACACCCCCTGGCTCCCCCAGGCCCGCCCCCACCCCCGCCAGCCCTCTGGCCTCAGGGGACACTCACAGCCCGGGGGGCCCCAAAACAAAGGGAAAGTGCTCGGTGGCTCACCCAGGCCTGCCCGGGCCTCAGTCCTTGCACTGTGGTCCGGTGTCAGCAAAGCCTGGCTCCAGGGACCAAACGGACCTGACGACTGGGCCTAAGACCTCAGGCCAGATGGCTGCCCCAGGCACTGCGGCCGTCCCCAGGGCCCCTTCGCTGTACTGACACAGTAGGCTGTGTGGCCAGACAGGAAGAGGTCAGGGAAGTCTCAGCTTTTCTGGGAAACAGGCCCGGGTCAGCGAAATGTGCTCTGAGACCAGGTCCACCGCGAGACCGGAGTGAGTCACAGGGACGGAATCCTCTTATCTTGCGCACAGGGAGACTGAGGCTCCGGGAGGTTTGCAGGCAAAGGACGGGCTTTGGCGTAAAGGCCCACCTGGTACCACCGATTCCTCCTTTCGTTCGACCTACGGGTTCAAGCATTGCCAGTCACCACGGCCAAGAAGTCCCCGATCCCATCTTCCGTGTGGTGCTCCCACTGGTCATCAGCGTTTGTCCCGCTGCCTTCTCCACCCGGATGAAACCACAGAGCCTCGCCCAGACCACGGGCCGCGCCCTTCCCACCCCTAGCCAGCGCCCACACCTGGGACACCCTGGGTTCCTGCAACAATGCTTCGTCTGTGCTTCCCCCACTCAGAAACCAACACCGGCTCCTGGCTTCCTCCAGGGCTCCCCCCAGGGAGGGGGGAGGAGTTCCTGAGCAACCTCTCTCCCCTTACCCCTACCTCCACTCAGCTCTGTTCACCTGACCTGCTTCTTCCCGCAAAATCCCTCCTCCTGTACGTTTCTGCCGTTCTCGAGCATTCCTCCAGAAACCCCTTCTCCTCCTAATTCCTACCCGTCCCGCACGTCCCTTAGCATCCCTCCCGGCCGAGGCCACCAGCTGCCATCTCCACGCTGCGGCAAACGCTGGCGTCTTGTTGGCTCCTGGGGCACACACGCATCTGCCATGTGTGTTCTCACCCGCAAGCTTGAACACCCTTCCCCGTGTCCAGCCGTCTGCAGTTCGGGTGGAAACACACACACACAACCAGCAACACCAGCGGCCTTCTCAGCGAGCTCTCCGTCCACCCGGCCCGGCCCCCGAGGACGGCAAGACCGCCACCTCTGCCTCTCCAGGGCCGCCGGCCCGCGGGGACACGGACCCAAGCGAGGACAGCGATGGCACGGCTTCTGTTCTCAGGTGCGGCAGGGCCAGGTGGACGCGCCCAGACAAGGCTCGATCCTGCCACAAGACGGGGGAGGGGTTCGTGAGCTCTGAAGCGGGCGAGGGGAGGGCTGCGGTGGGGATAGGGGGCGAGAGAGAAGGGGGCGTCCGGGGGCCGGGGGGAGGGGCAACCCGGGAGCGTCCAGGCCGTGAGTGAGGGGCTCTGGGAAGACCCGAATGGCGGTGGCACGTGACGGCCGATGGATAACAGCCCGAACGAGGCTTACCAGGTGAAGACACAGAATCGTGGGAGAGGCCCTGTGTCAGGAGGGACAGGGCACAGGGGCCCCCGCATGCCAGGCAGAGGTGCAGGCCCTACTTCTGTTCCTCCTTTTCTGTCGAGTTGTCTGGCCTCGGGCCAACCTGCACATCGCTCCAGTCCTCAGGGCCTCGATGGACATGTCTATCCTTTTCCCCACGTCCACCAGGGTGACCCTGAAGACTCCGACCGTGCCCTTGGAAAACCACCCCTAGCGAGGGGACCCATCACCCTCCCAGTGTCCCTGGTCCACAGACCCCCGGTCGTGAGCTCCAACTAAAGGTGCTGGAAATCACACCTCTTGTGGCTCCCTCCTAACCCAGAAGCCCGTGCCCACTGACCACTGGGTCTCTTTAGAGACCTGAGAACTTAGCGGCTGGACTGCAAGATGACTGAGCCCTGACAGGGTGCATCCACGGGGCGTCTGGATGTTTACCTGGAGGATGACCTTTCCTTTGCATGGTGTAGACACGGAGGCGGAGGTCCTTTCCCACACCCAGGGCCAATCCCTTTTGCTCCAGGATGTGTCACATCGCCCTGGCTGTCACATTGTAGGCTTGAGGTAAGGAGTCAGAAAACCTGTTTTCAAAGGGACTCTCCCCGGGCCGTGTCTGGGCTGCGCGCCACAGCCCAGAGCACCGTCAGATTTACACAGAGTTCGTGTGCCCTACATAAGTAACCCCCTTTTGCAAACCGATCAGCTCTTCGCCATTGTAAGATGTCATCATGAGGCCACTGAGCTTTTTCAGGCCAGAAGGGGATTCGAGGGGAAAAGCTGGATGCTTTCCAAGGCAGGATGTGGGCATGAGGGTAGGGAGCGTGGTTTCTAAACTGGCTGCATCTACCGGCCCCTCCTTTCTCAAACTAGCGCCCCCAAACCTGAGCTCTCACACCCAGAAGGCCGCTGACTCTGGGGTGTCCCACTGGGGAAACCTTTAGAGCAAGCAGGCCAAACCCACATCCAGCCTCTGGCTCAGAACAGGCTGGGAGAACCACCCTTCTCACCTCCCATCTGCTTCCTTTTGGCTCTTGGCTCAGAGGGTAAATGGTCTAAACGCTAATGCAAAGCCACAATCACGTTGGGTGAAAAGAAAAGGCAAGTCCAACTCTAAGAAATCCACTTGAAACATAAAGATGTAGCCAGTTAACAGTAAAACCCACCACACAAACACTGATCAACCGAAAAGGGAGTAAGCAAAGTCAATTTCAAAAGAAACAATATTTGTGGGGTTCAAGAGGGACACTTGACCGTGATGACACCAGCTGGTCTGGCAAGAAGACATGGCAACTAATGAGCACGTCGTGAGGATTATCTTTATTGAGTCTCAAACGTATTAATTACCATCATCTCTATTTGGGTCGGATCTAGGAAAACTTCCTGCTGTCAGCTTACTGATTTCCCTGCTGGCAGCTTCCTCCCTGTCTTTCTCTTGCTACTCTTGGTCACCCCTCAGAGACCCTTCGGCCAGTCAACCTTCCCTGCCGCCCCTTCCGTGGGCCAGCGGACCCTCCCACGGCGCAGTGACCTGACCCCGGGACGGCACCCAGCAGTCTGGTAAATGCATCTTTGCTTCTCCATCCCCCTCCTTCAGGCCACCGACTGTTTTGTTCATCTCCAAATCCTGAACGCTGAGTACCAGACACATGGCCTTGCGCGATGAACGCGCGAATGAGAACTTAGGTCCTCAAACACCCAGGCCTCTGGACTCTCACTGGCTCCCAGGACATGGGCAGATTTGGTTCAAGCAGAGAGAACACTGGGCACGCAGTCGGAGGAGGGTGCCCTGTCCTACTACTTACAAGCCCTGTGATCTCAGATTCGTGACTCGGCCACCCAGGGCCTCCGTTTCCTCACCTGCAAGCTGGTGACAGAAGAGTGGCCCCGCAGAACGGCCACGTTAAAGCAGCAGTGTTGAAATGTGCTCGCCAGATGTTGGCTAACATCAGAAGCAGCAGGTGCCGTATTACCCGTGTCACCAGTGCCATGAATGAGGGCAAGGAAAGCCAAGGAAGGCACTGACGTCCGCC
The DNA here is from genome assembly GCF_046562875.1 of Panthera onca. Lineage (NCBI taxonomy): Eukaryota > Metazoa > Chordata > Mammalia > Carnivora > Felidae > Panthera > Panthera onca. Next base: position 5,427,223 of record NC_138345.1, on the reverse strand, counting down.
AGGTACGGAACAGCGAGAGGGAACAGCCGCCTGTGTGGTGAGCGCACCTGTTCTCCACACTTCACAGACATCAGCTTTTCTCTGCTGCACCCAGCACCTTCCCTTTCTGTGAAGTGGGGTCCAGGTGGTGTCTGGAAGAAGCAAACTGACACCACGTGACAGGTGACAATGACACGTCCCTTACGGGAACGGATGCGGGCAAGTTGCTCCGCGGTGCACGGGACTTCCTCGCAGCGTCAAGAGCAAGGCCCTGGCGTTCCAGGAAAGGAAAAGCCAGAGCATCTGCTCCCGACCCCCTGGGGGCCTCCGGGTTTCCCTGCGCGTCTAAGACGCCAGGCGCGAAACTGCGGCAAAAAGAGGAAAAGCATCGATCTCATGCCTCCTGGGTCCGTTCCAACCACATAATGCAGGACTCCAGCCCAGAACCAGGGAATCCAAGTGTGCATGTTAGCAACATCGTCAACCATCCTGCGCGTCCATGTTTGAGAAGCACAGGCTGTTTTCCCGCCCGGTTTTCTTTGACCACAAACTATTAGCTCTCAAAAAGGCAGTTTTTAGTTGTAAATTATATACACGTGCTGCTGTGCTGTTATACTGTATAGATCATAAAAATGAAGCCAAAATTATATGTGTAAAAGGATGTGCTAAAATAAACAGAAAAGGGAGCTGTAAAAGTACTCTTTTGGGGGCCACAGAAGGACATGGGGTATGCTCTGTCTGTCCCGACTCCTGGATTAATGGAACTGGTACCAGTAACCTCTTTTCAGAAAGTTCTTACTCCTCGGTCCCCGCACCCACCCAGCTTCAAGGCCACCACCTCCTTACACTCCTTCTATCTCGTGATGCCCCCCACACCCCACTTTTGTTCTAATCTTCCCATGTGGCATCATCAACAGTCCCAGGAGTTTTTGTGGCTGTGAGTTTCTAGTCCCATTTAAATGGAGATCTCCTGCACTTCACTTTCGGGAAGACTAAGAAAACATAAAGGAGGGACCGAGGGGAGCAGGGCAGAATATGGAAGATTCTGGGGTTTCTTTTTTGATGTTAAAATACTTAGTGTTCTTTCTCATTTCTAGATCACCAAACCACCAAGAAGTTGCTCAAGATAAGGTGATAGTCAAGAGCTACAGTGGTTTTGAAATTGCTTCTAGGCATGCCACCACCACTGTCCTGGGATGAGCATCTATTTCTGGAGCTCTGGTAAATGCGACTCTTCTGCTTGAAACCAAAACCATGGCCTCCTCATTAGAGAACCAGAGGATGGGCCCCCAGGGCACACCCCCCCCAACCCCACCCTTCAAAACCACCACAAGTACAGGAAAATCGACGCCAAAAAAAAATTCCCCAAATGTGACTAATTTAAGGTTCCTACAAATAGGGAATAGGAAAAGTCTTTCCAGAGACCAAGCCACACATACTACCGATCGATAGTTCAACGTCCTTTCCCCAAGACGCTGGGAGAGGCTTGAGGAAATGCACATCCATGAAATAACTATAACCAACCCTCCCCTGAACCTCCCTGAGCCTTGTGACCAATTTCGTAGGCAAGAGCTCAGCAGCTGAGACATCACCCCGCAGCGTAACACGTAGAGGGTACCAAATTGTTCCCGAGTATTTTCAAAGGCTCTGCACACTAGCAAGCTTTTGTCTGGACTACAGCAAACTATCCCGTTTCTCCCGGCCCCTCGGGCGTCCCCACACCAGCAGACAGCAGGGGCAAGTTCACCTCCAAGACGGCCTAAGGCACAGATACGAAGGCCCAAGAGCGACAACATCAAAAGCCGCAGGGGAAGAGGGAAGACGGTTCTGCTCAGGGTCGGCTGACGCCCCCGCCCCGCCTCCTACCCCTTCTAACCAACAGCACTGACTCCGCCTACCTTGGAGCCGCCTTCTTCCTCCGTTCTCTAAAATTGAGACCCAGCTCTGCTTGTCGCCACCAGAGACCCCATCACAATCCCACGGGTAGAAGAATGAGAAAGGATGGAAAAAGTTCTGCTCCCCAGGCACGTGGCCACCCAACCAGCTACCTCGTGGCAAGAGTATGAGAGGGCGACCAGCCCGGTAGAGAAGTGTGGGGGCAGGAAGGAGAGGTGTCCTGCTAAGGACCACTTTGAGAGGGGCTGTCCTGGGTGGGAGTCAAGGCCATGCACACTGCCTGGTTTGAGGACCAGTTAGCACTTGGGGCAGGGGCACCTGCTGTGCCGACCACCCATCCTGGAGTCCTCCGGCCCATTTAAGCTCACACGGAAGCAGTGCTGACAGCAACCACGGGGCGGTCAGTGCAAGACTGAGGGCTCCTTCCGGTCAGGAACAAACAGCCGCGGCGCCTGGAGCACCAAGCATATGCCAGCATTAGGCATGGTTGGGGCCTAATCCTCACAACCACCCTGTGCCGTTGACAGGTGAGGACACTGAGGCACAGAGAGGTGAAGGAACTTCTCCAAGGTCACACAGCTCCTACCTGGCGGAGCTGGCGTCTGAGCCCGGGAAGTCTGACTTGCAGAGCCCAGGGACAACTTCTCATTCTTGCTATCCCTCCCTGCTTCAGCAAGAGCCTGAGGGGTTCCATGTCTGCCCCTTATTCATTAATACAAAGATGGCAGGGTCAGGGTGGTGGTGACCAGGGAGCTGTGCTGGGGCGGGGGGGGGGGGGGGGGGGATGTTGGGGTGGGGACAGCGAAAGGCCAGGGAAAGAACAATGCATCTGAACTTTTGCTCCTACCCTCTCCCTAAGTTTAAGCCGTAAAGCCCACCATTAGAATGCCATCCCTTGAGTTAAAGATCTTTGAAATCAGTTAAAACAAAAACTGAGCTACGATCCCTTAAAGAATCATCGTTAAGGAAGGATCTGAGAGAGGAGAGGAAACGAAGGAGAGTACTTGCAGGCAGACACAAATATTTCACCTTCTCTGCATCACCGCTTAGATCTTAATCTTACATGTAGGCACTGCTTAGCTGGGCTGGACTGGCTACCTGGGAGATCTCGGCGACCTTAATACCCCGGAAGCAGAGGACACACGTAAGACCCAGGGGATTAGGGAGGAATAACCAGAGACTTACTGAAAGGAAGGTACACACCTTCTAGATCTCTGAAAATTATGTCCAGGGCAGAGAGGAGACCACTCTGCTTCCAGCAAATTCCTCCAGGAGAAGGCGGCTCAGTTTGGTATTTTCTGGCTGGGTTTTGATAAGAAACTGTAACCTGGTCTGCTGGAGAGCCAAGAAAAACCAGATATTGCCTCTTTATACCCATTCCATACTCCTACCTTCCTTCCAGGTATGCTATTACGGGTTTTGTTTTGGACAATTCAATACATGCACATGAGGCAAAAGGAGATTCCTAAAGAGCTCTTGTGAAGCTATTAATTCACAAAATGACTCCCGAACTTCAGAGAAAGTTCCCTCCTGGATGCATCTGCCCTACATGCTCGAGGTCAGCAGTATCAGACCCCGAGGGCCACAGCTCGAATCCAAGCAGCCCAGGTCCTTCCCTCCTGACCTTTCCGGACACCATACCTGGCACTGCCTAGAGGGACGAAATGAGCCCAGGTTGCTCGCGCATCTACTCATCTACTCCTCGGCGCTTACTGCACTGGTCCCACTTTTAGTCTGGCCTAGGCAGAAGAGCTGGATAAGGGAAAGGGGTATCAGATTTGAAAAAAGGAAGGGCTAGGAGGCAGTAAAGACGTTGGATGACAGCTGGATACTGTGATCACATTTGTTAAAGTCAAGATTATTGCTTTAACCAGGCGGAGAGCACTCACAGGCACAATGGGTAAGAGATGTACCCTGCTGGAAATTTTCACTTGCTGGGAGATAGGTGGCCTCCTCCCTCTGGCATCCTCATCTGGCCCGGGGCAACTTCCCTCTTCAACCCAAGTAGAGAATCAGTGACACGGCTAAACACAGCTGAACGAATCCTCCAGTCCAATGGGTTCCAGCGATGCAGAAACTCTTTGGCACTACGCCCAAAGTAACCCATTCCATTAAAACAAATGCATCACGAAAGGCAGAGAGCAGCTTTGCAGTCCTAGCAGATCGAAATTCCAATCGTGGCTCTGCTATTTTCTTACTGATACATGCAAACACCTAGCTGTACCTAGTTCCCGGGGAGAACCCAACATTCGTTCCTGCCCAGTCTCTGTAATTGACCTGAAATTCACCTCCTATAAACAGCTCTGTTCTGTCCCCTAGGGCAGCACGAGACCAGTCAAATCTGATCACATGAGTCTTTCAAATACTTGCAGACAGGCTCACAGGCCCTCGGGGCCCGTCTGGTCTGAGCTAAACATCCCCAGTTCTTCAAGCACCTCTCCTAGGACTTGGTTTCCTGACCCTTCACCAGCTGAGTCACTCTGCAAGTTAACTCCAAGCCCTCCTAAGGAAGAGTCCGTTACAGCCAAGGTCCCAATTCATTCTAGGCCCTGGGGCCGGGACCAGTGGGGAGGGGAGCGTGCCGCCAGCTTGTGGTCAGAGCCTGGGCCCCAAACCAGGGGCTGAGACAGCTTGCACCCAGGAGGTGGCTGCTGTGTCCCAGGACCACTGTGGCCCTCAGTAAGGCGTCATCCCGCAGCACCTGTGCCGGCTGTTTACTGAGGTTGCACAGAACATCACGTCCACGATGCTGAGAGAGGGGAAAAGCAGCGTCGGGCACTTAGAATTATGTACTGCCCAAAGATAAAAACACTGCGTGCTCTTTAGCAACCTCCCGCGTTCTGACTTTCTTTTAACGTGTCCCCGTGTGCCCTTCCCCCTCCGCTGCGTGCACCGGCGTCCCAGCCCCGCCCGACCGGATCGGTCAACCACCTGCCGACCTATTTCCTCTGGCGCGCTGGCAGCGCGCCGCCGCTCCCAGACCTAATGGGGGGGGGGGGGGGGGGAATCCCGGCCAGCAGAACGAAAACAGGCCACGGGGCGGAGAGGGGGAAAGGGGACAGAGCGTCCACGAGGCGCGCAGCTGCGCCGGCTGCACGCCGCGCCCACGTGCCGGAGCAAGCGGCGCGGGGCAGGCTGGGGCGGCGCCACGTGAACGCGGCGTGCGGCGCGGGGGAGCGGGGGCGGGGCGCGCGCTGACCGGCCCGTGCGCCGCGCCTGCAGCCAATCGGCGCGCGCGCGCCCGCTGGCCCCGCCCCGCCCCGCCCCGCGCCGGGTGTCCCGGGCTGACCTCGCCCCCCGCCAGCCCGGCTCCGCTGGCCTCAGCGCCGGGCACCGGCGGTGGCAAGGGATGGGGCGTGTCGCCCGGCTCTGTGGCGCCCCCGGTCTGCCAGGCGGCTCCTGCCCCACAGAGCCGTCCCAACCGGAGACCCGAGAAACGGCACGGGTGGGGGCATCGCCCTAGAAACCGGGCTGCCAGGGGCGGGAGCGTGCAGAGCCCGGGCTCCTCCTCGACCTTCCTGCTGGAGAGAGGCCCCCGGAGCGCTGCCCTCTGCCTGCCATCCTCTTATCACTCGGTCCTTGACCATCTCTGTGCCCACGGTGTCTGGCTCTATGGCAGGGGACCAGAACATGCCACCCCAAGTATGCCTCTGGCATAAGGATTTTTGTGCTGATTGTTTTTGAGAAACTGCAGACACAGGAGGAGCCTGCAAACAGCATAAGTGACGCTTTTATAGGGGGAATTTACATAGAAAGGGGGGTTATGCCAGGAATGCAGCTATGCCCACACATCACTTCACCTGACTCCTATACATGGCAGGGCAGCCTTGTTTACCATGAATTTCTCTTCTGACCTTCCTGTGAGTATCCTTCCTTGCCTTTGAAACCCCTGACCCTTATCCCTTTCCTTAGCTCAGAATGGTCCATGAGCCTCAACTGCCTGGCGGTCTTTTGAGTCTCTTATCTTTGTGGGGCTCATGAATGGATGCACATACATAATTAAAAATTGGTGGTGGGGGGGGTTCCTCCTGTTTATTTTTTATGGGGGCGGGGAGAGTCTCAGCTAAGAATCTAAACGGGTAAAGGGAAAATGATCTTTCCTTTCCTACAATATGTAGGACCAAAGTATTGACATCCAGCCTATCTAGGTTTCTTTTGCCTTAAAATACTATTTTGTTATTTTAAGAGTAGCATACATTCATTGTGAAATGACTAGAAAATATGGAAAAAACATAACACATTCGTGCTTGTGTTTCCCTCCAGACTCTCCTATCTGTGCAGATATTTTTTAGAGCCCCAGGAGATGGGGCACGAGCCTTCACCTCTGCCCTGAATTTATGATCTACTGAATGTCCTCACTTACGGGGAAACAGACATCAATCACGAGGAATTTTATTTTCATAATAAGACCAGGAGTAAAGGAGATTCAAGCCTTTTTTTAAATTCCTAGGGAAAATATAAAAAGTGAATGAAAGATGCAAAACCCAGAATGGGGAGAAGAGAGGGAGGACTTTCTGGTATTGGACTGGGATAAGAGCAATATGAATTTGTGATCTTGAAAAACCTGTTTCCTAGCTCTGTCCATGGGAAAGGCCCTAGAAACGATGACACCCTCTAACAAGGAACACAGCAGAGCCCAGACCTTGGTTACCAACTCTCATTCTCCCCTAAACGTAACCAGGGCTCCTTGGCTGAGCTTGGGACCTCTGGTTGTGCCAGAATATAAGGAAGAACTCAGATGGTGTCGAAAGGACACAGCAACCAGCTGGAGAGGGCTCTCATCCCAATTTGGGATAATCTGAGCATCAAAATGAGTAAGTCAGGGATGGATTGCTTATAATACATGTGATGATAATTTTTAAAGTCCCTGAATCTATACCGATACCATTACTACTATTAATAATAATGAAATGAAAACTATTTTAAAGGGAAGGGTAGGCAGGAAAGCTCTTCTTTATAATAGAATGCCAACCAATAAATGTTGGCTATGGTGGCTAAATTTTTTAGCCACCATAAGTGTTCCAGTCAAGAATCATCAATCCATGCTAAAACCACTGCATTCAAGATTACTGGGGACAAGAGTACTTTTATTCACATTTTGTGAATGATCCCAAAGGATCCGCACAGATACATTTTTTAAATGTTTAATTTTTTGAGGGAGGGAGGGGCAGAGAGAATCTCAAGCAGGCTCCACCCTATGAACAAGGAGCTCAACTTGGGGCTTGATCCCACGCACCGTGAGACTGTGACCTAAGCCAAAATCAAAAGTTAGACACTTAACCAACTGGGCCACCCAAGGGGCCCCCACAAAGATGCATTTTTAATTGCAAAGGGGAAAAGTTATCTTTGTAAGTGAACCAAATGACCGAAGCTATTTAACATCACTGCTAAAGGGACAAGCGGATATCTTAGTCTGTTGATGTAACACCAGTAAGAAGGATGTATATCACGCATGCTGTGTTCTTGCCAAAAATGTTAAACTTCAATCTAAGAAGGAAACAATCAGGCAATTCCAGATCGAGGGGCCTCCTGCAAAAGAAGTGGCCAGGGTCTTCACAAATATCAGTATCATTAAAATAACTATAAATAAGATGCAGAACTCTTCTAGATAAAAAGAGACTTCTAGATAAATGTGTGACACGTGATGGGATCCTAGATACAAAAAGAAAAAAATCTGTAAGAGACACTACCGAGATGATCCAAATATGGACCAGCCGCTAGTAACAGTCTGGTGTCCGTGTGCAGTTTCCAACTAGGCTGATGAGTATATCGTGATAATTTAAGAGAATGTTCTCGTTCTTGGGAAGAACATGCTGACGCATTTGGGGATGGTGTCATGATGTCTGCAGCTGGTTATTTGACATCAACAAAATCAACTGAGGAACTAACAGGGTAAAATGCAACAGCGGGTGAATCTCGGTGATACAGGTCATTCTCTATGCCATTCTTGAAACTTTGCGGAAGGCTGGACATTTTTTAGAGCAGAAAGAGACAGAAATGAAAATTTCCCCAGGCCAACAGTCCCTTGCCTTCACACGCCTTGACTTTCCTAACACGCAATCAAGGCTCGGCGGGCCAGGAAACTGTATTTCTGAGTCATCAAACACCTACAAGTCGAAGTTGGTATGTTTGTGTAGAAACACAAATACAATACGTATGAAATTAACGGGACAAGTCTCTGGCAAGTGAGTCACTAAGTCCTAGGTGTTTTATGCAGTGTTTGACACAGAGGGATCCTTCCCGTCTGCTTACGAGCCATCTCTCCCGAGCAGGGCAGCCCTTCCCTCTTCCGGAGGCCAGTATACAAACACACACCGAGTGTCGGGGAGAGTCAAGTGACTCAGGGAGGGGGCGGATTCTGCAATTTCTGTTTCAAAACAAAGAACACCACGGACATGGGTTATTAGGAGGCCAAGTGGGTCAGAGAGGTCTCCTGACATCTCAGCCTCCTTTTGGCCAGTTCTGCCCTGATGCCTCTCTGGCTGTCGCTTAAGCAGCCAGCGTCTCCTCTGTTACGGGAGGCCGGCAAAGCCTGTGTGGTCCTCACGCCTTCTGGGGGAGACCCGCTACCGCTCATCTTTGTCGCCTTGCATAGCGCAGGGCCACCCTCTCCCGAGGCTCCATTCCCTTTTTAATGTCCACCTGACGCTCTAGGTCATTGGGACGGAGGAGGGTATTCCCAGCTAGGATAACAGGGCACGATCGAAGCAACGTACAGCAAGCAGCGTGGAACCCAACGCGGTCTCCCTCTGAAAAATAAGTATGTGGCTTGTTGGGGGCGGGCCCGGGGGGTGGGGGGATGAGGGAAAGGTGCGACAGAGAAGACGATGAAGTGAAACACCCCAAAATAAGTCACCTGAACGATTTTACAGGTTCAACTACACATAAAGACATAAAGGCTGGGAGTTCCATGAACCAGTCAGCCGCAAAGGACTTCGGGAAAGCTGCAGGCCTTCCGGGCTTCTATTCCTTCTATTCCTCCCTCACTCAGCACATCAGCCTCCCCTGACCACCCCCTTCACGCGATCCTTGTAAGGAAGCACAACAAGATTCTGATGCACTTTGAAATTTTAATCATGAATGGAGAATTAAAGAATCTCGAGTCAGAGAATGACATTCTTTGAGGAATCTTACGGGCACCGGAGTATTAGCGTTCCCATAAATGAATTCCCCCAACACACAGTTTTCGATCATCTGCCAGGCCCTCGGCTGGACAGGAGGAGCACTGCCCAGGGAGTTTACAGTCAAGTTGGGGAGACGGAATGAACACAAATTATAGCACAAGAACCATGATTACCTCCAGCTGTGAGACTGTGAGACTGTAAGGCAGAGGGTGGCTTCAAGAGTGAGGCCTTGCAAATGGGGAGCAAACACACCAAAGGAGGGAGCTATTGAGAAAAGGCAGAGCTGGGAGAGAGGGGGGTGTGCCCAAGGAAAGGCAGGCCATGAGGCTGTTAATGCGAAGAACAGGAGGAGCGCCTGGATGGCCCAGTCGGTTGCATCCGAGTCTTGGTTTTGGCTGAGGTCATGGTCTCACGGTCTGTGGGTTCGAGCTCACAGCACAGACCCTGCTTGGGATTCTCTCTCTCTCTCCCTCTGCCCCTCCCTCCTGCTCATTCACTCCCTCTCTTTCTCTCTCTCTCTCTCTCTTAAAATAAATAAATAAACATTAAAAAAAGAATGGGAAAACAATGTTTTCAGGGGCAAAGACACAGTAAGGAAGATGTAAGGGGAATAAAATCTTGAGAAGGTAAACTTTTCCTGAGGAAGATAGTACCTTTCCTCTAGATCAGATAGATAACCCAGTCTCGAATTTACAGAGGAGAAAATCATCCAGACCAAGGGATTTAGGAGCTAAACTTACACCTCCACTCTGACCCAGCAAGACCACGAAGTGGATGCTTTTATCAACCAAAAGACAGGTACAACAGAGTGTTCATGGTGGCTCTGAACATAACGACCCCAAACCAGAAACAACCCAAAGGTCCAACAACAACAACAGAAGGGACACGATGAGTCATGTATGAATTTGTTGAATCACTATCTCATACACCTGAAAATAATATAATGCCGTATGTTAACTATACCGGAATTAAAAATTTTTTAATAAAAAAAAAAAAACGGGGGGTGCTGGGTGGCTCAGTCGGTTAAACATCTGACTTTGGCTCGAGTCATGATCTGAAGTTTGTGGGTTCGAGCCCCACGTTGGGCTCTGTGCTGACAGCTGGAGCCTGGAGCCTGCTTCAGGTTCTGTGTCCCCCTTTCTCTCTGCTTCTTCCCCACTCACACTCTGTTCCTGTCTCTCTCAAAAATAAACATTAAGAGAATTTTTTAAATTAAATACAAATGAATGAATGAATGAATGAATACAATGGAAGGGGCAAACCGTAGTCTATACAATACTATATAGCAATGAAGATGAACTAAGGATTTCTACACACAACAACACAGAAAAATCCAGTTAGGATGTTGGGGGAAAAAAGCCACATTCAAAAGATATATAAGGTAGAATTCCTTCTATGTGAATTTCAAGAACAAGCAAACATACATAATGAGAGAAGTCAAAAGAACAGTGAGTGGTTTCTGCTGAGAAGCTTTCTCAATGGCAAGGGTGGGAAGGAGCCTTCTGGAGGTTACTGGAAATGTTCTACAGCTTGATCAGGTGTTGGTTGCACGGATGTACACGTATGTACATTTGCACACTTACCGTATACATGTTATACCTCAGCTTTAAAGAGAGGTAAAATGTAAGCGAATAGCAACAACAAAAAAGTGACGTAGGGCATGCTGTGAACCATTTTTCTGGACGTGCTAAGGACAAAAGATTTACTGACCCCAGAGTATGACAGGGATATGCCATTTTATGGTAGGGGACTGGCTCGTCCTGATGTGTTCAAGGTGGCTATGTATGTTCTTCCAGAGTCCAGTCTGACACACGTTTTGTGCAGGGGATGAAGAAGGGCTACTAATTAAACTTCATTTTTTAAAACCTTCCTGATAACACATTGAGATTAAAATATGACATGCGTCACAAGTTAAATACCATTACTATACCCATCTTGGGGCTAAAAACCAAATGTAGGTTGTAAAAACCAATAATTACACTATGACAGATGAAAGAGAATCTCCAGAATCGTAGCATATAAGAGCCGGAAGAGATAATCCGGGTAACCCTTTGACTTTATAGACGCGAGAAGGAAGGTCCAGAGGGGTGAGGTGGCCAATCAGAAGCCACATGACAAATAGAGCCATCACAGGACAAGAAAACAGGTCTCTGCCCAGTACCTCTCTATGTTCTCTGAGGTCTCCATGCTGTTATAGGGCAGAGCTCAGGTCAGGAACCACTGTCCTCACTGCCCCAAGGCTAGGCCCCCCGGGAAGAACAAGGACATGATGGTCCAGGCAGAAGATGAGGAAGCCTGGAACCCAGGACCCAGCCTCAGCCACTCCTCCTGGTCCTCCATTCACCTTGACAAAGTTTGTAAAATCTTGGTACCTTTCTGCTTATCCAGAAATGGGGATAAGAGTTGCTTCTCGAAGGGTGAGAAACCAGCTTCCGTGGAGGATGATGAAATCTGTCTGTTGGTTTGCTTTTTGGAACAGCTTTACTGAGATAGAAGTTGCCCATTTAAAACTGTGCAATCCATGGGCGCTTGGGTGGCTCAGTTGGTTGAGCGTCCAACTTCAGCTCAGGTCATGATCTCACAGTTTGAGTTTGAGCCCCACGTCAGGCTCTGTGCTGACAGCTCAGAGCCTGGAGCCTGGTTTGGATCTTCGGATTCTGTGTCTCCCTGTCTCTCTCTGCCCCCTCCCCAACTCACACTCTCAATCTCTCTTGAAAATAAATATTAAAAATAAATAAAGCTACACAATCCGGTGCATTTTCTATATTCACAAACTTGTGTGAACATCGCAATTTTGGGACCATTCTATTACCCCGAAAAAACCCGTGAGCTGTCACACCCCCATTTTCTCCTCCTTTAACCTGCAGGCAGCCATGATCCACTTTTTATATCTACGGATGGGCCTTTTTGGACATTAAATATGAATGAAATCACACAATCTTCTGTGAATACCTTTTTCACTTAGCATGTTTTTCAAGACCCCTCTGCTCTGTAGATACGCAATTCCTTTTTAGTGCTGGATTCCAGTGTATGGGTAGGTATACCTCGTGTGTTCATCAATCAGTTGGGGGACACTGGGTTGCTGGTACGTCGGGGGTATTATGACTAACTCTGCTCTGACAGTTCATGTATACCTTTCTGTGGGCAACTGTTTTCATTTCTCTTGGGTTTACACCTAGGAACGGGATTGCTGGGTCATACAGTCGGTGAATCTGTATAAAAAGTGCCCTTGCCTGTACCCTCAGAAATGAAAAGCCAAGAAATGAGTGATGGGAAGGGCGGGGGGCTCTTAGAGGGGTGGTCAGGGAAGGCCTCCATGAGGAGACGAGAATCAGTTGATGCTTTGCAGGGTTCACGCCAAGCTCCGAGGGAGGAATATTCCAGGCAGGGTGAACATGGCCCCAGGCCACACCGAAGGACGGAAGGATGGGGCAAAAGGTACGGGATTAGGCAATGTGGCTGGAGAAGTGACCGAGCATTTCTCATTCCTGTTTTAACTTCTCCTTTTGACATAATTTCGGCCTTACAGAAAAATGTCGAGTAGCACAGAGAATTTCCACGCATCCTTCACCCAGACTCACCAATTGTTAATACTTTGCCACATCTGCTTTATCATCCTCTATGTAATTACATTTTTTAAATATATATTTTATATAGACAAAATAGCACATTCGCAATATTTTTTAAATTAAAAAATTCATGCATATTTTTTTCTGAACCATGAAGACAAAACGTGCCCCATTTCTTCTTAATACTTCAGAGTGTATTACCTAAAGGCAGAGATGCTTTCCTACACGCATAACTACAATATAACCATTAAAAGCAGATTAACTCGAATACAATAAGGACTCCAAATGCATCTGGCCAAATGCCATGGTAATGCCCAGTCCCTAGTCCAGGCTCAGGTACTGTATTTATTGTATCATTCTTTCTCTCCCTCTCCCTCTCCCTCTCTCTCTCTCTCTCTCTCTCTCTCTCTCTCTCTCTCTCACACACACACACACACACACACACACACACACACACACACATCTGGGTCCCTATCTTTAAGGACCTAATACTTACAAGTACCTACTACTTGAAATGGACTCTCTAAATAATTCCGTTTCCCTGTTAAAACTTAAACATAGGGGCACCTGGATGCCTCAGTGGGTAAAGCGTCTGACTCTTGGTTTTGGCTCAGGTCATCTCATGGCTTCATGGGTTTGAGCCCCATGTCAGGCTCTGCATTGACAGTGCAGAGCCTGCTTGGAATTCTCTCTCTCTCTCTCTCCCTCTCTCTCTCTCTCTCTCTGCCCCTCCTCCACTTTCTCTATCTCTGTCTCTCCCAAAATAAACAAATAGACTTTTAAAAAAACTTAAATATAATTGGTAGTAACAGAAACAAGCAATTAAAATTTAAAAATACAATTTTATGTCCTGTTTTGATGAAGTACCACACTCAGTGTTTAGATTTACCACACTCTTCTTTTTAATTTTTTTTAACGTTTATTTATTTTTGAGAGAGACAGAGAGTGTGCGCAGGGGAAGGGCTGAGAGAGGGGAGACACAGAATCCGAAGCAGGCTGCAGGCCCTGAGCTGTCAGCACAGAGCCCAACGTGGGGCTTGAACTCACGGACCAAGAGATCATGACCTGAGCCGAAGTCAGACGCTCAACCGACTGAGCCACCCAGGCGCCCCATCGATTTACCACACTCTTCTTACACACTCTTTTTTCTTGTCCATTTGTCTAGAAAACAATCATGACTGTAGACACAAAGGGCACTCAACTTGCCTGACAATTATTTCATGAACCATGAAAACACAGCTTTGGAAACTGCTGATCTCCTTAACAAGTAGGAGGAAAAATTCTTCATTCTTTCTTGATTTGGGGGCCCCAGGCACAGAGGTTTGGGTTCATAATCCTTGGTTCATCTCATGCACTCCTCATTGATCTTTGAACGGCCCCCTTTTATACTGTTGAAGTGACATAACAGACCAGCAGAAACCCATCAGCCAATTGATAGCTGAGCTTTTCACTCTCTATACATGTTCCCCCATCCCTGCTCCTGTCTCCCTCCAGACGGAAGTAGCCATTATACTGAATTTTACAAAAGAAATATTGTTTTGGGGGCACCTGGGTGGCTCAGTTGATTAAGCGTCCGACTTCAGCTTAGGTCATGATCACGCGGTTCATGAGTTCGAGTCCCGCATCGGGCTCTGTGCTGACAGCTCGGAGCCTGGAGCCTGCTTCGGATTTGTCTCCCTCTCTCTCTCTGCCCCTCCCCTGCTTGCGCACTCTCTCTCTCCATAAATAAACATTAAAAAAAAATAACAATAATAAAAAGAAATATTGTTTTGTTATGTAAGTATTGCTTAAAAGCAATATTGTTTAGTTTCAGGTGTTTTATAAAAAAATATTTTACAGAGCCTCTGGGTGGCTCAGTTGGTTAAGACTCTTGACTTGAGCTCAGGTCACGATCTCACGGTTCGTGGGATAGAGCCCTGCGTTGGGTTCTCTCTCCCTCTCTCTCTGCCCCTTCTTCCCAGCTTGCTCTCGCCGTCTCTCAAAAATTAAACATTAAAAAAATTTTTTTAAGTATTTCACTGCACCTAACGTTTTGCAATTTTTTAAACAGTCATGACAATATCGAATACAACCGTCTATCAGAGCGCGTGGCTCACCCAGACCGCAGTGTAACATTGCATGGCGCGACTACCCCGAAAGGTCATTTATTCGTCTCCTGTACGTGTGCATCTAGCCGCTGAAAGCTGTTCCTTTTAGACTGAACATCACCGGTGCAGAAGCTTCTCTCCGTGACATGCCCACGAACGACATACCTGGTGACGGACAGGTGTTACGAACCGTTGGGTTCTTTCTCGCCGAAGCCAGGGGAAGGAACGTAGCCACAGGGGAAAAAGGCCCGTCTCACTGCTCGGTAGCACGGATCGTGATTTTACCGTCATGCCGTTTGTTACTTACTGGCGTGCATTACAAAATGAATTTTTCGAAGTCTTATACGCTTAAGAAATAATAAATTTCCTTAAAGCAGCAGCAGTGACAACAGGACCTTTTGCTTCATTCAAATGACTTCAAATGAAAAGCTTTTACATAATCCAGGATTTGCCCAAAACATGATTTGGCTTGAAGTGGGCTCCACTTTTTGTTCTCCACGTATATCTGGGAAATGATGTATCTGCAGCAGACATGATTCATGGTGAAGTGGATGCCAACCGACTCACTTTATCCTAAAAGCATGACATTCAAGTTGCAGAGTTTTCACACAGACACCAGCCAATCTGCAGATTCGGATTCCTTTACTGTGAGCAGGAGGCAGCGAGTGGCCGACAATTCTTGCTTTGATTTCCTTCCACGCCCCTTGGCAGAACCGCAAGGAAACACATCTTCCTGAGTCTTCAAGTCTGCGGGACAGTGAGGTTAGCTTGGATTCTTTCCTTTTGTTATTCAAATGTTAATGAGGTTTTAAAACCTATTCCTCTAAATGAGGCCATCAAGCCCGGGGGCCAGGGCTGGCTGGAGGCAAGTGGGGTGACCCAGCGTCCTGGTGTGCCCGGCACTCAGGAGGTGGCCTTGTCTCCTGGTTTCCCGAACTAAGGAGGGGGACATCCCGGGCAATCCTGGTCGAGCCGGTCATCCTGTTTGGAGGCCAACATGGTCAGCTGGTGGCTGGGCTGAGTTTGTTTGGGACGGCTCTCTGGCATGGAGCTTTCCCCTCTCCGACAATGGAGGCCTTCGTGGTCTAAGGAAACTGAAGGATGGACAGAAATTGTCTGGCAATCGGGTACTACGGACACAGAAACACTGGCAACGTGAAAACCCCAGCACACGCTTCTCTCCCGGCTGGGAAACTACCCACACTTGGCCATGTGTCCATTATGTAAAACACACCCGAACTTTAAGAATCCCTCATGTGTGGCAATAATAATCAATCCTGGTTTTGAAAGCCAGGTTTTTCTTAAAGGAGGTGTCTGTCTGACACTTGGCTCAGAGCATAATCGGTCTTTCTGGAAGGCTCCTTGCTGAGTCCCAACCCTCCCGAACCACGGATACAAGCCGAACCGCTGCTTGGGGAGGCCCGCTCCTCTTGGAGGTCAACAGCACAGTTACAGAGCGCCAACGAACTCCCCGGGATTGGTGGCGCCTCGGCTGGTGGCGCGGCCGCGACCATAACCACCAGGGTCCTCGGCATCCCTCCCACAAGGCAGCTAGGGAGTCACCCGTGACTCACCCTTCCTCTTCCCCTACATCCAATCCCTCACAAACCCTGCAGTCTTCGTCTCCTAAATATATTCAGAATCCAACCACTTTGGACCACCTGCCCCTCCCCCCAGCCTGACCTAAGCCAATGTCACTGCTCACCAACAGGCTCCCACCTGGTCTCCCTGATTCACCCTCGTCACCCTACAGCCTGTTCTCAGGAAGGCAGCCACATCCTGCACTCATGGCTTATAACAGCCAAGTTCATTTCTGCCATGCCTTGGCTGAAACCCTCCAAGGGCTTCCCATCCCACTCGGAGTCAGAGGCCCAGGCCCTAGAGTAGCCTTGATCTATAGCACCTGCCCTGCTACCTTTCTAAAGGTGGCCTCACTGGCTTGCATATTTCCTCCCAAACTCAGCCCACTGTGGCCACAGGACCTTTGCACTTGCACTTCCCCCTGTGAGAACACTCTCCTAACATACTGCACCGTCCACTCCTCACTCCCTTCAGTCTCTACCCAAATGTCACCCTGGGGTGACCATCCTACTTAAAACAGAGGCCTGCCCCCCATCCCTACTCTCCTTCCTCCTCTCCATAGCCATTAGGTCCATTGGGCACTCTCTATATTTACCTATCTGTTTATTGCCTGTCTACCCCCATTAGAAAGTCAGTCCCATGAAGGCAGGCAGTTTTGTCTACACTGGTCACTGCTGTATCCTCAGCTCTTTACCCCGCAGGTAAAGCAGGTGCTGTGGGGTTTGTTTGGCGCCGAACAGATAGATCTTTGCCAGATGATTGAAGAGCGTATGGAAATGACTGAAGTAACAGCACAGGAAGGTACTGTGGGCAGAGGCAGCCAGCTGGCATCCAGTTGTGTTTCTTGCTTTTCTTTTTTTTAGGTTTATTTATTTATTTTAAGGGAGAGAGAGAGAGAGAGTGCAAGTGGGAGCAGGAGCGGGGGGAGGGGTGGAGAGAAAGAGAGAGAGAATCTCAAGCAGGCTCCACACTCAGTGCAGAGGCTGACACGGGGCTCGATCCCACAAACCGTGAGATCATGACTTGAGCCGACACCGAGAGTCGAACCCTTAACCGACTGAGCCACCCAGGCGCCCCTCTTGCCCGTTCTATGTCAATGTCCTCAACTACTGAGTGAGTCTACGACCCTCCCTTTCTCAGTGTTCCCCAAATGGTTATTTTGTGCATGTCCCCAGAGAAATGGGGCCTTTGCGGATGGCTGACCGAACGGGGGGGGACTCTAACCTTTTATCCACGTTCCCCGCTTCTTGCCGAGGCTGCCTGGTTCAGAAAGCCCCCCGCTGAGAGGCTGGACGCCTCCACAGCTGTACCTGCCAGAATC
The DNA here is from genome assembly GCF_046562875.1 of Panthera onca. NCBI lineage: Eukaryota > Metazoa > Chordata > Mammalia > Carnivora > Felidae > Panthera > Panthera onca. The sequence continues at coordinate 5,409,666 of NC_138345.1, read as the reverse complement.
CTTGAAGCAGGACCACTCGGACCTTGGTGAAAACCCTAAGTCACGCTCGGCACCCCAGCTGCAGGGGAGAGCTGGGAAATGCAGTTTTCAGCCCCCAGCCTCTGCAGCACGAGCTATCACGCCAGAACAGTGTTTTCAAGATTGTGGGCTCCTCCCCACTAGTGGCCTTGAAATCGATTTGCTGGAAGCACGCCAGAATCCTTTTCAATGAGACAGAAGAGACTGCAAAATATCACAGCTTGCCATACACTCTGGGATCGGTACTGGCTCACGAAACTTTCTGCCCGAGCATCGGCCCAAAACTATCCCATCAGAATTTCTAGTGCATCAGACTTTTTTAAAAGCTCCCCAGTTAATCCACATGTGTGGCCAGGAATAAGGCCCACAGGGTCTGGACATTTCCCTACAGAAGGGGACTTTCTGCACCCACTCTTCCCAGGCAGCATCTGGCCACACGAACAGTCATGCGGCCATGGTGCTGGGGGCCAGGCTTTCCAGGGTCTGTCTGCGTCAAAACGCATCTCTCTCCTGACAGGTTCGTTCTCTTTCTTTCTTCCTGCCCCGAAGCCCACACTTCTCTGGGGTACCTCTCTGAGCTCCTGTCTGCCCCCACTGACCGATGAAACTTTGCTCTGCCTGTGACTGGACCGAGCCAGGTCCCCAAGCCTCCTGATGACTTCCACAGCCTCGAGGGGAGGGCTTTCTGAATCCAATCCATTGCTGGGGTTCAATACGTCAAGGAAAAGGTAAAAACACCAAAGCAGTTTGGCCCTAAGGAAGAACACAGTAGTTTCCTCAAAAAGCATCAGCCCAGCTCAGCTCCCTGCACATCAAGAGAGGAAAGCCAGGTGAAGGGCCCACACTTCTGGAACACCCGCTTGTTTTCATCGGGCCACGGACGCAGGGAAGAGGGAGGCTCTCTTTCTGACAAATTGACTGTCAGCATGGTGTGGGCACAGTCACTCTTACCTATAAAGTTCCACACGGGAGGGCCTGCTACTTATGATTACTTTAGACTCTGGGAAGATGAGCAAAACGTTCTCAGCCCTGGAGCTACCTGATGGAACTGCCAGACCCATGAATATGATGGCCTGACATCAGGCACACAGACTTCCAGACTCCATAGGACAGGAAGGTATAACGCACATTCAGGAGACTGGACTCTGAGGGGCGTGTGGGTGGCTCAGCTGATGACGCGTCCAGCTTCAGCTCAGGTCACGACCTCACGGTTCGTGGGTTCGAGCCCCGCGTCGGGCTCTGTGCTGACAGCTCGGAGCCTGGAGCCGGCTTCAGATTCCGTGTCTCCCTCCCTCTCTCTGCCCCTTCCCCGCTTGTGCTCGCTCTCCTCAAAAATAAATAAATAAACATTAAAAAGAAAGAAAGAAAGAAATTGGACTCCGATACCAACTTCCTTGGGCATAAATTTCAGTCCTGAGGTCAAAGCTGAAGGATCACGGAGACCAGAGAACGCAGGGCCATGATTTTGTCATGTGCCACTTGCCTGAAACTTAGTTTCTCTCCTGAAGACACCGGGAGACAGCAGGCTAGCATGCCCAGGACAGTCTTTGGGGACAAAGGCACAGAGACGATCCCTTCCACCTCCTGCAGACAGCTTGCCCAAGACGCGTGGGAGACTCCGTGTGTGTGAGACAAATGATTAGAGGGCACGGAGTCAGATCTGGAGGGAATCTTAGCTCACGCTCCTTTCCCAGACTGGTAAACTGAGGCCAAGTGCTCTTAAGTGACTTGAGATAATCCAGCCAGTAACTGACCCCAGTCGCCCTGTCACTACCTGGTCTCCGAGCCCCCCGGCCAGACTGTTCCCCCCGACACCAGGACCTGTCCGTACACAGCACCGCTGGGTCTCCTTCCTTGGGGAGCACGCCGCAGGCACATCTGGGATACGGCTCTGAAATGGCCAGGGAGCCCCGGCCTCATCCAGGAAGCTGCTAGGCCCTGGGGGAGGAGAGCGCACCCCAGAACACAGCCCACCATCACAGACACCCAGAGTGCAGGGAGGCCCCCGGGACAGGAAGGAAGGAGAGCCCAGCCCCTCCTGGAGAAGGTCTTTTCAGGATCTGATCTTCGCACTTCCCCTGGGGAGAGAAAGGAAGGACAGGTCCTGGGTTTACAGTCCCAAAATGCTGACCCCAGTCAGCAAAATTGAAACAAATGTAACTGATTTCCTGTTGCAAGTGGCTGAGTTGCAGGAATTCCAACTGTGTCGCATCCCTTGTCATGGTATTTGTTTTTCCCTTAGTTCCCTCAGCATCCCCGGAAACTCTGTGCCCAGCAGGCACCGGTCAGCTCCCCAAGCAGCTGCGGCCTGTCATCAGCTCCGCGACACGGGGATCGGCACTTATGACGGCAGTGTCCTGGGGCCACCTGAAGAGAGGCAGAAGGCCGGTATTGTCCTGTGCGGGCCCACCCGCATCCGCCTGCATCCGTCTCTCAAAGACCCAGACGCGTCAGGCAACCCCGTCTGTCCCTCTGCGCCTTTCTGATGTGAAAGAAATTGCTGGTTCACACGGCAGACTTCTCAAACTGTACGGTTTCTCTGCCTGATGGCGATCATATCCTACGTCATCTCCTAACCTGGGCCATCACCGGCCGTGCCGGAAAGGAAGAATGCAGAGGCCTAAGTCCCAGCCCTGCGGAGCACACAACTTAGCGAGGGAATTCAGACAAGCTGCATTGTCCCTGTAAGCCGCGTGTCCTTTATCTTTACAGGGAAATGATGCCACTCACATCAGCAGGTGGGGAGAACCGGTGAGCACACAGAAGGCACTTGGAGAAGGCGTGTGGAGGATGCTCTGTGGAGCTAGTTGGGTTTCTTACTGTCATTCACTGTTCCCCTTGTCCCCCCCGAAAGGTGGGACTGTGCCAGAATCCTTGCGACCCCGTTCCCTAAGACAGTTTTACTTCTCAACCAGAAGGGGACCTGGAGAAGGTAGTGGAGACCCCAGGCTCGGACAGAGCCGCACCTAAATCTCAGGAACAGTCACCCCGTCTCCTATCTGTAAAGCCCTCTGAGAAGAGCCACCCCCTCCCTTCACAGCGGGGCTCCAGCCTTCACCCCCCACCACGGCCTCCCCCGCCCACCACCGCCTTCTCCTGGTGTTGGCCCAAGCTCTTCCTGCCCGCTTCGGAGAGTGCTGCCTCCTCCTGACCCAGACCAATCTCGAAGCCTACTTCTTCCAGCCACATGGCAGAGGACCCAGCTCTGTTCCCCACCGTGGCCACCGTCATCCCCACCTGCCCGTGGGGAAGGTCGCCGGCAGCTGCTGCCCGGGCCGATCTCGGCCAGCTTCGTTCATCCATCCACGCTCGGTGGTTTCTGCCTGGCCATACGGGAGCACCGTGGGCCGGACTGGAGGTGTCAGTCCAGGGAGGGAGCTGCCAAACCTCACTGGGCCAGCACGGTGCGTGACCCTGGTGCATAGCACGCACTCGATCCAGAGAATGAATGAATGAATGAATGAACGAGCGAACAAAACAAAGAATGACGTAGCATGCAGTCACGGAACTCTGCATTCGGGAGACATCAATCAGCTTGTTCATCCCACACTCAAGGCACAGGACCTAAGATCCTGGGCAGGTCACCTGTTTGTCTCAGCAGATCCGCCCTCCACCAAAGGTGAGCCCACCCGGCTCTGCGTCCCAGCGGGCCAGCCTGCGTGGAATCGAGGGGCTCCGGCCGGCAGGCTGCCCGGGCTTTGAGGTCAGAGGGAGGGAGGAGCGTGACCTTGCTGCTGACTCTCCCAGTCTGCTCTCCGCTCTCCTTGGGACTACGAGCTGCCTGGATCGTAAGCTGGCTCAGCCCCGATCAGGCTCCTCAGCCCTTTGGGCCTCTCTTTTGCGCTTTTCGCACACCCCACCCAGATGCTCTAACAGTCCCCTTATTGAACTTTGCTCAGCTTGCCCCCTATGAGCGAGCACACCTGGTGTTCTCACTGGGCCTCTGACCGAGCTGATCCCAAAGTCCTACCTGTCAAGCCCCAAAAACACAGCATGGGAAGGGAATTAGTAGTCAAGTAACTTTCAAGAGGTTAGCTAGGAGGAAGTCCTTCTCCATCGGGCTTCTTTTCATCTTGGGGGTGGGGGGGGGGGGGAGCAGGAAAGGCTTTTCATTTCCTAATTTTTAAATTATTTTTTTGAATTGTTAATATAGTCAGATGGCTCAAAATCCAAATATATATATAAGTAAAACATATGCACTTAAGTGTCCACCATCTGGACAGTTCCAGGGACACGGTGCTGAGCCCCACCCCACGGCCGACCTTTCTGCCTTGCGCAGCCCCAAATGACATCCTATCACGATACCGAACAAACCAGGTCTCCCTGCAATTTCCACTTGGGCTTACTTCTAGGTAGGAGATCTCGACTCAATCAAGTGGGGGAGTTCTGGCTCGGGCTCCAAGCCCTCCAGAGTCCCAGCCCTGGCTGGCTCACCACCAAAGCTTCCAAAACCCAGCAACTACTGTTCCTCCCATCCTAGGACCTTCACGAATTAGCATCCACAGAACAGACGAATGGTAGTGTCCCCTTCGTGCAGCAATGACAAAGCCTTAACCTTTAGCAGTTTGCAAACGTTTTGTCCTGTGTGAGCTATTAATACTGTCATCAAGGGAAATCGTCACACGTGCAAGATCATTTAGCTGCGCAGGTATTTCATCCTTGATGTGGATGCTCGCCACCCCCTCCCCGGCCCCCACCAACAAGTCCTGGGACAGGCCTTCTGGGAGCTCCCCCGCAGAGACCACAAGGAAATGAGCGAGCGCGGAGAAGTGGTAAAGTCAGCAGACATGTGACTGTTCACGCCGCAGTTAAATGAGGTCAGGTGAGAGCCTGAGGGACCGTCCAGGCAAGGCCGCCATATTGTAAGTGGAGTAATGGAGACACTGAGGACAGTGACCGAGGGGCGGGACGTCGTGAGCTGACAGAGGACCGAAGACAGCTTTCTCCCTGCTCCTAGAAGCAGAGGCCTTCCTTCTCACCACCCCCCCACACACCCCGCCTGCTCTTAGAAGCAGCCGCCTTCCTTCTCACCAGTCCCGTTCACAACCAGGAGCTCTATCCGGCAACCTTTGTAAAAAGGACAAAGGCCAACAGGGCTTCAAGTGCAACCAGAGCATTGGCCTAGAATCTGAGTTATAAGGGAAGGAAGAGCCGGCAAGAAGACAGGCAGAGGGCCACCAGGCTCAGTCCCAGCCGCACCCCGCCCCCCGCCCCGGGGGGCGGGGTGGAGGCTTCCTCTTAGTTACTCCTCACCCGGCCAGGGTACCCAGGTAGGGGTGGGTCACCAGAGCCCAAGCCCCTCCCCACACGAAGAGAAAAGGGGAAGGAGTCAGACAGCTCGGACTGGGAAGTAAAACTGAATCTCCGTCTCTATCCTGGGCTCCGAGCTGACCGGCAGCCCCCAGGATCCGAGCGGAGCTCTGCAGTGACCCGGCCTCCATCACCCGGCTAGCCAACTGAGGCCAAATACAGTGGGATCCCCCTTCCGGGGCAGGGGGCCACAGGAGGATCTGAGGCTCGCGGACAGGGCTTGTGCACCCCCCCCACACACACACCCCCCCCGCTGCAGAGGGGGCGGGCCCAGTGAACTAGCTTAAATGCCAGGCCTGCAGGTGGGCCAGGTGGGTGTCTCCGTGCCAGGCGCAGGGCGGGGGGGGGGTAGGTCTTGCCCGAGGGCACCTTCCTAGGCCAGGCCGACCTCACCTCCGGTCGGTATCTGCCTTTCGGTGCGTTGTCCCACCGGTCCCACACAGCCGTCCCCAGTCCCCCATTTTGCCGAAGAACTGAGGTTCCGGGTGGTTTACATGACGTCCCAGGAGTCGGAGGGTAGAGAAGGGCGGCGGCAGCACTCGCACACAGACCTGCCTCTCCCACCCGCGTGTCCCAGCGGTCCCTCCCCCCGGACTCAGCCTGCCACCGAGTGCGCAGCGGGGAATCCCACGCGGCCAAGCCCCCGCCACCGAGGGCCCCCAGCCCGCCGGTCGCGCGCGACCTCCAACTTAATGAGGCGCGACGGGGGGGTTCGTTCAAAGTCGCGCGAGTGGCGCAGGCCCTGGGCAGCCCGCGCGGCGCACCGGCCGGGACACGTGCGGCGGGGGCGGGGGCGGCCGCGGCAGCGCGGGGTCCGAGGGCGGCGCGGGACCGGGGGCGGGCAGGGCCGAGGGCAGAGCCGGCGCGGGGGGCGGTGCGGAGGGCCGGGCAGTGCCCGGCAGCGCGGGGGGTGGCGGGCGGCGCGGGGCCCGGGGTGGGTGGGGGTGGCGGGCACGGCAGGGCCGGGCGGGGGGGGACGACGGGGGGTCGCGCGGGGAGCGGCGCGCGCCCGGGGGGGGGGAGGGGGAGACCACGCGGGCTGGGCTCTCGGGGCTGCGTCCCCGGCGGCCGCGCGCTGGGAGGGCGCCTACCTTTCCTGAAGGGCATCGCGGAGGGGTGCGCCCCGCGGGGCCGGCCCGGGATACCGAAGCCGGGCGACGTCCGAGTGCCAGCCTCGCGGCTCGGGGGCGCCTGCGGGCGCCGGGCGAGGGAGGGGGGAAAGGGACATATTTGGACAGAGCGGGGCGCGTCACCGCCGGAGGGTGGGACCGCGGCGAGGCGGGCGGCGCGGCCTCCGGGGCGGGCCCGGCGGAAAGCGCTTAACCCCTGCGCGCCCGGCGCCGCTGCGCGCCCCTCCCCACGCCGCGGGCACACCTTCCGGGCGGGGCCTCGGAGGACCGCCTCCCGCGCTGATCTTCTGCCCTCGGGCGCTCGGTACCGGCACCGGCACCGGCACCGGCACGGGGGGGGGGGGGGGCGGCCCCAACGGCTGGCCGGCGTGGACGGAAATTAAATGAAGGCCGGAGGGAGTAATCCCCGCAAAGCGCATCTCTGGCCGCCCTCGTTGAAAATCCTTCCAGCTCCTGGGCTCCCGCCCCGCGCTCTTCCACCCCCCACCCCGACCCCACCCCGGCAGTGATCGCCTCCGGCAAACTGTGCGTCTCTCTCTCTCTCTCCCTTGTGCATCGCTGTTTCCCCGGGGACCTAGAACAGCACCTCACATCCTGATCAATACATATGTCAAAAATAATTTTAAAATGATAATAATAATGGGACTTTCAGGAACCGTAACCTCGAGAAATGGAGAAGGGAGACCATTCCTCACATCACTAAACATTTTGTGTGAAGGCCAGCACCCGAAAAATGCTTAACTACTTGGTGGGATCAAATTTCTCAAAGGCAGAGGTCATCTGTCCGTCCAGGTGAGAGTTAGTTCCTGTGAAAAAGTGCTATTTTATGTTACAGTTTGAAGAAATGGTGTTGGGAACAGTCTCCAGATCTAATATTTAAGGTATCTATGCAATTCCCCACTTTCTACATAGTGGAAAAAAAAAAAAATCCAGGTGACCTGAAAAGTCAGAGCCAGTGGGGTGTTCGTGGGTTTTTAATCATTTCGTGATGGGGGGGGGGGGTGCAGTTCCTTGGGCTGCTACCCTTTATGGGTGGTGGTCCAGACTCCACCCCCACATTCCAAGGGAGCCCATGTCTGGGAGAAGGCAGCCAGTGTTGGTTCAGACAAGGTATTGTCATTTGGGTTCCTGAGCTCTCCGACTTCAGCTCCTGAGTGTGGGTGTCAGTCTGTGTAAGAGGAACAGGAAGTGGGGGGGGGGGGGAGATCTGACACTGAGAGAGATCGCCAACGCCCTCTGCCCTTTCCGCTGCCACAACCATAACACCCAGCGGACCTGCACTTTACTCCATGGACTCACTTGCCGGAAGGCAAATTTTTTCTAAGGCCAGATAAATGCAAGCCTGCACATCTCGGATTTGTGCGGCTACGAGTCACAGTGAAGCCAGAGGACATGCACGCTGGGGGGGGGGGGGGGGGGGAACCTCTTCCTTGTAGCTGGTGCCTTTACTGCCTTGTGGACTCAGGCGGCTGATTGTGATAACAGTAAGACATGCGTATTTGGTCTTTGTTCCCAGTTCCTGGCACCTGGCGCTTAAAAACCTCGGAATCTCCAGAGCGAAAAGAGGGTTTTTGCGTGTTCATGAAATGACTGGTGCCTGGGACACTTAGGTAGCTTCAGGATAAGGGCTGGTGGCCAGAAAGACCACATCATGCTTAGAGGGTTGGAACTCTCAGCTCTATCCCCCCACCCCTACCCAGGGAGGGGAGAGGGGCTGCCAATTGGGTCGGATCACCAGTGGTCAGTCATGCGCACGTAGTGAAGCCTGGATAAAAACCCCTAAATGACGGGTTCGGAGAGTTTCCAGGCTGAAGGTGGCAGGTTCCGATAGGACGGGGAGGCTCCACGCGCCTCTACCCGCTCACCTCGTCCTACGCTCCTCTCCCGTTTGGCTGTTCCTGAGTTGTATAAACTGATACATGGCAATAAACTGATAACACCAAGTAAAAGCACTTCTCTGGGTTCCGTGAGCAGCGCTAGCAAATTATCAAACCTGAAAGCGAAAGTCGCGGAGACCCCAGACTTTGTGGCCACGTCAGACAGAAGAGCGGGTTCCTGGGCACCCAGTAGTTGCACTGGCATCTGAAGTGGGGGGCAGTGTTGTGGGGCTGAGCCCCTTGTTGCCCTGTGGGGTCCATGCCAAGCGCAGGGAGTTAGTGTGGGACTGGATCCAATTGCAGGACACTTGGGAGAAGGGCTCATAGGTGTGGAAAGTCCCCCCACGCGGAATCAGAAGTGATGCAGGAAAACCGGTTCCCCACGGGGGAACCGGAACCCCATCTCTCCACTCTTGAGCATAATCCCCTATAGGAACAACAGGGGGCTCGTGGCTGTCTTATTCCCATCATTTCCGAGAGCAGCCCTCTCTGATGTTGGGTCTTGTTGTTCATAATCCCTGGGGACGTCTGTTCTTTCGATCAGAACCTGCCAACAAGGGTTGCCGTGGACATTTCATAACCGCACGAGTGTCTCTGCTTGTCCTTTGCACAAGGGAGGCAACAGCCTAGGCAAGTTCACACAGGAGAGAAACGAGTGGCCTGAAAAATTGGATTTGCTCAAGAACTACTAACTCACTGTGGCCAGTACCCAGTATGGGCTGGGGTAGTGGTTCACAGCCCTCTGGTTTTCGGCGTGGAGGCAGGATTTGAAGAGATCTTAAGTGGAGAGTATATTCCGAGGCACTTCCCACAATATAGTGTGAGTCGCAGAGTGAAGGAATCGCATCATTATTCCCCAAACTCCCCGTTGTGTCCGCCGACGTTTCTCTTCTGGGTCTGATGACCTATGGACGGAACAGTACTCTTCTGAGGAGCTCTGAGCACAGCACACTGCCGTCTAGAGTAGAGCCTAGTGGCTGGAACCTTGCGGAAATTGCAAGAGTTGTCAGGCGGGTTCCGGTCTTCCTCCAGGGCCCCAGCTGTCATCGTGCTAGAATGGCCACCATCACTAGCACCAGCCGGTCATCGGAGGCTTGAGGACAGAGCTGCTCCAGCCCAAGGGCAGGGAGCAAGCTGCAGGACTGGATTTGTGACAGCTGGCTGGGCCCCAGGGGTGGTTTCTGATTTAGTAAGCCTGGGGCGGGGCCTGAAGCTTCCCAGGTGGTAAGGGTGCAGCCGGCCCTCCTTGTGTAGGGCTGTGCTCAGACACCCAAGAGGGGGAGTGGGACCGGGCTAGGAGGGGTCCTGCAGGATCTGGAGCAGAATCAGGGCTCCTCCCACCCAGGGCACCAGCCCCCCTTCTCCTCTGGTCCCGGTGCGGTGCTCCGCGGGGCGCCTCCCGGCCCAGGCTCTTGGGGCAGAAAGTGCCAGAGCCATGGCCTCTGGTTTTCTTACTGCAAGAAGAAAAGGGCCCCCCTTCCCAGATTTCTTTTCCAGTTTGTAGGCCAAACTGAAGGCTTTCATGCTCTCTCCAAAGTGAGGGTAACACTCAGAGATCTAACACGTTCCACCCCGGAAATTCATCTCTACCCACAAGCCTTTCCTCTCTAGCTGTAGGATGTGAGGTTTGGTCTCCAGTGAAGGAACTGAGGTCATAGGAAGAGGGAATATTTGATCGGGGTCAGGGAACACTGGTAAAGAAGAGTGTGTTGAAGGAAGGAAGGAAGGAAGGAAGGAAGGAAGGGAGGAAGGGGCGTGCCTGGGGACAGGGACCAGCAGGGCCCATAAAGTACTTGAGGGCCCCACCCCCACCTCCACCAGACTCCCCAGAGTAGAGAGTCCAGCGGCTGTCCCCACTGCGGGCCACCCCCCATTGATACGGTCCGGGTGGTTTAAAGCTGCTGCCGCCTCAAGCTTCTGGGCCCCTGGGTCCTGCCAAAAGGCAGACCTCCGGCCAGCCAGCCCTGGCGTGGGTGCGTGCAAGACGCAAGCAAGGGGTGAGGAGAAGACACTGGCTGAGAATCTCTGCCATGGCTTCCCAAGGCTGTATGATAGACCCTCTTCGAGCTTCAGTATTTTGCCTATAAAATGGGCATAATGCATTCTTTACAGGTTGCTGTAAGGATCGCGTGAAATCGTATTTGCCTGGAGCACACGTGCTCAGTGAAAGGCAGCTGCCATTATGAGTAACTTTAGCAGTAGTAGAGCTGGAAGCAGGGGCCCTGGGGTAGTGAGAGGGAAGGGTCCCAGAAGAAGAGAGAAGTGATGGGGAGCATGGGGGAGGGGAGGGCGTTGGGCAGGAGCACGTGGGCTGGCCCAGGAATGTTGGGGCTGAGCTTCCTTGGGGTCGAGGGGGCCGAGGGAAATCCAACTGCTGGGGGATAAACAACTCTCCATTACCAAAATGTGTGTGTGTGTGTGCATGTGCGTGTGCGTGCACGCATGCACATGTTCACCTGTGCACACCTAATTATGGAACTATGAAAGAATCAATGATTCACAGTATCAGAGAAAACTATAAATACTAAGGGTAGCTATAAGGACACATCTAACTCACGGCTGTTGGTTCCTAAACACCAGTCTCCGACTGAAGGAGCCAAGAGCCCCCGGAGGGTTTGAGCGGCTAAGCACAGGATGAGCCTGGAACATCTTGTTGTGCCAGAAAAATAAGTAATCATTTTGCAGACCTGCCGACAAACGACGGGGACGCGTCCAAAACACACAGCGTCCAACGTGAAAGGGCTCCTCCAAAACAGTCATGGCAGCAATGGATTGTGACCCAGAGAACAAAGTGAGAAGCCATGAGTCCACACTGGCATAAATAAATAGGAAAGTGAATAGATACATAGGGGAGGAGGGAGAGCTCTTCCTCACAAATCCTAGACCTCACAGAAATGACTAGAATCCTAGCTCATAGATGGAGAAGGAATCATGGCACTAGAAAAGTCACCATTTGGCAAATAGCACAGAAATAATTGTTTCACAGAAGAACCCTCCGGGGAGGCTAAAATTAGCAAGCAGCAATAATGCAGTGAGACACAGGATATTAACAGTCTCAAAGTACCTCCTACAAGGCAAGCATTAGTTGCAAAGGGGAAGGTGGTGGCTTTGCGGTAGAAAAAACTGGAAGCCACCTCCACCACCTAATCAAAGTCAACGTCACCAGTAATGGACCAAATCAGCATCAGGTGCCTCTTGATACAATGCACTGAGAAGGACACATCACATGGGCAGTATTCTTGCGCAAAAATGCATAACCTGAATCTGATCGTGAGGAGACATGAGACACCTAAAATAAAGGACATTACAAAAATAACTAGCAAACAGTTCTTCAAAAATGTCGAAATCGTGAAAGACAAAGATAGACTGAGGAAGTGTTCTTGCTTTACAGGCAGCTAATGAGCCATGAAGACTAAATGGAACACGGGATCCTGGATGGCTTCCTGAACCACGGAAGGGACATTAGTAGGACAGCTGGTGAAACAGGAATAGTACTGTACCAATATTAATTTCCGGATTTGGGTAACTGTACTGTGTTTATGCAACATCTGGAGAATTGGGGGAGGGGTGTTTGAGACTTCTTTAGACTGTTTGCAAAATGTTTGTAAGTTTAAAAATTCAGAATAAAAAGTTAAAAAAAAAGTAAAGGGTAATCATAGAGACTGCAGAACTCGCTAAATGAGACAACTCCCAAACTGATCTGGCTGTGTAATCAGCTACTAATTACCATTAATGATGGGAACTGCCTAATTTCCAGGCAGCACAGTGAGGAGGAGCTTTTACCACAAACTTAGTGGCTTAAAATACCACCCATGTATTCTCTCCCGATTCTGTAGGTCAGAAGTCACACGGCAAGACTGGGGTCTCTGCTCAGGGTCTCGGGAGGCCGAAATCACTGTGAGCGGGGGAGTTCCCAACCGGAGACTGGAGAAAAACCGCCTTGCAAGCTCATTCCCAGGGCAGAATTCAGTTCCTGTAGTTCAGGAGTAAAGTCCTCACTTCCTGCCGGCCGCCAGCTGCCAGCCGCCAGCACTCTGTTCCCAGGGGCTGCCCGCATCCTTGCCACGTGGCCGCCTCCTGTCTTCAGGTCAGCGGAGGCAGGTGGATGGCTTCTCGGGCTTTGAACTCTGACCCTTTCCTCTGGGACCAGCCGAGGAAACTCCCTACCTTAAGGAAGGACACAGGCCCTTGCAGATAGTTTCCGTATCGTAAGCCCAGCTGATTTGGGATCCTACTTTTGTCTGCAAATTCACGGCAATACTGGGTTAGTGTTTGAGTAACGGGAAGGTTTGTGTACACGAGGGCCAGGAATCCTGGGGCCACGTGGGAGTCCTGCCTGCCGCAAGGTAGTTTCTTAAACCAAATAAATGGATATAAACGGGCAACAGGTTTGTGGACGGTGGGGGGCACGGCCTACCTGCTCTGAGGATGTGGGCTCCCCGGTGCCCACCAGATCAGTCTGACCTGGCTCAGAGAGAGTCTCCTTCTTTCCTACTAATCCTCCCGTTTCAACCGGTTCCTAAGTACAGCCCTGACCGTGTTGGAATGAAATTAATTATCATCTCTTCTCTTTCCAGTCGCGGAGTTTCAGAAATCAGGATTCAGTCTCTAGGGGACAGACGCTATCCACACCCTCGCTGTCCCGGATGGAAGGAGAGTAGCATTGTGTTTAGTGCTCAGCAGCAGCTCCGGAGGCACCAGCAGCTGGGAGTGCACGCCCTGGGGCTGCCCGGTTCCCGGCCAGTCGGGGACAGTTGTCCCTTTCTTCACAAGGAAAGAGTGGCTGCAGCGAACGGGGTTTAAGTTGGGCCTTTGAAGCCCACCGAGCCCAGGGCCGGGCTTGCATTGAGGATGGAATCACTGAAAACATCAGAGCCCTAAAGGACTCCAGAATGTCACCAAGCTGCTCTTGTGAAGCTCGCTCCTGTGCCAGCAGATGACCAGGCTTTTTGTCGTCGTCGCAACGAGCGTGTCCTTTTTTCTCAGCACTCTGACAAACTCCTGCTTCAAGCAGGGGCGAGCATTCACCCCCACTCGCTACTGACAAAGCTGCGGCTAAGGGAAGCGGCCTGCCCTGGGCGCCTGGCCACAAAGACGGAGCAGAGACCTCCAGCTGGGCCTCTCAACCGATGCCACTGTCCTCACCGTGCCACACCCTCTCTCCGGGGAGCTGTGTTCTCTCCAGTCAGTCGTTGTCCTCCGGGCGGGGCATCACAGTCCTCAGAGGGCTTGGCTGAGCTGGGAACCCAGGCCCATCTGACCTCAGTGTATTTAGTCTTAATAACCTATTTACGGCTGAGAAGCCAGACTGCCTCTTTCCCAGAAGTCAGGCACAACTGCTCTGGCCAAGCGGTGGCTTTCCACTCCCATTATAGTCCTAGAAGATGATGCTGCCCTTCTGAAGAGGAAAATGAAGAGTCTTTGTGATTCAAATGAGTCACATTGTCACTTCCAGAGAAAAAGCAAGTCTTCGAAGGGGGCTCTCACTTAACCCGTGATCAGAACAACTTGGAGGCAAACTGGACGGCATCGTGGAAGCTACGTGGTGGAAGATGTGTGACCAGCTCCAGAACTGGCCCTCCCTTCCACGCCCCGGGCCATTTCTTCCCTCCTCTGCCTCTGTGTCCCCATCTGTAAAATGCAGAGAATATTAGTTGTTGGCCCGATGTGAGGACCGAATGACTGCTTAAAAGAGAAGCAGGATTTCTCTCTTTTTTTTTAATGTTTATTTTTGAGAGAGAGAGAGAGAGAGAGAGAGAGAGAGAGAGAGAGAGACACTGCAAGCAGGGGAGGGGCAGAGAGAGAGGGAGACAGAGGATCCAAAGTGGGCTCTACGCTGACAGCAAAAAACTGGGTGCAGGGCTCGAACCCACAAACTGCGAGATCGTGACCGGGGCCTAAGTCAGAAGATTAACTGACTGAGCCACCCAGGCGCCCCGAAAACGCAGAATTTCTAATGTTGGAGGAACATATATTTTTACTGCACTTGAGGGTGGCTTTTCTACATTATACGAAAGACTGCTTCGAGATATTTCTATTTTTCAATGTACATTTTATCCAAATTCAACATTTTAGGTTTTCCTTAAGTTCTTAGACTTAACTCAAAGCTGCATTATTCTACTTATAACCTTATCATATAAAATATAGTAAAACTTAACAGTCATTGTTCAGGGGAATTTGATGACTGGTCCCATGTAGAAATCCAGCTACTTAAACTGCCTTATCAATTAAAACCTGCATTTATGAAATACTTTATACTTCAGAACACTTTGGTTTGCTCACAGGCCTTGCCAAATAACCAACTAAATATGGCGAATCTTCAGTTCTTTTATTAAATGTTCCCATACTGCTGACAATCTTAATAAAATTGCATTGCACGTTTTAGCTTAAAGCTCAGGTCATGACCTCAGAGTCATGAGATTGAGCCCCGAGTTGGGCTCTGTGCTGAGTGTGGAACCTGCTTAAGATTGTCTCTCTGTCCCTCCTTGGCTCACACGTGTGCTCGCTCGTGCTCTCTCTCTCTCTCTTTCTCTCAAAAAAAAAAAAAAAAAAAAATTTTTTTTTAAACTGGGATCACAAGGCCTGTCCATTGGATACTCAAATTTGCCACATCCTCTTAAAATTACAAGTTCTCAAGGTGCCAAAGAGATACTGGTCACCTAAACTTAACCCCAAAATATCAAAAGTTTGGGTTTAATTTGCTTCATATTCCTCTGCTTAAATAGAAACTTTTCCACAGTTAAAAGAAAAAGACTCTGAAGAAACAGTTATGTCATATCAGCAAGTCAGGGCTCCTGTCCCAAGGCACTGACTAAGGTTACTTATTGACCAGAAAGACCCTGATTGGGACAGCAAAAAATATCCAACATAATAAAGATTTTCCAGACCTTCTGAACTGTGGGTTATTTTTGCAATAACATGTTTACAACTAAAAAGAAAGCTAAATTGTACATCTGCTGCTGGGGAGTTTCTAGATGGGACCTGAGAAGAGCTTTTCGGCTCTCAGAAGGCCTTTGCTGCTTCCAGAATTAGGGAATGAGTTTCTAATGGTGTCCTGCTCTGGGGTGCAGAGCGTCCTCAGGCCCAGGGCACTTAGCGACTACAGAGGAGGACAGCATGTGGACGGTCACAGGCAGGAGTGGAAAGCACAGTCCCGTGGAGTGAGGGAGCTTCACCAGTAGCTGTGGGGGTCACCAGAACGCTTGGTTCGAAAGCACAGACGTCACACTCAACGGAGCTTAGGCCAAAGCGCGTCATCTGGAAGAGTGCTGACATCACTCAGAACGAAAGGCGGGACCCCCAAGCCCTAGGGGCGGGTGGCCTCCTGAGGGGGAGCCGCAGGACCCTGCCTGGCTCTCATCTCTTCCTTCCACTGGTCATCTGGCCGTGTCATGGCCGACTGGCTTCCACCACGGGGGTTCCAGCGATGGGGGTGGGGGGCCCCTGGCCCCTGGCCCCCCACCCCGTCTCGCCTCCCCCAGCCCCGCTGGAACCGAGGGCTCTGAGCCGGCAAGAGTGGCTCCCAAGGGAGGGAGTGTTACTCGGGAAGCGAGTGGATCAGCCCGGGTCACAGGAGCAGCTCAGGCCACGGGGCTTTCCCAAGGCAGAACTTAGGGGGGGTTTACCAGAAGCGGCAGGGGGTCTCCGGACACCAGGACCACGTGATTCAAGGTTGAACGGTGTGGTGGGGTGCGGGAAAGGAGCACCATTACATCTTTTCCCTTTTACCAGTGAAGCAAAAGCTTGCCCTCAAAGACCCAGATATTTCTGCGGCCATCTCATTAGGCAGAATTAGAACTTGGGTGCTGGGAAGCAGCAAGGGTACGAAAAGAAGGGGTAGGGGGTGCCGGTTCCCACGGAGCTCCTGTGTGGACGGGAGGGGATGTGAAGGCCTTTCAGTCTTGCTCAGAATGACCCAGTGATGGTTGGGTGACGCGTTCTCCATGGGAGATGCGTTCTCTCTGTTTACACCCCAGTCCTTAAGACTGACAGCAAATGTTCTAGACAAGCACCAATCTTGGACTAAGGACTTTTAAAACATTTTACTAAAATGAACGTTTTTCAGATTTCCAGGATTAATCCAAAATTCACGACATGCTGTCTAGTAGGGGTGTCAGGCGTCACAACTCGGTCATCTGTCGGAGGGTGCTTAGGGCCCCTCTCTGGCTGGCTGGACTGACAACTGGAAACTGATGGGGGCTTGGAACCACAGGTCTCGCCCACCCCTGGCCGAGAAGAGGAGTCGAGGAAGACTGCACGAGCCAGGTGAACATCTGAGGGTTTGGGTGGTTGGGGGTGCTCAGTGGCTTCCGTAAGGGGTTCACGCTTTGGAAGTTTTTGTTTTAATACGGCTCTAAAAGCCAGAAAAAGGGGAAAAAAAAAATCTTTCCTCTAAAGCTCACAATGTGTTTTTCGGGCGAATTATACCTTCATCTGTTTGCTGGCACTATTGTTCACATATCTTAGAATCATACTTGTACCCGTATTTTCAACATGATTTTAAGGCATCTGGTACACTGTTAATCATATGACCTAACAGAATTTTAATAAGTACTTTTAATTTAATACATACCTCATCAACAGGTAACTGGTATAAAAATATATAATTTCCCTGAATATTTTTTCCAACCTGCTCCAGTCAACAAATTACAGTTGGGCTTAAATGGTTATTCTGTGCAGATAAACAGAGGGCATTTTCTAACACCGAAAAAAGCAAGCTGTACCCCATTCCCTCCCTACCTACTATTTCCAAATCGACTTCTTCATAAAGAAGTTCGACGTCTTACTTCGGCCGCTTCTTCCCCTTTACACCCCGGGAAGAGGAAATATTTCAACCCAGGAAAGCTCACTCAGGGCCATCAAACAGCACAGGGGGTCTGATGGCACCACCCAGGTGGCAATGTCTTCAGTCTTTGGAAACAACTTCTGGGTTTGCCCCAAAGTAGGAAGGGACTTGGTATTCAGAATGTGGGCTTGTGTGGGTGACCTGGTGGGAAACCTAAGAGCACATGTAGGAGAAAGGTTTATTTATGTCAGAAAATATGCATCTATCTGATCGCTTGGAGGGAAAGCATGGCCTTTATTCCTGTGTGGTTATTGTTACAAAAATACTACAGTTGGTGGGGGGGGTGCCTGGGTGGTTCAGTCAGTTAAGCATCTGACTCTTGATTTAGGCTCAGGTTGTGATCTCATGGTTTCAGATAAGCCCCGCGTCAGGCTCTACACTGACAGCGTGGAGCCTGCTTGGGACTCTCTCCCTCTCTCTCTGCCCCTCCCCTCCTCTCGCTCAAAACAAGTGAACACTAAAAAAAAATAATACAGTTGGTGAGACGTCACCGAGTGTGGAAATCATACACCGCCCTTACTGCCGAGGTGGATGCCTGATGACTTTTGTCAGCGACTGTCCATCATGAAGTCTGCAGAAGATCTGAGAAAATGATTCGTTTTCATTTCCTCAAGAAAAAGGGTGGCTTTGGTTTGAAGCTCTCAAGCAAAGCCCATGCCTTGCCATTCAGAATGTGCTCGGTCCAAGACAAGGAATGTATGAAACAGAGATGTCCACAAGTAAGCTCGGGCAGAGGAAGGGGACACTGGCGGGCACCCTACTCCCCTCTTGCTGCGTCTCCAGGCACCTGCCCGCCCCCAAGTCCCGGACTTGAGCTGAGAAGCCCTGCCCTTCCTTCCCAGAAGTCCCCCTGACAAGGTGCACATGAATCTTTAACGGGGTGGGGTGGGGGGCACTGACAACTGCTCGCACTACTGAGGCCCAGGGGAAGATGGGAGCGTGGCGAGAACCTGGAGAAGAACGCGGTCTCAGTCGTTGGAGGGTGGGGGCTCACCTCAGCCGGATCACGTCCAACAAGCGGGCAAATATGCCAAGCGGTTCAGAGACCAGGAGTCGAGGGAAGAGGATGCGTGGTGGGTGGGAGGTGAGAAAATCCTCCTGGCCTCTTGAAGACCTTCTAGGGGCCAGAGGTTTTATTATTAGCAAATGCCGTGTCTTCCCCAGAAAAGGTCTCCCCTTTTGTTTTCTCCGATAACGTCCGGACTTGGGTCGTTGCAGAAACCCTGCTTCCGTACCTTTGGAGGCTTCGCGAACCTGCACAGGAAGGGCAGGAAAGGGACTGCATTTGGATGACACGCTTGGAAGACACAAGAAGACTCTGTGGCCTGGGTGCAGGAAGGTTAAGGGGGGCTGACCGCTGCGGACTGGGGGGGATCTTGGGCAGGATATGGGGGGCCGGGACCGTTTTCGCCTCGCAAAAGGGTAGACACGAAGCATCAAAATTTCCCTTGAACTTCTAAAGTAATGCAGCAGCTCTGCATTCCATTAAAAAAAAAAAAAAAAAGTCAGGTGAGGAGTTCTTCACCCACCTCTGAGTCCCACATACATAGGTCACTTTTTAAGGGAACATACTATCAAGACATTGTGAGCGCCACTGAACAAGCACGGTAACTTCTGGAGATTCCTTTAAGAGGCCATTCCCTGTACACGTTGAGGGGAAGCCAAGCCGGCCTGGCTGCCCGCCTCCCCTCCATTCACCCTCTTGTCCTTGGAGAGAGAACGTGCCAGTGTCAGCGGGACGCGGGGCGGTCGTAAGAGAGGGCTACGGCCCAGCCTCCTCCGCAGCTGCCGGGCCTTTGTCAGAGTTCCGTCCGCCGCCGTGGAAGTCAAAGTACTGCACCGCGGTGTGCAGGGCCGCGGGCACGTGCCTCGTGGACCCCTCTTGTCCCCCACCCCCTTCTCGCAGGCGGAAGGCAGACACGATGGATGGAACTTAAGTGGCCTTCGCAGACCACGAAGAGGAGGGCACAAGCTGAGGATGACAGAGCCATCAGCCTCGGGGGTCCCTGGATGCAAAGCATGCTCTTATTTAAGCTACTGTACTGCGTTGAAGAGTGCCCCCCCCCCCCCCCCCAAATTTATGTCCTATTTGGAAAGTGTCCCTATTTGGAAAGTGTCTTTGCAGATGCCATTAGTCAAGATGAGGTCATACGAGAGTAAGGTGAGTCTTAAGTCCCATATGACTGGAGACGGCATGCTATGTGATGACGTTTGGAATTAAGTCTCTAAGTCAGAAAATGCCAGGGGTGGCCAGCAACCACCAGAAGCTCGGAAGAGGCAAGGATCCTCCCTTAGGGCCTCCGGAGAGAGCACCACCCTACTGACACCTTGATTTCAGAATTGTAGCTTCCAGGACTGAGAAAGAAAGAAGTTGTTTTAAGCCACCCGGTTGCGGTATTTGCTATGGCAGCCCCAGGAATCGGACACAGCTACTGTTCGATTTTGTTGTCTTTGCCGGCGAGGCCTAACCTTGCAGAACACACTGCTCTTCCATTTGGCTCTAATGTCACTGGCCACTGAGGAACTGCGAATTTTGCTGGCAAATGGCTGAGGATTCCCACTGATTTATAGGAAATGAAGGCAGTTTTATGACCAGCTCCACTCTCTGTCCAGAACCTTCCTTTCCACACCTCCCACTGAGCCTCAGCAGTGCTCTCTGTGACCGCTTTTCCCCACAACTTGATACAAAAATGCCAGATGAGGCAGAGTAGGAAAGCTGACTGGTCAACCAGGTTGCTCTGAGCTTACTTTCTAATACAGAAGTTCTCCTTCTGCCTTTTTCTATACTCCCCCTGCACCCTTCTCCCGTCTGTCCACCCCCTGACCCAACTGTTCTGTGCAAGGAACTTTTGGGCCATCCCAGAAACAGTCTCAGAATGCTCCCAGGGGTGGGAGGGAGGGAGGTTGGGGGTGTATTTTCAACGTGCCTAAATAGCTACGGGAAGGAGAACGTCTACTCCCAGATTTCAGCTCTGTAACCGCATTAACTCGGAAAAGAAGACAATAGCCAGAGTTGTAGTCGGATAATTGCCGTGTCAAGCTAACTAGGCAGGATCCTTGCCCTCTGCTTCTCCTCGTGATGTAAAGGCCGGTGCCAACCTCAAGGGTACACGCAGCCTCTGCTGACAGCCTGGTCTATCACTGCCTCCCTCTCGCAGCAACAATGAGCTGATGAGAACGTACGGGTCAACTTTCTCCCTTTCCAATACTGTCTGTGACTCCACTCATCTCTCAATTTTCAATTACATTAATGCCTGGCAGGGATGTATTCTATTAAAGCAAGAATGTAGAAGATAGAAGACTCTAAAAGTTAGGGCCCGACATGAGACACAGCCAAGGGAAGTCTCGAGATGGCAATGTCCAGCAGGCCTGGGAAGGGACCAGTCCAAATTGGGGCAAAGGCCAGAGAACTCTGGGGGAGAAGCCTCCAGGAAAAATACGAATCTGACAGACTGATACGCCTGACCCGGGGGGAAAAGTATTAAATGGCAGATAAACACCAATGGAGAAATTAGAAAAATCTTAAAATAGGTACATCCACTAAACAATTTTTTAAAACTAGGCAGTTATTATTAACTCCAGAAAACACAAAGGTTATATTAAAAAATAACCATAATATACCACCTGGATAATGCTTGAATCATATTTATGCACTAATTAGTTTGCAGTGACTGTTGCTTTAACACAGAATTTTGACGTAAATATTTAACGAGAGCTGGAGGGAGAAATGAGCTTTAAGACAGCTCTTAAACCCAATGAGTTGGGTTAAAAAAGCTAAATCCTCCTCTCTCATAATAGGAAATCACTAGAAAAATGTCTACAAATGATAAATCAAGAAATAGCTTATGAGCAAATGAGTTTGAGATAGATAAATGCCATAAAATGTCAGTTATAAGAGTTGAATGCATTTTCCTTTGGGTAACAAGACTGATGTGGCATAGGGCTGTTCTAATTTGTTATGAGCCTCTGAGCACTTAGTGCATTTTATAATTACGTGTATACATTATTTTGAAAAATTAAAATAAAAACTGAGACTAGGAACTTGCTTCTCAACCCAAATTTTGGGAAGAATTATGCAAAATTCAGGTCAGAATGACTCAGTACAGCCGGCCCCTCACGAAGTGCCCATGTCCATACTCGCCTGTTTGCTTCCAAATGATACAGTGTCCACGTGATTTTCTCAGTTCTCGACCTCAGCCCTAAGAACAGTGTTCCAAGTAACTGCAAAGTGTGTCTTGCTAGTTGGAGACTGTTTGCCAAATTATCAGACTTTGATTCTATTTGTTCCTTCTGTTCTTCGAAGACAAATCCGTAACAAAATTCTCTTAGCAACCCCATTCCCGTTGACCTATTTCCTTCCCTCACGTAGGCTCTGGCTTCAGCAAGCCACAGATCCGCCCACAGGCTCTGTCATAAACCCATCCACGGGGACAGTGGCTTCACTTACCAGAAACTTGAAAACATCGTGTGTTCACTGCATAGATGGGACACTTGAGCAATGGGAGAAAAGCGCCACAGGAAGAAGATAATACAAGGGCTTTAATAAGAGGTATTTTTAATATCGCCTGATAGTGCAGAGGAGGGAAAAAGGGTGGTTGCTAAAGAAAAAGACCCAGCTGTTTCCAAATTTAAAAGTCACTGGTACATTTAAAAATAATCTGCAAACCATAGAACTTTTAAAGGGACAATCATGTAATGACACTTTCTCTGTTATCACAGTTGTATGAACCCATGACATTTGACATGCAAAATATTTCCCTAATCTTTCCCTTTCTCATACTTTAAAAAAAACAGTTTTAGGTTATCTTTAAAAACTAAAATCTATTTTGTGAATGTCTAGCAGGTAAGTGAAAAAGGAAACTTACTAAATCACATTTCGCAGAATAAGGTCTATGTGTTTCTCTTGATTTAGCAAATAAAATCTCTATTTAAAAAATTTTTTTTAATGTTTTTATTTATTTTTAAGACAGAGAGAGACAGAGCATGAGCAGGGAGGGGCAGAGGGAGAGAGGGAGACACAGAATCCAAAGCAAGCTCCAGGCTCTAAGCTGTCAGCACAGAGCCCGATGCGGGGCCCGAACTCACACAGTGTGAGATCATGACCTGAGCTGAAGTCGGACGCTTCACTGACTGAGCCACCCAGGCGCCCCAAATAAAATCTCTATCGTAACAACCGAGTACTAAGAGGAATATACTTCTAGAAGGAAACTGCTAACTGTCCCACACTGTCGGTATATGTGCATTTATATAAAATGTCATTATTAAATTCATTCCTCTTCAAAAGTTGTAAATAGCTTTGTGATGTACGGCTTTAAAAACTAAAACAACACATGCAGCTCCATAATTCAGATACACCCAAACTCTTAAGGTTCTGGTCCAGGCCTCAACCACTTCTGTATCTTATTGCCTTAGATGAGAGGTCAGCAAATAAGTGAGAAAAGACAGAAAGACAAATTGTGGAACAAGTTGACTAATAAAAGCTGCAGAAGAGATACAATGAAGGAAGATGTCATGATGGAAGGGGAGGAAGTTATCAAATATTAGGTGAAAAATTTCCAGAATAGGAATTCAAAGGACATGAATTTCCAGATTGAACAAGTCCATCCCAAACGCCCAGCGTAACGAATGAAGACACATTCACAAAACCCTCCAGAGAGAAGAGACCCAGCTCATAAAGGATGACATTCATTTTCTCAATTGCACTGAAGAAAGAGGATAGTGTAGTGAGTGATACCTGCACATTTTTGAGGGAAAATGGGTTTTATGCAGGAATTCTGTATTTAGTCAAATTATCAAATACAATGACAGAATCAAGATATTTTCAGATTCAAGGCCTCAAAAAACGTATCTCCTAGGTCTGTCTTCTCAGGGAACCACAAAGGATAAGCTCCACCAGAGAAAGAGAGAAAACCCAGAAAACGAAGACAAAGAATCCAACGTAGGAGAGACAAAGAGATTTTAACAAGCCCTTGACTTCCTAGAAAACAGAAGAGTTAGCTTTTGAACACCCCTTCCCACCCGCTCCCCATCTGTCCTTTCAGGTGAGTCAGAAAGCAACATTAATAAACTAATCAGAAACGAGTATTTGTGCTGTTACAATATCTTGTACATCGCTCTGGGCTGAGCCAGCGGTACACCATGATTAGCGTTATTATACAACTTTTCCTGGAATTGGTGGAGCCCAGTTTCCCCTGGAACTGAGTCAGCACAGTCCACTTGCCCCTGGAGACGTCCCTCTGAGCGCCCTCATCTTCCCACTTCCCACATCCCGGAGTCTCCGGGCCTTCTGAGCACCTCCCGGACCAAGACTCCCTCTCTCCTGTGTCGTGTCTCCTGTTTTCCTGAGTCAATGTCATCTTTTTCTGGATTTACTCCTTAAGGTGCAGTGGGTGGAAAAGTGAAATTAAGAAGGTGGAGACTGAGCTCTATTCTTAGACACGTGCTTAGGACGAGAAAGGCCGACAATGGCAGCAGCGGAGGGCGGCTGGTGGAAGTAGCCTCACGAGGATGTATTTAGGAATAAGGAGGCAGCGACCGGAAGGGACCCAGCTAAAACAGATAGAAGCAGTTACTGCAGGGGAGATGCGGAGCAGAGGCTGTTGTTTTCTGCTGTAAGGCTCGTGCTGACAGTAAGCCCTGCGTGAGCAGCAGTTCCCTAGGTGCAAGCTAGTCGTTGGAGGAATACAGGCAAAGGGTCAATTCTCCAGGCACAGGCAAGAACGTGAGCCAAGAAAATCTTGCCAACCTTTCTACCTGCGGGACTATCCGCTGAAGGTGTGCTGGGGTGACAACGAGCACGAGGGTTGGGGAGAACTCCCCAGTTTACCAGTTTACAGAGCCGGAGCTTGGCTAGACCAAAATACTCTTGGACACGGGAAGTAAACCTGAACAGCAAAGGCATTACTCTGGCAGATTAGAAGAGTCAAGGTCAGATCAAGGAGACCACCATCTACTCCAGGCAAGAGATATGAGGCTCTGAAATCAAGGCCCTCCCCCTGGTTAACATGAAAGATGGGAAAGAAACAGACTCCCCAGGTCTCAATTACAGACGGGTTCGGGCTCTAAGGGAGAAGGAGCAATCAAGATTCCTAGGTTTCTGACTTAGGTGATGTTCTCCCCCCACCAAATTAGAGAGCTCAGCAGGAGGTTTGGAAGGGGGAAAGTGAGTGAAGCTCGAACATGTCTGAGGCGGGAGGGGGATGTCTAATAGGCAGCTGGATGCAGGTCTGAAGTTTTGTAATGACTGGCTCAGATAAAGACATGTGTTAGTCACAGCAGAAACCAAAGGCCAGGAGAGCAGATAAAATCTCCCAGGGACAGGGGTGAAGGGTGAGCGATAAGCAAACACCCACAGGAAGAGCGGTCACAGCCCTCAAGAAGGGAGTGGTTAACAGTGTCAAATGCCATAAAAGGTCAAGAAAGAGAACCGAATAGACCCCCATTAGAGGCGGCTCACAGGGATCTTTAACGGAGGGCTGGTGGCAGCAGAGGTGTGATCTGTAGTCCATTACAATCCCTGCTCCTTAAGTGTCAAAAGTCAGCAGGTGGCCACAGAGGGCTGGTGATTCTTTGCCAGGAATGTGAAAGAAGAGGCAGGGCACTGGGGAGGAGAGTGAGTTAAAATTCAAGGGTTTAACTTTTTTCCCCTAAAGAAGGGAGAAATTTGAGAATGTCGCTCTGCGTCAGAAGAGTAGCCAGTCCAGGGAGAGTTTGAAAATATGGAAGAGTCTTTGGCATACAGTCTTACCACACGATCCAGCAATCACACTTCTAGACAGTTACCCAACTAACATCCACACTTATGTCCACAAAGAACCTGCACACAAATGTCTATAGCACTGGATTCACAAATGCCAAAACCTCGAAGTGACCAAGATGTCCTGCAGTAGGGGAATAGATAAAACATCCAGACCTTAAGTCACCGATGAAAACCGACTTATTAAGCCACAAAAAGAGATGAATCAATGCTTGAATCTCAAACGCACAACGTTAAGGGAAGGACGCCAGTCCGAAAAGGCTACATACACACCGTACGACTCCAATTCTGTGACATTCTGGAAAGGCAATAAAAGACAGTAAAGAGTGTAGTTGCCAGGCATGGGAAAGGAGAGAGATTTGAGCAGATTCAGGGGTGCCTGGGTGGCTCAGACTCTTGATTTCGGCTCAGGTCATCATCTCAGTTTGTCAGTTTGAGCCCTGAGTTGGGCTCTGAGCTGACAGTGCCCGCTGTGCTTGGGATTCTCTCTCTCCTGCTCTCTCTCCCCATCCCCCTACTCGTGCCCTCTTTCAAAATAAATAATCATTAAAAAAAAATAGGTGCAGCACAGGGATGTTTTTTAGGACAATGAAATCATTTTGTATGACACAGTAATGGTGAACTGAGACAGTAAAGCAGTTGTCAAAGCCTGTTAAAACTTTAGAGCCCAAGTATATCTTAGTGTATATAAAATTTTTAAAAACTCGCTTGGAAGACTGGGAGATCCCAGGGTGAAATGCGTATTGTGACAGATAAATCTAAACATGTTACAAACCTAAAAACCACCATACTGAAGGTTAGGGTGGGGGGATAAAGTGTTGACCCAAGTAACCGGAAACGAGTGAAGTCTTTAAGACTGAAAGTGAGATAAACTGTACATAAGCACGGTACTCTAGTTGATAAAGTCGTTTCCCATGAGGCTTTGCATTAAAAATTCTGTAAGTTCTATAAATGTATACTGGAATTGAAACAATTAAGTTTAAGTGGATGGCAGAAGGCAGGAGTCATGCTTCTCACTGTTGGGAGGAGGAGATTACACATAAGCAAGGGGAGGAGGCTAGAATGATCCATGGGGCAAGGGATCAGATTTGGGAGGCATCAGTATAAATTCACGTTTACCTTAACGTACATACAGATGGCTACATGTACACGGGTAATTCCATAACATATATTTCCTTGCTCTGTTAGCTGAGGGGGCCTAGAAGCAATGACACCCCAACAGCCATGAGCACACCTATGCCCAGATCTTGGTTCCTAATACCATCCTCCAGTAAAAGGAACCAGAGCTCCTTGGAGAAGGGGCCAATTCTAGGACTCAGGCAGAAAATGGGCGAGCTGAAGCTGGGGCACCTTGTTGTCCCAGAAAGTAAAGGAAGTGTTATAAACACACAATAAAACACCCCGCAGTGATGGGGATATCAAAGGCCACTGGGGATATCAGTGACCACTGAGAAAGCTTCCAACAGCCAAAGCTGGAAGAATTTGAGTCAAAAAATGAATACTGGTTTAAAACCCCAAGTACAAAATAAATATCTGTAAGTTCATATTGACATAAATGGTAAAATAAGTATACAAATGGTGGAAAAGCAGCCAAATCTTCCATGCAGAATTCCAAATATTTATGTAGCTACTCCACCCTAAGGAAGTGGAACACGCCTCCCATTCCTTAAGAGCGGGTCGTGGGGTGACTTCCTGACTTCCAGAGTAGGGTGCGGGCGAGGGAGCAAAGAGTAGTTTCGGGTGGGAAACCTGACAGTAACCCGGTCAAGGTGACTGAGATACACATCAGTAGTGGTAAGTCGTGTTCATGGTATGTATCTTGATACGCAATGCAAAAGGCATCAACACTCTGTGGTCTTCCTCCCCACCCCCAATGACCCCAGTCTCACCAGAGAAAAACATCAGACAAACCTCAACTGATGACAGTTTTACGAAATACTTGACCGGTGGTCAATTGTCACGGTCATCAAAAACAAGGAAAGTCTGAGTAACTACCACAGCCAAGGGGAACCTAAGAGGATAAGACTAGGATCCTGAATGGGACCCTAACACAGAAAAAGGATTTTAGGCGGAAACTAAAGAAATCTGAATAAACTACGTAATATGCTAGTAACATATAATAACGTATATCCTATGAAGAATATAATAACGACCTGTCAATATGGGTTCATTAATTGTGACAATGTCCCATACTAATGTTAAGATAGGTAATAGGAGAGATTAGGAGTGTAAAGGGAACTCTGTACTACAGTCACAATAATTCTGTAAATCTAAAGTAAGAAGTCTGTCGAAAAACAAACAAAAAAGGGAGAGGACTAGCTAATAGAGCTGGGGATCAAATCATTACCAGCCCAAGGGGCAGAAGGCCGCAAGGCAGCCATGACAGGCAGGCGGGGGCGGTGCCACGACCTCCTTGTCCCTCCCTTGCAGCTCCATCTGGAAAGCCCTCCTCTGAACTTCGTTTCCAGCTGGCAAATCCCTACTCTTCCTTCAAGACCAACGGCACAAATCAGACGTTACCACTCCTAACACACCTGCTCAGTCATCTGTGATCTGTGACTTCAGAGTCAGCAAATTTACTGCCAATTTATTGTTTACCAGATACGTGCTAGATGCTGGGACTAGAGAGAACAATGTCACGAGCCCCGAAGAATTCAGTCGAGTGACAGATCTGATCTCGGCACGGTTCGCCTTGCCCTGTGTTCGCTTTTGTGTGTGTGCGTCTCTCCCTGAAATAAACTACGAGCTCTGTGAAAGCATGGACCACTGCCTTACTCAGTTCTTCATTCCCAGGGCTAAGTACGATGCCTGCACACGGCGATGGACAGAATGCTTGCTGAAAGAAAACGAAGAACTAAATTCTCCTTCGGTTTAGGTGGGGCTTGCTTCTAGGAAAAGCAAACTGAGAAGTCTGCAAGGCTTTACACTGGTAGGTGATTTTAATGATCTGCCAAAAAATCCACACCGCCCCCTCCCCCCGCCCCAGCTTTTAAACAAATCACGCTCATTGTGGGAACAGAATGTACCGGCAAGAGACGACTTCACCTTCAAGCAGAAGAGAAACCATACGGCAGCTCCGTTCTTCCCGCGCAGAAAAGCTGGAAAGCTGCCTATCACTGATGTGACCGGGCTTTTCCTCGCTCCCTGTCCTGGCGTGTGGGCTCATCACCTGGACTAGATGGCTAGCGGAAGGCATTTCTGAAACTACCTAAATGTGCACGACATTCCCATTTACAGCTCACTGGCCAGAAAGGTCCCATGGCCGTCCCTAGCTCCAGGTAAGAATTTAATTCATCCTTCCAGCCTCTGAAGAGACACAGAAGAAAGAAAGGGGTTCGGGAATCGATGCTGGCATATGCCGTGTCTGCCGGCTGACCTCCCCGGCTCCCCCCAGAACATCCATTGTTCTTCCCCTAGGTTCACCCTTGACCTAGAGACGAGTCCAGGTATCTTCCAGTTATTGATTCCAGCCCAGAATCTTGGGGGTGAAAGGTGTCCCTACTTGGCACACGTCTACAGCTGAAAGGCCGGGTCCCCTGCCCTGAGCATGGGACTGGGCGTACAAAGGCAGGACAGGACCGGGACAGCTGAGCATGCCAAGTCCGAGTGAACACGACGGTCTCACCTAAAGGGTCTTGCAGCTGAGCACTGTCTCGTGGCAGCTGGTGTCCAGGGTTCCGGCCAGTCGCCTCCCCCGTACTGAAGAAGTAAGGCTGTGGTCTCGGGCGGTTCAAAACCATCCTTTCCAGTGGGAAAGCCGCCCGGTAACTCCACTGGTGCAGTCTACAATCTCCGATCTGAACTCTGGCTAAGGCTGCGGGGGCCCTTGGCTGAGCTTCAGCGATGGCGGGTCCCTCACACCAGCGGGCTCGGACTCAGACTCCCCATCAACCGAGACGCAGGCCGCAGCACAGGCGGCTTCCCTTAGCGAGGCCGGGTCCTCTCCTGAGCTCGCCTTTCAAACCGGAGCCCCTCGGTCAGGCTTTCTCGTTCTTCTGCAGGACTTTGCAGCCTGCATGCACTCAACACTCCCGGGATCTGTTTTTCCCACGTATGATTTACTTCATCTTCCTAACAATCTCAAGTAGGTACGGTGATCATTTCCATTTTCAGCCAAGGCACCTGGTCACACAGCAGTTAAGCAGTACCAGGGTTTGAACCCATGCAGCCTGGCACCAAAGCCACAGCTGTCTAAAAAATGACCAGGACATGGGAACACTCTGTGGTTTCCCTCTTACTTCCCTTAAGACCAGTCTGGCCTCTAGGTCAAAGCACAGTAACAGTTGGGCAAAATGTTTTGCCACCAAATAACTAGGTTCACCAGTTTTTCACCAACTAACTGAGCATAGTGAGCCCTCCTCAATCCTGTCCCATCTTGTCCATCTTTTAAGATCTGTCATTTGCAATTCCAGATACCGACTTACCGGTCAGGTGTTCTTAGTTGCGAATGGGAGAACACACTCTGGCTTAAGAAAAGGAATTCACACAAAAACACAACCAGGCAGCAAACAAGAATCTCCAGACTGGCCCTAGTCACACTTGGGAGGTTCAAACGGAGCAGAGCACTGCCAGACCACACCTCGAAACTGCTCCGAAGCTTGCCTGCCACACAACTGGCCCCACAACACACGCCACTACAACATGACGTCTCTGCCCCCGCTGACCCACAGGCTGGCCAGCACCGTGCCTGCCCTCGCCAGTGCGAGCATGGCCTCCGAGTTGGCACCGGTCATGGGAAGACCAGGGCTGGGCCCCTGCCTTAGCTGCAAGACAGGCCAGGAAAGCAAGCGTCTTCACCTTAGGGAGGGAGGTGGATGGGCCTGAACACCCCAGGTGGGCCAGGAGTGACAAGCGTCTATTACACTGAACCCTCCTAGTTACGCTGTAGCTTCACGGATATAATTTATGTCAACATTTTTACGCTGAAGTTAATATTGGACATTAATTTAAATTTCTCAAGCCCTATCTTGCAGAATTAGAAGATCAGAAATTCATTTCCAATAACGTACTAAACGATTAATGCAGTCATGGATAATTTAACAAGTAATAATCGGAGAGAAGTACTTACTAAGATGTGCCCATGCTAATAAAAATCATAGTGTAAGGCACCTGCATTTCTCGCATCGTTGATCATGAGAACATTGGAAAAAGCCACCTCGATGCAAATAAACCATTCTGTTATAAAGCAGAACAACAGTGCAGGTATTAGAGGCATTCTGGAACTTCTACTTCAGAGATTATACAAATTTAGCTGTCATAATAAATACCGATAGTCTCAACTTAAAATTTTTTGACTTTGTAATAGTGCAAAAGTGATACACATTCAGCTGAAATTGTACTTGGCATTTTGAATGTGAACGTGGGTCTTGTCCCAGGTTAGTGACGTGCGGTCGGACGCCCTCTGGGATGCTGGGCGGTGAGCCACCGCCCCCAGGCAGCCAGCGTTCACAAGGGCAGACGGATCCACCGACAACCATTGTGCCCATCACTTTCAGGTCAGTCCTCAGTACGTGGCAGGAGACAGTCAACACCTTGTTATCAGATAGGCTTTGTGCGAGATCATTTTGCCCGCCTGGAGGCTGACGCGAGTGTCGTGGGCGCGTTTAGTAGGCCTGGCTAGGCTATGTAAATTCGGTGTATTAAATGGATCTTCAACTTATGGTGGGTTTCTTGGCATATAACCCATTACAAGCACATTTAGGTACTTATAGGCCCAAAGTTAGTATCCAGTCCAGGTGTTCAGGTCCACAGGTAGACCCGTTCAAGTCTCAGGGCTGCTGTTGATTTTTATTTCTACAAAATATTCAATATATAATTCCTTTATATTCTTTGACCCAACTTTATAGAATACGTATGCTTTTATCACAGAAACCAAGTCTCAATTCAGTTTTACTCAGTAAAATGATACCACAAAAGAGAATATGTTATTTTTTTATTTATGTTAAATAAAAACATGAGAAAATCCTTTTTTAAAAAGGGTTAGAATATTCCTTATGTCTCCAAACCATGGATGCAAAGAACTGTTGAGTGCTTTCTTCCCCCGAGAAGGGTCACAACACACTTCCACGTGGTAATCACCTGGAGACAGCACAGGTACACGCCCCCGCCAACTGCCGCTGCAGAAAGGTCACATGCAGTATTTGGGCAAGCAAGGAACAGAACACAGGCACAGTATATTCTGGAAACACTTCCTGCTCTGGCAATGAACCTCAGTACCAAGTATTATTAGCTGCTTTCTTTTTTGTGGTCCCGCTACATCTTTAACCCACTTAATACCACCACACTCCGATGGCACAACTTTTCACAATTCTAGAATTCCATCCATTGGCAGTACAGTTTAAGTGGCCTATGAGGCTGCATTTTGTAAATATAAAAATTACGTGAGAACTAATACTATTGCGAATTTTGCCAGTAGAAACGTGGCCCCTAAGGAGCCACCGTTTCCAAAATATAACTGGACACACATTTACAATGCACCTGTGAATTCTGGAATCAACATGTCGAGTCTGACCTGCATGGAGACTAGACAAGAGTCTCTGAAGAGCACTGCTGGATCCACGGTTTCTGCGCCCACCTACCCCCACACTCGCCGCAGATCCCACAGTATAACTTCACCGGAAACGGTTTGTCCAACGGTCACGGCAGCCTGGCAATGCTTCCACCTTGGCTCCCGTCACAGAGTTCTCCATGACTGGAGTCAGTAAGAACTTCTCTGTTAGAGAAAGCAAACGTTTCCACCTTTGGCAGACTGCCAAGATGACACTTTATTATAGAATTTATGAAGCTACAGTTTAGGAACTTGCAGGTTTTATTAAAATGAATCAAAAAAGAAAGAAAAGGATAACAATACAACCCCATATCCCAAAACGTTCTAGATATTTTTAGTGCAAGAAATGCTGTCTCACTGAAGCACTTGAGAATTATCATGAAATCCTAGCAAAAAAACGTAATCACCTTAGAAGTGGTAAAAAGAGAAACAACCAGAGAGGCACACAGATTGTGTTTTTTTTTAAAGGATTTTTATACTATATTTAAAAAACCACAAAATAAAAAAGGGATCAATCAACATATATCTCAGAAGTCCTTCCAAGAGTCTCTGTACCCAGCAGCCACACAGGCTGGCTGTCGCCTGTTTCTTCTCCGCTCAGCCGGCAGCTCATGTAAGGGCCATCGAAGATAACTCGTGCTGTAGTTCTTAAAATCAAACTTGTTCCGCCAAATCCAAGACCCTGAACTTATCCAAATTGTAGAAACATGCTTTTACCACCCGTCCACCAAAATACCTCCCATTCAGATCAACAACAGCTAAAAGACAAACAGAAAGACAGTCCGTTAATACAGGTATCCTGCGACACCACAAGAACATGTTTTCATTTGAAGGATTAAGATCACAAATTCGTTTTTGTTCTTTACAGTGGGCTATACAACTTACCTTTAATTGCTGATTCAACCCTCTCAAATTCTAAAAATATTCGTACTGCTTCATCATCAGGGGCACCAGGAATCTGGAAAAGAAATGAAAGTATGATAAGTAAAGTTATCAAGAGATACAGTTGTATATAAGCTTTCTTCCTTAACTGATCTTTGTCAGAGTAAGTGTTGCAATTACCATCTTAAATGGAGAAGTCAAGTACCAAGGAAATAAGTATGATTTGTTCATCACCAAAATCCGTCCAATGTCTCCTTATGAGAGGCACCTTGGCAAGTGCAGAAAACACACAGCTAACTAAGCCGGGCAGTCGTTGACCCTGAAGAGGTCCTATGACGGCTGACGCCTACACAAATCATCAAGCAGTCAACAAACACAACGACCCAGAAGACCCAACGCGACCCAGCAGTGAGAGCAGAAACAGACGAACAGATCCGTACTCTAAGTGCCTCTCACGTCGGCTAAATTCCTGTCGGACTCTCCGAGTCCCGCATAACATGGCCCCGCTCCACCCGGGGAAGCAGCACCCCCCCCCCACCACCCCCAACCCCCCCGTTAATTCCCAGCACCACCAACCAGCCGATCCACGCTGGAACCTTCTCAAGCTCAGCCCACACTGATGTCGTTCATAAAGCTTGCTCTTATGTTTTGTGATTGAATCCCTTTCTCGACTCCTGTGTTCACAGTGACTACTCCAGAGTCCAGCAACTGAATGTTCTCGATTTTTACACGGGCTTGTTTTGTTGTTTCTTCAACTGAACACATCACTGAGTGGGGAACATGTTTCCTGTCTCCCAAATGTATGTGGGAGGCACTAAATACACACTTGCCAAATGAATGAAACCAAAGGCATGTCCAACTAACTGAACTATGGAGCACACAGCAATCTATAATCACCAAACTAAACCTCAATCATAAAATGAAACATTTTATTTCTTCACCAAATAAAATTTGAAGCCCTTCTTATCTTTATGGTTAAAATGGTTATAACCAAGTAAAAGAAGTGTACCTAACCAACATCTGTCACCTTCGGGAGTAACAACACGTTATGTTTCTCACTGCACATCTGGTCTCTATTTAGAGGCAGAAAATATTTGATGATCTATCAGTTATAACTTGGGTTATAAACATCAAAAAACCCTCTTACTTCAAATATCACACATTTCCCAACTTTGCCATATTTTTCACACTCTTCCTTGGTTTCAGCTTCCAAGTCTTCATCTACCTCTCCCGCACCAACCATGTTCTATAAACAAAAACAAATAAATTCAGGCATCAAGTATAATTTATAAATATATAAATAAGATGAACAAGTAAGTTTCTTTCATGATGGCAAACGTTCTCAACCCCAAATGACACAATGAAAATGTTCACCCTTGTAGTACCCAAAGTTGGTACTTCTTAAAAAAATAAAAACATGTATTTATGGTTTTTTTAAACACATTGAATGAAAGCAAATTACGAGCTCATGGCACTTAACAGAGTACAGATGTACACTCTTCCTCTGTTTACTCATTTAACTGAAAAATAGTTCTTGGAGCTTATGTCCTACTTCGACTGTTAAGTTGAAAAAGAGTGCCCTACTTGGACAGATGCCCAAGTTAAACATGGCTTACCCACCAATGAGGCAAAAAGAAGTTTTTCAGGTGTGAGTAATGAGCATAAGTACATGAATACATTCATGTTGTAAGAATAACAGGAGAAATAAATACAGCTTTTGAGAAATACGAAATGGAAACACATACTCCCACACACATTAAGCTTCAGTCACAAGAGCACCTATACAAGCAGAATACATACATTAAGCTGAACTTCTAACAATTTCAAATATTTTAGAGCAATTGCTCACTGCAGTCGTAAACACTGTATCTAGCAATAAATAAATAAATAAATAAATAAATAAATAAATAATCATGAAAAAGGAATTTAAAACCTCAGTTTTAGACGGAGTCTATCCAGAAGGATCATTTGCAAAAAAATTATTTTCAGTTTTCTTAAACTGTCACTCTATCAGTAGGGTTGAAGGTGTGCAAAGATAGATCAGGGTGGATGACACACAAAAATCAAGTAGGAAAACAGGTTTCTTCAATGCTGCTTCTTACCCGTAGGAGGACCACTTTGGTAGGACACTTAAGTATTTCAGTTAATGGATTGGAATCTGACTTCTTGGATGCGTCTGTAGCAAAACATTTAAGATGTAAGCGTGTTAAAGCACTGAGTCCGAGTTACGATGACTAATTTCAAGAGTACTTCTCGCTATTTATGTCCTCGGAGTCATGTAGGAGCATTTATGCAATCAGTGTCTGAGCAAAAATGCAGCCTTATCTGTGAGGGGAATCTCTGTTTCGCTTTGGTCTAAGCTTTTACTGCAATTCCTACAAGGTTTTGGCTTCCTTAATTACCTGCAACTTTTGTTAGCTCACCTCCTCAGTTCAGGCAGCTGCACAGAGCACTCGGACCACAGCCCTCACAGGTGAGAGGACTGGCAAGGGCAGTGTGGCCAAAGGTCAGCGGCCCGATGGAACAAGCAGTCTGTCAGCCGGCTGACGAATGCCACACACCCCACCCATCAGGGCGACTGCGGGGTTGGGCACGGGCCTGTTAGGCTGACTGGCTGCCAGAAAAGGCATCTTCTTTCTTTAGGAAAGGGAGCTAAACTAAGATACTGAAAATAAACTCGATTCTGCTTAAAATGCAAAGATGTTTGGTTCATTCCAATGTGCCCTCAGCACAGAACAGACTGTAATAATCAAATGAAGATAAGACACTGACTAGACATCATCTACCAACAGACTGAAATGCCATTAGATCTCACAGAGCAATCAATCTGTAAGAACATTAGAAATCGCACTTACAATGAAAGAGCAGGAAAAAGAAAAAAACAGAGAACTCTTTCAGGATGGAAATACACCGATATAATCATCGACATACTGTATATGACTCAGTCTTTCATGCTCTAAAAACCTAACTATGATTTTAACCAATTTAACAAGGTCTTCGCCTGATAGAAATAGGCATGAAACCATTTCTTCGAGTGTTTATTTTCTGCCAGAATCTCTCTCACCTTTTCTCCCACGGACCTTCCTACCGCTAGTTTTGTTCTGAACAAATAAAGATGAGCCCCCAGGGTCTCCGTCTACACAACACCAAACTGGGATGCAGCACAATCAGAAAGTCTCCTTTCCGGCGAGGACCAGCCCTGTCACACAGGACCACACGCCCGCCGCTCCCACCCTGGAGGCCCCTCTCGTGGAGGAGACCCACCTTTCTCTGTGGCGTCGCCCACAATGATCTTGCCTCCTCGCTTGCTGGTCTTCTCCACCGACAGTGCGGTGCTCAGCCCTTGCTCGTGCTTGCCGAGACCCTGGCCTTCCCGGAAGCCGTACTTCTGCATGATTTTATGTGCTACCGTGCCACTGGGAGGAAGGAAAAGACAAGGATTTCTTGGACTGAGTCACCTGCTATAGCACAAACCGATTTTATATCACAGCCATCGCCTCCTAAAAAGAGAAAAGTGTACATTCCACATGGCTTCGACGTGGCCACCTGTAACTACCGACAGGCCATTCAGTGGAAGCTGTGAGATGTTCAGGCTGAAAGACACGGAAAAACTAGTGCTGAAATCCTGGACATCCTGAGATTATCTATGAGGTCAGGGAAACACCCGTTTCCTGCGATATTCTCCCAGCATCCCTATTAGAAAACACTAGATGTCTCATGTGCTTCAGACTCTGCACTGCTACACAGTTTATGGCCATGGTTTAGTTAAAAGTGTGCCTGTCAAAAAACAAGGATAAATTTCCCACGACGACGACGACCACGTTTTTCTAAATAGTACAACGGAGTTTCCAATGACAGTCCATAAACGAAAGACCTCTTAGAGATCGTCCACTCAGCAGATGAGAACATAAAGACTCTGAGGCTCGTACTGGCCGACCAGCTTAAGGCTGATGAGGAGCAAAGCAAGACACTGAGTCCAGAAATTCTTTCGTCGGTGTTAATGGTGAAGTCAAACTGGAACCTACAGTTCTCGAGTCCCGGGCCGGAGCTCGCTCTCTCTAGTACTCTGCTTTCACACTGCACTTGGAGGTACCTCGGGGGGTCTCGAGGAGGTCCCCCCAGCGACCTCTGCTATTCGGGGCTTGCATCACGACACCGTGTGCCAAGTAAGGGCGCACCTACATCGCCCCCCACAAATCCCATCTGAGCGAGCTGCTCGGAGCCGGAGGGAGGAAGGCTGCCGAGCCGTGCCACGCTCTCCCTCCCCCGGGCACATGGTGAACACCTCATCTGCGCTCAAGGGGGAATTCAGCGAAAAGTCCACTTCTCTCGCTAGCAGAATAAATCCCAGCTTCACGCGTGTCCCCCTCCAGCACACGCTCTGGGGCAGCCCGACAGAGCCTCCCACACGAGTGGAGACATGAACCATCTACACTGCCCTGTGCTCACTGAGCCCCGGAGAGGAGACCCCTGTGACCAAAGAGCTGCACTGTAAACTGTATCTGTCTCCAACTTCATAGCCATCGATTAGACCACAGAACACAGCACCAGTCAAGGAGATGGATCCCTCAGTCAGAAACTGAAAAGTCTCACGCGGGGCATGAACCGCGGCCTCTCCGCCACCTGCCAGTCACCTCTCCACAGGCTCAGAATCAAAGCGCACGCGTGCAGGTGAGGTCATACGGCGGGGGGGGGGGGGATGACCACCGTCACAGCTGCCGTCCCTTCCAAAACACACGACAAGGCCTTAGCGGAGGGCTGCCTCACGTGACCGTTCCTCACAGGAGACACCGGGCGAACAACATGCCTGCCAAGCCCAGGGTGGGTTAAAAAACAAATCCAGGGGCACCTGGGTGGCTTAGTCGGTTAAGCCTCCGACTTCGACTCAGGTCATGATCTCACAGTTCGTGGGTTTGACTCCTGCGTCGGGCTCTGTGCCGACAGCTGGGACCCTGGAGCCTGCTACGGATTCTGTGTCTCCCTCTCTCTCTGCCCCTCCCCTGCTCAGCCTCTCTCTCAGAAATAAACACTAAAAAAAAAAAAAATCCACGCCCTCCTGAAAGTCAACCTTAAAACTGAATTTTATATGCCAGTAGACAAATTTCTAATTATAGTTAGAATAAATGCTTTAAGCCAAAAGTATAGAACCACAACCTTCAAGCAAATGGTCGTTTTATCAAGAAAAAATTGCAATTCACCCTGTGGACACAGCAGAAGTCAACTCTAACGCACAGGAGCTATTCCATTTGCAAATGTTCTGAAAACCAATGCAAATTACTATCAGAAGTGTCCCCACCTAGAGAATATGGCGTCCAGTATGGCAATCATCCAAAACCCACATGAGAGGGATTCGTGTGTGGTGTGAGACCCAACGGTGTCGTGCTGGGACGCCCTCCGCAGGACTCCAGCACGGACTCTGAAGAAGGACGCTATGTGACGTCTTCCCCAAACACCCGAGAGCCCTCGTCTTCCACCAAGAGCTGCACCTACTGAAAGCGTTGACGCACTTCACCCTGAGTCTTGTCCTTCCCACACCTGCTGGGACAAGAGCACTTGGAACTGTTACCCCATGTTGGCAAGGAAGGAATTGCCAGGTCCGGTCGGAGATCTGGGTCTGTCTTGTTCCTCGTATACCGGGGGAGGGATAGCAGCTTTGGAAGACTGGGAGCGAGGTCTCGAGTCCTCTTCGTAAGGGAAATCTCGGGGTACTATTGAATAAAAATAAAGCAGGTTTACCAAAATGACACCAAAAAATTCTGAAGTGCACTTACATAGATCAGTTACCTATAAGAAGTAAGAGAAGCCAAATCACTCTCTAGTCGCCACATGACTCTTCAAAATCAGAGGCAGAAAACTAGTTTCCCGATCCCAGCTTTGCTCCTTTTGTTTTTACCTCCTCGAATGTCTTTTTTACATCCTACTGAAACATTATTCAGCCTTTAACGTGCTCTTAAATGACAATTTGTGTCTGAAACTTTAAGATTTTCTGTATGTTCCAGGTAGACCCACTTGAGCTTTCTCTAATTCCCATAGCGTTTTGTGTACCTGTCTTAAGACTCTAATCAGTATTACTACCTCGTTAACCTAGCAAATAATAAACGTCTTTGAGATTTGAGCCTATACATCAGACCAGTGATTTTTTGATCCTAGTTACACGTAAGAACCAACAAGGAAGCTTTGAAAAGATCTAGATGCTTGGGCCCCACTCCCGGAGACTAGTTTCAAGTAGGGCTTACGGTCTGTCAGGTATTTTCACATAAAAGATGTTCAACAATATTTTCTGAATTCTCTTCTTTAAAAAAATAACATAGTGTATTAAAAAGCACTAGGATGACTATATTTTCTTGGGATGTTTTAGGTCCGGTCCAACCCAGTGGGCAGGAACGTGATCTAGATGCCGTATCAAAGTCCAATTCCAACCCAAATATTCTAGAACAGAGCACCAGGAGCAAAAATAGTGAGTGGGCATGTTTTGGCAATCTAAGTAAATATGCACAACATGTGTAAGGAAACAGAAAATAATTGCAGAAAAATCTAATTAAGGAAGGCACTGCCACCTTGTGGAAGGTCACGAATTTACCGGCCTCTAAACCACAGAGTATGGAAACTATAGACTGAGCTACATGTATTTTAACCTAACCCCAAGTATGAAACGTGAAGAGAAAACATAACAAATTACTTAAAAGGAGAGCAAAGCATCTCGCTGCACAGAACGCAAGCCTTGGCCCGGCATGAAAGCCCGAGGCAGGAGCAGAAGGGCGGGCGGAGGAGCCAGAGGACAGGTTTTCAGGCCACTTCCCCTGACACTCCGAATACCCGGCCGACTCAGAAGCTAAGACTTCCCCTGATGGGGCCTGAGGCCGGGATCGGAATAAGAGAGGGCAAGAAACGGATACGTACACTCTTTGTCCTTCTCTACAAGAGAAGTGGGTGGTGCAATGGCCGCTCCGCCCATACCTGCAAGACACGAACCCACTGGTTAAACGAGGGGAGCACCGCAGACGCCCGGCTCGCGACATGCCACACGCTGTCCTGCGCTCCTTCTACAGGGGAGGGAAGAAGGACATCTGGGACCAAAAAATCACCTGGGCGAAACCAAGACAGACAAAATCATCTTTTTCACAGCAGGCAATCGAGAACCCTAAAATGCAGTTAACAAATGAATTTTAAGGTGAAGGACACGGCCCAGAGAACTAGCAGTTACTTACAAAACAGAAACACAGCTCTACCGAGTCTGGTGCCACGAGGCATTTTCACACGTTACCTCATTTAGGTTCAACCAACCGCGGAAGGAGGAATCACTGCTTCCACTTGGCAGATGAGAAAAGGGTCAGAGGAGTTAACGGGCAGAGACAGAACACCCAGCTCCCGCGGCGCCGACACTCCCCCACAACGCGGCCCCGTGCCCTCCAGGGTGCCAACCACTGGGGCCAGACACCTACTTGGAAATGTGGGCACTTGGCCATTCCCGCTCCTGTGTCCCGGACAATGACGGACACGACGAACCAAAAACAGACTCCGTATGCTCTCCAGCAACCAGAGACAGAACACGAACAGAAGACATAAGGAATTTTCATTCGCTATAAGCCCTAATAGATGTGTTACAATTTAATTGCCAATGAAATGATCAAAACAGTGAAACGAGAATTAAAAACTGATTACAAAACACGTTGCACCAGCATGTAATGTTTCACAAAAGAAATTCCTCTATGGCTACTGTACATGCATCACAATTAACATGTCTGGGCTACACAAAATACTCCTGGAGAAACACGAACCTGAATAAAACTTTGTCGTTTCTTCTGAAACACCCATTATCTTTTTTTTTTTTTTTTTTTTTAATCTCCTCACCAAGACCTAAGTGATTACTGAGTGATTCTGAAAAAACCAGCTGTGAGTTCAGTATGAAAAATTCAGGGTGATTACTGGAAATCTGTTACTAATCTGGTTAAAACATGAACGTCAATCTGTTAACAGGAGTGTGAAGAGTGGATATGACGCCAGCATTTTCCTAATACTAGATTGTATAGCTCTTGCTAATGTTCAAAAAATAGTGTCCTTAACACAGAAGTACAGCTCCTTATCTGACGGGCAGCCAACGTGTAAGCTGGAAAGATGAGACCGATAAATATTCAACCTATACGCTGACTCTAAACAAGTTTAACGAAAACCAAACATTTGTTACTGAGTCAGGTCATGGATACGGAACGTTTACCACAACGCCTGACGTATAGGGCACGCACAGATGTTAACTCTGCCCCCGCTAGAAACACAACGCGGTGCCTGACAGTGTTGGGCACACAGTTACTTGTTTTAAACTGAGGTGTAGCTGACACGGGACACCACGGGACTGCCCCGGCACCTGTGCGCTCTGTGAAGTGACCGCCACGGTGAGTCTACTTCACATCCGTCACACGGTTACACGTGCTTTCTCGTAAGGAGGATCTACTCTCAGCAACTCTACTCTCTCAGCATCTACTTCAGATCTACTCTCTCAGCAACTCTAAAATACGCAATATAACTTTACTAACTGCAGCTATGTGGCGCACGGCAGCCCCAGGACTTCTTTATAACTGGAAGTCCGTATCTTTTGACCCTTTCATCCATTTCGCTCCCCCCCCAACCACCCATCTGCTCTCTATGAACTTGGATTTTCGTTGTTGCCTAGTAAGCATCCCATAAATACATTTAATTCATATCTGCGTTGAAAGATTAAGAATTCTAAATTATTACAGACTTGTTCCTTTCCAACTCCATTAGTGTTTTAAAGTTTGAATTAAACCCTAAAGTAACCTTGGCTGTACACTGGGGAAGACCACACTTGCCAAACTTCTGGTCATAAAACTGAGTTCATGCCCAGGGAAAAATACTGCGGCTTTGTGATAACAGTATTCTCAGCTCTCATGTTAAAGATGACCATATCATAATGGAGGTTTCGGGCAAATGAAGATCTTGGATACGGTGAACAGTGGACCTGTGTTATATAAGGACTCATTCCCTCCGTGCCTCAGATTCCTCACCTTTAAAATGGGGATAATCGAGCTGCGTGATGTAAAGCAGATAACCTATGAAAGTGCTTACAAGAGTACCTAGTGTCTGGCAGACAAGTAGAAGATTTAAATTTCTCGCTTAAAAAAAAAAAAATCTCAACTTGTCAACCAAACTAATCAACCAAACCAAGGAAATGCCAGCAATCACAACATGACGAAGCACCCTATTCTCTCAAGAATGAACACTACTCATCGAGCGATCACTCAGAATGCAGCGGTAACTCTGCACATTAACACAAGTGCAAATCTGCTTGTGAAACCTCAGCCACGGAAGGGGCCTCACAAAGTACCTGGTTCGAATTCTTGTCTCCCTGCTCTCCATACGACACTGAAAGAAACCCATGTCCAGGGAAGCTATGGGACTTCCTCAAATTCATGCATGTTAGTTGCAAACGTTCTGGAAACCAGCGCCTGGACTCTGTCTGGTGCTTCGCAGACGTGCTGCAGGTGAGGACGCCGTGTGTACACTGGAGGTGTGGCCCAAGCACCCCATCAACAAATGTCGGGAGGCAACCGAGAAGCTCACAGGAGAACATATGTGAAAACAGGATGCAGGTTAAAACTGTTATGCAAACACGGTTGCTCGGATTCCAGAGAGAAACTTACCCAAATCAACGTCAATTCAACTATCAAACTGAACACGAAAAGCAAACAGAATTTCACCAAGTTTGAAACGGAACATTTCATGACTCACTTCTTTTCCTCCTCTCTCGCTCATAATCTTCGTCTTCATCAGAATCTGGATCTGGTCGCCTCGAAAACCCACTAGCTTCATGTCTGTCCTTACGCCTCCTGTGACAACAAAGGAACCAAATATTCATCACAGATAAACCAATGTATTTTTCAGTTTTTAAAAATATGCTTGTCTATTTTGAGAGGGCGCATGTGCATGCACAAGCGGGGTAGGGGCAGGAAGAGAGGGAGAGAGAATCCCAAGCAGCCTCCACGCTGTCAGCACAAAGCCCAGTGCGGGGCCCCATCTCATGAACTGTGAGAACACGACCTGAGCTGAAGTCAAGAAAGGATCCGAGCCACCCAGGCGCCCCCCAGACAAACCAATTTAGAGATATGGAGCCCAAGGAGGTCACCTTGACTTGCTCTTGTCTAGAAAATATTCAAATCCTCTCTTCCCCACTGAACTATTAGTTTGGGGGAGGGGAGCACATGTACAAATAACTGCTTCAAGACTAAAGTAGCAAAAGTGAAGTGAGAAAAATCAAAAGATAAATTAACAAATTTAACAGGCACACGAATACAATAAGCAGGAAGGAAAAAGTTTCCTTGATGTTTACCTCTTTCACTTTTAAAGCATTATCAACATAGATAATAGTTTAAGAATTTGGATTCTCTAGAACATGCTTTCACTTCATGAAATGATTCAATAAATACTGAGAAGAAGTATATTAATCATATATGACTATTGAATAATCAACATTGAGTATTTTCAAAACAAGAAATACAAATAGGGGTGCCTGGGTGGCTCAGTCAGTGAAGCATCCAACTTCAGCTCAGGTCACGATCTCACAGTTCATGAGTTCGAGCCC
Organism: Panthera onca; assembly: GCF_046562875.1. Taxonomy (NCBI): domain Eukaryota; kingdom Metazoa; phylum Chordata; class Mammalia; order Carnivora; family Felidae; genus Panthera; species Panthera onca. The sequence continues at coordinate 5,366,707 of NC_138345.1, read as the reverse complement.
CACGTTGTCGTCTGTGCTGACAGCTCAGAGCCTGGAGCCTGCTTTGGATTCTGGGTCTCCCTCTCTCTGCCTCTCCCCTACTTGCGTGCACACACGTGCGTGCGCGCTCTCTCTCAAATATAAACATTTAAAAAAAAAAGAAACACAAATAAATCTTTTACCCATACCTTTACAAAATATAAATAAAAGATGTCATAATTCCACCTGGCTCAAAATTAAAGTTAAGAGTAACATTTTAAGTATTTTATTTTTTAAAGCAAGCTCTACCACCAAAGGTGGGGCTTCAACTCATGACCCCGAGATCAAGAGTCGCAAAATCTACTTACCAAGCCCAGTCACATGCCCCAAACATTTCAAGTATTTTAAATGGTTAAGATCCTAGTACCGTCTTAGCACAGGAAAAAAACTCTATTCTTCAACATCAGGCTTTTAAGTTACTTTTCTAACTCACACAAAATGCAGACTTCAAGTTTTCTGCATCTAGACAGGAAATTTTCTCTAGCGTTTGTTCATAACAACTACAGGCATACCTCGCAGATACTGTGGGTCTGGTTCCAGACCACCGCAAAAAAGCAAATATTGCAGCAAAGGGAACCAAAAGACGTTTTTGGTTTCCCAGTGCACAGAAAAAGTTACGTTCACGCTACATTGTGGCTATCAAGCATACAACAGCATTATGCCTAAAAAGAAAATGTACGTATCTTAATTAAAAATACCTTATCGCTAAAAAATGCTAACCAGTGAGCTTCCAGTGAGTCATAGTCACTGATCACAGATATAATAATGAAGAAGCCTGAAAGCCTGGGAGAATTACCAAGAACACAGAGACATGAGAGCAGATGCTGTGAGAAAAATGGTGTGATGGACTCGCTCGACACAGAGCTGCCACAAAAACCTCTAATCTGTAAAAAAAACAAAAAACACTGCATCTGCCACCGTATGCCTGGACAAATTCTGACAAACAAATGGATTCCTTCTGACGACTGCTCAGACCAACCATGAAAACTAGCACTAGGGTTCATTCATTAGAATCCCAATGAATATTTCAAATGTAAAATATCCTCGAATCCAAACAAAGCCTTACTTTTCTCTCTCTTCTATTTCTTTTTGTCTTTCCAGCTCCCGCTGTCTCTGCCGTTCTTCTCTTTGGCGCTTTACCACTTTCTCGTAATCATTAGGAAACATAGGATCATATTCATCAGCTAAAGGAATCAAAACTTCTCCTGCAGAAAATCCACTGGGAACAGGATCCTGAGGAAGGTAAAAATGCCAAACTATGCATCATCCTCTTGTTTTAGAATTTCACACGTAGAATTAAGGTCAAAAAACATGAGCATCAGAGGGGCTTTGCCGACCACCCATCTGCCTCGTTTGTTTTAGTGACGAGGAAACAGGTGCCTAAGGAGGGTTAGTGAGTTGGTGCAGCTGCAGGCCTAGCTGTGTAGCAGCAGAGAAGAGGCTCACCTCTCAGTTTACTACCAACTCCAGAACGACCTATGGTGTTTTCCTGGAATTCCGAAACAAGCTGCACCGCCTACGATTTCAAGCAATAGATTTGACTATTTATAATACACAATGAATACTCCTGTTTTAAAACGTCTCTACGAAAACCTGAAAAAAACGATCCGTGGATAACAATCATTCTTGTGGTCAGTTAATAAACTAACTTTAGATTCTGTACCATGGAAACATGCTATACTGAGACTTCACAAAAGAGGCAGAAAGCATCCTCTTGGGCTTTCTGAAACCCCTTGGAATACACAACCCTTCCCAGGTGGGCAGCGCGCCAGGAACCGGGTCTGGCACAGGTGGATGGCACGACCCACCACGTCATTAGTTCTTTTGAGGTCTGCTAAGACCAGGGTCCGATGGTTAACACTTTGCATTTCTCATCTGTACATTTAGAAACTGGGGCTACCCTTTGAGAGAAAAGAGGCAGCCTTAAAGAAATCCGAGAAACAAAAGGCGGCCAGCACACAGCTGACCTGGAGACACGTGAGGACAAACAGGGCTTCACCAGAGGCTGGCGGTCCTGATGTTCTGAGCGCTCTAGCCTCCCTGAGCACCGCACTGTCCTGTTAGCTGTCTGAGCTTAACTCTTCCTCAGTATCTGTAACAATCAGATGCCTTCACTGGTCTCCAGAGACCCCGAGCAAGCACAGGTGTCTCTGAGGCCCACTCCGCACCTCCTTCAGGAAGTACACTGCCCCACACTAGCAAAGGCAGGACGCTTGTTTGTGAAACATATTTTGTATCCGACCACAAAACTGATGTGATACAGAGACTGTGTGTTCACTATCAATGGATCTGAATCTGACAATTCCTGTATTACACCATTCAGTCTGATGTTCTGCATCATAAAAGAAACATTTCAGTGCTTCCCTACAACTAAGAATCAGGAAACATTATGATCCATTGGATATAAGAAGTCAGAAAAACAGGTATAATCAGCTCCCAGGCCTGATCACTGGAAAGTTTACACAAATCTATTTAAGGCAAGGTTCACAAAGGGTAGTTATGACTTGTATTCATATAAAAGACAGTTTAAAAACACAAAGGCATGTGCACAAGACTTTATCTCAGTTATTATTGAGACCTGAGAGAAACCAACAATCAGCTACTCAACTTATAGAACATTATAACCACAAAGTTTTGGACAGAACAAATTGTCAACAACAAGGTTAATTCTTTGTCATTTCAAAATCTGAAAGCAAACTTTTCCTGTATAAATCCTGCTAAGTTAAACAAGGAGCCATCATTCTCTAAGCGCTGTAAGAATAAAGCAGTCTGTTCCATTTTTAAAAATTAAAATGTTAATACCTTAATGCTGGGGAGGGTGGGAAAAACTAAAACACTCACATACTGTAGGTGACGCTGCAGACTCAATACACAGTAACAGAAGATAATGAACGACTTTATTAGATGTAGCGAGGAAAAATCAGGTGGATACTTTGTGAGCAAAAAATGTTAAATGACTAAGAATCTCCAGAAGCACCTCCATGGGGATACTTTTCCTCCTTGACAGACTATCAGCCCGCAGGACCAACATCAGTTCTTCTGGCCAAGAAATCTCAGAACAAAAGCAAATTAGGGGAGATTCCAACCCAAGACAGTTTTGACTGAAACTAAAGAAGAGAGGGGATGGGCAGCTGGGACGGTGTCAGCTTGATTTGGGTTCTAACAGGTGTGGGTGTGGGAGGTGGGCAGGAGCCTTGCTACGAAATAGCAAGAATCACGTATTCTGTTTATTAACCTCTTTTGGTCATTCTTCATCAAACACTTTGTGTGCATGGTGCTGTTTAAACTACTGCAGTCATACTACTTGACTGCCATCTGTAGGATAAGTGTTAAAGAGTAGTTGTAATTTCTTTTTAAGTTTATTGAGAGAGCGAGCGAGAGAGAGCAAGCAAACAGGGGAGAGGCAGAAAGAGAGGGAGACAGAGTCCTGAGCAGGCTCCACGCTTAGCATGGAGCCCAACATGGGGCTCGATCCTGTGACCATGAGATCATGACCTGAGCTGAAATCAAGAGACAGATACTCAACTGACTGAGCCACCCAGGCTCCCCAAGAGTGGGTGTAATTTTGACTATAGTTTACACTGAATTCATCTTTCGTTTTGCATAATTTGAACCGTGACTCTGAATGATCCTTTTTCAGATCTTCCTCATCCTCACTAACCCATTTGCAGAAGTGACCGTATCTGGTTTTTTTTTTTTGTTTCTAAGATTATATGAAATCACTGTGGTAATAAAAGGGGGTAGATTTAGTCCTTTTCTCTATTTTAAACCTCTAAGACAATAGGCACTAACATCCCTCATGACAGCAGAAGTTAGAAACAACGCACGTGTCCAGCATTACATAAGCTAAATAAACTACAGGACGCCCATCTGAGGAAATACGGGGAAGCCACAGAAATGATCATGTACTCCTACGCTTTCTAACACAGATGGACAGTCACAATATATAACATGAGAAAAGCACGTCAGGAGGCAGAGAATGGAAAGCTATTCTAAAACATAAAGTTTTTAACTTCTGGAGGCTAGGACTGAAGTCACTTGGTTTTTTTCCTGCCTATCTCCGGTTTCTGGTTCTTCTATAATGTACTATCTTTATTTCAGATCATGTTCACAGTTCAGTTGAAAACGACGCGGGCGAGCCTGGAAGGACCCCCAGAGGAGCCTGGGCTCTGAGGATGCGGACAGCAGGGGACAGGGGGGCGGCTCACCTTCAGGCCAGCCGCCACGTGCGGGGGGGTGTCCACGATCTGCCGGTCGTCTGAAGAGCCACCACGCTTTAGGTCAATCACCGGGGCGAGGACAGTACTCTGTTTTGTTCTCTGGCTCTAAAATCATCGAAAAACAAAAGTGCACGGAAGCTTCAAATTAAACTTCATACTATTTATAACAAAGCTTTTCGGTCTCTGGAACAAACCTTTCAGATAGGAGAAAAACGATCTTAAAACAACAGCCTTTTAATTCAATTATCACTATTACCATATACTTTCTGCAGTCTTTTTTTTAAAAAACACAAATTCCATTTTCATAAAAGGTTTACGGTAAACTTGGTCTCTTATCTAAATCTGCACGTGAATTAATAGATGCAAAAAGCTCCACTGACCACAGGAGGGCAAATATGTTACAGCATATCACACTCATGCCTCGTGTGACTCCCTCACAAGGAAAAGGTATGCTTTTATAGCCTGAGCAAAAAGAACTGTGGATTAGGGGTTTTTCCCTCCCAGTAGAACCTAAATCCTGCCTCTTTTATTATAAACCCATAGAAAAAAATTAAAAAATTTTTTAATGTTTATTTTCAGTAGACAGAACACAAGCAGGAGAGGAGAAGAGAGAGACGGAGACACAGTATCCAAGGCAGGCACCAGGCTCTGAGCTGTCAGCACAGAGCCTAATGTGGGGGTCGATCCCACAGGCCATGAGATCATGAGCTGAGCCGAAGTTGGACGCTCAACCAACTGAGTCTTGCTCAACCGAGTCACGCAGGCGCCCGGACAGAAAAAAAATTTTTAAAAGAGAACAATACTCACTCGTGTATCATCAACCACTGTTACTATGTTACCATATTTTCTTTACCGTACACCTGTCTTTTGTGCTCAACCATCTGAAAGGAAGTTGGAGCTCCGCGACATTTCCCCTTAATCTCCTAAAATTATGGACATTCTCTTACATAAGCACAGTAGTAACACCACACCGAAAAAAAATCAACAATCCCCTGTATCATTGCCTATCCAATTCATATCCAGATTTTCCAAGCTGTCCCCTAAAATAACTTTTCAATAGGTGATTTTAGGAGCGCGTGGGTGGCTTAGTCAGTTGAGCATCCAACTCATTTTTTTTAACGTTTATTTATTTTTGAGAGAGAGAGGGAGCGGGAGAGGGGCACAGAGGATCTGAAGCAGGCTCCGTGCCGACAGGAGAGAGCCTGAAGTGGGGCTCAAACTAACAAACAGGGAGATCATGACCTGAGCCAAAGTCGGACACTTAACCAACTGAACCACCCAGGCGCCCCAAGCATCCGAGTCTTGATTTCAATTCAGGTCATGATCCCAAGGTTGTGGTATCGAGCCCCAAGTAGGGCTCTGAGCTGAGCATGGAGCCTGCTTGAGATTCTCTCTCCCCCTCCTCCTCTGTCCCTCTCCCCTGCTTGCTCGCTTGCTCTCTAATAAATAAAGAGCTGATTTTATCCTGAATCAGGATCAGACCTGGTTCAGAATAAATTTTTAATCTCTCAATTTAGAACAGACTCCGTTCCCTGCTGTCGTCATCATCACAAGCAGCAGTGTCTTTGTCTCCTCCTCTTTTTCCCGACACTCTGGTAAAATGCTGCACATTCTGGATGCGTCTGAGAACTTCCTGGTGCTCTACACTTCTCTCTGCCCTGTAGCTCCTGACAGCAGAACACTTCACAGGTGACGTGATGTGCCTCCCTGGCACCCGCCCTGCAGGCTGTCAGTGGTGATAACATCACACGGCCATGGCGGTGACCATCTGGTCCTGTGGTCACAAAGGTTTAATGCCCCCTTCACAACTGAGAAGTGTTCTATGTTTTCAGTGTTATTACCACAAAAGGCTCAAAAGAAACCACCATCTCTCTTGAATTTAACGGTGCTTATCATCTTAAGCAAACAAATCTGATCGAATCATTAAATACACAATGCACTACGTGAATACCAAAGTTCAAAGGGCAACGGGGGAGATGATCAGAATCCTCTCTTTCCATTATTGTTTCCATTCAGTATGTATTTTTCAAGTGGATTTATTTCATCTGTGGAGACACAGATGAAACCCCAGCCCCATCTTTCAGTTGTAGGTACCACCCTTAAAGATTTGGTTAGGCCAACCTAGTGCTGAGGAATTAATTAGTGAATTAAACCTAAGAGAAGTGAGTGAAGTGGTATCTTCACTTTCCTTCAAGAGCAACATACTACTCACTGTACACAGCAATCTCAAAAGATACTAGAGAGTTAGCAGAAACGATTCCACAGGCTACCGTTTATTTTGACCTCTCTTTTGAAAATCTTTCTGAAATCTCAGATTTCCTAGCACCTGAAATTACTGTATTGGAGAAGTAAAAACCTGATAATCAGAAATTAAACAGACTGAGGCAGACAAGAGGATTTCCAAGAGTCTAGACTTCATCTCACTCTTTACTTTTAATGTGAGTAAAGTAAGGGTACAGAAAAATCAGTATGTGATGAATAAATTTCCTAATATATTTATTTTTTAATTTTTTAAATGTTTTTTATTTATTTTTGAGAGAGAGACGGAATGTGAGTGGGGGAAGGGCAGAGAGAGGGAGACAGACTCAAGCAGGCTCCAGGCTCCGAGCTGTCAGCACAGAGCCCGACGTGGGGCTTGAACTCACAAACCATGAGATCACGACCTGAGCTGAAATCGGACACCCAACCGACTGAGCCACCCAAGCGCCCTCCCCCACCCCCCTTTTTAATGTTGTGGTTTTTTTTTAATTTATTTTTGAGACAGAGAGAGACAGAGCATGAGCAGGGGAGGGGCCGAGAGACAGGGAGACACAGAATCCAGGCTTCGAGCTGACAGCACAGAGCCCGACGTGGGGCTCAAACTCATGAACTGTGAGATCATGACCTGAGCTGAAGTCGGTCGCTCAACTGACTGAGCCACCCGGGCACCCCTATGTATTTATTTTTTTAAAGGATCTATTTTCTCAATAGTATTTTATATAAGCCAATTTTTAACCTGTAGTGTATAAATATGCACTGACTGGAAACAGAAAGTGACCCTGAAGTTAGGGCAGGAAGAAACAAATTAGCTAGGATTTTTAAAATTTGGCTAAAAGTAATCCACAAAGCTGACACTATTACACTGGTAATTAAAGAATTAGCCCAGTTTTTAATCTGTATATTTTGACTTCTGCTCTTCTATTTTGTTACCTCTCACTGCCTAAGATTGTCCGCTAATTATGTCCATTTGAAGTCTAATTGAATTTATGTTTTGAAGTATGAGACCGCTCCTTAGAGCCAGAGCCATTGTACAAAAGGGACTATGAGGCCCTCAAGAATAATGCATGAAACAGTTGTAGCGCTGGAAAATAAAATCTTATTTCTAGATCTTATGTGCAAAGCAAAAGTCGTATGAAACTCAGAGAGATTTAAAAACTTAACCAATTTTAAAAAATTTAAAGGAAAAACAAGACTTGTTTTGCTAATCTTCCTTTCTTGTGGGATGAAAGCTTGTTTTAAAAAAACAAAATTCCGTCTCTCTAAAAATACTGGTATAAAGGGGCCCCTGGGTGGCTCACTCAGTTAAGCATCCGACTTCGGCTCAGGTCATGATCTCATGGTTCATGAGTTCGAGCCCCACGTTGGGCTCTGTGCTGACTGCTCAGAGCCTGGAGCCTGCTTCGGATTCTCTGTCTCCCTCTTTCTGCCCCTCATCCACTCTTGCTCTGTCTCTCTCTCTCTCTCAAAACTAAATAAACATTAAAGAAAATATATTGGCATAAAAATTTTAATCTGGTTATGATGAATCTGAAAAAGACAAAAACGCTGATCGATAGAACTGACAAAACAAATTAAGATTTTCAGACCATGTTGCTTTACCTGTGGGTATCCTAATCCTAAACACCTTTTTACAATGCTGAGCAATCAAATGTAAGCACTTCCAATATAACTACCTATTGAATAGGCAGTAAAAGAAAAATAATTCCAACTTTAAAATAACGTTTATTATGTAAAATTTCAAACACGAAATGAAAGAAAACAAACAGGAACGAGTCCCTAAATGTCTAGGACAAGTTTCAACGGCTATGAGCTCGTGGGCAATTGTTTCGTGTGTGTCCATACCTCCCCTTCCCCATAATGGATTATTTTAAAGCAAATTCCTTAAGCTCAAACATTTTATTGGTAAATATTTCAACAGATCTCTAAGGCAGGTTTTCTTAACTTCTTTTGTCATTACTGCTTCCCCCTCAAGGCACCTTTTAATACATTTTTTCTTGCCCATACAATTTTCACCCCACAGGTATACTGTGTTTCTGTACTTTATGTGTATCTGTGCTCTGCACATAAAAAGAGCAAACTTTTTGTGCATTACGGCCATATTCGCCCATTTGGGGGACAGAACTTTCACTGGGTGATACACTCTACAATGTAAGGCCCCTTAGAACAATAAGCAAACCATTATACCATTCTAATTGCTAAACAACATTTTAGATCAAATATTCAGTGGACAAGTATAGTCTTAATGTCTTATGTGTTGTTCAATTTCAGAGATGTTGCCAGTGCCCAACATGCACACGATGTGAACAAAACCAAGTGCGCCAAGACCACACATGCCTGACACATCCAGAACCAATGTGAGCCCTCAGGGGCGCCTGGGTGGCTCAGTCAGTTGAGTGTCCGACTTCGGCTCAGGTCATGATCTCATGGTTCGTGGGTTCGAGCCCCGAGTCGGGCTCAGTGCCGACAGCTCAGAGCCTGGAGCCCGCTTCGGATTCTGTCTCCCCCTCTCTCTGCCCCTCCCCCACTTGTGCTCTGTCTCTCTCTGTCTCTCAAAACTGAATAAACATTAAAAAAATTTTCACTAAATCAACGTGAGCCCTCACTAACGCACACAAATTATTAGTTCCTGCAGAGCTTTGTCCTCTAAGTGCTGCTTCCAAACCACCTACCACAAACAGCAGGAGAGCCACCTAAAAATGCAGACTCCCGGGCCCCTGCTCAGGAATATGGCTAACGAAGTCTGAAAAACCAGTGTCGTTGCTGGAAAGGGAGGCTCCTGCTTTTCTTCACTCCAATTTCCCGCGAGTCCGGGGAAGCACAATGACTCTGAACTCCTCTCTCTCTGCACCCAGGGCCTCTCCCCCTACAAACCTGATAAGAAGGTAGAAGAGCAAACTAAAACCAAATTGTGTCAATCCTAAGGAGCCCCTGCTTTGCAGACTTCTGCGCTCACACGAGGCTTATCTCACCTTGGCTTGTGTGAGGGCCGCCTTCTTCACCTGAAGCTGGGACTGCAGAAGTTTGAAGTTTTTGGACCAGCCTTCTGTTTTTGAATCACTGGTCTCTACTCCCAGGTCATCATACAGGGACATCTTTCCAGTTTAATGCTGAAAGGCAAGGGGTATGGGGTTGAAAGAATGCAAACTCCAGTAAAGATCTCACATCTTTTCATGTTAAAATAACTCAGTATCACAGAAGTTTAGAAGTAAAAGGTATTCGAGGAGACGGTCTAGTCCAGGAACCCCGAGCAAAAGAAGCCACGATGACCGATAACCACCAAGCAGCGTCCTGATACACAAAAGGATAGCCACGTATTATTTTACAAATAAATTTGCAGAATTAATTTTCCCACCTACAAGATCATGTGGTCAAGTAATTCTTGAGTGAAATCATTCTGTTCTATTGTACTTAATGATTATTATTAGTAATTACATATTGTCAATTATATATATCCGATTTTTAAAGATTCTTTGTCTCAACAACAAAAAGTACAAACTTTACAACAGTGCATTACCAGGTTGATTTAGCACTATTAGCTACCCTTGATGGAGAAGAAATCTAAACATATGCCTAGAAATAAGGAAAAAAAAGAACAGAAATGATCTCACAGAAGCTGTATTTTCACAAACTATGACTGAATGCTGAAGAGAGTCGAGTTAGTTTAAATTTGTAATCTCTAATAACACCAATCGCAAAGAGAAAATCAATAATCCACATGTAAATGATCAATACATAATATCCTTGCAGAATGGAGGAATACAAAATAACAACAAAAACAAGCAGCATTTCACACATATTAAGTCTTACCAAGCCAGGGTGGTATTAAATGCAGTTATTTGCTGTTCAAGCCTAACCTGGTACAGACCTGGGACTTTGGGAGATAAATCCGCCCAAGGTCAAGGTGAGAAGACCCACTCCAAACCTAGTCATGTGAACACAGCCCTTGCCACTAAATCCCTACGGCCACCTTTAAATTTAAATACAACCTCAACGTTCTGGGTGAAACCACAACACAGCCCACTTCTCAAAATAAGAAATCAATCTCTTTCTCACAAAGGGAAAGAGAAAAAAAAAAATTGACTGAAATCCCCAAATTGCAAATAAACAGCACAGGTATTTTGTGATTTATGGGCACATTCCAAAAATCTGTCAGTTCCCAGGTCCAGACAGCATTTTGCCATAGAAACCGTGTTAAACAAATCCCTGTTTCGCCTGTGTCTGTCTCTCAGGAAGGGAAGGCAATACAGACGAGAAGGAAAATATTTAATTTTCCCCCCGGTTATGTCTGACTCAGGGCAAAATCTCTCTGGTCTATGCTTACGTCTCCTCGCTTCTATGGCTGGGACTCTGAGACCCTGCCACCGCAAGCTGCTGGCTGTCCTCGGTTCCACTCTGCATGCGGTGGGGACCGACAGGATTCCCCCAGAGGAGCTGCTGGGCTGGGCAGAGCTGCTCTCAGCCTGGAAGTCAGTGCCCACTCAACTGATGCTGCTGTTCAGTTTCTTCTAGTCCTTAATATTCGAGCCCTCAGCTTCCATACAAGCTCTCAGGTTTGATTTCTGAATGAAAGGCCCCCAAGGTAGTACAGAAGCAGGGAGAATAAAAGCAGAGCCCAGGGTACTGGTGCCTGACTTGCTCTAATGAATCACCCAAAAATGGAGGAATGCTAGCACGTTCTCCTGGGTAAGGCTTCTGTGACAACTCACCAGCTCGGCTGATAGTGCGAACAAAGAATTTCCTAGACAGCATATCCAACAGGGAAACGAATGCCCACTGCCTGCAGTGCCAGACAAAGTGAACGTTTTATTCAGGAACTTGGCAGCCCATTGTCACGTTGAGCTTGAGTCACTGAGGCGATAAAGAAGAAGTAAGGAACCCACCCCGCCGCCCCCGGCGTCCACTTCAATCCACACTATCGGGAAACGCCGTGAAAACCCAGACCCAGCCTGCCGAGCTCACCACGCTAGCCGCACACTAAGCTCCCGCCTGACCCACAGCTGAACAGAAGTCAGGCCAACAGCACAGTGAGTACCGTTTGCAAACCGCACCCAAGCCTCCTTTCTGAAATCTCTGGCCAATGACGACGGCCCCAGAAGGAACACTGAGGCCCCCAGATCAGAGGCTTTTGTGCACTTCCCTCACAGCCTAGTGGTATTCAAAACAATCGTTCTTATCTAAATACATAAACTTTACAGCTAATCCGAAAAACTCAGAGCAACAGCAAAGAGAAACAACGCCGCATGTCCAGCTTAGTCCCGTGGTTCTCAAACTACTTCCAAACGACCAGGCATCTTTCATCGCACCTGGCTGAACTGTCTGGGCTCTCTTCATTCAACCAGACACCAGACGGAAGCCTCGTTAAACCAGGGTTCGTTTGTTTTACCTTTCTTTATTCTCATAAAGGCAAGGGAAGACTAACACATTCTGGGAAACAAACAGACACAATGAAGCTTTCTAGGAAATTGTAAACAAAGATCAACAAAATCTGCTTGCAACCCAAACTCCACTTCTCCCAGTAACTCCTCCTAAGAAACTTAACAACCTCATCAAAAATAGTATTTACGTGAGGGACCTGGGTGGCTCAGTTGATTAAGTGTCCGACTTCGGCTCAGGTCATGACCTCGCGGTTTGTGAGTTCGAGCCCCACGTCGGGCTCTGTGCTGACAGCTCAGAGCCTGGAGCTGCTTCGGATGCCGTGTCTCCCTCTCTCTCTGCCCCTCCCCCTTGCACTCTGTCTCTCTCTCTCTCTCTCAAAAATAAATAAAGATTAGAAAAAAGATAGTATTTACGAATATATTTGTGCCAATGGAAACAGGTTAACCAAATGCCCACTGAACTACAAGGGAAAAGATCAGCTTATCCATTTTTGCATCTCCAATTTCTGGCACAGGGTAGGAATTTAACAAATAAACACTTGCTGAGACATTCCTAATTAAAGAAAGTCTGCTTAGCCACATGCATCAACACTGAAACCGCACAATGCCACAGGTTCCACCAGGAAGCGAAAGGCAGGCCAAAGGTTCTGGAGACAGACACTCGTGACGGTTGTACGCGTGTGTACCTAGCGACACGGTACTGCGCCCTTAAAAACGGTCACAACCCTAAGCTCTGTGTTACGTACACTCACCACAATTGAAAACAAACAGAAGTCTAGGTAACAGGGCGGGAGGGAGCAGCCCTGGGAAAGTGAGGATGAGGTACCAGGCTGCTGTCTAATTAACTCTAGGACATCTCCCTACCAGGAAGAGTAAACTCTAACAGAAGTATTTCCCCAGATTTGGGGGTTAAAAAAAGTCAAACAGTATAGAAGATCTCTTCTTCCAACCGAGTGCTTCCATCCAAGAATCCAGTATTTAACAAAGATTCCGGGGCTGAATTAATGAGGTCCTGTGGGACCATGCTTCCTCTGATCCCTTTCCAAACTGAAGATGGCCTGTGGACCACTCCATCTGACGCGGCTCACTCTGTAAGCTTCAAAAATGACATTTAAACTTCCTCGTATCTGTTCTCAAAACCTTCGCAAACACACTTTAAAGACGAGAAGCTGATGTCATCTTGGCAGCACCTGCTAGTTTTCTGTAACACAGCGTACGGATCGCACCCAGAAGAGCTCCTTTGCTTTTCTCACTGGGACGGAACTTCAACTTCACAGAACTGGATTCATCGCAGCAACGACACACTCATTACCCATCCACACACCACACACGTATGGCCCGCTTGTCGTTACTGTGACGCTACAAGCAGCAGCGAGTTTACCCCGTAGAACGAGAGTCAGAATCTGGACGAGAAACCACATTCGACCCGGAAGGTCCCCCCATCCCATCCAAGTGATGTCCCCAGCCCAGGGGCGGGCAGGACCCTGAACCCCATTCCCATCAATCCCTCACCACCTCCTTTTATACAACACGATTTGCGTAAGTTCACGGCACTTACTCCTCAAAAGGTGTGCACGTCGTCATCTCAGCCGTCGTAAGCACTCCTACCGTAACATACCACAGCTGATTCCTTCACCCTCCCACTGCAGTCACTGAAAAGGTAAGCGGCATTGACCGGACTCCGCCAGGTCCTGAACTTCAGCTAACACGGCTGAGCTGTTCCTCGGACAGAACACATTTACCGCATGAAGCCTCCTGCCACGTCGTAAAAACTAGTGCTTTCTAACATCTGGGTACGCGTTAAGCCAGGGTCAAATACAAGCGCAAACACACCGCTTTTAGAACTTCTTTAAAATACCTGCTATCTCTTTTTTTACCGGAACACCACACTCTGATCGCCACGTCTTCCCTACACGCTCCGTTTTTCTTCCTTGAGAACAAACACAGTAAACGTGGTTCTGCCATAAGAACGGTGACTTTTTAAACTCCTACCCAAGCTGGCAAAGTATTTTTTACATGTACAACTAGTACAGAAAGAACGCGGAAGGAGGCTGCTCAGGAGCAGCCCGCCTAACTCCTCTCTCCAGTGCATCTCTGAAGCCTTTAGTGACAGCTACCCCCACACAAAACCACCCACCCCCAATTTGTTTCCCCGAAGACACGCACGTCGGAGCAACTTGTACATGTTACGCTGCCTCCTGGCTGACACTCCGGTCTCTTCCTCTTTTAACGCCCCTTAAAGGCGGAAGGTCTGTTTTCGTCTTCACCTTTGTATCTCCAGCTGAGCACCACGCTTTGAACGCTGTAAGCACTTCACAAATACCCTCTAAATGTCTTAAGCATGAAGCGAACGGGTGGAAAACGGCAGTGCCCCTACTTGAATCACATGGTGAGACAACATCTGCAGACCTGCCTTTTAAGGCCACGTCTTACAGTAAGTGGTGCTGGACAGAACTATGGTGAATTTTAAATCGTCGCCATCACAACGGGACGAACACTACCACCACCACACAACTAACCATGAGGCAAAGTCTGAGTTCTGAGCCCCTAAAGCAGCAGCATGGCAAGAGGCTTTCTTCTTTTCAATCATTAGATACACAGCTATCACACAGCAAAGCTGAAGCCTGAACAAGACAGGAAGTACATTCAGGCAGAAAGGAAAAAGAGGGGAACAGAGGAGGGGCCGGGCACGTTGACGTCCACCAAAATGACCGGAAATAAGTACTAAGAGGCATCTGCCTCGTATAAAATTAACAGAGCCTTTTTGAAGAATTAAAACACTTTCTTCAGACCCCCCGGTCACATCCAGTCTCAGGCTGGGGTGGACGGCAGCAGAGTCCACGAGCGTCATCTACAGTTCGCGTTGTCTGGCCCAACATCCTTCACTGTTTACTATTGCAAAACACTTGAGGGATCACTAGCCCCTGGACCATCTGTTCCCTGAGGGTTGGTTTAAACCAGGTAAAAAGAAACCTACTTTATACGGTTACATTTGGGAACACAGCGACAGTTCTCCCCAAACTCTTATTTCCCATGGAGGTGGCCCTTAGTCATCACAGACCTCCACAACCAGCATGGCTTTTCACCGATAACACTTCTGTTACGCCTCGTTCTTTCTCGTCCACCTCACAACCCACTTGCTCTAAGCCGCGCGGTATGCAGCACGTTTCTCAGCAAAATTCTAAAACACACCCTCTGCTTAAGTTACTAATTCACGACTCCCTATGCCCTAAATATCCCCAATACAGTCAAAACAGCTGTGGTCTTTATGACCTAGAAATGGGGAAACTGAGCTGCACTCTACAAACTCCACCTGTTGCCAGGAGACACAGTCCTCATCCGAGTACACGCAGAACTTTGCCCTTATCCAGAACACTCTATTTTCGATCCATATGCTTGCCTCTACAAGAAGTACCTTCCACGCCTCTCCGTTACCGACTTCTCAGAGAACGTTCTCCATCTCGCCTGACTCCCCACTCCTCCAAACTCTACCTTACCTGCAATTTCCAGAACGCACTATGCGGCTTCACCTGTGCTGCCTGGTACACTTACTTCCTCTGCAGGAACCTTTCCCCGACCTTGCGCATCTAACACAACACCCCCGAGGCTCCGTTATAAGCCTCGTTCCCTCTCGTCCCCACTCCAGTCCCCTGGATCAACCCAGGCTTGGGTTTTGAGGCTCGTTCCCCTGGAGACCAAACTCCCTGCGAGGAGGGACCGACTCTCATTTATCTGGCACCTGCTGTTCAGGACGCATGGTCTGGGCACGGAGAAACGCTCAAAGACAACGCTTGGTGACCGCACATCGGAGCTGAAACCCCGCTTCTCAAGCACGAGGACCGAGGGACCAGGTCTTCCATCGGCGGCTAGGTACACCGCGGCCTTTCAGAAGCGTCAGCATCCGGAGCTGCCCGTTCTGCGGCCGGGGAAGGAAGCGGCTTCCCTCCTCTCCGCTGCCCGAGGCCCTGGAGGGGCCAAGGGTGCTGGGCCACCGGTGACACAAGCCTGGCCACTAGGGTCTAGGGACCGAGCAACTTTTTCAAAACGCTGAAAAAACCCACCACGTCCGCGGGTCCCAGGGACGGAAGGGCACGGACGGGAAAGGGGAGAACAGGAAGACAGGAGGAGCTCGAGGGCCCGGTGCCCCGAGGCAAATAAAGGAAAGCGGCGGCGGGCGCGAGGGCAAAGTCGGCGGGTCGCCCGCCGCCGGGGCCGGGGGCCCGCCGGGCCGCCGGCCGCTCGGAGGGCCGCTCTGGGACCTCTCGTCCCCTCGCGGCGCGGCCTACAGCCGCGGCCTCGCGTGCAGCGCCGCCGGGGGAGGCGCTCCGGCCCCGGCTCCCCGCCAGGCCGCGCGCCCCGACGCCGCCTCGGGCGCCACTTACCCGGCCTGCCCGGCCGACTCTCCCCATGGGCCGCGGCGGCGCACGGGGGCCGGGGCGCCGCGGAGAGGGCGGGCAGGGCGCACTCGGCGTAAGCCCGCGACGGCCGGACCCGAACCGGCGCCAACCCCTACGCCGAGTCCGCAGGGCGCGCGGCGGCGCGGGGTCAAGGAGCGCGTGCGGCCGGGAGAGGGGCGCGCCGGCGCCTGCGCCTAGGGTCGCCTCGCCGCGGCGCCCTCTTCCGGCGGGAGGACCGCACTGCACCTCCCCTCCGCCGGCGTCCTTCTCCAGCGCCGAGAGGAGTCGCAGGAGCCCGACTTTGAGACATTTCAGACTCTCGGGAGAGCCTGGCAGTGCCCCCAGATGGTGAGGAGCAGAAATGGTCCGAGGCTGCAAAGATCTGTTCTTGGGAGTCAACTGCGTTCCAGTAGGACAGAGGAGCAGAATTCCTCCAAGCCCTTCGTTGTCATTCATTCAAAACCATCCATGTCCAAGCACAAAGCTGAAAATAGGTCACCACAGGCGAGGTGAGTGGGAAGGCTGTTCCAAAACGAATGCATTGAATTAAGTGTCCGACTAAGGAGACAATAAATAAAGGAGTTTAGGGTTACGCAAGAGAACGTAAATGCTGCAAAGCCTCACAATTTTATTTTATTTTATTTTATTTTATTTTATTATTTTTTTTCATATAATGCTTATTTATTTATTTATTCATTTTTTTAAAATATGAAATTTATTGTCAAATTGGTTTCCATACAACACCCAGTGCTCATCCCAAAAGGTGCCCTCCTCAATACCCATCACCCACCCTCCCCTCCCTCCCACCCCCCATCAACCCTCAGTTTGTTCTCAGTTTTTAACAGTCTCTTATGCTTTGGCTCTCTCCCACTCTAACCTCTTTTTTTTTTTTTTTTCCTTCCCCTCCCCCATGGGTTTCTGTTAAGTTTCTCAGGATCCACATAAGAGTGAAACCATATGGTATCTGTCTTTCTCTGTATGGCTTATTTCACTTAGCATCACACTCTCCAGTTCCATCCACGTTGCTACAAAAGGCCATATCTCATTCTTTCTCATTGCCACGTAGTATTCCATTGTGTATATAAACCACAATTTCTTTATCCATTCATCAGTTGATGGACATTTCGGCTCTTTCCATAATTTGGCTATTGTTGAGAGTGCTGCTATAAACATTGGGGTACAGGTGCCCCTATGCATCAGTACTCCTGTATCCCTTGGGTAAATTCCTAGCAGTGCTATTGCTGGGTCATAGGGTAGGTCTATTTTTAATTTTCTGAGGAACCTCCATACTGCTTTCCAGAGTGGCTGCACCAATTTGCATTCCCACCAACAGTGCAAGAGGGTTCCCGTTTCTCCACATCCTCTTCAGCATCTATAGTCTCCTGATTTGTTCATTTTGGCCACTCTGACTGGCATGAGGTGATATCTGAGTGTGGTTTTGATTTGTATTTCCCTGATAAGGAGCGACGTTGAACATCTTTTCATGTGCCTGTTGGCCATCCGGATGTCTTCTTTAGAGAAGTGTCTATTCATGTTTTCTGCCCATTTCTTCACTGGGTTATTTGTTTTTCGGAAGCCTCACAATTTTAAAAGGATATAACAAAAGGTGGGAGGAAAGGGAAAGTGGGATTTGGTGTAAAAATGATTTCCACCTCCATAATGATGGGGAAAAATATTTCGAGCTGATAAATTATAGAGATTGAAAATATGCATCTTCGTACAAAGGAACATAGTGACAAAAAAATATAATCAACTAAAATCTGGTGATTAAGAAAAGGGAGAAAAGAAAGAAATACCGTAGGGAGTCAACAGACAATCTAAAGAGATAGATGATTAAAGACATCAAGTAACATTATAATTACAATCACAGTAACAAACATGCAAACCTTTCAACTGATTAAAACATATGCACACAACTAGAAACAAAATCACAGAGTGAATTGTCTGGAAAGTTACAAAACAGAAAGCACAACAAAATAATATACTGGAACTGAGAGGGAACATCTTATGTGAATAAAAGTTAAATGTACTCAACGTGCTTATCTAAGAAACACAACTTCATATTCAAGCCCTAACCGTAACACAGCTTTATGTTACATATAAGAAAATGCATAAAATAGTCATTCAGAAAGCTTGAAAACACAAGAATGGAAGAGATATAACAGGAATACGCGAACAGAAAGATATTGGGGATCACAAACTTACTGATTTCAGGGCAAAAAGCATTAAATTAGATTAAGAAGAACATTCTAAAATGATAAGAGTTACAAGTCACAATGAAGAAAAAATAGGAGTATCTGCACGCTGAATAACATAATCTCATTGTGAATAGCAAACACTATAGGAGATATAAAAAGAATGAATAGTTAGAAATAATTGATGCAGTTCTTGCCAGACTCAGGGCACAAGAGGTAAGAGAGGACAGAGAAGATCTAAAAATAGAAATGATGTGGTAGATCTAATATATCAAAGTCTGTGTCCTGATCCTGAAACAGAGATTACATCTTTTCAAGTGTCCTTAGAACACTCGCAATTGGCCATATGTCAGGCCACAGGCAAAATCTTAAAATACCCCAGTAAGTAGAACCACATGGATGACATTATATGATCATAATTCTGTAAAACCAGAAATTAATGACAAAACAGAAAATAAAAGATTCCTATTACTTGAAAATGTAAATGCTTAGATAACATTCGGCTCAAAAAGGAAAACAAAAATGAAATAGAAAATGCCTGAAAAAAGTATGAAAGTGAAAATGACATATCAGAACCATGGGATTTAGCTAAATATTACACAGAGGAACACTCATGATTTTAAATGATCATATTAATTAAAGAGTTAGGATACACTAAATGAATTAAGCACCCATGGAAAGAAATTAGATCTAGAACAAAATATACCTTTGAGAAGAAGGATGTAATGGATAAAGATAAGAGCCTAAAATCACGGGATATAAAACAGAAAAATATAGAATTAAAAACTAAATCCAGGAGCTGATTGTTTGAAAGTAAATAGGTAAGCCATTAGCTAAACAAGAAAAAAAGAAGAAAGTACAAATGTACAAAATATGGAATAAAAGCAATTAGCTCCAGACACAGGAAAGTAAAGTTATATTAAGAGAAGACTTTGTTTGGCTTTATCAAATAAGTCAGAAAATCTGGATCAAGGAGTTAATTTGTAGGACAATATGGTTTCTTAAAATGGGCCTTAGACAAGTTATAAAATTTAAATAGACCAGGATGAGCCAGCACAGTAGCAATACCTAACAAACACACCCCAAAGAAAGCTATGGCCATTTTTGCTTAGGACTGTTAAAGTAAAAATCCTAAATAAAATATGGTATGGCATTAGGACAGAAATCCTCAGTCCTAGGGCGAGGCCCTGCCCAGTGCTGTGGGATCAGCCCTTGGCGAGAAGAGGAACATTCTGGCGGGAAGATAAACACGCTCAGGGCTGGAGTGCTCACTGAATTAGAATCCAAGCTTTGGAGGGTTTGTTTCCAGGGTTGGCTTGGGCACCTAGGTCTGTGGGGGTCAGCTCCATTTCAGAGGTGAGGATTTCCAAAGCTAGAGAGTCATTCCTACTCCAGATCGCTGGCTCAAATGGAATCAGGCTTGGATTCAAGGTCATACGTATGCACACAGCTGTGGAATCCCAAGGCTTCTCAAAGGGCCCTGTCGCTTCTAGGAGCCTGTGGCCAACCAGGTAGTATTTCAGCCTAGCAGAAGGAAAAGGGGTAGGAAAAAAGGACTAGACATATTGAAGAATTTGCTACAGGCAGGTAACATAACTAGGAAGAGGCAATGGTCATGGCATGAACCAAGGATGCGCACAACTCTAAGGAACATGCCCTTCACATGGGCAGGAGGGTGTGCAGTGATTGGGAAGTGGCGAGACGGAATTCTCAGTGGAAGGAACTTTGTTCCAGACATGCAGGCAATGGCTCAACCCAGCAGGAGATTAAGATCTCATTGGAGAGAGACAAGGTGGACCCGGGGCTTTCTCTCCATCCAGTCTGTGGCAGGAAGTGAGTAGACCAGACCGCAGGAGATAGCACTCATCCCTGAGGTTCACAGACATGGTGCACAGACGAAATAGACGTGAACAAATGTATTGATCCAGGGCCTGGGTGAATTTTTGAGAAGAAACCCCAAGAAGGGCCCATGATGGTCTGTGCACCTATTAATGCAGCCCACCAGCCAGCTAGCCATTCTCCCTGCATTTCTTTTCTTCTTCTTCTTTTCTTACTTGCCAGTCTGTTATTTACTTGAATGCAACTACAGGACCATGCAGGTTCCAGCTGACTGCACTGCCTCACGTATTAATCTTTCACCATGTCGGAAGAGGCAAGAACGTTCTCCGGGGTCTCTTGTAAGACCACCAATCCCATTCATGGGGGCTCCAACTTTCAAGGCCTAGCCACATCCCAAAGGCTCCACCTCCTAATACCATCACTGGGGATTAGGATTCAATGTATGAACTTGGGGAGGACACAAACACGCGGTCTGTAGCACCTGGTATTTTGCAGACTATGTTAGAAGCAACAAGGCCTGTAGAAATCATTTGGTATCATTGAAATAACTTTGAGGGCTCAAAGTGAAAACCAAGCCAGACCATTAGCAGAGAATGGGAGTGACCAGCAGCTCAGAGCCTGGAAATAAGAAGGCAAATCTTCCCATTCTGCATCTTACAAAACTGGCACCAAGCAAGGATCCACATAACCCAAGAGAGGTCCCAAGAGAGGTAGATTTCTACAAGGAAACAGATCGTTCTCTTGGCTGCTATGGTTAGCCAACTCTTTCGATTTTTTGGCAAGTACTAAATATGTGCGTGATCCAGAATCCTCCTTGTGTAGGACTTATTATTTACTTAAACAACTGGCATTCTACTTACATTACTGCACCTTGATCCTCAGGTGACATGGTGCAGAATTACATTCATCAGATATTCCCCATAAAGGTTGTTTGAGAAAAAAGCAATGAGAGTGTCTTAGCTCAGGCTGCTATCACAAAATATCACAGACGTGGTGGCTTAAACAACAGACATTGATTTTTTTGGTCATGATTCTGGAGGCTGGAAGTCTAAAATCAAAATGCTGGCAGATTCGGTTCTTGGTGAGAAGGCCCACTTCCTGGCTTGTAGGTGGCCGCCATCTTGCTGTATGATGGAGAGAGCGAGCCTTGGTTTCTTTCTCTTCATATAAGGATAATAATTCCTAAAACCAAAGCAAGAGATGTCACAATTCCGGATGTTAAGCTGCATTACAAACCTGTAATCATCAAGACAGTATGGTCCTGGCACAAAAACAGACACATAGATCAATGGAACAGAAGAGAGAACCCAGAAATGGATGCATAAATGTATGGCCAACTAATCTTTGACAAAGCAGGAAAGACAATCCAATATAAAAAAGACAGTCCCTTCAGCAAATGGTATTGGGACAACTAGGCAACGACATGCAGAAGAATGAACCTGGACCACTTTCTTACACCATACACAAAAATAAATTCAAAATGGATGAAAGACCTAAATGTAAGACAGGAAACTATAAAAATCCTAGAGGAGAAAACAGGCAGCAACCTCTTTGACCTCGGCCACAGCAATGTCTTACTAGACATATCTCTGGAGGCAAGGAAAACAAAAGCAAATATAAACTACTGGGACTTCATCAGGATAAAAAACTTCTGCACAGCAAAGGAAACAATCAACAAAAATGAAAGGCAACCAGCAGAATGGGAGAAGATATTTGCAAATAACATATCAGATAAAAGGTTAGTATCCGAAATCTATAAAGAACTTACCAAACTCAACACCCAAAAAACAAATAATCCAGTGAAGACATGGGCAGAAGACACGAATAGACACTTTTCCAAAGAATACATTCAGATGGCTAACAGACACATGAAAAAATGCTCAACATCACTCATCATCAGGGAAATACAAATCAAAACCACAATGAGATACCACCTTATTCCAGTCAGAATGGCTAAGATTAACAACTCATGTTGGCGAGGATGCAGAAAAAGGGGAACGCTTTGGCACTGTTGGTGGGAATGCAAACTGGTGTAGCCGCTCTGGAAAACAGTATGGAGGTTCCTCAAAAAGTTAAAAATAGAGGGGCGCCTGGGTGGCTTGATCGGTTAAGCGTCCGACTTCGGCTCAGGTCATGATCTCATGGTCCGTGAGCTCGAGCCCCGTGTCAGGCTTTGTGCTGACAGCTCAGAGCCTGGAGCCTGTTTCAGATTCTGTGTCTCCCTCTCTCTCTGCCCTCCCCTGTTCATGCTCTGTCTCTCTCTGTCTCAAAAATAAATAAACGTTAAAAAAAATTTTTTAAAAAGTTAAAAATAGAACTACCCTAAGACCCAGAAATTGCACTACTAAGTATTTATGCAAAGGATACAAAAATGCTGATTCGAAGGGGTACATTGACCCCAATGTTTATAGCAGTGCCATCAACAATAGCCAAATTATGGAAAGAGTCCAAATGTCCATCGACTGATGAATGGATTAAGAAGATGTGGTATATAGGGGCGCCTCAGTGGCTCAGTAGGTTGAGCATCTGACTTCAGCTCAGGTCGTGATCTCATGGCTCATGAGTTTGAGCCCCACGTCAGGCTCTGTGCTGACAGTTCAGAGCCTGGCACCTACTTCAGAATCTGTGTCCCCATCTCTCTTTGCCCCTCCCCTGCTCATGCTCTGTTTCTCTCTCTCAAAAATAAGTAGACATTAAAAAATTTTTAAAGAAGGTGATATATATATATATATATATCTCAAACCTAATTGCCTCCCAAAGACCCCACCTCCTGATACCATCCCATTGGGGGTTCGGGCTTCAACATGTGACTTGGAGACACACACACATGTAGTCATTAACAGAGCGTACAAGAAGAACCACACTTCTCGGGGGCTCTGAAAACTTCTGGATGCTGCCTTGTGAGGGGGTGAGGGAGAAGTAGGAAGCATGGGCTAGCTGGGCTGCTGTCTCCGTCCTGGAGTCTAGCGTGGGCCGGGTGTGGGGGTTGAGGTCCCATGGAGTTTTCCTGTAGGGAACAGGGCCACGAGCGGCATGATATTGAGAGAAGATCAGAGCCCGTTGTCTCTCGGGAAACACTGAGTGGGAGGGAGTGACATCCATAATGGAGCATGAGGAACTTTCCACCTGTAAAATGCTGTCTTATGCCCTTAAAAGGAAGATGTGCTGATGATCTACTTTTTGTTGTTGTTGTTCAAAGTGTCTAGAATAGGGTCCACTGGCTTTTCGTTACCTCACGCATACACTGGGTGGGGGAGAAGAAGGACTGGCTTTTTTGGGGGTGACACTTTTGACAATTCTGTGTGTTTGTAGTGCAGTGGACCCTGAACAATTTGAGGGGTAGGCGAGCCAACCGCACCCTCACCCCGCACACTTGGGAATCTGCATACAACTTTGGACTCCCAGAAAACCTAACTACCAAGAGACTCCAGTTGACTGGAAGCCTGACTGGTAACATAAACAATCGAGGAACACATACTTTGTGCGTTCTGTGTATTATATACTGTATTCTTACAGTAAAGTAAACTAGAGAAAGCAAAATGTTATGCAGAAAATCATAAAGGGGGTGCCTGACTGGCTCAGTCGGTAGAGGACGCGGCTCTTGGTCTCGGGGTCGTGAGTTCGAGCCCCACGCAGGACATAGAGATTACTTTTTAAAAAATTAAAGAAATAAACGAGGAAGAGAAAAGACATTCACAGTGTCGTACTTATCTTTTAAAAACCACGCAAGTGGACCCATGTAGTTCAAACCTATGTTGCAAGACCAGGTGTGTGATTCCTTTTCCACCTGACCCTCCACGAGGTGA
Source organism: Panthera onca (assembly GCF_046562875.1). NCBI lineage: Eukaryota > Metazoa > Chordata > Mammalia > Carnivora > Felidae > Panthera > Panthera onca. Next base: position 5,342,598 of record NC_138345.1, on the reverse strand, counting down.
ACTTACTCTCCCAAGGGCATGGGTAGCAAGCGCAGTGAGGAGGTGCACACACACACACACACCTGATTGCATAGCCAGTGCTCTGTCTCAGCAGCGCCGAGGGAAAAAGGGGGCTCTGGCCAAGCTCTCAGGCCAAATTAAAATGTGGTTCATGAAAAAGGAGACGGGAAGTCATTGATGAACTAGGATAGGTTCACTGAACATTTAAGAAAGAAAGCAGCCTCACTGAGTGCCTCTGATAGTTTCTGGCTCTCTACCAAGCTCTGAGGGAAAGGGGCCCTGAGAACAAAGGCAGAGTCTAGACTGTGTCTCCCCACCCCCTGATCAAAGCACAGGTAGGTGTGCAAAAGCCCTGAGTCTGAAGTGCACAGCCCTCAGGACCCACCGAGTGGAATTGGCTGTGTACCAAGCCTCCCTGCTTGGCAGGAAGGGTCTGCTCAGCTGGTTATTTGCGACCACCCCCTCTTTTCTTCTGGTTGGACTTCTGTGCATTTCCAAATCATAACATCCCATGTTTATGGACAACTTTTTGGCTTACAGACCGCAGATGTAATCGCCTTCATTGTTTGCGAATCTTCTAGTTTAATTCTCAGGAGGACATCTTTTTTTCCCCCTCATTGCTATGCATATTAGAAATGTCATTCTAAGGGTGCCTGCGTGGCTCAGTCTTAAGCATCCAACTTCGGCTCAGGTTTGTGACTTCGAGCCCTGTGTCGGGCTCTGTGCTGTGTTGACAGCTCAGAGCCTGAATCGTGCTTCAAATTCTGTGTCTCCCTCTCTCTCTGTCCCTCCCCTGCTTGTACTTCTCTCTCTCTCTCTCTCTCTCTCTCTCTCTCTCAAAACTGCATAAACATTTAAAAAATTAAAAAAAAAAGAAACATCATTCTAGGGGTGCACGGGTGGCTTAGCCGGTTGAGCGTTCAACTTCAGCTCTGGTCATAATCTCACAATGGGTTCGAGCCCCGCGATGGGCTCTGTGCTGACAGCTCAGAGCCTAGAGCCTGTTTCGAATTCTGTGTCTCCTTTTCTCTCTCTCTGCCCTTCCCTGCTTGTACGTGCTCTCTCTCTCTCAAAAATAATTAATAAACATTAAAAAAAAAGAAACATCATTCTGTCTTCCACTTCCTGTCAAAGGTAACTAATACTACCTTTATTTTACAAACTGAGAATCGGAGGCTTAACACGATGGAGGAGTATAGCCCAGGCCATGCAATTAGCAGGCAAGATAAACAAATTGTGGAGATTCTGAAGAGGGATGAGACAAGAGGCTTGTCTTGGGGTTGGAGTGGAAGGACGGCGGGGAGGACAGTCCAGGCTGAAGGCAAACATACCTAGTGACACCTAGCAAAACAAGCTGGGAGGTTTTTCTCCAGCAGTGCTCAGCAGCCTGGAGCAAGGAGGGCAGAAAGTGGATGGCAGGATTAATGGAACACTGGAAAAGAGCAGGTCAGGTGTCCTAGAGACACAGGACGTGAGGGAGACGCTTGGGCCGGCAGGAAATGAAACAGCAGGTAGGACAACAGAGCTGGGGGAGGGTCCAGAGGTGAGGAAGCAGAGGCTGGGTGCACTGAAAGGAAACAAGCTGATAAAATGACAGTTTGATCAAAATTCTAATTTGGTCAAGAAGAGTCATTGCCAGGGACTGTGCACGTGTGTGTAGTAATCCTTTTGGTCTACCACGGACGAGGGTTTCTTTTTACATTTATAGATCTCTAAGTAGTTTTCTCCATTTCGTAGAAACATGTTTTGGTTTTCTCCTCACATTTTTTTCTCAAGTCGATCTCTACAGTTGTTTCTGCTCTGTGATGTTCATAATAGCAGAAGTCTAGAAACAAATGGCTTGGTCAATAATAAAGACTCAGTAAAATTTGGGGCACCTGGGTGGCTCAGTCACCCAGTTAAGCATCTGACTTCAGCCCAGGTCATGATCTCACGGTCTGTGAGTTCGAGCCCCGCAGCCTGGACCCTGCTTCAGATTCTGTGTCTCCCTCTCTCTCTGCCTCTCCCCAACTCATGCCCTCTTTCTCTCAAAAATAAATAAAACTTGAAAAAAAAGACTCCGTAAAATTCAATTACGTATAAATGACAATTTATATGGAAGGATCCCATTTTTGTTTCAAAAATAAGTATATATATACAGGGAAAGTATCTAAGTATTATTTGCCAATATAGGTTTCTCCAGACAGGTGGGATTACAGCAGCACTTTATTTATGTTTTTTGCTTATTTGTATATTTTCCCAGTAAAGTATTTTTCAAGTTTGCAGAATTTTCTGAATTAGAAAACAATTTTTGATTCATCTTCTACCAACTGATGTCTTGTTTGACCAGATTTTCCATGAGTTTTTAATTATTTTGATATATTGGAAACTACTCTTCTCAATAAGAAATTTACTTTTTTAAAAAAATGTTTATTTTTGAGAATGAGACAGAGCGCAAGCAGGGGAGGGGCAGAGAGAGAGGGAGACACAGAATCTGAAACAGGCTCCAGGCTCTGAGCTGTCGGCACAGAGCCCGATGCGGGGATCAAACCCACGAACCACGAGATCATGAACTGAGCCAAAGTCGGATGCTTAACCAACTGAACCACCCAGGCACCCCAGAAATTTACCTTTTAAGGGGTGCCTGGGTGGCTCAGTCAATTAAGTGTCCAATTCTGGGTTTCAGCTCAGGTCTTGATCTTTCGGTTTTATGGGTTTAAGCCCACTAGTTGGGCTCTGAACTGGCAGCGAGGAGCCTGCTTTGGATTCTCTCTCTCCCTCTGTCTGCTCCTCCCCTATTCATGCTGCCTCTATCTCTCTCAAAATAAATAAATAAACTTTTAAAAATTAAAAAAAGAAATTTATTTTTTAAAAGCCATAATTTCTGTGCACATTTTATGACTTTCATGTGGATATTTTTTTAGATGCTGAATTTACATATGCATTCACCTAAAGTGGTCAATAAAACTACGAACTGTCTTTATCAATTTCCATCACTGACTTTCCCGCTCTTCAAGCAACCAGACCCAGAGCTTGATCTGTGAGCAAGTGACTCCATGGAGGTCTGTTATCTTTTCTATCATGTCGTTTGGTACCATCCCCAGAGTGCTTGGGCAGAAGCAAGCCTTGCTCCACAGCTTTGATCATGAGTACAGCTTTGAGTGACAACCTTAATGTGGTCTTCAATGTGTGATCAGGTCTTCAAAACCAGATCAGTGGCTTACGTGGCAGGATCGGGAAATGAGTTTATCTGTGATCAGAGGGTTTCGAGGGATTAGTAACCCTTTCAAGTTATACTCTTCCTCCGTGGAGAGAAGCATTGCAGAGAGTAGTGGTGACAACCCAGCATGGAGGTAAGACATCCACAGAAACGTAGACAGCCAGTGATGACCTATGCTGGGGATTTTAACATAAATCACCTCTCTTTTATCTTGAAATACTCATTGAGACGGATGTTGTTACAAACAGGAAACTGAGGCTCAAGTAATGTGCTGAAGTTACACAGTTAGAAAGTAGCTGAACTGTGATGAAGGCCCAGGTCTGGTTTACTGTCTTTAAAGTCTGTATGCTTTTTTTTTGTAAGTTTATCTATTCATTTTTTGGGGGGAGGTGGCAGAGAAAGAGAGGGAGAGAGAGACTCCCAAGCAGACTCTACAGTGTCAGTGCCTGATGTGGGGCTTGAACCCACAAACTGTGAAATCATGACCTGAGCTGAAACCAAGAGTCTGGTGCTTAACCGACTGAGCCACCCAGGCACCTCAACATGCTTTTTATTATAATAAGCTGCCTCCTGACCAGAAGGTAATTTACCTAAGGGCAATGCTACACCAGATAAGCCTCTGGTGCTCTGTTACTCTGCAGTTTAGTCTCCACACTCCATTGGAGCCCTCCTGTTCTTCCCACTCTGACAGATGATGCCATTTTTCAAGCACTTTCTATATAGCAGGCTCTGAGCTGAATGATTTGCATACATTATCTAATTTATCCTTCATAAGAGCCCTAGAAGGTAGCTATCATCAGCCCCACTTATGATGAAGAAATGGCAGCTGAGAGAATTTGCCCAAGGTTTTAAATATATGAACCCAGAGCTCCTTGATTCCAAAACATGTTCTCTTAAACTCTATGCTTTACTCCACTAATCAAAGATGCACAGAGACCAGGCTCACTGTGACATCCATGTCTGTGTGGTGAAAAATACTTTTAAGTCTGACATAACACTTTATTTCTAACATTGCAGTAGGACTTAAAATTCTTGGATGGCTCCTTTGATTTTACTGAGTTCTATCTTGGAATTTCTGAGCCCAGTTTCTTAGAAACTTATCCAAGATCAATATGATGGTTAAGATATTTATATATATAATATTATATATATATAATATTATATATATAATATATATAATTTATATATATAATATATAACAATATATAATTTGTCGTCAAATTGGTTTCCATACAACACCCAGTGCTCATCCCAACCAGTGCCCTCCTCAATGCCCATCACCCACTTTCCCCTCTCCCCCACCCCCCATCAACCCTCAGTTTATTCTCGGTATTTAAGAGTCTCTTATGGTTTGCCTCCTTCCCTTTCTGTCATTTTTTTTCTTCCTTCCCCTCCCCGCTGGTCTTCTGTTAAGTTTCTCAGGATCCACATATGAGTGAAAACATATGGTATCTGTTTTTCTCTGCCTGACTTATTTCACTTAGCATAACACTCTCCAGTTCCATCCATGTTGCTACAAATGACCATATTTCATTCTTACTCATTGCCAAGTAGTATTCCATTGTATATATAAACCACATCTTCTTTATCCATTTGTCAGTTGATGGACATTTAGGCTCTTTCCATAATTTGGCTATTGTTGAAAGTGCTGCTATATGGGGCGCCTGGGTGGCTTGGTCGGTTAAGTGTCCGACTTCAGCTCGGGTCATGATCTCACGGCCCATGAGTTCGAGCCCCGCGTCGGGCTCTGTGCTGACAGCTCAGAGCCTGGAGCCTGTTTCGGATTCTGTGTCTCCCTTTCTCTCTGCTCCTCCCCTGTTCATGCTCTGTCTCTCTCTGTCTCAAAAATAAATAAACGTTAAAAAAAAATTAAAAAAGAAAGTGCTGCTATAAACATTGGGGTACAAGTGCCCCTGTGCATCAGCATTCCTGTATCCCTTGGGTAAATTCCTAGCAGTGCTATTGCTGGGTCATAGGGTAGATCTATTTTTAATTTTTTGAGGAACCTCCACAATGTTTTCCAGAGCAGCTGCACCAGTTTGCATACCCACCAACAGTGCAAGAGGGTTCCCGCCAGAAACTAAGAATTTTATTTAACTTTGAGTATCAAAGCCTAGGCTGAATGAGCCCTCCAGTTTTAAAAGGGCAAAGTAGAGTTGGCACTGATATTTATCTTCCCAGATGTTTACCTGAAGCTGCAGACAGGATCAGAAATGGAAGTGCAAACTCCATCTTTAAGTGGAATGCACCCTCCAGCTCTGGACACTGGGGAAGTGTTGTCAGAAGGCTGCAGGGAAAGAAAAACAGCACAGGATAAACCTCCTGGCACTCAACATCTCAGATGCCCCAAGAACACAGCTCTCTAGAGTAAGAGGCTTACCTTGATGAGCAACACCAACATTCCTTTCTTTGAACCAGTAGAAATGAAACTTAGCAGAAGCAGAGGAGGTGGGGTGGCTGAGGAAAAGCATTTTTGCAGGAAGCTGTGAGGGAAACTCTGAGGCAGAGTAGAGGGAAGAAACACCTTGCAGCTTCCAATAGAGAGAAATAAAGTTTAAAGAAAAGAACACAAAGAAGAAGTTAAACTTTCACTCTTCGCAGACAACATGAGACTCTATGTGGATAACCTGAAAGACTCCACCGAAAAACTGCAAGAAATGATACACAAATTCAACAAAGCTGCAGGATATAAAATCAATGTACAGAAATCTGTGGCATTTCTGTACACCAATAATGAAGCAGCAGAAGGAGAAACCAAGGAATCAATCTCATATACAATTGCACCAAAACCCATAAAATACCTAGGAATAAACCTAACTAAAGAAGTAAAAGATCTGTACTCTGAAAAGTATAGAAAGTTTATGAAAGATATTGAAGAAGACACAGAGAAATGGAAAAACATTTCATGTTCATGGATCGGAAGAACAAATATTGTCAAAATGTCGATACTACCCAAAGCAATCTACACATTCAGGGCAATCGCTATCAAAATAACACCAGCATTCTTCACAAAGCTAGAGCAAACAATCCCGAAATTTGTATGGAACCAGAAAAGGCCCCGAATAGCCAACGTAATGTTGAAAAAGAAAACCAAATCTGGAGGCATCACAATTCCAGACTTCTGCACAGTGAAGGAAATAATCAACAAAACTAAGAGGCCCAACAGAATGGGAGAAGATATTTGCAAATGACATATCAGATAAAGGGTTAGTGTCCAAAATAAATAACTTATCAAACTCAGCACCCAAAAAACAAATAATCCAGTGAAGACATGGGCAGAAGACACAAATAGACACTTTTCCAAAGAAGACACCCAGATGGCCACCAGAGACATGAAAAGATGTTCAACATCACTCATCATCAGGGAAATACAAATCAAAACCACAATGAGATAGCACCTCACAACTGTCAGAACGGCTAAAATGAACAATTCAGGAATCAACAGATGCTGGTGGGGATGTGGAGAAAGGGGAACACTTCTGCACTGTTGGTGGGAATGCAACTGGTGCAGCTGCTCTGGAAAACAGTATAGAGGTTCCTCAAAAAATTAAAAATAGAGCTACCCTATGACCCAGCAATGCACTACTAGGTATTTATCCAAAGGATACAAAAATGATGATTCGAAGGTACATATGCACCCCAATCTTTTTAGCAGTGTATCAACAACAGCCAAATTATGGAAAGAGCCCTGAATGTCCATCAACTGACAAATGGATAAAGAAGATGTGATACACACGCATGTGCGCGCGCGCGCGCGCACACACACACACACACACACACACACACACACACACACACACAATGGAATATTACTAGGTGATCAAAAAGAACAAAATCTTGGGGCACATGGGTAGCTCAGTCAGTTAAATATCCAACTTCAGCTCAGGTCATGATCTCTCGGTTCATAAGTTCGAGCCCTACATCGGGCTCTGTGTTGACAGCTCAGAGCCTGGAGCTGCTTCAGATTCTGTGTCTCCCTCTCTCTCTGCCCCTCCCCCGCTCAGGTTCTGTCTCTCAAAAATAAATAAACATTAAAAAAACAAATTAAAAAAAGAATGAAATCTTACCATTTGCAACAATGGAACTAGAGGGTATTGTGCTAAGTGAAATAAGTCAGTCATAGAAGGACAAATTTATGATTTCACTCATATGTGGAATTTAAGAAACACAACAGATGAACATAGGGGAAGGGAAGGAAAAATAAGATAAAAACAGAGAGGGAGGCAAACCATAAGAGACCCTTAACTACAGAGAACAAACTGAGGGTTGCCAAAGGTGTGTTGGGTGGGGGGACAGGCTAAATGGGGGATGAGCATTAAGAAGGGCCCATGTTGGGGTGAGCTCTGGGTGTTATATGTAAGTGATGAATCACTAAATTCTACTCCTGACACCATTATTACACTATATGTTAACTAATTTAGATTTAAATAAAATTTAAAAAAGAATTAAAAAAAGAAAAGAACAGACTCCAACCCATGCCTAAGAATTTCTGCTCTTCTGGCCCCTGGCCCCAGGATATTCCTGACCCAAGCCCCCTGTGAATGTCTTGCTTAAAAAAGACTTGACTCATTGAAGTTGTTACAAAAACAGAAAATGTCCCTAACACAGAACAATACAAAGTTATAACAAAAAAAAGGAAGAAAGTAAAATTAACTGAGAAATATATTGTGCTATATAACTGATGAGTCTGGACCTAATGTATTGCCATGAATTTTTAAAATGTGATAAAATATTGGCCTCTGTAAATAAGAACCCAAAGCAGAGATTTAAAGGAAGATATGATGGGGGAAAAGACATGAAACCTAGGCAGCTTTTGCTCAGGAAATTAGCACAAAGGTTTCAGTGGAAATGGCATGTCTGATAACAGACCAGCTGAAAACACAAAGACTGAGAAAAGTTAGCAAAACTAAACGGATGGGAACGGTTATAATTTTGGAGCACTGTCTCGGTGGGTTGCAATGGTATGCCAGGGGAAGGGAATGTACCAGCTGCCATGAGGTGGAAGGTATTTGAGAAGTTCAAGGAAGGGCGCCTTGGGTGGGTCATCAGTTGAGAGTCTGACTGTTGATTTTGACTCAGGTCATGATCTCCCAGTTCATGGGTTCAGGCCCCACATCCAGCTCTGTGCTTGTAACATGGACCTGCTTGGGATTCTCTCTCTCTTTCTCTCTCTTCCCCTCCCCAGCTCTCTTTCTCTCTCACTCTCTTTCTCCCTCCCTCAAAAATAAATAAACGTTTAAAAAATTTCGGGGAAATAGGATCTATAAGGACAATGAGATTAGATGTGTCTAAGTCCATTTGAGCTAGTATAACAAAATACCATAGACTGTGGCCACCTTATAAAGAACAGAAATTTATTTCTCACAGTTCTGGAGGTTTGTAAGTCCAAGATCAAGGTGCTGGTGATTCTGTGTCTGGTGAGGGCCAACTCCTTGGTTCATAGATGGCCATCTTCTTGCTGAGTCCTCAGATGGCAGAAGGTGTTAGGAGACTCTCTGGAGTCTTCTTTATAAGGACACTAATCCCATTCATGAGGGCTCTACCCTCATGACCCAATCACCTCCCTCTGCTAATATCATCACCTTTGGGGTTATGGAGCATACAAACATTCAGACCATAGCAAATGGCTATTGCTAGATTTCATCAGTATTTTTACAAGGAACAAATAACAGCATGTGGGCATTTAACAAGCAACTGAAAGACATGTTTGAGAGCCAGAGAAATTTCCCAGTAGCTTACAAAGGGGCTCTTATCTCCTAAGTGGAAGGGTAGAGAACACCGGAAACTATGCCCAGCCAGCATTCCCCCTTGTTTTAAGACAATGCAAAGACCTTTTCTCCACATGACAGAATCATCTCTCTATGTCCCCCTAGCCCTTAGACTCTATCTAGGGTTGAGGAGCAGCATAAACCAGTCGGGGATTTTGTCCCCCCTGGAATGCCATATTCCAACAGCAATCTCCATAACTCTGCAGCTCAGGCTTGCATGGCTGCCTGTCCACCCCACCCCATCTACTCATTGTGATAACTGCACCTCCTCATCCCAGACTCCCCTGACCCCTTGTCTTCTGGTGCTTAAGAGCTGGCACCTGACTTCTATTACAAGGGCCCCCATGGCTGTAAGTGAGCCTAGCTGGGCAGCCAGCACAGGTGCTACTCAGTTTGTACCATCAGAAGAAACAAAGGATGGTTGACCAGCTGTCTGAGGGAAGACATCCTCACAAAAATTCATCATGCTTTGCCCAATCTCCAGATCTGAGCCAGGTATCAGACCCCAGAACCCATTAACAGAGGAGGCTCATTCCCCAGGAAGAAGAGCACACCATCACCAGCACACAGAGTAATAATGCCCCAGCCCTCCACCCAAGGAAACTGTGGTCCCTTACTTAGGCGGCTGTGCTAGGGAAAGAGAACAAAAAATGTTGAGGATTCTTGTTGACATTGACACCTGGAGACTTGAAGGGTTATCATGGCTCCCTTGTGTAAGTTGGGGTATAAGAGAACATCACATGGAGTCCTGACCAAGGTCCACCTACATGGACCCACTCAGTGGTCCATTTTCCCAGTTTCTGAATGTGTGATTTACACTAATGTACATGAGAGCTGGCAAGCTCCCCACTTTGGTTCCTTGGCCTGAGTTGAGGGCTAGTAGAGTGGGAAAGGTTGAAAGATGATTCTGAAGCTCCCTCTTCCCAGGCCAAGATAGAAAGCAATACTGTACCCCAGGGAATAGGAAGGGTGGCAAAGGTCAGTGCCATGCATAAGGATCTAAAGCAGGAGTTGGGAAATATTTTAGGATTTACAGGTCATACAGTTTCTGGTACAAGCATTTGTCTTTGCTATAACGGCAAAAAGCAGCTATGGAAAATATGTGAATGAAATAATGTTTCTGAGTTTGAATAAAACCGTACTTACGAGCACTGAAATTTGAGCTTCGTGTAACTTCTGTGTGTCACAAAATATTATTTTCTTTTTTTATTTAAAAAAAAATTTTAATGTGTATTTATTTTTGAGAGAGAGAGTGAGACAGAGCATGATTGGGGGAGGGCCAGAGAGAGGGAGACAAAATCGGAAGCAGGTTCCAGGCTCTGAGCTGTCAGCACAGAGCCTGATGCAGGGCTCGAACCACAAACCGTGAGAACATGACCTGAGCTGAAGCCGGACGCCCAACAGACTGAGCCACCCAGGGTCCCCAAAATATTATTCTTCTTTTGATTTTTTTTCTCAGCCGTTTAAAATAGTAAAAACCATTCTTAGCTTGCAGGTTGTACAAAACAGGCAGTAGGTCAGATTTGGCCCACGGGCCATAGTTTGTGAACCCCTGATCTAAATGATGCAAGGTGGTAGTCTCATATTTCTATTAAATTCGCCAGTCTGACCTCAGAAAACATCATACAGATCCTGAATAACAATGGTAGACTACTCATGAAGTGCCGAGAATGGGAGATAAACCCCGAAAATATTCTGGAGAATTCTGTGGATTCGCACAAATGTGTAAGGACATGAGTCTACAACTATAGTGTCATACAGAGTAGTTTCGCTGCTCTAGAAGTCCTCCTTGCTCTGCCTGTTGGTTCCCCACCCCCAACCCCTGGCAACCACTGATGCTTCTATTGTCTCAGTTCTGCCTTTTCCAGAATGTCATACAGCTGGAATCATACAGTATGGAGCCTTTTCGGATTGGCTTCTTACGCTTAGCAATCCGCATTGAAAGGTTCTTCTATGTCTTTTCATGGCTCGATAGCTCATCTCTTCTCAGTGCTGAATAACATTCCATTGTCTGGATGGACCACAGTTTGTTTATCCCTCTACTTACTGGAGAACATCATGGTTGCTTCTAAGTTTTGGCAATTATGAATAAAGCTGCTATAAATATATGTGTGCAGGTTTTTGTGTGGGCATAGCTTTTCTACCCTTGTGGGTAAATACCGAAGAGTGTGATTGCTGTTTTTTTATGGCAAGAGTGTATTTACTTTTGGAAGTGTGAGTTTTGGCAGGTTATGTCTTTCAAGGATGTGGTCCATTTTATCTAGTCTATAAAATTTGTGCGCATAGAGTTGTTCAGAGGATTCCTTCATTATCCTTTTAATGTTCCTGTTGGTTATGATGTCCCCTTTCATTTCTAATATTAATATTAAAAAATTTAACATTAATTCATTTTTGAGAGACATTGAGAGAGAGACAGAGACAGAGTGCGATTGGGAGAAGGGCAGAGAGAGAGGGAGACACAGAATCTGAAGCAGGCTCCAGGCTCTGAGCTGTCAGCACAGAGCCCGACGTGGGGCCCGAAATCACTGACCTCGAGACCATGATGTGAGCTGAAGTGGGATGTTCAACCAACTGAGCCACCCAGGCGCCCCTCTGATATTAATACTTTTTGTCTTCCCTCTTTTTTTCTTAGCCTGGTTAGAAGCTCATTGATTTTATTGATCTTTTCAAAGAACCAGCTTTTGGTTTCATTGATTTCCTGTTTTCAACTTCATTGATATCTACTCTAATTCTTATCATTTTTTTCCCTTCTGTTTCCATTAGCCTTAAATTGCTCTCCGTTCTCTAGGTTTCTAAGGCAGAAACTTACACAATTGATTTTAGACCTTTCTTCTTTTCTAATATATTCACTCAATGCTATCAATTTCCCTCAAAGCACTCCTTTCTTTGCATCCCACAAATTTGGTAAGTTGTGTTTTAATTTTAACTTGGTTCAAAATATTTTAAAATTTCTCTTGAGATTTCTTCTTGCAACTACGTGCTACTTAGGTATGTGTGTGGTTTAATCTCCACATATTTGGGGGGGGGGAGGATTTCCAGTTATCTTTCTGTTACTGATTTCTAACTTAATTCCATTGTATGGTTTCTACTTTTTAAAAAATTTGTTAACATGTGTTTTATGGCCCAGAACGTGTGTTTGATGTGACCTTGAGAAAAATGTGTATTTCGCTGTTGTTGAATGAAGTGGTCTTCAAATCCTTACATCCAGTTGATGGAAGGTATTGTTAAGTTCAGCTAGGTCCTTACTGATTTTCTGCTTGCTGAATCCATTTCTGAGAGAGGAAATCTCTCTATCCATAACTGTGATAGGGGTTTCATCTATAAGCCTTGTGATTCTATCAGCTTTTGACTCACATGGTTTAATGCTGCTGTTAGGTGCAAACACGTTAAGAACTGTTACATTTTCTTGGAGAATTGACCCCTTTTATCATTATGTAATGCCCTCCTTTATTCTGACAACTTTCCTTGCTTTGGAGTCTACTCTGTCTGTAATTAATACAGCTACTCCTGATTTCTTGGATTAGTGTTAGCAGGGTGTATTTTTCTCCATCCATTTACTTCTAACCTATATGTATCTTTATATTTAAAGTGGGTTTCTTACAGACAATATAAAGTTGGAAGGCTTTTGATCTAGTTTCGAAAACTTCGAAGACAGAGGTGTTGAAAATATTTAGCTGTTGGAAATATTTAGGAAGTAACAGAGAGTTGAGGACTCTCATTTTGAGTGCTCCTGGTGAACAGGCAGGGAGTCTTTGAACTGCATCTGGTGTTATTAAAATGGCCCGTGCTATGGCTCTTTCATGATAATGTGCACAAAGTTCCACTACCCAGGATTTCATCATCACTGTGTGCCACTGTATATGTGATTCACCTCTGGTTTGAATACAGAGAGGGAACTTGCAAGTGGGTCTGATGGACACAACGGGGACGATGGGACGGAGACAGCCTGGGTGCATCCCATGGGTCACTGAAGTGGCTATGTACCAACACACATGCAATACGCCAAAATATCCCCCAGACAGATTCCCGGAATGGGTACCAGCCCAAATTCCATTTACTTTTCTTTCAAAAGGATAGCCGTACAGAGGTTAGTCAAAATGAAGTTCTAAGGATGACTGTAATCTCGTTTGCGAAACTGGTGAGTGCTAGGATCTTTGTAACAGATTACTTGCCACATTCCTTCACTTGGGTAGATGCCCACCAGTGTGTCAAGACATCACCAGTTCAGATCACCAACTAGGTAACCTTAATACCTCTTCTACTTCTGAGGGTCTACTTCTCATTTCCTTTTAAGGGGCAGGAAATGAGAGAAGGGTCTAGAAGAGAGACATGTGGAACCTAAGAGGATAAAGGCAAGACTGACCAGTGGCCAAATTGCCTCCAGATGACTCCTACAGTAGCGTCTGTATCCATCCTCAAAGGAAGTACAGGTGCTGGGTGCCTAAAACACCCTCCCTTTGGAAAACAAAGTCTTGTCCCAGGGGGCTCCCTTTAGGGAGCTCTGGAGACAGTCTTCCTTTTGTTAGCACATTCTTTCAACAGGCAACAAAAAAAATTATCACATTTAAGTTTTGGTTTTTTTTTTTTTTAAATTACATTCATGTTCCAGCTCTGATTACTTCTTACACACACATTATCTTCATTGGATGTGTGTTCCTGGATTTTCCCAGAGATTCATGGCAATAATTGATGATTTTATTTCTAGGGGGGGCCTGCATTCCTTTCTTAATTTCCATTTCAAAAGGGATTTGTGTACTGGTTACAGGCATACTATTCAGTATCTTATATAAAAATGTCTTTTGCTGAGGTGCCTGGGTATCTCATTTTGTTAAGTGTCCAACTTTGGCTCAGGTCATGATATCTCAGTTCGTTGAGTTTGAGCCCCGTGTGGGGCTCTGTGCTGACAGCTCAGAGCCTGGAGCCTGCTTCGGATTCTGTCTCTCTCTCTCCCCTGCTTGTGCTCTGTCTCTCTCTCTCAAAAATAAATAAACATCAAAAAAAATTATTTAAAAAGTCTTTTGCCATAAAGATTTCAAGAAATCATCTCCTAGCATTTCTTACATATTTAACTACAAACTCAATGATAGGTTATTGATTTTTTTTTTTCCCAGTGGTTCATCTATGATCCTATTTGAATACAGGATGCATTTCAAGTTCTTTTTCTAGTCTGGTAACTCCTAATAGTGATTCCCCCCTGTACATTCTCATTTTCTAAAACACACATTCTTAAACCAGAGGATTGTTTCCTACATACACATACATGTGTGGTTACAAAAATGATGAAGATTGGCCTTCGGAGAAAATGAAAAACCTCTTCTGTTTCCCCAGCCTCCTACCTTCTACTCCAATTCAAGGTAAGGTGTTGGCTCTGACTAATCAGTGCCAACTGTATCTCCCCATCGTGTGAAAAGACCAGAAGCATTAAAGAGGATGTCTTTATCAAAATATCTGCAATTGTGACCTTCAGAGAAACAGAACAAGAAGTGCTAGTGAATTTCTTGTTGTTTTTTTTTTTTCATCGGTATCCCTCCTCCCTTCCTTTCATTTCCTTTATAGCTAAGACTTCTTCCTGAAGTAAAAACATAGTTTCTATTACAAAAAAAAAAAGGTGAAAAACAGCATTTAATTCATGTCCATCCTCTGGTTTCCCTCTTCTGTGATAGTTGGTTTTCCCTGCTCTAAGAAGAGCCATTTTGCTTACTGGACCTGAATACCATCCTAGGGGGAAATAAAAGCAAATCTGAAACATGTTTTCAAACCCGATTTGGGCCATCCTCCTGCCGAAGGTCCTAAAGCGACTCTCCTGCACGCCTCCATGCTTCCTTGTGCGAGAGAAGGGGATAGAATTGAGCAGTCAAGTCACTAAGAGTCATACAATCTTAGGGTTGAAATGAAAGATAAGCCCCATCAACTGTATTCAATGCTTAATCTTTTCTATTGTGCCCCCAATGTTGAGATTTCAGGCTGTTAATTAATTTAATCTCTCTGCCCTCTGAGCTCTGAACCTGTAGAGAAATAAAAGGAGTGTGATTTTGTGACTTAGCATAAGAAATACATATTTAGTTTTCATCCCTGTTTCTGGCTTTAGAACTCTTAAAACCCTTGGAATTTCCTCTGTGATGAGAGTGATCTGTGTATTTTGTTATGTTAATGACGTGGCTTTTGGCAAGCCCCGAAGGATGGAGACTGGTAACCTGGGGAACCAGCCAAGTAACTTGAAGTTTGGAACTTTCAGTCCCACCCCTCCCCCTGACCTCTGGAGAGAGGAGAGGGGCAGCAGCTGGAACTCAATCATCAAAGGCCACTGATTTAATCAACCATGCCTATGTTGTGAAACCTTCATAAAACCCCAGAAGGATGGGGTTAAGAGAGCTGCCAAGTTGTGAACAGGTGAAAGAGTCAGGGGTGATGAGGGAGCATGAGGCTCTTTTACTGAGGTAAAGCTAGGTTGCAGAGGGTGGTAGGCCCAGACCTAGGCCTTGTGGTGTACATGGGTAGGGGTGGGTGTGTCAGACAGACACTTGCCCAGCCCTCTGTGGAAGAGGTTGAAGACAATCCTTGATATGTTACCTACACGGAAACATAGACCATAAACAACATCTACTAACTTTAGACATTTTGCCAGTCAGGGAACCATGCTTCTCTCTTGGGCAAAAGGCAGTGACGTGAGGGAGGGAAGATAGCAATTTCCACTTATTACTTCCAGTAGCCAAAAACTGTCCATATCTGGACAGGAGTGACTTCTAGAAAAATCTTATGTGGAACTAAAATCCATATTGCTGCAGCTTCTGCCCTACAGCACCTATTTGATTTGGGGGTCTTTTTAGAATAAGACTAATTCCTCTTCCACATAATGGCCCTTAAGAACCTTGGAGACATACTTTTTAGACAGTAATGTAGCTCATCACCTCTTCAGTTGAGTAGGTGTTCAAATGAACAACTTTTGGTCAACTCATCATCTGGTCTGCGCATTAGATAACTTTATGGTAGCTATGTTTAAAAATCACGTTCACTTATGACAGACAAAAAATATACCAAATGGGAAAAAAACAACTATGTAAAGAAAACTAACAAATGTAGTTATTGACATTAAATGATGAAATACACTCTCTCACCGAAATTAGGAATTGGAAAGGCATGCCCACTCTTATCACTGTTGTGAAGTATTGTTTTGGAAAACACTAAGCAGTAAGGTGAGAAAATAGAATAAATGGCCTAAATTTATAGACCCATTTATAAATGGGACACAATCCTTTTGATCTACAGATGACATCATTCTATTGCTAGAGAAACGGCAAAGACTTATTAAAGATTTGTGATACTGTTTTGAAATTTTATTTATTAGTTCTTGCTGGAATCCAGGAAATTTTATCCCGTTAAGAGATGTTAGGTGCTATCTAATGATCTCTTCCTCTTAAAAATACAAAAACCTATTTTCGTGGACAAAAACAACAACAATAAAATGAAAGCAAGAAGGGAATTAGGCTCATTGTAGTCTCTGTACTATTAACTGTTCATTGCAAAGCTGTTTTGGCTACATTTTTCTTTTCTTTCAGACTTCAGCTCCATTTGGATTTTAGCTTTACTACACTATTGTACGGATCTATGGCTCGTCTTAGAACCACCCTTGGTTTTACTTTTTCTATCATGCGCTTTGGAAAGCCTAGTTTTTCAGAATTCCATTTAGTCATTCAATTTCCTCTCTTATTGGCATCATAATTTGCAACTACACTATCAAAAATGAAATGACCTGGCTTTCCAACTTTCTCAGGCCATCTTTCCTCTCCAAGTCTCATGCCACCCAATCTTGCCTGCCTTTTTATGAACTCCTGCAACATTCCTTTCTAAAGGAATGTGTCTGATGGCCTCCAGGCTTTTCCTTTATGGTTAGTTATCACAAATTCTAGGAGAATAGATAGAAACATGGCTATGTCCCCCCACTATTACTACTGTTACCATTATTCATTTTTTCCCTTCTCTATAAGAATAATGTAAAGATTCTCTTAGGGTAGGTCCGAGGCCAATGCAAATTCTCCAATCCAAAAAATGCCACACTTAGAGAACTAGGGTCTCTGGGAATGGGGCCATCAGTCTGTGCTATAACAAGCCTTCCAGGTGATTCTGATGCATTCTAAAGTTTGCGAACTGCTGGTCTAGACAAACTTGATCTCATTGAACATTTTTTTGAGTTTGAAAGCTTGAAAAGATATTCCTTTATCAGAATGTATGAAACCTCTATGTTCTGCAGTTTATGTTAGGAATGTGGTTTTCTCAAGTCTTCTTTTGAATATTTCCTGGCTGCTTCTGTTTTCAGGGTGATAAATGTTCATACAGATATCTATCTTCCTGACATGCTGTAACAGTCCTTCTTGTCTCCTAAGAAGCCTGCTTTTTGATTTGGGCATGTTCTTTCAATATGATATTCTCATCTGAAGCACGTATCAGTTGATCTTCAACAGCTGCTTCTTCAGGCTTCATCAAGCTTCATCATGCTTCACCAACCACGCTAGATTTTCAAACAGTCCTATTGGGCCCAGGGTTCTGTGATGGCATCTTGGGCCCAACGTGGGGCAGCTAAGGAAAAGCCCAGCGGGAGCCCTTGGGTTTCTCTACCCCTACTTCAACTGGACTGACTCTTCTTCCGTCAGTTTTAACATTGGATTTACACATTTAATAAATCTGTTTTAAAAAGAGAAGAAAGTTGGGCTCCTGGATGTCTCAGTGGGTGAAGCGACCGACTTCGGCTTAGGTCATGATCTCACCATTGTGGGTTCAAGCCCTGTGTCAGGCTCCATGCTGACAGCTCAGAGCCTGGACGCTTGCTTGGGATGCTGTGTCTCCCTCTCTCTTAGCCCCTCCCCTGCTCATGCTCTCTCTCTCTCTCTCTCTCTCTCTCTCTCTCTCTCTCAAAATAATAAAAAAAACATTAAAAAGAGAAAAAAGTTTTCACGCTTTAAAAAATGGTTGACTGTCACTGGGTTGACTTTTGTCTGTCTAGAAAGGTGTAGGCAGGGCCCAAAGATGGGACAGATACCAAATGTCTGAAGCAACACCTGTCTAGTCATTACATCGTTATCAATCAGAAGGCACTCTCATTGCTATTCTTGACCTATGGCCACACATAGATAACTACAGAGCAAATGTTAGCCTCATTCTTGGCTCTCTACTCCCTACTCATCAGTCCAAGGAGTTAATTATCCAATAAACATTTATTCCAATAAGCATTTACTGAACAGTGACCCCCTTCCTCCAAGTTAATCCAGTCCCTGAGACTGGAGAAAGTGGCTGCAGACTTGACTTTGCCTTTCATAACGTGGATACAGTAGTGTCCATTCTCTTCTTTTGAATTTCCCTGTGTGACAGTGTCAGAGCTCTGAGGCAGGTCGCATGTCTGGTTGCCTCTTTTATTCAGCACAAGTATAAGGTCTTATATTTCATACTGATGGGCTGGAGTGAGGAAGAAGTGTGCATAAACGAACAGAGGAACAAGTACTACAAAACAGGAAACAACCAAATCATCGCAGTGGGTTTTTGATGTACGTATAAATACATTATTTTGCAGCAGTTTGAATTCTCATCTATGTTTTTATCATGCTTATTCAGTTAAAGTGTTCTCAGCTCAAAACAATCGCCTGCAGGGGAGACAGTCTTAGAGAAGTATGCCTTCAGACAGAAGGAAAGCCAAGGTGAGATTGTAAAAATGCGGTAAAAATTCATCAAATGGAGACTCAAGACTTGTTGATACTACCAGTTAGAAATATTCTAACTATTTCATTCTTTCCAACCAAATTCTTCCTTTTATATATCTGGGTTGTCCTTTATTCTCTTTTGCATGCCTACTCAGTACAGACTCATTGTCTTTGAGAACTGTGCCCCCAATAGACACACACACACACACACACACACACACACACACACAGAACGGGTTCCTGTAGCCATAACCGTAATATGTGATCATGGCCCTGTGGCACAGTTGCTTGGATGAGGAATGGACCTCTGCCTTCAGGAGCCAATTCATTGGCTGTGTGTGGCTAGTCAGATGCTCTCTTGAGGATGTGAATTGCTGGACAAGAAGACTGAGTGGACAGTTATCTAGCTCTGGTCCATTAGACTGACAGCCCATACTTTCCTACGAAGCCACCAAAGCTACCTTGGCCAATGAGTTCCTGGGGCTTAGTTCAGCTTTCCTTGGATTCTGTGATATACCCTATATCCTTCCATAAATACCCACTCTCCTTTGTTCTCTCTCTCTCCTCTTTCTGTTTACTTTGAGTGGATTTCTGTTTAATGCAACTAAATATTCCTTAAGACACTCTATCTTTGGAAAGGTTTATTTATTAGCCCCTACTGTTACTCTAAAACATCAAATCAGATGCCTCTCCTACTCCCAAACTCTTAATCTCAAATCTTAGTAACCATTTAAACCACGCTTCTCAATGCAGGAGGCTACAATGGAAAATTACTTGGAAATTTTATAAAACCTGCCAGTGCCCTAGCCACATCCCACACTGATTGAGTCTGAAACTCCAGGTGCAAGGTCTTGATGTTAAAAATGATTATAAGGTTCCCCAGATAATTCTAAGAACCAGCCAAAACTGCAAACCACTGGAATATGACAATAACCACCCATCCTGCCAATGTATCTAGCCTGTGGCCAAGTTCATACTCACCATAAACTTTGTCTGGCCATGATGTCTACTTTAAGAAAATCAGACATAAAAACATTATTAAAAAAACAGATGAATTCTTCTCTTTAAAAAGATACTTATTTATCTTTCCAAAATGATATTTTTTTGCTGTTTTCTTAAATAACCATTCCCTGCTGATTAAAAATATGTTTCAATTTATTCAGCAACCATTAAGAAAGTGAAAAGTCAAGGCTCAGACTGGGAAAAATATTTGCAATATATGTATCTGACAAAGGATTCATTAATATATAAAGGGTGCAGAAAATATGAAGAATTCCTAATAATGTTTTTTTTCAGAAAAGACAAAACACCCAACTTTAAAAAATGGGTGAAGGATGACTTTAACAGGCACCTGACAAAAGATGATATCAAAATAGCCAATAAATATATGAAAATATCCTCAATACTATTATTTCATTAGGAAAATGCACATGAAAGTCCCAATGCCATATGAAGTATAAAATGATATAGGAAAGAATGAAATAATTAGAATATGTGTTATTATCAACAATTATTAAATGCGAATTAAATCCAGCAGAATATCTACAAAGAAAAAGACAGACAGTAGTGGGTGTTGGTGAGGCTGTGGTACAGGTGCAACTACAATCTACACATTCAGTGCTGGTAGGAGTACAACAAAGGACCCTGCTTTGGAAAAGTGTTCAGCAGCATCGTGCAAAGGAACACACACCTACCACGTGACTCACTTATTCTACTCGAACACACATACCCAAGAGAGTTTGTGTGTGTGTCCACAAAAAGCCATGGACCAAGAATTTCTTAGGAGTTTTATTCATCCTTCCTCCCAATGATGAATTCTTTGGCAGTTTCATACCGTCAACATATATCAACCAATGACCCAGGAATTCCCTCCTATGTATGCCTCGGAGAATTGAGTGTCTGTGTCTGCAGAAGAAACAAACAAACTGTACGAAAGTGTTCATAGGAAATTTACACATAATAATCAAGAACTGGAAATAACCTAAATGTCCATCAATAGAAGAGTGCATAAACATTTTGGCGTATTTATATGATGGAGTGCTACGCAGTAATAGAAGAGAAGAACGAGTTGATATCTAGGATGACATGAATGAATTTCAAAACCATTATGCTGAGTGAAAGAAGCCAGATCTCCTCCCTGATAAAATAAATACACACCGTATGGTTCCAGTTACATGAAGGGAAATAACAAGTGAATCTGGTCTATGGTGAAAGAAACCAGAAAAGTGGTTATCTCTGGAAGAAAGGAGATACTGATTGGGAAGAATCATAAGGACACTTTCTAGAGGGACAGAAATGTTCTAGAACTTGTTTGGGACAGTGGTTACAAGCGGGTGGTGTGTGCTGAAATTCATCAGGCTGCACATTTAAGATTTGTGCCTTTTCGCATTACATGCACTAAAATGACACTCCAGTAAAACTGTATTTAGTAAATATTTGTCAAGTTTCTGTTGTGTGCCTGGACCTGTGTGAGGTATTGAGAATTCAAAGATGAACGATATATGAAGGAAACGTCTGCCCAGAAGGGATTTTGGAGTTTTAGGCAACCTATAGATTCCTGGGTTCACAATTAATTGAAAAGAAGAAAGAAAGAAAGAAAGAAAGAAAGAAAGAAAGAAAGAAAGAAAGAAAAAAAGAAAAGCACAGGGACCTCCAGGTATCAAGATGTCAGGTATCAAGATTATTGACATAAGGATTGGAGAAAATGGCTTTAGATTTATCACCCAGATCTAGACAAGATTTGACAGTCCTTGAACTCCCAAGTGTCCACCCAAGGAGAGCTGCAGGTTTGCAGATCAGACCTACTTCCCAAGATGACCGGCTTCACATCCTGACATTCATGACAACATGGATGGACCTTGAGGGCATTATGCTAAGGGAAGTAAGACAGAGAAAGACAAATACTGTATGATCTCACTTATGTGTGGAATCTAAGAAAACTGAACTCATAGAAACAGAGAGCAGAGAAGTGGTTACCAGGGGCTTGGGAACAGGGGAAAGGGGGAGTTTGTGGTCAAGGGTACAAACTTCCAGTCATAAGATGAGTACATTCTGGGGATCCAATGAACAGCATGGTGATTATAGTTAATAACACTGCTTATATATTTGAAAGTTGCTACGTGAGTACATCTTAAATGTTCTCACCACACAAAAGAGAGAGAGAGAGAGAGAGAGAGAGAGAGAGAGAGAGTAATTATGTGACATGATGAGGTGTTAGCTAACCCTGTAGTGATAATCATTTTGCAATAGATAAGGGTATCAAATTAACACTTTGCGCACCTTAAACTTACACAGCGTATATGTCAATTACATCTCAATAAAGCTGGGGGTGAAAAAAAAAGATTCTTGGCTTTTCAAGATTGCTGCAGAGTAGACCCACTTCCCAAGATTTCTGGCTCTGAGAATGGTAATAGAACAGATGCAACTCTTGAGTGTTTTTGAACTTTCAGTAGATGAGCTCCACCCAGTTGAGAACGAGAGGCCAGTGGATGCCACCCACCAGCCAGGTAGGTCAGTCCTCCTCCACAGAGAGGACTAAGTCAGAAGTAGGAAGAGTGGCTGAGTGCATGCTCCAGCAGAAGACCCCCCAAGTGAAAACATGAGGCCAGAGAAGGGTGGGACCATCCAACAACCCCCAAACAGGGAGGCAGACGTATAAACAAACAAGTGCAAAACATTTTGTAGATGACAACAACAAATTTACAACAGGCGCAGAAGAGAATTGTCTGCTCTATCGGTAGTGAAAGTCCTAAAAACTTCAAAAAGGAGAAGGGTGAGCTGACTTTGAAAGACGAGGAGCAGAGGGATTTCCCAGGCAGAGTTTTCCCAGAGCATAAGAAAAGCCATGAGGATATGAAGTGGCCTCACACACTTAAAGAACTTCGGGGACAAGGTAGGTGGCAAGACAAGAGGAGAATGTGGCAAGACAAGAGGCTATATTACAAATGTCCTTGTAGGCTGCGCTAAGGATTTGGGGATTTATTCCCATGTAACATAGATTATCATATAATCAGATTCCTATTTTAGGAAGGTAAGTCTGAAGCTCAGGGTAATAGTCAAGGAGAGAGATACCGAGGATCTGCTATCTTTGAAGGAGATGGAGAATCCAGAAGAACGACTGAGGGAAAAGATAGTGAGTTCAGTTTGGGAAATGTTGAGTTTGAGAGATTTAGGGGACCTGGGCAAATCTCTCAGAGGCAGCCTGATATATCACTCTGTAGCTAAGGGTGAACATTGGGGCCGAATGTATAGATTTATAAGTGATCCAAATAATTAAATCTGTGGTAGACAGAGTGAAAATAGAAAAGCACTCCACTTTCTTGGTGGAGGATTCTGTATTTCTACCTGCCCTCTTTCTTATGAATGGCAATGCCTTCTGTGGGGAGGGTTTGCCTTTCCATCCCTCTGGTGTCATGGTGGGCCATGGGACTGGCTTTAGCCAATGGAATGGGGAGCATCCTGCACTGAAAAAGCTCTAAGAACTATTCTATGTTTCTGTAAGCTCTCTTGTTTGATTCCTTGCGTCACAAGACTGGCACACGCCAAACGGGCTGATTTTCTAATAGAGATCTACAAATGAAGAAGACCAAGACTGAGAAGAGTTTTAGTCTACTCGCTGTCTGGAGCAGAGCCACAGCCCATGGCAGAGCTTTAGGTGACCCTCGGCTGACATGCAGCATGGGTGAGAATTAAACTTTTTTTTTGTTGTAAGTCACTGACACTTTGGGTCATTCATTTCTGCAGTGAAACTAATACCCATTCTCACCTTTCATACCTTCTCAAATCTACTAGAATGTAAATTCCATGAAAACACAGACATGATTTTGTTCACTGTTGTTTCCCTGGGCCCCAATATGGTGACTGGCACATAGAAGTCGCTCAATAAAACTTGTTGAGTGAGCCATCTCCTCTAACACATCTTGGCTTCTCCATTTTCTTAGGTGACAACCTTGCTTCTCTCATTTCACCGAGGAAATAAAGCGATCAGAATACTTATCTTGCCTCTCACCACCCCATTCATCAGCAGACCTACCTGTGACCCATTATTTACTATCTTCCACCTGTTATAATTGAAGGACTGTCTATGCTGGTATCTCAGGCTGATTCTTTTGTTTACACATCAAATTCTCTGACCTTTCTTTTACTCAAAAATTTTGTGCCTGCAATTCTCTCTCTTTCCCTTCCAAGCATTTTCATCAGCATACCACTATCCTATAATAATTCCCTTCTTAGAAAACACACAAAATAATTTTTTAAAACTCACTAATTGCCAGGGACTAGGTGGGGAGGAAGGAAGGAGTAGGTAGAGCACAGAGGATTTTTAGGGCAGTGACACTATTTTGCATGATATTCTAATGGTAAATACATATCATTATATTTTTGTCCAAATCCACAGAATTCACAACGCTAACAGTGAACCCTAATGTCAACTACGGACTCTGGGTGATGATGATATGGCAATGTAAGTTCATCAGTTGTAACAAATGTACCACTCTGGTGGGGGATACTGATAGTGGAGCAGGCTGTGGGAGGCCCAGGGGGCAAGGGGCAAATGAGAAATCTCTGTACCTACCACTCAAGTTTTCTGTGAACCTAAAACCACTCTAAGAAATAAAGTCCATAAAAAACCAACTCACTAGCCCCCGAAATGCCTTCCAGCTACTGCTTTATATTCTTTGTTTTCCTCTAGAACATAATTTTTCAAATGAGTTATCACTTAATCTTTGACAAAGGAGGCCAGAATGTACAATGGGGAAAAGATAGTCTTTTCAATAGATAACTATTGGGAAAACTGGACAGTTACATGCAAAAAAATGAAACTGGACCACTTTCTTACGCCATACACAAAAATAAAATGAATTAAAGACCTAAAAGTAAGACATGAAACCTTAAATCTCCTGAAAGAAAACATGTGGTCATCAGCCTCTGCAATATTTTTTCTGGATCTGTCTCCTCAGACAAGGAAACAAAAGCAAAACTAAAACAAGTGGGACTTCATTAACTAAAAGTTTTTGCATCACAAAGAAGACCATCCATAAAACAAAAAGGCAACCTACGGAGAAAATGTTTGGAAATGATCTATTCAATACGGGGTTGATGTCCAAAATATATAAAGGACTCATACATCTCAACACCAAAACAAAACAAAGAACAAATAATCAGATTTAAAAATGGAAAAAAGACCTCAAGGGACAGTTTTCAAGGAAGACATCCAGATGGCCAACAGACACATGAAAAGATGCTCAACATCACTGATTATCAGGGAAATGTAAATCAAAACCACAATGAGATATTACCTCACACCAGTCAGAATGGCTAGTATCAAAAGGACAAGAAATAACAAGTGTTGGTGAGGATGCGAAGAAAGGGAAATCCTTGTGCATTGTTGGCGGGAATGTAAATTGGTGCAGCCACTTTGGAAAACAGGACTGAGATCCCTGAGAAAATTAAAAATAGAAATACCATACAATCCAGTAATTCTACTTCTGGAGAGTTACTCAAAGAAAACCAAAACACGAATTCAAAAAGATACATGAACCTTTATGTTTATTGCAGTATTATTTGCAAAAGGAAGATACGGAAACAACCTAAGTGTCCATCAATAGATGAATGGGTAAAGAAAATGTATATATAAAAACAGAGCTACCCTATGACCTAGCAATTGCACTACTAGGTATTTATCCAAGGGATACAGGTATGCTGTTTCGAAGGGACACAAGCACCCCCATGTTTATAGCAGCACTATCCACAATAGCCAAAGTATGGAAAGAGCCCAAATTGTCCATTGATGGATGAATTGATAAAGAAGATGTGGTATATATATACAATGGAGTATTGCTCGGCAATCAAAAAGAATGAAATCTTGCCATTTGTAACTACATGGTTGGAACTGGAGGGTATTACGCTAAATGAAATTAGTCAGCCAGAGAAAGACAAATATCACATGACTTCACTCATGTGAAGACTTTGACATACAAAACAGATGAACATAAGGGAAGGGAAGCAAAAATAATATAAAAACAGGGAGGGGGACAAAACATAAGAGACTCTTAAATATAGAGAACAAACAGAGGGTTGCTGGAGGGTTTGGGGGGGAGGGGCTAAATGGGTAAGGGGCATTAAGGAATCTACTCCTGAAACCATTGTTGCACTATGTGTTAACTAACTTGGATGTAAATTATAAAAAATAAATAAGTTATAGAAAAATTTAAAAAATTAAAAAAGAAAAAGAAAGAAAGAAAGAAGATGTGATATATACACATATCTATGTGTCTCTCTATATACGTATATCTGTATATGTATGTATATGCAATGGAATATTAGTCAGCCACTAAAAAGAATGATGTCTTGCCATTCACAATAATATAGATGGACCTAGAGGGTATAAAGTGAAATAAGTCATACTGGAAAGACAAGAACCATATGATATCACTTATATGTAGAATATAAAAAACAAAACAAATGAACAAACAAACAATTAGGGAACAAAACCCAGAAACAGACTCACAAATATAGAGAACAAACTGGTGGTTGACCAAGGTGGGGCAGTGGCTAGGTGAAATCGGTGATGGGGATTAAGAGGTACAAACTTCCAGTTACTAAATAAATAAGTCATGGGGATGAAAACTACAGCACAGGGAATACAGTCAGTAATATTGTACTAACATTGTATGGTGACTACACTTAGAGTAGTGAGTATTTTGTAATGTATAAAATTGTCAGATCACTATGTTGTACACCTCAAACTAATATAATATTGTACGTCAACTACAGTTAAAATTTTCTTTTAAAAGTTGTTTATTGCCCGCCTCCACAGTATTCACTTAGATGCCAATGACCATGGCCAGAACAGAACTCTTGGTTCCACCTGTCCCTTATAGCCCAGAGCCACCTTCCACCCACCTTCTCTCTCAGGAAATGGTCACACCTTTCCTGAGTACTGAAGCCAAAGATCTGAGTCATACTTGATTCTTCTATTTTCCTTACGTCCCTCATCCAATCTATCAAGCAAATTCTTGACCTCTACTTTGCAAATAGATCCCCCAAATGGACACTTCTCACAAGCTTCACTGTTAGCATGGCAGACCAAGCCACCATTGTCTATCTCACTTGGACAACTGCAATAATCTGATGACTTTACTCCTCTCGGCTTCCATCTACTTGGAATACTATCCCAAACTCCTGACATGGTCTACAAATCTTTCCATGATTCAGCCCCTCCCCACTTTTCCAACCTGCATCTCTTACCTCTGTCCTCTGGCTTGCTCACTTGCATCAGCCTGATTGCTGACCCCAGGACATCGAGCTCATTGCTCTTCCAAATAGCTATATGGCTGTTCCTTCACTTTATCCAGGACCTCCTCGACAGTTTTTCTTGACTTCGCCACCTAAAATAGCATCCTCTCCACAGCCCCCCCCCCCCACCCCGTCATCCTGGCACTTTTTACTTGCATGCATTATTTTTCTTTGTAACACTTATCACCACGGAACATTACACTATCTACTCACGTTTGTTTGCTTATTGTCTGTGTGCCTCACCAGAACTCAAGCACCACAATAATGGCAAGGATTGTGTCTGTTTTGTTCTCGCTATAATGCCAGTGCAAAGTGGCTGGCACATAGTAGGTACTCAACAAATAGTAGTGGTAACAGAGCACCAAAAATGAGCTCAGCAGAAGATAAAGAATTCCCTTCTTTGTATAAAACAGGCAGACAAGTCACCAATGTGGGGAAGTATGGGTAATAACAGGACAGACATGCAGTTGTTTTGTTTAGTTTTGTTTTGTTTTCAGAAAAAGACAGAGAAGTGAGAAAATTAGAACTCAGTCCTTGTCTCCAGCATGGATGAAATCAACCTAATCTCAACAGATCTTGATCTCTTCCTTTATCAAACGAGAAACAGAATATTTCATAATAGATTGGGGAGGGAAAAAAGGAGGAAACCCAAACAAAAAGTTCTGAGCTTTTCAGAAAGAATAAATTTCATCAATTCGAGGTATTGTTAATATCCCATCCTGTCTTGACTGATGGAACCGATATTTGGATTTCATACATTTAACAACTTGCTAATATCACTTTGATGTTCTTCTTTTGTTCTGTTTTAATCCTCCAGGTTCATGTAAAAAACAAAATTTGCCTGGTATGAAATAATCCTCTTGCTCCATGACCCAAAAGGTTCCTGTTTTGTTTCTGCCTATTATTTTTATTTATTTTTGTTTTGTTTCATTTCCTTTTCCCAAGCTCTGAAACTAGAAGTTGCTGGAAAGAATTGCAAGGAAAGCTGTGAGCTTTCACAAAAGGCAAAGTTTCTCAGAACTTAAGTAAGCAAAATATTACACTCCTCCATTCCTACCCTCCCTCAGGCCCAGCTCAGTTCCTGGAGACCCATCAGCTCTTAAGGAGAGGCAAGTCTAAAGCCAAAAAAAAACCACACACTCTTCTCCTAAATAAGGAAACTTACATCAACTGGCTAATTGCCTCCAATTCTCTGAACTCATGATTGAGAATGTTGACCATCCTTCTTATTAAAACTGAAGATGTGAGTACAATCAAACCCTTTGTAACCTATTACATAATTGTGGACTCAGAGATAACACAATTGAATGATTTCTCCTCAAACCCAAATCCATAAAGTAAAACCCCTAATGAAAACTGGTTTAGGCTAATACCGTATTGATCTTGTCTCCCAAAAGCAGAGCTTTAAAAGGGCTCTCCAAGCCCAAATCTCCATAGACTGATGAATGGATAAAAAAAGACGTGGTATAGCGGCACCTGGGTGGCTCAATCGGTTGAATATCCAACTCTTGATTTTGGCTCAGGTCCTGATCCCAGGGTTGTGGGATTGAGCCCTGCACTGGGTTTTGCACTGAGTGTGGAGCCTGCTTAAGATTCTCTCTCTCTCCCTCTGCATCTTCCCCTAGCTAGTGCACTCTCTCTCTCAAATTAAAAAAAATTTAAATATGTGGTGTATATATATACAATGGAGTATTACTCAGCCATCAAAAAGAATGAAATCCTGCCATTTGCAATGGCATGGATGGAGCTAGAATGTATTATGTTAAGTGAAATAAGTCAATCAGAGAAAGAAAATTATTATATGATTTCACTCATATGTGGAATTCAAGAAACAAAGCAGAGAACATATGGGAAGGGAGAAAAAAAGAGGAGAAAGAGAAACTAACCACAAGGGACTCTTAATGATAGAGAACAAACTAAGGGTTGATGGAAGGAGGTGGGGGGAAGAGGGACTAGATGGGTGATAGGTATTAAGGAGGGCACTTATTGTGATGAGCACTGGGTGTTATATGTAAGTGATGAATCACTGAATTCTACTACTGAACCAATATTGCACTGTATGTTAGCTAACTAAAATTTAAATAAAAACTAAAATAAAAAAAAGTCTCTCCATGTAACCATGCATTCAACGGATACTTACACTGAGTATCTATTGTGTGCAAGGTATTGCACTAGGCACTAGAAATAAAAGGTGACTGAGAGGCATTTCGTGCCCTTAAAAATACATAATCTGGTTGGAATGATCAGTTATATCTCCAGATACCTGTAACACAATTATAAATTTGAGAATGCCCCGAGAGTAATGGAATAGTGTCCTTGTTTAAGCAGTAGATAGACCGAGGTATCTAGACATGACATCAACCCTAATAAATTGTTGTGAGTGTGGGAGTTTCACAACCACAATGAGACTCAATGTCTTCATGTGTAAAATGGAAATCGTGATGGTGCACTGGCCTCATCCAGTTGCTGTGAGAAGGCAATGAGGTCAAACATATGAAATGCTTAGCACAGTGTTTGCCATGTGGTGTGTTCTTAATTAATGCTGGTGTTTGTTGTTGTCACTGAGATGCAGAGGAGAGACAGCATCTCCAGACAGAGGGACAAAGTGAGATTTCCATTAGGTGGTAGCATTTGAGCTGGACCTTAAAGAGTCCATTAGATCTGGACTTAGTCATTTAGCAGAGAGAACCAGGAAAAGAGGAGGTCATGTTGGGGGATTAGTGAGCAGTTGATTTTTGTTTTGCTTTATTGTTTGTCTGTAGGAAAACCAGCATGAAGGAGAAGAGTGGAGAATTCCTGTTGAAGAGCTAGGCTGGGACAGATTATGAAGGATCTCGAATGCCAGGCTGATGAATCTGGGCTTAATTTCAAAGACATTATGGACATTCCTAAGACTCTAGGTTTGGGATAAGGGAAGGAAAATCTTCAAGAAGATTAAACTGGAAGCAATGGAGAAGAAAGATGGAGAGGCCGACATGACCCCTCCAAATAAATTCCTACAGCTCCCTGAGTCTGATGGAGCCCCAGGACCTGCTCCAAGCAGCCATTAGTAATTAGTGTTGGTGTGAAAGATGAGATGTATTATTCTGCATCCCTAAACTAGACCCACGATGGAAGCAGCGAGGGGGTTTTTGCTGATACCCATCTAGCGAACACATCTTGCTCTCAAATGGAAAGGGAGAAAAGAAATCTAACTTTCTGACCATCTCTGTGAGATCCAACACAAATGGTCATCATAAGCTGCAAAATGATGACAGGGTCAATTTTCAACTGTCAGAGATGGAGGGCTTAGATTTTGATTCATACGAACCAAATATTCTCTCCCCGCATCCTACAGGCAGGGCGATTCACAATCGGCCAAATCGCTCCTTGGAAACGAGCCATGTGAAGAGGGGATTTGCTTGATTCACAGTGGATTAGGTATTCCACAGTAGCCCTGTGCCCCATCTAGAAAAATCTGGTGGAAATTACAAACTGTAGACATTCGGCTCTGTGTCACAATAACAGGATGCACCTGTAGATTTCATAGAATTAGTAGCAGTATTCTCTCAACGCCAGCTTGAGAGAAATAAGTCTGTTTGTACAGCACCAACTGGGGCAAAACCTGAGATGGTACGACATACCTCTCAACAACGAGAGGTGTCACTCACAGCAGACGCCAACGACCCCTCCACCACCCACTTAACAAGCATGTGCTGAAGACCTCCACACCCCAGCTTCTCTTGTATTGGTGCGTTTGTTATTTGGGGGCCTGCCAATCTAACAGATGTATCTGCAGTTAGTTGGGGGGCTTTTCTGCTCCCAATCCCCATAATTACACCGTGGGCTCTTTGAGAGCAGGAACCCTATTTTTCTTTGTCTTTGAGTCTTCCAGACCTCGGACTGAATGCCTTGTGCCTGGGTTCCCAATCTGTATTCCTTGAATTGAATTATACTAGAGGGTGCACTCCAAGAGCACATGGGCTGTAGGACAAACAGTAAATGGTGGGACCTTCAGTGGAGATTTCAGACCCATCTCTAGGAGATAAAGGTCAGAAAGGCCTGGGACACCAAACAACCTCTTACTGAACTGAATAAGAACATCAACTATGCAAACAAGAGTCTCCCAGCAGCATTCTGGTCATTCTATGCCAGGAGTCCTCTCCTGTTTGGATTCTGACTCTGAACCACAGTTCAGCACAGCACTCTACTAGCAAATGGAGTGTGAGATGAGAGGGCAAGGCTGCTTTCATGTGGTGCAGCTGGGAAAGGCAGGGCACGTCTGTGCGTGTAAAGGATCCCTGCAGAACCCACCAGTCATTTCCCTTGTCAACAGCCCATTTCTTTTTCTCTTTGAGTGGGCTGTGAGTATCCTCACAGTCGGTCTGAATTTCTTAGATCTGTCCCAGACCCTAGCACAGTGCTTTAATTGTAGGGATGCAGTCAACATTTGTTGAGGGATGACTTCACAGAAGTGAAATTCTTTTATCCAGGTTTCACCTTCTCCCTTCTTGGGACTCCCCTGTTGAAGACATTAGTACACATGACATGACAAAGAAGATAGCAGGAAAGAAGAGGGAGACCTTGTGGGCTTCCTGAGTTCTCTAGCCTTCCTTCTTGCCTCTATGTCACAGAGAAAGCTGTGTTCAGCATTTTAACACACCCTCAAAGTGAATTCAACTCCAAAAGGCATGAGTGAGAAATGGATTTTTTTTTAAGTTTACTTATTATTTTGTGAGGGCGGGGGCGGGGAAGGAATAGTGTGAGTGGAAAAGGAGCAGAGAGAGAGAGAGAGAGTGAGAGAGAATCCCAAGCGGGCTCCTCAGTGTCAGGACAGAGCCTGATGTGGGGCTCCAACTCATGGACCATGAGATCATGACCTGAGCCAAAATCAAGAGTCTGACTCTTAACCCACCAGCCATCTGGGCACCAAAATGGGATTTGTACTCAATCCCATTTGTGGAAACTTTGAGGAAAGGGGCTAGCAAAGCAAATTGCAAACTATTATTTGCCAATGACTTTTATAATCTCTTTAAACAGCAGATGCCAACTACCCCTATTATTTCCCCAAAGTTTATTTTTTACTTTCTCCTAACCCCTTCTCTGCCACCTTCTGTCATCTCTACTTTGTTGGTCAACCATTTCTTTTTTTTTTCTGTAAGGCAATTTTTCTCACCCTTGGCATCTCTGATGTGCATATCATGCCTACCTTATCAACTATGCCTTGGAGAACTGATGACCCCATCCTCAATGATTAGGAGCCAACAAGCTATCACGCTTCACCACCAATGGGACTCACCATCCCTCACTGCAATCACTTCTTTCTCATCTCTTTCTTTCTCATCTCATCCTTTCTCCTTACTTTTAATTTCTGCTTTCAGTCATTCATGACCCATCTCTCTTATCTTCCTTTCCAAGGAGAATCTGTATCACTTAGGACTGGGCGCATTGTTGAAACGACCATCAAAATGACAATCCATAACGATAAATGAGGGGGAAGTGAAAGAGGGTGGTAGATTTCTGACCACATCTTCTCCTTTCTCCTGCTCCTCCCTTACCCCCTTCTCCCCTCTCTAGACTCTTAGAAATAGTTTCTGCTGCAGGCCAGCGATTCATTAGTGGGGTGAGGGAAGAGATTGGGAAACCAAGGTATAGGATAGTCTGGATAATAAATGCCCCAAACAGAGCTCCTGTCTTCAAGGACCGTCCAGTATAGAGAGAATGAGAGCACAACCAAAAGAGAACAATGAACTCTTGTCCATTAATGGTGCCACCTTCCTGCCCCCACCTAACCTCAGCCTCCAGCACCTGATTTAACCTTCTGTTGTCTCTGTCCATCTCCCTTTGCTGACCTATTTGTTTATGAGCATCTTCGAGGAAAGGAAAAGATGAGACTCACATCAGTGAATTTCTCTTCTGCCAAAGTTCATAACTTCCATTCTCTACCCCTCACCTTCAGATGCGGGGTAATAAGATTGCATTTTTCCTTTGCAAGATATCCTGACATCACTCCTCCTTGCCATGTCAATTCATATCACTTCATTCAGGTCTTCATTATGTCATGCCTGGGGAATATCTTAGTATCTCTGTGAGTCCAATCTCCCCTGCATCTTTACTGTCTCCTGTCCACCTTCAGCCCCTCCGCAAGCTCATCCATCACTTGGATTCTGTCCCACCCCTGCTTAGGCATTTTCAGTGGCTAAAGTCCAAACATCCTATTGTCCATCACGGTCCACCTCAGTCTGAATCCAACTGACATTTCTACCCATAGCTTCCACTGCCCGTCCACACGGCTCTATTTCAGGTCAACTGCAGACCATGCCCTGTTAGAACTCAGTATTTACTTACCAAGACAGCACTTACCTCTCAAGTACAATTCTTAGGCCTTTCTCGACCCTATCAACCCACTAAATTTTTCCTTCCTGACTTTCTGATGTTCTTGTAATCATGATCATTTGTATTTGTCACTTTTTACTATTAGAAAATTGTCTCTCAAACCTAAAATAAGGCAGTCTGGGTCAGAAATTTGCTGTCTGATGTGAGGAACAGTTTCTTCTGGGAAGTACCAAGCTTTTCTGGTAACAGGACTGAGCAATTTCCTGATAAACTGAGATTCAACTTGCACAGTTGACCGTCTGTCCTGTGAGGAACTTGGTTACTTTTAACCAAATGTTCCTCCCTTGAGCCTAATCTATCAATGTTATCTAGCTACTCTTTCCAAAAAAAAAAAAAAAAAAAAAAGTCTACTAGAAAAGAGGTCTTTGAACTGGACTAATTGGAAATCACCTCCTTGCAACAGGCTTGAAAAAAACTTTGACATGTGCTCACAAAGCCTTTGTCTGTAATTGCTTTATCATGTGCTAGTTATATTTTTGTGTATATGTGTCCTCACAAATAGTGGTATAATAGCGTTTAAATAGTGGATGATGGTATAGCATGGCAAGTGCTATGACAGTGGGAAGATAGAATTAGAAAAGACCTCCTGGGGGCGCCTGGGTGGCTCAGTCGGTTGGGCTTCCGGCACTTGGTTTCAGCTCAGGTCATGATCTCACGGTTTGTGGGTTTGGGTCCCACGTCAGGCTCTGTGCTGTGTCTGTGTGGAACCTGCTTGGAATTCTCTCTCCCTGTCTCTCTGCTCCTACCCCACTTGTGCTCTCTTTCTCTCAAAATAAATGAAGACAAACCTTAAAAAATTAAAAAAAAAAAAAAGACCTCCTGGAGGAAGTGATACTCATGAGTCTTTCCACGAGTCTTTCCGCCTCGATTGTAAATTCATTGAGCACAGCAGCTATGGTATATAGAGCCTCAGCGTAAGATTGTATATAATTCATGACAACATGGTTCTGCCATCTTCTCCTCTCCCTAGGTCTTCCGTCTCTGCACAGCACAGTGTGCCATCAACGAGAAAGCTCGTGGTCAGTAAACAAGGAAGGACTAAAAGTTCACTGAATGCAAATTGTAAAAGTCAACTAAGTTATTTGTTTTATGTTAATCCATCTTAGTACCAAGAATCGGCTCTCTTTATTTTGTCAGGAAAATTGTGGGGGCTTTGTGATATGGTATTTTGGGGGAAACTTTTCATTAATAGGAATTTAAATATTTTATAAACACAATCAGTTAAATACTTAGAGGTATTTTTTTGTGCTGTTCTACCAGCAGACCTAGGTATTGCTTCACTACTTGATGTTCAGCAACATTTTGTTTTAAATGTCAAGATACGTTTATGTGAAACCCTAATATTAGGAAGAAACTTCAAATAACAACATGTCAGACAATGGAATCATTTAGCTAAGTTGACTGTTTAAAGCAAAATGGCAGAGCTCCCATATTTGGGAAAGATAAGCTAAATATTTTTGCTTAGTGGCTCATAAATGGCTGGGGTTTTCCCATTTATGATGAGTTATGGTTGTTCTTATGTGATTTGAAAATTGTTGAACCATTTCTAAGCAAGTCTGGGGTTCCGTGGGAAATCGCTAATACAGGAACATTTGGTGTTTGCTCTGTCCCTTGAGACCAGTCATATTACTCAGGGTAAGCTAAGAGGTCGTAACAGAAGATCCCACAATAATGTGGCTTAACGTACAAAAAAATTTCACTTATATAGCAATTTGAGGTACATATTCCTGGTCATAGGCAGCTATATCCAGAAACTCAGGCAGAGCCCAATGCTGGCATTTTCAACACCCAGCTTCCAAGATGACTCTGGTCACAGCATTCTAGGCTGCAGGAAAGAAGAAACACTAGGATTTCCAGTAAAACAAATGAGGTGGAAGTCCTAAACATTCCACTAAGTGCCTAAACTTCTACTGACGTTTCCTGGCAAGAACATCGTAGAACCGCACTTAGCCGTGGGAGGCTAGGGGATGTATCTTGTTCATTTGCCCAAGAAGAAAGCAGAGAATGATTCTGGTGAACTGTTGATAGTCTCCATCACACTGTCATGTTGTGGTTGTCAATTTATTAGTCTCTGGTCTGTCATGTAAATTGGGTTTTAATTGCATCATGTGTTTATGATATCACTCAACTGAGTGAGCAACCAACTTTTCTATCACACTATCATGTTGACTCGGTTCTGTGACTAAGAGAGTTTCGCGTGGTTCTCCAACTGGGACTGACTTGAACAAGCAACAGGTCCTAACGTTTCCAAGAGAAAATGAAGAAATTCAACCTGAAATTTCTTGAAAATGGAGAAGTGAGCTTTTAAAGGCAAACTGATAATTTTTTGGAGGAGTGTGCAATTTCTATCATTGTCTCTTTCCCCAAAATTCCAGTGCAAGATAGGGTGTAAGGATTGTCAAATGTGGCCTCTGACATGAGGATCTAAGCCAACACTCCCCCTAAAAACTATAATTATTTGGGGGCACCTGGGTGGCTTAGTCAGTTGAGCATCCAACTATGGCTCAGGTCATGATCTCAGGGTTCGTGAGTCTGTGCCCCACATTGGCTCTCTGCTGTCAGCACAGAGCCCACTTCAGATCATCTGTCCCCTTCTCTGTGCCCCTCCCCCACTTGTGTTCTCTCAAAATTAAATAAAGCATTAAAAAAATTGCAATTATCTGGGGTGCCTGAGTGGTTCAGTTGGTTGAGCATCCGACTTCGGCTCAGGTCACGATCTCGCAGTTTGTGAATTCGAGCCCGTGTGGGGCACTCTGTGCTAACCGCTCAGAGCCTGGAGCCTGCTTTGGATTCTGTGTGTGTCTCCCTCTCTGCTTCTCCCCTGCTCACACTCTTGTCTCTCTCTCAAAAATAAATAAACATTAAAAAAATTTTTTTTTAATTACAGTTCTTTGGTTTAAAACATCCCCCAAGTTGCTATTTTCCTTTTAATAATATAATTTCTATAACAAAAATGAAAAGCAAAGGATTATTAATCTGTTTTATTAATATTTTATTACTTTGTTACTAATAAAATATAATAGATTTAGCTCTTCTAATTATTATGAGGAGGTGCTGAGGGAGGTTCTGCTGTAAAAAAAATCATATCTCAAGTTTTGATTATTTTATAAAGAAATTAATTAATTTGTGAGATTAATTTTTGCTGTCCTCTTTAACCCAAACGTACTTTGTGAGTGCTGGTTAATATTTCTTTGATCCTCAGTTTGTAAATAAATACCATTAAGTTTAATTTTACTTTAACTTCATAAAAGAAAAAAGAAACTGATATCTAATTGAAGGAGAAGTGAACTTTAGGTAATTGTCATTTTCTTTTTTTTTAACGTTTCTTTATTTTTGAGAGGGAGAGAGAGAGAGACAAAGAGACAGAGCCTGAGTGGGGGAGGGGCAGAGAGAGGGAAGGAGACACAGAATCTGAAGCAGGCTCCAGGCTCCAAGTTGTCAGCACAGAGCCCGACGCAGGGCTCGAACTCATGAACCGTGAGATCATGACCTGAGCCAATGTCAGATCCTCAACTGACTGAGCCACCCTGGTGCCCCTATAATTGTCACTTTCTATCAAAAAAATTAATTCCCAAGACCTTCTAGAGTTTAAGAAAAACATGAAACACACTAAACATCTTGGAGGTAATCGTGGTTTTATTTGCTTCTTCATTACATCTGTGCTCGTTCTCTGAGCTTGTCTGGTTTCCACATTTTGGCCTTATTTTCTTTCTTACTTTACTCTTGATGGTAGCCACTAGTCTTCCTCTTTAATCCTTCCTTCTTTGAACAATTCATTCCTAAACCTTTCAGGCAGGGCAAAGCAAGGGAGACAATGTGGTTTCTAGTGGAAGATGACACAGTGACCCAGCAGAATGGTGGGGTCCTGGCCCAAAGGTAGTGAGGAAGGTGTCTCTATGCGGAGACTGTCTGGTATGAGGAGTCAGGGTCCACGCAGAGTGCAGCAGGGGTCCCCAACAGGGAGCAGCCCAGTGGGGGAAGTCAGAACCTGATCAGAGTGAGAGGAGTCCACAAAGACAGGCAGACTGACAAGGGCTATCTGAGCCCAATAGGAATGGAAAGGAGGTTCACACATGGGGCTGGTATCAAAACTCAAGCAAGGGGAGGAGGTCATCCCCAAAAGGAATGGCCCAGCATAGGACTGTAGCACCCAAACAGGGTTAGAAGGACATCCATGGGGACTTGGGGGGCTAGCTTGGTAAGGGGCATCAGAGCTTGATCAGGGGGAGGTCATTCCTTCAGTGTTTGGGGGTTGTATCAGAAGAGGCATTCAGAGCCTGAGCAGGGAAAGGAGGAGATCCATGTGGGGCAGGGCATGGTGGGAGAGATGAGAGATGGATAACATACAGGGGGACTGATCGAAAAGTAAAGAGACTAGAGATAATGGAAACCAAATTTCCGCCATCAGGGAAGGGAGTTACAAATATAGGAAAGGAAAAAAATCAGACTTCAGCCCTATGGTGGTAGATTGGAATTGTGATGTTGGGATGTATCGGTGTGAACTCATGATTTTCAGTATGTGTAGATGGATATAGAAATACATATAGATGTAAAGATGAGTGAGCCAATGTGTGTGTGTGTGTGTGTGTGTGTGTGTGTGTGTGTACATGCAGATATTTTACATGCATATATCCCCTAGCTTAGTCTTTTGGGACAGCCTGGGAGTAGCTGTACTCCAATAGCAATGAGCACATCTTGGCTTCTCAAGACTATTGTCCTCTAAAGGACCCAGAGCTTTCTGGATAAATGGCAGATTCCAGGGCTGGGACAGAGAAAGTCAAAGACCAGCCCAGAAGATCTTTTTATGCCCCCAAAGCAAGGAGGTACTTGAGGAATGATGGGACACGTCAAAAGGTCACAGAAACCAGCTTGAATGGGCTCCCAATTGACAAACAGGAGACAATTTGAGCATTGAAATGACAATAATAGATTATACCCCACTGAATAAAATGAAAAATCATGAGTCCACATAGGTACAACTAAGTAAGTGAATAAATAATGGATATTTATGTCATATCACACAATATTTATTACAAAGAGGAAAACAGTGACTTTAAAACGGGGGGCACCCAGGTAACACCACTTTATTCAATCAAAGGACCAAAGTAAACGGCATCAGTAATGGGATCGAAGGGTGTGATGGTAAGAACACAGCACCACTTCTGTGTTATTCTTGCCAAAGATGCAAAACCTGATCTAATAGTGAGGAAATGGTAAATAAATCCAAACTGAGGGATAATCTACAAAATAACTCATTTGTAATCCTCAAATACGTCAGGTCATGAAAGCCAAGACAAAGGACCTGCTAAAGACACATGGCAACTAGATGCAACAGATGATTCTGAACTGGATCCCTTGATGTGAGGGACATTACTGAGACAACTAGAGAAACTTGGGTCTAAGGATTGCCTGGTAGTAACGCATCAATATGGTTTCCTGATTGATGGTCGTAGTGATGTTGGAAAATTTCCTTGTTCATAGGAAATACACACTCAACTACTTGGGGGCAATAGAACATCGCACTGACAACTACTCTTAGTTTATTGGAGGGAGATGTTCATATTATATTTTTTCTGTAAGTTTGTTTAAAAACTATACAATGATAACTATGGCTAGCAAAAACCTCCAGTTCAGTCACTGGGACAGACTCCGGGGATAACAGAATTGCTGCATTCATCCACACAGTTGAAAATGTTTCTAGCCATGAGGTGAAGCCTGCTCTGGAATCTTAAAAAAATAATCTTGTCATGCTTTGATAAGTATCCCACTCCCAGAAAGAGATCAGTTGACGAGTTTTCTCTGCAAACTCTGGTACTTAGTTAGGAAACTACTCTTAGTTCATTTGCAGAATTCCAAGGTTCTTTTCAGAGGTAGTTGCTTTTCTGAGAGAATGTCAGGGGTAGAGATAATACATATTGGAACCATGAACTGCTCTGGTTGAAAAGATGGTCTTCCTTTTGTCAATATATTTACTTGCTTTCAAATATTTTAAAAATTGTATTTTAGTGTGCCTGGGTGGCTCAGTGGGTTGAGTGTCCAATCCTTGATTTTGGCTCAAGTCACGATCTCACGGTTCGTGAGTTCGAGTCCTGTGTTGCACTCTGCACTCACAGCATGGAGCCTACTTGGGATTCTCTCTTCCTCTCTCTCTGCCCCTCCTCCATTCACGCTCTCTTTCTCTCAAAATAAATAAGTAAACTTGTTAAAAAGATCATATTATACTGTGATCATTAGATGATTGCTAATGGATGTGAATTTCCAGATAGCAAACACAGTCAACCATTTCATGAAAATCAGAAGATAACTCTGATAATTAAACAATGAAGAATGATTTAATTTTGCAAAAAAAAAAAAATCTAAAGTTTAAAATCAAAGCCGACTTTTAGTATGATCCTTTAAGAGAAAGACAAATCTGGAGGCAAAATATCTTGTAAAATCACAATTCACATTCAGGAACCTGGACATCATGGTGAAACAATTGTGGCCACTACACTACTGATTATAGATCTTGGTAGACAATTCATGAATTTTGAATATGGGTCAGCCTTCTGCTTCCTTTTTAATTACCTGAATACTGAAGACCCCACTAGGCTCCCCTTATCCTGCGTGGCACCTGTTGACTCCTCAGGGAGCCACAAGTCTGGGGGAGGACCTCAATTTCAAGGCGATGTCAATTTATGAAACACTAAATGAGACCACTGCCACGAAGTGCTTGCTCACTCTCTTTCAGCAGCAGGGGAATCTCCCTTTCCTTTTCTGGGTGAAGCTGAAGAAAGGATTCATAAACGAAGTCCAATCCTTCTCACTACCCCAGCCCACACCTCCCAGCAATTGAACTTGAAAAAAAACCTGGTTAAAACCACTTCCTATATTTGAAACTAGAGAGGGCTAGGCACAATTTCCTGGCTCACCAAAGCAGCCTAATACTTATAGAGAGCAACTTCGGACTGTCATAGAGACCAGAGGGACCACAGCATGATGACACCCTGAGTGGATTGATCCTTTCATCCCTCGTCCTCCCAGCATGATACAAATAAGAGGCTGACTGGAAACTTGGCCTTCTGCAGAGAAACACCTTCTCTTCACTGCCCTCAAGATGGAGCCAAGCCTGCTGCTGTGGGGAATCCTCACATTCGTCGTGGTACATGGCCACGTGACAGGTAAGGGTCACAGGTGCCCTCTGAATCTTGGGAAGGCTCATGGATGTTAGCTCTTCTCAGCCCAGAATCAGGAGGTTCCTAAGTAGAAAGTGCAGACACATGGGTTGAATCTTAGGGTCTATTCTTCGTCCATGACCCCCTAGGGTCCCATGTCAAGCTTCAATCGTCCCTGATCTATACACAGAGCCTGGGATGGTGGGATCTCCTGTTGCTCAGAGTCTTTGTTAATTCTGGGGTGAATAGAGTGGCAGGATATTTGAATATTAACAGAATACGAATGAGCAGATTCCTCAAGACATGTTCTCTTATTTTCCAATGGATACAGTTTTTCGCCACACCTAACAATCTAAAAATCTACTAGGAATCTAAGACCAGGTTAATGTCCTGAGATGTCAGTAACTAATATAGGAAACATCAGGATAATTTAAGATCTCAAAAAATCTTGGCTTCAAAAATGTATATGCTGTTTTTCTATATACTGCCTCAGGAAATAATACCTAGGACGCTCTTTACACGTGCAATGTTATAGAAATTTTAGAAAAAATAAGCATACTTGCTTTCAGAACTCTACTTTTTCTTATAGTCTTATATGGATATATGCATGTATACATATGTGTTTGTATGTATACACACACATGTGCAAATTTTGGATTTCATTCATCCTTTTAAATGGGTTTTGTCAAAGAAATTTTTTTTAACAAATAAGAAACCACCAACTTCTACCTCAAACCACCTTTCCTAATTGAGTGTGAATTTTCTAATAACTTCTTCCCTTGCTTACCCAGGAAGACAGATAAGGTATCAAAGTCTACAATTTCATTGCCTTAACTTCTAGATGTATAATAATGCTAACTGGCCACAGAAAGATGTGTTAAGAAGTGAAACCTGATGATGCATCTAAGGAGTCTTTTTGCTTATTTGGTGAAGTAGCCAGATTATGTTGGGCTGTGAACTGACCCAGGGATAGGAATTTCTTCATTGTGGAGTTGAAGAGGGCATGATTTTTGAAAGGCTTATAACATGACTTCTGTTTCAGCATGGTCTTTGCAAAGTGGGAGGACAGTTCAAGTTAGAACAGAAAAGTCTTTACAGTAAGTCATGACCTATCTCTGGGAAACACATTTCAAGTAAACTTGTGCTATTGTCAGTCGCTGGTGATCTGAAGATATGAATGGTCTTGGTGGGAGTGAGGCAAGTGGAAGTAATACGAGGACTCTTTCATTCACTCGGGTCTCCAAAAATCTATTCGAAAACCTCTTAATCCCCTTCTCAACACTGTAGAAAATATGAAAATGAATAAGACATAGTCTCGGTCCTTAACAGACTTATAACCTAGCAAGGGAGATAAAGGCACAGGTATCACAACAGCACTTCAGATTAGAATGCGATGAGATCCATGTGGGCCAGATGTAAATGATGGCAGCATGCAAAAAGAGCCCTGGGATATGAACAAATTTCCCTAGGTAAATAAATTTTCCTAAGGC
The DNA here is from genome assembly GCF_046562875.1 of Panthera onca. Lineage (NCBI taxonomy): Eukaryota > Metazoa > Chordata > Mammalia > Carnivora > Felidae > Panthera > Panthera onca. The sequence goes on along the minus strand of NC_138345.1, from coordinate 5,300,628 downwards.
TTTAACTTTCTCAGAGAGAAAGGTCCCTGTGACAAAGACACAGCAGAGCACAAGGGAACAGCAAGTGGTCCACTGTGCCCCCTGACACTGGATGGGCATATGGGAGATCAAGGCTGAAAAGATAGGATGGGGTCAAATGAATGATCCAAGGCCTTGGATAGCAAGTTATAAATTTTAACTTCATTTGGTAGTCAATGGAAAATTAAAATAAATATATTTTATTTAAGAGACAGAGACAGAGACAGTGACAGAGTTGGGGTTCAAACCCAAGGCTCCCTGATTTACACTCTTTCTGTTCACTGCAGACACTTCTGTGGAGGTGACTCTGGCACAGAGTGGAGAGAGATCAGGTGCACAGAGACATGTTGGGAGGCCCCTTCCATAGTCCAGTCAAGAGGCACATGAGAACCTGGTGACCAAAGAGGATGAAATAAGTTGAGTTTATGGGATGAATATCTGGTTTAGGAACAACCCCAGGGTAAGAAATAATCTCATCTCAGACTTTCTTCTCCAAGAGGAAGAGCCCAGTCTTAAAATAAACAAGACTTTTTACTCCTCAGAGGGGAGAGGTCTCTAACAAAATCAAACAGACCATCAACAGATGCAATTTCTAGCTGATTCATAAGGCAGATTTTCATTCTGAAAATTTCCAAAGCCACCAATTAAAATGGTGATGAGTCGCAGAGGATGTATTAGTCAACCTGGGTGTTTTTTAATCTCTGTATTACTGGGTCCTGGGATGTGGTTAAAAAGAGAATTCTCCTGATGTTACCAACATGGCACGTTAGCGAAGGCACCTTTCTCAGAATTGTGGAAATTCTGAGAGTTTATCTATGCTTTGATCGTCTTTCATTCTAGGAATTCTGTGATCAAATCTTCATCCCCTAGACTCAAAAAAAAAAAAAAAACAAAAAAAAAAAAACAACAAAAAACCACCAAAGTGTGGAAACCCATAAAGATGATATTTTTGTCTAATTATCCCTTCTTCTAAAGACAACTGCCCACACTGGAATTTCCCATCTGCACATCTGTCATTAAAACACAAAGTGTTTAATCCTCTATGTTTAATCATTCAATTTCTCTAGACCCCAAGTGTTATTACCATGGTTAACCTTGCTCATCTTCAGGATATACCTTGGGGAGACAGGACTTTGGTAAGCTTAGGGACTACCTCATAGAAGAGCTGCTACTTTCTCTAAAACAGCATGTTAAATAGGCAGTGCTCTTTGTCACCTGTACATACGTTCCATTTAATTTTACTTTATTTTATTTTGCAGTTTTAAAACATTTTATTGAACTCAAGAAATCCAATGCTATCGCTTGGATTATAATCCACACCAAAGCAATGAGTAAGATATGTTATAACTTGTCTTCATTCAGAGCTTTGAAATCCAGTATTCAATTACAGCATATTTGATTCTGAAGTTCAATCTGATTGGATACACTTGACCTGGATCTCCATTTTAGATTTGAGAAAACTGAGGCACACACACAAAAAGTGACTTTGCTCATGGTGGGTTAGAGGTGCTAGCAAAGAACTCTTCTTGGCCACTACAACTCCACCCCTTGACCCCACTCATCTCAAAGAGAAGTATTCTTAGATTTCTTTGGCTAAGTCTTGAGTTTTCTGGAAGCGATGTCTTTTGTGCAATGTCTTGTTGAAGTCATTTCTGTAAGAGCTAGAGTCACACTTGAGTCAGGCTATCCCTCAACATGGTGGACATTCAAGTGAATTTCCCCGTCCCCTTCACTGCCCAGGGGCCAGTTAGAAACTTCAAAAATTAGGAGTTCTCTTAGAAAGTGGGGCGTGTCTTCTGAGGTCAGTGGAGAGAAGATTAAGGGGAAATTAAACTTTGCAGGAAGCTGAAAGTGAGCCAAGATGCCTCCTAACATTGTTGGAGGAGCATGGCTTTGGATGAATTGCTCTACCTCCCTGGGCCTCAGTTTCTCTCTGTAAGATGAGAAGGTTGACAGAGTTGACTTGGAGACTCCTGTGGCTCTGTCAAAAATTCTGAAAAGGAAATAAATGAAGCTCTGCTTAAAAGGCATGTTCAAGCTGGGGTATTTTTGGATGAAAAAGTTTCCAGACTGAAGACATACACACACGGTCTAGGTTAAAGAGGCACTTGGGTGGCAAGGTACCAACGCCTGACATCTCATTGCAGGTTATTTCCAACTCTTGAAAGTTGCTGCACTGCGCTCAGGCGCGACCCGCTGCTTCCGTGAAGGCTGCAATTGTGAGCACGAAGGCAAAAACATTGCAGAGGGCCGCGGAGGGCCTTCTGCTGCTTGCTCACTTCTTTAGGGACTCTTCCCCCTCAACGATTTCCTTGTCTTTCATGGGAGACGTCTCACACGGGTGGGGACCTGTCTCTCTTCTCTTTATCGCAGGCCATTCCCTGTGAGAAAAGGAAAGGTCTTCATTCAACTAATGGCTTCAAAAGTTAGAAGCCCTCCGTCCTTGAAAATGCTCAGAGAGAGGGGCTGGCTGGCCACTTCTGGGGGATGCCATCGAGGGGTGCACAGGCTGGCTGGGTAGATGGACAGGGCAACATTGTGGCCTCCCTCCAGCAAACTTCCAGGCTGGTTCTCCTCTGCCGCCTTCCAACCTCTGTTTTACTTCCCCTCCTAGAAAATGAAATTAAGGATATGTGATTTTCACATTTTTCCAACCCAAGAGCTGACAGCCCACACAAGCGCAGATTCTTGGCTTTAGGAGAGAAGGCACAATCCAGTCCACTGTCTGCTCCCTGCCCCGAACTCTGCGCAGCCGTGAGAGGCAGAAGAGGGAGAACTTGAGCCATAGGTTTATTTGTGTACAGTGAGCTTCGAGCAGCCGAGCATTCAGAGTAAAAAGTTCCTCCACCCCTTTCCTCTCCACAAAGTTCAGGGCCCCCTTTCTCTGGAAGACGTTAGGCAGAGTCTAAACGAGCAGGTGTCAAATATGGTGCAGAGATTTCCCAAACCAGGCAGGAGGCTGAAGTGAGAGCCTCTGATCCCTTTGGATGTAGAGTCTGTGACTGCTTCTCTCCAGGCTGACAATGTGCGCCATGATGGCATCGCTCTATGCCCACCTGGGGGCCCCCAGGAGCTCCTGGGTGTCTCTAAACTTCCTGAGATCTTGAGATTACTCTCATCTCTTGTTCAGCTATTTGTTTAGGTAGGTGTCAGGTGAGAAAAGCTCAGAGATCCTTAGAGACCTTACTCCTCTCCTGTCTTCCTAATATCTTCTTCAGGAAACTTCTGCTTAGGTGGAGTCATCCAGTGGCCCAGGTAGCACCAAGGGGGACACACACACACACACACACACACACACACACACAGGCCCAGAGAACCTCACTGCATCTTTATCAACTCATTTGTCACTCCTACACACAGAGCCTGAACTTCTCAGCTGGGAGAACAATGTGATAGCAAGAACCCACCTACCTTTTTTTTTTTTTTAATTTTTAAAAAAATTTTAAAATTACGTTTCCTTATTTTTGAGAGACAGAGAGAGACGGAGTGTGAGCGGGGGAGAGGCAGAGAGAGAGGGAGACACAGAATTCGAAGCAGGCTCCAGGCTCTGAGCTGTCAGCACAGAGCCTCACGCGGGGCTTGAACTCACGAACCATGAGATCATGACCTGAGCCGAAGTCAGACGCTTAACTGACTGAGCCACCCAGGCACCCCTACCCATCTACCTTTTTGATTCTTAATCTTTTTTGAGTGGTGAGACCTTGAGAAAATTTGACGAGATCTATTAACTATCTCCTTAGAAAAATGTACAGACAGACAAAATTTGGAGTGTAATTCTCTGGTTTGGAGTATAATAGTCTGTGAGTCAGGGTCACCAGGTAAGTAAGACCTCTGAATGTGTTCTTTACTATCTTAACACTCATAGTCATGAACAGAGAGGATGAGACACAGAAAGTTACCCTCCCTGGTTTAAGGGAGCGGTGGTTGGCTTGGCAAAGGCAACTTAAGAGGCATGGGTAGTACCTAGGGAAGACAGCAAGAAAAGAGTGCCAAGGGCAAAGCAAAAACACTAGGCAAGCAAGAAAAGTGGAGAGCCAGGACTAGAATCCATCCTCTTAAAATTCCAGTCCAATATTCACTCACATCTTTACACGGACGCTCAGCGACATGCATCCATCCATCCGTTCACGCGTTGGGATTGCAAAGATGACAGAGGGTGCAGTCCTTGCCCTCAAGCTGCTCATGGCTTAACAATGGAGATGAAACATGTGCTGAGCAGTTCCTTCTAGAAGACTGCTAAAGGAGAGCCAACAGTGAATCCCCAACACTGAATCCCCACCAGGCTTTCAGATAAGTCACCCATTTGGGGGCAAACAATAATATCATCTCTTGGTATTTTAGGTATTTTCCACTCAGATTACTCAGATGGTTTTTTGACTATTTGACTTACTCTCTGGTTACTCTTGGATTTGCATCCATCAGTGAGAGAATGCAAGGCTCACTGGGAAATGGGTTTGCAGGGGTGGTTCCCAGTGTGTATTTTGGGGTGCATTAACGAATGATATCCAAGCCCCACCCAAGAACAACTCAGACCGATTAGGGTAGACTCTCTGGGGCTGAGAACTGGACAGAACGATAACTTGTTTTGTTTTGTTTTGTAAGTTCCTCAAATGATTTAAGATGCAGTTAGGATTGAAATCCACAGAATGACGGTTCCCATGGTTGGGCTGATTCCGTTATTTCCTTTCTGTTCACTAAGAACAGGTGCCTTCATGCAGTACTTCTCAAATTTTAACGTATTTACAATCACCCAGGAATACTGTTAGGGAGCAGATTCTGACTCAGGACGTCTAGGGTGGGGTTTGAGATTCTGGTTCAAACACGCTAACGGGGGAAAACCAAGCTGCGAGAGACCTAAGATCAACTATCGCAAAGTCGTGCGTGGCGAAGTAGGCATGTGCCTCAGTGGTCAGAACAGAGAGGGTAACATGCTTCCTGCAGAGTCTGGAAAGGCTTCTCAGAGAAGGCGGCCCTGGGACATAATGACTGAATTTGTGCTTGTGAGTATCAGGACATGGGTTGGAGGCTGGTGTTGCCTAATGATTTTGCTGAAGTTGTGTTACATGGACCATGCTCCACGAGGAGCAGACTGAAAACCCAGGGGTTTCCTGGGGCAGTGAAACAAATGACCCATACCGCATGCAGACATAAAGGCATTTGTGTGTGCGCTGACCAAAACGAGGCTCAAATGGCTGGCGGTTCTCTGATAGAAATCAGTACTTCTGCTCAGACGAGAAGCTCCTGAGCCCTACTCTCACTATAATCCTGCGGTGTCTACACATGTCAACGGTGTCTGGTAGATTGCTTTCACGCGGTGAATCGTTGGATCGGGGTCACCAGTACCATACGATGTCCCCGGGTAACAGGCAGGAAGGCCGGGATGTAATTTCCCTACATGCAAATTTCACCCCTGACTGAGCTGCACTAACAGGGGACCATGAGGCTAGAGTCTCGGTGCTTGCAGCCTGACAAGCCATCCCGATGTCCCCATCCTGCAAACGGGAGAATGTCAGACAGTAGAAGACTCCAAGGTACCAAAGTGTGGGTGGCATGGGTGGGGGGTGACCAGAAGGTCGCCTCACTGGGGAGATGGAAGGAGCCAGGTGCCGATCAGAACTCTGGGCCTCTATGCAGGCCTGCCCGGGGTGCAAGGCGTGAGGCAGGTTGGTGAGATGTGCCTTCTGCGTTGCTCTCTCCCCGAGCTCCCCACCTGCTTCTTGCCACAGGCAGTGGGAAGGTGGGCCAGTGCCGGGAATGCTTTTTCCCAAAAGAGGAGGAGGAGCAGCCTGTTTGTAAAGAATAAAGAGGAAGTTCTAAAGAGGCAGCCGGTTCCTCTCCCCCTGAAGAACGTGGAGAATCGCCCAGTCTCCAGCCAGGCCACCCGCATGGGGAGAGAAACAGGAGTGGAGGGGTGAAGCTGAAGGCTGGAAAGGGCCGGTGAAGGCAAGCCGGGGCCGTGACCCTGGATGCCAACGCCTCCTGCCTCCTTTCAGGCGTGTTTGCTTTCAGGCTTGTTCCAAGAAACATTTTAAATGCGAATCATAATAACAAGGGCCGATATTCACGGCCTGTGTGCCCTCTTGCAGGTATCATGTGAAGGCATAGGGTCACTTCAGTTAATCCTCAAACTAAGGTAGGCCTTATTATCATCCCCATTTTACTCCTGGTAAACTGAGGCTCACTGAGGTTCACTGAGTTGCCTAGTGTAATACGACTAGGAGAAGCTCGGATTCGAGCCAGGCCATCTTGTTCCAGAGCCTGCATTCTTTACTGTTCTTCTAAGCGGCCGCTAAGGTCATAAATTCATGTGCCATAAAGAAGTTTACCCTCCCTTTTTAAAAAATTGAAGAAAGTACCAATGAGGAAGGTCACAGCTCCTGAGGCTGTACATGAATTACCGTGTCTGTGCTCACAAAATCCAAACCTGGCTGCCCTGTAGCTGCCCCTTCCTCTTCTCAAGCGACTAACTTGACCTCTTGAGTCCCACTGAGTCCTTGGAATCTCAAATTCTCCGAATCCTGCTGTTCCCCTCCAGGGCTCTTTCCACCCCGCGGCCCCGGCCCCCAAGAGCAGCCTGGACTGCCTTTCTCGCTTTTGACTGCTCTTCAAAGAAAGCACTTTAGTCGAACCACGTCTGCCCCAGCCACCCACAAAACAGAGGAAATTCTGAGCACCTCCAGGCATGAGTCAAACCCACCGTGTTCAGGAATCTCTGCCCACAGAATCACCCACTCTTTTCTGTTTGGGACAGAAATAGATACCTTCTGTAGAAGCCTCGCTGCTTTTCGTATTCTCAGCAATAAAAAAAAAAAAAAAAAAAAAAAAGGCAAGGATAGGTGTATGCCCCTGGGGCAGGATCGTGGGAGTTTTCTCTGCTGTGGAGTTTTTCGGAGTTTAGAAAACATTGCCGCCACGGCACAGTGGATGGCCAGGTGGCGGAGGGAAGCAGTGAGGCGGCTGGGGGACCATCTCGGCTGTGGTGGGACTTTCAGTTACGTGTTCATTCCTTCGTTTATTAATCATTCAGCAAATGCCAACTACTGTGTGGCAGATACAGAGTGAGAGACGAATGTAGGCCCCGTCCTTGGCCTCCGGGAAGTCCTCGTCCAGCAGGAGAGAAATTGGTTGCACAGATAATTACAACACACGGGGACATCCAAGATCTACGCGCAGAGAAAGGGGATGGAACACACAGATGCTTGTGCTTAGTGCAAACCCGGTGCGTCTGAGGTCCGTAACTGCCTCGTGTTGACGCAGACAGCCGGGACAGACAGGGAGGCTAGGAGCACTGTTTGGTCGTTAATTACTAAAATTACCAAAATCAAACACCACCAATTTCGAATTACAATTATATTCCAGTAATATAGACAGAGGATTAGCAGAAGCTTTCTTTGGCTCAAGAAATTCCTTTCTGGGGGCACCTGGGTGGCTCAGTCGGCTGAGCGTCCGACTTCGGCTCAGGTCATGATCGCACGGCTGGTGAGTTCAAGCCCCGTGTCAGGCTCTATGCTGACAGCTCGGAGCCTGGAGCCTGCTTCGGATTCTGTGTCTCCTTCTCTCTCTGCCCCTCCTCTGCTTGCACTCTGTCTCTGTCTCTCTCTCTCTCTCAAAAATTAACATTAAAAAACATTAAAAAAAATTCCTTTCTGGAGAAAATGGGAACATCGCAGGTGGAGAACAAACTGATTGCTCCCACAGTCCCCGAGTCTCTGAGAAGCACGTTTATAGACAGTGCTGGCCAACCGCGACATCCCCAACCGTGTGTGAACAGTTCTCCGGTCCTAGACGTCCAGAAGGCACGCTCCTCTCTCAGGAAGAGGTGGAAGGCACCTAAGCACTCCTTCAAAACACATCAAAGGGGGTTTTTCCTTCCAAAATGGAACGAGCCCCATGGAGAAAACTTGGGCCCGTCTCCCCTGAGAAAGATCGGTTTATCACGACACCAAGTAAAGGGCACAGGAATCATTGCTAAGAGTTCTGCTCAAACCCCTGAAACTCAGGTTGACGTCAGCCTCTTCCTGTCTCGGAGCTCTGTGAGTTTCCCGGGAGTTTTGGGGGCGCTGACTTTGCAGGAGGCGACACCGCTGACAGCTGTCCCGGCCGCGGTGGCTTCCCCTCTCCCGAAGAAGAAGAAGAAGGGCAGAGAGCCTTGAACCCAGCTGAGCGGCCGTGCGGTATCTGCTTCCGGCGCCTGTGGTAGTGACACCTCTGTTCAGAGACTGATTTAGAAAAAAAAGCACCTTTGTAAAGAGAAAACTCCTTATTTTAAGTGGAAAGCAAAACAAACTACAAAAAAAAAAAAAAAAAAAAAAAAAAACCCTTTGTGAAATGAAAGGGCAGTTTCCTCAGACATCCTGCTAACACCCGGGGGAGCACAGAGACCGCAAAGGGTAAGCAGCTCAGCTCGCCTCGATCATGTTGCCATTTATTTCACTTTTCGGCTTTCACTGCCTGTCGCTACCTTTCACTCGGCAGGCTGTCGGTTTCGTTTCCCTCTGCCAGGGTCCCGGGCCCGGGCTTGCGACGGGCTGGTGCGACCCAGCCACACCCAGCTGTGCACTCCGTGCCCACCAGCCCGAGGAACCCTCGCCACAGCCCTGCGACACGGGGGTCGTGATGACTCCCATCGGACCGGTGAGGAAAGCCAAGTGGTGAGGCGATAAGCGATGCACCCCAGACGGGCTATCAGCTCCGTCCCTCCGCAAAGGCAGGAAGCTGTCCACAGGCGTCCTTGGGGCCACGGGCTTCTAGGCAAGCCTTGAGTCTCGCATTTGAAGCACTCTTTCGTCCATCCCCAGACTGACTCCCTTGAAAGCCACTTTCATGCTGCCTTTGCCCCGACCAAAGAGCTCAAATCCTCCCCTGCCGCGTCGGGGACACGATCCATTTCCTCTGCCTGGCGGCCAACAGTCTGATGGGACCGTCCGCATGTCCTCAGCTCACAGGACACTCTGGTCAGCAGTTCCCCTGCCACTTCCTCACCTGGGGTCTCGAAGGCCGGCTCCTGGGGGCGCCCTCTCCTCTTACTGGAGTAAACTTCTGCGTCTCATCTGTTTGCTTGGCATTCTTCCCACGTGGACGGCATCGTGGGAGCGTGGAAGGGGCTCATGACTTACGGAGTCTACAGGCCTGAATTCAAACCCTAGCTCGGACACGTGTGACTCAACTTCCCTTCAAGACAAGCGGCGAGTGCCATTCCCTGCAGGCACTAGCGAGGGGGGCGCGCAGGGGACTGGCACAGTGTGGGAAGCACTGGGAAAAGTAACTGCAGGTGGTCTGGGAGTGTAGAGGGATAAGCCACAAAAGCAGACAGTAGGGTCCAAAAGTTTCCCCAGAGAACAGCGATGAGGCAGGCCTGCGGGAGAAGCAGGAGTCACGAAGGCGGGAAGTGAGCACATTGTGAGCAGGACGAGGACAAAAGACACGGTTGGTGCTGAGAGACGCACAGAGCTCTACTGGGCTGGAGGGACGGGGCAGGCAGCGGGCATGAACATTTCTAAGGCGGGGCGAGAGCTAAGATGTGGAGCCTCGCCAGGCACAGGGGTTTGGATTCTAAACTGCAAGGGACAGGAGAACACAGAGTGGCCTTGGGCAAGGGAAAAACACGATGTGTGCTTTAGACACTCTAGGTAAGAGCTGACGGCAGGCGGCTCGTTTAAAGCTCCTTGGGTCTCAGTTGCTGTGGGTACAAAATAGGAGTAACAGGGGTGCCTGGCTGACTCGGTCGGTGGCGCATGTGACTCTTGATCTCTGGGTTATGAGTTCTAGCCCCACGCTGGGTGTAGAGATTACTTTTAAAAAATAAGATCTTGGGGCACCTCGGTGGCTCAGTCGGTTAAGCATCTGACTTCGACTCAGGTCATGATCTCACGGTCCGTGAGTTCAAGCCCCACATCGGGCTCTGTGCTGGCAGCTCAGAGCCTGGAGCCTGCTTCGGATTCTGTGTCTCCCTCTCTCTCTCTGCCCCTCTCCCGCTCGCGCTCTGTCTCCTTCTCTCAAAAATAAATAAGCACTAAAAAATTAAAAAATATATAAAAAAGAAAATCTTTAATAAAATGAAATGAAATGGGAATAACACATGCCCACACTGGGGGGGGGGGGGCTGTAAGGCTTACAAGATGGCCTGCCTAAAGCAACCAGGATACAGTAGGTGCTCAATAAGTGTGACTTGCTGGACTTCTAATCTGCACGGTCGAAGGCCTAGCAGACCCTCCACATGGAGGTCTCACAGGCTTCTCAAACTCGATACACGTAGAATCGTCCCACCCTCTCTCCTCTTATTTCCTGTTCCACCGAAAGGCACCACCATCCACCTGACTGCCCAGGAAACCTGGGCAAAATCCTACACCCCCAATCGAGCCCCCTCTTGACTCTGGCCCTCGCCACGTCTCAACGTGAGCAACAGCTCTGTGCTCTCTCTCATCACCCCCCACCAAGACCCCTACCATAGCCTTCCCGCTACGTGGGTCAGAGGCAGGTTGAGGGCGGCGGGAGGCCACAGACTATGGTGGCCACGGGAACGGGGTGCCGCCAGGACACAGAGGGAGGAGATACAGAATCAGCCACGGGTACCCTCTCCTCTCGGGCTGCAGGATCCAGACCCTGGCTTCACCACGGACTGGCTGTGTGACTCTGGGAAGGTCGCGGGACCTCCGGGTGCCTTGCTCCCATGGTCTACAAAGGGGAGACCATGAGAACTACTTATCTAATACCTAGCTAGTTATTAAATGACTTTTATTTATACTCATATTAATTATACTATAGTATTTTATATATAAATTAGTATATATTTATATATTTGATCATATTTTCATTATAATAATATAATAATTATATTAATTATCACTAATATTCCTAATAGCCTACTTCATAGGAGATTAGGGAAGTCCATACATATAAAGTAGCTAGAATAGCATCTGGCATGCAGTAACTCTTTTTTTTTAAACATTTTTATTGATTTTTAAAAGAGAGAGAGTGTGTGTGTGAGCGGTGGAGGGGCAGAGAGAGAGGGAGACACAGAATTCGAAGCGGGCTCCAGGTTCTGAGCTGTCAGCACAGAGCCTGACGTGGGGCTCAAACCCACAAACATGAGATCATGACCTGAGCCGGAGTCGGATGCTTAACCGACTGAGCCACCCAGGCGCCCCTGGCATGCAGTAACTCTTGAGATGAAGTACGAACTGTGTATGCATGCGAGCACATTGATAGAGAGGCTCTGAAAGCCCCCTTTCAGCCCTGACATTCTAGAGCTTACTAAATATTTTAAATACTTGCCCTACAGCAGAGTGAAAAGTCCATTTCTTCAACGCTGTGCTAAGCCACGTCACCTTGTCACTCTGAGGTCTCTGTTGAAAAGAATGGCATCTATCTGCTAACTGAAATGATCAGAGACCGTTGGTTTTGTGCGTTAACTGAGAATTTATATGAGGTGGGAATGATGTAGAGCGGAGACCTGATGGAGCCCGGGGGACAGGGAAGGCTGTGTTTCCTCCAGCGCTGGCTGAGGGAAGAGGGGCCCCCTCTGAGTCCATAGACTGAACTCAACAGAAGCCCTTCAGTGGAGTTTGCTTTTCTGAGGCCAGTTCCTGAAGTACAGGCGAGGGCTGTTGGTATAGTTTAATCGGCATCCTTAGCCTCCTCCCTGTGCTGTGTGGTCCACGCCGTCATTCCATCCCCACTGAAATGTCCTATTCTTCTGTCTATGGGGTAGCACCTGTCAGCATGTGGATCTGGGGAATACTCTCGGGCTGCTGTTTGCTCCTACTAAACCCGACGTAAGGAAGTCACTGCAGACGAGAGCAGGGCTGTTGGCCAAGCACCAAGAACCCCAGACTCTAAGGCAGCTCTTCCCCCTCCGGTTAGTTTGTGATCTACATTTCCATGTTTGGGTAGTCCTTCTCCGTGAAAGGGCTTGAGCCCTGTCACCAACGCGTAGCACTCGTCTTAGTCCCTTCAGGCCGCTATGACGAATACCGTAGACTGGGGGGCTTGTTAACAACAGAACCTCACTTCTTGCAGTTGTGGAGGCTGGAAATCCGAGATCAGGGGCCCGCATGGCGGGAGTCAGATGAGGACCCGCCACGGGGCTGCAGATGATGACTTAAAGGCCCCCACCTCGTGACACCATCACACTGGGCAGTGGGGGGCTCCACATGTGAATCTGGGGAGGGGCGCAAACATCCAGTCCAAACGGTATACGCTGTGTCTTGTTTAAACTTGGAGTGATTCTTGAGAGCAGGGAGGCAGAGTGCCCTCCGGGTGAGGAGGGGACTCCTGGGGAGACCCGGGGGGCTGCTGGCAACCTTCGATCCAGGGCCACCCTGGCATCTGAGCATGTGGATTCAGTGTGTTTGACAGTCAGGCTGGGCTGTGGTTCTGAGAAGGAGCACATTGTTCCTGAAGGTTCCTTCGTTTCCAGTGACCTTTTCTGATTCCTTCTCGTCTATGTTTCCCTTCTGATCCTAAGCTTCTACCAGCATCATACTGACTTACCTACCTGGTATTTTTTGAAATCTCAGTGGAAAATCTGCTGCTCTCCAGTTGAAAATCTCCTCAACTCCACGGTCTGTTTCACAGAAGAGTCCCTGTAGAAGGTTCTGGGTGGGATTCACCGAGGTACCATATTTCTACTAAAAATATTCCGTCCCAAGAAAAATGTTTCAAACGTTTGAAGAAAAACTGTTTTTAGGTTTCAAAGAACAAGAGTATATTTCTACCCCCTTGTTTTTCTTATCTGATAAGGCTTTAATTTTCATCAGGTTGACATTCTGTGGTAAGTGTGTGGTTAACTCTTTCATGTACAGAAGCTTGTTGTCAACAGAGAAGGCTCCCGGGGCAGAAAATCACCATCTCTGCCCATTTCATTTGCACAGGCATTTGAGATCCCCAAACATGACCATTTGATGTAGAGACAGCAGCTGGGAAAACTATTTTTGGTTCCCTGCCTCCTTTCTCCCTTCCAAGGTAAACAGAAAATAACCGGCTTCCCACCCAACCCCTGATTTTTTTTTTCTTGGTAGCAATTTTCGATGAAACACAAATTGTCCTGCAAAGGGTCTTACCCTGTGAGTCACTCATTGTTGGGTTATGGGAACTGACTATTTGGCCCGCCAGGTCCAGCCAGACCTCAGAAATTGTGGGTCTGATAACAACACACATAAGTCAGAGATGCTCGGGGCTAATTCCTGCAGAATGTGACCATCCACACTGAGATTTTCTCCCTCAAAACAGACAGCCTCCCCTCTTGTTTCCCCCGGGGACCACATACATTTTCTTTGATGGCACTAACTTCCTTTAACCCTGTCCCCCCCTCCCCCGAGTTCCCAGCCCTGTGACACCGAACATTTGCCCCAGCCACATTCTCCTCAAGCATTTCCGCTTGCTGAACGAAAATGGATATTTGTCTGAATGAATGAATGAATGAATGTACAATGTAGCCAATGCCAACGTACCCAAGCACTTATTGAGCGCCTACAGCTGCCCATATTGATGCAATCGTTTAAATAAATAATGGATGATGTGGACAGCCAACCACAACCAGAAATGACTGGAAGTGTTTAAGCTAAACTGTGGTGATCCCGTTGGCAGGGAACCGGAAACTGACCATGTTTTAATATATTTCAAATCCATTATAACCTATTCATGTGAACATAGGTGAGAAGCAGGAAAGTAACAGAACGATCACAAACAGTTCTTAGAAGATGAATTCAAAGAAACTCCATTTCCTTGTTCTGACACAATCGAGGCTTAAAGTAATTAACATTTTCAATATTTTTTTCCAGTTCACAAAGTAACCTTACATATTTTATCATTTGGTCCTAAAAACAACCCTGCTGGAGGCTCAATAAGAGAAACAATTAGGATTCGTGGGGCATTTTACAGATTATAAGGTCCTTCGCTCACATTATTTCCACGGACACATTTCTGTTATTCATACCTTTGCAATTCACACGCCAGCACAACATGCTTCTCCTAGTCCCCTGAACACAATATTCCCTCTGCCCGGGTGACGTAGTCTGCTGAACCTGCCTGGTGAACCCGACTCACCCTTCCAACATGGTACAGCAAAGAGCAGCCTTCCTCCTTACCTGGCTCGCAGGGAACAACCCCCCATCGGGGGGTACCAGGCCCTGAAGATCAATCAACACCGCGAAAGGCAAAGACTTGGAGTAACTCAGAAGCTTCTACGGTCACGTTTAGTTAATGACTCTGAGGAATCTGCCACCTGCTGATTGATCAGCGGACCCCATCTCCAAACTAAAGCAATGAAATAGTCAGTACCACCCCACAACAAAAACTTAGTCCGTGTTTAACAAACCCACTTCCCGGATCAAAACAAAAAGAAGGGAGGTTTGTTGTTGCAACCAGAGGTCAATCACAGGGATGGAGAATGTATGAGACCTCTCCTCCAGGCCATTGACTATGCTCCTAGGGCAATTGGTTCTGTGATGTAGGAAGCTTGACTGGGCAACATTTTAAGGACGTAATGGAGGGCTGGAGAGCTGGGAGGTAGGGAGGAATAATAAGACGCTATTGCTATGGCAGCTGAGCAGTTGGGGGCTTAGGAGAGGGTGAAGGTAGTGGATGAGAAGGAGGCGTGTGCAGGAGGATTGCAGAGGCAGCAGTAATGACTCCTGGGAAGTGATTCCATATGAGGGCAAAGAAGCAGCGGAATGTAAAAAGGATGCTTTGGTGTCCAGCTGAGGTGACACAGACGATGGGAATGTAAGGGTCATGAAGAGAAACAAGAACAAGAAGGGGAACAGCTTTAACTTTTAATTCTGAGATAACTGTAGATTCACAGGCAGTCGTGAATAATAATGTTGACAGATCCAATATAGTCTTCGTTCACTTTCCCCCTTAACTACAGCACAGTATCACAACCAGGAAATTGACATGGGTGCAATCCATCAATCTTATTCAGATTTTGCCAATTTGATATGAATAGCGTATGTGTGTATTTAGTTACGTCATCAGTGTAGTACGTGTATTTTTGGTTCTATGCAACTTGAATGTATGTGTAGATTCATATGACCACCACCACAGTTAAGATACACAACACTTCTAGGGCACTTGGGCGGCTCAGTCATTTGGGCGACCGACTTCAGCTCAGGTCATGATCTTGTGGTTCGTGATTTCGAGCCCCTGCATCAGGCTCTGTGCTGACAGCTCAGAGCCTGGAGCCCGTTTCAGATTCTGTGTCTCCCTCTCTCTCAGCCCCTTCCCCACTCATGCTCTATCTCTCTCTCTCCCTCAAAAATAAATAAACATTAAAAAAAAAAAAAGATATACAACACTTCCGGAGTGCCTGGGTGGCTCAGTGCATTAAGTGTCAGACTCTTAATTTTGGCTCAGGTCATGATCTCAGGGTCGTGAGTTCGAGTCCCACGTCTGCCTCTGTGCTGACAGTGTGGGGCATACTTGGGATTCTCTTCCTTCCTCTCTCTTCTGCCCCTCCCCCTGCTTGCATGCATGCACTCTCTCTTTCTCAAAAATACATAAACATTAAAAAAATTCTTTAATAAAAAAAAAAAGATAACACAACAGTTCCTGTCACAAGGATCTCTCCACCTTTCGTAGCCACAACTACCTGCCTTCTTGCTTCCTAATCCCTGGCAACCACACTGTTTCCATCTCTATATTTTTGTCATTTTAAGAATGCTATGGAATGGAATTTTACAAAATGTAACTTTTGAATTTAGATTTTTTTCACTCAACATAATTCCCTTGAGATCCACCTTTCTGCATTTCCTAGCTGGTATTGTCCTGTAAAAGAGAGCTTTCTCCCTCCCCAACCCCACCCTATACTGTTTTGGTATCACTATGGGTTGCTATCTTTTAAAATAATTTCATGATTTTATTATTTTCACCGTTGACTCTCTTGGGTTTACTGGATGTACTATCACATAATCACAAGTAGAGATAGTTTTCTTTTCCTTTATTTCCAGTTTTTATGCTTCTACATTCTTTTATCTGATTGTCTTGGTTAAAACCTCAATGGCAATATTAGGCAGAAGAAGAAACAAAGCTTTGAACAGAGTTGAAGCATGGAAAGGCTAAAAGGCACAGTGCTATGTCTCCACTCAAGTTCAGAGCTGGTGATATGAATCTGGAAGAGGCAGCATGGTATTTTTGTTAAGAACACAGGCTCTGAAGCTTGGGTGAGACTCCCAGCACTTGGGCCGTCCAGCTGTGTGACCTAACTGGGTGCCTCAGGCAATTTATCAAAACTTGCTGTATCTCACTTGGAAAATGGCAGTAATAATTGTAATATTTATTTCATGGTATTATTGTAGAACTGAATTAGTTAATGTGTGTAAAGACCTTAGAACAGCTTTTTGAACTTGGTAGGAATTCAGTGTTAGACTTCTTTTATGAAGCCCTCAGCATAGAGGTAAAGACTGAAGTAATGAGACTCCTAGGAATAGAATGACAAGAGCCAAGGTCAAATCATTGGGAAAGTCCTGCCCTGAACTCTTCCGAACACTTTTTGGGTCACGGATTCCTTGAAGAATCCTATGAAAGCTGTCATCCTCCTAACCCCAGTCTGATCATGCAAAAAACATCAGACAAATTCCAATAGTGGGGCATCCTCCCAAATACCCCACCAGTATTCCTCAAAACAGTCAAGGTCATGAAAAACAAGGGAAGTGAGACACGATCGTGTCATTTGGAACCCTGGGTAGGACTCTGGAACAGGAAGAGAACATTAAGAGAAAACTGAGTAAATCCGAATAAGGGATAAACTTTAGTGAATAATAAAGTATCCATACTGGTTCATTAGTGGTGACGAATGTCACCGTACTAAGATATCCATAACAGGAAACGGTCGGGTCGGAGGACTTATAAAGCCAGAGTAAAGTGAGCATTCAGAGAAAGAAGGCCAAGCAGATGAGGAACCAGGAGGTCATGGTGTCTTACGATACCATGAGTGAAGTTTTAAGAAGGAAGAGCTAAAAGAACCAGATGCTAAACACACTTTGAGGAGACCAAGAGTTGCCATTGGACTTGGTGACTCATAGCTCCTTGGTGTGCTCTGAAAAAAAAAGTCATTCCAGTGAAAGCAGAAGGCACACTGAACGATAATGGGCAGAGCGGGTAGGGAGGGTAGAGGAATGATGAGGTACGGACTCTTGTGAGATACTGAATTACGAGGGAGAGAAATAGAGATTGATTGCTGGGGCAAGTACTGGGATGCTTCCAGGCTAAGGAGGCTCTGGAGAGCCCGGGGTGGGGGTGGGGGGTGGTGCCAGAGAGGGACACCAGCAGGGCACAGCTCCAGAGGCAGCAGAGAGGAAGACATCTGAGGCACACCATGTCAGCCTTAGCGAGACCAGGAACATGTCTTACATGGAAAGGCAGAAGAAAAAGCATATGATGAGTAAAAATGGGGAAATTGTGAGATACGGAAAGTTGAGGAAGTTCAGAAACAAGGGAGCAAGTAGAGGGTGAGTGGGAAAGGGCAACCAAATGCTTCATGTGGACGAACTCTCAGCATCACTAAGGTTGGGGGACGGGGTACTAGGAATGCGGAAGTCACACCTCATCTTCAGATTTCTGGGTCACTTTGCACATGCCATCCACTCTTCACCTACGTTTCCTCTCCTAGGAGTGAGGTGTGATTTCTTCCAAAGGGATGTCGTGAAAAATCTTGGGTAAACTTAAAAAATCTGTGTATAATTTTCTACTTTGCATTAAAGTCATATAACTGTCCTGGGGCTCCTGGGTGGCTCAGTTGGTTAAGCATCCAACTTTTGATTTCAGCTCGGGTCATGGTGTCTTGGTTCATGGGTTCAAGACCCGAATCGGGCTCTGCGCTGACAGAGATTGCTTGGGATTCTCTCTCTCCCTCTCCTTCTCTCTCTCTCTCAACATAAGTAAACTTAAAAAATTTTTTTTTAAATCATATATCTGTCCTATCTTCTTTGTTAAATTATAAAAACCTCAGAGGCAGGGACCCCAGCTTATTATTTTTAGTTATCCTCCAGGGTCAATAAATAGAAAATTTTCATTGAACAAATAGTCCATAAGCGACCAAAGATAATTCATGTTATTAATCGTAAACAGAATGTCATTATCAAATAAAACAAAAGGGAAAAGAGCCAAATATAAATATGCTCTAATAGTAACTTATACTATATCTTTGTCATATTTTATATCTTTAAAACTACTTATTTGTGGGGCGCCTGGGTGGCTCAGTCGGTTAAGTGGCTGACTTCGGCTCAGGTCACGATCTCGCGGTCAGTGAGTTCAAGCCCCGCGTCGGGCTCTGTGCTGACAGCTCAGAGCCTGGAGCCTGTTTCAGATTCTGTGTCTCCCTCTCTCTGACTCTCCCCTGTTCATGCTCTGTCTCTCTCTGTCTCAAAAATAAATAAACGTTAAAAAAATTTTTTTTAAAAACTACTTATTTGTAATATTTATTTAATATCTGTTTTAATATAATATATGCCTAAAATATAAGTTCCATGAGAGCAGGGACCTGTCTTCACTGTCACTCTAATCCTCAGGCCTTAGCAAGGGCTCAACACATAGTAGGTGTTGTATGTGGTCTGCTATACCACATTACCCATTACCAGTTGTAGAGCAGACAAGTCATATCAGTAATGTCCTTTGAAGTTAAAAATAGAACTATCCTATGATCCAGCAATTGCACTACTAGGTATTTACCCAAAGAATACAAAAGTACCAGCTCAAAGGGATACATGCACCCTGATGTTCACAGCAGCATTATTTATAATAGCCAAACTATGGAAGTAGCCCAAGTGTCCATCGTTAGATGAATGTATAAAAAAGAGGTGGTGTATATACACAATGGAATCTTACTTGAGAATAAAAAATAATGAAATCTTGCCATTTGCAACGACATGGATGGACCTAGAGAGGATAATGCTAAGCGAAATAAGTCAGAGAAAGACAAATATCATATGATATCACTCATATGTGGAATTTAAGAAACAAATGAGCAAAGGGAAAAAAGAGAGAGAGGGGGGCAAACCAAGAAACAAACTCTTAACTCTTAGAGAAAACTGATGGCAAACCAAGAAACAAACTCAAACTCTTAGAGAAAAACTGATGATTACCAGAGGGGATGGGGGAAATAGGTGATGGGGATTAAGGAGGGCACTTATCGTGATGAACACTGGGTGATGTATGGAAGTCCTGAATCACTATATTGTACACCTACAACCAATATTAAATTGTATGTTCACTGACTGGAATTTATGTAAAAACTTTAAAAAATAATAATGTCTGGGGCACCTGGGTGGCTCAGTCAGTTAAGCATCTGACTCTTGATTTCCGCTCAGGTCATGATCTCAGAGTTTGTGGGATCCAGCCCGGAGATGGGCTTCATTCTGGATGTGGAGCCTGCTTGGGATTCTCTCTCTCTCCTTCTCTCTCTGCTCTTCCCCGAGTCTCTCTCAAATAATAATAATAATAATAATAATAATAATAATAATAATAATAAATAATACCCTTTGAAGAGTGATACTGTCATGAATCTATCAGAAATTTAATGCTGTTATTAATCACCTCTTTTCTGGGTTTCAAAGAAACTTGTGTTTCTTTTTAAAAAAACCAGAAGCAATTCAGTGCCAGGAGGAAATTTTTTTCCTTCTTTTCCCATTTTTCTATCACAATATCTTGGTATGTCTTTCTTCCAAAAAAAAGATCCCTTAAACAGGTCTCTCTTACACAGAGCTGTAGCAAATCATTAGAGACAACCATCCTTTGATGCTAGAATAGAAAAATCTCTTCTTGTTTTTCAAGCTACTCTTAGCATGCTCTGGAGACCAGCTGATATTATATATACCTTTGTTTTGGTTTTCATTTTATTTATTTACTTATTCATTCATTTTTCATTTGGATAAAGAGTTCAGTTAATCGTTAAAATCTATGGTGCACTGTCCTCATGGGTCTATGCAACATATCTCTTTTATTGTTATCTTCCTTCTCTTTATTCTTTATCTAGACTTCCATTTTCCCCATAAACACCATCTCTTATGTCCCTTTGTTGCCTTCAACTCCTCTACTACCACAAATGTACAATGTGTGCTTGAAAAAAAAGGTGGATTCTGCTGTTGTTGGAGTTTTTTCTATACTTGTCCATTACATTAACTTTGTTAATCATGTTTGTAAATTTCTGCATATTCTTACTGGGTTTTTTTTTGTCTGCATGATCTATCCATCACAAAGGAAGGCTTTGATAAATCTCTCATTATGATGGTAGATTGGTAAATTCATCCTTCTATTAGTATTTGCCTTATACACTTTAAAGCTATGCTATTTAGTTACCTGTAAGTAAAGAATTTTTTGTTTTGTTTTGTATATTTTGAAGCTGTGTTATTGGGTGCATACAAGTATGAATTGTGGAATTGAACTTATCCCAAGATTCTGGATTCCTACCAGTGCTTTTGCCTCAAAGTCTGATATTAATTAATACAACATTATTTTGTATTGTAATTGTCCATTCTTTTAGTTTCAGAGCCCTTATGCTTGAAGCAGGTCTCTTAGGAACAAACATCAAATAAGTTTATTTTTTAAAAATTCTTTTTTGTTTAACTGCAGAGTTAGTCCATTTATGTCGGTTCTCATTGCTGATATATTTGGATCGGTTCCCACTATCTTATTTTTTTTTATTTTGCTTTTATTTATCTTTCTATGCATTTCCCTCCCTTCTTTCGACTTAAATGAATTTTTATTCAATTCCATTCTTTTTTCTTTACTAGTTTGCAATGTATTCACTTGACTCTGTCACTTTAGATGTCATTTTCAAAATTTTGACATGAACTGAGATATTACAAAGTCCAAATTTAATCAGTATCATAACCCTCCTCCCAAATAATAAATAACCTTTGAATGCTTTAACTCTCTCAGCTTCCTGACTTCCAAGATTTCAATTCTGTCTTGATATCTTTTCACATGTTTATTTCATGCAGTCAATACTGATTTAGATTCACTCACAAGTTTACCTTCACCTTTATTCAGCATCTCTTCTTACAACTCATACTTTCCTTCTGGGCTCATTATCTTTCTTTTGAAATACATCATGAGAGCAAAATGAACTGGTGGCGATCAATCCAAATGCATTAGCCGTTGTCATCGATGTAAATGGGCCAAACTCTGCAGTTAAAAACATGTGCTAGAAATCCAAAGGTTGGTTAGTAGTGATAAAAGTCCAACGCACCAGGAAGATGTACACTTAGATGGACCCAATAACATGGCTTCAAAATATACAAAACAAAAATTGACAAAATTGTCAACTTTTTGAAAATTTCTCAGTCTGGGTCTGCCAAATATGTAATTCATGTTTCTGCCATATTCATATTCAATGCATCTGGTGAGACCTTTATTTCAGTTATTTTAATTAATCTCTAGATGTTCTTATTACTGCCTCGTGGTTTCCAAATTCTCCTTCATCCCTTTTAGGACATTAAAAGCTTATAAAAAAAATTTTTTTTTTTTTTTTGGTCTATTGATTCTGTTCTGGCAGGTGTAAGCTTCTCAGTTTGTTGTTCTTTCTTTCTTAATGGTGGCATTCCTCACGTGTTTTGTTATTCCCCCCTTCGAGATCATTCCTCCCGAGGATATCAACCCAAATGTCCTAGGAGAAGGGGCAGAGGCTGGGCCCCCCAGATGTGACCAGCTGGTGAGTTTGGGACTGGAAGGGGGCCAACCTTCCTCAGGCCAGAGAGGTCCATTGCCTCCCTCTCCCCTGTTGGCCACACCACTACCCTCACCTTCCCACAACCTCTCTGAAGACAAGGGCATTGCTCTTCTCCAAGAGCTTTCTTTCTCCATGGCACTCACCTAGCCTTGGAGGCAAAGAGGAGAATAGCAGGAAGAGAGAGTGCCCAGGGACCAGCCAGTCCCTGTGACACCTGTAGGTGTCACTACCCCTCTTTCCACTCAGCCATGCTTAAAGTTGCCCTGGGGTAAGCCCACTCCCCTCTGCTAGTGGTGGGCTGGATGCTGATTTTCTGCTTTACAGAGGTGATGGAGAAGGAAGCACATGGGAGAGAAAAGGACAATTAAAACCTCTGCCCCCCAAAGGTGGCTTCCTAGCCCCTCGATCTTGGCTGCCTCATATCTCCTAATGCACAGCAAGAAAGACCCAGCCACTCTTCATCGTGTTTGTGCTAGTTTCTTAGATCTCTAAACAGCCCTTTTGCCTTTGTGACCCTCCAGGTTGGATTTGCAAGAGTGAACTAGGATCCCATGCCACTTTGCAACCATGTCCGGGATCATAGATGTCTTTAAGAGGGCAGAGTTGTATTTATATATAATCCACATATATTATAGACAAGTCGGTTTAACCAAACACATAATAAATCATAAGAGTTTTGGGTTTGTTTTTTTTTTGAGAGAGAGAGGGAGACAGAGAGGCAGAGGGAGAGGGAGAGAGAATCTTAAGCAGACTCCACGCCCAGGGTGGAGCCCGATATGGGTTTTGATCTCACAACTGTGAGATCAGGACCTGAGCTGAAATCAAGCAGACGCTTAACCTACTGAGCCACCCAGGTGTCCCAAGAGATTTAAAAAAAATAACTAAGTAAATAAATAAATAATCTGCCATACCTGAATCTTGGAACAAGTTCTAATCCTATGCCATTTCAAATGCAGAGGATGTGATGTTCTAGAAGCTGAGAAACGTAACTAATATTCAGTACATAATAACCTAGCACAGAGGTTCTCAAAGTATACAGTCCACAGGCATTTCTTGAAATTGAACGGTAAGTCTGTCACTTCAAGGAAAACAACTCATAGTACTTATTGTGATAAATTTTGAGATTTGATAGTGACATATGATAAATTTTGATAAAACAAATTTGAGCAAAATTAGAATTTTATAAAACTTATATCACCACTGTGACCTTGACCACTTTCCAAAACTCAAAGATTTTTCTAATGAGATCAGAGGTGAGATTAACAAATCTAATTTGTTATTGCATAATGAATGTTTCGATATTTACAAGATCTGTATAACTTCGTGACCCATTTTTTCCCAAATGACATGCATGGTATTACAAAATCAGGTAGGGACACAAAATCCATTCAAAGTTTAAGACAGACCCATGGATTTTAATCTAACAGATCACTGATCTGCAACTAACAAAGAAGAAACTATGGCCCTATTGAGTTAATAACAAAGAATATCCACAATTATCTGAAAAGGCTATTAAAATGCTTTTCTGTTTTCTAACAGTAAGAGGCTGGGCTTTTCTTCATATACTTCAATTAAACAACATATTACAGTAGCTTGAATGCAGAAACAAGTGTGAGAATCCACCTTGCATTAAGCCAGACATTTAAAAAGTTTGCAAAAGTGGGGCGCCTGGGTGGCTCAGTCTATTAAGCGTCTAACTTCAGCTCAGGTCATGATCTTGCAGTTCATGGGTTCAACCCCGCTTCGGCTCTGTGCTGACAGCTCAGAGCCTGGAGCCTGCTTCGGATTCTGTGTCTCCCTCTCTCTCTGCCCCTCCCCCGTTTGTGCTCTTTCTCTCTCAAAAATAAATAAATAAACTTAAAAAAAAGTTTGCAAAAATGTAAAACAATACCACTGTTCTCACTGCTTTTTGATGTTGTTTTGGAAAATGTTGTCATTTTTCATAAAAAATTATTTGTTGGTGTAATATTGTTATTTTAAAATGAATTAATAGATATGCGTTTTTAAACTAGTGCAGTTTTAATTTCTAACATGGTAAATAACGATTGATACAATCCACAAAAACAAAAGATTCTGGGAGTCCTCCATAATTAAAAAAAAATTTTTTTTAATGTTTATTTATTTTTGAGCTAGAGAGACAGAACGTGGGGGGGGGGGGGGGGGGGCGGGGAGTGCAGAGAGAGAGGGAGACACAGAATCCAAAGCAGGCTCCAGGCTCTGAGCTGTCAGCACACAGCCCGACATGCGGCTCGAACTCACGATCTATGAGATCGTGACCTGAGCCACCCAGGCACCCCCCGTCAATAAATTTTAAAAGTGAAAGGGGTCCCAATACAAAACGGTGTGAGGATCTCTGCCCTGGTCATACTGGATGCTTGAACATCAAAATACTCCCAAGCTCATTGGGAAGCATCTGCGGACTCAAACCTCTCAAACGACCTCTCCAAATTCATTACCCCAGCCCCTCCCGAACATCAGCAACTAGAGCACGCCTCGCTTTATCATGCTTCACTTTATTCTGCTTCCCAGATACTCTTTGCACAAACTGAAGGTCTGCAGTGACCCTGAGCTGATAGAGTCTGTGGGTGCCATTTTCCAACAACAGCATTTGCTCACTTTGTGTCTATAGGTCATCGTTTGGTAATTCTCACAAAATTTCAAAGTTTTTCGTTATGGGTGTTATGGTGATCTGTGGTGGTTACAAGTTGCTGAAAGCTCAGATGATGGTTAACGTTTCTTAGCAATAAAGTATTTTTAATTAAGGTATGTATGTTTTAATTTATTTCTTTAGGTTTTTATTGAAATTCCAGTTAGTTAACACACCGTGTTGCATAGTTTCGTGATATAGTGATTCAACACTTCGATACATCAGCCGGTGCTCATCACGACAGAGCATCCTTAATGCCCATCATCTATCTTACCCATCCCCCATCCCCTCCCCTCTGGCAACCATCAGTCTGGTCTTTATAGTTAAGAGTTTTTTCTTGGTCAGTCTCTCTCTTTTTCTCCCTTTGATCATTTGTTTTCTTAAATTCCACATGTGAGTGAGCTCATGTGGTATTTGTCTTTCTCTGACTGACTTGTTTCACTTAATATTATACTCTGTAGCTCCATCCATATCATTGCAAATGGCAAGATTTCATTCTTCTTTATAGCTGAGTAATATTCTGTGTGTGTGTGTGTGTGTGTGTGTGTGTGTGTGCACATCTTTATCCATTCATTAATTGATGGACAGTCGGCTGTGTCCATATCATGGCTATTGTAGATAATGCTGCTATAAACACAGGGGTTGTAGATTATTTTTTATATTTATTTATTTATTTATTTATTTATTTATTTATTTATTTATGTTTATTATTTTTGAAAGAGAGAGAGACAGAGAGCAAGCAGGGAAGGGGCAGAGAGAGAGACACACACACAGAATCGGAAGCAGGCTCCAGGCTCTGAGCTGTCAGCACAGAGCCCGATGCCGGGCTCGAACTCACAGACTGCAAGATCATGACCTGAGCTGTAGTCGGCCACCCAACCGACTGAGCCACCCAGGCGCCCCTATTTTTTTAGACATAATGCTATCTCACACTTAATAGACTAAGGAATAGTGTAAACAACTTTTTTGGAGATCAAAAGTCTCATTGGACTTGCTTTATTGCCAAATTTATTGCACCGCTTTATTGCAGTGGCCTGGAACCGAACCTGTAGTATCTTCTGCTTATGCCTGTAAAGCGTTAGTACCTGGAAGGCAGGGACTCCAGACCCCTCCGGGATCCTACACTGGCATCTCTTCACATTGGTCCCTGACCTGCTATCCTGCTTCTTCAGTATTTTGGGTCTCACTCCTGCACAGAAACCAACTGCATTGCCCTCTGAGCTTTCATGGCCATCTCATGACCCCGAAGACCTTCTCTCTACACATTCCTGTCCTCTTCATCCTTGCTTCTTCCTGACACCTTTAAGCGTGCTATTTGATAGCATTTTCTGAAAGTAAAAGTGAGATATATTTTTTTTTTTTTGACGACAGAAATGAGGGCAGCAATACTAGGCTTTCTTGTGATTCCTGTCCCACCACCTTGAGCTGGGTGGTTTGGACAATTTACTGAAGCCCTTGGACCCTCAGTCTCCTGCTGTGTAAAGTGGGGATGACAGTATCTACCGTTCAGGGTTGTAGTGAGCTTTAAAGGTAGTCTATACAAAGAAGCAGCACACAGGCAGGGCTCAGATATCCTAGTTAGTAGTATATAAATAGCCCAAAATGGAGGACCTGAGCTCTCTGACTTCTTCAAAGATAATGATCTGAATTAAACCACAACATTTTGCAAACACTTCCCAGTGACCCAGATAGTTTAGATGTAGGTCTACCACTCAGCAAGAGAGAACCTTCCACCACTGGGTAGAAAGCACACGCGCTCCTTGAAGATTATGATTTTATGTGTTGGGAAAGCACTGGCCTAGGAATCGGGGGTCCCGCTCTATTCCCAGGCTTGCCAAAACTTGAGGAATGACACACGGCCTCCGTTTCCTTATCTACAAAATGTGCGGATGGACCTAAATAATCTTTAGGGTCTCTCTCAGCTCTCAGACCCTAGGATCTTATTAAGAGGAATATCCAACATGCCCTATGATATTTTATTTTGCACCAAAACACTTGCTTTTTTTTTTTTAAGTTTATTTACTTATTTATTTTGAGAGAGAGAGAGTTGGGGGAGGGGCAGGGGTGGGGTATAGGCTCTGCACCGACAGCAGAAAGCCCAACACGGGGCTCGAACTCAGGAAATGTGAGATCATGACCTGAGCTGAAGTCGGATGCTCAACCAACGAAGCCACCCAGGTGCCCCAACACTTGCTTTCTGGAAGGGCCAAACTGCTGGTTCGGTCTGCCAAGGAAGTTGGAGACTATCTTTGACGTTAGACATAACTTTGGGGTTTCTCTTAGATGTGACGTAGAAGATGAACAGCTTTAGGTCAAGAACCGGATTATTTCTTCATCAGGTGCCCCAAGCTCTTGATGCCCTCCTGTATCCTTTATGTGAGCTTAATAAATCACCTAGAAGTTTCTGTACTTAATCATCTCCATTGTTCTGGAGATTGTTCTGCCATTCATCTCCAATGTCTACTATATAGAGGGAGAAAAGGAAGGCACAGAGATGAAGCCATCTACTCAGTGCTGGCTGGGTTGTGGGTAAACGTAACTTGACCTTGATTCGCCCACGGAGCAAAGAACCTTATTTCAGCCTCTGTCCACATCCTTTTGAGTCCTCTTTATTTTCCTTTGTCTTTCATGTTGTTCACAGGGGCCGCAAAGGCCAGAAGGGTTCTCTTTCATTTTGAACAACATCAGAGAAGAAAAACAAATCACCTAGCCCACAACCGTTTTTCACTCACCCACCTTCCCTCCCGCTGAGTAAGTTTTTACTGCACCGTCTTAGATACTGAGTAAGGCGCCTGGAAACAAAGTGCTTTGTAAACAGGTTCACGTTCACTGGCCCCCGAGCCTGCTCCCTGTCCACCTGGGCGGGGGTGGGGCGGATAGAGAGGGAGATGTGGCAGCCCCTGCCTCTCCCAGTGTGATTGTGACACCAGCAGCATCCGGCAGCTTGTCAGAAACCAGAAATTGTCTTAGCCTCCACATTTGTCCTATTGAATCCAAATGTACATTAAAAATTTTTTTTTTAATGTTTTTATTTATTTTTGAGACAGAGAGAGACAGAGCATGAGCAGGGGAGGGGCAGAGAGAGAGGGAAGACACAGAATCCAAAGCAGGCTCCAGGCTCTGAGCTGTCAGCACAGAGCCTGACGTGGGGCTCAAACTCACAGACTGCGAGATCATGACCTGAGCTGAAGGCGGACACTTAACCAACTCAGCCACCCAGGCTCCCCCAAATGTACATTTTAATAAGACCCCCAGGTGACTTTTATGCTCATTCATCGTGGGGAACCACACCCACGGAGAACACAAGCACAGTCCCACTCTTTGTAGAGAATCCACCTTAGACATCACTCTGTTGGATCCAATGACTGACTGCCCTCCAACTATTAGTATTTCTGGTTCACTCACGGACACAAAAATATCAGTGGGGAACTCAGTTTAGTTCTATTCTCCTTTCAAAAACAAAAGGGTAAAAGATAAAAGAGCAGCTTCATATTGGGGGAGTGGAGTTGAGGGCATGTGGAGAAACAAGAAAAAGGGGCCTGAGCCACCCAGGACCCTTTCCCATCTTTTATTTGGGACCCAAGCAAGTGGAGGCTGCACATAGGTCCTCCTAAGTACAGTGGTGGGTAGTTGATGGTACAGACATAGTATTTGAGAGAACAGATGCCTGGGACACAGAAAAGCTGGTCTGAACTCCCAAATCATCACTGGGTGTCCTTGGTTGTCATTCTTGCTCTCCATGACTCGAGAACGACCAATGCCTAATCTTTCCCTACGTAGCAGGGACATGGTTGCAATGGGGAAGCTGAGCCTCCAGCATTCATTGGAAAGAAAACAAGAACCAGACAAAACCACAGTGAAAAGAGAAGAGGGTCCTAGGGCTCCTCATCCTTACCCACCCTTCTCCCCAGAACTGTCTGGTGATATGGTCCAGAGGGAGGTGGCTCTCAGTCACTGTCACTCAAGAAGAAGAAGCCAAAAGCACCCAATGGGTGTTGTACTTCAGCTGAGTAGGGAATTCCTGGAGGCAACAAATTGTACAAACATCCCAAGGGAAGACACCCCCTGATACCATTTCAGGGACAGTGATGGAGTCAAAGTGTGAGAAGTGAGCCGATCACGTGGGATCCCTTCTGTGTCTTTCAAATTAGCATTCTAGCGAAACTCCAAAACCAGACTTGAAACCCTTGCAGTGTCACAAGAGCTCAGTTTAACTCTCTCTCAGTGCACGCCAAAGCCCTTGGGATTTTCTGGATTAATAATAGGCGCTGTCTGTCTCCTTTCCCCTCTCTTACATCAAAAGTACAAAAGCTACAAGACAAGGCCACACAAATGCCCCTCTGAGCCTACTACAGTGGGTCACCCATCCTGGGAGCCCCATCTTCCAAGCTCGGAGCATTTACCCCCATCCCCCAACACCAAGTTCCTCCCCTTCACAGAAAGCGGACACTTTACTCTCTGAAGAGAAAATGACATCTAAATCCAGAATTGTACCCATACTGAAAAAATTACAGAGAGGAAAGTATTTCCCTCCCTGCCTTCTAAAGAAAATTCTCTTTGCCTCCTGAGCTTCCAGACCCATGGGTAGAACTGAGAGCATAGAACAATTTCTGTTAGAAAGTCACGGCCCTTGGCAGAAGCAAGAAATGGATCTGAAAAGAAGTACAAGACTTGAAATAGAGAAAAGCCCCTGTAGGCCGAATTCCAAGAAAGAATATTCAGAATTTTTAAGGTGTAAAACTAGGGAATGAATGGGGCTGTTAGGCTATGTGGGAAGAAATTTTGTAAGTGATAATATAGGGGGAAAGTATTGAAAGACATTTTGCTGAGCCATATAAAGTGGAATTCTCCTTGGGAATGCAAACTGGTACAGCCACTCTGGAGAACAGTATGGAGGTTTTTCAAAAAATTAAAAATAGAACTACCTTACGACCCAGCAATTGCACTACTAGGCATTAATCCAACGGATACAGGTGTGCTGTTTCAAAGGGGCACATGCACCCCAATGTTTATAGCAGCACTATCAATAGTAGCCAAAGTATGGAAAGAGCCCAAATGTCTATCGATGGATGAATGGATAAAGAAGATGTGGCATATATATACAATGGAGTATTACTCGGCAATCGCAAAGAATGATTCTTGCCGTTTGCAACTACGTGGATGGAACTAGAGGGTATTATGCTAAGTGAAATTAGTCAGAGAAAGACATATATATGACTTCACTCCTATGAGGACTTTAAGACACAAAACAGATGAACACAAGGGAAGGGAAGAAAAAATAATATAAAAACAGGGAGGGGGACAAAACAGAAGAGACTCTTAAATATGGAGAATAAACAGAGGGTTACTGGAGGGCTAACGGGAGGGGGGATGGGCTAAATGGGGAAGGGGCGTTAAGGAATCTGCTCCTGAAATCATCGTTGCACTATATGCTAACTAACTTGGATGTAAATTTAAAAAATAAATTAAACAAAAGTTAAAAAAAAATAAAGTGGAATTCTCCTTCCTTACTCCGGTGCAAAACTTGAGAATAGACAAAGTGTTTTTGATTCTTCTTTTTGTTAGATGTTATACTGCTGGGTTTTTAAAATTTTTATATATATGTATATTTTTTATGATACCTAGGGAGGCTAAAAATATCACAGATTTACTCCGGTTACCTTAAAAGGAAGGGATCTTTGAGGGTTACATCCCCCACACTCTCCTACCTCGCACTTTCTTCAGATGATATTTGGAACAGCCTTGGCAAGACATTCCAGGGAAAAGGATCCTAGCCAGGCTCTTTACTGGTTCTTGGCTACAGTTCAGAGAAGTTTCAGTGTTTCTAAATTCCAGGAAAGATGCTTTTATGAAAATGAAGTCTGTGGGAGAAAGAAGTTGTGGAACTCCCCTTGTCCCCACATGATAGATGTCCTCAGATGTTCAGGCTAAGCTGTGATGACTCTGGGAATTTCCATGGTCTTATCTAGAAAAGCATATTGTCATGCAATTAAACAGTTTTCAAGGACACAATGTTGCTTCAAAGGTAATTTGTTTGCCTTGAAAAAAAATTGAAGTGTTTAGAGATGTTCTTGGTTCATGATTGAGTCATTAGATTCCAAACGCATCTGAGGTCAGTCCTTGATTATTTGTGCTTATGAATAATTATGAGAGTTGCTAAGTTTATTTTTTTCTTTTTCTTTCTTTCTTCCTTTCTTTCTTTCTTTCTTTCTTTCTTTCTTTCGTTCTTTCTTTTTCTGATAAAACATTGAAAGCTAAGTTTATTTCTCAACTGATTTTCTTGAGGCAAAATTATAGTGAAATGCACAGTTCTTAAGTGTACCATTTAATGAGTTTTCAAATGTGTACCCCCCATATAATCAACACTTCCATCACCTGCCTGCCTTCTTTGAGCCAACCCCATGCACCACAGGCAGCCATTCCTCTGATCGCTTTCCACACGCTAGTTCTGTCTTTTCTCGAACTTTGTACAAATGGAATCCAACAGTAGGTACTATCTCGTGTCTGTCTTCTTTTGTTCAACACGATATGTTTGAGATTATTGAAAGCCTCTATAAATATTTTGTGGAAGTCTTGTGAACATACGTTTTCACTCCTCTCAGATAAATAACGTAGGAGTGGAATAGGCTGGCTCATAGGGTAGGTAACTTCGCTAAAAACAACAATAACAACAACAACAAGAACCCATCGGCTTCCCAAGGAATGGTATCGTTTTGCACTCGCTTCAGTACTGTGAGAGAGTTCCAGTAGCTCTACCTTCTCTCCAACTTCTGCTGTCATCAGTCTTATCTATATCGCCCGTTCTAATGGAATACTTCGAGGTGGTTTTCAATTTGCGTTTTCCTGATGCCTAATGATGTTGAGTATGCTGATGGACAGTCATCCGTCTTCTTTGGAG
This sequence comes from Panthera onca, assembly GCF_046562875.1. Classification (NCBI taxonomy): domain Eukaryota; kingdom Metazoa; phylum Chordata; class Mammalia; order Carnivora; family Felidae; genus Panthera; species Panthera onca. Next base: position 5,269,401 of record NC_138345.1, on the reverse strand, counting down.
AATGACTGTTCCAGTCTTTGCCCATATTTTATTGCGTTGTTTGCCTTTTAGTATTGATTCGTCGTTCTTTATATAATGTGGACACAAGTGTTTTTGTCTGATGTATGTGTTGCAAACATTTGCTCCCAGTCTATTGCTTATTTTTAAAATTTCTTAATGTCTTGGGGATGAGAATAAATTTTTAATTTATTTTTCTTGAATGGCTGGTGCGCTTGGGTTCCTCTCTAGGAAATCTTGGCCTATCCCTAACTTGCAAAGCTATTTGCCTTCATTTTCTCTTAGAAGCTTAAGAGTTTTGGAGGCACCTGCATGGCTCAGTCAGTTAAGCGACCGACTGGCTAGGTCATGATCTCGCAGCTCTTGGGTTTGAGCCCTGCGTCAGGCTCTGTGCTGATGGCTTGGAGCCTAGATCCTGTTTCCGATTCTCTGTCTCCCTCTCTGCCCTTCCCCTGCTCGTGCTCTGTCTCTCTCTGTTTCAAAAATAAACACTAAAAATTTTTTTCTTAAAAAAGCTTACAAGTTTTGACTTTTATATGTACACCTATTATGGACAAATTGAGGGTATGGATCTCCTATGTTTAGATGCATAATAAAATTAATTTTTATATGTGGAGTAAGGTTCTTTTCCCCCCCATAAATTTATCCATTTGTTCCAGGACATTTGTTGAGAAAATTTTCATGCCCTCATTGAACTACCACGGCATATCCATAAAACAATCGACTGAATGTACATGTGTGAGTCTATCGTTGGACTTTCTTTCTGTTCTATTACTCTACTTGTCTATCCTTTTTGTAAAAAAATTTTAATGTTTATTAGTTGAGAGAGAGAGAGAACAAGCAGGGAGGGGCAGAGAGAGGGAGACACAGAATCCCAAGCAGGCTCCAGCTTCCGAGCTCTCAGCACAGAGCCTGACTCCGGGCTCCAACTCACGAGCTGTGAGATCATGACCTGAGCTGAAGTCAGACGCTTAGCCCACTGAGCCACCCAGGCTTCCTAACTACTTGTCTATCCTTTTACCAATATGTACTGTCTTGGTTCCTGCAGCCCTATAGAAAACCTTGGTATCAGATGATGTGAATTCTCCAAGTTTGTACATTCTTTTTAAGATTGTCTTAGAAATTCTAGGTCTGTTGTGTTTCCAAAGAGGTTTTAGAATCAACTTGCCCAATTTCTACCAAAAAGCATGTTGGATTTTTTTTTTCAATTGTAACTACATTGAATGTGTTGCAAAATTTAAGGTAAAATGACATCGTTTTTTAAAAAATAAATCTTCCAATTCACAAACATTGTACATTTCTCTTTTACATAGTTCTTTAATTTATATTGGTGATGTTTCAGAGTTTCCAGGCCAAAAGCCTTGCAAGTTGTTGGTAAATTTATTCATGAGTGTTTTACGAGTTTTGATACTATCATAAATGAAATTGTTTTTAAATTTTTTAATTTTGTAATTGGTTGCTTCTGGCATACAGAACTAACCACAAGTGATTTTTGTATATTGAGACTGCTAAATTTACTAAGTTCTAGTAGTTATTTTGCAGATTTCTTAGTACTTTTATGTAAGCAATCAAGTAATCTGTGAATATCGGTTCTTATTTTGAAATCTACCTTCTGATGTTAATGTAGCCACCCCAGCTTTCTTATGCATACTCTGCATAATATCTTTTTATATTTTTTAATTTCAACCTATCATTGTCTTTGTATTTAAAGTATGTTCTCTTGTAGACGGCACAGAGTTGGGGTCCTGCTGTTTTATCCAGTCTCAAAGTTTCCATCTTTTAATTTTATGTGTTTGATGTATGTTTCGTATAATTACTCATGTGGTTGGCTTTAAGTCTGCCCTCTTGTCTGTTTCCCAGGTGTTTCATTTGGTTTTGTATTCCTGTTCTCCCTTTTCTCTCTTAATTTTGGCTAACAAAATAAGTATTTTAATACTCTATGTCTCTTATTGCCATTTTTAGCTATGCTCTTTGTATTATTACTTGGCAGTTTCTCTAAGCTTTCTAGCATGCATCCTTAACTTATCACGATCCCCTTAGACTTTAATATTGTATCATTCCATATTATAAGAACTTTATGATAGAAACATTCCACTTTTCTATCCCAACCTTTATACTGTAGTTGTTATATATTTTACATTTATATCTATAATAAAACTCACCATACATGATTTTTTTTTATTTTAAACAGTTTTCTTTCAAAGAAATTAAAAGCTGATCCTTCCACTTATGTAAATATTTACCAGCACTCTTCATTATTTCCTGTAGATCTGTATTTCGTTATAGCCTGAAGAACTTCCTTCAGCATTATCTTTCATAACGCAGGTGTGCTGGTAACAAATTCTCTAGGCTTTCTTTTATCTGAAAATATATTAATTTCATCCTCATTTTTGAAAGATATGTTTTCTAGGTAGAATTCCAGACTTACAGGCTTTTTTTCTTTTTACAACCTTAAACCTATTCTACCCTTATTTTCTGACTTGCATTGTTTCTGCTGAAAAGTCCGTCGTTACTCACTATTGTTCCCTGTATGTCACATGTCCTTTTTCTCTGACTATTTTTCTGATTTTCTCATTATTTTTGGTTTTCAGCAGTGTCGCTATGATGTACCTAGGTGTGGTTTTCTTTATATTTATGCTGCTTGGAGTTAACTGCTTACATTTCTAACTGCATCTTAGAAATGTAAGTCAATGTTTGTCATCAAATTTCAGACCTTTTTTGGCCATTATTTCTTCAAATACTTTTTCAGCTCCATTCTTGTTCTCCTATTGCTTTTGGGTCTTCAGTTAAATATGATAGACTGGGGTGCCTGGGTGGCTCAGTCAGTTAAGTGTCCCACTCTTAATTTCGGGTCAGGTCATGATCTCACGGTTTGTGAGCTCAAGCCATGCATCAGACCCTGTGCTGACAGTGCAGAGTCTGCTTGGGATTCTCTGTCTTTCCCTCTCTCTCTCTGCCCCTCTCCTGCTTCTCTCTTTTTCTCAAAGAAAAAAAAAGCATTAAAAAATATGATAAGCTATCTGATATTTTCCCATAGATCACTGAAGGTCTATTCAAATTTTTGTTTGAAATTTTTTCTCTGTGCTCATCAGTTTGGATAATTTCTATTTGATTTGTCTTCAAGGTGTGGCTAAGCTCATTTCAGATATTGTAATTTTTAGTTCTAGAATTTTTATTTGGTTCTTTTTTTTTATAGTTTTGTTTTACCTTCTGAGATATCCTATTGATTCACTCATTATTATCATGTTTCCTTAGAATTAGTAGCTGACAATTTTTTTCTTAAAGGGCCAGAGAGTGAATATTTTCAGCTAGTAGGCCATGTAGTCTCTGTTGCAACCACTCAACTCTGCCATTATAGCACAAAAGCAGCCACAGACAAAATGTAAATGAACGAGTGTGGCTTTGTTCCTCTAAAACTTTCCTTATAAAAATAAATGACAGTCAATTGTCTGCTAATTCCCAAATCTGGGTCATTTTAGACTCTGTTTCAATTTACTCCTTTTTTAAAAAAATTTTTTAAAGTTTATTTATTTGGGAGAGAGCGGGGGAGAGAGTGGGGGAGGGGTAGAGAGAGAGGGAGAAAGAGGATCCCAAGCAGGCTCCACACTGTCACTGTAGAGTCTGACGTGGGGCTTGATCTCATGAACCATGAGATTATGACCTAAGCCGAAATCAAGAGTTGGATGCTTAACAGACTGAGCCACCCAGATGCTCCATCAATTGACTCCTTTTTTTTTTCCAAATGGGTCACTTTTTCCTATTTCTTCACATGTCCAGATACATTTTGAGTTAATTTCTGGAAAGGACATAAGGTCTGTGTCTAGTTCCATTTCTTTGCATATGGATGTCCTGTTGTCCCACCACCATGTATTGACAAGACTTCTGGTTCCATGGTATTGCTTTGGCTCTTCTGTCAAAGATCGGGTGACATCAAATGTGGGTCTATTTCTGGACTCTCTATTCTGTTACATCGGTCTATTTATTTATTCTTTCACCAATACCACCTTGTTCTGATTACTGTAGCTTGATAGTAAATCTTGAAGTCAGGTAGTTTCAGTCGTCCCTTTTTGTTCTTCTCCTTCAATATTGTGTCGGCTATTCTGGGTTGTTTTGTCACTCTATATAAACTTTAGAATCAGCACTGATGTCCACAAAATAAGTTGCTGGGGGGCATGGTTTGGGGATTGCCTTAGATAAATAAAAGCAATGAAGCTGTATAGCTAGTAAGCTGGTGGAGCTGGGATCTAGAAGCCCACTTTTCCCCCTGTTCCACCATGCTACCTTTCTCACCTTATTATCGATTATGACTACCAGTATGTATCGAGTGCATATGTTACGTGTTCCTTTTCAATTGCTCGCCCTCCGAGCCATTCAAATTGCTTCAATTTAGTCCCTTTTTGGTCAGAAGTGGGGCACGCTGCCCGCACTCTCCCACTTCCTGTTATTCAGGAGATCAGGATCATCCTGGGTTTGGGATGATGAGGGTGGCCTTCAGCATGGCAAGATGCTGGGCAAAGAGTGAGAGCACAGAGAAGCTTCACTCCAACTGAGCAATTACTAAGCAGTCAGTAGAGTGTCCTTGCCAGTGCGGCAACCAGACTGGATTTGGTGCCTGTACTGGTGGACGGAGAGGCTGTCCTTTCTCACCTTCTGTTTGCTATAAGTCTTCCTATCCACTTTCTTTATCCAGCCTGTGGCTTTTTCCCTAAAAATCGAACCTCTTGAAGCAGAACTTGTTGTAAGATATGCAATAGAATCCTTTACCTGATTCGAGCAGTGCTTTTTTTTCCTCCCTTAATACTTGGACATTTGGCCACTATTTCAAGTGTCCTTGGTGGGAAGCCAGTGCCGATTATTGAGGGAGCTGAGAAAGGGTCAGGTCTTTGTGGTGTGAGAAGGAATCTGGTAAACTCACAGATGGGCAGATGGATAAAAATATATATATTTCCTACTTGCCAGACTTTGAGTACAGCACTTTACACATATCTCTTAGAAAAGAAAAGAAAAGAAAAGAAAAGAAAAGAAAAGAAAAGAAAAGAAAAAGAAAAGGAAAAGAAAAGGAAAAGAAAAAATGGCAAGGAGTCATTATTTATAGAAATTCTGACAATCCTTATTTCCTGAAAAGTATTTCTCACAGATACATGTTGTGCCTCAATTAAATTTACATGGCTTCCCTTCCTTCCTTTCCTCTTATAATCTGTACTCTCCTCTCTTTCTATATTTGCCCAGCACGAGGCATATTCAGAATAAAAGCTCATTCATTTCTACTCATTTAGTTCGAAACATATTGTAATTGGGAGAGGAAGTTGGTTGAAGTTACATTCTGAGCCATCTCGGATACAAAAGTTTCTACGGGACGATGGCAACGGTCTCAGTTTGTTTCTAGGAAAATGTGGGGTACCCATAAATCCTTTATTAAATAAAGTGCAGGGATGTGTGATGAAATCATGGCAAGGCTAAGTGTGTGAGCACGTGACCGGAAGGTCCTGACCTCCCAACATGCTTCCTTTTCTTTGCAGAACTGTGCGATGAAAACCCGCCAGATATCCAACACGCCACATTCAAAGCCCTCACATACAAGACGGGCACCATGTTAAATTGTGAATGTAAGAAGGGCTTCCGCAGAATAAGCAACGGGTCAGCCTTCACGCTGTGTGCAGGAAACGCGAGCCGCTCCTCCTGGGAAAACAAATGCCGGTGCATAAGTACCTGTAAGTGTGCCCTTTTGTGACGCCACAGGAAACAGACGGACTACAGCTCAGAGGGGGCCAGAGCTCCAGCTTTTTGTTCACGCAGCCCTACAGATGAAAAGTGGGCAGCCCAGACTATCCAGCAACTCATTTCAGTGGTTCCTGGAAAACAGTTCACTGAACAAATATTTAAGGAGTGCCTCCCAGCTCCAAGGACTGATCTAGGCACTCGGGATCCCCAACACTCAGAGAACTTACATTTTGCGGGGAGAGAGGGAACAGACGTTATACTAATAATTACTGAACAATTTGAAAATAAATCTAGGTTGCAACGCTGTAAATGCACTTAATGCCCCTGAGCTGTACGTTAAAAATGATGAATATGGTAAGTTTTACGCTATGTATAACTTATCACAATTTTTTAAAAAGTTTTTTAAAGCTTATTTATTTATGTTGAGAAACCAAGCGTGACAGTGGGGGAGGGGCAGAGAGAAAGAGAGAGAGAGAACCCCAGGCAGGCTCCATACTGTCAGCCCAGAGCCTGATGTGGGGCTCGAACTCATGGACCGTGAGATCATGACCTGAGCTGAAGTCAGATGCTTAACTGACTGAGCCACCCAGGCGCTCCTTGTCACAATTTTTTTAAAGCTAAAAATGAAAAAAGAAGAGTCAGAATGAGCCCATGCAAAGAATAAGAAAAATAATAACAATTTCAGTGGGCTGAATCTACCTGCCAGGCTGCATTTACTGTTTTGCATTTTGCCCCCGAAGCTCACGCCTGGTGCCGCCCACACCCTGCCTGGTGACACACGCCTATCCTGGCTCTACCTGCAGCGACACGGCCACGTGAGCACCTAACTAGTCCCCGCGATGCCTCTGCCCCTCTCCTTCAGTGCCCTTCCCTGCAGCCCTAAGGAAGAGGCTCTGGGTAGAAAAGCAGAGGCAGTGGGCGAGGCCTTTCCTCCCCCGATGAGAGTAAAAAGGGAAGAGAAGCCCATGTCACTGTCTTATCTATTACCCACATATTCACTGTGGCCACCACGGGGTCTTCCGGGCATGTCTTCCGAGGTCAAATATACGGTCAGGCAGAAAGCATCACCGGTCCCGGGCCTTCCAGCCCAGCGTCAGGGCATTCCAAAACACGAAGAGTATTCCCCCCAAAGACCCCACTACCCCCAAAAGGTTGCTGCCTCTTGTTCAGTCTCACAAGCCCCTTGCTGGGCTGGGGGAGCAGGATTAACAACCCGCAGGCGGGTCAGGCTGGTGTGTGAGCAAGGCCCCAAATCTGCACTAGGAAAGCAGAGAGGAGGAGGAAGTTGCTCTCCTCGAATGTCTTTATCTCTGGACTTCAAAACCTGGCTTGAGAGCCTCGTGGCCCTCAATGCCCGCAGTGACTGGAACCAGCTGTGCACTAAGGGTCCCAAACCTCATCGTTGCTGTTGAGGGTGAACAGAGAAGGCAGGGCCACTCGCTGGGAGATGGTGGCCGGTCACCTCCCCAGAGTGGAGTTCGGAGGGAATGACCCCCAAGGGGCTTTCTAAGCCTGAGTTGGTCTAATACCATAGTTTTGCTACTGAACATTTGTTCTCAACTGAATCCTGAAAGCTCTCACGAGACCAATTTCTCTACGAGGTCTTTTATGCACTCTGTGATAACAGAACATGGTGAAAACTGGTGGGTCTGTTTGTCCTTTAAAATTTTTTTTTAAGTTTATTTATTTATTTTGAGAGAGAGAGAGAGAGAGAGAGAGAGAGAGAATCCCAAGCAGGCTCTACACCCAGAGCGGAGCAGGACTTGGGGCTCGATCTTACAACCCTGGAATCATGACCCGAGCGAAAACCAAGAATCAGACACTCAGCCACCTGAGCCACCCAGGCACCCTCTGTCCTTTTGTTTCTTACCCCTGGAGATGGTGTCCGTGAGCCACAGTGCATTCTGTTTCAGCTATACCACGCGTGGACTGCACAGTCTGAGAGCACTGCTCTGCTGTTCCCAGCACACCCTCCACAGACCTCCGGCTAGAACCGTGACCCCCCACCCCCTTCACAGCAGTGCCTATGCTCAACTCCTTTGCCAAAACCTTCACGATGGAGACAAGTGTGGTAGGAGGCTCCTCTCCTCCTTGCTTTAAGATTGTATCCCTTTAACTTCAAAAAAAATTTTTTTTTAATGTTTATTTACTTTTGAGAGAGAGACAGAGTACAAGTGGGGGAGAGCAGAGACAGAGACACAGAATCCGAAGCAGGCTCCAGGCTCCAAGACATCAGCACAGAGCCCCATGTGGGGCTCAAACTCATGAACCGTGAGGTCACGACCTAAGCCGAAGTTGGAGGCTTAACCTACTGAGCCACCCAGGAGCCCCGCCCCCCCCTCCCGCTTTTTTTTTTTTTTTTTTTAAAGTTTTTCATCCCTTTAACTTTTAAATGAGCTGCTTTAGGGAGACAAGGGAGTCAGCCCACAGGTTGGCAGATGGATGGCAGAATGGACTCCCCTTTGGGGAGACACACAAACCCCAGAAAATCTACCAGTTCTTTCAGAAACATGTTGTAGGGCACTGCCGTCATGCATGGGGATACTGACAGGCCAATGCTGAAAGCACCCCAAGGGCAGGGCAGGGTGTGGCTTCTCTTTGTAACCCCCACACCCCAATACTGCTGGGCATGTTGCAGGCAGTGGAAAGGCACTCTTCTTGAGTAAATGAACACACAAGAATGTTTTCTATTTTAAGCATTTGTGAAGTGATTTGCTTCATTCTATCCATGTTCTCTAGCCCCAAGGGCCGCAGATGGACAAGTTATCCCTAAACCTGAAGAACAGAAGGGAAAAAGCCCCATGGGAATGCAGAGCCAAATGCAGCCCACTGACCAAGTTAACCTTCCAGGTAAGAAGTGCATCTGAGTGGCTGTCCGGCTGACTCCCAGGAGCCAACTCTTCTCTTATTGTGTGTTCCCCAAAGGAGGGAAGTCTGTCCCACTACCCTCTTCTTTAAGGATATCAGGTAAACAAGAACTGTTGTATCGTGTTTGCAGGTGGTAGTGCTGCTCAGCATTTCAAGCCAACTTGGGCTCTGGGCTTCCTCCTGGTTTGGGAGCTGGCTGAATAGAGTTCAACTCAATTCAGTTCAATTCAATTCAATTCAATTCAACCCAATTCAGTTCAGTTCAATTCAATTCAATTCAGTTCAATTCAATTCAACTCAATTCAGTTCAGTTCAACTCAATTCAGTTCAGTTCAATTCAATTCAGTTCAGTTCAGTTCAATTCAATTCAACTCAATTCAGTTCAGTTCAATTCAATTCAATTCAGTTCAATTCAACTCAATTCAATTCAACCCAATTCAGTTCAGTTCAATTCAATTCAATTCAGTTCAATTCAATTCAACTCAGTTCAGTTCAATTCAATTCAATTCAGTTCAATTCAATTCAATTCAATTGAACTCAATTCAAAAAGCATGTGTTGGAACTAACTGTGCCCAGCGCTGCCAACAGAAGATACCAATGTGAGTACACAACCCTCTGTGCCCTCAAGGAAACGCTCTGCATTTTCCCTTTAAGACAATGAACCACACTGGTGAGTACTGAAGCTGCAGGCACCTCCTGGCTAACGGGCCAGGTCTGAGTGGGCACCATGACTAACTACCCAGTTGCTCCTGCAACTCTAAAATGAATCATGTTGCACTCCGGTTGTTATGTCAGGAAGAAATAGAGCCCGTTAGGAAAGCCTGACTTGTGGAGGACCCACTGACCTTACAAGATCCTATTGTCCTGTGTTAATTTTATAACCTTACAAAAAAGTTTATCATCTTGTATATAATTTCATTTGAACCTCATAACCCACTGAGTCAAGGAGCAGGACTATTACTTCGATTGACTGAAGAAATTAAGATAGAGAGAGGTTAAAATACTCGGCTAAACCCACATCACTTAGGAGTAAGACCTCAGGTCTCCTGACTTAGACTGGAGAATCTTTCAACTGATTCCTTATTTTAAATTAATTTGAATTTATTTGCATCTTCTCTTATAAAAAAAAAAAAAAGACAAATCCAGGGGCGTTGTGGCAACGTGATGTTTTTATGTTGTGCGTCCAACATTGTACTGAATGGCATTTCAAAACACATTTAATTGTTTTTCTCTCTTTTTCCCATCTTCCCCTGCACAGTTATTGAAAGGTTTCTCAGGAGGTCAATGTTTGTTGTCCTTACTCAAGAGATAATCATTGGTTCTGGCCAAGGGCCCTTTCAAAGATCATCTTAATGGGGATGTTTCCACTTGAAAGAAGTAAATGTAATTTAAACAGGTTCGGACCATTATGGATTTTATCGGCTGTAAAAGAAATTTTATTCTGAGACTAAATCACAGGTGCGGTCATGATTTGCAAGGTACTACACTAGAGCAGACCATGCAGGACAGGACCGCTCGGCTCCCCCTGGGACTTCCCTCTGGAGCAGAGGGGTTATATAGAAGATACTTTAAAAGAAATCAGACTGTGGAAGGCCTGTAAGGTCAAGGCATATGTATAGCTCCACATGTCTAGGGAGAGAGGGTACATGTGGCTCCATATATGCAGATTTGGGGTGGGGTTGGGAAACCTGAGAAGAAATCAGAGCAGGACATGATCACCGGGGTTGTAGACCAGTCAGGCTTGGGTTTTAGTTGGGCGAGTGGAAGGTTAGAGGGCATGAGGAATTTTCAGAGGCTTTGGCATGACTCACATAGAGCAAGCGTTAGGTATGGCTTGATCAGGTTCCATTTCTCTGAGATTCTCTCAGCCCTTCCTTCCTTCCGGCTTTGGCTTTATCTTCAGTCCTCCAGCCATGGCCCCAAGATGACCACAAGCCACAACCTGAGGATGTACCTCCTCACTTAGCAGTGGAGATCCAGGGTGGTCTGCACATTTCATTGGCCCAAATGGGCTTGAGCTTCCCCTTGTCCCTCAGCCGAGACGGCCCTTCCCACTCCTGTCCACTTACGGAAACTCTCGCCATCACCAGAAGTAATTTCTCTTTCCTCTGTGTTCCCACAGCAAGTGTCTGCTCAGCTATAATACTCAGTACATTCTACCGTCATTGCTTTCTCACTCAACCGATCGTCCGCTCTTGCAGGAGTGACTGGGTCTGTGTGCCTTCCTGCAATGAGCTTGGCAAAGTTCCTGACACAGAGACATTCTCAATACGTATTGGTTGAATAAAAGAATGAATGAATGAACGCATGAATGAACAAAATAAAAAGAACCAAGGTCCAGTCTCTAGGAAGGGGCAACTGGGATTCACTCACCATGCCGTCGCCAACTTGCCTTGAGAATTTCCTTTTCCTCTTCCAGGTCACTGCAGGGAGCCTCCGCCCTGGGAACATGAAGATTCGAGGAGAATTTACCATTTTGTGGTGGGGCAGGCAGTTCACTACCAGTGCATGCAGGGATTCAGGGCCCTGCACAGGGGTCCTGCCAAGAGTGTCTGCAAAATGATCTGTGGGAAGGCAACGTGGACACAGCCCCCGCTCCAGTGCATAAGCGAAAGGAGTGACGGCTGGTTTCCAGGTACGGTGGCCCCTTCGTGGGTCCACCACCCTGCTTTCCCATCAGGCTGGCCAGGATGGGATTCCTGACCTACCAGCCGTGTAATCTTGGGCACAGCACTTCACCTCCCTGGGCCTCTGTTTCTGCTCATTCTAGAAAGTAGACTAGATAAAGTAAGGTCTCTGTCACCTAAGGTCTCCTGTACCCTGAGCAAGGATAAATGGCAGAAATGGAAGAGGAGGGAGGACCTTGCCAGTGTCCCAGAGCACCCCAGATGCCACCGCACTGATGATAACGCAGCCCCTTCCTAGCTGACCCTGAACTTTGACTTCTTCTTCTAAGCTGCCAACGCTTCCTCCCGTTCAAAAGGGCAGGTCCAGCCTGCCACCCATGCGTGTCTCATTTACTAGTGTATAATGTAAACTCGTTATTCGCACAGCACTCGCTGTTAGCAGGCCCCTCTCCTTCTGTAATTCCCACCTGTGCTTTGATAAAAGTGCAAACGTGCAGGGAAGGGGCCTATTCAAGCACACACATGTGCACGCACACACATGCACATGCACACTCATTCACACAGGTGTACCACCCACCTAGGTTGAGGTCTGTAGTTTCATTCCGAAACCGTATTACTATTTTTACATGTAACCAGCCGTACATGGTTACTTACGTGTAACCAACTGTAAGTGTCACAGGTTTCTTAGCTCACCACCTGTCGGTTGGTAACCCTCCCCAGGAGTTTCCCTGGGTGAAATCTGAAACTGCCCCCCATAAATGGAGCACAGGAGGGAGAGACCAAAGGAAGAGGCAGGCAAAGGCCACTGTTGGTAGGTGGCAGTTGTCACAAGCAAAGGGAACCTACGCAGGAGGCTTTTCCTGGGCGGCAGCGAGATGAAGGGATCTCCACACTCACTCGCCAGATGTTAAAAGTTTTTGAACAGGCCTTCACTGGGTTCAGTCGCGTATACCGTGCAGGTGGTCTCAACCACATCACCGTCTCAAGGCTTGCCCTTGGAGTAGCCTCTGGGAGCAGGAAAGGCAAGCGGAACCCACATCCCACTCACAGCGGAGGGGGTGAGGAGCCTCTGGGTGCCCAGGTCCAGCCCACGGGTCAGTTGGCGGTCACATCTCTTTGACGACGTCCCCGAACACCACCACTTGCCATACCCTGTGTCTTCCTCTTGGACTCTTTGGGGATGCTGTGCTTTCTTCCCGCAGTGTGAGCCACACACTGGCCAGGGTGTCTGTCACTTCCCGTGTAAAAGGACGACAAGGCAGGGCAGCGTCCTGGATAACTGGAACCACCCACAGGGAATGGGGACCCTGTTACAGAGAAAAGTTGTCCTTTTGTGCATTTCTATTTCATTTGGTGTTTCAGGGGTACTTGTAGCATGATGACCGGTTTCCAAGCCACAGATGGAACCCAGGGCTCAGTACGGAGTGTGAGAACGAGGAACTGCTCAGGGCTGCACGGAGCCAGGATCAGGGCCAAATTCCCTGTTACCCAGCTTTGCCGGGACTGCTTACCCCCTTGCCTGTAACCCTGACAGAGAGCCACGCGGCACTGTGGCCCCAGACAACCTGCCGAGAACGGCACTCTGATCTGATCTGGGGATCGGCTGATAGGGGCGGGGCAGGGTGTACGTGAGACCCCCCCACCCCGCTCTCCACCTCCATCACCTCCTCTCTCCTCCAGATGACGAAGAGCCTCAAGCCAGCACTGATGCTGCTCTTGGGAGTGACACTTCCTGTCCCTCAATAACGGCAAGTACTACAGGTACGTCTAGAATTTCTGGGAGGGTAAAAGCTGGGCCCTGAAACTGTCATGCCAGAGAGGGGGAAGGCGGTTTTCCCAGAGCAACCCCTCCGGTCCACGGCTCAGGGATCCACACCCGCATCCCGCCCCTCAAACGTGTCAAAAGCAAGTGTCAGGACGAGGACAGGACAGGCTGAGGGTGGTATCTCGGGGCAGAAGGGTGAAACCCTTGTCTTTCACACCCCTTCCACCAGCCTCTGGGGTTCCCGCTCACTGAGAGATCCTGACACTCCCCAGCTTGTGCCGTCTGATCGTCAGCACAAACTGAACACTTCCTCCTCTCCCTTCTGCACAGATTTCCAGAAACATACGGAAGCAGCTATGACCACGGAGTCATTCGTATTCACAACCGAGTATCAGATAGCAGGTGGGTAGGGGGTCCCTTCTGCTGTTGACAAAACACACCCCAAACAGAGACTGTGGGATATGTTGCTTGGTTGGTCTGGTGGGTTTGGTTGGTTAGTTTAAAATGACCCCCTCCTTACGCTGTATAGTAGTTATACGGGGAAAAGACTAATCCAGATACTAACAGCATAAACTCGCGGTAATCAGTTAGAGTAAGCTGGGTGTGAAGTCCCAACCAGCCCCCAGAAGTTCCTCCTGAACAGATCCTAAATGATAAAATATACTGTGGCCTGGGGGGGGGGGGGGGGGAAGGACAGGGGGGAGGTGAGGGAGGTGAGGGGAAGAGATGCAGTATAAGCATGCAAAGAGACAAAAAAAAAAAAACCCCAAACCTTCCATAAACAGTACAATTGTTTCCTGGTAGGAGAGAAAAACAGGCTTTGAAGGAGGAAAAAACACCCAAGCTCATAGAAACAGAGAGCTGAGTGGTGGTTGCAGGGACTGGGGCAACGGTAGGGGTGAGGGAAACGGGGAGATGTTGGTCAAGGAGCACAAATTTTCCATTAGAAGATGAATAAGTTCTGGGGATCTAACATACAGCATGGTGATTATGGTTAACAATACTGTGTTGTATACTCGAATTTGCTAAAAGAGTAAATCTTAAGTGTTCTCACCACAAAAAAGAAACAGTAGTTATGAGGCATGGTGCAGGTGGTAGTTACTACTATGGTGGTAATCATTTTGTAATATGGACTCACATCAGATCCATACTTTGTACACCTTAAATGTACACGGGGTTACATGTCTGGTATATACCAATAGAGCTTGGAGGAGAAAAAGAAAACTAGACTGTGTCAGGCACATCTAAGACTGATGGTTTGATGGGTAGGCAGATAGATAGGTAGGTAGGTAGGTAGATAGATAGATAAACAAGCAGGTAGGTAGGTAGATAGATAGATAGATGGATGGATAGATAGATAAGCAAGTAGATAGATAGATAGATAGATAGATAGATAGATAGATAGATAAAGTAGGTAAGTAGATAGATAGGTAGGTAGGTATGTAGATAGATAGATAGATAGATAGATAGATAGATAGATAGATACGTAGGTAGATAGGTAGGTAGGTAGGTAGGTGGATAGGTAGGTGGATAGATAGATAGATAGATAGATAGATAGATAGATAGATAAGCAAGTAGGTAGACAGGTAAACAGGTAGGTAGGTAGGTAGGTAGGTAGGTAGGTAGGTAGATAGATAAACAAGAAGATAGATAGATAGATAGATAGATAGATAGATAGATAGATAGATAGATAAGCAAGTAGGTAGACAGGTAGACAGGTAGGTAGGTAGGTAGGTAGATAGATAGATAGATAGATAGATAGATAGATAGATAGATAGATGGATAGATAAGCAAGTAGATAGATAGATAGATAGATAGATAGATAGATAGATAGATAGATAGATGGATAGATAGATAAGCAAGTAGATAGATAGATAGATAGATAGATAGATAGATAGATAGATAGATAAAGTAGGTAAGTAGATAGGTAGATAGGTAGGTAGGTAGGTAGATAGATAGATAGATACGTAGGTAGATAGGTAGGTAGGTAGGTGGATAGGTAGGTGGATAGATAGATAGATAGATAGATAGATAGATAGATAGATAAGCAAGTAGGTAGACAGGTAGACAGGTAGGTAGGTAGGTAGGTAGATGATAGATAGATAGATAGATAGATAGATAGCAAGTAGATAGATAGATAGATAGATAGATAGATAGATAAAGTAGGTAAGTAGATAGGTAGATAGGTAGGTAGGTAGGTAGGTAGATAGATAGATAAGCAGATAGATAGATAGATAGATAGATAGATAGATAGATAGATAAAGTAGGTAAGTAGATAGGTAGATAGGTAGGTAGGTAGGTAGGTAGATAGATAGATAGATAGATAGATAGATACGTAGGTAGATAAGTAGGTAGGTAGGTGGATAGGTAGGTGGATAGATAGATAGATAGATAGATAGATAGATAGATAGATAGATAAGCAAGTAGGTAGACAGGTAAACAGGTAGGTAGGTAGGTAGATAGATAGATAGATAGATAGATAGATAGATAGATAGATAGATACGTAGGTAGATAGGTAGGTAGGTAGGTGGATAGGTAGGTGGATAGATAGATAGATAGATAGATAGATAGATAGATAGATAAGCAAGTAGGTAGACAGGTAAACAGGTAGGTAGGTAGGTAGGTAGGTAGGTAGGTAGGTAGATAGATAGATAGATAGATAGATAGATAGATAGATAGATAAACAAGAAGATAGATAGATAGATAGATAGATAGATAGATAGATAGATAGATAGATAGATAAGCAAGTAGGTAGACAGGTAAACAGGTAGGTAGGTAGGTAGATAGATAGATAGATAGATAGATAGATAGATAGATAGATAGATAAACAAGAAGGTAGGTAGGTAGATAGATAGATAGATAGATAGATAGATAGATAGATAGATAAGCAAGTAGGTAGACAGGTAGGTAGGTAGGTAGGTAGGTAGATAGATAGATAGATAGATAGATAGATAGATAAGCAAGTAGGTAGGTAGGTACATAGGTAGGTAGGTAGGTAGGTAGGTAGATAAGCAAGTAGATAGATAGATAAGCAAGCAGGTAGGAAGGAAGGAAGGAAGGAAGGAAGGAAGGAAGGAAGGAAGGAAGGAAGAAAAGCAGCATTTGGGAAATATGAATACTTTCAAGAGATGCTTATGTGTTTATCATTTATCCTTGTATTTTGACGTTTCTTTCACTCATGGCAGCCCTCACTCATGGCCTCCTTAACTGAGGCCTCTGAAGCTTTCTGAAGAGAGTGCCTGTCCCTTCACTCCCCCCAGAAAGAACCAAGCCCCTGGAAGCAAGGCTCCATGCCCTTTCCCAGCTCCCCACTGCCCCCCTCCCAGTCCCTGAGCCTCCCAGGATCCCATGTCCCGCGGGAGCTACCGGGGAAGGCTCTCCTCCTCGGGAAACCCTCGCTCGTTGTGGGGGGGGGGGGAGGGGGGGCGCCTCAGAATGCTCTGCGCCCTCGCCCAGCGCCTTTGCTGAACTGCTTCTCTGTTGACAGTGGCCGGCTGCGTCCTCCTGCTGATCAGTATCGTCCTTCTGAGCGGGCTCACCTGGCAGCGGAGATGGTGAGTCCCGCACTGTCACGAAGCCCCTGTCCCGGCTAGCGGGTGAAGCCGGTGTGGGCAGCGTGCGTGGGCAGAGATCCCCTCGCCCCCCAGCCCACCCCATTCTCCTACTAGCCAGCAGCAGCCCGGGGAGGGGGCAGTAGAGAGAGACCCCGCCAGCACACATCCCCACAGAATCGATCACCAAGAACGAAAGCGAGGACACGGGAAAGGAAAGGGCGCTGGCACGGGCTGAGCGCCTACCGTGTGCCGGGCTTCCCGCTTCTCTTATGAATGTCCCCACGACCCACCCCTCAGAACCTTCCATACAGCTACAGGCCAACCCATCAGGGCACGCGAGCAGGGTTGCGCGGCAAAGGCCAAAACCGCAACCTGAGCGTAGAGCCCCAGACACTTCTGCCCCCATCACTGGGCTACAAGGAGACCAGTGGGCACATCCACCTGAGCTCTCCTCTCTGCGCGCCCCCTCTGCCTGGGGCAGATGCTCACACCGCAGCCCCCTCCACTGGGATGGCACCATGTGTGGCCTTAATTTTCAACCGTGGCTGCAGGTTAGAACAACCAGGAGAGATGTTTTTCGGACACCAATGCTTGGTCTCCACCCAGAAGCTCTAAGAGGGGGGCCAAGATATTAGTACTTTTTTTTTTTTCCAGTTGAGATAAAACACATCATTGTAACCATTTTAAAGTGCACAATTCAGCGGTTTTTAGCAATGCTGTGTATATACCACTATCTCATTACACATTAGACATTTCCGTCACCCCAAAGAGAAACCCTGTACCGCACAATTCCCCATTTCCCCGGTGCCCTGGAAACCACAAACCTACTTTCCAGCTCTGTAGATTTGCCTGAGATACTGCTTCTGTTTTAAAGCTCCTCAGAGCCAATGAATACCTATGCAGCCAGTTTCTTTTAATGTTTATTTATTTATTTTGAGAGAGAGAGAGAGAGAGAGGGAGAGAGCACAAGCTGGGAAGGGGCAAAGGGAGAGAGAATCTCCAGCAGGCTCCACACTGTCAGTGCAGAGTCTGATGCAGGGCTCGATCCCACAACCTTGGGGTCATGACCTGAGCCGAAATCAAGATACGGACGCTTAACGAGCTGAGCCACCCCGGCACCCCTGATCCCGTTTTGACCACTCTGTGCTAGGCCAGTGGTTCTCAAACTTGGGTGGACTTGTTAATCAGAATCTCCTGGAGGGTGGGGCACCTGGGTGGCTCAGTCGGTTAGGGGTCCGACTTCAGATCAGGTCTCGATCTCACGGTTCGTGAGCCCCGTGTCGGTCTCTGTGCTGACAGCTCGGAGCCCGGAACCTGCTTCGGATCCTGTGTCCCTCTCTCTCTGCCCCTCCCCCACTCACGCTCTGTCTCTCAAAAATAAGTAAACATAAAAAAAAAAAACATTAGAAAAAAACAAGAATCTCCTGGAGGGCTTATTAAAACATGGGCTAGCAGGCCCCACCCCCCAGAGTTTCTGATTCAGCAGGTCTGAAGTGGGGCCTGAAAACTGACATTTCTAAAAAAATTCCCAGGCAAGATTGACGCTTCTCTTCCAGGCACCAAACTTGGAGAACCACTGCGTAGACAGACACTATCAAGCATCAAGAGAGTGAATTCATTCCACACACAAACAAAAAGGCCCGTTTCTCCCTCGCTTTCGACAGTGGAGTGTTAGACCTACTATGTTACTCTCCTGACTATTTAGGGCATCCCTAAAGCACCACCCCCCAAGGGTGCACTCTAACCAACCTTGATATAAATTCCCCAGCAAGACCCTGAGAAGACACAGATTCACCCCCCCAAAACCCAGAGCTCTTAGATCCCATAGAGGCCCAGGCAGAGAAAGGCCAGCAGATTTCGTTTGCTGTCATATTGGTCATCAGGCCCACAATATACTCCCGATGGTCCTCGCGTGAATTAAAAAGGTGCAAATTACTGGGATGCAGAGGGCAAGCCCCCTCGGGTTATTATATTGGGAGTTGCTCATATACCTGGCTGTCGACCAGCTTCTCTATGGTGTTAGCTGATTCCTAAGGCGTTCTTTTAGGATCGTGTGGCATGAAGCATGTCAAGTACCCAGTACACTATAGGAGCTCGACATGTGGTAGATCCTTGCCTCCCCTTGCTGACAAGACTTGAAACCCAGCAAGGACCTTTCATTTAGGAGCTTAGGTATTAAAAGCCTTCAGACACAAAGTGATGACGCTATTTGGGAATGGTAAAGGTTTGGAATTTACGTTGTAAAGTAACGAACAGCCTGAATCTAGATGAATTTCCACAAGCTCTCCCAGAATTAGTCTTCCAGGAGACTCAAACTCATTCCTCAAACTGAGCCTTCTGCCAGAGAGCTAGTGCAAAAAAAAAAAAAAAAAAAAAAAAAAAAAAAAAAAAAAAAAAAATCCCTCCTAGACTCTAATTTCATCTGATGGTGCCCTCTTGTGGCCACAAGAAATCCTACATTTGACTATTTTTACTTTTTTGGATTAATTACTAGGAGCCAGTGATAAGATCTGGCTTACACTGGCTCCTGACAGCCAGAAGCTACATTTTCAGGAATTCTGTGAACTGTCTTTAAACAGAGCCATTATAAAAAAGTAAGTACATAGACATAACTGAATAAGTTATATTAAAAACGAAGTTAATAAGCACTCTAAATTAACCACTTTCTAATTATTCTACGAGTTGGTTTGTTCTCAGAGTTATTTACACCTATCGTGTCTGTATCGAGGAATTATGCAACAAGACGGTGTGTTACCGCACCTCTCTTCCCAACTCCGTATTCAGTTATGTCGCGTTGGTAGCTCGAAACAGGGCGTGGTGGGACTATTTACACCATGGAAATAGGCCAACTTTTCCAGAGTGCTGCTTGTTAATCATTCACCAGCACCCCATGCCCACATCCTTGCTCCATGGGAGCTGTGAGCGAGGTAGGCACTAGTCAGATGTTCCTGTGGACTAAGTAAGGGCTGGTGAAAGTCTAGGACTGTACTGTCCTATACAGTAGCCACCGGCCATACGTGGATATTTAAGTTTAGACTCAAATAGATTAAATATAATTAAAATTCAGTTCATCAGTTACACTAGCCACATGTCAAGTGTTTAATAGTGTTTACTGTGGCTACTCTATTGCATAACACAGATGCAAAACATAGAAACTAGGAGTTTTCAATTCATGAGACTCAGCACAGTTAGTTACTATTATTATCCCTTTTCTGCACCTACTGTCCTCCATATAGCTCAAAAAATAATTATAGAATATCTCGTATATAGATGCTGGTGAAAGGGCATAAACTTGCAATTAGAAGAGGAGTAAGTTCTGGGGATCAAGCGCACAGCATAGAGATTACAGTCAACAATACTGTATTATATACTTCAAAGCTGCTAAGAGACTAGATCTTAGATGTTCTCACTGCAGAAAAGGAATGATAATTATGTGACACGATGGAGGCGTCTGCTAACTATGGTGGTAATCATGTTGCAATATATAAATACGACATATTAAAATATACAAACATGTTCTACACTCTAAACTTACACAATGTTACATGTCAATCCTATCTCAATTAGAAAAAAAACTATTACAAGAATATCCGCTCTGTGCCAAGCACTTCCTCGGGGCCCAAAGGTGAATACAAATGGCCCCCACTCTAAGGAGCTTACAGACTAGTAGAGGAGAAGAGGGGGGCAAATACAGATTTCAAATACAATTTCTTTTTTTTTTAATTTTTTAATGTTTATTTATTTTTGACAGAGAGAGAGACACAGACAGACAGACAGAGAGAGAGAGCGTGAGTGCGGTAGGGGCAGAGAGAGAGAGGGAAACACAGAATCTGAAGCATGCTCCAGGCTCTGAGCTGTCAGCACAGAGCCTTACTCGGGGCTTCGAATTCACGGACTGTGAGATCATGAACTGAGCCGAAGTCAGATGCTCAACAGACTGAGCCACCCAGGCGCCCCTCAAATACATTTTCTTAAAGCCCAAGAGTGAGATGTTATAGGAACAAAGAGAAAGGACACTTGACCCTACATGGGGGTGCCAGCAAGGTTTTTAGAGTTGATGGTGCCTATGGCCAGATGAAGAAAGGCAGGAGATGGATACCAGGCAGGGGGAGCGTGGGGACAGGTAAGGCGAGGTGAAAGGGCATGACAACGTCCAGGAGAAGTTGAGCAGTTCTGAACACCAGGATGCGAGGCGTGTGGTGCTGTTACAGATGGACAGTGACCACGTCGTGGAAGATCGGGTCAGACTGAAGGGCTCGGACCCTATCCTGGGGCCAACAGAGAGCCACAGCAGCTTTACCTATGGGGAAAATGGTAGCACTGGCCCTTTGAACAGTCTGTCTACAAGATAGGCTAGATTTAAGGGAGCAAGTAATCATGGTGGCAGCTTGATTATGGTATGATGGAATAAATCCACACGAGAGACAATGTGAACATGAGCTAGGTCAGTGGGCACCTGTTAAAAAGGAGGAAAAGAATCAAGAAATATATAAGGGGATCGAATTACCAGGATTTTCCAGGTGGCTGGAAATGAGGGTTAAGGAAGACAGATGGCCCAGGGATGACCCCAGGTTTTTGAGTGTGACAATGGGACCCTTAGCCACTATACACCAGGATGAAATACAAAGAGCAGGACACCCCTTGGGGGTCCGCAGCAAAGCAGACCCCATCCTGGAGTCCATTCTCTGAGACCCACTCAGCCTCAGCACCTGTAACTGCCCAGCTCTGGCTGACAAGGGAATGGAAGTGTTCCCCTGGGCTGTTTCTCAGATCTGCTCACCAAACAATGATGGAACTACCATGCTGTAAGGACCATGGGGCAGCCGGTCTGGGCTTCCAGAGGCATGGAGAGGCCTTGAGGTCGGATTTCAGGATCTGAAATGTGGGAAGGTAACAGGATCTGGGGGTGGAACTTTAAGTTAGCAGGTCAACGGGGACTTATGTTGAATGCTCTACCCATGTCGGCTTAGGGTGGGGATCACATTTTTCTTGGTGCAGTATTACACCTATGACTGTGACATAGCTATATCACCACAGGAGGAAGAGTAGAAGAACAATCTAGAAAACCAGGAGTGCTAAGAAGCCAAGAACACCTCAGAAATCACGGAGCACAAGCAAAATCAAAGAAGTTGAACACTCACCCAAGACGCATCTCCTGTGAGATCTCCTGGGCTTTGGAAAACTCGGAAGCCACATGCCAGAGCCCCAGGCACCTGCAACCTCATTACAAAGCCAGCTCTCTAGTGCCAATGAGTGAACTCGACCTGCTTCTGGGCAGCAATTCTAAGGTCATTGGAGGAACAGGGAGGGACAACCAGAACTCTAGGTCTTATTTTCACGTCTACATGTTCATTGAAGCTTGAGCACCAGGGGACTCTCTCCATACCATATACAGGTTAAAGAAAAGTAGCTTCATGTTCATTTCATCCATACTTCCCAGTTTAGAAATCCCAAGGAAAACCCTAGCATAGAATATAAATAGACACACACACACACACACACACACACACACACACATGCACACATGCACACACACACACAGACACACACACACACACACACTCTCCTTACCCCATGTAATTGGACTCTCCATTGATTGATGCAGATCCCTGTCCCAGCTTCTGGGTGATTAGCCCATTCTCCTGGCCACATTCCATAATGAACACCTTCCAAGAACTCTGAACCGGTAACTCTGAATCTTTTTGTCCTTAGCTCTGTTCTCTAAGCTAGCCTCCTTCCACTGAACCTTCTTCAATTGTGAATTTCTAAACAGAAGCCATGGCATAGTAATCTTTGGGTAACACCAACAGAGGGCAACCGAGCCCTTGGGATCACGGAGCTTCTGTATTTAAAAGGATTTTACTGGAGGTGTGCTGGAAAAGAAGGGTAATCTAAGTCCCAGGTGATGAACTGTATCCATGGCAAAGCTCTACCTGAATATTACTAACACGCCCCTTTAAGATTTAGTTTCTGTGGGATTGTTATAAATGATTCTCTGAATTTGGTCTGCATGAATGTGATGTTTAGAGACAGATGCATAATGTGTGAATGTCTACATTTCCAAATCAGTGTCATAAAAACACTGACAAGGGATTAAAACATCCAATGTTTATGGGCGGAAGGAAAGAAGAAGGAAGTGCAAAGCAGGGAGGGAGATCATGCTGACAGAGTGTAACGTGGGAAAGGTCACCCCAGTTGTCCTCAAACTGTTAGCAAATCAGTTAGCAAATCAGAACCACCTGGAGGCCCTGTTGGACCACAGAAGGCCCATGTCGGGTTTCTGAGGAGCAGGTCTGGGGCGGGGCCCAAAGCTGTCCTCTTCTGACAAGTTCCAGGTGCTGCTGCTGGTCTGGGGACCTCACTTTGAGAACCACCGGGTTATAAATCTCTATGCCCACCCACTCTCAAAAATCACATGATCAAGGAGATTAATGAAAGGTTAATAAAGCATCCAGTTTTCATTTACGAAAGGCCAAAAAAGTGTTATTTAAAAATGTGGGCAGGCATCAGCAAATCCATAGCCAGATTACAGAACCATTTTCTGCCCTTTCTATGACTAACAAAAATGATCCAGATTTCAGTGTCTACATCCTCCCTTCCCCCAAGTACATGTTTTCTGAGTTGAGAGAAATCCCAGGCCAGAAAAAAACAAAACTTTTTTTTAGTGTTATTTATCTTGAGTAAAATTGAATTATCATTACTCATTTTGGGGAGGGAGATCTAGGAGATCAATTTTTTTATAATAATTAACATGTTATTTACCTTTTTCATGCTCATTCTCTTCTAAGTGTATGGTGGAGTTTTCCAGAAACTACATGATACGTGATGATGTCATTGCTCTGATGTTGACATATAATGAACTTATTACTATTGTTTATAAGAGAACCAATAAATAATATCTTTTAAATTTAATTGTTTTAGTGTCTAAATGTGGTATCACTAGCTATAACGACATGGGTTAAAGCTCTTTGGGCCTCAATGTTTTTTAATAACGTACAAAGGTCCTGACAAATAGTTAGCAAGTGCATCATCATTGGTCATTCCATTAAGGCAAATGAAAATCACACTGAGATACCACGTCATGCCCACTAAGATGACTTTAGGCAAAAAGAATAACAAATGTCGACAAGGATGTGGAGAAACAGGAATCCTCATACTTGGCTGGCAGAAATGTAAAATAGTGCAGCCACTGTGGAAAGCAGATTGGTAGCTCCTCAAAACTTTTTATTTTATTTTATTTTTTACTTTTGAAAAT
The DNA here is from genome assembly GCF_046562875.1 of Panthera onca. Lineage (NCBI taxonomy): Eukaryota > Metazoa > Chordata > Mammalia > Carnivora > Felidae > Panthera > Panthera onca. The sequence goes on along the minus strand of NC_138345.1, from coordinate 5,245,614 downwards.
TCACTTCCAAATTAGTTAGGTAGTTCAAAACTTTTAACATACGGTTACCACATGACCCGGCAATTCTACTCCTGGGCAGATACCCACAAGAGATGGAAACCTATGTCCACGCAGAAATTTGTACGTGACTATTTATAACAGCATGATAACCAAATAGCCAAGAGGTGGAAACAACCCGGGTGCCCACCAATAATAAATGGATAAGCAAACTGTGGTCTATCCATACACTGTGATGTTCCTCAGCCATAAAAAGGAATAAAGTATTGATACATGGTACAGTGTGGGTGAGCTTCAGAAACATTATGATAAGGGGCGCCTAGGTGGCTGAGTCAGTTGAGCGTCCGACTCTTGATTTCGGCTCAGGTCATGATCTCATGGTTCGTGGGATCAAGTCCTGCACTGGGCTTTGCGCTGACAGTGTGGAGCCTACTTGAGATTCTCTCCCTCCCTCCCTCTCTCTCGGCCCCTCCCCCGCTCACGCTGTCTCTTTGTCTCTCAAAATAAATAAAATGAACTTTAACAACAAAAAAAGAAACATTATGTTAAGTGAAAGAAGCCTGATACAAAAGGTCACATGTTGTATAATTCCTTTTATATAATATATCCAGACCAAGTAGGCAGATCCAGGGAGACAAAAAGTAAGTTAGTAGTTAACTGTGGCTGGGGAGAGTGATTATCTAATGCTTTACTCAACAATCTGTGAATACGCTAAATGCCACTGAAGGGTACACTTTTTATGATTATGTGAATTTCATTCGCCTCAATTAAAAGAAACAAAAAAAGAGATCCTGCGACCAGAATATTTGCTCATCGCTGGTTCCATTCATGATCCCCCGAGAACAGTTCTCAGCTCACAGTAGAGGGCCAGGGTCTACGTGAAGTTTTTATGGTGGTTTACTTTCTAATATTCTATTAAGTGAGTTATTTACAAGACCCTGAATTTTTTAAACTAAAATTAATATATTACTAAAGTTTCCTGAAGACTCTCAGTATTCTATTGAAAATGTGAAATTTGCATTGCTTCCAGGAAGAATGCTGTTACTGATGAATTACTAGGACCATCTTCGGTCGGTTTTGGTTTTTGATTGGCATTCTTTCAGCTAAATTCTAAATTATTGTCAGTACTTTTCAAATAGGGGATGTGTCTGATGGCCCCCCAAATGTGCTCATCATAATCAGTGTAACTTGTGGTGGGTTTTCTGACTTATTGACCATGTACAGTGATAGATCTTTGCATCAGTTGTGTTGTTGGCTTATAATTTTCAAGTAACCAGGTTTTAAAGCACAAATGTGTTCTTTTTTGGCCGGGGGGGGGGAGGGGGAAGAGCACAAGTTGGGGAGGGGCAGAGAGAGAGGGAGACAGAGAATCCTAAGCAGGCTCCAGGCTGTCAGCACAGAGCCCAATGCAGGGCTCAGACTCACAAACCATGAGATCATGACCTGAGTCGAAATCAAAAGTCAGGCGTTTAACCAACCGAGCCACCCAGGCACCCCTGAAACACAGATGTGTTCTTATTTAAAAGTAATCATTATGGCTCCCAGTTTCCAGTCTGACCTAGAAGGAACTCGGAAGCCATCACTTCCCTCCTTCCAAAGAGAAAGTCCTGAACAAAGTGAAAATCGGCAACTCTTCTTAGACCCCTCAGCCAGTTGAAATCTGGCCAAACCTCTACCCGCAAATTGAACAGAGAGGCGGGAACAGTGAATCACAGTGTACCAGGAGCAGACACTGGGCTAGTGCCAGACTGACGACTGTTGGAGGACCAGTGCAGACAAGTCCTTGGAGCCCTGCCCGCCCTTTCATAAGTGTTACCTGCAGAAGACATCCAAGGTTCTCAGGGTGAAGATCAGAGAAAAGCCCCCTCACGCTTTTGGCAGGAGAAGGAAGAAAGGAACCATTTTGAAATACCTTACCAAGGCCTGTCCTCAGGAGAAACTACTCTCCCAACTTTCTTGGGTTTTACTAGAACCTAACCAACCGGAGGGAACAGAAATACCCAACCCTGACCTGCTCTAGCCTTCCGCATGGGAAAGGAAATTATGCAGCTCCAGCCCATCTGAGGGGGGCAAGAAAAGAAGCCAAGGGCTTCTCTGGTCTGAGTGGTTCAAGTGGGGCCTCACATCGGCACTGTGGCCAGAGGACGTAAGATGGTCCTTATTTCCCTAGCCTGAGCCATGTACCCTACCTCTAGAACCAAGAGGAGAATCAACATCCCTCATGAGTTGCTTGGGGTGAACAGAAGAGTAAGACCTGAGTGAAAAGTAGGTCATTACCAAGAGAAGGGAGAATGGATGTTGACCCTTTTCTTTGTGACTTTGCTCACAGCAAGTATTATTCTATTGAAGAATATCCTCAACGGTCACATCAGCCGTACCATTAGGAAGCTTCAGAAGAGCCAGGTCAAAACTCAGTCATGGGAATGGGAGAAAAAGTGTGGACAACGGATTTGAGGCACTGGCACACAGGAATTTTTAAGGGCGTAGAAAGATGTCTTTGACGTTCTTCCATTGACAATGTGCTAGGTTGTCCAGAAGAAACTGGGACTCGCTATCTGAGCTGCGGCAGTAAGGTCTGGAATGAACTGCACTGGGTGGGTGGGGGGGGGGGGGGGGTGTTGAGCTGGCGTGGGGGGAGGTCACTGAGAAGACAGGAAGCCAGTTGACTTGCAAGTTGGACCCGAGTGATTGGAGGCTCCTCAGCCCCTCCTCTGTCCTTGGAATGTGGATTCTACTTGCCTTTCTGCCTCTGGGAAGCTGCTCCAAGGACACAGCCTTGAGACTGTGATGTGGTGTTGAAAACATCTGCACCTACTTAAGGCTCCTTTATAAACTCTTCAGATGTGGTGGGTGTGTGTGGAGATCCACCTGTCTTGCTGCCATTCCAGCCAAGTCTCATATGTAAATTCCCTTGCTTATTCAAACTGCCACCTGCCAGCCTGGACTGGGCTGCCTTTTTCTTTCCAGTCTCTTCCTGCCCTCCGCCAGCCTGGAGGCGGGATTCACATTCCACTGGAGAAGCACCAGAAGAGGCTGCAAACCAGCAACAGGTGAGCCAGCCAGGAAATGGGAGAAATGGGTCATGGGAATGAGACATGGCGGGAAAATCCTGGGTTGGTCAGTGAGCTCCATGTGAGTCGGGTGCTTGTGGACTGCCACACGAGGCTGGGGTGCCCTGAAAACACCGGCTGCTTTCAGGGGCTTGCTTGACAAACCGCACACAGTGCACTGGGTGGAGACTAGATGTGCAAGGCTGTGCAGTGAGCTGGCCTCTGCCGTGGACAATTCTGCTGGCCACCAGTGCCCACCTCGAGTCAGAAAGCGAGAACAATCGGGGAAGGATGTGCGGGTGTCCACTAGCCTACTGGCTTCGGGGTGAGCAGACAAGGTGGGAGAGCAGGATAATAGTGCCCTTTTACAAAGCTAGGAGGGCTCCAGATGCTTTGGATTAAGATCGGGACACTTGTTGACAAAGCCTGAGTAGGATGCTGAGAGATGAAATCCGGGAGAAAGGGATAAGAGTGAAGAGAAGGATGCTATGGTAATTGATGAGAAAAATGGATAAAATGCCCCAAGCCTTCTGACCCCTAATATGAAAGAAAATTATTTTTAAATTGCAATGACCCCAAAACACCCAGGGGAAAATTTACATTCTTTCTCTGTCCCCTAAAGTTGTAAGTCTTGTCCTGTCTTTGAAATGTGAACACCCCAAGAGGTAACCAAAACATTGCTCACCGAGACCAAAGAAAAGAAAGGGGGGCGTTAAGTTTATTTATTTATTTTGAGAGAGAGAAAGAGCACACAATCAGGGGAGGGGAAGAGAGAGGGAGAGAGAGAATCCCAAGCAGACTGTGCGCTCAGCGCAGAGCCCGGTGTGGGGCTCGCCACAGGGCTTGAACTCAGGAGCTACGCAATCACCACCTGAGCTGAAATCAAGAATTGGCTGCTTCACCGACTGAGCCACCCAGGTGCCCCAAGGGAGAGGGAGGCTTTTTCAAAATGCAGATTACTGTAGGAATTCCCAGAATCCAGTGCACACCCTCCAAAAGGTCACAGATATCAGTAAAAGGCTTTAGCTGTGGAATTGGGTACCCGGTTATTGGCTAGAGACTGGGAACGAAAGCTGATATAGAAAGTTGGAGGCCTGTGGGAAAGAAATATTGAAAAAGAAGTTTTATATGTAGTCGAGCTATGATTAGCTGAGCTCTGAATAAAATAGACTTACGTAAGCTAAAAAGAGAACAGAGTTATACTATCAAAAGTACACTGGTACAAAATTAGAAAAACACAATTTTCTTTCTGTTGAAGGGATAAAGTTTTCTTTGATTATTGGCTTGCTTTTCTTAAGAAATTGTAAACAAAGGCTTTTCTTTACCTTTGATGTAACCTACCTGGGAAACAAAGACTCCGTGTTTTGTCTTTATCAGGTCTTTGATTACTTAAGAAACTAAGTCTTCTCTGTTGGAAAAGCCAAGTTGTTTACAACTATGTCACTTCTGATTATATGTTAAATTTCATGAGAAGTTCTGTCAAAGAGGAAGTGATACTAAACTTTCTTTAGGGTATATTTGTATGAAATTCCCTGAACTCTGATATGTCCTAGTATAACCATGATCTATAACCATCTATAACCTAGTACAGCCAGGTCTAGAACCATGGCCATTTGTATGTCTTTTGTCCTTTGCAGACACTTACTGTTTTATCTGACGCTTTGGCAAAAAGCATTCTTGCAAAGCATTCCTGACAGGTTTCTAATAACTAAGATCGATTTGCCTTCACGTGGGAGATATAATAATAAACCTTCCCAGCAGTCCCCCAAGGCTACCTGCACAGCCCATCCATATGCATGGGGTAGTACTGGGGTACCTGTTCCTATTCTCCCCACATCAGTGAAATGGGCCCATTACATGGATGATATATAACGTTACCAAGTGAAGACTTGCCTCTGATGCAGGACATCCTACAGGCTTTGCTGGAGCATCTCTGAGACAGAGGATGAGCATTGAACCCACAGAAAATTCAAGGCCCATTCACTGTAGTAAGGTTTTGGGTGTCATCTGGCCAGGTAAAACACCTGTTGTCCCAAAAGCTGGGATTAATAAGGTGCAAGCTTACCTGGCCTCTGGGAACATGAGAGAGGTGCAGGCTGTCCTAGGGATTTGGGGGGGGGGGGGGGTTAGTGGACTTTGCTTCCCCACCAGGCACAGTGTTCCTGTCCCTTACACCGCCTGGCAAAGAGAGGGCACATGTGGGACATGGGATCAGAGTAGCAAGCCACCTTGAGAAGGCAAAACTAGTAAAACAGATTAAAGCTGTGGGCAGCTCCTGAGCAGGGCTGCTGTGAGTTAGATGCGTCTGTGACTCTGGAAGGATATGGTCAGGCGCTGTGGCAGAGACAGGAGAGTGTGCCCCTGGGACTTGAGTCCCAGCTCTGGAAGGGGACAGAAACCTGAGCTGCCCCCACAGAACAGGAGCTCCCCTCTCACACGGCAGCCAGTGCAGTGGCCAGGGAGCTGAGCTCAGAGCAGTCTGGCTGGTGGTCACCCATGAACCCTGGCCCATTGCACCCACGGCCCGTTGCACTGACAGCTGGGTGGGCTGCTCTAAAGGGACTGACCCTGTGACTTGGACAGTGGAAAGCAGAGGGGTGGGTGATCGTGAATAAACCCTTGTGGGGCCAGGATGTATATGGAAAGACATTTGGGTCCATCTGCAAGAGTCTAAGGCATCTTGACTGTTTTTCACATCCGAGTTCATGACAGACACGCCCTGGCAATCAGGAAGCTGATGCCTTAGCTCAGGTATGAGCCCTAGCTACTGACTTGGGTACATACTAAGAGTGGCCACTGCAATGCCCAGGTAATATAACCTATTGCCAGAAATTTCAAAATGCCCTCAAAGTATAGTGTCTTGCTTAACGTAGTAACAGCATGTCCTGTATGTTCTAAACGATGCCCAAGGCAACACCAAAAGAATCTGGATCCAACTTCTGGGGAAGATGGCAGAGTAGGAGGATCCTGGGCTCACCTCATCCCACGGATACACCTAGATAGCACCCACGTCAGTGTAAATCACCCAGAAAACACCCCGAAGACTAGCACAACAAGCTGTCCACAGCTAAATGTGGAGAAGAGTCCACACTGAAGAGGGTAGGAAGGGCAGACACGAGGTCAGGAGCCAACCAGACCCACAGGACTGTCTGCAGGAGTCAGGGATGCTGTGGGTGCAGACAGGGGAGAGGAGTAGACCCCACAGGCACCCCAGACCTGAGGGACCCGCACTGGGGAGACAGATCCCCATAAAATTAGGCTCTGAAAACCAGAGGAGCCTAACTTCATGAATTCTTACAATCAGTGGGACTTAACATGTAGAACTTTAAAAATCAGCAGGCTCAGCTCTGGAAGAGCCAGAGGGTGATAGGAAACTGAGTCCCTGCCCTTAAAGAGACAGCACAACAAATACCCCTGCTAAGATACAGCATAGAAGCAGCAGTTTGAAAAACATATGGAAAGGAGATGTATTTACTAATCTTAGAGCATGTCTTAAAGAGGCAGGGATCTTTGGAAGACTTCTCCAAGAATAAAAGAGCTAGGCGCCTGGGTGGCTCAGTCAGTTAAGCATCCGACTTGGGCTCGGGTTATGATCTTGCAGTTTGTGAGTTCAAGCCCCATGTCCGGCTCTGTGCTGACAGCTCGGAGCCTGGAGCCTGCTTCGGGTTCTGTGTCTCCCTCTCTCTGCCCCTCCCCCACTCACATTCTGTCTCTCTCTCAAAAATAAAAACAAACATTAAAACAAAAAAGAAGGAAAAATAGCTGGAGGGTACCATTTCCACCCCACCCCCACTAACCTAGATACAGGGACACCTGTGGGAAATAGCACAGCCCAAACACTCTCCCCTCAGCTTGCCAACGGCTTGCCCCACCCCCACATCCTTTTGCAGACCTGCCCCCTGCATCCCAGCCTGGGCAGCATTTTCCTGTGCTGCAGACCCCCGCCTACAGCAGACTAGATCTGTGATGACCTTGCTGGCACCACATGCCCACACCTGTGTTTTTCTGTGGATCCACCCACACCACCCCCCCAACAACACGCTTTTGGCATGAGTCCATCCAAAGCGGCACCACAGGCCTGGTAGTGTGCAAGCAGCCCAGACAGGACCCAGCACTGCTCCGAGGTGCTCCCTGCCCAAGGGAGAGGGGAAGACAACCATGCCCACCAACTCAACTGCAGCCCCAGCAGTGGGCTCCGGGAAGACATCTGGTCTGACTGCAAGCCCACCCACCAATGAAAGCTTCTTGGGACGACAGGGGGAGAACCCCTGCAGCTCTGGGCTACCACGGCTCTGGCAAATGATGGCCTGACTAAGCTCAAGTCCAAGGTGGCCCCAGACTGGCCCACCAACAACACAGGGACCAAACCCTGCCCACAAAATGGCAGAGAGCCACTGCAGACAACTGGACTGAAGGCAAACGTGGCTCAGCCACAACAGCAGGACACGGACGACACACGTGGGAGACACCCCTGAAGTTCCAGCTTCTGGGGAACAGGGGACACTGCACTGCAGGGCATTAAAGGACCTCTTCTTCATAAGGACACTACTTTCAAGAGCACGATATGTAGCTGACTTTCTAACACATAGACACAGGTATAGAGGGTTATACAAAAGAAGCAGATAGAAAAATATGTCCCAAATGAAAGAACAGGACAAAATCACAGCAAAGGAGCTAAAGGAAACACAGATGAGTGATATGTTTGATAAAGAATTTAAAGTAATTGATGGGGTTTTGGAGTGGTGGGGGGAGCGGTGGTTTGGAGCCAATAGCAAAGGAAGAATTCTTGACGATGTCTTTGGTGCAAAGAAAGGTGATTTTATTAAAGCACAGGGACAGGACTAATGGGCAGAAAGAGCTGCACTGAGGTTGTGAAGAGTGAGTGGTTATATACTATGGAGTTGGGGAGGTAAAGTCAAGAGGAAGTTTCTTAAAGGGTTTTCCATATGCTAAAGACTCACAGATTACTGGAGCCCTAGCTATTGTCAAGGTTGTTTTTCCTTCAAGCAAAGCATTAATATTAAGACAGTAGGGAGTTCCTGGAAATTAGGCTATTGATAAGATATTTATAAACTGATGGAGATTATCAGTTTAATCATTTGATTTCTGTCCTTTCCTTTGTTCTTGGGCAACCTCCACAGAGCCTGAGGAATACCGCACCTGGGGTTGGGGGGTAGCGGTTTGTGGGCTGTCAGCTTGCCTTATATTCCCTCATCAGTAATGATCATAAAGATACTCACTAAACTTGAGAAAAGAGTGGAGGACCTCAGTGAGACCCCTAACAAAGAGATTAAAAAGAACCAATCAGAAATAAAGAACACAATAACTGAAATTAGAAATATACTACAGGGGGAGCACCTGGGTGGCTCAGTTGGTTGAGCATCTGATTTCAGTTCAGGTCATGATCTTGCAGTTAGGGAGTTGGAACCCAGCATCAGGCTCTGTACCGACAGCTCAGAGCCTGCAGCTTGCTTCATATTCTGTGTCTCCCCCTCCCTGCCCTTCCCCTGCTCACACTCTGTCAATCTCTCTCTCAAAAATAAATAAACATTAAAAAAAAAAAAGAAATATACTACAAGGAATAAATAGTAGACTAGTAGACTGGAAGCAGAAGAAAGGATCAGTGATCTGAAGGAAAAAGTAATGGAAAGCTAAAAAAAAGCTGAACAGGAGAAAAAACAATAATAATAAATGAAAATAGATTAAGGGAACTCAGCAACACCATCAAGTGTAATAACATTCACATTATAGGTCCCACAAGGAGAAGAGAGAGAAAAGGAGACAATTTGAAGAAATAACTGCTGAAAACTTCCCAAATCTGGGGAAGGAAACAGAAACCCAGATCTGGGAGGCACAGAGAGCCCCCAACAAAATCCACCCAATGAGATCCACACCAAGACACAATATTTAAAGTGGCAAAAAGTAGTTGATAAAGAATTTTAAAAGCATCAAGAGAAAACAGTTATCTACAAAGGAAACCCTATAAGGCTATCAGCAGATTTTTTTTTAAAGTTTACTTATTTACTTTGAGAGACAGAGAGAGCAAGCAAGAGAGGGGCAGAGAGAGTGAGGGAGAGAGAAGGAATCTCAAGCTGTCAGCACAGAGCCCTCAATCCCAAGAACCTTGAGATCATGACCTAAGTGAAAATCAAGAGTTAGAAGCCTCACTGACTGAGCCACCCGGGAGCCCAATCAGCAGATTCTTCAGCAGAACTTTGCAGGCCAGAAGGGAATAGCATGATACATTCAAAGTGCTAAAAGAAAAAACCCTGAAATCAAGAATCTTCTATCCAGTAAGGCTACCATTCAGAATAGATGGAGCGATAAAGAGCTTCCCAGACAAACAAAATTAAAGAATCCATCACCACTAAGCCAGCCTCACGAGAAATGTTAAAGGGGATTCTTTGAGTGGTAAGGAATAACCACGAGCAGGAGTAATAAAAGTAGGAAGCACAAAAGCAGTAAAATTAAATATATCTATAAAAATCAGTCAAGGATTTTTATCATAGGCATATGATACCATACACCTAAAATGTAGAGGTGGGGGAGTAAAAATTTAGTGCTCTTAGAATGGGTTCAAACCGAAGCTACCAACTTTATATAGACTGCTATATGCATAGGATGTTGTATGTAACCCTAATGGAAATCACAAATGAAAAACTAGTAATAGATATGCAAAAAATAAAGAAATCCAAGTATATAAGAAATCCAGCAAACCAGGAGAGAAGAGAACAAGAGGAGAAAGGAATAGGAAGAAACTACAAAAACAAACTTAAAAGAAGAATAACAAAATGGCACTAAATACAAAAATATCAATAGTTACTTGGAATGTACATGGACTATGAAAGGGCGGGCCTACGCCGGCCGGCCGACTCCATCTTGTTCTGTGTCCTTCACCTTGACCACACCTCCCCCCCTTGAGTAACCGCCCCCCCCCCCCCACCTGCCTAACAGGACTCAGACCCTTCCCCAGCCAATCGGCTGAGGCCACAGCCATTACCTCACCAACTGCCCCTAGGCCCCAATAAAACCTTTGTCCTTTTGAAACTCGCTCTCTCTCTCCGGTGTCTCATCCCTGGTCGGTGCAGGTAGGGGATTGAGCTCGAGCTAGCTCGAATAAAGGCTCTTTTGCTTTTGCATCGGACTCGGCTCCCTGGCGGTATTTGGGGATCACGAATTCTGGGCATAACATTTGGGGGCTCGGCCCGGGATCCTCAAGATCCCCGAGGGACCCCCGACCCAGAGAGCCTGACTGGCCAAGGTTAGTGTCTGTCTGTTTGTTCTGTCTTTTCTGTGTGAGCTCATTTCTGGAATTCTGGTAGTGCCCGACGCGGTCTAAGTGGATGCACTGGAGGACCACGGGCTGGGAGTTTTGGAAGACGTTCCGATCCTCCCTTCTGGAGGGACGTGGAATCCCCTCATCTGTTTTGGAGGGACGTGGAATCCCCTCAAAGGTCTGAGACGGGGCGGGTCACTCTCGCTGGTTGGCGTGAGGCCGTCGTCTTTGGAGGGACGTGGAATCCCCTCATCGGTTTTGGAGGGACATGGAATCCCCTCAAAGGTCTAAGCTAGCTTTCAGTTTTGCTTCCATGGAGTTGGAAGACTTTCTAGGGGCCCTCTGTTTGTCTGTTTTTGTGTTTCTCTGTTTTGTTCTGTGGACTTACTGGATGGACGTTATGGGACAGACTCAGACTACTCCTCTAAGTATTATGATTGATCACTTTAAGGATGTGAGGGGAAGAGCTAACAACCTCAGTGTGGAAGTCCGAAAGGGTCGGTGGTAGTTTTTTTGTTCTAGCGAGTGGCCAACTTTGAATGTCAGATGGCCACCAGAGGGGACCTTCGACCCCCCTACCATCCACTGAGTCAGGAGTGTCATCTCTCGGCCTAAGACGGGCCATCTTGATCAGCTCCCTTACATTATCACTTGGCAGGACCTTGTAGAAGACCCACCCTCTTGGCTTAAGCCCTTCCTAGCCCTGCTCCCCCCGGAACCAAAACCCATTCTTGCTTTGCAGGGGACAAAGAAGAAGAAAAGTCTTACCCAGCCTTCAGCACCCCTCTACCCTGTGCTACAAGGAGGGGCTGAAGAATTAATTTTTCCTCCCCTGTATAACCCCTCTAGGATGCCGGAAGAACACCATCCTTCCCCTCCGGGGGAGGCAGACACTGTTCGAGAGCGGGAGGCAGAAATGCTTCCAGTGGGAAGCCCGCCCTTTACCAGACAAAGGGCTCAGAGGGAGCAATCCGCCGCTGCCGCCGCCAACTCCACTATTCTGCCCCTGCGAGCCACCGGACCCCCAGACGCGGAGGGGAATCAGCCCCATCACTATTGGCCTTTCGCCACTAGTGACCTCTACAATTGGAAAGCTCAGAATCCTAAGTTCTCTGAGAAACCAGCAGGGCTTATTGATTTATTAGACTCTGTTCTTTTTACCCATCAGCCCACGTGGGACGATTGCCAGCAGCTTTTGCAGGTCCTGTTCACGACTGAAGAAAGAGAAAGAATCCTCAATGGGGCCCGAAAACTAGTTCCGGGCACAGACGGGAATCCCACCACCAACCAGGCTCAGATAGATGCCTCCTTCCCCTTAACTCGGCCCCAGTGGGATTTCAACACGGCAGAAGGTAAGGAGAGGCTCCGGGTCTACCGCCAGACTCTAATGGGGGGTCTCCGAATGGCTGCTAGAAAGCCAACCAATTTGGCCAAGGTAGGAAATGTACAGCAGGGAAAAGATGAATCTCCGGCTGCCTTTTTAGAACGGATCATGGAGGCATTCCGTACCTATACCCCCATGGATCCAGAAGCTCTGGAAAGCAAGGCAGCTGTTATCATGGCCTTTGTAAACCAATCGGCCATAGACATTAGGAGAAAATTACAGAAAATAGATAGACTAGGAGAAAAAAGTCTGCAGGACTTACTGGTGGTAGCCGAAAAGGTATATAATAACCGGGAGCCTCCTGAGGACAAGCAGGCTCGCGCCATGGCGGCTGCCAGCAGTAAGCAGACTCGAGACCTGGCCAGAATACTACTAGCTACCACTGCTGACTTCCCTGAGGAACGAGACCACCGTCTCCGGCAGCTGGCAGATGACGCAAGAAAAGGTAAAGGAACCACCAAGGTTGGGGGGGGGGGGGGAAGTAGAGGCTGCAGAAAGATCAGTGCGCATACTGCAAGGAGATAGGGCATTGGACCCGAGATTGTCTGAAAAGGGCCGGCGGGAAGGGAAGCAAGACTGATCGAGTAAAAGCCCTAGAGCTAGATGAACTAAGTGATTAGGGGAGTCAGGGCTCGGACCCTCTCCCCGAACCCAGGGTAACTCTTAAAGCGGAGGGGACCCCTGTTGACTTCCTCGTCGACACCGGAGCACAACATTCGGTCCTCCGCACCCCACAAGGAAAACTAGCCAGCAAGAAGTCCTGGGTACAAGGGGCAACTGGTATGAGTCAGTATTCATGGACTACCCGAAGAACAGTAGATTTGGGGACGGGCCAGGTATGCCGCTCCTTTATGGTAATACCAGAATGCCCCTACCCGCTGTTAGGACGGGACTTACTGACCAAGATTGGAGCTCAGATAACTTTCAGACAAGGGGGGCCTCAGGTCACTGATGGCAAGGGCCACCCCATCCAGGTCCTGACCATGAAACTGGAGGATGAATACTGCCTCCACCAGGAGGCGCTCCCGAGAGAGGATAATATAGACAGATGGCTACAAGAATTCACCTCGGTTTGGGCAGAGACAGGGGGGATAGGACTAGCCGCTCACAGGACCTCGGTCCTGGTAGAGCTCAAGCCAGGACTGCCGGTCAAAAAGCCTCACACAAATGACTACCGACCGGTACAAGACCTCCGGGAAGTAAATAAGAGGGTCATGGACACACACCCAACTGTTCCCAGCCCTCTTGAGCTCTTTGGCGCCCTCCAGCATCTGGTATACTGTACTAGATTTAAAGGATGCCTTCTTCAGTCTGCCACTGGCACCCCAGAGCCAACCCTTGTTTGCCTTTGAGTGGCATGATCCGGAGGAGGGCTACAGTGGGCAACTCACCTGGACACGGCTGCCTCAGGGATTCAAAAATTCGCCCACCATCTTCGACGAGACATTACACGAGGACCTGGGTGAGTACAGAAGGGAGCACCCTGGCCTCACCCTCCTACAGTACGTAGATGACATCCTGATTGCTGCCGACAAGGCCAAAAAACTGTGAGCGAGGGACCCAGGAACTGCTGCCTACCCTGGGGGCCTTAGGGTACCGGGCATCCGCGAAGAAGGCTCAGATATGCAGGGAGAGGGTAAGTTACCTGGGATATATCCTGGAGGGCGGACAGCGGCGGTTATCAGATGCCAGAAGAGAAACTGTCCTAAAGATCCCTACTCCCACCTCCCGAAGAGAAGTGAGGGAATTCCTAGGATCAGCCGGCTACTGCCGCCTCTGGGTTCCAGGTTTTGCTGAGATCGCCAGGCCCCTATATGAAGCTACCAAAGAGGGGAAAACATTTAAATGGGCTGAAAAAGAAGAAACTGCCTTTAATCAGTTAAAAAAGGACCTCCTAAGTGCCCCAGCCCTGGGCCTACCAGACATTACGAAGCCCTTCCACCTCTTTGTAGACGAACATAAGGGAATAGCAAAAGGGGTTCTAACTCAAGCCTTAGGCCCCTGGAACCACCCAGTGGCTTACCTGTCCAAGAAACTAGACCCAGTGGCTGCCGGCTGGCCGCCATGCCTAAGAATTATTGCGGCGACAGCACTCCTAGTCAAGGATGCAGACAAACTGACCCTAGGACAGGAGATCTGGATCACGACCCCACATGCCATTGAAGGGGTCCTGAAACAGCCTCCTGATAGATGGATGAGCAATACACGTATGACTCATTACCAGAGCCTCCTACTCAACCCTCCACGAGTGCGTTTCCACCCCAGTGCAGCCCTCAATCCTGCAACCCTGCTGCCCGACCCTGACCTAGGTGTTCCACTACATGACTGTGCGGGAATCCTGGAACAAGTACATGGATTCCGGACGGACATGACCGACCGGCCCCTCCCCAATGCCGAGGCTACTTGGTTCACTGATGGCAGCAGCTTTGTGCGAGACGGACACAGGTATGCGGGTGCAGCGGTGGTCACCGAAACGGACACCGTATGGGCAGAGGCTCTACCCTCCAGAATGTCAGCCCAGCGAGCAGAGCTCATAGCCCTCACCAAGGCGCTGATGCTGGGAGCTGGAAAACGGCTTAACATCTACACAGACAGCCGTTATGCATTTGCCACAGCTCATATTCATGGGGCAATTTATCAGGAGAGGGGGTTACTGATGGCAGAAGGACGGACTATAAAAAATAAGCAGGAGATACTTAACCTGATTACGGCCTTATGGCTTCCTGCCAAGCTAGCCATTATCCACTGCCAAGGGCACCAAAAAGCTGATAACCCAGTAGCTAGAGGTAATCGAAAGGCTGACCAGGCAGCCAAGGCAGTCGCCCTTACTTCAGTCCCCACCATGACCATACAACTACCGGACCCAGGAGACCCAGTTTTACCAGACCAGCCCAAATACTCCCAGGAGGAGTTACAGCGGATCAAGAAACTCCCCATGGCCCAGGAGATAAAGGGATGGTGGTATACACCTAACAAGGAGCTCGTGCTGCCAGACCAGCTCGGAGTCTCAATATTAGAGCACACGCATCGGTCTACTCACATGGGGGCCCGAAAATTAAAAGACTTAATCCGACATGCCGGAATCAAGATTCACCAACAGGACACCAAAATAGAGCAAGTTGTATCTGCCTGCAAGACCTGCCAACTCACCAACGCGAGAGCCACATCAAATAAAAAAGGAACCAGGCTTAGAGGCACCAGACCAGGAGCCCAATGGGAAGTCGACTTCATTGAAGTCAAGCCAGGAAAGTATGGTTATAAATATCTTTTAGTATTTACAGACACCTTCTCTGGCTGAGTGGAGGCATACCCAACCAAGCATGAAACGGCTCAGACGGTGGCTAAGAAGCTACTAGAAGACATCTTACCCAGGTATGGTTTTCCTGCCATGGTAGGATCAGACAATGGACCAGCTTTTATCTCACAGGTAACACAGGCAGTAGCCAAGGCAGTGGGGGCAAACTGGAAATTACATTGTGCTTATAGGCCCCAGAGCTCAGGACAGGTAGAAAGAATGAATAGAACCCTAAAAGAGACCCTTGCCAAATTAACCATGGAGACTGGCGGGGACTGGGTGACTCTCCTACTGTACGCCCTTTACCGGGTTAGAAACACTCCTTACACTCTGGGTTTTACTCCCTACGAGATCATGTTTAGCAGGCCACCCCCTATTATTCCCAACCTTTAGTTTAAAGATCAAGAACTTTTTCTTTCCTTGAGAGGGCTCCAGAGGGCACACGAGGACATTTGGCCACGCCTCTGTGCCATCTACAAGGCTGGCCCAACCCCGACACCTCATCAGTACAGGCCTGGAGACTGGGTCTATGTCAAGAGGCACCACCGAGAGACCCTCGAGCCGCGCTGGAAAGGACCCTACATCGTGGTGCTGACAACCCCCACCACTCTCAAAGTAGACGGCATCGCGACCTGGGTCCATCACACCCACGTTCGGCCAGCGGACCCCTCCTTGATCCGGAAGGACTTCGTCACGCGATGGGCCGTCAGTCGGGACCAAAACAACCCACTCAAGCTCAAGCTACAGCGCATTCGACCCACCTAATATTGGTAACTCTGTTAACTCTGCTTGTCATTGCTCATGCTGCCGGAAGTCCCCACGCCCCCCAAAACATCACCTGGCAAATCATAGATACCAGCTCAGGGACAATACTTAATCAGACGTCCCAGAGCCACCCCAGGGACACTTGGTTCCCAGAACTTTGTGTAAACCTCCAAACTCTGTTCCCCTTGTCACCATAAATGCAGCCGGTCCCATGATTGGGTCCGTAAGCTACATGACAAGGGGGTAATGAAAGGGCGGGCCTACGCCAGCCGACTCCATCTTGTTCTGTGTCCTTCACCTTGATCACACCTCCTCCCCTTGAGTAAACCCCCCCTCACCTGCCTAACAGGACTCAGACCCTTCCCCAGCCAATTGGCTGAGGCCACAGCCATTACCTCACCAACTGCCCCTAGGCCCCAGTAAAACCTTTGTCCTTTTGAAACTCTCTCTCCCCAGTATCTCACCGCTGCATCGGTGCACATAGGGGATTGAGCTCGAGCTAGCTCGAATAAAGGCTCTTTTGCTTTTCATCGGACTTGGCTCCCTGGCGGTCTTTGGGGATCACGAATTCTGGGCATAACAGACTATATGCTCCAATCAAAAGATATAGGGTTATGGAATGGATAAAAAAGCAAGACCCATCTGTATGTTGCCTACAAGAGACTCATTTCAGACCTAAAGACACAAGGAGATTGAAAGTGAAGGAATGGAAAAGGATTTATCTTGCAAATGGAAGTGAAAAGAAACCTGGGGTAGAATACTAATATCAGACAAAATAGACTTCAAAGCAAAAATAACAAGAGAAGAAGAAGGATGCTATATATATATATATCATCATAAAAGGAACAGTCCAACAAGAAGACATAATAATTATAAACATGTATACACCCAATATGAAAGCACCCAAAAACATAAAGCAGCTCATAATAAACATAAGGAAGTAACTGATAGTAATACAGTAATAGGAGGGGACTTTAACATCCTACTTACATCAATGAATAGATCATCCAAACAGAAAGTTAATGAGGAAATAGTGGCTTTGAATGGCACATTGGACCAGATGGATCTAACAGATATATTCAGAACACTCTGTCCTAAAATAGCAGAATACATATGCTTTTCAAGTGTTCATGGAACATTATCCAGAATAATGTGACCTGTTAGGCCACAAAACAAGCTTCCACAAATTAAAAAAGACTGAAGAGTGCCTGGGTGGCTCAGTCTGTGTCCAACCTTTGGTTTCAGCTCAGGTCATGATCTTGTGGTTCATGGGTTCGAGCCCTGTGTTGGGCTCTGTGCTGGCAATGCAGAGCCTGCTTAGGATTCTCTTTCTCTTCCTCTCTCCCTCTGCCCCTCCCCTACTTGCACTGTAAATAAATAAGTAAATAATAAACATTTTTTTAAAAACTTAAAAGATTCAAGTCATACCATATACCTTTTCTGACCACAATGCTATGAAACTAGAAATCAACCACACACACACACACACACACACACAAAATCTGGAAAAAACACAAATACACAGAGGTTAAACAACATGCCACTAAACATTAAATGGGTCAGCCAAGAAATCAAAGGGGAAATTTAAAAAAATACATGGAGACAAATGAAAATGAATAGTCCAAAATCTTTGGGATGCAGCAAAAGCTGTCCTAAGAGGGAAGGTAATAGCAATACAGACCTACTTCAAGAAACAAGAAAAATCTCAAATAGACAACCTAACCTTACACCTATAGGAGCTAGAAAAAGAAGGACAAACAAAACCCAAAACCAGTAGATAGAAGGAAATAAAGATTAGAACAGATATAAGCAAAATAGAAACTAAAAATACAATAGAACAGATCAATGAAACTAAGACTGGTTCTTTGGAAATATCAGCAAAATTGGTAAGCCTTTAGCCAGACTCATCAAAGAAAGAGAGAGACAGAGAGAGAGGACTCAAGTAAAATCAGAAGTGAAAGAAGAGAAATAACAGACACCACAGACATACAAAGGGTTATAAGAGAATATTATGAAAAATTATATGTCAACAAACTGCACAACCTAGAAGAAATGGATCAATTCCTAGAACCATAAAACCTTCCAAAACCAAATCAGGAAGAAATAGAAAATTTGAACAGACCAATTATCCACAATGAAATTGAATCAGTAATCAAAAACAAACAAACAAACCAAAACAATAAACAAAAGCCCAGAACCAGGTGGCTTCACAGGTGAATTCTACCAAACATTTAAAGAGTTAATACCTATTCTCAAGCTATTCAAAAAATAGAAGAAGAAGGAATGCTTCTAAATTCATTCTATGAGGCCAGCATTATTCTGATACCAAAACCAGATAAAGATACTACCTAAAACACACACACACACACATACACACACACACACAGAGGAGGAGGAGAGAGAGAGAAAAAACTACAGGCCAATATTTTTGAGATGCAAAAATCAACGCATATTGGCAAACTTAATCCAAAAATATATTAAAAATATCATTCACCACAATCAAGTGAGATTTATTCCTGGGATGCAAGGGTGGTTCAACATTTGCAAAGCCATCAACATGATATACCCCATTAACAAAAGAAAGGATAAAAAATATGATCATCTCAATAGATGCAGAAAAAGCATTTGACAAAACACAACATCCAGTCAGGGAAAAAAAAAACACTCAAAAAAGTACATTTAGGGGCACCTGGGTGGCTCAGTCGGTTAAGCGTCTGACTTCGGCTCAGGTCATAATCTTGCAGTTCGTGAGCTCTAGCCCTGAGTCAGGTCTGTGCTGACAGCTCAGAGTCTGGAGCCTGCTTCTGATCTGTGACTCTCTCTCTCTCTCTGCCCCTCCCTGGCTCACACCCTGTCTGTCTGTCTGTCTGTCTCTATCTCCTCTCTCTAAATAAATACATAAATTTTTAAAAAGAAAAAAAAAAGAAAAGAGAAAGGAACCCTCGTGAACTGTCAGTGGGAATGCAAACTGGTACAGCCACAATGGAAAACAGTATGGAGCCTCCTCGAAAAATTAAAAATAAGATTACTCTATGATCCAGCAACTCCACTACTGGGTATTTACCCAAATAATATAAAAACACTAATTAGAAAAGATATACGCACTTCGATGTTTATCACGGCATTATTTACAATAGCCAAATTACAGAAGCAGCCCAAGTGTCCACTGATAGATGAATTGGATAAGGAAGGTGTGGCATATATACACACACACACACACACACACACACACACACACACACATACATATATACACACACACACACATATATATATATATATATATATATATATATATATATATATATAACGGAATATCACTCAGCCATAAAAAATAATAAAATCTTGCCATTTGCAACAACATCGATGGATCTAAGGGGTATTATGCTAAGTGAAATAAATCAGAGAAAGACAAATATCATATGATTTCACTCATATGTGGAATTTAAGAAAACAAACGAACACAGAAAATAGAAGACAACCAAAAAACAGATCCTTTAACGATAGAGAATAAACTGATGGTTACCAGAGGGGAGGTAGGCAGGGAGATGGGTCAAATAGGTGAAGGGAATTAAGAGTACACTTATAATGATGTGTCACTGGTAACGTCTGCAGTTGCTGAATCCCTGTATCGTTCATCTGAAACTAATGTAACACTGTATGTTAACTGGAATTAAAAGCAAAATGTGACGTGCCTCTCTCCCACATCTGTGCTGAATGAAACTTTGAGAGAGAGCACCTGTCTTGCAACAGCAAGTTTCCACGTAGAAGCTTTTCTGTGAGCCTGGATCGCAGTGTGAAATCCCAGAGCAGGGTCTTAGGCAAACTGTGATAAACGTAGCTTGAATAAGAAACAAACTTGTGTTGTTATAAGCCACTAATAGGTAACGACTGTTTGCCACCGAAGCCCAACCTGCCTGATTCTGATTGATGCGCTACCATGCAGAGGTACATAGAAATTGTAGCTTTTATTTATTTTTTGTTTATTTATTTTTTTGAGAGAGAGAGTGAGCAGGGGAGGGGCAGACAGAGGGGGACAGAGGATCCAAAGTGGGTCCTGTGCTCACAGCAGCGAGCCCAATGCAGGGCTCGAACTCACGAACCGCGAGACCATGGCCTGAGCCGAAGTAGGTTGCTCAACCAACTGAGCCACCCAGGTGCCCCGGTATTTAATCCGTGATGAATCAGCCTCACCCACTAGTTGGCAGGAAAGTTAAAACAAAGTAAACAAAATATCCTATCCAATTTAAACAATTCCTGTGGGCAGTGTTCAGCCTCTTTTTAATAAAAATGCTCAGTGTCTCAAATACCCTCTCTCTGCTTCTTGCCCAAAGATGGTTTGCAGGCTCATTCAACTTCATAGCCATGGGAAAGAGTCAGGGTCCCCCAAATCCACCCTCTGCTTTCTCCAGACCCCCGTACTGATTGCCCAGCTGGAATTTTCAGCTGCAGCTGTGCCGGTCATGAATTGGGCCCCTAACTTTCTAGGTGTGACCACCACCCCGATATCTCCTCCCTGCGGACCTCGATTCACCTCTGTCCTGACAAGCTTCAGAGACCATTCTGGGGGGTTCTGAGACCCACCTAAGCTGTCTAGGCTTCCCTCACGACACTCAGCCCACTGGAAAGCTTCCCGGCCAGACTGTGACGAACTTCTGCGTCCCAACTGCAGAGTCTCTTTGCTCCCGAAACATGACAGCCTGGGTTGGGGGTGGGGGGGCATATGGCTGTGCCTCACGCTGGTGTGGGGACAGATCGAGAGGTACATCTTACATAAGCCCCAACTGAGAAGTCAGCCGGCCTTCTTTCCTCGGAATCCCCTACATCTGACCCCATCGTGACCTGCCTCCCTCTCTACCTACCTTTGCCTCACCAGGTCCTGGACAAGAAAGGGACAGACATTCCCCCTCGCCCAGTTCATGGTGTCTGCACTTCACATATAAAACTCTAAAAAGCAAAACATAAAAAATAAAAAAATAAATAAAACTCTAAAAAGCTAGCCACCAAACTTAACAATATGCTAGACAGGGCATGGCTGGTAATTCTCAAGAACATAACCTGGCCAAAACCCTATTTAATCTTTCACTCCAAAATCCCTTTTGGGATAGTTTGTGAAGCACACAAGAAAAAGTGTTTTACACCGTTTTTACAATTTTTGTTTCACAAAAATTGATGTAACTTCCTGGTAATTCCATGTCTGCATTTGTAAAGTGTAGGTATTCACTTCTTCGATGCCTGAATGAAATGTCTGTATGCAAAAAATTTAATGTCTTTGACATCTAGAAAGTACTCAATGAGTGGTGGCTGTGAAAATTATCAACACTAGTGATGATAATAACGAATCAAGATCAGCTATTTATGGTGTGCATGGGTGGCTCAGTCAGTTAAGCATCATACTTCGGCTCACGTCATGATCTCATGGTTCGTGGGTATGAGCCCTGCATCAGGCTCTGTGCTGACAGCTCAGAGCCTGAAACCTGCTTCAGATTCTGTGTCTCCCTCTCTCTCTGCCCCTCCCCCATACACGCTCTGTCTCTCTCTCAAAAATAAATAAAACATTAAAAAAATTTTAAAAAAATTTTAAAACTTGAATGCACTCCTACAATATAACTCAGAACTTTTATGCCTAGAATAATTCTAAGAGAAATTTATAAAAATATATATAAGTATATTCTCTGTCTATGAATTTATATAGATATTTATCTAAATAAATTCATAGAAACAAAAGCATACATATGTATATACATATGTAATATATATAGACATGCATATATAATTTATATAAAGATACATTATAAATATGCATACAATATATACATTTATATGTATACATGTATAAATATATATATATACACACAATACATACACACACACACACACACACAAAGTGTTTTTACACAATGTTAATAGCAGCTTATTCATAATTACCAAAAACTGGGAACAACTCAATGTCCATCATAGGAGAGAGAACAGATTGTATATACAATAATGGAATCCTACCCCCCCCAATAAAAAGAAACAAATCACTGATATACACAAGGTAAACTTCAAAAAACACTATGCTGAGCAAAAGAAGCTAGACACAAAAGACCATACACTGTATGATTATATTTAGATGATTTGAGAACAGGCAAACTAATGTATGATCAAGGAAATCAGAATGGTCTTGCAGGGATGGGGTTGTGTGTCAGAACTGACTGGGAAGGGACATCAGAGATCTTTCTGGAGTATTGAAAATGCCCTATGACTTGATACAGGTTTGGGTGTGTGCATTGCTCAAAATTCATTATATAAAGTATTTATCAGCTAAAAATGTTAATCCTATTTTGGATATCAGAAGATATCACCATTTTTCATTAAATCCAAGATGCTATCAATTGTAAGATTCATCATTATTTTATGCACCGGAAAGAAAGAGAAAATAAGAAAGAAAGAAAGAAAGAAAGAAAGAAAGAAAGAAAGAAAGAAAGAAAGAAAGAAAGAAAGAAAGAAGGAAAGAAGGAAAGAAAGAAGGAAAGAAGGAAAGAAAGAGAAAGAAAGAAGGAAAGAAAGAGAAAGAAAGAAGGAAAGGGCATTACCACTAAAATTACAACACACCGTAGTCTATAAAATGCATCTGCTTTAGAAATGTGAAAAATGCGGGGCAAATGTGTATTTTAGAATCAATGACTTTTGGTCACTTCATCTTTTCTTTGCATTTCTCCTATAACAATCTTAAACTCGCATCTCCCCACTCCCCATGAAACGTGGATACCCCAGGCTAACAAAGGTAAACATTGTGGTCTCAGAAAGATGACAGAAAAACCCATTAATTATTTTCGAAGTCCTATTCCTGTCAAAAGGTGTATTGATCCACAGTTCTTAACTTGTCTAGGCTCAAAGTCCTTAATGGTTAAATGATGTGGGCTTTTCTTTCTTTCTTGTTTGCTTGCTTGCTTGGTTATTTTGTTAAAGAGGCAAGAACACACTTCAATCTTGACTTTAAGTCAAAATTGTTGTCCTCACTGCAAACTGAACTCCACAATGATGACATTTAGATTCCTCTTGTGGAAATCTCTCTAATGGGTTTCCTTTCTGTGAGAAGTAAGGGAGATGATTCATTGTCAGAAATACCAAATGAAAGCTGTGCTGTCTAATTAACAATAGGTTTACAACCTACTGGAAATATGTATGACGCCCCCCCCCCCCCCCCGCACCAATGGAGTCCCAAACCCTTAAATCCTTCACTTCCTATTCTTCTCCCCCTCTCTGTTTGGCAGGTTTATTTTCCTGGCTTTGCAATGAGCATGTGCCAAAGAACACAGGGAGCAAGGACTGAAAATCTCTGTGTCACTTTAGGGAAGGTACATTTGTCCCAGTCGGACTGCTTTGCTTTTTTATTTTTTTTTTTAGACTACTTTTTTTAAAGTTTTGTTTATTTTTGAGGGAGAGATTGAGAGAGAGAGAGAGAGACAGAGAGAGAGAGCACCAGTGGGGAGGGACAAAGAGAGAGGGGGACAGAGGATCTGAATCCGGCTCCTTGCTGACAGTAGCAAGCCAGATGCAGGGCTCCAACTCACGAACCCTGAGATCATGACCTGAGCCAAAGTCAGAAGCTCAAAGGACTGAGCCACCCAGGTGCCCCCAATCAGACTACTGTTTGCCTTACATGGGTACAGGTGACATCCAGGTAAGGCTGTAAGCTCTGTAGTATCAGCCAATGGGGAGCCAGAGGAGGGACTTGTGTGCTAAGAGCCAATGAGGAATCAGGGGAGGGGTTTGTGTGTTAGGAGCCAATGAGGAAGCAGGGGAGGGACTTGGGTGCTAGGAGATAAATTGTCTGCTGTAACTGCCTGGAGTGTGCAGACACCTGCTCTTGCAAGAATGTTGACTAAAGAAGCCTCACCTCACTGTGTTCTGAGTCTCCTCGTCCCTCCTTTGATTGGGTCGGTGGGCTTATTTCTCACACTGATATTGTTGCAGGATTCTTTACCTCAATACCTGGGGTTCATTGTCTCCCTGCTTGGAAGAATGAAGAGGTGGACACAGAATAAAGTGAGCAGCAGGCAAGAATTTTATTAGAGTATAAAATCAGAAAGTAAGAATAGTATGATGGCTCTCTTCACAGAGAGGGGACTATAGATAAGGGGCTTTGTTTCACAGGGTTGGGTCAGCCCCTCTCCTTCCCCTGTTCCTTCTCAGGTTCTACTGTTATTGGCTAGCTGACTCTAAATGCCTCATCATTCATTTTTGATTGGCTCGTTTCCATTGTATCAGCGGTGCTCTAGGGCCATACCGTCCTTGTGGGTCATGCCTTTTATTGTCTACTTATTTTTAGTCAGGTCCTTTATTTGTCAAATTCCTGAGGAAAACCTGAGGGGGAGTAAGTGGTGTCTGTCACATTCTTAACAGGACTTTATGCCTGGGGGACTTTGCTCCAGGTCAGATGTTCCCCAGAAGGAATGTTTTAAAATATGTGTTTTTCCCCATGCAGGGACCTTCAAGTCCTAGCCTCTCCCTCTCTGCCTGCTGAATCCTATCTTTCTCTATCATAATATTTTATGAAGAATTTGTGCATTGACTTGGTAAAAAACATGCTTCTCAATTTTCTTTTCTTGTAATGCTTTTGCTCATGTGGTATCAGGGTAATGGTAGAACTTTGTTGAAGCCATCAGTGCCTGGAGTTTTCTTTGTGGGAAGGTGTTTAACTAACTTCCTTTGATAAATGTAGGTATATTCAGGTTCTATATTTCTTCTTGGGGTGATTTTTGGCAGCTTCTGTCTTTCGTTGAATTTATTCATTTCATGTAAGTTACCAAATTGTTGCTCTTAATATTTCTAATTATCCTTTCAATGTCTGTGGCATCTGTAGTGACATCTATTTTTTAATTCATATTATCAGTAATTTATCTATTTTGTCACTTAAAAAATCAGTCTGGCTATAGGTTTATCAACTTTACTCCTTGTTTTTAAAAACTACCTATTATTGTCCTTGATTTTCTCTATTGTTTTTCTGCTTCAATTTCAATGATTTGCTGATATCTTTATTATTTCCTTGATTCTGTTTACTTTTACTTTTATTTGCCCTATTTTTTCCTTCCTTTAAGTGGAAGTTGAGATAATCAAGTTGAGATTTTTCTTTCTCTTTTTTATTTAGTTTTTAAATATTTAGTTATTTTTGAGAGAGAGAGAGCGAGCAGGAGAGGCGCAGAGAGAGAGAGAGGAAGACACAGAATCTGAAGCAGGCTCCAGGCTGTCAGCACAGAGCCCGATGCAGGGCTTGAACCCACAAACCGTGAGATCACGACCGAGCTGAAGTCTGGTGCTTAACCGACTGAGCCACCCAGGCACCCCTCTTTCTTTCTCTTTAATACAGGCACTCTATATGATAAGTTTCCCTCCAAGCTCCACATTAGCTGCATCTCACACATTTTGAAATGCTGTATTTTCATATTACTTAGTTACACATTTCTATCTCATCTTGTGTCTTCTTCCTAGACCTATAGATCATTTGGAAATATTTTGAATTTCCAAATATTTCAGAATTTTCAGGTATCTTTCTGTTAACTATTTCCACTTAAATTATGTTGTGGTCAGAGACTATAGAGAGTATGGTATGAATCCTTTTACATTTATTGAGGTTAATAATAAAATCTTTTTTTTCCTGACCCAGAAAATGACCTATCTTGGTGGAATGTCCCACGTGCATTTGTAAAGCATGTGTATTATCCTTTTGTCAGATGGAGCATTCTATCAACATCGATTAGGTCTAGTTGGTTGGTAGTATTTTCAGCATTCTGTGGTCTTAATATTGATTTTTTTTGTCTAATTGTTCTATCAGTTACTGAGATAGGAGAGAGGGACTGCGCTCCAATCATTGTAGATTTATTTCTCCTTTCAGTTGCTAATGTGTTTTGAAGCTGTTATTAATTACTTTCACATTTAAGACTGCAGTGTCTTCTAGGGGTGCCTGGATGGCTCAGTCACTTAAGCATCAGCTTCGGCTCAGGTCATGATCTCACAGTTTGTGAGTTTGAGTCTTGTGTCAGGCTCTGTGCTGACAGCTCAGAGCCTGAAGCCTGCTTTTGGATTCTGTATCTCCCTCTCTCTCTGCTCCTCCCCAGCTCATGCTCTGTTTCTGTCTCTCTCTCAAACTTAAAAACATTTTAAAAAATATTTAAAAATTGTAGGACCCTTAAAAATTATGCTAAATCTACTCTGCCTATGCTCTATAAATGTAACAACAAAACCTGGGTGACAGCACATCTGTTTACAACATGTTTACTGAGTATTTTAAGCCCACTGTTGAGACCTACTGTTCAGAAAAAAGGAATCCTTTCAAAATATAACTGCTCATTAACAATGCACCTGGTCACCCAAGAGCTCTGATGGAAATGGACAATGAGATTAATGTTGTTCTCATGCTGCTGACACAACTCCCACGCTGCAGCCCATGGCTCAAGGAGTCATTTCAACTGTCAAGTCTTACTATTTAAGGAATACATTCCATGAGGCTATCGCTGCCATTCCTCTGATGGATCTGGGCAAAGAAAATTGAAAACTTTCTGGAAAGGATTCACCATTCCAGATGCTATTAAGAACACTCATGATTCATGGGAAGAGGTTGAAATATCAACACTCACAGGAGTTTGGGAGAAGTTGGTTCCAGCCCTAGTGGATGACTGTGAGAGGCTCACGACCTCAGTGGAGGAAGTCACTGGAGATGAGGTGGAAAGAGCGAGAAGACTAGAATCAGAAGTGGAGCCTGAAGGTGGGACTGAACGGGTACAGTCACGTGATAATCGTGAGAAGGTTAGGAGTTGCTTCTCACGGAGGAGCAAAGAAAGTGGTTTCTGGATATAGAGTCTACTCCGGGTGAAGACGCTGCAAAGACTGTTGAAATGACAATGAAGTATTTAGAATATGACAGACACTCACTTGATAAAATGGTGGCAGGGTTTAAGAGGACTAATTCCAACTTTGAAAGAAGTTCTACCGTGGGTATGGGTAAAATGCTACCACACAGCACTGCATGCTATGGAGAAATCCCTCGTGAAAGGAAGAGTCAATCAATGGGGCAAATTTCAGTGTTGTAATGAGTGCACCTGAGTTATGCAGTATAGCAATTGGGTGAGTAAGTAGACCCAGCTAACGAGATGGTGGTCAACAGCCACTCAGATATGACCTACAAATGGAATGATATAGGCCACTGGTAGAACCACATGTTGCCTCAAAGACCTAAATCATAAAATATTATAAATTGGGCTAGGTAGGTAACATGACTAGTCAGAATTTTTCCCTAAAATTGAACTCACCAGGTTAAATTAAGAAGTGACCATTACTATTTTTTTTTTTTTTTTGAGAGAGAAACTGTGAGTGGGGCGGGGGTGGGGGGAACAGAGGGAGAGAGAGAGGATCTCTCTCCCCCTTCTTTCTGCCTCTACTCCTGCTCTCTCTCAGCACAGAACCTGATGCGGGGCTCAGTCCCACGGCCCTGGGATCATGATCTGAACTGAAATCAAGAGTCAGACAGTCAACTGACTGAGCCACCCAGGTTCCCCAGAAAGGACCAATATTAATAAGTTTTTATAGATAGACTCATCAGAATAATCTTATATACCTTATAACCTTAAAATGTTCTTTCAATTGTATTATAAGTTCAATTATTTATGAAGTTTGTGTATAACAATAACAGACTTCCTTTTCTTTAAAAATACAGCATAATTGTATGTTTTTTTAAGTGAAATATAATAAAATTTATTTTAAATCAGTAAGGGGTAATGAAGGTGTGGGGATAGGTGGAATCGTACATTAAAAATGATGAAAATAAAGAATATACTATATATTTTTCCTTCCATCGGGGACAGGAAAATACCATGGCTAATAAACGGAAAATCTAGAAGGGAAAAAACCCAAGCCTATCTGAAACGTAGTTTCTCTTTTTAGGTGTGTTGTTAAGATAACACTGAGTTGTTAGTAAGAGAAAAAAGAAAAATAACAATGACAAATAAGATAGATATTTACTATCTCTTTCAAATTCCAGTATGACTGCTGGGGCTCCCATCATCAGGTCCGCATCTCAGCTAGCAAGCAGGAGGAAGTGTGAAGAATGGCACATCCCCTCCTTTTATGGTTGTTCAAAATGAGTCAAAAGATATAAAGCACTTCAGTTGTTGCAACTAAAACAACAAACAAAAAGTGTCTGTTGGTTTTGGAAAAGCATGTAAAGAGAGTATCTGGAACATAGAACTATCCTTTAGGTGTGCAACAATCTTGCCTAACTGAGCCTCTCAGTCTACCAGAATGTTAGATTTTAAATCTCTTATTGGTTAACCATTTTCGGAAACCTTTTCAGTTTAGAAGCCTATTTCAATTAGGTATATTATTAATTAAAAACAGCCACTTTATACTAGAAGTCTCCCTAATAACATGGTCAAAGTAAACTTTCACTGGAAAACATATCTGTAAAACTGTATCACAACGGTTGGCTTTACATGTTTCAATTAAAGAAAAAATTACCCATGGAGGGGGCGGGGGGTCTGGGTGGCTCAGTCAGTTAAGCATCCGACTCTTGATTCGGGCTCAGGTCATGATCTCACGGTTTATGAGTTCAAGCCCCACATGGGGCTCTGCACTGACAGTGCGGAGCCTGCTTGGTAATTTCTCTCCCTCTTCTTTCTGCCCCTACCCTGCTCCTGCTCTCTCTCTCTCTTTCAAAATAAATAAACTTAAAAAAAAAGTAATCACCCATGAATTAAAAATTCTGTTTTAAAAACAAGATGTTTAATGTCCTCATGAGGATTTTTTAATTTAATTTTTAAAGCAGATAATTTGTACAATATGTTTCAAAAAATTTTTAAGAGATTAATATTCAAAAAATATAAAGAACTTACAAAGCTTAATGTCAAAAAAACAACCTGATTAAAAAGTGGGCAGAAGACATGAACAGACATTTTTTCGAAAGAAGACATACAGATGGTTAACAGACACAAGACAGGACGCTCAACATCATGGATCATCAGGAAAATACAAATCAAAACTACAACGAAATACCACCTCACACCCATCAGAATGGCTAAAATAAAAAAGACAAGAAATAAAAGTGTTGGTGAGGATATGGAGAAAAGGGAACCCCCGTGCACTGTTGGTCGGAATGTAAATTGGAGCAGCCACTGTGGAAAACAGTATGGGGGTTCCAAAATAATTAAAACTGGAACTACCAGAATTCCAGCAATTCTACTTCCAGCTATCTATCCAAAGAAAATGAAAACACCAATTTGCAGAGATTTACGCACTCCTTTGTTCACAGCAGCATTATTTACAATAGCCAAGATCTATAAATAACCCAAGTGTTCTTCTGTAGTTGAATAAATTGTTGTATATGTACATAATGGAATATTAGTCAGCCATAAAAAAAGAAAGAAATCTTCCCATTTGCAACAACATGAATGGGACCAGAGGGTATTATGCTAAGTGAAGTCAGACAAAGTCAGACAAAGACCGTATGATTTAACTTATATGAGGAACCTAAAAAACAAAACAAGCAAATAAAACAGAAACAGACTTAGATACAGGAAACAAACTGTTGGTTACCAGAGGGGAGGGGAATGAAGTGATGAGAAAAATAGGTGAAGGGGATTGATTGATTGGTACAAACTTCCGCTTGTAAAATAAATAAGTCATGAGGAGGTAGTGTACAACACAGGGAATATACTCACTATTGTGAAACCTTTATATGGTGACAGACAGGAACTAGACTTATCGTGGGGATCATTCTGTAATGTATAAAAATATCAAATCACTATGACATACACCTGAAACAAGTAGGATCTTGTATGTCAATTATGCTTCAAGGAAAAGAAGTAAAAATAAAGGTATACGTTGAAACACCCCCCGTCATCCCCATCTCCCAACTATCCAGTTACCACCTCCATAGGGAAGAACATGCGTGGGTCTCTTGTGTGCTTTTCCATTGAGTACTGAATATGTGTGCAATTACAAGCAAATATATTTTTATTTTCTCCATTCTAACACAAGAGGTAGTGTGCTATGCACAGCTTTGCATGTTGTTTGCGTATGTGTTTTGTTAACGCTATATCTTGGAGATCTTTCACGTTAATAGGAGAGCAAAATCTTTTTATAACTTTATGGCATTGTCTTGTATGCATGTTATATAATCCATACAAACATTTCCCTATTGATGGACATTTGGATTATTTCCAATAGTCACAATTATTAAGGTGTTTTTAAACACACTGTTTATGACATAGCTCCAGAAATCATTTAGGGGAAGAGAGAGAGAGCAAGAGAGATGACTCTAACTGTGACACTAAATAAAATAAAATAATTTTAGGTTCACAAATAGTTTATGTTTCAACTTAAATTTACAGATTTGAGTAAATTCGTTACATTTGTTACATGGGTAAATTTGTTACATTTAAGAAATGTAAATTTCTTACATTTGTCATTTGCAGATTTGTTACGTTTAAGAAATCACAATATCTAGGGGCACCTGGGTGACTCAGTCGGTTAAGCATCCAACTGCAGCCTAGGTCAAGATCTCACTGTTCCCAAGTTCGAGCCCTGAGTTGAGCTCTGCGCTGACAGCTTGGAGCCTGGAGCCTGTTTCAGATTCTGTGTCTCCCTCTTTCTCTCTTCCCCTCCCCCACTCGTGCTCGGTCTCTCTCTCTCTCTCTCTCTCTCAAAAATAAAGAAACATTAAAATTTTTTTAAAAAGAAATTACAATATCTGTGAAATATTACACATTATAGACATTTTATTCTTAACAGGTTACGTCAAGAATTCTTTTGAAAAAGCTGATGGAAATTATGGGTCCTTTCTGCAAAAAACGTGCACACACACACACACACACACACACACAAACTTCTGCAAAATGTTCCAAGAGGTTGTGGGTTACCT
This sequence comes from Panthera onca, assembly GCF_046562875.1. Classification (NCBI taxonomy): domain Eukaryota; kingdom Metazoa; phylum Chordata; class Mammalia; order Carnivora; family Felidae; genus Panthera; species Panthera onca. The sequence goes on along the minus strand of NC_138345.1, from coordinate 5,214,948 downwards.
ACTGTGGTTGGTCATAGATCTAAGATTTTAAAATTCATGACTCAAACTCATTCCAGGAAATTACTATTCCTGATTTCTAGCATGGTGAAGGAAGAGAAAAATTTTAATAGCTGTCTGAATAACAAGATTTCTATATACTAGATGTTGCAAAGCCTATGAATGGGCTTTGGCTTGCACAGTGTCTTGATTATTTTTTTTTCCCCTAAAACAACAATCACTATTTGTAAACTGGAAGATTTCCCACGAGGACCTCTATTTTCAAAGTTTCTTCAAAAATGGAAAATCTGGTAGCACTACCCAGCAACCTAGCTTTCTGGCTCTTATGGGCATTTGAGTTTGAGACTCCCGGATAAATCTTGGGTTTGCAATCTTTAAACCCTCAGGTTCTATCCCCTTCTTCCTTGGCTTTATCCAGAGTCATTTAGGGATGAATCAAAAAAGAAAGCTGAAAGCAGGAGGTTCTTTAAATGTTGGCCTCTTCTTCCAAGTTCTCCTCAGCAGAAGATGAGATAAGGAGGGCTTGGGAGTGGAAGAAAAAGGGCAGACAATCTTCTGTAAAGAGGAAGAAAGAATCCCATGGTGAAGGACAAGTTGGGCTCCTCGGTAGACAAGGGTCAGGAGGGGATACTCATGGTGCCGGGAGTGGAACGAGAAGCCGCTTCATCTTGGCCAGTTCACTTTATGAGTTTATCATCTTAGTTGGGTGTGGTCTCGCTGTAGGAAGTGATAGCAGAAGTGGGAACATTGGTTCCAGCTGTTGGAATTCATGCAGGGTGGAGTTTCTATCCTCACCATCTGTTTGTGGGCATCCTGCCTTGACAGATGGTTCCAGCTTCGTGTCACAGATAATTTAGCTGACAAGTTTCTCTACAATCATCTTAGGTGGTTTACAAAGAATAACATATGCCATCCGCGTGTGTTGCAGTTGTGGTAAGAAAAACAAGTCTGGGTCCATTAAGTATGAAAGCCACCGGTAAAAAACACAATAAGCAAAGAGATCATTACAACACAATGTGATAAATACTATGCCCAGAGAGGGGCTGACCCCGGATGGAGAAAGGGGGTCGAGGATTGTCTTCAGAAGGAGATGCTTGAGCTGTATCTTAAAGGATAGGCAAACTACAGTAGATGTGGAGTAAAATATTCCCAACAAAGGAAATAGCACAAAGGCTCAACCTCCTTGTGACAAGAGGAACAATACGATACACTGTGTGAGGAAGACGAAGGGACCAGATCAGGAAGCTTCCATTCATTACCACACTCAGGAGCTTGGATTTTACACTGAAGTCAGTGGAGAGCCACTGAAGGATAGGGAAGTGGCAAGGTTTATTTTGTTTTTTAAATTAAAAAAAATTAATGTTTATGTAATTTTGAGAGAGAGAGAGAGAGAGAGAGAAAGAGTGTGAGCAGGGGAGGGGCAGAGAGAGAGGGAGACACAGAATCCGAAGCAGGCTCCAGACTCTGAGCTGTCAGCACAGAGCCTGATGCGGGGCTGGAACTCACGACTATGAGATCACGACCTGAGCTGAAGTCAGACACTCAACTGACTGAGCCACTCAGGCGCAACCTTGGTTTTTAAAATGTTTAATGTTTATTTATTGATTGATTAATTTCCTTACTTGCTTATTATGTAGATGGCTGCAGGACCCCTCTCATTGCTTTCCTTCCTTCCACCCGCCCCCCAGTCTATTCTTAACACAGGAACCACGGAGGTCCTTTAAAGACATAAGTCCAAGTGCATTGCTCCTCTTAAACCCATACAGTGTCTGCCCATCTCACACCAGGTAAAAGCCAAAGTCCTTACAGCAGCCCCACGTAGTTGTGTTCCATGATACCTCTGATCTCCTCTCCTAGTACTCTCCCCTCCCTCACCGCATTCCTGCGAGGCTCTGGAAGTCACCAAGCACACCACTTCTGCCTTAGGACTTCTGCATAGGCTGTCACTCTACCTGGAGATTCTCCCCCACCCCTACTCCATTACCAACATGGCTAAATACCCTCACCTCCATGTCTTGGTTCAAATGTCGTCTTCTCAATGAGAACATATTTAAATTTTTTTTTTTAATTTATTTTTGAGACATAGAGGATGAGCAGGGGAGGGGCAGAGAGAGAGGGAGACACAGAATCCGAAGCAGACTCCAGGCTCCAAGCTGTCAGCACACAGCCTGATGTGGGGCTCGAACTCATGGACTGTGAGATCATGACCTGAGCTGAAGTCAGACTCTTAACCGACTGAGCCACCCAGGCACCCCTCAGTGAGAACATATTTAAAGCTGTACCTTCCCCATAAAACATTCTTTTTTTTTTAATTTTTTTTTTTACATTTATTTATTTTTGAGAGACAGAGAGAGACAGAGCACAAGCAGGGGATGGGCAGAGAGAGAAGGAGACACAGAATGTGAAGCAGCTCCAGGCTTCGAGGCGTCAGCACAGAGCCCGACACGGGGCTCGAACTCACAAACTGTGAGATCATGACCTGAGCCGAAGTCAGATGCTCAACCGACAGAGCCACCCAGGCGCACCCACCCCCCCCCCCCCGCCCAAAAAACATTCTTGATCCACCTTACCATATTCTTCTTTTCTTCTATGTAGTATTTTACAATGTCTTCTATAATTTCCTTATTTTTTTAATTCAAAATAATCTATCTTTACTAATGTACACCCAAGTGTTCTGCATAGTTATGAGCAATCACTTTTTCTTAAAAGTGCTCTTTTATATTCCATTTTTCTTCCATAATGTTATTTCATACAAGCAATAATGTTATTTTATATCCATCATGATGGGCCACAGGGCTGTGGTTTCAAATAGCGTTTTTGTGGGGGTGCCTGGGTGGCTCAGTCGGTTGAGTGTCTGACTTCAGCTCAGGTCATGATCTCGTGGTTTGTGAGTTTGAGCCCCACATCAGGCTTTGTGTTGACAGCTCAGAGCCTGGCACCTGCTTCGGATTCTGTGTCTCCCTCTCTCTCTGCCCCTCCCCCACTAGTGCTCTGTCTCTCTCAAAAATGAATGAATGTTGGGGGAAGATCCAGCGTGGTGGAGAAGTAGGAGGACCCGAAGTTCCCTCGTCCCTCAGACAAAGCAGTATTGAGGCCACAGGACATTGAATTCCAAGAGTCTGGGCTGCAGAGTGACAGAGAGTCTCCAGGGGCACACCAGGACAACCTGGCAGGCCATAGATGCTCTGGTTGTGAACTGGGAGAGATAAAACAGGCCGTGTAGGCACGCAGGGGAGGGATCCCCTTCTGCAGAGAGACAAAGGGAAGAGAAAGGGTGGCTGGGGAAGCATAAGACTATATCTGGACAAGAGAAAAACCATGGACTGGGACAGAGAAGGCTCCAATTTCTAACCACAGAGCTTCCTCAGACAGGGACCAGCTGCCCTGCTTGCGCACCTGGGGAGGAGGGGAGCCTGCCCTCAGCTTGGTAACTAGTTCAGAGGCACAGTCTGCAGCAGGAGAAAGCAGTCCCTTCCCTGGAGTGAGGTGGGAAGAAGGTATAAACTGTTCAAAGGACAAAGACTGCCTGTGCCCGCCAGCTAGAGGCCATGAATCGGTGGTGCAGAGCGACACTTCCCTGGAACCGGGGCGCACAGAGCAGGACCCTTTAAGACATTGGGGCAAATCCCAGCCACGCGCCAGGGAGGCATGGCAGACTGTGGAGCAGGGGGGAAAAAAAAGGCCCCTTCGTGCCTATGTAGCACTGTGAGAATGGCCTGAACAGACTGGTTTGGGACCCCCGGTACAGGGAGGAGAGACTGGGGTGTCGCCATTTTTCTCCCCATCACCACCAAGGTGGGGCCTCAGGGAAAGCACAGCTGGCCCCGCCCACACCAAACCCCGCCCCTCAGTGCCTGCTAACTGCACATTTACTGGAGTGGGATTGACCTGGACAAACCAGACAGCCCTTCCTCCAGCCCAGTGATGCCACTGGTTCCAAGGCACCCAGTGGTTTTGCATTCCCTGACTTAATTCTTGGACAATTTTTATTGTATACATGTGTTTTTTCTTCCTTTTCTCCTTCTTATTTCCTCCCTTGTCTAGTCTGGTTTTTCTGGTTTTGGTTTGTTTGAGCAGACATATTTAATCTATTCTCTTTATAGGTGCTCTATATCTCCTTCTTTATTTTCCTCTCTCTCTCTCTCTGGATTAAGCCATATAGTTTCTCTGCCTGGTCAATTTTCTTTTCTTTTCTTTTTCCCCACCTCTGTCATTTCTCTCTTTGTATGGGATAAGGCATTTTCCACCAACACCACCCCCCACCCCAGTGTTTTTATTTGTTGTTGTTGTTGTTGTTGTTGTTGTTGTTGTTTTTTGGTGTTTGGTCCCCCCCCCCCCCAGGGCTACTTCAATGAACAAATCAAAGCACACCTGGTGGAGGGTCCAAAACATCACTATGAGTAGGGAGATAAAGCAACCAGTGTCACAAAAACTGAGAGCAAGTAACACACTCTAAAAAACATCTCCTGAAGGGCCAGGCCCTGGACAGTGTATGACCTCTCTTAAAATAGTAGTGGTCACAGGTCTAGGACACATAACAAATTTCTAAAACACATAAGGGACAGAAAACTAGCCAGAATGACAAAATGGAAGAATTCTCCTCAAAAGAAGTTCCAGGAAGAAATGACAGCTAAATAATTGATCAAAACAGATATAAACAATGTATCTGATCAAGAATTTAGAATAATAGTCATCAGATTAAATGCTGGGCTTGATAAAAGCATAGAAGACAGCAGAGAATCTATTGCTGCAGAGGTCAAGGAACTAAACAATAGTCATGAGGTGCAAAATAAACTAGAGGCAGTGACAGTGAGGATTGAAGAGGCAGAGGAGAGAATAAGTGAAATAGAAGATAAAATTATGGAAAAAGATGAAGCTGAGAAAAAGAGATAAAAAAAATTCTAGACTAGGAACAGCATGGAAGTTTTTTGTGTGTCTCGTGCCCATGAAATACAGCCAGACCAACACTAAACCATCCTACATACCTAGAAAACTGACTGGCGGATTAACACAACAATCTGCACAACCTGAACCACAGAATTCATCAGGTACGGAGCTCGGAGAAGTGAACTTGGGGAGTGAGAAGGCACTGAGGGTAGGGAACCGCTTTTGCAGGCAGAAAGAGGACGGAGACTGGGGGTGGGGGGAAGCATATGGGAAAAGCACCCCTCCCCAAGAGCAGCTGGAGAGAAAGTGGGAAATTGCAAATAGCCACAGGCACTAAACTAAAAAGGAAGAAAGGAGAAAGGAGAGGGTTTCAATTCCATTAAGACTGTAAACAAGGGGAGCTCAAAGTCTGCAACTCCGCAGCTCGATACCTGACGGTGCTCTGGTGGGAAGGACGAATCCCCAGGAACAGAATGGGGTCCAGGAGGTTCTCGGGTCACACGGGGAAAAGCGGTTCCACTGCTGGAGGGACATTTGGTAGAGACTGTTGAAGCCAACTGGTCCCAGCAGACCCCAGAAAACAGCCACATTCTCTGGTGCTGGAACAAGGTCATTAAGGGTGAAGCCTGGTGCCAGATGTGTGTTGCGATTTTCCATAATCCCGGAAACGCTGATGCCACACTGTCTCGCGATCTTTTTCTGGGGCAGGCTGGCACCTGGCCGCAGTCTCGGGGCACCAGCAACAGCAGGGTCCAGCAAGCGTTCCTGGGTGCAGCCAACATTCAGCCATTGCTCATTCGGCCAATGCTCGGTGAGACCTTCCCACAGAGGGGTGGAATGGATCAAAGCCACAGTCCTTCAGAAGTAAGGGGCCAGGGAAAACAGCCACATCTGAGACAAAACTCAGGACAGAAGTACTGCCTGGGGCCTGGTCACAGAGAGTGGAAAAGAATGGGGAGTGGACGAAAGCTGAAGACAGAGGAAGGGTGCACGATTGCTGATCTGGGAAAACAGACCGGGTAGCTGGGTGGCGCCATTTTCACCACTCCCGTGCATGCGCATATGCACTTACAAGCGCCACAACACTCCACCCCAGTAGGCTAGCAGTGCCATCTAGTGGAGATCGGAGCCGTTACACTGAGCCCCACCCAACTGGGCCAACTTCGCTCTTCAAGAACACAAGACTCACCGCCAGCTTAGTTTATGGACTATAAAGCGCTACATAGACTGACTTCTAGGGGAAAACAAAGTAATTTCAGTCCTACTTCAATCTGTTAGCAGGTTCATCTATTCAATTTTCTTTCTTTTTTTTCTTTTTCTCTTTTACATTTTTCTTTTTCTTAAATACAGAAAGAGAAAAAAATTCATTTTTATTTTCAATTTTTATTAAAAATATTTTTCTGTAATTTTTATTACTATATTTTCTACTTTTGTGTAAATTTTTTCAAATTCTATTTTACTTTCACCATTTGATTTTAGTCTACATCACTGTATTCACCTTTTCAAATTTTCAATTTCCTTTTTTTCCTTTCTTTTTCTTTTTTCTTTTCTTTTTCTTGAATGCAGAAAGAGAAAAAACTTCATTTTACTTTCAATTTCTATTAAAATATTTTTATTTAATTTTTTACTATGTATTTTGCTTTTATATAAATTTTTTCAAATTCTATTTTACTTCCATCATTTTATTTTAGTCTACTACAGTGTATTCACTTTTTCAAATTTTCAAACGATTTCATTTTTTTTCTTTCTTTTTAAAAAATCTTTTCTCTTTTTGGTTCTTTTCTTTTTTCTTGAATACAGAAAAAGAAAAAAATTGTATTTATTTTTAATTTTTATTAAAAATTTTTAAAATTTTTTTCTACTATATTCTTTATTTTTGTGTATATTTTTTCAAATTCTATTTTAGTCTACTTCAGTGTGTTAATCTGTTTAGTCTACTTAGACTATTCATTTTAGTCTACTTCAGTGTGTTAATTTTTTCAAATTCTCAAACGATTTCATTTTTTTTTTCTTTCTCCCCTACCCCCGTTTTTTTCTCTAATCTGTCAAACCACTTTCAACACCAGACCAAAACACACCTAGGATCTAGCATCATCTATTTGATTTGTGTGTGTGTGTGTTTTTAATTTTTAATTTTAATATTTTTTTAATTTTAATTTTTTTATTTCAATTTTTCTACCTCATTAATTCCTTTTCTCCCTTCAAAATGACAAAATGAAGGAATTCACCCCAAAAGAAAGAGCACTAAGAAACAACAGCCAGGGATTTAACCAACACAGATACAAGCAAGATGTCTGAACCAGAATTTAGAATCATGATAAGAATACAAGCTGGAGTCGAAAATAGGTTAGAATCCCTTTCTGCAGAGATAAAAGAAATAAAAACTAGTCAGAATGAAATAAAAAATGCTATAACTGAGCTGCAATCATGGATGGATGCTGCACAGCAAGGATGGGCGAGGCAGAACAGAGAATCAGTGATATAGAGGACAAACTTATAGAGTATAAAGAGGCAGGAAAAAAAAGAGGGAGATTAAGGCAAAAGAGCATGATTTAAGAATTAGAGAAATCAGTGACTCATTTAGAAGGAACAAAATCAGAATCATAGGGGTCCCAGAAGAGGAAGAGAGAGAAATTGGGGTAGAAGGGTTACGTGAGCAAATCATAGCAGAAAACTTTCCTAACCTGGGGAAAGATACAGACATCAAAATCCAGGAAGCACAGAGGACCCCCCATAAGATTCAACAAAAACAGACCATCAACAGGGCATATCATAGTCAAATTCACAAAATTCTCAGGCAAGGAGAGAATCATGAAAGCAGCAAGGGGAAAAAAGTCCCTAACATACAAGGGAAGACAGATCAGGTTTGCAGCAGACCTATCCACAGAAACTTTGCAGGCCAGAAAGGAGTGGCAGGGTATATTCAGTGTACTAAATCAGAAAAATATGCAGCCAAGAATTCTTTATCCAGCAAGGCTGTCATTCAAAATAGAAGGAGAGATAAAAAGTTTATCAAAAGCAACAAAAATTAGAAAGGACCAGAAAACACCACCAGAAACTCCAACTCTACAAGCATCATAATGGCAATAAATTCATATCTTTCAGTACCCACTCAAAACATCAGTGGACTCAATGCTCCAATCAAAAGACATAGGGTAACAGAATGGATAAGAAAATAAGATGCATCTATATGCTGTTTACAAGAGACACACTTTAGACCTAAAGACACCTTCAGATTGAAAATAAGGGGATGGAGAACCATCTATCATGCTAATGGTCAACAAAAGAAAGCCAGAGTAGCCATACTTATATCAGACAATCTAGACTTTAAAATAAAGACTGTCGCAAGAGATGCAGAAGGGCATTATATCATAATCAAGGGGTCTATCCACCAAGAAGATCTAACAATTGTAAACATTTATGCGCCAAATGTGGAGCACCCAAATATATAAATCCATTAATCACAAACATAAAGAAACTCATCAATAGTAACACCATAATAGTAGGAGATTTCAACACCACACTAACAGCAATAGACAGATCACATAATCAAAAAATCAACAAGGTAACAATGGCTTTGAATGACACACTGGAACAGATGGACTTAACAGATATAGTCAGAACATTTCATCCTAAAGCAGCAGAATATACATTCTTCTCCAGTGCACATGGAACGTTCTCCAGAATAGACCATATACTGGGACACAAATCAGCCCTAAGTAAGTACAAAAAGATTGAGATCATACTGTGCATATTTTCAGACCACAATGCTATGAAACTTGAAATCAACCACAAGAAAAAATTTGGAAAGGTAACAAATACTTGGAGACTGAAGAACATCCTACTAAAGAATGAATGGGCTAACCAAGCAGTTAAAGAGGAAATTAAAAAGTATATGGAAGTCAATGAAAATGATAACACCACGACCCAAAACCTCTAGGACACAGCAAAGGTGGTCATAAGGGGAAAGTATATAGTAATCCAGGCCTTCTTAAAGAAGGAAGAAAGATCTCAGATACACAACCTAACTTTATGCCTTAAAGAGCTGGAAAAAGAACAGCAAAGAAAACCCCAAACCAGCAGAAGACAGGAAATAATAAAGATTAGAGCAGAAATTAATGCTATCAAAACCAGAAAAAACAGTAGAACAGATCTATGAAACCAGAAGCTGGTGCTTGAAGGAATTAACAAAATTGATAAACCACTAGCCAGTTTGATCAAAAAGAGAAAGGAAAGGACCCAAATAAATAAAATCAAGAATGAAAGAGGAGAGATCACAACCAACACAGCAGAAATAAAAACAATAATAAGAGAATAGTATGAGCAATTATATGCCAATAAAATGGGTAATCTGGAAGAAATGGACAAATTCCTAGAAACATATACACTACCAAAACTGAAACAGGAAGAAATAGAAAATTTGAACAGACCCATAACCAGTAAGGAAATCGAATTAGTATTCAAAAATCTTCCAAAAAACAAGAGTCCAGGGCCAGATGGCTTTCCAGGAGAATCCTACCAAACATTTAAGGAAGAGTTAACATGTATTCTCTTGAAGCTGTTCCAAAAAATAGAAATGGAAGGAAAACTTCCAAACTCTTTCTGTGAAGCCAGCATTACCTTGATTCCAAAACCAGACAGAGACCCTACTAAAAAGGAGGACTATAGACCAATTTCCCTGGTGAACATGGATGCAAAAATCCTCAACAAGATACTAGCCAACCAGATCCAACAATACATTAAAAAAATTATTTACCACGAACAAGCAGGATTTATACCTGGGACACAGGGCTGGTTCAATATCCACAAAACAATTAACGTGATTCATCACATCAATAAAAGAAAGGACAAGAACCATATGATCCTCTCAATAAATGCAGAGAAAGCATTGACAAAATACAACATCCTTTCTTCATAAAAACCCTCAAGAAAGTAGGGATAGAAGGAGCATACCTCGAGACCATAAAAGCCATATATGAACGACCCAATGCTAATCTCATCCTCAATGGGAAAAACCTGAGAGCTTTCCCCCTAAGGTCACGAACAAGACAGGGATGTCCACTCTCACCACTGTTATTCAACATAGTATTGAAAGTCTTAGCCTCCTCAATCAGACAACACAAAGAAATAAAAGGCATCCAAATTGGCCAGGAGGAGGTCAAACTTTCACTCTTCGCAGATGGCATGATACTCTATATGGAAAACCCAAAAGATTCCACCAAAAAACTTCTAGAATTGATTCATGAATTCAGCAAAGTTGCAGGATATAAAATCAATGCACAGAAATCGGTTGCATTCCTATTCACCAACAATGAAGCGACAGAAAGAGAAATCAAGGAATCGATCCCACTTACAGTTGCACACAGAACCATAAAATACCTAGGAATAAATCTAACCAAAGAGGTGAAAAATCTATACACTGAAAACTACAGAAAGCTTATGAGAAATTGAAGAAGACACACAAAAAAAAAAAAAAAATGGAAAAAGATTCCATGCTCCTGGATAGGAAGAACAAATATTGTTAAAATGTTGATACTACCCAAAGCAATCTACATATTCAATGTAATCCCTATCAAAGTAACATCAGCATTCTTCACAGAGGTAGAACAAATAATCCTAGCATTTGTATGGAACCAGAAAAGACCCCGAATAGCCAAAGCGATCTTGAAAAAGAAAACCAAAGCAGAAGGCATCATAATCCCAGACTTCAAGCTATACTACAAAGCTGTAATCATCAAGACAGTATGGTACTGGCACAAGAACAGACACTCAGATCAATGAAACAGAATAAAGATCCCATAAATGGACCCACAAATGTATGGCCAACTCATCTTTGACAAAGCAGGAAAGAATATCCAATGGAATAAAGACAGTCTCTTCAGCAAGTGGTGCTGGGAAAACTGGACAGTGACATGCAGAAGAATGAACCTGGACCACTTTCTTACACCATACACAAAAATAAACTCAAAATGGATGAAAGATCTCAATGTAAGACATGAAGCCATCAAAATCCTCGAGGAGAAAGTAGGCAAAAACCTCTTTTATCTTGGCTGCAGCAACTTCTTACTCAACACATCTCTGGAAGCAAGGGAAACAAAAGCAAAAATGAACTATTGGGACCTCATCAACATAAAAAGCTTCTGCACAGTGATGGAAACAATCAGCAAAACTAAAAGGCAACTAACAGACTGGGAGAAGATATTTGCAAATGACATATCAGATAAAGGGTTAGTATCCAAAAATCTATAAAGAACTTACCAAACTCAATACCCAAAAAACAAATAATCCTGTGAAGAAATGGGCAAAAGACATGAATAGACACTTCTCCAAGGAAGATATCCAGATGGCCAACCAACACATGAAAAAATGCTCAACATCACTCATCATCAGGGAAATACAAATCAAAACCACACTAAGATACCACCTTACACGTGTCAGAATGGCTAACATTAACAACTCAGGCACTAACAGATGTTGGTGAGGATGCAGAGAAAGGATCTCTTTTGCATTATTGGTGGGAATGCAAGCTGGTGCAGCCACTCTGGAAAACAGTATGGAGGTTCTGCAAAAAACTAAAAATAGAACTACCCTACAACCCAGCAATTGTACTACTAGGCATTTATCCATGGGATAGAGTTGTGCTGTTTCCAAGGGACACATGCACCCCCATGTTTATAGAAGCACTATCAACAATAGCCAAAGTATGGAAAGAGCCCAAATGTCCATTGATGGATGAATGGATAAAGAAGATGTGGTACACACACACACACACACACACACACACACACACACACAATGGAGTATTACTCAGCAATCAAAAAGAATGAAATCTTGCCATTTGCAGCTACGTGGATGGAACTGGAGGGTATTATGCTGAGTGAAATTAGTCAGAGAAAGACAAAAATCATATGGCTTCACTTATATGAGGACTTTAAGAGACAAAACAGATGAACATAATGGAAGGGAAATAAAAATAATACAAAAACAGGGAGACCGACAAAACAGAAGAGACTCATAAATATGGATAACAAACTGAGGGTTACTGGAGGGGTTGTGGGAAGGGGGATGGGCTAAATGGGTAAGGGGCACTAAGGAAACTACTCCTGAAATCATTGTTGCACTATATGCTAACTAATTTGGATGTAAATTTTAAAAAATAAAAATAAATAAATAAACAAACATTAAAAAAATAAAAAAAATTCTAGACTACAAGGGGAGAATTGGAGAACTAAGTGATTTAATGAAACATAATAATATCCATATCATAGGAGTTCCAGAAGAAGAGAGTAAGGGGTAGAAGGTATACTTTAACAAATCATAGTGGAGAACTTCCCCAATCTGGGGAAGGAAACAAACATTGAAGTCCAGGAGGCACAGAGAACTCCCATCAGATGTAACAGGAATTGATCTTTTGCACAACATATCATAGTGAAACTGGCAAAATACAAAGATAAAGAGAGAATTCTGAAAGCAGCTAGGGACAAATGGGCATTAACCTACAAGGGTAGACACATAAGAGTGTAGCAGACCTATCTACTGAAACTTGGCAGGCCAGAAGGGAGTGGCAGGAAATATTCAATGTGCTGAATAGGGAAAAATATGCAGCCAAGAATCCTTTATTCAACAAGGTTACCATTCAGAATAGAAGGAGAGATAAAGGTTTTCCCAGACATACAAAAACTGAAGGAGTTCATTACCACTAAACTAGCCTTACAAGAGATCCTAGGGGAACTCTGAGTGGAATGTTGCAAAGACCACAAAGTACCAGAGACATCACTCCAAGCTTGAAACCTACAGATAACACAATGACACTAAATGCATATCTTTCAGTAATAACACTGAATATAAATGGATTTAATGCTACAATCAAAAGACATAGGGTATCAGAATGGATGAGAAAACGAAGACCTATCTATTTTCTGTCTACAAGAGATCCATCTTAGCCCTGAGGACACCTTCAGATTGAAAGTGAGGGGATGGAGAACCATCTATCATGCTACTGGAAGTTGAAAGAAAGCCAGAGTAGCCATATTTATATCAGACAAACTAGATTTTAAACTAAAGGCTATAACAAGAGATGAAGAAGGACATTATATCATAACTATGGGGTCTATCCATCAAGAAGAGCTAACAATTATCAATGTCTACGTATCCAATTTGGAAGCACCCAAATAAATAAATCAATTAATCACAAACATAAGCAATATTATTGATAAGAATATGGTAATTTCAGGGGCGCCTGGGTGGCTCAGTTGGTTAAGTGGCCGACTTTGGCTCAGGTCATGATCTCGCGGTCCGTGAGTTCGAGCCCCGTGTCAGGCTCTGTGCTGACAGCTCAGAGCCTGGAGCCTGCTTCGGATTCTGTGTCTCCCTCTCTCTGACCCTCCCCCATTCATGCTCTGTCTCTCTCTGTCTCAAAAATAAATAAACGTTAAAAAAAAATTTAAGAATATGGTAATTTCAGGTGACTTTAATACTACAATGGAAAAAAGACAGTCTCTTTAGCAAATGGCGTTGGGAGAACTAGACAGCAACATGCAGAAGAATGAAACTAGACCACTTTCTTACACCATTCACAAAAATAAACTCAAAATGTATGAAAGACCTAAATGTGAGCAAGGAAACCATCAAAACCCTAGATGAGAAAACAGGCAACAACCTCTTTGGCCTCAGTCACAGCAATTTCTTGTTCAACACGTCTCCAAAGGCAAGGGAATTAAAAGCAAAAATGAACTATTGGGGCCTCATCAAGATAGAAAGCTTCTGACTGCAAAGGAAACAATCAACAAAACTAAAAGGCAACTGACGGAATTGGAAAAGATATTTGCAAATGCCATATTGGATAAAGGGTTAGTATCCAAAATCTGTAAAGAACTTACCAAACTCAACACCCGAAAAACAAATAATCCAGTGAAAAAATGGGCAAAGACAAGAATAGATACTTTTCCAAAGAAGACATCCAGATAGCCAACAGACACATGAAAAGATGCTCAACGTCACTCCTCAGCAGGGAAATACAAATCAAAACCATACTGAGATACCACCTCACACCTGTCAGAGTGGCTAAAATTAACAAATCAGGAAATTATAGATGCTGGAGAGGATGTGGAGAAACAGGAACCCTCTTGCACTGTTGGTGGGAATGCAAACTGGTGCAGCTGCTCTGGAAAACAGTGTGGAGGTGCCTCAAAAAATTAAAAATAGAACTACCCTACAACCCAGCAATAGCACTACTAGGAATTTATCCAAAGGGTACAGGAGTGCTGATTCATAGGGGCACATATACCCCAATGTCTATAGCAGCGCTTTCAACAATAGCCAAATTACAGAAAGAGCCTAAATGTCCATCAACTAATGAATGGATCAAGAAGATATGGTTTATATATACAATGGAATACTACTTGGCGATCAAAAAGAATGAAATCATGCCATTTACAGCAACGTGGAAGGAACCAGAGGGTATTATGCTAAGTAAAATAAGTCAGGCAGAGAAAGACAGATACCATATGTTTTCACTCATATGTGGAACTTGAGAAACTTAACAGAAGACCATGAGGGAAGGGAAGGGGAAAAAATAGTTACAAACAGAGAGGGAGGGAGACAAACCATAAGAGACTCTTCAATACAGAGAACAAACTGAGGGTGTATGAGGGGGCGGGGGAGAAGGAGAAATGGGTGATGGGCATTGAGGGGGGCACTTGTTGGGATGAGCACTGGGTGTTGTATGTAAGCGATGAATCACAGGAATCTACCCCCAAAACCAAGAGCACGCTGTACACACTGCACGTTAGCCAATTTAACAATAACTTTTATTTAAAAAATGAATAAATGATTTGACAACAAATTTCATATTTAAAAATAAATAAATAATGAATAATTGTTAAAAAAATTTTAAATAGTGTTTTTGTATTGAATTTTTCTTTCTTTCTTTTACATTCCATATATGAGACATTATTTGTCTTTCTCTGTATTATTTCACTAAGCATAATGCCCCCGAAGTCCATCCATGTTGTCACAAACAGCAAGATTCCATTCTTTTTATGGCTGAATAGTATTCCAGTCTCTGTGTGTAAAATATATAATATAAACTGTACATACATATAAAATATATATATAAGACAATTTCTTTATCCATTCATTCATTGATGGACACTTAGGTTGTTTACATATCTTGGCCATTATAAATAATGCTGCAGTGAACATGAGGGTGCAGATATCCGTGTGACTCCTGTAGGAGAGGTGCAAACAAGGTATTGCCAAAATAACAGGTGGCAAAGAGTGGCCTTTAACAAGTAGGCAGGGATGTAATTCAGTTTTTCTTGGAGACTCAGAAGATGTTTGAGAATTATTCAGTGCTGCGGTTTTATGTGCATGACATCCATTCATTGTGGTCTTTTTTGTGTGCACAAGTGCTATGAGAAGAGATATCTGGCCAATAAAATGAAGAACTGGAGAGAATAGGGCTTCAAAGTCAATTAAAAAGTAAAATACCAAAGCAACTTTGAGTTCAAAAACAGAACAATTTTAAATAATTGTTATTAAGCTCACTCTACTCCGACAGGTTGAAATATTTAAAATTCAAAATCCATTTCACAGCATAATTTTCTGAACTACAAAGTGATTAGAATTATGGTTAGGAGGCTCCAGATTAATATAACTGGCTGAGCTACCAGGAAATGAATTGGCTTCTTGGGGATTTTTGCTCCCAAGACTCATCATAGGGAAGAAGGTAAGGGGTGATTTTCCCCAAGACCAGGCAAGGGATAGTATACTAGAATTTGGGCCTTTCGCTCCAGGGATGCAATTTACAGACTGTTTATTTGGTTGAGTTTCTGGCTTTTTTTCTTTTTTGTTTTTGTTTTTGTTTTGTTTTGTTTTGTTTTGTTTTCTTTCATTTAGAAGGCTAACCCAAATAGGTCTTTTATGGAGGACGACCTAGGCTAATTGAGATAATCTGCCTAGATTGTGAGGATAACTGGATGCACAAAAAGTGTTTTCAAGGGGATGGGGTGGGCTACCGGGAAGGGAGTCAGGGAGGTTTGCTGAGACCAGAGACCAGAGGATGGGTCTGGACAATGACCGTCGGGAGTGACCAAGAAGACACAGGGCACAGTCCTCTCCCTATTTTTCCTGGGTCCTGGTGAAACCCAAGGGAATGGAAGAGGACCATTTGCCATTGGGGGTGGAGGGGGCAGGGAGAACACAGTCAGATTTTTGTTGATCTTGGCAAGAGAAAGCTTAGAGTCAGATATGATATGACTTACAAAAATAAGGAAATGTGATTGTTTTATATTTTGAGTACCAATAAACACTTCCTTCCTCTTCCATCTGTTTTTGCGTCTTTGGTTTTGTCTGCTCTTTCCTTCTACAAGTAGAGTGGTGTTCTTTCATTCTCTCGCCCTAACTTTCGCTGCCGTGGTTTCCTCAGGGTAGCTGTGATAGTCAGATGCCCTTATGCTGGTCCCTTAGTTCCTAAGTCAATATCTCCCCAAACCAAGTACACCCTCACTTGGTGAGCACCAGAAGGCATCACCCTCCAGTCTGAGAACCAATTGTCCCTGCTTCCTAAATGGCTCCATGAGTCTCCTTGCTGTTGGAAGTACCCCATGACCCAACGATTCCACTCCTAGGTACACACCTCCCAGAAATGAAAACATGGTTATGCAAAAGCTTGTACACGAATGTGCACACATATGACAAAAGTGCATGGAACTATACATATAACACACACACGAATGCACAGAAAGCTGACAAAATTTGAATAAGGGCTATGCATTGCGCTAATGGTTCTGCAATGGTTGTGCTACCATACGGTAGTTATTCATGTTAGCCCCAAGATGAAAATAACTCAAATACCCATGAGCTGGTGAATGAATAAACAAAACGCGTAATACCTATCTAGTGGAGTACTATTCGGTCACAGAAAGGGATGAAGGGCTAATACATGCTACAACATGGATGAGCCTTGAAAACATTATGCTGAGACAAACCAGACCCAAAAGGACCTGTTTTATGATTACATTTATAGATTAGATTACATTAGATATAGGTTAGATTAGATTACATTCTAATTCTTCAGAATAGGCAAATGTATAGAGACAAAAGTAGGTTAGAGGTTACCAGAGGCTGGGAGAAAAGAAATTGGGAGTGATTAATAACAGGCACTGGGTTTCATTCTGAGGTAATGGAAATGTTCTGGAATGAGATAGTGGTGATGGCTGGGCAATATCGTGACTATACTAAAAACTACTGGATTATACAGTAACAAATGGTGAATTTTGTGTTATATGAATTTAAAAGTTTAAGACAAGAAAGAAAGAGGAAATAAAAGAAGGAAAGAAAGAAAGAAAACAAGAAAGAAAGAAAGAAAGAAAGAAAGAAAGAAAGAAAGAAGAAAGAAAGAAAATAAAAGAAGGAAAGAAAGAAAGAAAAGAAAGAAAGAAAAGGAAAGAATGAAAAGAAAAGAAAAAAGAAAGAAAAAGAGAAAGAAAAGTCCATTAGCCTTGAGCCACAGCCCTCCCCTTCTTGGTGACACAATTTGACATCTTACCCTCCAGCTCCAAGGGCTCAGTGTCTATCCCCCCACAGCAGATAGCTGGTGACTGAAGACCCTGCCACCGGGCATTGTCTGTCCTGACTCCACAGCATTGCTCTCAACACCAGCTCTGCTCTGAGCGGTGGCTGCTGGCCGAGTTCCCTATCCCTGTATGGGCATGCGGATTTGGAGCCAGCAAAGGAACGACCACCGGCATCACCCCTGAAGTCTAGACGCTATACCTCAGGAACTCAGGTGCCCTGCAGTCAATTCAGTGTCGTTTGGCCAGAGAAAATGGGTTTTGGACTTTGTTGGCAGAAACAGAGCTACCACGTTGCCATGGGCGGAAGAGGGCCAACCCCAAAAGTCATGGTCATCAAGTTAAAATGAGGTTATTAGGACTGGGGACACTGCACACACAGAAGAAAGATGACGTGAAGATATACAGGAGAAGATGGCCATGTACCTGGAAGGACACATGTACCAGCCCCGGGACACCAAGAATTGCCAGCAAACACCAGAATCTGGAAGAGGCAGGGGAGGATCTGCCTGGAGAGCCTTCCAAGAGAGCGTGGCCCAGCCAACACTCCTGACCTCCACAACTGTGAGAGAATCAGTGTGCTGTCTTAAGCCACCTAGCTTTGGTACTTTGCTACACCAGCCCTAGGAAACGAATGCATGTGTAATAGCACAGGGCTGTTGCATGGCGGATGGCAGAGCTCCTACCTTTAAAAAAAGAAACCAGCGGGGAACCTGGGTGGCTCAGTCGGCTGAGCGTCTGTCTGATCTATGGGTTGGCGAGTTCCCGGCTCAGGTCATGATCTCACCGTTTGTGAGTTCCAGCCCCCCATCAGGCTCGCTGTTGTCAGCAGAGAGCCCACTTTAGATCCTCTCTCTTCCTCTGTCTATGCCCCTCCCCTGCGCCCTCTCTCTCTCTCTCTCTCTCTCTCAAAAATAAATTAAAAAAAAAAAAGACAGAAACCATCATGAGTGCTATTCACAAATGCAACTTCTCACAGGGCAAGATCTCTGATAGAGATCTCAAGGGGATTATGCTGAGTGAAGAAAGTCCGCCTCTCACACGCATTCTTCGAATGACAAAATCACAGACATAGAGCATAGATCGGCGGTTGCCAGGGCTCAGGGAGGGTGTGAGAGGAGGGTGGCTGTGGCCATAAAAGTAACAAGGACGGATCCCTCCTTGTGGCCCATCCCTTCTGCGTCTTGACAGCGTTGGTCACAGACGGATCCGCATGTGTCACACCTGCACAGAACTGAATCCACACGCGAACGGACGCATGGGAACCTGACAAAATTCGAACAAGGCCCACGGATCGCATTGAGGTCCCCTTCCTGGTTGGGATACTATATGGCAGTCACTGGAGATGCTCCCACCGGGGGAACGGAACGCGGAGCAGAGAGGCCCCGTCTTGCCTAATGTCAGTCCTGTGACCGGGAGTTTCTGAGCTTTCTCATCACAGACCGGCTCGAAACAACTTCAGGCGCCGCTTGAGATCCCAAGAAGGGAAAATAACCCGCCTGCCAAAGAGGCAGACGGAAAACTAGGAGCGCTTGTCTGACGAGAGGCACCGGGGCACAGAGACGCGAACTGCCGGGCCTTTCGTTGCTCCCCCCGAGCCCTCCACGCCCCCTTCAAATGTCTGCAATTTCCTTGGGGAAGAAAGGCGCCCCCGGATTTGGACAAAGCGCAGGTGGCACAGGAGGCAGGCGGCCCGACCGGCCACAGCGCGGCGACACCTCCGCCGTCGCCCACGGAGACCGGACGACACCAGCGGAGCTCAGGGCCACTCGCCCGCCAGCCGGTCTCCGGCCCAGAAGTGCAGGGACACCGGCAAAGCGGCGGTCGGAGCGACAGGCGGGGACCAGCGAGAGGGGAGGTGCCCGGGGCGCCGCAGCAATCAGGTGTGAACGCCCACCAGCCGCGCTCGCTGATAAGAGTTTGCGTCGCGAACGCCCTGTGCGAGGGGACACGAGCCCCGGTGGCCGAGTGGGGACCCCGGGGGCGCGGAGACAGGCGGAGGGGCAGGACCGCGGGCCTGCGCAGGTGGCGATGCGGACCCCTCTCCGCGCAGCCCGGGGCGCTCCGGGGACGCGGGCGGCGGCGCGGGGGGCCCGGCGGCGGCGGCGGCGGCGGCGGCGGGGCTTTTCCGAGAGGAGGGGGTGGGGATGCTGAGTCACCCATCTGTCACGGCTCCGCACCTCTCCCCAGCCCTCCGGGGGCCAAAGCAAAAGCGAAAGCGAATGCGACTGGCGGGGCGGCCAGTCCCGGGAGTGGCGCCCGCCACCGCCTCGGGGACGGTCGGGCATCTGCCCGCGCGGCCGGCGGGGCGTCGGGGCGGCCGCGAGCCCGGGGGCCGGCGGGCCGGAGCGCGGCCGAGCGTGCGGACATGGGCCGGCGGCCGCCCCAGGGCTGCGGGCTCCGCGCCCTCCCCGCGCCGCTGCCGCTGCTGCTGCTGCTGCTGCTGCTGCTCCGGCCGCCGGCGACGCCCGGTAGGGAGAGGCGCGCGTCCCCGGCGGGGCGGGGAGGGGTGGGGGGGAGAGGCGGCGGGGGCGCCCCACCTACCGCGGCCGCGGGTCGGTGCCCAGGACCCGACGCTGCGCCCACGCGCGGGGACACGTGGACGGGGCGGCGGGGAGGGCCCGCACCCCCGGCACGCGAGCCGCGCCTTCCCCGCTTCCGAGGCGAAGGGACGGAGCCGGGGTCGCCAGCGGGGCTCCGGGCCGGAGGTTCCCAGGCGCTCGGAGAAATCTGGGAAGGCGGCTGTCTGAGCCCCCCACCCCCCACCCCCCGGGGGAAAACGGTGCCGTCTACACCGCTGGCAGAGCCCGCGGGGGTCCGAGGAAGACCCCCGGTCTCTGGGTCTCTGCCCTCGGACCCGGAGCGCGGCGGTAGGACGGGGTGGGGGCTGCGTCCCTGCGGAGAGAAAACGTGTGCGGCCGGTGAGTGCAGATTCCTAAGCAGCAGGAAACCGCGAAAGGGTTAGCAGCCTGGGGTCCGCGCACCCGGGCCAGCGGGGAAGAGACCAAGCCGGTGATGGCTCGGTGCGCTCGCGACGAACGTGGGTCGTCAGATGTAATCTCAGCAGGAAGACCCGAACGAGTGACTCCCAGGTTCTCATCCCGGGGAGCTAGAGAGCAGGGAGGAGAAAGCATAGACGGTCTGGCTTTGTCCTTGTCAGCGTTTCTTGATCCTTTTACAGTCAGGAAGCGACCTGAGGGTCCCAACAGGGCTCGGAACCCTCTCCCCAGAAAAATGCATCAATGCACGTGCATAGAATTGGGGGGGGGGGGGCAGGGATTCACTGAAGGCCATCCACCCATCGTACACTCTCCGGGAGCTGGTTAACCCCGTGATGTGTGTGCGTGCGTGCGTGTGTGTGTGTGTGTGTGTGTGTGTGTAAGGCAAGACTCTCCATCATTTACACCGAGTCGGTCCAGTCTGTCGGCCCAGTAGGTGATCAGAGCTATCCATCCACGGCTGCTGCTGCTGCGGCTGGGTTGGTGTGAACCCTGTAGCTCTGCGGGCTTTCATGAAGTTTTATTTTCTTGACACTATGGATTTCCCCCCACATCTGAGAATCTGACTTGTGTTGGTGACCTAGTCAGTTCCTCTCAGCTCGCTAGCCAGCGTGCGGGGTAGCCAGCAGACCGGGGCAACTGTACCCGCACGATGTGGAAGTGAGGTGCAGCTTTAGTCTGAGCCCAGCCAGGCTGAGCTGTACCCTTCCAAGCGCAGAGGAAAGGTCTCCAAAGCTCATCAGCCACAGCGTGGTTGTTGGCCTCACCAAGGTACTGCTGCCATTCAGCTGCTCCTGATGTTTCCTGTGTTTCTTGAACCGTTTTATTGAAATACAGGATATAATAAACTTCATACATTTAATTGCATGATCTGATGGGTTTAGAGGTAAATGTATACACTTGTGGAACCGTCATGATCAAGAAGGTCAATATAATCATCGCCACCGAAAGTTTCCTCTTGTCCTGCGTGATGCTCTATCCCCCCCAGGCCACCACCATGGCCTTTCACTTTTGGCTTGCTGTGATTTCTAGAATTTTATATATATGGAATCATCCAATGTGTACTCTTTCTTGTCTGGCTACTTTCACGCATAGTCATTATTCTGATAATTCTCCCTCCGTCTTGTCCTTTGTATCAATAGTTCACTCCTTTTTATTGCTGAGTAGTATTTCATTGCATGGGTATCACACTGTTTGTTTATCCATTCAGTTCTTACTGGACATCTGGGTTGTTTCTGGTTTGAAGCTATTACATTTAAAGCTGTGATGAACATTCATATGTAGGTTTTGTGTGGACACAGGCTTTCATTTCTCTTGGGTAGAGAAGGTGGGAGTGGAGTGGCTGAATCATGGGGCATGTATGTGTTTAATTTTTACATTCCCACCAGCAAGTGTCTGAGTTCCAATTCTTCCACATCTTTGTCAGCACTCGGTATGATCAGTTTTTTTTTTTTCCTTTAAAATATTTTCCCAGCTTTACTGAGATTTAATTGACATATAACATCATGTAAATTTAAGGTGTACAATACAATGATTTAATATACGTACTTCTTGTGAAATGATTTCCATCATAAGTTTAACACATTCATCACCTCATATATTTGCCAAATTGTGTGTGTGTGTGGTTCATCAGTCTCTTTAGTCGTACCCATTCTAATAGGTGGGTAGTAGACCCTTGTAATTTTAATTTGCATTTTTCTAATAGCTAATAATGTTGAGCATCTTCACATGTGCTTATTTGCCACCAATGTATCTTCTTTGGTAAAGCATCTGGTTAAACCTCTTGCCCTTTTAAAAATTGAGTTGAATTGTTATTGAGTTTCCAGCATTCTTTATATATTTTGGATACAAGACCTTTATCAGATATGATTTGCAAATATTTTCTCAGAGTCTGTGGCTTATCTTTTCATTCTCTTAACAGTATCTGATGAAGAACAGAAATTTTTAATTCTGAGAAAGCTCAATTTATTAATTTTTCTTTTATGTATTTTAATAGCTTTCAGTGTCATCTCTAAGAAATCTTTGCCAAACTCAAGGTCACAAAGATTTTCTTCTAGAGGTTTTATAGCTTTAAGGTTTTACATTTATGTCTGTGATTCCTTTTTGAGTAATTTTCTATATAATGAAGCTTCTATATAATTGAAGCTTTTCTATATAATTGAAGCTTCCCTATTGGTTTGGTTTCAGGTTTTGTTTTGCGAATGGATATCCAACTGTTCTAGCACTATTTGTTGAAAAGATGATCTGAGCTGAATTCTTCTTACACTTATTTTGAACATCAGCTGTTCTTTAAGCCTTGGTTGCTGTAGACAAAACATTAGTCTGTGAAAATCAGTTACATTTCTATACATTAGCAATGAGCCATTGGAAATTGAAATTTAAAAAATAGGAATCATTTTCAATAGCATCAAACAGTACGACCCGCTTACGGATAAATCTGACAAAAGGTGAGAAAGACCTGGACACTAAAAACCACCGACCACTGCTCAGAGAAATGAAAGCAGACCTAAACAGATGGAGACTGTATACCATGCTCATGGACTGGACAACCCAATATTGTTAAGGTAACACTCCCCTCCCCCAACCCAGGTCAGAATTTCAGCAGGCTTTTTGCAGAAATCAACAAACTGATGGCAGATTTCACATGAAAATGCATAAGGCACAGTGTAGCCAAAACAACTTTGAAAAACAACTGAATTGGAAATAATACTTCTG
Source organism: Panthera onca (assembly GCF_046562875.1). Lineage (NCBI taxonomy): Eukaryota > Metazoa > Chordata > Mammalia > Carnivora > Felidae > Panthera > Panthera onca. The sequence goes on along the minus strand of NC_138345.1, from coordinate 5,191,775 downwards.
ACTCTGAGACTTATTAATAAGGTCACAGTAATCAAGACAACAGAGTATTAGGGAAAAGATGAACAGAGAGCTAACAGAGTAGACTGTGCCCAACGTTTTTCAATGAGCTAGGAAGGGAAGTGGATACAAATGATTAAATTTGCTACTTGGTACTATGATCCTGGTCAGAAATTATAGAGAGAAGCCCATTCCTTATCACCAGCTGAGCAAATAATACAGTCTCAGATATGCTCCTGCTAGTTTGCAGTGCTAACAGACACAGCAAGTTGCTGTTATCTGTTCTCATTCAAAAGGCATGATTTGGAGGGGAAACCCATCAACTTGAGCATGAAGTAATTTAATTCTTAAAGATCCTCACAACCTGAAAGGTTGAAGATGATTTTCCAAAAGCAGCTGGAGAAAATGATGATTTGTTTGAAGATAAATATATCTCACCAACTTGGGTTTCGTTGTACAGGGTGTTAGTACACTTTGGGGTGGTTTTACAACTTGTGTGTGCTTAAACATTTTTTAAACCATTGTTTGCAGAATTCTAGGGAGTTTTACTCAAACCTTTCCTTTTTTTTATTTGAAATCCATCTTATCTAGTTATAATTGCTTTGTGCTGCTACTCATAACAAAACACTGATGAAAACTTTAATGCACAAAATATGGGATTTATTGAAATCAACCTAAGTGTTCAACAGTGGAGGACTGCATAAGCAAAGTGAAGTTCCTTTCAAATAATATGCATCATATTATTCAGTTTTTACTAGAAGATCCTTAAGTAGTTGTCATTGAGCAGGGAGATACTATGGGTCATGTGTGTGTGAGTGTAAGTCTGCTTAGTTGTCTGCCTTTTCTTATTTTTCTCTCATAATTTAAATTGCCTTTGTAAAGAGAAAATCAAACTACAAAAGAAGTAGCACAAAAAAAGATGTAGAATTTGGGGGTTTTCTCAGATTCATTTTTAATTAATTATAGCTGATCTTGTTTGGCAATGTTTTCATGACTTCATAAAGTTTGCAAATGCGTTCTATAAAGTTACCATATATAACATTTGTGCATACTTTTATACATATTATAATGTTTTATACATAAATTTTATAACATTTTTGCAGTTTGTTTAAACAGTTCCTTATGGCTAGAGATGTGTGTAGGCTGGATATTTAGGTCGTTTCAAAATGTTGGATGTTCTGAGGCACCTGGGTGGCTCAGTCGATCGAGCAGCTGACTCTTGATTTCAGCTCAGGTCGTGATCCCAGGATCGTGGGATTGAGCCCTATATTGGGAGCTGAGCACGGAGCCTGCTTAAGATTCCCGCTCCCTCTCTCTCTCCCTCTCCCTCTCCCTCTCTCTCTCCCTCTCCCTCCCTCTCTCCCTCTTCCTCTCTCTCTCTCCCCCTCTCTCTCTCTCCCTCTCTCTCTCTGTATACATATATACATACATATGTACATATATACATACATGTATATACATATACATATATATAAAATAAAAGTTTTTTTAAATATTTGATGTTCTAAAAAGCACACAGTAGGAATAACTGGATGAAAATAAGCTATACAGAGCAAAAAAGGGCAGGGAAAATGCCTCAACATCTAAAAACAAAAAATGGAAGAAATACTCCTGGGGATATTCTTTTTCAATCAAATCATCACTTTCAACTAACTTGTTTGGGCTAAATCACCTTTGCCAAATTGATCTTACCAAATAGTGAGTAACTCAGTGAAAACATGTATAACCACCCCCCACCCCCCCCACCCCCCCCCCCCCCAGTATATACACTTGGGAGTCATATCCATGTTACTCATTAAACATGGTTGACGTTATTTGAATGTTTTCTATTAGGAAAGACTTGATCTTTCGAGCAGTAGGAAGCCATTGAAGGTCTCTGGGCAGGAGGGACATTATTGGACCTACATGGTAGAAAGATTACTCTTGTAAAGAATGTGAAGAGTAAACTGTGGTCAGAAGGGTCTGAAGGCAGGAAGCTAAGTTGGAAACTTTTGTAATAGTTCCAGTAAGTGGTGATGAAATCCTGAATCAAGACAGTGTCAATAAGGAAGAGAGGAGGGGGCAGATTTCCTCTTGAGTCTTACAAGTATAGAGTCTATTTCATTCTTTCTCTTTTCTTTGCTCTTTACCTTCTAGCCACTCAACTATTCTGATCCCTCAAAAATCAATATTTAAGGACTTGAACTATGATGAATTCATCTGCCACACAAAAAGTGGATTGGGAATTTCTGTTAGTGAGCCTGAGAGAGAAAGAAAAGAATTGATGAGTTAAAGATAATGACCTGGATATAGAGAGTTTACCAAACTCAAGTTTGAAAATGATTAACAAAGTGAGTGCCAAAAGGAAATAAATGTGTTGGCTTGGCTGGCATTTCAGCTAGAAAAATGAAGGAAAATGGATTACTGTGAACACAAGGCCTTTATGCTTTTGATGTGTCAGCATCACAGTGAGCTTCTTGAGGGGAGAAATTACATCTTATTCTTCTTTGTATCTTAACACACTTGGCATGCTGTGGACATATACTTGGTAGAATAAGAGGGAAAAGATGGGAATGGATTCCGACTGTCCTTAAAGAACGGGAAGGGCATGCTAACAGGATACCTTTTGAACTCTGGATATGAGACTGGGCCAAGGATACTTAATATATTAGACTGTGTAAATCAACTTGACAGAGGAGTCTGATTCACAGGTTCTGTGAAATAGAGAGAGGTGTGGCCCTCCACGCTATTTTGGTGACTTCATTTGTGATCACTGGGGCTTGTATATGATTTTTTTGGCTACTTGAGAATTTTCAAAATCGCAGAACCTTAAGTTTACTGCTATTTTCATTACTTCATCCATTCCTCTCTGTGTATTCATAAGCCACTAACCCCAGAAGACACCTATGACCTACCAGGCCTACCTAGCACTGTGGGAGCAGCAGAGAACTGTGAAATCCATTCACCATAATATTATGTTCCACAAGGAACTCACAATATTATAAATGAGGCAAGACGTGCTTACACGGAATATCGAAGGAATAATGTTCTGAGAGAATATATACAGAAATTATAATTGAGTATCGAAAGATATGATTAAGGCCTCTAGAAAGAAAGGTTATTGGTACAATCAAATGTATTATCTCTGTTATATTTATGAGTTTAGCTTTGTATAGTAAGTAACTGGTCATTGTGTGGCTGACTGGGCTGGCTTCAATGTCTTGATACCCTTGTGCAGTCATATATCAATTGTTATCTTTTCTTGAGGCATGTTCACAATGGAAAGACCACTAGTAGGTTTCCTTTTTCGGCAAAATGACAGAGTAGATATTCTAAATAAAAACTCTCCTGCTACAAAACACCCAGAAATGATGAATAATACAGAGGAAGTATCTATTAAAATCTGTAGCCAGTAAAATAACCAACTGTTTAAAGCAAAAATAATAATAATCTATTGTGGCGTTTATAACATATGTGGAGGTAAAATGTATGACAACAATAGCACAAAGGCTAGAAGAGAAATGGAAGTATATTGCTTAAGGTCCATAAGAACTGCATATGCAAAGCAGTATAATGTCACATGAAGGTGAGCTGTGATGAGGTAAATACGCTATAAATCCTAAACCAACCACCAAAATAATACAACAAAGAATTACAGTTAGTAAGCCGAGTGGATAAAATGAAATCATGAAATATACTCAAATAATCTCATGACATGATCATCTCCATAGAGAATCCTATGGAATCTACAAAAATGCTCTTAGAAGAAGTGAGGTTAGCAAGGCTTCAGAATACACAATTAACTCACAAATGTCAATATATAAAATACTAGCAATAAGAAGTTAAAAACTGAAAAAAAATACCATTTGTGTTGACATAAAAATTTGGAAATATTTAGGAATACATCTGACAAAAAAAAATGTGCAAAACTGGTAACCAAAAACTATATAAAATTTCTGAGATAAATTACTGAAGACTTAAATAAATTGAGAGAGATACTGTTTATAGATATTGAGAAGACTCAATATTATTATGATGTCACTTCTTCCCCAACTTGATCTCTAGATTTGATGCGATTCCAATCTAACTTTCAAAGGGATTTTTTTTTTTTTTTTTTGGTAGAAACTGATATACTTATTCTAAAATTCAGTAAAGGACCAAACCCAACTTTGAAAATGATTAACAAAGTTGCAGGATTTATACTACCTGACTTCAAGATTTATTATAAAGCTACAATAATCAAGACATAGTAGTATTGGTGTCAAGATTAACAGACAAATATATTGATTGATGAAACAGAATACCAAGTCCAGAAATAAACCCACACATACTTGGTCCTGGCTCAGGATCCTATACCAATTCCACTGGAGGTCCACTACTGTGGGACAAGGGGAAGGAAGCTTTTTTTCTACACAAAACCTGTTAAAGATATAAGGGAGAAGTTGCATGCCATGAAAGTAAGGAGCCATATATTGAAAGCTCCAACCCCGAGAGCCAGATACACAAGGCATCCTAAGACTGGGATAGGACTAGGACAACAGCAAACTTCTCCTGACCCCACCACCTCCAGCAAGTGAGCACCAAGTAACAAGCACAGCAGTCAATCACTGAGGGTGTGGTGAGCAAGGGTGTAGAGAAGTCCTCTTGTGGTTTAGATACAGAGAGAAGGACAAAAGATGAGGGAGGATTAGGGACATAGAGAAGCCCTCTGGCACTCCAGCCCCCGCCCTAACCACAAGTTACCACTAGAGGAATTTGAAGCCAGTGGTGTTCTGAAGGTAACCACAGAACAACAAAATCCAAACCCAATTCAAAACCTGACTAGACTGACCAATCCCCCCACACTATCAGTCTAGCAGGAGAAGCTTTCTCATTTTCAGGCATAAATACTATGTATCTCAGTTCTACACACATGGTCCAGCATTCAATTAAAAATTACATGACACTCAAAAAAAGCAGCAACGACACAATCCCACTATTAAGGGACAAAGCAATAACAAGATTCAGAGATGACCCCCAAATCGGAACTATGAGACTGAAAGTTAAAATAAATATCATCCACATGCTAATGGCTCAGTGGAAAGGATGGATGGTATTTCTGAACAAATGTGGAATTTCAGTTGAGAGGTGGAAACCATATGAAAGTGTCAAATGGAAATGTTAGAAATTTAAAAAAAAATCAGTAATAGAAATGAAGAAAGGTTTTGACAGACTTATCAGAACACTGATGGCACAAAGCCAAAGACACAGCCAAAGAATCAGTTAACTTGAATATAGGTCAGTAGAAATTACTCTAACAAAACACAAAGAGAAAAAATGAGAGAGAACAAAATGGAACAAAGTATCTAAGATCTGTAGGACAACAGAAAATAGGCTAATCTATGTGTGATCAGAATTCCAGAAACAAGAGAGAATGAAGCACAAGAAATATCTGAAGAGATAATAGTTGAGAATATCCCCAAATTTATAAAAGATATTAAATCACAGATCCAGGAATCTCAGAGAACACCAAACAAGGTAAATGTCCACCCCCCTCTCCCACCCAAAAACCCTCATCCTGAAACACATCATACTCAAACTGCTGAAAAACAAAGATAAAGAAAAATTATGATAAAGTGGATAAAGAGACTTTCCACATAGAAGAACAAAGATAAGAATTTAAGCAGACTTCTTATCAGAAATTATGCAAGCCACAAGAAAATGGAGTGACATGTTGAAAGTCCTAAAATAAAACAAAACAAAATAATCTGTCATTCCAGAAATTCTATAACCAGGAAAATATCTTTCAAAAATAAAAACAAAATAAAGACTTTCCCTGACAAACAAAGAGTAGAAGGATTCATCACCAGCAGACTTACACCATAAGCAACACTTTAAAAAGTTCTTTGGGCAAAAGGAATATAATCCTAAACAGAAACTTGGATATCTGAAAAAAAAAAGCTCTGGAAAGGATTAAAATGGAGGTAAATAAAATATATTATTTCTTTTAAATCACTCTAAAAATATTTGACTATTTAAAACAAAAATAGTAGCAAAGTATTGCATTTATAGAATATATAAGAGTACAATGTATGACAACAAAAAAATGGGAGGGAGAAATTGTTAACTATGCATTGGTAGAGTTCTTAACTATATGTGAGATGCTGTAATATTATTTGAAGGTAACCTCTGATAAAATAAAGATGTATATTCTTTACCTTAGCAAAATCACTAAAAATAATTTAAAGTGGTACACATAATAAACCAATGAAGATAAAGTGGGATAATAAATAATAATCAACCAAAAAAAGGGAGTTAAGAGGAAAAATGAACAATGATCAGATGGAACAAACAGGAACATCTAGAAAAATGGTAGGCTTAAATCCAGCCACATCAAAAATTACATTAAATATAAGTGATCTAACCACACCAATTAAAAAACAGAGGTTGTTCAATTAAATTAAAAAAAAAAACTCAACTATATGCTGACTACAAAATAGCCACTTAGGATATACAGGCAAAGATATGTTAGGAGAAAAAGGATTGAAAAAGATATACCATGCAAACAATAATCAGAAGAAATGTGGAGTATTTGTATGAACGGCAAAGTAGACATCAGAATAAGGAATATTACCAGGGATAAGGAGGGACATTACATAATAAGGGGGTTAATTCACCAGGAAGACATAGAAATCCTAATGGTGTCTGTACCTACATTATGGAGCTTCAAAATTCATAAAGCAAATGTGATAGAACTGAAAGAAGAAAAATACAAATCCGGGATTATAGTTAGAGACTTTAACACTATTCCTCCAGTTAAAAAAAAATAGAAAAAGAAGCAGTAAACATATAGAAGATCAAAATGTTAATCTAATTGGCATTTACAGAAGACACGCCCATCCAACAACCAGAATACGCATTCTTTTCAAATACATATGGAACATTCACAAGAGAGACCATGCTGTGGGCCATAAAGTAAACCTCAACAAATTTCCAAATCATTGAAATTACACAAAATATGTCCTGTAACCACAATGGAATTAAATTAGAATGCACTAACAGAAAAATATCTGGAAAATCCTCTGGATAAAAATATCTGGAAATTCAATAAATTATTATATTAATAATTTTATTATATTATTATAAATAATCTGCAGGTCAAAAAAGAAATTAGAAGGGTAAGATAGAAAAATTTTTAATTGAAAATAATAAAAATACATTTAAATAACATAATTTGTGGAACTCAAAGAGATCATAGACAGAAATTAATCATACTAAGTACTTATATCAGAAAAGAAGAAAAGTCTCAAATCAATGATCTAAGCTTCCACCTTAAGAAACCAGACAACAATGAACAAATTAAACCTAAAGTAAGCATAAGGAAGGGAATGTAATGATAAGAGCAGAAATCAATGAAATTGAATGCAGAAAAAAACAACAGACAATATCAACTAAACTAAAAGCTGGTATTTCAATAGATCAATAGAATCCTAAACCTCTAGCCAGACTGATCAAGAAGAAAAGTGAATAAACATTGATTCTCAACATTGGAATGAAAAGGAACATCACTGCAGATCCTACAGATACCGATGGGTCACAAAGTTTTATTATGAAAAACTTTATGCCTGTAAATATGACAACTTAGATAAAATGGACAAATTCGTTGAAACACAAATACCAAAGTTCACTCAGGAATTGATAACCTGAGTTGTCTTATATTTTAGAGAGTTAAAATTGTAGCTTAAAACAACTCCAAAAAATTCCAGACCCACATGTCTTCACTGCTAATTCTTTTTTTTTTTTAATTTTTTACATTTATTTATTTATTTTGAGAGAGACAGAGACAGTGTGAGCCAGGGAAGGACAGAGAGAGAGAGAGAAAGAGAGAGAGAGAGAGGGAGAGAGAGAGAATCCCAAGCAGGCTCCATGCTACAAGCACAGAGCCCGATGTGGGGCTTGAACTCATGAAACTATGAGATCACCACCTAGGCCAAATCCGAGTTGGATGCTTAACCAACTGAGCCACCAGGTACCTCTTCACTGTTAATTCTTAAAAAAAAAAAAAAAAAAAAAAAAAAAAAAAAAAAAATCAACAAAGGCATGCAAATTTGAGTATTGGCTAAATCCTCAACAACAGCAATGAAATACGGAAGACAGGTAATGATAACTACCCAGAATTCTATGTTGCACAAAACTGTCATTTAAGAAAGATGATGAAATAAAGACTTATTCAAACAAAAAGAAACTGGTAATGGGTGATGGCATTAAAGCATCTCCAAGGTTCTTGTATTGCTGGGAGGAGGCTGTGGATATGAATTAACATTTACACATTGAGGATGCATGTTAAAGAGGTTAGTATAATCAGTAAATAGAGAGAGATCACTTAACACAGAATGGTACCAATTCTAAGCCTGTGTACCTGTAAAGCATAACCTCAAAATATATGAGGCAAAAATGATTAGAACTATCAAAACAATTAACAAATAGGGGCGCCTGGGTGGCTCAGTCGGTTGAATGTCTGACTTCAGCTCAGGTCATGATCTTACAGCTTGTGAGTTCAAGCCCCGCATCAGGCTCTGTGCTGACAGCTCGGAGCCCGGAGTCTGCTTCGGATTCTGTGTCTCCCTCTCTCTCTGTCCCAACCCACTCGCATTCTGTCTCTGTCTCTCTCAAAAATAAATAAACATTTTTAAAAATTTTGTTAAAAATAAAAAAATTAACAAATACACGATCATAATGGAAGCTTTTAACATACCTCTCCAAGTGTTTGATGGGTCAAATGTGAAAATAAATCAGTAAGAATATAAAAGTTTTGAAAATAATTAACAAACTTGATCAAATATGGACTACTATGTCTAACAACTGAATACCACACACAGAGAACATTTATACATTTTTTTTTACATTTATTTATTTTTGAGAGACACAGAGAGACACAGAGCGTGAGCAGGGGAGGGGCAGAGAGAGAGAGGGAGACACAGAATCCAAAGCAGGCTCCAGGCTCTGAGCAAGCTGTCAGCACAGAGCCCGACTCGGGGCTCTAACCCATGAACCACGAGATCACGACCTGCGTAGAAATCAGACTCAACCAACTGAGCCACCCAGGTGCTGCCAGGGAACATTTATAAACTCTAACTATGTGTTGCCAGGTCATAAAATCAGCCTCAGTGCATTTCAAATGATAGAGATCATATAGACCACCTTCTCTCATCACAAGGAATGTAAGTCAGAAAAAAATAACACAAAATAAATTAGGACAAAACAAAACAAAAACACTATCTTCCGAAAACTTAGCACCATAAATACTTACACTAGAAAATAAGGAAAGTTTCACATTACATGCAAAGGATCCAACTACAGACATGATTAAAAAGCAGAATAGGTCCAATAGAAGAAGGAAGCAAATAATAAGGATAAAAGCAGATGCAAATAATACTGAAAACAGAGGTACATCAGAGAGATGCAACAAATCCAAAACTTGGTTCTTTGGAAAAAAATCTACTGAAATGAACAAACCTCTAGCAGAATTAATCAAGGATAAAAGAGAAAGGATAAACAAATAACATTAGGCATGTAAAAGAGGAGATAAATAAAAGGTTTAAAATGCCTTCACGCTCGTAAGTTTGAAAGTGTAGGTGGCAGGTCCTTATTTTTAAAAAATTACCAAAAGTAACTCAGGAAGAAATAGACAAACCTGAATATTCCCTTTCAAAATAGGAACAAGACAAAGTTTCACGGTATAATGCCTACTCTTCAACCTTGTACAGGAAGTCCTAACCAATATAGTAAGACAAGAAAAGCAAACATTATACAGATTGAAGTGAACTTTTTAAGCTCATTTTTCTCAGATATATGATTGTTATTTTATCATAATAATATACAGATAAATTATTAAGGATGGAGCTGGATTGCCAAATTAAAAGTCAATATTCAAGAACCAATATTCTTTCTGTGTACCTGCAAAAAGCATTTTGGTAATACATGTTTTTAAAAGATAACATTTAGAAAGCACACCTGCTCACCCAAAGTTAAGTACCTAGGAATAAATCAACAAAAGATATGTCACTCCTTTATATAGAAAAATTATAAAACTTTTTGAAAGAAACCTAAATAAGTAGAGAGATATACATTGTTTCTGGATAAGAAGACTCAATATCTTCAAGATGTCAATTCTCCTCAAATCTATCCTGGGATTCAATTTAAAAGTTTTAAAAATTAAGACGGACAAATGTTAGTGAGATTGTGAAAAAGTAACCCACCTACTGCCGGTGGAAGTATAAATTGGTGCAGTCACTTTGGAAAACAGTTTGGTATTATCCAAAATTGATACACATATGCTATCTCCCAGCAATGCCATTACTAAGAAAATACCATAAAGAAACTCTTTTCCATGAGCATCAAGAGACATGTGCAAGGTTATTTCTAGCACTATTATTTGTAATAGCAAAACACTAGAAACAATCCAAATGTCTGAAAACAGTAAAATGGATAAACTGTGGTGTTTCCATATAATACTTTAATACCAAAAGTGGATGAACTCTAGCTACATGCATCAACATAAATAAAAAACATGACACTGTGTGAGAAGCATAGTAGAGAAGAATACATATAATACATTCAAAACAAAACCTAGGTATTTTATTACTTGGGAATACTTATTTATGCAGTAAAGCCATAAATAAAAGCAAAACAATGATTATTACAAACATCAGCATAGTGTTCATTTCTTGAGGAGATAAAGGCATCTGGGGAAGGCACTCAAGTGACCTCTAAGTTACTGGTAATACTCTATTTCTTAAGCCGATTGGCATACACATGAGTCTTCATTTTATGATTAATCCTTAAACTGCACATAAACACTTTATATACTTATGGATGTATGATTTTCACAACAAAAAGGGTCTTAGGTATGTGCAGGAGGGGAAGAGGGTACTGAATAGGAGGTACTCTGAAGCAACCATCCTTCTCAAATACAAATTCTGTAACTGATTATTGACTCACCCTGGTAAATACTTGTCAACAATAAATGGATTTAATCAACTACAAATAATCAACATTCAAACATTTATTTAAAAAAATCAATACAGAAGTTAAAGATCAAATTAGAGCCTGCTAAGGAGAAATTAGTGAACTAAAAGATGAGTCTGAAGATACTAGAGTACAGCACAGAGAAATGGATGGTGAATCAGAGATTAAAGATATAAAGGACAGAACTATGGAATGAATGTTTGTACCCTCTCAACTTCAAATGTTGAAATCATAATCCTGAGGGTGATGATACTCAGAGGTGGGGCATTTGGAAGGTAATTCCATTTAGATGAGGTCATAAGGGTGTAGCCATGAGGGGATTAGTGTCCTTATAAGAAGAGGTAAAGGCTCAGAGCTCTCTTTTTCTCAACCCTGTGAGGATAAGGCAAGAAGGCAGTAGCAGTCTGTAAACCATGCAGTGGGCTCTCACCACAACCCAATCATGCTGGCACTTTATCTTGGATTTCCAGTGTCTAGAATGTGGGAAATAAATGTTTGTTGTCACCCAGTCTACGGTATTTCGTTATACATAGCAACCTGGACTTAGACAGATAGAACAAGGATCATGACTGGAGCTCCAGAAGATGATAATAGGGACATTGATGAAGAGGATATAGGGAGATAATGGCTGATTATTTTCCAGAAAGGCTTAAAGCCATCAAAGACACCAAAGGTCAAACTTGGGAAATGACACCAAGCAAGATAAACAAAAACAAACCCATACCAAGAATCATTGTGAAAAGACCTCTCTGACCTCAGCCGTAGCAATTTCTTACTTGACACATCCCCAAAGGCAAGGGAACTAAAAGCAAAAATGAACTACTGGGACCTTATGAAGATAAAAGGCTTCTGCACAGCAAAGGAAACAACCAACAAAACTAAAAGGCAACTAACGGAATAGGAAAAGATATTTGTAAATGACATATCGGACAAAGGGCTAGTATCCAAAATCTATAAAGAGCTCACCAAACTCCACACCCGAAAAACAAATAATCCAGTGAAGAAATGGGCAGAACACACGAATAGACACTTCTCTAAAGAAGACATCCAGATGGCCAACACGCACATGAAAAGATGCTCAACGTCGCTCCTCATCAGGGAAATACAAATCAAAACCACACTCAGATATCACCTCACCCCAGTCAGAGTGGCTAAAATGAACAAATCAGGAGACTATAGATGCTGGAGAGGATGTGGAGAAACGGGAACCCTCTTGGACTGTTGGTGGGAATGCAAACTGGTGCAGCCGCTCTGGAAAACAGTGTGGAAGTTCCTCAAAAAAGTAAAAATAGACCTACCCTATGACCCAGCAATAGCACTGCTAGGAATTTACCCAAGGGATACAGGAGTACTGATGCATAGGGGCACTTGTACCCCAATGTTTATAGCAGCACTCTCAACAATAGCCAAATTATGGAAGAGCCGAAATGTCCATCAACTGATGAATGGATAAAGAAATTGTGGTTTATATACACAATGGAGTACTACATGGCAATGAGAAAGAATGAAATATGGCCCTTTGTAGCAACATGGATGGAACTGGAGAGTGTGATGCTAAGTGAAATAAGCCATACAGAGAAAGACAGATACCATATGGTTTCACTCTTATGTGGATCCTGAGAAACGTAACAGAAACCCATGGGGGAGGGGAAGGAAAAAAAAAAAAAAAAGAGGTTAGAGTGGGAGACAGCCAAAGCATAAGAGACTCTTAAAAACTGAGAACAAACTGAGGGTAGATGGGGGGGTGGGAGGGAGGGGAGGGTCGGTGATGTGTATTGAGGAGGGCACCTTTTGGGATGAGCACTGGGTGTTGTATGGAAACCAATTTGACAATAAACTTCATATATTGAAAAAAAAAAAAAGAATCATTGTGATAAATCTGCAGAGCACCAAAACAAAGAGAAGATATGAAGTATCCTGAGAGAAAAGACACATTGCTGGCAAAGAAACAGGAATTAGACACACAGTGGGTTTTTCAATAGAACGTCAACATTAAAAGCTAGAAAACTTTGGGGAACCTGAGTAGCTCAGTCAGTTAAGCGTCTGACTTTCATGATCTCAGAGTCCGTGGGTTTAAGCCCCACATCAGGCTCTGTGCTGACAGTGTGGAGCCTACTTGAGATTCTCTCTCTCTCTCTCTCTCTCTCTCTCTCTCTCTCTCAAAAGAAATAAATAAACTTTAAAAAAAAAGCTAGAAAGCTTCAAAGTGCTAAGGAGAAAAATCATCTGCCTAGAATTGCATGCCCAGGGAAACATTTATTCAAAAAGGATTCTGGGAAGATGGTAGAGTAGGAAGTATCAGGAATCTATTTACTCCCCTGGACAATCATTGCACTGGCAGAATCTGTCTGACAGAACTATTTTGGAACTCTGGAATCTATTGAAAGCTTGCAACTTCCAGGGGAGACTGGGAAGGTAAACTGTGGTTAGTTTCAGGTCTTTACACAACAGCAGCTGCTCAGCCCTCACCTCCAGCCCCAGGGCAGGCAGCTGTGCATGTGTTCCTGGCACAGCCTGCACATGGCTTGCAGGAGCCAGGGGGAGGGCAGAAAGGACCCTGTCCCATAAATATAAGGGATCGTTGATCGCTGATTAGTGCTTCTGCTCACAGACATGCTGCCAAAGAAGTGGGAAGCCATTGTTGTTGTATCTCTCCCTCCTGTTGCAAGCCCCTCTCAGACAAGCTGAAGTGACTTCCAGAGGATTTAGAGAGCTAGTATCCTTCTTTCCCCCACCCCTTCTTTTTTCCCCATTTCCTCCTTTTGGGAGCCAGACATTAAAGACTAGGACAGTCATGAACAATTGCATATCTAGGGAAAAATAGAAAGGTGGCCATGCAAGCCCCGAGAAAAGTTTAGAAAAGACCCGAGAAGACCTTAAGTTATACTTCAGGCTGACCTGTGGCACAGTGACAGCCTGCAACAATAAAAAAATAAATAGGGATGCCTGGGTGACTCAGTCACTTAAGCATCTGACTCTCGATTTTGGCTCAGGTGATGATCTCATGGTTCATGAGATTGAGCACTGTGTTGGGCTGTGTGCTGACAATATGGACCCTGCTTGGGATCCTCTTTTTCCCACCCTTTCTTCCCCTCCCCCACTCATGCATGCACTCTTTCTCAAAATCAATAAACAAAAACTTTAAAATATATAAATAAATAACAGCAAGCCATGAGAGATGAGCAAAACTGGTTTCTAGAATTACCACATTATTAGATTCAAATGTCCAGTTTTCAACAACAACAACAAAAAAATCACAAGTCATAGAAAGAAACAGGAAAGTACGACCCAGTCAAAAGAAAGAAAAAAAATCAATAGAAATTTGTCCCAGAAAAAAGACTGGGTGGCAGATATACTAGACAAAGACTTTAAGACAACTGTCATAAAGATGCTCAAAAACTAAAGGAAAATGTGGAGAAAGTTAAAGAAAATGGTGTACAAACAAAATGGAAATATCAATAAAGAGAGAGAAAATCTAAAAAGAAACCAAAAAGAAATTTTGGAGCTAAAAAGTAAAATAACCTAAATGAAAAATTCACTAGACAAATTCAAAGGCAGATTTGAACAGGTAGAAGAAAGAATTAACAAATTTGAAGATGGAAATCACAAAAATGATCAAGTCTGAGAAACAGAAAGAAAAAAGATTGAAGAAAGGTAAACAGAGATTAAGGAGTCTATGGGACACTATCAAGAGACCAACATTGTGTGAGTCTCAAAAGAAGAAAGAAAGGAACAGAGAGAATATTTCAAGAAATAATAGCTGTAAATTTCCCAAATTTGATAAAAGACATGAATATAAACCTCAAAGGAGCTCAATTAACTCCAAGTAAGATAAATTCAAAGAGACCTTCCCCAAGACAATATAGAATCAAGCTTTCAAAAGCCAGAGCCAAAGAGAGAATCTTGAAAGTGAGAGAAGCAAATTGTCATATATAAGGGATTCCCCAATAAGATTATCAGCATATTTCTCATCAAAAACTTTGCAGACCAGAAGGCAGTGGGCCAATATATTCAGAGTGCTAAAAGAAAAGAACTGCCAACCAAGAATCCAGAAAAACTGTCCTTCAAAAGTCAGAAATTAAGACATTCTCAGATAAGCAAAAGCTGAGGGAGTTCACTACCACTGGGCCTGACCTGTAATAGATACTCAAAGAGTTCTGCAACGTGAAACAGAAAGACACTAGACTGTAGCTTGACTGGATGGAGAAATAAAGAGCTCAGTAAAGGCAAATAATTCATGGGCAATCATAAAGCTGGTATTACTCAATAATGGTTTGTAACTGCACTTTTTGTTTTCTGCATGATTTAAGAGACTCATATGTATAAAGAAAAAAAAAATACTAGTGTAAAAGGTAACTTTGGTTCGTAACTCCAAATATTGTTTTCTACATAATTTAAGAGATTAGTATGTTTTAAAGAATTACTAGATTATGTTTTTGGAGCACACAATGTATAAAGATATAACTTTGAGACATCAACAACAGAGACAGAGCTGTAAGAAAGGAGTTCTTGTATCTCATTGAAGTTACATTAGTATGAATTCAAATTAGAGTGTTATAAATTTAGGATGTTAAGTGCAATCCCCATTTAATCTATTTACATTTAAAGGAATTACTGGACACCACAAATAAGATAACTATAGAATATACACAAAAGAAATGGAGAAATTTATGTTTCATGACATAAAATTGACTAAACATAAAAAAAGACAGTGATGCAAAAAATGAAGGACAAAAAAGCTAAAAGGTATGTAGAAAACAAAGAGCAAAATGACAGAAGTCCCTCCTTATCAGTAATTCCTTTATATGTAAATAGATTAAACTGTTTAATGGAAGACAATTGGCAAAATGAATAAAACACTTGATCTTATTATATGCTGTCTGCAAGAGACAAACTTAAGTCAAAAATAGATTAAAAGTGAAAAGATGCAAAAAGATATTCCATGCAAATAGTAACCAAAAGAGAGCAGGGATGGCTATGCTTAACTTTTAAAAATGTTAAAAAATCACTTAATAAAAAAAAGTTTAGAGACAAAGAAGGACACTATATATTAATAAAAGGTTCAATATGGAAAGAAAATATAACCGTTATAAACATTTATGTACCTAATAACAGACCACCAGAATACACATCCTTCTCAATCCACATGGGACATTTTCTAGGATGGACCACACATTAGGCCACAAGTTAAGTCTCAATAGATTTAAAAAGACAGATATCTTGCAAAATATCTAATCCGATCACAGCAGGATGAAGTTAGAAATCAATAACAGAAAGAAAACTACAGAATTCACAAAATTGTGGAAATTAAACAATACACTTTTAAACGACCAAAAGATCAAAGAAGAAATCATAAGGGAAATTTGAAAAGACCTAGAGATGAATAAAAATGGGAACACACATACCAAAACTTATGGAAAGTGGAGCTAAGGGGGAAATTTATAGCTATACATGTTTATATTAAAAAAAAAAAGATCTAAAGTCAACAGCCTAATTTTATACCTCAGGGAACTAGAAAAAGAGCAAACCAAACCCAAAGCTAGCAGGAGGAAGAAAATAATAAAGATTAAACCAGAGATAAATGAAATACAGAATAGAAAAACAAGAAAATCAATGAAACCAAAAGTAGGTTCTTAAAAAAGATCAGCAAAATTGACTAACCTATAGCTAGATGGACTAAGAAAACAAGAGAGGTGACTTAAATTACTAAAATCAGAAATGAAAGTGGGGACATTACTGCCAATTCTACAGAACTAAAAGGATTATAAGAGAATACTATGGACAATTGTACACAAATAAATTGGATAACCTAAGTGAAATGGGCAAATTCCTAGAATACCAAAACCTGTCAAGAAGGTAGAAAAAATTAAAGAGGAGGGAACATTTCCTAACTCAGTCTGTGAGGCCAGCATTACCCTGATACGAAAGACAGATAAAGACACTGTAAGAACAGAAAATTACAGACAAATACCCTTTATGAATATTAATGCAAAAATCCTTAAAAAAAAAACCTAGCAAACTGATTTCAGCAGCATATTAAAAGGATCATACACCATGACCAAGTGGGATTTATTAGTGGAATGCAAAGATGGCTCATATATGAAAACTGATCAGTGTTAATACACCACATTAAGAAAATGAAGGGGGAACAACACATGAGCATCTCGATGCAGAAAAAGCATTTGACAAAATTCAGCACCTTTTAATGATAAAAAAAAAAACACTCAAAATACTAGGAATAGAAGGAAATTTAATCAACATGATAAAAGCCATACATAAAAACCCATGGTGAACATTATACTCTATGGTGAAAGACTGAAAGCTTTTCCTCTAAGATCAGGAACAAGGCAAGGATGCCAGCTTTCACAGCTTCTATTCAACATAGCACTAGAAGTTCTACCACAGCGTTAGGCAAGGAAAAGAAATAAAAGCCACCCAAATTGGAAAAGAAGAAGTAAAATTATCTCTGTTTGCAGATGGTATGATCTTATATGCAGAAAACTTTAAAATTCCACCAAAAAAAAAAAAAAAACCCACCAACTCTGTTAGAATTACTACATGAATTCAGTAAAGTAGCAGGATACAAGGTCAACATACAAAAATCAGTTGCATCAAAAGTAATAACATACTTAGGAGTATTTTATTATTACACTTATACCAAGGAGCTGAAAGACCTATATAATGAAAACTACAAAATACTGCTGAAAGAAATGAAACAAAATACAAATAAACGGAAACACATCCCATGTTCATGGATTGAAAGACATGTCAATCAATACTACCCAAAGCGATCTACAGATTGAATGCAATTCCTATCAAAATCCCAATGATGTCTTTTGCAAAAAGAGAAAAACCCATCCTAAAATTCATATGGAATCTCAAATTATCCCAAATAGCCAAAACAATCTTGAAAACAAAGCTTGGAGGACCCATACTTCCTGATACCAAAACTTACTACAAAGCTACAGTAATCACAACAGTGTGGTATTGGCATTAAGAGAGACATACAAATGAATGAAATAGACAGCCCAGAAATAAACACCATATATATGGCAAAATGATTTTTGACAAGGATGCCAAGACCATTCAATTGGGAAGGGACAGTCTTTTTTAAAAATGGTGCTAGGGAAACTGGACACCCTACATGCAAAGTAATGAAGTTGGAACCTTACAGAACATCATATGCAAAAATGAACACAAAATGGATAAAAGACCTAAGTATAAGACATAAAACAATAAAACTCTTAGAAGAAAACATGGGACAAAGCTTCATGATATTGGATTTGGTAGTGATTTCCTGAATATGACACCAAAGGCATAGGAAACAACAACAAAAATAAACAAGTTGGACTTCATGAAAATTTTACAATTTTGTGCATCAAAAGACCTTATCCACAGAGTAAAAATCAAACCACAGAATGAGAGGAAATATTTGCAAGTTGTATATCTGATAAAGGATTAATTTCCAGAATATATAGAGTACTCCTAAAATTCAACAATAAGAAAACAAACGGCCCGATTCAAAAATGGGCAAAGAACTGGATTAAATATTTCTCCAAAGAAGATACAAAAGATGTGCAGTAAACACATGAAAATATTCTCAACAGCACTAATCACTAGGGAGATGAAACCAAAACTTCAGTGAGATACATCTTCTACCATGAAGATGAAAAAACAAGAGCATGTAGAGAAAAGGAACCCTGTGCATTGTTGTTGGGAATGTAAAATGGTATAGTCACTGTGGAAAACAGTATAGCAGACCCTCAAACATTAAAAATAGAATTACCATATGATCGAGAAATTCCACCTCTGGGTATCCACCCCAAAGACTTGAAAGTAGGGTCTCAGAGAGGCATTTGTACATCCACGTTCATAGCAGCCTATTCACAATAGCTAAAACATGTTATCAACCCAAGTGTCCATCAACAAATGAATTATAGATAATCAAAATATGGTATGTACATACCAATGGAATATTATCCAGCGTTAAAAAGAAAGGAAACTGTGTAATGTACCACAATATGGACTGTGCTAAGTACAATATGCTAAAGTAAAATAAGCCAGCTACAAAAAGATAAATACAATTTTGTGCAAGATGTCTTTGCAGCCCCCCCAAAATGGACTGGTCTTGAAAGTAACTGTATGTGTGGTGTTTGGAGCGAGGTAGGGGTTCTTAGACTCTCCTTCCCTTCCCAAGTTTCAGAATCACCCATGGGAGGGGTCATGAGTCCTCCACAGGCTGAGAGCTTGACTCTGCGATCTCACAAGTTTCTCCAGGCCGAGGACAACGATGCTGTCAGCATCAAAAAGCAAACTTGGCTTAAGGAAAGAAAGGGGTAGGTGAGGAAAAACCAGCTAAATCCAGTCTTTGCCTAGCCATTCCCTCTGGGGACTTCTTATCTCTCGTGTCCTGATTTATGGCATCACTGATTCATGGCTGAATGGAGACTTTCCAGCCACCAATAATGTAATATTACCTGGGACATCCAAAGTTCCATGGTCAACTCAGGCTCCCTCAGAAGGAGGGAACATTTTATCATAGAGCAGAGTCTAGTATTTTTATTAGACTATCCCTTCCGGTCTACTGTTAAATATTTCTAGAGTGGGGTGTTTTATGATCATTCCTCCCCATTCCACCCCACCCTCCATCTCTAAGTATTTTTCCATCTTTGTTAACATACAGCAAAGCACTACAAACACAGATTTAAGATTTTGGTAGCATGGAACTAAACCCACGGTACTACCAAGCTAAACACACACACACACACACACACACACACACACACACACACACACACACGTGCATGGGGAGTAGGTACATTTTTTTAAATAAGTAGAATGCATTTATTGTTTTCCTTCTAGAATTCATAACCTGCTGCACGAGTAGCCCAGGAACTGCTGTGGGGGCAGGGAGGAATTGTAGCAATGACCCTGGATTAGTTGGGAGTTTCCAGTGTGCTTCATGTCCCCAGTGCTGGTTTAGGCAACGTGTTTAATAAATGTAGAGACAGCACCAACAAGCCCATGTTGGTGGGCTGGCAAAGTGCATCACTTCCCTGTTCTCAGAGCCCTATAATCTAGGCCACCCAACTCAAGATATTCATACTTCCGTGTATGCAATTCCTCTCATGGGGTAAACTGTTGCATGGTGTGTAGACACAGAGAAGACACAGCCAGACTGCCCAGGTTCCGGGAGTCGGTACATTTTTTAAATGGGGGTGGAGGGATTGGGTCCAATTAAAAACTGCTAGAAGGGAAATTCAGAAGAGCACATCAGGAAGAACCTGTGAAAGAAACCTTCACTGATGCAATCAACACCATAGGTTGAGATAACTTCAAGAGAAACTTTAAATGCCTGCAAGAAAGTAACTTGTGGTGATGCCAAGAGACCCTGCACCTGTAAATACCATATAGCATGGTTCTTGGATGAGCAGTATCACCATCACCTGGATATTGCTAGAAATACAGATTCTGCAGCCCTGCCCCAGACCTACGACTCAGGAGCTCTGGGAGGACAGGCCAGCACTCTGGGTTTTAATAAGCCCTCCAGGTGGCTCTACTGTATGCTCACATTTAGGAATCACTGACAGAGAGGGCCCAGGATGAAAAGGACGACAGTAAGGAACAGAGATGATGTAGCAGAATGAGGACTCCAATAGGGCAACGATGAACCTATACAACCCACCAAAGCCACAGTCAAAATATTGAACGTGGAAAGAGTGGAAACACTACTCTTAGGCCCTGGAAATGGAATGAGGAACTCTAAAAGGTGTGATTAAGGGACAAGAGAAGAGGGAAAGGCAGCACTGTGAAAACCACAAGGAGGGAAATACGTAAAGAACATTTTCCTGACCAGATTATAATCTTGGCCTGAGTTGTCGAGGGCTCTTAGAGTTTCCTTCCAGAGCAATCCTCAAAGAAAGGGACCCGGGTGACATTCGCCAACTGGATTTTGTTTGGTTACTTACTTTGCTTATTTTTTACCTTATTTATTCGGATGCAATCTCAAACTTAATAGTAAAACTGCAAGAACAGGAAAAAAAGACCTTCTGAATACCCTTTACCCAGATTCACCAACTGTTTACATTCTGCCCCATGTGCCTTATCACCCCTCTGTCTATATATTTATAACATATGTGTGTTTTCCTCTGAAGTATTTGAAAGTAAGTTGGAGACACTATGCCCCTTTATGCCTAAATACTTCAGTATATATTTCCTAAGAATACATTCTCTTACATGCCTTCCTAAAATACAACACTCTCACATAATCACAGAACACTTATCAAAAATCAGGAAGTTTAACCTGGACACAATATTATTATCTAATATTCAGGGCCTGTTCAAATTTTGTCAGTTGTCCCAATAATGCCCTTGTTAGCCATTTTCTCCCTGATTCCAAATCTAATCCAGGACCACATGTTACATTTTGTTGCCATGTCCCCTTAGCCTCTTGCAGTCTGTAACATTTCCTTTGCCTTTCTCTATCCTTCTTGATCTCGAATGCAGGCCAAGTGTTTTTTAGGATGTCCCTCAATTTAGGTTCAACTAGTGTTTCCTCATGATGAGATTCAGATTATGGATCTAGGGGAGAAATACCACAGGTGTGATGTTGTGTCCTTCTCAGTGAACTGTATCAGGAGGCACATGAACTTGATTTGTCCCAGGATTGGTGATTGTGCCACAGGCTAACTGGTCACCATGCAGGGAGGAGATTTGAGGAATGCGTGTCCCACTTAGCTAAACTGACACAGTGGAATCCGCCACACTATATAAATGTCCTGTCCATTATCAAACTTCAATCCGCTCATTCTAGCATTGTTTCTTCCCTTATGCCATCATTCTTTCTCTATTAGTTAGAATTATACCTTAAGGAGGGCTTTCTCTTCTCCCTCTGCTCACTTATTTATTCATTTATTTGTTTATATTAGTTCAGACCTACAGAGTTTTGTTTTATGTTGTTCCATAATCTGTCATAATTACTGTCTTTGTTTTGATACTCAAATGGTCCTGTATGTGGCCAGTGACAGCCAGTTCAGCCTTCACCCTATATCCTTTTGATATGTCACCATCATTCTTTGAGTATCTCCTTACTTTCTGGTACAAGGTATTCCAGGCTCCTCTGGCATGCCTTCCCCATCCTAGCCCTGGAATCAGCCTTTTCCTCAAGTAGCCATGGTTTCTTCTGATGGAGACCAAGATCTGGGCACCAAGTACATTCAGTGCTGATACGTCATTGCTTCTAAGCATTGTAAGAGGCGAGAGCTGGAACACGCACAGACACACAAACACACACACATCTGCACATGCACATTCCCATGTACAGACACACGTACACACACATGCATGAACACACACACACACACACACACACACACACACACACACACACACACCATGGTTACATTCTGATATCGCTGGTCCCAATTCTCTTTAACATCATAGGGCACTTTCTAGTCATCCTCTCCCCCCCTTTCCATAGTTGTAACTTCTTCTTCCAACAGTGGGAAACCTGGGCTGTGTTTGTCTTTCTCATTGATGATGACTGGTTCCCAGAGGTTATCAAGAAGAAAAGAGCATTGACGGTGCCTTTAGACCTTTGCCCTCTGATTTAACAGCATCGATGAGTTTTCAAGGAAAATCTGTAGAGGCTATAAACTTTGTCACTGTTTACTCAGTGTCTGTCCTGGTTTACTTTTCCTTTCAAAGAAGTGGTTCTCAACTGTGTGCATGGCATGTTTCCTGTGAACCCTGTCCTAGTTGCTGTGTCAGATTGATTGCTGCAAAACTGAATACACCTGCAATAACACCGGCATTTGGCAGAAGGGGTGTATTGAGCTGAGAGGGGTACTATCTGTCATGAATCTAAGATAAGGGGAATAAGTCAAGCGATTACAGAGAAGACTGCATATTTTTTGAAATCTGTAAGAACTCTGAGTTCACATAGACTCAATAAACTGCCCACACACATAGCAACCAGCTCCAAGGGGCCATGAAATGAGTCACACTTTAGCACTGATGCCCTTCTACCATAGCATCAATTCTTTATAACTCTTGCTGATATGGTCACCAATGCCTTGACCTTCTAAATCCCCCTCAGTGACAGGTCACAGATGTTTCATTTCAAAGTGTGCCACAAATGCTAAAAGTTGAAAACCACCATTCTAAATGGAGGAGAATATTTTAGGACTTAGAAGATGTAGAACAATCTGCCGAGAAAAATATCCAATGTGGAAACAACACAGAAAACAGCAGAGACTGAAAAAAAAGATGACAGACAGAAGATCAATAGATTCAGAACATTACTTGAACTTAAAAATGGAACTTGAGGACTACCTGGTGAATAAAAATGTTCTGGGAGGGATTCAGGCGAACAAGATACAATCCAAAGACCAGATGGGAGAGAGAGAGAAGACAGGGGATGGTAAAGGAAGTAAATCTAAGCAGACAGATTTCTTCTCTCCTATTAATTTTGTGTATAGAAATTAGTAAGAAAATAGTATTTTTAGGAAACTGATACGTCTAAATCAAGATTATCTTATGACCTCACTGAAAAGGAAAAGAAAATGTTTGAGTCCACTCTAGAAGCCACGTAAATGAAGAGGGAGCATTGAGACTACTAGCATGGAGTGGTAAAGAACAGCACAGATGTATCTTATATTGTACAAAATCTAAGACTAGATTATCGGTGGGACTTTAAAAGTCAGTGGCTGGATTAAGAACAAAAATCAAACAATCCATTTCCTCTCCTGAGACTAGGAAGACTACAGTAAGGCCTGGGCTTTACTGATCCATGGGGCTGTCATAGCTCAGGTGGGCTCAGGTATGAGGCATGCTGGAGCCTCAGCCGGGAGAGCCTACTTCCTGAAGGAGGAAGGGAGAACCCAACAGGTCATCCACTGGCAGGCTGGTCTACCTGCAGGCTGCCAGGCATTTACAGCAGACTGTTCTGACCACATTCTGAATTCGGAGGGGGATCCCTCTGACCCTAATGTGTAAAGAAGCCCAGCTGGCCGATGGGATATGGCATAAGGGGCCTGGGCTGTGAGTTCATGTCCTGGTAATTCTGGCGGTCATTCTTGGACATCCAAACCTAAGCCAGCAGCTGGGGAGTGTGGCAATCCAGGGGTTGCCCTCTGCAGGAAAACACAGGCAAGACTGGGGCAGAGGAATCAGGGGGCTAGTCCTGAAAGCTAGGGTTCCTAGGAAGAGACAGGCCAGCCCACAGGAAGCAGGTGAAAGGGAAGGAGAAAGCTGCCATTTGGGGGCCCGTGGCTACCAAAGCGGACCCCAGATCCTGCCCAACCAAAAGAAGTCTCAGATTGCAGGAAAGCAAACACCGACACTATTTGGGTAAATCAAACTAGACTGGCTTATTTGAAGGATGCAGAAGGAAACCAGCACCACTCACCACACCCAGGTTAAGATCAGAGAGACATTACATTTTCTGGGACGGATGGGGATTCACGTTCCAGAATCCAGAATCCTCACTATGACATGGAGAAATACAGAAGATGGTTGCATTTTCCAGATTCTGTCCCCCTCAGACCTTGCACCAAAGTCTACGATGGACAGGTGACTGAACTCACCTCATCCATTTGGGATTTGGGCCATTTACAGTATTTTCAAGTAGTTAAATCATCACACTTGTAGACTAGAACTGTGTGTTCCTGGCATATAGCCAGATACGGGGATCAAGAACTTCAGTAGGTATCACGCCCTCAAGTCATTAGACAAGGTCTGGAGTTTACCCTGCAGATCTACTGAGCACCTCTCTGTAGAGGTGCCACAAAAATGAAATCAGTGTACATGGTCGGGCAAGTCCCAGGACATGGGGTTTAACCAGTAAGTTTCATACCGAAGAAAATCTTAGTGTCTAAATCTTGCTCAAATCTTTCAACTTCTAATTAGAAAGGGTGGGGGGCATTTTCAACACTGTAGCACAGCTTGGAGAAAACTTGAATCGGTCTAGCTCTGGCTCTTACCTTCTTTTGGTACCATTCTTCTGACAAAAGGTATGTTAGTTCTCACTGGGCATGCACTTCGTCACACCCACGGTCTGCTGGGAGTGACTGGTGGGTTGTCTCCCAAAAGAGGGCCCAGAATCCTCCCAATGGCTTTGCAAAACCTCTTGGCTTCAATTTTACCTCAAGCTGCCTTAACTGGCTCAGAGAAAGCCAAAAATACCTAATTCTAGAATCTTCTGCATTTCTCACATTTATTTCACAGGCAACATCTTACAATAGAAGCAGTGAACACTCACACCTGGCATGATTTACCCCTCTCTTGCCCTAGATTCAACTGAGGTCTGAGTTCCTATGGCAGGGAACCCCAAAATCCCTCACCCCAACTTATTTCATTATGAAGAATTTCATGTATTTTAAACAGTATATAACATTTGGGCACAACTAATATTCTGCCAGCCCTCATCAGTGTGGCCTTCCATCTGTGGCCAGTGGCCAGCCGCCCGGCCCCCATGATTGCCCGCACCCATCCCAATCGGTCAGCATCTCGGTGGCACTGGTTATTTATTAACTATTTCAATTCTCACCCTGGCTTAGATGTAATCTATGAAAAGGAAAAACATCCATTTACAAAACAGCTGAAGAAACAGAGCATTCCAAAAACTTTCAAAAGCATTTTTAACAGGTAAACCATTTGTACTACTAAAAATTCAGAAAGTATGGAAAGGAAAAAAGTGAGAAGCTATGATAAGGCATTCAGTAAAAAGTCTCCCACTCCCAGCGTGTCCTCAGCTGTCTCTCCTCCAGTGTTAATAGTCTTTTGCATCTTTTCAGAGATTTTATGTACAGACAAAAAATTGTGGATAGGTACCATTTCTTCTTTTTTCACCAATGGCAGCGAATGACACACGGGGTTCTGTTCGTCTTCTTCCTAATGTAACAGTGTGTCTGGGAGATCTTTCCACTTCAGTGATAAAGAGCACCCTTTCGTCTGTTACAGAGGTCTGACTAGCACTTCTTCAAGGAGTAGCTGTACTGTAAGTTACTAAATTAGTCTCCTGCTGACCACATGCGAGGTAATTCACACAGATATTGGCTACTATAATCAATAACTCTGTACATACTCACTTCATAAATATGCCAGCATGTCTGTCGGGAAAATTCTTAGAAGCGAAATCGCTGGGGTAAAGGGCATGTGCATAATAAATGTCATTCTCTGAACAGGTGTTTCTTGAACACCTTCTCTTGCCAGTTACTGTACTAGGCTCAGGGAGGGTGGTGTCGGGCAAAACAGATGTGGCCCCCACCCTGTAGAGCTCGCAGCGCACATTAGGAGACAGACAGACAGACATTATAACATCTCAGTGTCTTCCATACAACCCTGAAGGCAGCTGACTGCGCAGGGAAAGAACACGGAACTACGGGACCTGGCTGCTTTGAGCGGGGAGCAGCAGGGAGGGAAGGCTTTCCTGAGAAAGTCATGTTCAAGTTAGGGAGGATGGCAGGAGATGGGCTGGGGAGAGTGGTAGGCATGGTGAGTGGCAGAGGCGGCGGGGGGACCGAAGGCCAGTGTGGCTGGGGGCGGGGGACAGGGGGAGAGTAGCTAGGGAGGAGGTGGGGCCCCATCCAGCAGAGCCTTGAAGACTTCTTGAGGATGTGAGTTTTTATCCTAAGAGCAGTGGGCAACCAGGAAAGAGTGAAACCATCATATGCATTTCTGAAGATACCTGGCTGTGTTACAGAAACGGATGAAAGGCTTTCAGGGAGAACAAGCAGGGAGAGCAATCCCAGGGCTGTTACTGTTTTCAGGCAAGAGAGCTCAGAGGCCCGGGCTGGGCTGCGTGGGCTGGGAAGACCAATAGGAAGGGGAGGGCAGGGAGAAGGGTTTCCACTGATGACTCCCCAGTCCCGAGCCATGCTGGATGGCGAGCGCCTAAGGCAAGGCTCCTGGGAGGCCTCTAAACGATGAGAGCCCTTACTGAACGTTTTCCACATGCTTGGAATGTGGGGTGTATCCTAAGGGGCCCCCAGGAGAGCCAGTCCCTGGCTCGAAGGTGCTGAGTGCCACCCAAGTGACCCTGGGGAGCTCCTCTGAGCCAGCTGAAATGTGGTCACCTCTCCTCTCTTGTCTGCACCTTTGCAGGTGTCACGTGCCCTCCTCCCACATCTGTGGAACATGCAGACATCCGGGTCAAGAGTTACAAACTGAACTCCACCGAGCGGTATACCTGTAACACTGGCTTTAAGCGGAAAGCCGGGACGTCCACCCTGACAGAGTGCGTGCTTAACAAGACCACGAACACTGCCCACTGGACAATTCCCAATCTCAAGTGCATCAGTAAGTACACGGCCCTGCACTGTCTCTCTGTCCCCCTCGCCAAGACCGTACAGAGAACGGAAGGCAGTGTGGAAGGCTGTGGGAGCCCATCTCTCAGGGGAGGGGGACAAGACATTTGTGTGGAAGTCTGAGGCTAACTGAACCATTGGGCCTCTAAACAACACCTCTGGGGGTGGGAAATGTACAGGATTTAGGGTCACACAATTCTGAGTTCCAACCCTGGCTCGGCCCCGCACCATCCTGAGCAAGGGCCCTCCTATCTTGGAACTTCGTTCATTATCTAGAAAATGAACCTGAGGTCAACATTGTGGGTTGTAGCAATGTTAAGTGAGCCCCGGTCAACATTCACTACAGCCACACCTCATTCTGTTGCGCTCTGCGGTGTTGCATTTTACACATAATTGTGTGTTTTGTTGTTTTGTTTTTACGAACTGAAGGTTTGTGGCAATCCTGCCTCAAGCAAGTCAGTCTGTTGATGCCATTTTTCCAACAGTAGTTGCCCACTTTGTGTCTGTAGGTCACATTTTGATAATTCTTGATGTATTTCAAACTTTCTCATATTTGTTGTGGTGATCTGGGATCAACAGTCTTTGGTGTTCCTACTGTAATTGCTTTGGGGTGCCACAACCCACACCCATGTAAGGCAGTTAACTTCATCAGCCGATGTTGTGTATGTATCCTGAGTGCTCCATCGACTGGCTCCTACCTCATCTCTCCCCCTCCTTGGACCTCCCTGTTGCCTGAGACCGAACAATACAGAAATTAGGCCAATTAATAACCCTACGATGGCCTCTAAGTGTTCACGTGAAAGTAAGAATCACATCTCTTCTCAAATCAAAAACTAGGAATAAGTAAGCTTAGTGGAAAAAAAGCATGTCAAAAGTCAAGACAGGCCAAAAGCTGGGACCCTTGTGCCCAACAGTCAGCTAAGTTGTGAATGCAAAGGAAAAGACCTTGAAGGAAACTGAAAGTGCTACTCCGGAGAACACACGAGTGTTTCTTTCTGGAGAAAGTGTGAGTGGTCTGGATAGAAGGTCAAACCAGCCACAACATTCCCCTAAGCCAGAGCCTCACCCAGAGCAAGGCCCGACCTCTCTTCAGTTCTATGAAAGCTGACAGGGGTGAGGAAGCTTGAAGCCGGCAGAGGTGGGCTCAAGAGATTTGAGGAAAGGAGTCGTCTCTACAACATAAAAGTGCAGGTGAAGCGAGCAAATTATCCAGAAGATCTAGCTTATCCAGATGATCAACGCAGATGAAACAGCCTTGGAGTGAGAGAAGACGCCATCCAGGACTTTCATAGCTGGAAAGGAGAAGTCAATGCCTGGCTTCAACCCCTCAAAGGACAGGCTGACTCTCACATGAGGGCCTAATGCAGCTGGTGACTTTGGGTTGAAGCCAATGCTCACTGACCATTCCAAAATGCCTAGCACCCTTCAGAACTATGCTAAATCCGTTCTGCCTGTGCTCTGGAAATGAAACGACAGAGCCTGGATGACAGCACTTCTGTTTACAACATGGTTTACTGAACATTTTTTCAAGTTTATTTATTTATTTTGAGAGAGACAGAAATGAAGAGAGAGCACAAGCAGAGGAGGGGCATAGAGAGAAAGAGAGAGAGAATCCCAAGCAGGCTCTGCAATGTTAGCACAGAGCCCGACGTGAGGCTCGAACTCATGAACTTCAAGATCATGACCTGAGCTAAAACCAAGAGTCAGTTGCTCAACTGACTGAGCCACCCAGGTGCCCCGTAGTTTCCTGAATATTTTAAGCCCACTGCTGAGCCCCACTGCTCAAGACGACTCCTCTCAAAATATGACTGCTCATTGACAATGCACCTGGTCACCCAAGAGCTCCGATGGAAATGGATAACGGCATTATTATTGTTCCCATGCCTGTTAATACAACACCCATGCTGTAGCCCATGGCTCAAGGAGTCATTTCAACTGTCAAGTCTTATTATTTAAGAAATACATTCCATGAGGCTATCACTGCCATTCCTCTGATGGATCTGGGCGAAGTAAATTGAAAACCTTCTGGAAAGGATTCTCCATTCCAGATGCTATTAAGAACACTCATGATTTGTGGGAAGAAGTCAAAATATCAACATTCACAGGATAACAGGAGTTGGGAGAAGTTGGTTCCAGCCCTCGTGGATGACTGTGAGGGGCTCACGACCTCAGTGGAGGGAGTCACTGCAGATGAGGTGGCAACAGCGAGAGGACCAGAATCAGAAGTGTGGCCTTGAGATAGGACTGAATGGCTGCAATCTCAGGATAAAACCTGAATGGATGAGGAGTTGCTTCCCATGGGTTCCTGAGATGGAATCTATTCCTGCTGAGATGCTGTGAAGATTGTTGAAATGACAACAGAGGATTCAGGATATGACACAAACTCAGTTGTAAAGCAGCAGCAGGTTTGAGAGCATTGACTTCAATTTTGAAAGTTCTACTGTGGGTTAAATGCTATCAAACAGCATCACCTGCTACAGAGGAATCATTCGTGAAAGGAAGGGTCAGTCGCTGCAGCAAACTTCATTGGGGTCTCTTATTTTGTTTTGTTTTGTTTATTTATTTTGAGAGAGAGTGAAAGAGAGAGAGTGTGTGCACTCAAGTGGGGGAGGGGCAGAGAGAGAGAGGGAGAGAGAGAATCCTGAGCAGGCTCCACATAGAACCTGATGCGGGGCTCAAATCCATGGACTGTGACATCATGATCTGAGCCAAAACAAAGTGTCAGATGCTTAACCAACTGAGCCACCCAGGTGCCCCCACTGGTGTCTTATTTTAAGGAATCGCCACAGCCACCCCAACCTTCAGCAACCACCACCCTGATCAGTCAGCAGCCATCACCATCGAGGGAGGACCCTCCACCAGCAAAAAGATTATGACTCACTGAAAGCTCAAATGATGGTTAGCATTTTTTAGCAGGAAAGCATTTTAAATTAAGGTATGTATATTGATTTTTTTAGGCACAATGTTATTGCCCATTTAATAAACTATAGTGTAAACATAACTTTTCTCGGGTTCAGGTTGTACAGATTGTTGTATTAATCCTCAAATAAGTTTTCTAGGTGTGCAGGATGGTTTAGTGTTGATCTGGCTCTATTTCAGGGACAAGAGACGCAAAAAACTTCCATGCTGTTCTGCCATCTTGGCCCCTCCCTAAACATAACTTTTCTATGCACTGAGAAACCAAAATATTCATGTGACTTGCTCTATTGCCACATTCACTTTATCATGGTGGTCTCGAACTGAACCCACAATATCTCTCTGAGTTATGCCTATATTATTACTATTGGTGCTTTAAGATTATGATAGAATTTGGCTACAGACAAGGGTGTATGCTCACAGCATGCTTGCTTTCCAGAGATCTTTCCCAATTTCTTCCTAGAAGATGGTGTGCAGGGAAATTATTACTGTCCTCTGTTGTTAGCCACCCAGGAGAATGGGGGTACCCACCGGGCAGATTCCCTTAGCCTGGTCACCCATGGCTGGTGTCCAGCCAGCACTCCAGAGCACGTGTGAGGGAAGGTTGTCCGAATCAATTATTTTTAACCGTCCACAACTGGGTAATTTTGCCAGAAGAAGTCAACAACCTTGGAGTGGAAGCCAGTAGGGCTATTTCCAGGACTACTAAGTCCCTTACTTTGGAAACATAAAGATTAGCTCATGGTTTATTGCATATTTGGTGGCTATCCAACTGCAAGCTAGATACTTTCTCATAACATTTGTGAACATTCTCCACTCCTCTCTGGGGAAGGGGACAGAAGGAGTTGTTCTAGAGCAAATTCCCTCTGCTGTAAGAGTCCTTGAAGAGCCAGACTTTCTCACTGAGTGTGCGTTCCTTCCCTCTCCCCCTGCACGTCCGTCTCGCAGACATCAGGGCAAGGAGGAAGCCTTCTGTTTGTTGCAAGGGAATCACTCAGCGGCAGAACATAGTACCACATGGCATCAAATGCCACTCCAATGATGAGCTGGGTGAGGACAGGTACGAGCAATAGCACTGTGGCAAAAACACAGAGTAGACAGCTTACTCTGTCCAGTCCGGGCACGCGCTGGTACCTGTAATCCAGGGGCAAAAATAAGGGCTTTCCACTGCAGGGAGAGTGACTGTTTCTTTGAAGTTCCAATCCATTTGGATGAACGAATCCAGGATGGAGAAGAGTTGTAGGCTCTGAACCAGCTGTTGGGGGGTGGGGGAAGAGGAAGGAAGGGGGGAGACCTGGAATTACAGACTTGTAGAACCTACAGACTCGAGCACCCTGAGGCTTCACTGGCACAAAGACATCTCACCTTCTGCCACTAACAACTCCCTCCATTACTTTTCCTAACCTCTTGTGCTTGGGATGCTTTTATTTTATTTTTTTTCCTTACAAAATAACTGAAGCTACTGAGTAGTCATGTATTTTCCCATGTAAAAGACAACATTATAAAACTGAGTTGATCTCATGAATACCCTTCTACCCAAAAATAAAAGACATTTGATATGTGCGCAACTTTTTGGAAAGCCTAGAAAAATAGTTGGCAGTCTGTTTGCATTTGCATGGGAATGACAGATTGGGACACATTGTTTGTTGACAATTTCTTGTGCTTCTGACCTCTCCCAGGAAGCCGGATATCTCCATTTTAAATTTCTGTATGTGTTATTTTTTTATTTATAGCCAGTTCTGAAGCAAGTCTCCATCCTCAGGCTCATAAATGCCATGTGGTTATGCTCTCTCTAGGAGACCCCTCCCTGACTCATCTAAAGCCATCCTCTACAGAAATGCCGGCAGGGGTGACCCCAGAGCCAGAGAGCACCTCCCTTTCTGGAAAAGGTAGGGACGTTGGAAACGTTTTAAGGACTCCCATTCTCCACCACCTCTCAGGTCCCCACAAATGTGTCAGATTCTTGAGGCCCTGCTGGAGTCCCACTGCAGACTCCAACAAACAGAACCCACTTTTTATTTGAGTCAAAATTAAATTTTATAGTAGCTTCGTTTTCTCTTTTAAATCAAAGGTGCTTGATACCCAGGTTTCATTGGACTTACAGTAAAACCTTGGTTTGCGAGCATAATTCGTTCTGGAAACATGCTTGTAATCTAAAGCACTCGTATATCAACGGGAATTTCAAGAACCATTGGCTCAGATATGATCATGTGACGTTCAGCGTCACGTACAACCTGTATTGCAAGACATCATTGGTTTATCAAGTTAAAATTTATTAGAAATGTTTGCTTGTCTTGTGGAACACTCACAGAACAGGTTACTTGCAATCCAAGGTTTTACTGTAATTAATAGTGGTTCCAAATCCACTTTTCATATGCCGGATCAGACTTAGTTGCAGATGTATTTCCTCATCAAGAATTGGGGAGGATCTGAGGTTTTGCCTGCCTGGTGTGTTAACCCACCAAAACTTCCTGGGTGCCTGCGAAGAACATTAGCTCCCCAATTCAGAGACCAAGGACTCCCTTACAGGGCTCAGCAGTCAGCGGGAGCGTGGGCATGCTTTTGTCAATTCCCTCCTCCCTGTGTCCCACGGGGGCAGCAGGGATGGGTCTAGAAGATGCCTGTACATCCAGCAGGCTGCCCCACAGGAGAGGAGGCCTGAGTTCAAGCAACTGGAGTCTTTTATAACTGGCCGACCATGTCTGCCCTTTGCTCCAGAGGGAGGTGCCATCTCCACCTTCCGAGATTTCATGAGCATCCTTGAAAAGTTAGTCCTGAGAAAGGGCTGTCAGGGACTCTGCTGACAAGGCATGGGGAAACATGAGGGACCCCTGAAGAATTGTCCCCCAACCATCCCAACTATGACAGCTCTGGTAAAAAGCTGCGAACATCCCGCATTTCCAGGGTCTTTCTTAGGTAATCTTCTATCCCAATTTGCTCAGCACTGTCCTGATGTTTTTTTCTTTTTAAATGTTTATTTATTTTTGAGACAGAGACAGAGACAGAGCAGGGGAGGGGCAGAGAGAGAGGGAGACACAGAATCCAAAGCAGGCTTCAGGCTCTGAGCTGTCAGCACAGAGCCCGATGCAGGGTTCAAACTCATGAACCACGAGATCAGGACCTGAGCCAATGAAGTTGGACACTTAACCAACCCAGGTGATCCCCGGCACTGTCCTGATGTCAAGAAAATTTGAGACCTTAGCTGCTTGGGACAATGTGCTCTATATCCTGGGAAAGCCTTACTTTACACTTAACTCTTGAGGTTTTATGTCTGGTCATCCAGTGGCTTTTCCTGGCCCTGGTCTCCCCCTTTTGGCCCCAGGTGTACTCTCTCTGCTGCCGTTGGCAGCTCTGAGCTAGAACACGGCTTCTTAGCCGTGGATGCACACTGGGATCTCCTTGGAACTCTGGTGGTCTGGGGAGCAGTCTGGGAACTCGGGTTCTAGAAGCTCCCCAGGTGATTCTCAGGGAGCCAAGGCTGAGAACCAATGCTGAAGGAAAGACAGGCCAGAAGGAGGTTTCCTCCTAGTTAGTTAGTTAGTTGACTACAAACAAGAGGATATAGTAGAGTACTGGCTACATTTAAGTTTGGGGTAATTCCAAGACCCCTTTGACCCAAGTCATGCCCAGATCACCCACTGATGAGAATAATCAAGGGGCCTCTCCCAGCCTTGCTTTGTGCATCAAACACGTGGTCAGATGAAACTGTGCCATCAAACTCTCAGACATTAAGAGTGCAACGGAAGACCCATTTTTCATGGAAAGAGAATAGTGAAGTCTTGCCACCACGCCTCACAGTTTGGGAGCAGCTATATGCCAGTTAGCACAGGGAGGGTGAGGACATAAACACCAGGAGGGCTGCCCTCCCTTAGATCGGGGCAAAACCAGGGCACTGTCTTCAAATACTCTAAAACTCGGTCTGGCTGAATCTCAGGCTTCCCCTTATTTCAAAAGTTGTGTGCAAACACGCAGAAAGGAAACTAAAATCAGCAGCCCAGATATCTTTGGTAAATACAGTCATACTTGTTTTTTGAGATCAGTCCCTCACCGCATCTTCCGCGCCTTCTCTAGTAAACAAGCCGGGAACGACTCGAATCCGTGGGATCTTTAGGTTATGTGCACCATGATAAATAGCTGTAGATCCTCTCGTGTTCTCAAATGTCCCTCGGCCATCCAGATGGAGGAATAGGCTACTCACTGAAGGGATTTCCCCAAAGAGCCCTGGAGGAGGGTGCCGGGCGAGGGCCGGCCCGGGGTGGGCTCACTAGAGCAAGTCTGAAGTCCACTGTCTTCTAGAGCTGCGCGGAGACACTCTTCAAAGTATTTATGTTCTCCATATCTTGCACTTTCCTACAGAGCCAGCATTCACTTCCAAGTCAGACAGCACAGTGGCCACAAAGGCAGCTACCGAGCCAGGCTCCAGGCTGATACCATCAAAGCCTCCGGCTGCGGGAACCACAGGGGTAATCAATAATGAACCCTCCCGAGCCCCAGCTCAGACAACAGCAAAGGCCTTGGAACACACCCCCTCTGCCTCGCAGGAGACGCCAGGTTAGCACTGGCTTTGCATACTTTAGGAGAGGTCAGCAGTCCATGAGATGTGGGTGGAGACCTCGAGTGAGCTGGCTGCCTAGCATCACACCTTGCAATCCAAAGTCCAGGCCACTCAGCAACCCTCTGCCTCCTGTTCTGTGCCACAGCCTCCTTGCTCTGCTCTCTAACCTCTGTGCTCTGCCTTGGCTCGGTCAGCTGGAAAAGAAAGTCCGTCTCCCAGAGGTGAGAAGGCTCGGCGTATTGACCTGCATGGCAGAGGCTTTGCCGATCTGAATGGTATCTGCCGTCTCCCAATATGGGAGGACGGTGGAAGCTTTCTGCAATCTGGAGTCACAATCTGCGGTATGAAACAGCCCTTGGTAATCTGCGTCTGCCGCAAAGGCATATCTGATTCTTTGTGGGGGTTTTCTTCGCTACCACAAAATACATTTGACTACATTCCCCATTCTGCACCTTTCATCCCCATGACTTAGTCATCCCATAACTGGAAGCCTGTATCTCCCACCCCCGCTTCACCCACCTTGCCCATGCCCCCCACACTCCTCCCCTCTGGCACCCATCAGTTCGTTCTCTGTATTTATGAGTGTTTCTGCTTTTGTCTGTTTGTTCATTTGTTTTGTTTTTTAGATTCCACATCCAAGTGAAATCGTACGGTATTTGTCTTTCTCTGTTTGACTTATTTCACTTAGCCTGATACTGTCTAGGTCTGTCTGTGTTGTTGCAAATGGCATGACGTCATTGTTTTCTATGGCTGAGTAACATTCCGTTGTGATTATACACACCACATCTTCTTTATCCATTCATCTATTGATGGACACTTGGGCTTGCTTCCATATCTCAGCTGTTGTAAATAGTGCTGCAATAAACATTCGGGTGCATATAACTTTTCAAATTAGTGTTTTTGCTTTCTCTGGGTAAATACCCAATAGAATTACTGGATCATGTGGTAGCTCTTTAATCTTTTGAGGAACCTCCATACTGTTTTCCACAGTGGCTGCACCGGTTTACATTCCCACCAACAGTGCACAAGTTTCCCTTTTCTCCACATCCTCCCTAACACTCGTTATGTCTTGCCTTTTTGACTCTAGTCATCCTCACGGGTGTAAGGTAATATCTCACTGTGGTTTTTCACTTGCATTTCCGTGACGATCAGTGATGTTGAGGATCCTTTCATGTGCCTGTTGGCCATCTGTATGTCTTCTTTGGAAAAACATCTTTTCAAGTCCTCCGCCCATTTTTAATTGGATTGTGTGTGTGTGTGTGTATGTGTGTGTGTGTGTGTTGAGTTGTATAGGTTATTTATACATTTTGGATATTAACCCCTTATTAGTTATGTCGCTTGCAAATAGCTTCTCCAATTTAGTAAGTTGCCTTTTCGTTTTGTTGATGGTTTCCTTTGTTGTGCAAAAGGGCATATGTGATCCTTAAGCATGGCCCAGCAGCTAAGTAAACTACCCTTGTTCTTTGCTAACGGAAGTTTGGTTCCGCCAGCCATGACTCTCTCAGGCTTTAAGATGGGAGCCAAAATGTCTAGAATTCCTCCTGCTTAATGAGAAATGAGTGCCTTTAGGACTACGGCAATAACTGAACTGCACTCTCTTCTCTGCAGGTACCTATTCATACAGTTCCGGAACTGTGACTGGTAAGTGTTTTGTTTTTTTGGTCCTAGCAGTGCTTCTGCCCTGAGGACCTCGGTCTCAGGGTGCGGAACAGTCCTGGCTTATGCCTGCTGCCCCAGCATGGCCACTCGCAGCCCCTTTCACTGTCAAAAGTGACTCAGTGTAGATAATAAGTCATAGATAGGATCACCCTACTTATGGGATTCTACCATGACTGTTTATCTCAATACTGGTAGCTTCTCTCTGTCAGGCTACACACGTGGGAACCAGAGAGCTGGCACATCACAAAAGGGCCTCCTCGTTCAGCTACTCAGTTCCACTAAGCCGGGCTAGACTCATCCCAGACTTAGCAGAGAACCACAAGCGTGTGAGCGGCTGTCAGTAACATGATGTTATTCATCCGTCAGCTGCATTAATCTCTCGCAGGGTGTTAGCCCCATGCACTTTACAGCAAGACTGGCCACACTTCTTGGGATAAAGGCTGCTGTCTACACAAGATGCACACAACACTCAACGTAGGAGAGGAAGAGACTGTCCCGGTGAGTGTTAAGGAGGAGAGTGGAAAAGTGTTTGCAAGGAAAAGAGGAAAGAAAAAGAGGAAGGGAGGGGAGGAGAGAGAAGAAGAGAAAGAAGGCAGAAATGCAAGTAGTAAGAGAGACTAAGACTTTTGTCTGTACAAGTTTTCAATAAGCCAAAAAAAAAAAAAAAAACCACTGTAATTTATACAGAGAAAACACAACTTATTTCTATTTTCTATTCACGAGTTATCCTCTTAGAGAACGACTCATATTTTTATGATTATATTTTATCTGCATCAAGTATCATCTAGAAAAAAAAAACAAGCAGCTTCAGTCATTTTAACAGCTTATATGCAAAGGCGAGAGATTGAAACTAAAATATGTTTATCACGTAAGAGGTGACCAGTAAGTCAAGTAGCCAGCCTAATTTTTCTCCTTATGTAATATACTATGCTCACCTTTCCACAAAGTTTTAAGTTTTTTATTCATTTTTTTGAATTGGTAATATTTGCCGGGGTTTAAAAATTACAAATTACAAAAACATATACAGCACAAAGCCCCATCTTAAACTGAAAATTCCCTTGTAGGAAGAAAGTTACTCCTGTTACCAGCTTTCTGGGCATCCTTTCAGAGAGGATCGATACACGATGCTAGCTAGGTATTTTAGTTTCACTGTGTTGCACCTGTGTTCATTTTCAACTAATGGTACCTCGTGGAAATCCTTCCATATCAACACATAGAAACCACCTCATTCTTTAAAACAACTACCAAATATTCCACTACCTGGATTTGCTACAATTTGTGTAGCCAACCCCCTATGGGCATGTGACTGTTGACAGTCTTGGCTACATGACAAACAGTGATTAATTGGAAAGCCTTCTATCTATCACTTGGCTATGTGCAAAGAAATCTGTAGGATAAAATCCTACACATAAAATTTGGGGGCCATATTTCCTATGTCGATTTTCAAACAACTACTTTACTACGGGATATCATCTTATGATGTATTTCTCCAGTTCGTGACTTTCACTGGACTAAAACATCAGAAACTCTCTCCCAAACTCTGAAGTGTCGTGTAATACACATTAACTCAACACCTGCAATAGTCTGATAGCTCCGTGCAAGAAACTTTGGACATACAGAGAATTACAAAAAACAAACAAACAAACAAAAACTTTAAATCTTTCCTGTTATAAGATTTCCTTCTTCGAGGGTGCTTCAATATAAACATGTTAGCACCTAACTTAACAAGACAGATCAAATAATTGTCAGCAAAGAAATAAAAATGAGTTATACTTCACTAGGCGTTAAGTTTTATCTGCTAAGAAGGTGGAAGCTAAAATGGAAATCATGCTAGTTTTCTAAAGACACTTAGTGATGGTGACTTCCGACTACGTCATATATATCCCAGTACTGTGGACCAAGAGTATACCCGTCAGGTTCAAGTGGCAGAGACATTCACTGGCTCCCTGAGCATCAGTAAGTGTTGCTATTTCTGCACGAAGAAGCAAGCAGTTGAGAGTGTTTGTAAGGGTATATAAACGCTTTACCGTAGTAGTCGCTCAGCAAATGTGAATATTTTAATCAGCCCATTGATAACCACTGATATCACCATTTTTAAAATAAGCTATATAAATGATTATCACAGCTTTTAAAAGTTGCTTTTTTTTTTTTTTTTTTAGTTCAACAGAAAATGGTAAATGGTAGATGCCTAATAAACAGCAAATGAATAAGTGAAGTTGAGGACTTGGACATTTATTAATAAACGTTTAGGAAGTGTGATTCATCATTTCATTGTCTTAAATATCTACAGGCTCACTTGGCAGCCTTTTTAATCAATAATTTCATTCCTTCATTCTAACTATCTGGTCTCCAATCCTTGGCTAGGCTATTCTTGAGGACTCCCGATTGTAAAATAAAAAGGTAGAATGTCACCTAGGACAAGTGTTCACCCGGCCACGTCCCTTTAATATGCTGGGAGGGAAGAGTTAGATTTTCAAACTGTCATACCTCTCGCCTTTCATATCAGAAATAAATTTGCTGCAGTTGATATGCTCAGCCTTTAATACGAGCTAGCTCTATATCATTCGTCTGTGTATTCAATATAAATCGAGTTCTACTTGGTGCCACGTTGGTCCTAAGTTGCAATAAAATGCAGATTTCTCATTGAGAAGCAAACAGCAGGTCAGAAGTACTTCAATTTATGGACCCTTAAGGGTTTAATTCAATCAATTACGTGTTTATTAAGTGCCTACTCTGAACCCAACACTTGTTATGTGCTTAGCACAGTAAGAGACAGCAGAGAAACACTGCCCAGGAATAACGAATTGATATTCTTACTTCAAAACTGCCTTCCTCGGACACGGGCACACCAGCACTCTGGTCATGGCCACATGGCAAATAGCACTCCTTGGCTGACCTAGTTTGCAGGGACTGCTAAGGAATGGTGAGTCCCCATATTCTCAGGGGACATTTTCATCATCCGCACTGGACAGTGGCCACTGGCTGCCAAGGCCACCTCTTACGTCAGACCCGCATGCGCTGTAGGATGAAGGCAGGGCAGGGAGTTACTGGCCTTTCCCGGACTCCCAAGCAATAATCCACTTTCTCCTCCCTCCCCCAACTCAAATCCTCCTCTGTTGTCCTCTGGCTCACCAGACCTCTCTGTCTTCCTTTTTCTCCAGCCCATGCACCCCGCGAGGAAACACCAAAGGGTGGGGAACTTGCCAGTTGATATGTTTACCTATCATTTTAGTGATTTTGGTGTCGGTTTCTTTACTCAGTTTGCCTGGATATAATTGAGGAAGAGGCCAAGGATCTGAGTTTGTCACTGAATTCAAACTGCTCTGTCGTATCGTTGGCTCAAGAGCCCTCCCCTCCCTGGACTTGGAGTCTGCAGATTCTATTCTTATTCAGAAGAAACAGGAAGATGCATTATGAAAGTAGAACCATAGTTAACATCAGCTGGCCTTTTCCAATAAATCCCTCCGTGGACAGTAAATGCATAACAAGCCTATTAGTCAGTGTGAAGAAATAGTTTACCCTAGGGTACACCATCTCTGCCTAGAAATTTATTTCTGGTTTTTAGTCATAATGATGATTAATGATAAGTCTAAAAACTCAAAACATCTCTCACTGATTTGCCATGTTTCCCGTTATTTCCTCTAGGACTTTTCTATTTTATTTTTATTTACTTAGGCACAGGTAGTTTTGCTTTTACAACTTTACTGTCTTCTGATGACAGTATCGTGTCAACAACGTCAGGAAAAAAGGAAATTTGTTTTAAAAAAGAAAGTAAAGATTATCTACAATTCCACCGTGACTTAATACTTTGGGATCTATCCTTCAAGGCTGTCCTGTGCATATGGACATACATCTGGCCTACTGGAGATTCTTTTTTGGTTCATTTTTATCTCAACCAGCTTTTTTCACTTAAGATATTGTGGACATCTTTCCATGTTAATAAATACAGATTCATTCCATAATTAAAAAACATTTTTTAATGTTTTTATTTTTGAGACAGAGACAGAGCGTGAGCAGGGGAGGGGCAGAGAGAGAGGGAGACACAGAATCCGAAGCAGGCTCCAGGCTCCGAGCTGTCAGCACAGAGCCCAACACGGGGCTCGAACCCATGGACGGTGAGATCATGACCTGAGATGAAGTTGGACGCTTAACCAACTGAGCCACCCAGGCGCCCCTCATTTCATAATTTTTAAAAGCTGAATGATATTCCATTGGATGGATATATTTTATTTACTAATTTAATTTTTCTATTAATAAGAGATTGAGATTAATATAAAAATTGTGGTTTTTTAATGTTTATTTATTTTTGAGAGAGAGAGAGAGAGAGAGAGCAGGGGGAGAGTCAGAGAGAGAGGGAGACACAGTGAGATCATGACGTGAGCGAAGTCGGTCGCTTAACTGACTGAGCCACCCACGTGCCCCTAAAAATTGCTTTAAACACTACTACAGGGGTGCCTGGGGTTAAGTCAATTAAGTGTCTGACTTTGGAGCAGGTCGTGATCTCACGGTTCGTGGGTTTGAGCCCCGCGTGGGACTCTGTGCTGACAGCTCAGAGCCTGGAGCCTGTTTCGGATTCTGTGTCTCCCTCTCTCTCTGCCCCTCCCCTGCTCATGCTCTGTCTCTCTCTGTCTCATAAATAAATAAAACATTTAAAAAAAAAAAAAAAAAGGTTCACTGTGTCCTCTGGCTAAGCCCTCTTGCTACCAGGAGATCCCACTGTTCCTATCTTGTCTAATAAATCTCAAATGGCCGAGAGCCACTGGCCTCCCACCACTCCAGACCCTGCCTTCCAACTTGCCCAAAACAGGATCTTTCCCTTCTCCTCAGCCATTATCTTATTCTCCTCTTACCTGTAACACCTCTCTTAGAACACCACCTCATTCTCCTTACCATCTGCCTCACCATAGTTGCCAATAAAAAAAACAAAAAACAAAAAACAATGCAGGCAAATAAAAAAAAACAACACGGGTGAAATTGGAAGATATGCTACACTGCATGCTGTGGTTTCTAAATCAGGATTCTGTGAAGCTGACGAAAAAGGAGAGGATGTCTCAGGGACAACTGAGGAGGACCCTCGCCCTGTCCGCTCTCTGACTGTGGCTTTCATAGCAGATATGGCTTCTTGTCCGCACAGTCCCACCCCAGCCCTTGAACTCTGAGGCTTTTGCCTTCCCTTCTCATCCTGTCACCGTGTCTCTCTCGTTGGGAAGGATGGGATTAGGAGCGGGGGATGGGGACAACATGAACTGGTGGCGTTGGTGGGGAAAGCATGGACTTTTGGCCCACAAGTAGAGTGCATCGGGCCGCAGAGAACTCGAGAAATGTTAACAACAGTAAGCTGGCTGGGAAGGCATTCGGATCTCTCTGCAGGAAGGTGAACCATACACTGTCCAGTTCTTAGAAGTGAACCTGCTCCCGGGACTTCTGGCATGACGGCTCACTTCTGCTCTCTTACAGCGGCCATCGTCATGCCTGTCACTGTGCTCTGTGTAGTATGTGTGGGACTTCTGGTGTGTTACAAAAGATCCAGGTGAGTAGAGCAAGAGAATCACGCCAGACGAGACTGCTCTTCCTCCAAGAAAAGAGTGTCACCGTAAAGACTCCGGGCCTGCCCTCGCAAAGGAAGGACCCCTTTCCCGGCTACTGAGGCAGGCTCTTGCACGCACCCCCTTCTATACTGGCCCAAAGGGGAGCCAGCCCCGGGACACCCCTCACTTTTTCCAAGACAGTCCGCAGGCCCCCAGTCAGAAACAGAAAAGTTTTCTTTCCTTTTTGGAAGGAAAGCATGCCAAATAACTAAGTTGATGGGGATGCAGCTCTTACGCTACATTCACAAGTATATTTTCTTGCAATATATACATTTCATGGGTAGAGTACATCTTCTGCCACTTGCTGAAATTTGAGTTTTTATATATTTTTTAAATGTTTATTCATTTTTGAGAGAGACAGACAGAGCATGACTGGGGGAGGGGCAGAGAGAG
The DNA here is from genome assembly GCF_046562875.1 of Panthera onca. NCBI lineage: Eukaryota > Metazoa > Chordata > Mammalia > Carnivora > Felidae > Panthera > Panthera onca. The sequence goes on along the minus strand of NC_138345.1, from coordinate 5,149,374 downwards.
GGAGACACAGAATCCGAAGCAGGCTCCAGGCTCTGAGCTGTCAGCATAGAACCCGACACGGGGCTCCAGCCCATGAACCATGAGATCACGACCTGAGCCGAAGTCGGATGCTCACCCAACTGAGCCACCCAGGTGCCCCAGAGTTTTCATTATTTTTCTACTCTTTAGGTACTTGTATCATTTTCATTAAAGCCTCAAATGGCATATTAGTCTTAATTTTCTACTCCTATTAATTAATAACCAGTGTTCCAGCATTCCATATTGCTATGGCTGTTCTGGATCCTTCCTCAGCATTACACAATGAACAATGGAAATCAAGTTTGCTGAAACTATTTAGTCACTAGTCATTAAATATTCTTTGCTAAATTTATCAGTATAAAGATTATATCATCCTTTGAGCCTGACTTTGGCAACATGAATATTCCATGAAATACTGCTCTAAAGCCACAACGAAAAAGTCACCTAAATATTCACATCAATCTTCAAAAGCTGGTAATACCATCTCAACCAAAAGAGGTGCCAGAAACCTCACAGATCGTTTAGAAATTAACACACTAAGTTTGATGTATTACTCAAAAATCTGTCAAAACAATCCCAAAAATGCTCAAATGCGGCAAAATCAAAAATGACTTTTGAAGGATTTTCAAAATATCACTGTAACTAAATTTCCACATGAGCTGTTGTATTTGGAGTTACATTCTTAAGAGATTATAATGAGTAACTATATTGACTTAAAAAAAGTATACATAGTCTATTTTAAGAATACATTAAAAAGAATCTTAAAAGACTTTGTATATTTGGTATACATGGCTAATAAGTATGCTTATAAGATGAAAACATCAATATTCACTGACTATAATAAGGAAATATTCATAAATGTATCTTTAAGAAGAATTGATAAACCTGAAAAGCATAATGAAAAGCATAATAACTACTTGGTCATTTGGTGAATCAATTCTTTGCCATAAAGTTCTTTTTTTGCAAGTAGGTTATTAGGTAGATTTGTCACTCAACAAATTGGCTTTTAGCGAATTATTTTCAGTACGTGGGCCTAGAGTCCTGATCCATAGTCTAGCTCTCACTCCAAGGAGCTCAAAGTGCTTATGTACTGTATTATTTTTTTATTGAAGTATGGTTGACATGCAATATCCAATTCGTTTCAGGTGTACATCATAGTGATTCAGTATTTTTATGAATTATGATATGATCCCCACGCTAAGTCTGCTTATTACCCGACACGGTACAAAGTTATTACAAATATCATTGACTACATTCCCCATGCTGTACATGACATCCCCATGATTTAATTTATAACTGAAGTCTGTACCTCTTAATCCCCTTCACCTATTTCACCTGCTGGCCACTAGCCCCTCACCTCTAGCAACCACCAATTTGTTCTCTGTACCCACACGTGTGTTTGTTTTGTTTGTCCATGTTTGTTTTCTAGGTTCCACATATAAGTGAAATCATATGGTATCTGTCTTTCTCTGACTTATTTCACGTAGCATAATGCCCTCTAGGTCCATCTGTGTTGTTGCAAATGGCAGGATGTCATTCTTTTTTATGGCTGAGTAATATTCCATTGTATCTACATAGCATTTCTTTACCCATTCATCAGTCAACGGACACTTAGGTTGCTTCCGTATCTTGGCTATTGTAAACAGTAACTGCAGTGAGCTTAGGGTCGATAAAGCTCTTCAAATTGACGTTTTGGCTTTGTTTGGATTCGAAGTGTTTACTTTGAAATGCCCTAGACTTGCCTATCCTCAAGAGGTACATGATATAATCCATGGAAGAAAACTGCTGACCCAGAAACTCGGGGCCTAAAAAAACAGTGACAGGGAAACATGTGGAATTAAGACTCTGCCTCCCCTACTCTTGGTGACTCAGGAACTGATTAATATATTTGTTTCTTTAACACGTACAAAGTGCCAAGAACTGTTTTAAAAGCTTTATAAATATCGCATCATTTTTATCAAGACGATCTTGTCTGGCTTCCCCAGGCTCCCAGGACTCTTTCCTTTTTGTTCCTGCCATTTGACTACTGCTATTTAGCAGAGGGAAAAGAGGGGGTGAGTGGCTCCAACAGCATGGTGAATATTTAGCGGATGAGGGCGTTAAAATACCAAACTAAGGTTTAAATTCCATCTGTGAATGGAAGCAGTCTAGGCCTTCTCCATCTGAGTGTTCAATAGGAACCATCTGTTGACTTGGTTTTCGGGCAACCCTCTCCTCTTTTCAAAACCTGTGAATTACCTGCTTTACAGGCAAACTTCGCAGATACGCACTGTTGCAATGGAGAACATGGAAGAGATACCAATGACTGGGGGAACCAACGGCAGAGACGAGGATGCAGAAAACCAAGCATACGACCTAGGAAACTCCAGGGGGAAGCTGAGGGCAGCCAAGGCTGAAGCAAGGATGCCAACTCTTCCCTAGCCGAAGAGGTCCAAGGAAAGACTCAGGTGTTGGGTGCCAGCAAAGAGCCCGTCGGGATGATAAAACAAACATGTTGGTGTCATTTTATCGACCGTGGCCAGCCGAGACACCTCCTGTATTTGTAGCCTCTCCAGTCTCAGGATGCCCTGTCTCAGGAGTAGGGCTGACTTCCTAAAGTCCTGGCACTTGAAGCTTTCCTGGGAGTGGCTGGACACCTCGGCCTTCCTTTTACTTCATTAAGACACTTATTCAGGAGAGCTCATCAGCTTGACTATTCCATCCCGCATCCCTACTTGCAGTTCACAAAGAAGAGAAATAAATACACCTGTGGCTGGAAGAGAATTATGCGGCTCCTCCTGGCTTATGAGACGGCTGCGAGGATGACGACGTCATCGTAGCTCCTAACCACCGTCTCTCTTTAGGTGCTCTGCATGCACTGAAAAGGAGCAAAGAGGTACTGTGCCCAGTGAGTCCTCTTGATTTAAGGATTCAGAAAGAAGGAAACTGAACTCAGTGACATTTCCCATATATACGTTTTTCTATTTATACTCCTTGTCAATTATAGCTACATATTTTATAACTGTTATTTTGAAATTGTACCTTGTATAAACAAAATGTCTATTTTCAATACAAAAAAAAAAAAAATAGTGCACTGAAAAATCACTGAGGAGAAACATACCACAAAGAAAAAAAAGGAGAAAGCAGGGGAATACAGAGCCCCAAATGGTAGAGCTCGGCCTCTCTTTCTAAAGGGAGAAAAAAAAATCTTGCCTAAATCTGGATCTGATCTCAGTTCTGGAAAATCTCTAATAAGACCTCCATGTGAGAAGCAACAGGCTATGGCCCAGGTGTGCCTGGCGCACACAGTCTCTTTCCCTGTGTTGTTCTCTTTCTTTCCTTTAGAACATGTATTTGTAAAATCACAGGCCTAATCTCACCTCCTTTTATCGATGAGAAAATTGAGGCCGATAGCAGTTGACTTGCCCAAGGTCACATGGCTCCACTGATGCCAGCTTAGATGAAATTTAGGAAGGGTAGTGGGGTAGGAGAGGAGCAGTCCCCACTATAAATGGGCCATGAGCCGCCTCACGCACAGCCAGGGGCAGCCAGGAAGCCACCGCCAGCATCCAGGAAGTGGGGCACAGGCTACAGCAGCAAGCATCCCCGTGCCTCCAGAAGCTCTCAAAGTATCCATTCCTTACCAACTTCCCGTCATCGCTTTAGATGGTTTCATCCAAAGGGAAGGAAGGGTAGGAATTTCAAATGGCCAGAGTTGGGATTTTAGAGCCACACCCTTTTTCACTCCTTGCGATTCTCTTTTCGAACGAGAGGAAACTCACTGCCACGCACGAGCTGAGACACGTTCATTGCCGTCGGGCTCCATACTTGATTATCCTGAACCTGACTGTTGCGACTTTTTGCTTCTCTCTTCAGCCCTGCGTTTCTAGAGTTCACCATTAACTGGATCCATTTTGTTCTTTATAAGAAGTTTTAAGAGTTTGACCCTTGTCTTAAAAGCCAATCTGACAGAAGACACAACTTACACACACACACACACACACACACACACACACACACACACACAAGCTGGCAGGTGTTCAGCAGAGCCAGAATTCTGAAAGGTGTCTGTGGCTGTACGAGGGGTGAGTCACATGGCCACTTCATGGGTCTGCGGTTCCACTTCACTGTCATCTTTGGAAAATAATACGATGACCTCTGGGGGCCCATTTCTAAGCTGTAGAATCACCTGGTTCAGGTCCATCACAGAATAAGTCTGTGATCCATGAGGCACCAACCAAGTTCAAGCTGGGGAAATTGCACGACAAAAAAATAGATCTAGAAAAGTAGATCTAGACCCAGAAGCAAGCAGCGTCGGGTGGAGCTGAGGTCTGGAAGGATGGAGGCCAGGAGGGTGAAGGTGAATAAATAAATCAAGTGGTTTTGTTTGTTTGTTTGTTTGTTTTTTAAGTGAAGAGGTAAAATGAATTCTCCTACTGGGTGGTGCAGTCCTCCTAGGGACACGTTTAAGTAACTTGTATGATGCCAAAACATACCACGGCCCCAGAATTTACCCCCTGAGCAGTGATGGACATCTTGAAATTAGGAACTGTTTTCATCTTTGAATTTTCAGGGACTGATGCAGTGCCCTGCAGGTGATTACCAAATGCTGGATAAATAAATTAAAATGCTCTTAACTGAAGTATGGCAATATTCTCTGACACAGGGTAGCCTGTTCTCAGGCACAGCTATAAAGGAGGTGATGTTGGTGACACTCAGCCTCTTGTCTTTCTGCATCCAGTCTCCCCATCCTTCCCTGTCAGTGCCAAGCACTTGCCTCAGAGTTCTATCCCCATTTTACACATAAACAGAATTTGACCGATACCCCGAGGGTTCTGTTGGGAGTACACATGGGACCTGGAGTGCCCAGAGAGTAGTGACAACCTACGGAAGGGCAGGTGTAAGCAGTAAGCAGTACCCGGTCGGGGTCTGAGGCGCACCTCTTCCCTCACATCAGGGGCCCTTCCTAATCCCTCCCACCTCCCCCCTACCAGTAGGCTGCACACCGGAGTTCTCCAGAATCACCACTATGCTACCTGAAAGCCTCAGAGCCCTTCCACCTGGGAAGGTCCTGCCAACTGACCTGGTATCATGCTACTTCCTCCACTCATCTGTTGCAAAACAAATCATGGAAGCTTTCAGCTACCACTGTTATCTCTGGGGGCCAACTGGGCTCAGCCGGTGCTTATGTGGCATCAACTAGATGCACTCACTGGGCTGCATTCAGCGTGGCTGGGCTGGGCTGGGCTGGGCTGGGCTGGGCTGGGCTGGGCTGGGCTGGGCTGGGCTGCAAGGTCTAAGAAGGCTTTGCTGGCTCACCAGGTGCACCAGCACTCTTCCGGGCTGGCTGGGGCTTCCTCACAGCATGGTGGCCAGCGGGTGATCAGACTGTTACATGGTAACTGAAAGAAGCAACTGCCAGACCCCTTAAAGGCTAGGGACTGCCACACGTCACTTCTGTTGCATTTTATTGGCCAAAGCAAGTCACCAGGCAGCCAGGTTCAAGGGGCGGGGTGGGGGTGGGGGTTCAACAACAAAAGGAATCAATGGAAGCCATCTTTGGAGACTATCTACCACAATACCTTCCAGAGCCATCAAAGAAATGCAATTTGTCTTTCGATCTTTGGCACTCAGTAAATGCCAATAAATGTCAGATGCATGAATTAACAAACGAATCCAGGGATACCCACAAGGTACTAAGAAGAGTCAATCTTTTTATTATTATTATTATTATTATTTTAGTGGAAAAAGTATATAGGACTCAAAAGGATTTGAAAGTTCTACAACCGGTAAGCCTTTAGCCCAGACGACATCTGTCAGCTGGCTGCAAATCTGCATCATTCACATTGTTTTCTCCTCTCTCATTTCCTGTCTTCCACAATATTTGCCATGAAGAAAATTGATTGCCCTTCATCTTTGTTACTTTGTCTTGCTTTTTCGTGATCAATAAATAAGATTTTTACTCTCTTCTTTTTAAACCTTCTTCTAGACATTAGGAAGTAAGAGGACAGGGACCAAAAGAGCACATGTAAGGATCTCTCCATGTTTCTAACTGCCCAATCCATTTTCTTCACCAAGGAATGACCTTTACTATTAGCTGAGACTGCCACGTCTTGGCCTCAGAATATCAAGAATGTTAGGAGAATCTTGAGTTTACTTGTTTTCCCACAAGCCTGTGGGAATTTATTTTCCCAGAATTTATGAACGTATGACACTATATGTACATGGAAGTCTGGTTCATGCTTTTCTCCCCTTGGGGCCTATCTGTAAATCTACCCATTCTTTTGTTGTTTTTAGCTACCTGGGATATAACACTCCTTCTTCTACAATTTTGGGGGCCCACCGTTGTGCTTACTGTGTGGGAGGGCCTTACTGCCCACCAACCTAGAGGCGGATATCCCCTCTCCTGTTCCCACGGGGGTGTGCAGCTCCAACCCAGGCCCACCAGACACCCTCACCTAGTTAGCACTCAGAAACTTGAATACGGAATGAATGAGCACAACAGAACTTAAAAAGCAGCACCTGGCGATGCTTCAACCCCATTGGATGGTTGTCATGCTGTTTCTTGGCTCAGCAGATTTTGGCTTTAGTCTCAATCCATTTTTGCAACCGAATCCTCCAACTCCCCATGGTTCTATGGCCCCGGATGTTCATTTTCTTTTTCCCTTAGGACAGATTCCATTGTCATTACTTGTCACTGAAAAGTTCCTAACCGATAGGGAATTCGGTGCCAGGATAGCCCATTGCAAATTACAGAGGAGTAGGGAAATGAGGATATCTGCCTTCAGGAGGGTAGAAAGTAGTGGAAATCCTGCTGATATTCTGAGATGGAAACCTAGCAGCCCACAGCACGCCAAGAATGAGTTCCCCGGAAGTTACCTGACATGGCACGCCCACAGAAGGCCCAGCTCTTGGAGACCGCATGCACATTTGGGTAGTTCATGAAGGCCTGGAGAAGGTAGAAATCAAGCTGCTGCCATCCTAAAACACTATGGGCAAGGAAACCCAAGGCCGCCGATGGGTGGCCACTATTAGTGGCAGTGAATGATTTAGAAAAGAGAGTAACAAGCTCAAATCCTCAAAGTCTCAATTCAAGCCACAGACTGCAACCTAGAGGCTTCTAGAACCAAGCTGAATGTCATCCTTCAGAGATCAAGGCCAAGAGGGCTGGAGACCCAACTTAAGATTCTGAATCCTCATGCTGTTGAGTAACAGTAGCTGAGTTTACAGCCCTGCCAGGTTTCTCAGCTGAAAGGCAGAGCACTGATTGGGTAACACTGGAATGAAGATACGGGGGAAAATTCAGAGGGTTCCGGTATCCCCACTCCCCACTTACCCCATCTGTCCTCAGAAGCAGCCCCCGGTTCTGTCCGGTAATGGTGCTCCTACTTCCTTGGCTGAGGAGTCCTCTTGCAGGAGGATGCTTATTCTCCTAGAGACCCACCCCCCACTCCTGGTCTGCAAGAGTGGAGACTCGGCTCCCCCATAGGCCTTCCAGAACCCCGCTCCGTGCTGCCTCCCTCGCTGCACTTCCCAGTGCTTCCCGGGAACTGTCCCACTGTGTCCCCGTGGGCTGGGCACATTGCTCACAGTCTCAACTCATCTGTCAGTCTTTTGCCATACTCAGTCATTTGTCCAACCTACTGTTCAAGAAGCAGCTCGATTTCTACCTTCTCCAGGAGGCCTTCATGAACTACCCAAATGTACAAGATCATCTACCTCTGAGCTCCTATGACATTACGTGCCCTATAAATGTGGCATTTGCTTAATACTACCTTTGTGCAGTAGAAGGAGCACAGGACTTAGAAAACCTGAGGCCAAGCTGTCCTCCTACCATTTGCTGGCCTCGTCACCTTGGAAGAATCCCTTGCATTACACAGACTGACATTCCATCTTTGAAGTGGAGATAACACACGTATTGTCCTTCTCGTGTAGGCGAGGATCAAAAGAGACATTCGAAAGTGCTCTGTAAAGGGCATGTGTCTCTCCCCTCTTTCTCTAGACACTAGAGATGCTGAAATTGAAAACCTGGTACTTATCCTTGACGTGCCTACAGCCTGGCCAAAAAGAAAGATCTATCAAAACAAAGCAAAACAGGTGTGCCTGGGTGGCTCAGTCAGTTAAGTGTCGGATTCTTGATTTCGGCTCAGGTCATGATCTCGAGGTTCATGGGTTCGAGCCCCACGTTCTGAGCTGTCAGCTCAGAGCCTGAAGCCTGCTTCAGATTCTGTCTCCCTCTCTCTCTGCCCCTCCCCCGCTAGCGTGTGCATTCCCTCTCCCACGGGCCCCCCTCACAAATAAACATTAAAAAATAACAAAAACCCCACACCACAAGTTCAGTCACTATATATGCCACGTGAGTCATGAACGCAGTAATGTTACAGAAGTTCAGGGAAGGAAGAAATTACTAACAGGGCTGGATGTTTGAGAAGCATTTTAGATGTAATGGGACTTATGATGAAGGATGGACGAGAATGCGATCAGAACACTGGGGTCTTCCTCCACATCACTGGCTCTACCCAACAGCCCCTTTCTGGTAGACACCATCACCGCGAACTCAGATGGTTACCTTTCCAGGGGTGTTTTTTCAATTCTCTGGGCAGAGAGCCAAAAGCATGAAGTACAAAATGAGTGTGTAATCTTCAAAATCCCCTTGGAGGAAAGGTGACCTGGAGGGCACACAAGCTGCTCTAATTCCTAGTGGTCAAGGGCCGCCTGGCTGCAAGTGGCTGCTGATGTCTCAGCATGTTTCGAGAAGCCTTAGTTTCCAGAAGCACCTTGGGTGCTACTGGGGGGGAGGGGAAGCTTCGAAAACATTCTAGTTAGGGGCGCCTGGGTGGCTCAGTCAGTTAAGCATCCGACTTCAGCCCAGGTCACGATCTCACGGTTCATGAGTTCGAGCCCCGCGTCAGGCTCTGTGCTGACAGCTTGGAGCCTGGAGCCCGCTTCGGATTCTGTGTCTCCCTCTCTCTCTCTGCACCTCCCCAGCTCATGCTCGCACTCTGTCTCTGTCAAAAATAAATAAACTTAAAAAAAAAATTAAAAGAAAAAAAAGAAAACGTTCTAGTTGCCACCCTGAGTCCCATCTAATTACAGCTGCTATACTCTTTAACTAGGAGTCAAATTTGGAGAATTCCATGGCTGAGAACATCTGAAAGCCTTCTATGCACTTGGCTGTTAAGAAACATAGTTGTTTTTTTGTTTTTGTTTGTTTTTTTGTTTTTTTTTGAAGAGTGGCTGTTCCAACCGTTCCCATGGCGGTAGCGGAAATACCATGGGTTTGGATGCGGCACTTGAGTTTGAGCCCAAGCTCTCACCTACATGCCGCCGAGCGCCACAGCCTGGGCCCACCACTCCAGAGTCTGTTCTGCCACTGTTCCTCCCGCTTAGTTGTGGAGACCTCGTGGAATAAGGCACATGAGGTCCTAAGTGTGTCTACCACGTAGGAGGTGTTTTGTAACTGAGATGTATTTATATACTGTACAGCCAGGTGCTGGGCTGCCTACCCCTCTCCCCCTCTCCTTCCTCCTCAAACACATAGGTCTTTAGTCTTGTCCACACAGCCACGCACATCAGAGGAAGATGACGTCTCAAACTCCAGGAAAGCAACTGCTGATTACGTAAAGCCATCCCCCTCCTTAGTGATTGGTTTAGGAACGGGTAGGTGACCCAGTTCTGACCAGTGAGGTGTGAGGTCAGCTAGGGAAGCTTCTGGGAAAGGTTTCTCCACTCCTGAGAGAGACAGAAGACACAGGCTTTCTTCTGTCACTGCTGCATCTGGACACAGTGCCCCAAACTTCTGCAAACAGCAGAGAAGTCAGCTGGGGCAAAGCGGACACAAAGAATGACAGAGGCAAAAGACCCTGGGTAAAATAACATTTTTTGTTCAATGCCTTTTAGAGTCTTTGTTTTGGGTTACGGCCCAAAAAGTGATACAAAATCCGGTACTGAATTCAGTAATAGAAAGTGGGGATATTCTAACAGACCCTAACATGGGGAACTGGCTGAGCAGAGGAGGTAGAACAGAGGGTAGGGAGAAAGGTCCCCACGACTTCAGGCTAGAAAGCTGGTGTCCCTGTTAAGTAGCTGTGAAACAACAATTAAAATGTTACTGTTTTACCACGGGTCCAGATTAGGAAAATGTACCATTGGGGAAATGATCACTTAAAAAGATCCACAACCATTGAATCACATGATTAAAAAAGGAAAATAAAACCAAGATGTTGATATCGTGTTGGCTCCTTCTGGGGCCATTGGTAAGGCCCATGATAGATGAGCTTTGGGCGAGTGTGGGCCAGAAAATATGGCTTTGCCAAGAGGTCTTTTCTGCCTGGAACTCAAGTGAGACTGACATTCTAGCTGCAGCAAGAAGACCCTGGAAGGTTTTAAGCAGGGGCTTAAAAGAAGCAGGGACACAATTTAGCCTTCATTTTAAGACGCTGTGTCCTTCCACATGGAGAGTAGAAGAGATGAGCCAGGGCAAAGGCATGGAGCCACTGCTGGATGTGGCCACTGGGCCCGGAGAGACGAGAGCACGGGCCGAAGAGATGGGATGATGGAGAGAAATGGACTCAAGATCCATTAGGGGTAAGGTCAAAAGGATCTGGGTGATGGTGCCTGTGCTGACGTGGGGAAGGCTGAGGGGAGGACCCGGTTGGCACAGGGGAAGAAACCCAGAGCTGCATTTTGGATATTTTGGCGACATTGCTACAACAGCAAATGGAAGAAGCAAGCAAAGGCATCTAAGGCTGAAACTCCTCTCTCTCCGTCGATTCTACCTTTTTGTCCAAACCACTAGGAACGGAAACCATATAAAATGACTGGTGGTGAGGAGCACGAGGGACGGCCCGGCTGGGCTCTCTTGGAGATTCTGTAACCATGTAGCCCAGGGAGGGAGTCCCCGTCCAAATGCTCTGAACCCCTCACAGCCCAAGGCCTAGGTCTTTCATGAAAGAGACCTCAGAAAGGGGTACGTGTGGGGTCTTCGTCTGTCTGGGGACAGTGTCCGGAGCCTGTGCTATCCGCTTCTACGCGTGTCCTCTACACCAGCCTCAAACTAGTTAGTGACAGCTAACTAAACTTCCTCCTTAACCATTTATACATGCTTCCTTTACGTCTCACATCCCAGCCCTCACCCTAACCATCAACCAACATCCCTCGCCCATACCCTCCATCAGCCCCTCTGCTAGTTCCACTCAGCACGACGCGTGTTCACATTTCTTACACTTTAAAAACCAACTCCCCTCCCTGAAGCCCCATCATCCCCCATCCACTGTCTTACCTCTTCCCAGCCTCACTTGAGACTCGTCTACATGGACCGTGTCCCATTTTTTCACTGCCCACCCATATTCTAAAGGTCTGCCGTAAAGGCAGGATTTAAGCCAACAGGGATATAAGATACTTTACTGGAAAAGCACCCCACCTCTCTATCTCCCCCTCCCAAAAGGAAATGGTTTAAAAATCTTTTAGCTGGGGGCACCTGGGTGACGACAGTCAGTTAAGCATCCGAGTCTTGATTTCAGCTCAGATCATGATCTCACAATTCATGGGTTCGAACCCCGCGTCGGGCTCTGTGCTGACAGCATGGAGCCTGCTTGGGATTCCCTCGCTCCCTCTCTCTCTGCGCCTCCCCTGCTCACACTCTCTTTCTCTCAAAAACAAAACAAAACAAAACAAAAACCTTAAAGAAAATCTTTTAGCTGATTGGTGTGGTACACCTGTCTGTATCTCTAAGCTCTTACTGACTTCTACTTCCATTTTTCAATTTCAGGCACTGTAGCCGACATCTTACTACGGAAGCTGAAGATTGAACACGTTCCTGCCAGTCACACGTCCACACGTTTCCCGGCCTCCATCACACACACTGACATTAGCAAGCCTATGAAAGCACAGCTATGTGCCGCTGAGTGAGTTCACAATCGCTGCTTTTTCTCACCACAGCCTGTTGCTTTAATTTATTAAAGAATTCACAATTTCCTTGTTTCCCCTCTCCATTTCCTTTGTTTTCTGGGTGTTTATCACTACCTCCAGCCTGAACACTCTCCCTGCTATGTAAATATCCTCCCAAGATGTTGAGGAAGACTTGGTATGCCCTCCACGTCTTCCACATTCTTGTTTCTTAGAGGAACGTCCTCCTCCTCCTTGGTTTGCTCTTGACTTCATTGTAACTCAATCCTCTGGCAGCTTCTTGGTCGGTAAAACTTTTGTGTGAAAATGCCTTTATTCTCTGGTTAGGTGTAGAATTCTAAGTCAGAAATCCTTTCCCCCCCAGTTTTGAAGGTACAGCTCCACGGTGCTGTTGCTGTGGAATCTGAAGACGTTTTGATTTGTAGATGACTTCTTTCCGGGAGCTTCTACGATCTTTGTCTCTGGTGTTTCTAAAATTTCACCATGATAGCCTCACTGTAGGTCTATTTTAATCCATTTTGCTGAGCATTTGAATCTGGGAACTCATATATTCGGTTGTGGGTAATTTTCATGATTTTTAAAAACAATTTCCCAGCCTCTGTCTTTCTCTTCCTGAAACTTTTACAGATGCTTAACTTCTTATATTGGTTCTAACTACTTATTTCCTTTTTTTCTCAATCTTTGTTTTTGCTCTACTTTCCAAATTATTTTCTCAATCTATCCTTCCAACAATTTTTTAAAAAAAATTTTTTAACGTTTATTCATATTTTGAAAGACAGAGAGAGTGAGTGGGGGAGGGGCAGAGAGCGAGGGAGACACAGAATCCGAAGCAGGCTCCAGGCTCTGAACTGACAGCAGAGAGCCCGATGAGGGGATCGAACTAACAGACTGTGAGATCATGACCTGAGCCGAGGTCGGATGCTTAACCAACTGAGCCACCCACGTGCCCCAATCCTTCCAACAATTCTATTGTTTTTTTTCTATTTCTTTCATACTTTTGTCTCTGAATATTCATGTGTATGTGTGTATATATATATATCGATCCTGTTATTTCCCAGATATACGGTCTTCTCTTATTCTCTGAATATGTTTAAGAAATACAGATGTTTTCTTCTCCCTGCATAGACTGTTCCCTCCAAGTTGGTTGACTGTTTTGATGTCCAACCTTCATCTTGGAGATTCTTTTCAGATGCCTGGCAATCCTTGGTTTATTGCCACTATTTAAGAGCGGAGCACTAAAAATGTGCTTGAAAATCTGAGCACTTGGGTGGGGTTTGAAGACTTAGCTCTTGGCAGTGGGTAATCTGGTTGGCCAATTTCCTTAGGAACCCCTCATGCCACTGTCAGTGTTTCCGCTAAAGCTGGTTACACAGTCCAACCAAGGAACGGGCAATCTCCCACCTATAGTATGTGTGCCACCATGTTCGTATTTCTGTGTGTGTACAACATTCACGTGTTGAAATTCTAACCCCCAAGGGGATGGTATTAGGAGGTGGGTCCTTTGGGAGGTCATTAGGTCACGATGGTGGAGCCCTCATGAATGGCATCAGTGTCATAAAAGAGACCCCAGAGGGCTCCCTTAAGCCTCCCACCATGTGAGGAGGGCCCGGCAAGGTGTCTGTCTCACCAGACACCAACTGCGGACCCCTGATCCTGGACTTTCAGCCTCCAGAGCTGTGAAGAATACACACCTGTTGTTCATGAGTCACCCAGTCTCTGGCATTCTGTTATAGCAGCCTGGGCTCACTAAGACAACAGCCTTGTTTTTACCATGGCCCTGCCCGCAGCCATGCCTAGTCTCTTATGTGACATGTTCCTCTGCAGAGATTGAACCTCTGGTCTTCTGCTACGGCTGAGGATGAAAAGCTGCCCAGTTACACAGACTAGAACAAAAAATCTGAAGATTGAAATGGTTTTTAAATAAGCTTTCTACCAACCTTCCTGGGTTTTGTTCCACCTTTACACCCTCCTTCCAGAAGAACCCACTGCCATCAATTCCCACATCTTTTGAGAGTTCTTGGGCCAAGGACTCAGTTTACTCAGATGAGTGGAGTCAGTTACCACTCACTTATCTGCTTTCCAACTTGCAAAATTTTGTGCCTATTATCACCTTTTTGTTTTCTTTGCCCTTGCAGGTTTATGCCATTTCTGTATGGTTTCAGAAGACATGTTTAGTCCACCAAGTTCCCTGGAGCCCCCCACCCACACCCTGCTGCCCACCAGCTTCTGGTCTCACTGTAACTGACCATGCTATGCCACCCCTGACTTCAGAGTGTCAGTCAAACAACCCTCCGCCTTCACTTGACTCAGATGCTGATGACCACTTTTGTCTAAGCTCCTTCCTCCCTTAAATTCTCTCTTCTGGCATCAGTTATCATTCTCTCCAAAAATCCTCTTCCTTTCTTTACCCCAAGCCTGGTGTTCCTCGGGCTTCTCAAACCCCTGCTCTTCTCGATATTCTGCTGGAGTAAACACAAGACCCTTAAACTGCACCACCTTAACCACCACTTACACAATAACAACCCTAAAATCTCTAGCTCCAGCCCAAGGCCATCTGCTGAAGTATAGACCCATTTCCCCACCAACTTCCTGGACAATTCTACTTGTATTTCTCACAAGTACCCCAAATTCAACATGTCCAAAACTGAAGTCATCACTGTGTTCACAAACCTATTACACCTCCCATGTTCTGTCATAATGGAGGGTGCTCTCATCTACCCTGCAAAAAGCCAGACGACCGGAAGTCCCCCTGAGATTCTGTGGCTGACGAGCCAGACGACCGCAAGTCCCCCGAGATCCTGTGGCTGACGAGCCAGACGACCGCAAGTCCCCCTGAGATCCTGTGGCTGACGAGCCAGACGACCGGAAGTCGCCCTGAGATCCTGTGGCTGACGAGCCAGACGACCGGAAGTCGCCCTGAGATCCTGTGGCTGACGAGCCAGACGACCGGAAGTCGCCCTGAGATCCTGTGGCTGACTAGCCAGACGACCGGAAGTCCCCCTGAGATCCTGTCGCTGACGAGCCAGACGACCGGAAGTCCCCCTGAGATCCTGTGGCTGGCGAACCAGATGACCGGAAGTCCCCCTGAGGTCCTGTGGCTGGCAAGCCAAGCAACAGGAAATCCCCCTGAGATCCTGTCACAGTCCATCCCCATCTAAACATTCTCAGGGTCCTATTGGTTTTACCTTAATATCTAGAATAAGAGTTCTCAAAATTCTGCATGGAACAGCATCGCTTGTGGGCTTGTTAAATACCAACTGCTGAGCCTCAATGTGACAGTTTCTGATCCAGACCAAGAATGTGTCATTTCCAAGTTCCCAGGTGATGCTGATGCTGTTCATCTGGGGACTACACTTTGAGAACCGCTAATCTAGTCACCAGCACTCCTCACCTGTCCCCTTGAGTCCCGTAGTCGAGCACAGCCCTGTGCTAAATGATAACATCTTAATTTAGCTGACCTGTGTAAAACATCCTCCAAGCTACAACTGGGACATCCTTCCTAGAAAAACAATCTGCAGTCTTAAAATTTTCAGTGATTCCTCCTAATTTTTCCAAATAACACTCAGACTCCCTGGCCTGCTGTTCAAGGCCCTTGGCCATCTGGCCCTCACCCCCCACCCGGCCCCCGCTAGGCAGCTACCACCGTGCACATACCCTACTGGCCACACAGATGCCTCTGATTTACTCAAGCATCTCCTTCAGCTTCACACCATCAGTGACCGCACTCTCAGCTACTGCTATTCTGTGATATTTTACAATACCTATCAATGAATATTTTAGAGTGTCCTAATACCAATCATCTCATTACCTTTTTTAGATATCTAAAATCTGAGGGGTGCCTGGGTGGCTCAGTCAGTTAAGTGTCCAACTTCGGCTCAGGTCGTCATCCCGCAGTTTGTGGGTTCGAGCCCCACAATGGGCTCCGTGCTGACAGCTCAGAGCCTGGCCCCCGTTTCTGATTCTGTCTCCCTCTCTCTCTGCCCTCCCCTGATTGTGCTCTCCCTCTCAAAAATAAATATTAAAAAAACTTTTTTTTTTAATAAAAAGAAGAAATCTAAAATCTGATATAGGCCTTAAGTATAATCACATGAAAGGACAAACCAATGCATGGGTCTATGATACACTGTGGTGTTTTAACACTTATTTCAAATACCTTCTAAATGTAACAGCATTCGTTTTCATATGGGTAACTGCATCAGGTTCTCTACATACATGATCAAATCAAAGATGAAGGCAAATCAGAAATGCTTTCTTTGAGATGAGCTATCAATAGATTGAAGATTCTTAAAAGAATTCACAAAGGTCTCCTCTAAGTTATCAAATAAGAGAAATCAATAAAAATTAATTAACCAAAGTAAAATATCTGGAACTAGCTTATAACTATGTTCCTTATTTTTTCCCAGTTAATGTGGTTTAAAAAAAAAAAAAAATACAGAAAATCTTGCACAAAAAACCATTCACAACTAAATAAAATCACGAAAGCCTCTTATTTTAAAGACTCTACTTTTGGGGCACCTGGGCGGCTCAGTCAGTTAACCATCCAACTTCATCTCAGGTCATGATCTCACGGTTCATGGGTTCGAGCCCACATCAGGCTCTGTGCTGACAGCTTGGAGCCTGGAGCCTGCTTTGGATTCTGTGTCTCCCTCTCTCTGGCCCTCCCCCACTCACACGCACGCTCTCATTTCCTCTCAAAAATAAAAAAGAAACATTAAAAACAATTTTAAGAAAAATGACAATGGATATTTAACACTTTTGTATCTTTACTGGGCACGTAAAAAATGCCTATTTGAAACACACCGGATATTTAGTGTCAATTTTTAACGCTTGAAAAACTAAATACCAGTATTAATATTCCTAGCTTTTGTTACTTTTCAAAACCAGTCCCAAAATGCTAGTACTGACCTTTTGCTCTGGCAGTGCCATTACCACACACTTCCTTTGTGTCCTTCCTGCTGTTCCTTCTGCCTAGAAAATTCTTCCATTCTTTAAAAGCTGACTATCTGTCCCATTAGCTGGGCAGCCATCCAACCTCAGCTCTGGTAAGGATGCCGGGCCAGTCCTCGAGGACCTGTGCGGCCCTCCCTCCAAGGACGGTCCACCCCAGACTGAGATCACACTTCGCGTCGCAGTCTCTGGGAGTCAGGGACCACACTGTGAGGCTGTACACCCACCAGCATGGCACCTGCCACACAGCAGGTGCTCGAGGAAGGTTCAGTGAGTCAATTACAGCTCCAGCAGATAAGCCGCTTTCTCTCTGGCTGGCACAACTTCATTACCAGAAAACACGTTCATGCACCTTTGCTTGCTACCCCCCTCCCCGCTATCCCTCCTCCGAAGGACAGTGAAAATTGTGACCAATCCAAATTCCTTTCACTGGCTCTTTTATTCCAAGTCATCCATGAGGCATTCATTACAGCTAGGCCGGGAACCCTGGCTGAGGGGATGAAACGGCCCCGTCCCCCTGCCACGGAAGTCTCCCCCCTGTGTGTTCAGGTCCCGCTCTGAGAACGCCCCTCAGTACGCAAACATTAGCTTGGTGTCCGCCCTTCCAGAGCACCCCGGGCCCGATCCGACAGCACGCTTGCTCTACTCACCGGCCCGCACTCTAAGCGCCACCAGGCTGACGGAAGAGGCTAAGGGGAGGCCGCGACAAGTGAAGCTACGAGGCCCGCTCCAGGACGCCGCTTGGTGGGCTGAGACCAGGAGCGGTGAGCTCTCTGGGTCACGCTGCGCCAGCTCCCCTACCTGCCATCTGCATCCCTGACGTGCTGTGTGGCAAAAACGTAAAAACACCAGATCCATGTACGTCTAGACGATGTGAGTTTTGTCACTGGTTTCTGTACGCACAGCTTTCTTACAACATCCACCCAGTAGCCCCAGGCAGCGAACCGGGCACCGAGGTCCCCCCTCTCCCTGGACCCCCTCCCCCCGCCACCCCCCAGTGGCCAGACATTCCACTTCTCTCTTGAGTTTTCCTGATCCTCAGCTCTACCTGTGGGAAACACGAGCCTGGCTACTGTCACTTTCTGCTTGCCTTTCTGTGCACTGTGTTGCTTCCCATTTAAACCGTGAACCCCGTGCAATGACAAAGGCACACACCTCGTCTCACACATATGTGAGTCCCCACGGCACAAAAATCTCTTTCTTGACCTGTCAGTTACCACCCTGGAAGTTAAGTGTCATACTCTGCTTGGTGTCTCATGGGAGCAGTGACAGAGGTGTGGAAAAGAGTAAGTTGGAGAAAGTTCAAAAACAACAGGGCTGAGGCCAAGTGTCACACAGTGGTATGCCAGTGCTACAATGCCTGTTTAATTGAAATCTTGTAATAAAAGTTTAAATACATAAAATGTTTTGTTTTTTTTTTTATCAAAAGAACACCCCCACGTCCCCAGCCTGATGCGCACAGAGGAGGGGCGGTGGAAACGGGCTACCTACAAGGAATGGAGAAATGGCAGGTCCAACTCTCGTTGGCTTTGTATTCCTCAAAAAATGCTCTGTGAGCGAATTCAGAGTCTCAGGTGAGTGAGAACCCCACCCCACACTGGCTTTCTTCAAGTAACTGGAATCCACACAAGGCATTCTGTACCGTGGAGAAAGCTCCCCGTGGCTTTCAGAAGACGAGGAAGAGCAGGGCTTCGTGTCTGGGCAGCACTATGTTCTCGATGGTGCGTTCCATGGAGTGCACCTGCTCGGGGGAGGCCGTCAAGAAGGCCAGCGGCCCAATGCGCTGCTCTGCACATGAGTGGCAGAGGTAGCCGCCCTTGTTCTCCTTCCTGTTGCTCTGCAGAGAGAGGGGTAAAAAAAGAGGTGAGGCGGCCGATCGAAGGACAGGGGCTTTCCACCAAGAAACTGTGCATTATCATTCTGATGTTTCCAGACCCGTGCAAGCCTCTGAGGTAACAACCTATCCCGGAGCATGACTATCTAGACTAGACTCCACTCTCTCGATTCCCGCAGAGCAGAAACCAGAAACGATCAAGGCAAGGGATGAAGGGCCGAGGAAAGCTGAACCGGGCCCTCCAGGCAAACAGCTGTCCTCTAAGTGGCCACAACCCAAGCTCCCGGACTCTGCCACACAGCCTGACTCCCGATTATTCCACCTCTGCCACAGCCATAGACCCGACATCGCCTGTGCCTTATGAAAAGCGCCTAACAAGGATTATACAGACTCTTCTTTTATCTCAACCCAGATCGGCACACAGCTCTCGTGTAATAAGCTGCAAATGACCGAATGAGATTCTATGGAAGGCTAAACCTGCTGCCAAGAGCACATACGTAGGTGATGGGGAGCTTCTTCATGGTGAGCACAGTGTCCACGGGGATGGCGTTGTTGCACTGCCCCACACAGCAGCGAACCACCCCGGTCTTCAACACGTTACTCGTCAGTTCTGCTTGCAAGAAGTACTCCTGAGAAAGAAAGAGTGAGACGGAGTAAGGGCAATGCCTCTCCCCGACTCTACCTGCAAACTCCAATAGCTACACAACTGGAAACACTCTTTAGACACACCCGAGTCCTTGCATGAGACATGCACTGCCCGCCCCGATTTCCCTCAGTTTTTCTGCCTTTCCCCCGCCTGCAAGGCTGTCTCCAAGGCAGAGCACTGATGCAGTTCAGCTGAAGCACTGAAACAAGTTCAGATTCTTGTTAAAATGACCAGGCTAAAAAAAAAAAAAAAAAAAAAAAAAAGTTTAATGGGCAAACATGTAAAACTCTTGGCTATAATGACACTGCAGGACTGTTTCTGGATTTTACGTCCTGCTGACCTGTCCCGGAATCATTAAACATTATTTGTATATTCGCTTTTCAACCCAGGTAAGCTGAAACAGAGGACCTTAAAAGATGTGCCCACATCGACTTGGGACATTCCATCTTCCCAAGCTTTTGGCCGTGCTAGTGAGCGAATACTGAAGCTCTGTAAGCCTCAGTTTCTCCCCGTATAAAATGCAGGTAACAGAGCACCTGCGTCACTCGGCTGTCATGAAGGAGGAATACTAACATATACTAAGTGGTCAGAGCCTGGCACACTGCCAACACCCAAATCAAGCACGAATCCCCTCCTACACGAAATGCCCCAAGAACAGGGACCAATGTCTGGTCTGCTGTGTCCCCGGAGGAATTTAACACAGTTGTGGCATACTAGCGAGACCACAAGTATCTGCTGCCCAAGTAATTAGGATCCCATATTTTCTGGATTACAATGGGCTACTGATCGAATTTTTGCAAAATCTATATCCAGGATTTTGATTTACTTGGTTTTCTCTCTTGCAGGATCTGTCTGCCTGCTACAGAAAAGAAGATAACAAACACTCATGTTCCCACCAGTAACTGAGGGGCAACCAAACCAGGAAAGCCTTTCAAAATAAAACGATAGATTTTGCTGAAATCCCCTTTGCCTGTCATCTCTAGTCCACTCCCCAGAGACAACCAGCTTCGTGAATGGGCCGTGCATCCTTTTCGATCCATTCTAAAATGGCTTTGAGTTTATATATGCGTCCAAGAACATTACATGTTACCTTAAAGGTATTTAATACTTTGAGTTTGCTTCTCTCCTAATCCATTTCTTTCAAGTGCCACACAGGATTTAATCAAATCGTTCTTCCACATCTTATGTAGCCATTCTGTCTGTATGGATACTCAGGTTTTTTTCAAATTATTGCCTGAGATGCAGGAATGAATACACTTGGACGTGCCTTCCCACCCATACGTGCAAGTTTCTTTTTACAAGCACTCTCCCCACGATCCACACCAAGAAACCCACTTAGCATTACACTTCTGTACACACATACACGCGTACATAAAAGACTGAAATAATAGTTCCACGAAACTGTATTCAACCTTATGTGCAATGTAGTCTTTCTCTTCTGGATTTTATTCCACCTCACCCTTTTTTAAAAGCTTATCATAGCCCACAAAGTTAGTCTCCTAAATCATGAACGGACTGCCAGCTGCACTCTGGAAAGCACCGCTCCAAACAGTGGCTCTCACTTTGGTCTTGGGACCCCATGACACTAGTAAACATTAAGGGCTCCAAAGATTTGTTGATGTGAGTTATATCCCTTAAGATTCACAACGTTGTAAATTTAGACTAAGAAACTTTATAATGCTTATTCTTCCTAAAAATAACAAACCTATCTCCTGGTAACATGTTTTTATGAAAAACAACTGTATTTTCAGAAAAGAAAAAAAAAGCTTAGGAGAGTAGCATTGTTTTACGCATTTGCAAATCTCTTTAACGTCTGGCTTAATGGAAGACAACTGCTTCTGCATTCCATCTGTGGTGATGTCACATCGTTGTGCGGAGAACTCCCAGGAGACAAAGGGGGAGGGCTTCCCAGCATCGTACAAACAGCACAGAGTTTATGTCTGAACCAGCAGCCAGTGGGTTAACGGGCCTGGTAAGCGCAGCTGTGACTTTTTACCCAGGCCTTTTCATTTTCACCTGCCCTTGTAGTCCTAGACTCTCCTCCTTCCGGCAGGCGGGTTTGAGGTTTGCCCCTCGAATACATCCCTTCCTTGCGGCTGGCTTCATGTCCCTCCCAGTCTCTGCTGCACACTGGGCAGATGAACTTGGGTTCGGCTTCAGATCTGGCGAGCCAGCTGGGAACTCTTTGCTGGTGGTTCGTTGGCCCCCAGCCAGTAGCGGAGGCCAGAGATGGGTCCAGGCAGCTGCCTGGGCTCTCTGCCCAAGGGTCCCTCCCCGGGGCCCCGTCCTGACTGGGTGCAGCCAACCTCTCGTGCTTAATTTACATCTCGTGGCAAGGCAACAGTTTAGGGGTTCGATTTCGACAGACATCTCTTGGCGAGTACTTCGTATCAGATGGCACATGAGCTCATTTCTTCCTCCCATTTGGTCTGGCTCTTAGATTTCTTCCTCCCCTTCAGCTGTCTCTGAATAGGGAGGCTGGGTTCTCTCGGCCTCCCTTTCTTAAGAAAAAAGGCGGGTGAGGAAGCAATTTGGTTCAGTCAGTGGAACTCAGACTTTCAGGAAGAACCAGAAACTAGGAAGCTATTTTGTTCCATTCATGAAGCCCTGACTTCTGGGAGGAAGAACCAACACTCACCAAGCCATTCTGGGCTTCATTTCATTTGTGTGTTGCTATAGCTTTGGTATCTTTGAATGAGACCTGCTATGTTCTACTTGGAAAATGGGACGTAACCGTTTGATTCCCCCACCCGCAGCCCTTTGGGCTGCCTTCTCCAAAACTGGGCATTTTTTGCAACACTGCTTGGCCACAATATTCATTAGACTCTGGAGAAAAACGACCAATTAACAAATCCATAAATTATATAATACCATCTTGCAATTAGGTTTGTAAAAGGGAGATATCTGGAAGTTGGGCCTTTAAGATGTTTGCATCTTGTTCGTGTATTTATATGTGTGTCCATGTATGTTGTAAATGTGAGCTACTTTCTCTACCTCTGCATGGTATTGCTAAAATTAATTTGTAAAAGAGCACTACTTAGTTTGTTTAAAGGCATTTGTAAAAATGAGGCATTCTAAAACTCAGAGAGACAGAAACTAACCCAAGTGTTTTCAAAAAAAAATTTTTTTTTATAATGTTTCTTTCTGACACAGAGACAGAGCATGAGAGGGGCAGAGACAGAGAGGGAGACACAGAGTCCGAAGCAGGCTCCAGGCTCCAAGCTGTCAGCACAGAGCCTGACGTGGAGCTCGATATCACAAACTGTGAGATCATAACCTGAGCCGAAGTCGGTCACTTAACCGACTGAGCCACCCAGGTGTCCCAAAGTTCACATGATCTTTGGGGAATTATTCGGAATTAAAGCTAATTTAAAGTTGCTGGTTTACTGGAAATAATAGGGGAAACAATTCTGTAAAGCTGCAGAAGGTCCGTGAGAAAGGAATCTGGAAAGGAACTTTGTAAATGGTCAGGACTAAGACTGTGGAGAACTAGTATGTAAAAAGTCTGGGGACGCTCAGTCGGGTAAGCGTCTGACTCTTGCTTTCGGCTCAGGTCATGATCTCACGGTTCCTGGGTTCGAGCCCTGCCCACTGGGCTCTGTGCTAACAGCATAGAGCTGCTTGGGATTTGCTCTCTTCTCTCTCTCTGCCCCTCCTTGCCTGCACTCACTCTGTCTCTCAAAATAAATATATAAACATTTAAAATCTTAAAAAAAGTCTACTAGGGAGTGATCAACACCTGGGAAAGAGAAGAGAGCCTAAGAGTGCAAGATCACACAGAAGTTGAGCAGTGGTACAATAACAAACCTCATAGCTGATTCTCTGAGGAGTTCTAGAACTTGGATTACCCTTCAGAATATCCTAAACTAAGGTCATTGGTTGTGACCACTGGGGTAGAGGGCATGCCATTGGCAAGGCGGCTGTCTTCAGTCAGGGCAATCCCTGCTGGCGGCTGAGGGCTGAGGGCAGCCTTCCTACAGCTGAGAGTCCTTTGTTTCTGACGGAGACTTTGAACTAACAGGAAAACTGCATCCAGACAGATTCTTGTTTGGAACATTGCTGGTTCTCTGTTTGCTCTTCCAGATTTAAGGGTGTGACTTACAGAAATTTGGTAAAATATTCCTTTGTAAACAAATATGAAACATTTATATTTTTCTCCCAACCTGATCCCTCCAGTGTTCAGAAACTCTCAGTGACTATTTTTTTTTCCTCAGTGACTATTCTTATTTTCATGGCAATGTATTTATTTACATGAGTTCAGTAAAAAACTGATCTTATGACAGAACACAATTAGAAACACTGGTTATATTACTAAAGCTTTGACCGGAATGTCACATTTAAGGGACACATGCATAGACTCAGATATGCCCAGACAGCTTTAAGGAATTGAGGGTGACTTCATGGAGCCACTGAAACCCCTTAGAAAACTCAGTCTGATAGCTTGCTTACAGGGTTCCTGGCAGGTGCAGGAAGCTCAAGATATTTTGGAGACCTCAAAGAGAGGAATTCACCCAAATCTGTAGGTGTTCCAGGCAAAGTCTGATGGCAAGTATTTGGCTTGTCTTTTGAGCCTCAAAAGGCTGTTGAAAGTTCAATCTGAAATTCCTTATGAAAAGTTCCAGCAAAGCAGATTTAAAAAAAGATACGTAAACAATTAGGCCAAGTTTCTCAAATGTGGACTTATTTTACAAGCAAAGTAGTCTTAAATTGCGAAACTACGGGACTCATCACTCTCTTACCGAATCCACAGGCCCCACCTACCCGCTGTCAGCAAGGACAACATCCAAAAGAAACCCACTTGCAACAGCAGCCGGCCTCTGACAGACCCGAACCCACCTCAGGAGGACTGGTCTGAAGCTACCCAGCTACAAGGCTCCCATAAGGCTCAGATGAAATAAGACCAAATATGGTACAAGAACAAATAATCAAGGAACAAAACTCTTGCTAATGTAGGATGTTGGGTTTCAACATGGAACTAAAGAATACGCCTACACAAGAGCAGGTTTCCATTCCTCTAACCGGGATCTTTGCCCCATTTCAGCAGGAAGTAAGAAGACGGGTCATCTTCCCAATTCCCTCAAGAGCGAAGAATGATCAAAAGACAGTGGGGATTGAAACCCAGAACAGAAGGGTTAACGGGACTACTAAAACAGCAGTGACCTCTAACCCCACCCCCACCCTTTTCTCATTTGCCTTTCAATTCTGGGACTTCCTTCCCTCTCACCTCCTTCCAGCAGGTGGCCTGAGGCTTGCTCTCCCATCACCCCGTATGGCTGCCTCTGGAAAAAACCCTCTCCCCACATCCAGCAGACGAACTTGGGTTTGGTCCATGTCTAGCATCTATTATCTATTGGGAGGAGACGGGAGGTCCCCAGCACGTGCTCTCTCAAGACACTGCTGAGCGGCAGGGGGCACTGGGAGTGCCCACATCCCATCATTCTAGCCAATACCTTGAAAGGTCAAACGTTTTCTCCCTTACCAGTCTGATTATTTTTGTTTGTGTTTCCTGGACCATGGCAGAGATTGCTTTTTTTTTTTAAATCTGTTCACGGCCACCGGGGTTCCCTTTCTGTGAACTTCTCGTTTATATCTTGTGCCTATATGACTACTCGGCTGCCAGTTTCTGACAAACCTGTAGTTGTTCATGACCTCTGTCAGCCCTACTTCCTGCTGTTGCATAAGCTCCAGGAGGCCAGAGACCCAAGTGGCTCCCAGCCAGGCTCTTAGAACAGCAGCTCACTCGGCATCGCCAAACGGACAAAAGCGTCCCCCCCGCCATCCTGTGGCAGTCTTTTATGTGAAGCAGCGGCTCGCACAGTGAAGGGCACCGGCCGGGATCACGCTGCCCAGGCTTACAGCCCAGCCCCTCCACTCGCTACCTGTGTGTCTCTGAGCAAACTACTTAACCACTCTGTGCCTCCATTTCCGTATCTGGAAAATGGCAGAATGAGCATCTCAAAGGATGTTTTTTAAAGGTTCGTGAAATGTTGGCTATTATTTTATCACACTGAAGTTTTACCTTTTGATGTAATCATAAATACCTATTTTTTGACTTCCTATTTCTATGTCAAGCTTATTAAGAAAACCCTCCTCACCTAAGATATTTTTCTAACATTTCTAAAATTTTTCTTTTTTTTTTTTAATCAGACAGATAGAAGTATATTTTTTCCTTTACTAAAATTTTTTTCTTACATTTAGATCTTTAATCCAGTTGGAATTTATTATGAGGACATAAAGAATTTAACTTGACTCTTTCCATATGGAAAGCCAACTGCCCCAACACTGCTGGCTGACTAGAACATTCTTTCCCTATCCATCTGCAATCCCTGTTTGTTTTTTTAAGTTTTTTTTAATGTTTACTTATTTTTGAGAGAGACAAAGAGTAAGCAGGGAAGGGGCAGAGAGAGAGAGAGAGAGAGAGAGAGAGAGAGAGAGAGAGAGAGACATGAATCCAAAGCAGGCTTCAAGGGCTTGAACTCACGGACCACGAGATCACAACTTGAGCCAAAGTCAGATGCTTAACCAACTGAGCCACCAAATGGCCCCTTACCATTTTTTTTTAAGTTTACTTATTTTTGAGAGAGAGAGAGAACCCAAGCAGGCCCATGCTGTCTGCACAGAGCCAGAGATGGGGCTCAACTCCACGAACAATGAGATCATGACCTGATACGGAAATCAAGAGTTGGGACATTCAACCGATGCAGTCACCCAGGTGCGCCCGTAATCCCTAGCTATTACATATGATGTTCCCACACATCCACATGACTTTCTGGGGACTCCCACTGATCTCTCTCTTCTGGCACCAACACCAGACTGCTTACATTTTTATACTTAGAATATCCATCCACAAGTCCCCACACCAGTTCTTCCTAAGTTGGCTATTTTGGGGCTATCACTCTTCCATATGAATTTTAGAATCAGTTTATCAAATTCTAACAGGATTAAGTCCTATTGGGCACTGAGCATACCCCTTAGGGAGAAATTCCATTTCCAATCCATAAATAGGATCACTTTTTTTAATACAATTTATTGTCAAGTTAGTTAACATACAGTGTACGTAGTGTGCTCTTGGCTTCAGGAGTAGATTCCCATGATTCATCACTTACATACAACAGTGGTCATCCCAACAAGTGCCCTCCTCAAAACAAACACACAAAAAAACATAAATAGGATCTTTAAGATGCAGAGGGACCCCACTGGGCAAAAGAGTCATTTCAAGGTCCAGCAATTGCTAAAAGCTAAAAAAATAAAACCAACTTTTAAAATCCCAAACAAGACAAAGAAATCTTTCCACATAGATGATTAGTTTGAAAACAGTCACGGGCGCACCGAGAGGCACAGTGCTATAGCGGGATAGAGACAAGTGTCCATCTGGCCCGAACCGGGATTCCATGGCACACGTACATGAGGCCGACTCCTCAACTCCCCAGATCTTGCTGGTGGATCTAAAACTGCCTAAAAGCTTCCCTCTGAGACCATAAATTCCACGAGACCGTGGAGCGCATTACTCACTTTGTTACCCCTACCCCTCTGCACATTAACAGGAGCTCCATACATCTAGTCTGTCATCAAAGTGAACAAGTGAATCAAACCACCTGGGGCACCTGTCTGGTTCAGTCAGTAAAGCATCCAACTCTCGACCTCAGGGCTCTGTGTTCAAGCCCCACGCTGGGAACGGAGCCTACTTTAAAAAACAAAAAGCTGACTCCCCTCTTCAGTGACATCTTGGGTCTCCAAGGCTGCCACAGGCATGAAGACCAGGGGCTGCTGGGAAGCACGGCCACCGGAGGAGCTGCCAAGGGCTTACACCAAACCGTGTCAAGGGCCGACAACAGGACTACGGCCAGCTGTTGAGAACTATCCCAAGGAGGAAAAGCAAAATCCAACCCCACGGCTTCCTCTGAACCCCCGGCCTTCAGGAACCCAAAGGCACGGGACACCACTGCCTACACATCCCTCCCTTAAGCGATGCCAGGCTGTTTGGGTTCTAGATGCACTGGCCCCTGGCCGGCAGTCAGGTCCTCGGCTTACAAAGGGCCGAACATATATCCCTCGCCAAGGATTTCCCAAGGGCGGTCCTGTCACCGTCCTCACTGCACAGGTGAGGCATGGGAGTTGAGAAATGAGGTCACTTACGCAGAAGATCAGAGAGTTGACCACAGCAGATGTGGGGCCCAGGGCCGGTGGTCTTCCGGCAGCAGTCAGAGGTCCCTCCTAGGAAGTGGCGATACAGAGCTACACGACAAGCACATGACGACGGCAGCACTTCAGTCGTGTAAAAAGCACGCCGAGTACCGCTGACGGAGCGAGTGCGTCCCTGCCCCGACCACCGTGCCTCTCCTCTAACGCTGGCTCTCCCCTCGACGCCTCCCTCCTGGAGCTCCGCGTCTCTGAGGGCCCCCGTGCCCCCCCTCCAATACAGCCCCCCTCGGGCCGCGTGGCGCTCCTCTAACCTCTCCTCCGAGGCGCCGTGATTGCTGCGGGGCCAGGTTTACAGATTAGGAAACAGAAGCACAGAGCGTGCGTGACGCGCCCACCTAGTGCCCGGGCGGGAGAGCTGGGATGTGCACGGAGGCGGTCTGACCTGGGGCCGTGGACTCAGGCCCGGCCTCACAGCAGGAAGGACGCTGCTTCCACCCAGCGGACGAGCACTGAGCACCAACTCCGTGCCACGCACCGTTCTGAGCACGTGCCTGTGCGGCTTGGAGTAAGCACTGCGGGGCCGGGGGGCCGACAGTGGTCCCTGAGCGGCCGGCCCAGCTGCACGACGCCTCATTCAATGAGGCGATGACTCCCTTCACTTCCTCAAGAGTTAAAGAAACAAAGCAACAAAAAAGGCTTCTGCTGATCAGCTAGATTTTCCAAGGGGGGCAGAGGAAAAGGAGGGTTCGAAGGACCACAATGGCCTCCCAGCCCAGGTAGCAGGAAACAGCGGCTCACTTCTGTTCTAAAGCCTCCGCAGGCAGGACTCCACTGTTCACGTGCTCTCTTAGTCTATAACTATCGCCCTGCTTCCCCACAGCCTTCCTCTCTGAGCAGAGGGGGGATGTAGCCACTTCCAGAGAGGATGTCCCCAAACAAAGTCCTAAGTTGTGACAAAAAGCAGAAGCATTTCCTCTCACGCAAGGGCCCTCAAACTCCAATATCTGTTCACACAGACGGGCCGTATTTCGGGCGTTTCCTCAGAGCAGTTCTGCGAGCAACAGATGTCTTCCAGCCCAGTCTCAGTAAAGACGGAAGTATTTCTCTAGACTCCGTATCCTTCTCCTCATGGGGGAAAACTCACGTTCTCCATAAAATGTATGCCATAACCAACAGATAAGCTTCCAGTTAGCTTTAAAAAGCCTTCTGACTCTTGTTCGTAACTGGTGGACTGTAAGGGCTACAGCCACTGTGAAGAATTTGGCAGGCTCTACAAAAATCTCACGTCCGTTTACCCTTTACATAGAAACTGAGATTCTAGAACGTATTCCCCAAGACGCACTGGTAAAACAGAAAATGACTTGTGCCTAGGATTATGCCTTGTGGTATTAATATTCAAAGCAAAAGACTGGAAGGAACTCGGTAGCCATTAGTCAGGGACCGTATCAGTCATGACACACTGACCCAGGGACTACTACTCAGCTGTCTCAAGGGTTGGGAGAGAGTTTCATGAACTAATAAGAATGAGTGATCTCCGCGCACATTTCTCAGTGACAAAGCAAAGTTCAGAACATTAGATAGAGGATGTTACCTTTCAAGAAAAAAAGAGAATAGAAACATTTATACATATTTGCCGATACTTGCAAAAAGAAACACCACAGGATGAATCAAAAATGAATTTTAAAAAACAGCGATGGGGTGCCTGAGTGGCTTGGTTGGTTGAGTGTCTGGCTCTTGGGTTCAAGGTCCAAGCTGGGCTCTACGCTGACTGTGTAGAGGCTGCTTGGGATTCTCTCTCTCCCCCTCTCTCCCTGCCCCTCCCCTGCTCGTGCTCGGTCTCTCTCAGAATAAACTTTAAAACAAATTTTAAAAGTAATAATAATAAATCATAGCTATAATGATGGAAGGAGAGATTCTGACGGGACAAAGACAGA
Source organism: Panthera onca (assembly GCF_046562875.1). Taxonomy (NCBI): domain Eukaryota; kingdom Metazoa; phylum Chordata; class Mammalia; order Carnivora; family Felidae; genus Panthera; species Panthera onca. The sequence goes on along the minus strand of NC_138345.1, from coordinate 5,119,967 downwards.
ATGAGACTTTTAACACTTTTTACAAAGTTTGCCTTCGGAGACGTAAGTGTTTCACGTATTCAAAAAAAAAAAAACAAATCAAAAAGAAGCAAAGCGATCCTTGTAGAGACAGTAAGCAAACAGAGGTTACCTAATTGTAACCAAATTGCTGGATCTGACCACAGGGGAAAATGGACTTCCTTCAAGGGCCCTCAGAACATGGTAACAGCACATCTTTAGTGGGATTTGGAGAAAGAGAGCTCTTAGAAAATCTTAAATTCCACTCAGTATTCTGTTAATAATACTAGTGTCGTTTTACAACTTTTATATACAGTAGAATGGCGTAAATAACCAATAAATACTGTTATGAACCAAGATCCACACGAGCCCACAAGAAAGCAAATCTAGCATGTGGAACATTCTGTAGGACAAGTGGCTCAGAGACAGAAGCATTAAAGAAAGGAGGGGTCTTAGATTGTTCTGAATTATGAAACTTAAGAGACCTCACAACCAAAGCTTAATGTGGACTCTGATTTGAACAAACCAACTCAAAAAAGGCATTTTTGAGACAATCACAAAAGTATGATTATGGACTGGGTGGCAGAGGCCACATGGAATTGCTATAAATTTTACAGGTTATGCCAATAGCACTGTAATTATGAAAAAAAATCCATTTTTAGAGACATACTCTAAATACATATACATATGATTTGTATATGGTAATTTTAGAGGTGCATACTCCAAATATGTGTATGTATGATTTGAATATGGTAACTCAATTTATTATTTTCTTGACTTTTGAATATCTCAGAATTTTCATAAGTTAAAAAAAATCCCATTTAATACATGTGAAATATCACCGCTCTATAACACTTCCACTAAAAGTTACCAATGTGACAATTTGCTTTTGTTCTAAATCCAACCACCAGTGCAGCTATTTCTAGGAGAAAACTACACCATAGGTTCTAAAAAAAATACTTACGATCAAAATTTACACAAAAACTCATGTAACAGGTAGAGATTATTTGTACATAAAAATTATTACAGTTAACCCCTGAGCAACTCTGAAATGCATGGGTCTACTTATACATGCATTTTATATAGTATTGTGCTGTAAATGTTATTTTCCCTTCCTTACAATTTTCATTTAACTTACTTTATCTTAAGAAAATCATGTATTGGGGGGGCGCCTGGGTGGCTCAGTCGGTTAAGTGTCCAACTTCAGTTCAGGTCATGACCTCACGGTTTGGGAGTTCAAGCCCCACATTGGGCTCTGTGCTGACAGCTCAGAGCTTGGAGCCTGCTTCAGATTCTGTGTCTCCCTCTCTCTCTGCACCCCACCCCCCAACTCATGCTCTGTCTCTCTCTCTCTCTCTCTCTCTCTCAAAAATAAACACTAAAAAAAAAAGTTTTGGGGGAGTCTAAAGCTATACACAGATTTTCAATGGTGTAGGGTATGGGAGGGGTGGGGGGGGTGCTCGGTGCCCTTAACCCCAGTGTTGTTCAGCATCCAATGCGTTTCTACTTCCTCCCCGGGTACTGGTTGAGACATCAAGAAAAGCCACACTTATCTGTCAACCATGGGGCCAAATCCAGCCCGGTGCCTGCTGTAAATAAAGTTTTATTGGGACACGGCCACATCATTCACTACTGAACTGCCTGTGGCTGCTCTTGTGCTCTGACAGCAGAGTGGAGCAGATTAAACAGAGATCCTATGGCCTCAAAGCCTGAACTATTTACTGTCTGGCCCTTCACAGAAAAAGTGTGCAAAGGTCTGCTCCAGGTCATCTCTAGAAACCAATCAGGATGCCATCAAAAAAAGGGCTCTTGCTCTGAGCTCCGACACGTGAGCGGGTCACACACGGTGAGACCCGGGTGAGGCAACGCCACGTGGGGAACACGCAGCTGACTTCAAATTCCAGATGCATTCTTAGGGCCAAATGGGCCCGAGGGGCTCCAAGGAAAAAGGACAAGGAGGCTTGAAAGACAAAAGTACTATGAAAATGCAAAGTGATCAGTCTTATGCAAGAAGCTTTAGCTGTCTTCATGGGTCAGAGTATGGATCTGCAAAGTTTCAAGCTGGAAGGCTCAGACCATCTCCCTCAAGTATGTGAAGAGAAATCCTATGTGTTGTCTTGTTTACCATCTGTCTCTTCACCTAGAAATCGGGCTCTGGGAGGGCAGCGATCCCCTCGCCCACCACCCCACCCCCGGTGCCTCGAAATGGGCATCTCTGAACATCAGGGTTCTGTGTTTCCACCACTTAACAACGCAAGGACTTTGACCGCCATTTACTGAAAACTGACTACCCCTCCACACCTCTGCCCGCCCCGAGGTTCAAAGCCGTTGGTGGCAGTGCTTAGATTCTACAGCTCCAAATATTCTCACCACCCTGAGAGAGCATGAAATACGGCGCTTGGACTAACTCATCCTGCTCTATAAAATCCTTTCTGTTCTGGAGAGCGCGAAGAAGGAAAGAGTATTTATAAGCTGACACCTGAAACTTAAGCGTAAAAATTAAGTATCTTTGGTTCAGGGAAAGATGGACTACTACTCAAAGCAGTGACTTAGAGCTCAAATTTCTGGTGTAGTTTCCAACAGGGTTGAAAAGATGAAATGGTTTATGTTCCGACCTGTGAAAGGCAGCAAAGAGTCAGAAATCAAGAAGGTGGGGAGCAGGTTGGTCTGTAAGGGGTGAAGACTGAGCACCGACCTTTTCTGGCATCTCAGCCCCACCCCTCCCTGGGACGGGGGAGGTGCCTGAATATTCATGCTCCCCTGCTGAGGACATATTCCTTCCAAGCCGGCCAGGGAAGGGGAGGAAGGAAGTGCAGACACAGAAAACACTCTTGCTGGTGTTTTCCCAAGAGCCACCAGCCCCTGTGCGCTGGAGCGAGAGGAGCCCTTCTCTTCCCGCTCAGGAGCCTGAACCAAAGGCCTTCACAGGCCACAGACTGACCCCTCGTTCAAACGCATAAACTGTGAATGTCACGAAGTTAACTTATGCTACTGGTTCCTCTTACCCCAGCTAAAGTCAAGATGTTCTCCAAGGACTTGGTCATGATGAGACGCTTCTTGGCACGAGTTACCGCGACATACAGTAAATTCCATTCATCCTCAGAAAACGACTCTGAAGAAAGTAAAGGGAAGAAGTGGATCAACTCAAAAGCCTGCTTACGACAACGTACGTCTTCATCTAAATGTTTACCACCCCTCCATGCTCCCCCACTAAGAAAAACCACTCAAGACCGGCTGGCCGTATACACAAAATTTTCCTACAAATACCACCTCCAAAAACAAACAAAGACCTAAAAGACTTGTGGCACGAAACGCCAAGTTTTAATTTGTGCGGCTGCTGGTACATCCCAGGATCCTGCTCACTAGTTACTCAACACCCGTGCTGTGCCCGGTGCATGTTTTTTCATCCACTCTCCCAGTTCCCTTCATGACAGCCAGGTGGCACTGATGGGGGAAACTGAGGCTCACAGAGTTCGAGTCACTTTGACACACAGGCCAAGGCTAATAAGCAAGTGCCCAGGAGCCGAACCCAATGCTACTTATCTCCAAAGCCCACATTCTTTCCTTTTCCTGACACCGTCCCCCTCCCTTACTCAGTCCAAGCTGGAAACGTCTTGGGCTGGCACCCGACGAGCAGGGAAGAATCACACATTACGAGGCTTTCCCGCCTGCCTGAAGCCACTCCCCTCACATTCACAACAGCCAACACGATGCTGGGAGCTCGGTACCGAGCGGCTGAGGTGTCAGTACGTGTTAGGCTGTTACACTGTGTGCCTTAAATGGGTAGACTGTATAGTATGTGAATTACAACTCGATAAAGCTGTTATAGAAAAACCAAAAACACACATACGGGTTCAATGACCAGCAAGGGAAAAAAAAAAAACAAAACAAAACAGTAGCATATTAAGTAAACTCTTCTTCCCCAGTATCGAGCCACTCTTATCTCTCAAGGGCCCTTCCTTGCCTCCCTCTGCTCTAATTTATCTTCAACACCACGTCTTTCTATAACCTAACGAATATATTCATGGGAGATAAGGAGTTTCTAGTATTTCTATTTGCACCCCACCGATGTACCCTATGCCCCAGATTCAGAGTTCACAGTTAATGAAGCGTTTGTTTGCAGAAAAACTTCACATGGTTTAATTCTACGATTCAAAACCATAATAACTGCACTGATGCTCAAAGCATAACAAATAGCCTTGAGTATAAATTTATATCAAAAGACAACACAAATTGCTTACTTTTTCACCTTTTAGGATTTCCTGGCCTCTTTAAGAAAAAGGGGATTTAATTTTAAAAAACAACACTTGGGTGAGCAGGTCACCTGTGTATGTTAAAGCTTAAATGAGGCTGGGCGTCGGGTATGCGGTGGTGAAAATCCCAGAGCTGAGAGCTGGTATGGGCAGAACAGGCCGGCCGTGGGCACAGCCATCCCGCCAGCAGCCCTGGGGGGTGGGCCAAAGATAGGCGTTTCGAAAAACACAGTACAACAATAAAAAACCACAGAACTGGAGCTGTTTTTCTTCTAGAAGGATCCTGCCCAGAGCCCATACCAGACAACAGAAAGCAGGCCATCCAGAGGAGGTGCCCAGCCCCCCCTCCCCACCCCCCCCACGCACAGGCTCCTCACCGACTCTGAAGTGGGGCAGCTGTGCAAGGTTGTGCCTGGCGCAAGGCACTTTCACAAAATCGTCCAAAACGTGCACAGTGTCAAACTCCAAGCCTTTGGCTTTGTGTACAGTGCCCAAAATGTACTCTGGAACAAACAGAGAGCGTACGATTAGATGGGGGCCTGACAGGGGAAGGACCGGGACAGGAAAGGAAAAGCGTGCTCTCGCTGCTTTACTCCTAAAACCAACGTTCCCTCACCCGTATGTTGCTCGGCAGGGAAAGAGGAAACAACAGTCAGGGGGAAAAAAAAAGAGAGAGAAATAAAATGAGGGGATGTAGCAAATTCACTAAAGGCGAGCCAGTCCATCGGAATCACACCCCCGGGCCCACGGGGACCTGCGCACCCCCGGTCTGCCGGCGAAGGGCCAGAGGCCCACGGGAGCGCTGGGCGGCCAGCCCAGGCTCACACACGGGGCCGAGTGCAGACACGACCCAAGCGCAGGGCCCCCAGCGAACAGCCCCTCTGCTCCCTTCCTCCCAGGAGGGGCTGGGAGCACAACACCCTCGTGGCCACACGGGATTGCATGCAGGAAGTCGAGCGCCCGACCCTCGTCCCGCCAGGACGAGAAGAGGCCGTGCCCTCCTTACCTGCGAAGTCCAGGTCTTCTATGTGACACTTCTCTATCCTCTCCACCAGTTCTGGAATCCTGATGTTATACTTCTCAACGACTGCAATCTTGGCCTCCAGCTCCTTATCCTCAGCCGCGGTCACATACCTCTTGAAGCCACTGAAGCCCTCCTTGTGCACCCATCTTCTAATAAACTTGTCTTTAATAACGAGGTTCTCTGAGGAGAACACGCACTCGGGTTAACACGACGGGGCCGCACTAGACTGCGGCATCGTAAGCAAACGTCTCGAAGCTGCGAGATCCGGGTTCTAGTCCCGACTGCATCACTAACCTGCTGTGTGACCCGGGGCAAGTCAAAAAGGACCTGTGCTCTAGCCTCTCTGTCTCCAAACCGAGGCTCAAGAGCCCTACCCTTGGCATCCTTACCTACCTCACAGGGATGTGAAAAAGCGCAGGACGGGAAAGAAATGCGCTCCAGAGTGTTAGAAAGGATCGTGGGGGCCCATGCAGAGGTCTCGGCGGGTAAAGGTGCCAGGCACACAGAAAGATGGTGAGGGAAGACGGCCTGGGGGACCAACATTAGGCAGAAATTCAGACTCCTGAGAGAAGGGTCTGGAAAGAGCTCTCTGCACCTCTGGCAACAGGAGGCCTCAGGCATCCGGCTCTGGGTGGGAACAGAGCCACGCCTGCTCCATCCTTCTCCAGGGAAAACAAGAGTGCTGACTCAGAACACGCCCAGCCTTCTCCCATCCCTTGTCACTAGAGCACTTTGGTCCACTACACCACTGCCAGGAGGGTACTCACGTTTCTTCCGTTCTTCCTCTGGCTGAAGAAGGATCCAAATATCAATGATTCTGTCCAATCCAAATGATTTAATCCCCTGAAAAAGTTTTGTGGTGGGATTTTTGGTTTTTTTGTTGTTCTCCATGCGAGTTTGTTACTGTCATTGTTTTAACAAAACAAAGTAAAGCAAACATAGAAATGGGATTTGGGGGTGAGAGGTTTTCTTGGGAACGGATCCCAAGTTGCACCCCAAAGCACACAGACAGAACGCGGGAACCTTCATCAAGTACAGAAGCAATGGGTTGTCACGCAGCCTGAACACTCAGGATTACCAAATGCTAAGTTCCGGCTGCCACCTCTAACTCTTCCGATGTTTAAAAAAAAAAGAGGGGGCAAGAACCTGCTGCACGTTGCTTTCTTGTCAAAAAGGGGCAATTTAAATTGTCTACCTTCCAGGGGTGCCTCGGTGGCTCAGTCAGTTAAGCATCTGACTTTAGCTCAGGTCATGATCTCCTGGTTTGTGAGTTCAAGCTCCGCGTTGGGGCCTGCTTTGGATTCTGTGTCTCCCTCTCTCTCTGCCCCTTCCCTGCTCATGCGTGCTCGCTCACTCTCTCTCTTTCTCTCAAACATACATTAAAAAAAATTAAAAATAAAAAAATAAATTATCTATCTTCTAGGGACAGGAACATGGCTGTAATGAAAGATACAATAACGCCTGAATACAAAGTGTGGAGTATGAACATTTACCCCCTCTCTTTGGAGGAAAGAGCTACACTAGAGAATGTCTGCAGGCCCAACCTGTTGCATGTTGTAAAAGGTTAGCTCCTGAAGGAGAGGGGCTGATCATATTGTAGTGTACCCCATTCTACCTAGCAGCACAAGCTCAGCACTGCCGGGGTACCCCAGCAGAGAAGAGAGCCACAACCAAGGCGCCACACTCTAAGGATGTGCCATCATTTTGGGAAGGGACACATAAGCCATTAACATAAAACAGAGACCAAAATAAGACAGTACGTGTTATAGTTGGAAGGCAGATGTAGTCAAAGGTGCTGACACACGCTTCAGACAGCTTGGGGGCGCGACAGAGGGACAAGAGTCGCTTACGGTCTACCATGCCCAGCATGGGCAACACTCCAGAAGTGCTATTTTCTTACAATAACAAAAATGCGTGAATTACACTAAACCACTAGATGAGATACTGTACTCACGTAGCAACATGATAGAAAAGGAGCTTACGTGCAGAGTAAAAAAAATGCACATTTTTATGTACACTATAATTGCAATATGTAGAAATGCATGTCTATAAAGACAAAGACATATATAGCAAACTGAAAAGTAGTATCTGAAACACTGAGATTAAGGGTGATTTTTTCCCCCTTTAACTTCTAAAACTTCTGTAACTTGGTTATATAATCTTTATCAATAAAAAAGAAAACTGAACATCTTTTGATTACGATTCACTGACTCCATTTAGTGAGGACCTACACATAGTAGGCCCTCAAAAACACTTTTTCATAAAAGGAGCGAATGTCTTTTAGTCAGCTAACTTTGCCTCCAAGAGTTAAAAATGTCGCACACGTGTCACTTAATCCTAACTTCCCCATGAAACAGGTAAAGGAAAGGCATTGTTTTTGTCTCAGAGATGGAGAGAACGAGGCACACAGAAATCGTGACTTGCCAGAAGCCACGCAAAGTTAGTGACAGAACCAGAGCTAGAACCCAGGTGTTCACACTGTCTACACTGGAGCCCGCCAGCGCTCCCCAGCTGTGTTGGCAGCCCACTCGTTCTCAGGCTAATGAACAAAACACACACACTCGCAGGTAGCCAGCTGGCGGCCTCATTTGCACAGCCAAGATGAGAAGGGCCTTAATTTTTCAAGAAGTGGAAGGAAAGGTCCTCAGTCATCACTGAGTGTTTATAGGAACGTCCGGCTCACATAATCAGAACAGCCAGGGGCAAAGACTTTGGTCCCGGTGCAGGCAGTGCCCCAAACTTGCATAATAATCCTAATTAAGTTGACGGTTTTCATCGGCTATGTCTGTTTCTGAGCATGAAGCAGTCAACAGAAATTTACTCTTACCCCAATCAAATGTATCCTGGCAGGCACTTCTCCTTCGGTCACCCGCACAGCCTCATCAAACACATTGGCATTGGTCCGGGACAACAGGGCCACCTGCCCCTTTGTGTCACCTCTAATGCCACCTTTTGGGAGAGAGTACAAACTGTGGCAAATCCAAATAAACAGGAAAACTAATTTTTGTAGCAAATAAACAGAGAGTAACCGAAGCCTTACTCTGATGGTTTCCTCCGACCAAAGTCTTTTTCCTTACTCGCTTGCAGACATCCAAGATAGTAGCTCCCACATAAGCTATTTCTACACCAAATCTAAAACTCTGCGGGAAAACGACAAAACAAAAGGAGTCAACAACCCCTCCCTGAAGTACGTTAGCATGTTTCTATCACCACCGAGTCCCGGCCTTGCCAAACCCAACCGGTCACCCCCGACACCCGACCTGGAAAGGGGATGGGCCGATTCCCCATGGTAAGCCCACTAGGACTGGATGGAAGAATCTGAACAACCCAACCATCGCTGACTTGACTTCAAGCTTTCAGAATTGCATTTTTCCATCTCGAACCTTCAGGCTACCTATTTTTCTTTATTCCTTACCCCCAAATCCACACCTAGGAAATTCTCCCACCATGGGCTCTGTACTATTTTTCCCACCACGGCTACCAGCTCCACTCAGCTCAGCAACCCGAGCTTCCTGCTTCACCCCCTGGGTCTCTCCCTCCTGCTGCCAAGCGAGTCTCTATGCCTCTGACACATGACTCTTGCCCCGCACACTTTCACTGGGCCACACCCTGGCCACAGACATGGAAGAGCAGCACGTGAAGGAAAAGGTGATGCGTGCACTTTCAACATCCCTCACAGCCTTGATTCCTTTTATTCCCCAAGACCAGTGGAAAACTTTTAAGCAAATCTACCCTTCCTTCCAAATCAAATCTAATGAAAACGTGTAAACTACACAAAAGATGGAGGGAGGGCGGGGGGGCTTCTCCCCTTGCCTCGGAGACTCCCTAACATTAATTTAAAACCACGGCCCCACGCGGCCGGCCATCAGTAGTAGCTTCCCTTCTCAAGCATTCCCTCCACCTCCCTGCCTCCGCACACGGCAGAACAATTCCCCACCCTTCAAAACCTGGCCCCATACCCAACGCTTCCTTGATCACTGCAACTAGAAAGACACCACTTGTCTCCAAACTCCTGTATTTATGTATGTATTGCCCTCTTCCAGGCATTTATGACTTAAACACACTCTACGTGCTTCGGTGAACGTCCAGAATGCTGTCGAAGGAAAACACGAGACTCTGAACAAATAATACTTGGCTGCTGCAGAACCATTCGGCGTGAGCCGTGCCCCAAAATCTAAAAATAAAATACCCGTGAATCCATATTGATGTAAACGACTGAATAACTAAGTGGGGGGAGAAGATAAAAATCTTCTTTCCAGAAGAAATCTAGACAGGTACTGGAAAAGGGAGGATCATTCGGGCTTTTTCAGACAACCAAGGACGCCACCAGTTGTCAGGCTGGCGGTGGCAGACAGGCGTTTTCCAAAATTTTCCTTTCACTTGAAAGCAGGGGTTTTCTCTTTGGCAACAAACATTTGTCAGCTGTTTTCCTTGAAGTCACAGCTCCCTCCGTTCATTTTTGAGAAAACGCCAAACACCCAGGTCTGTCAGCCGCTCTCTCGAGTCCCAGCGGCGCCACACACGACAGCAGGCCGCTGAGCTCACAACCCGCTCACAACAGCGCCCGTGCGTCAGGGCGGCACCGTGCGTCAGACGCGGCCGGCAGGCACGCTCGGGCGTGCAGACGCACCTTACTCGCCCTCTGCGCTTCGTCACGCAGAATGCTGGGGACGTACCCAAGGGCCAGCAGTCAGCGACGTCTGCTGCGTCACCAGGGCACTCTCGAGTGAACCGCTTGTTTGCTTTACCCCAAGGGCGTCACAGGGAAGAATACGAAGACTGCCAGCACCATTTGGTGCCACCCCCTCGATTCACGGGAAGGCGCCGGCAGTGCGAGTGAGAACACGGTGACAGAGGCGCGTAACTTATGCAAACAGTTGGGACTCCGCAGGCCCCCTGAGCAGCACGCAGCACACGGCACCACGGCGGAGAAGCGAGGATTTGCTACACGCCCTGCGCCCGACGGGAAACCCTGCGCGGTGCCTGGCGCACGGTAACCAGCGGAAAACGAGGCTGGGGAAGCGTCATGCTCGCTTATATGGTTCCGGGGACTCGGAAGCAGAGAGAGCGCTTACCTGTGTGAGATAGAAGACGTGCGTGTGAGGGACTGTAAACAGAGCATTGACCGCACCGCGGAAGGTATAGATCTGTTGATGTGGGTCCCCTACAAAGATTTTCCCACATGGCTGAGACAGAACTATGTTCATGATAGCTGCAACCAATAAGAGGCACGGTAAGAGAGCTGAAGGATGCCAACTCACAGAGCAAAAAGAAACCATATTTACCACAGAAAAAGATGAAAATGCTTTATGAAACTAAGCCAGGGCACTCTGGACAACAGGGTTGTCTTTCCCTGCGGGATACGCAGGCAATGCAAAGAAACAACTGTATCGTGGACAAGAGAAACCGTTTCTAATCCTAGGAATGCAGATTATTTTTAGTCCCGGATAAGTGATGGAGTCTAAGAAACCACATTGGCAAATAAAAAAAATGAGACAAATTGCCTTCTCTCTGATTATAACCCAAAGCTCAGAAAGGACCTACAAAGTCACACTGTTTTCTATCAGCCACTTGAAAACCACACAACGCAAACTTTCCACTCTGAGCTGACTGGCTGTGCCCACTCAGCAGGAGTCTAGGACCTGATCTCCTGATGACCTAGGCTTAGTCAACGTTTTAAGAATAACCAAAGCAAAACATTTACAGGAAAATAAATTTGCTCTCAGTGGGGGGAAGGACAAGTGCTGGAACCCAGAGTCAAATAATGAGGGATTTCCGCATGACTAAATTATCATCTGCTCCTCTTCTTTATGACAAATGAGAATCATCAACTTATTTCACATGTCCTCTTACATAATCGTGATGTTGTTTCTATGTGTTTGAGACTACTGATGTCCTGAATAGTTTATCACCTGGGGTACAGTCCTGGGCCTCATCCACAAAGATGGCGTCAAAAGAGGCAAGCAGAGGCTTGCTCAGCTGCCAGAGTTTCAAATAGCCTAAAAGAAGGGAGTAGCAGGAGTCAGAACCCGTAAGTGGAACAGTCACATTTAACAGATGTGGAGATCTGGGAACTGGCATACCATCGTGAGTCATTTGGTACGCCTCTTCTTTGCATTCCCCCAGCTTCCGCATGTTGTCCCAGAGTCGGCTTGCTTCAAGGACACCATTCTAGAAAGCAAGTGATATGGCAAGTCACGGGTTAAGACCCTCGAAAAGACACCTCCTGAAATCACTTTCATTCCCATATACAGAGGTCAGAGCAAAGGCACCATCACAGCACGGTGAGCGGCAGTCACCTAACCTCCCTCTGGCTCCACGATAGCCTTTGGACAATGTCAAGTGCAGAGATGAGTAAGAAGCTGGGGCCATACCAAGCCCAGTGACAGAACATCGCTCAAAGAGCACAAGATCTGCAGGGTTGGTGGGGGGGGGGGGGGGTGGGATAAAGAGCACAAGATCTGATGAACCAGAAAAAGCTGGACTAACTCTCTAGATTTATGACTGACCACTAAACCATACAAAGAATGGCTAATAATTAAAAAGACTATAATAAAAACGAGAAAAGTGATTCCCGATCTATAGATTCTACATTCAGCAGACCCACTCACTACAAGCTCTCATAAACCCTGGGAGGATGCCACTACAGCAGAGGGATCTGTCGTCACAGCAGAACCGTGACAAAGACCTGGTCCGGGCTCCCGTGTCCCTGTGTCTGGGTGGGTATAAACCTCATCTGGCAAATAAAGAGGACCAGTGTGAAGATAAGTCTGTGAGTGCGCTTCACAGAAGACACCGCACACCTCCTGGCTATCGAGGCAGGCCTGCAGTCTGACCCTCCACCTGGACTCCCTGCCAGCAGGTTCAAAGAAACGGAAGATAAGCAGAACACTGGATCATGTCAGCTCTGCTCATTTGTCCTAGACCCGTAATATGAAAAACAGTTAGATACTCACCAGCTTTTCACTCTGTTCAACCATGACTCTCTGTCCTTGGCTGTTCTTACACCAGATAGGCACGTGATCAATCGTCAGCTCTTCGTCAGCCGAGGCAAAGAAGTTTTCTAAAGTCTTACACACGAGCTTGGCCCTTATGAATCCACCTTTCCCTTCAGCAAGGACAGAATTGACCATGAAAGGGGTCAACTTGAAGAGATTCAATTTCTTCTTTAATTGGTACCTGGAATGCATACCCCAGATAAACAGTATTTGACTTTACTGGTAACATGGGATTTAGTGTCTCTCCACTACCCCAACCCCCTTCTCTACAGTGACACCACCTGGCCACCTGGAGTGTCACATATACATGAGGGGTAAAAGAAAAAAAAAAAAGTTAGAGAAGTTTAACAAGGTCCATGTAGGATTTGAAATGGCTTCACCAGGCTTTCAAAAATTCTCACAAAATAACCAGAAAGAGGGAGTGGCTCAAGGCAGACACTATTACTCCATGGTGTGGACCAGACTCCAAGAGGTCTGGGGGGACACTCGAAGCTCCCTGAAGCCTTCACGTCTGATGGTATGCTAGTTCAGAGGCCCCCAGGAGGCCTGGGCGGAGTGCACTTCAGCTGAGATGTCCCCCCTCCCTCAGCCAAGGGAAACATGTCAGTCAGGATGGTGAAAGTCTGCACTTCAGACAAGTCATTTTGACTTTCTGTGCCTCAGCTCCAGAAGAAGGAGGATGCTCACCTCAGTAAGACACTAGTCTTTGCAAACAATATATTTTTACAGGGTAAAAGTAGAAATCACTAATTATCTTTGTATTCCCTGCCTTTGAATGGAGAGAAAAGCATTAAATTTTCTTAGTGCTGTTGTATACAAGTTCATATGTAACCATGATGATCACAATGGGAAAAACAGGAATTAGACACAACAATGACGGTGGCGACGCCATGCTCACTTCCGCCCGACGTGTCCATAGGCCATGGAATGAAAGGTTTTGCAGATGACATTGCTGGGGAAGACTAGCTCGGCCTGCTTTGCGATGCTCTTGTTGAATGTCACATACAGAAACCTGCTCTCAGACCACTTCTCAGCATACTTGACCAGGGTAGAGGTCTTCCCGGTGCCTGGGGAAGCCAAGAGGAAAGGAGGTGACCCTCTGACCAGGAAAAACTGTTCCGAAGGATGTCCTAATCAAGTCTTATCCATGCTTACCTTGCCTCTTGCCTGACACCAGACAGTGACAAGTTTCTCAATACTGGTAAAAACTAAAAAGGGTGCAGTGCAAAGAGGAGTGGATTCTAAGCCAGACTGACCTGGGCTGGGATCATGGCTCTGGCAGGTTCTAGCCGAGCACCTGACCTCACTGACCGTCACTCTGCTCCTCAGCCATGTGTGGGCAACACTGACTATGTAGGGTCTGGCAGGATAAAGATAACCATCAAAGATAATCCCAGCCGAGAAGTTCAGGAAGAGTAGCTATTGCTGGCGTAGGCATCAGTAATGCGTCAACAGCAAGAGCACGCAAGAGAGATTCAAGGATGCTTCTGGCCCGTTCTGAGCTCTCTGGTGTGCCCTGCCTCTCCACCGTTCACTCAGTTATTCAGTTACCATTCACTTCACAAGTACCTATGAGCACCTACTGCATGATCAGCTGTATGCTAAACACTGGGAGTATGTTAAAAAAAAAAAAAAAAACATAAAGCAAGGTTCCTATATTATAATCTTGTTGGGAATACAATACTAACACAGTCGAAACAATTAGAACAAAATGAAAGTGTGACAACTCAGTAGACCAAAAAAGAATATAAATTTGGAAACAAAAAAATCTCACCTATAAAAGAAAAAAAGAGTAACTCTTTCCCTACCTAACAGGGCTACTGTGAAGATTAATGACACAGTGTGGAAGTATCTATAAAATGTCTGTGTTGGCTATACTTCTTATATAATCAGGTACCAAATAGTTAATACACATGATCAGTTGCTGTAAGAGTTCAGAGATCACGTAGGACTCAAATGGCTAAAGAAGGCTCCATCAGGAAGAAACGAAAATGACAGAGTCAAACACAGCAAAGAAGGGGGTGGGGGGGGGAGCGAAGGGGAGGGGAAAAAGCATGTTCTGAGGAAGAAACAGATCCAGCTTTGAATTCTACCTCCTCCACTTATTTATTTAACCTGGGGCAAGTCATTTTAATTTTTCTGAGCTTCAAATCCTTATCTATAAAACACAGATAACTAACCAGCCTTATGGAACATTGTTAGGATTCAGCACAGTGCCAGGCATTTGATGAATGGTTGCTGTTGTTTACAGTAGGATATTTAGACAGAAAAGCAGCAGGAAGGAATCTCAGGTAGAGAAAACAATATGGGCGAAGGTTCAGACAAAAGAATAACCAAGTACTTTAGGAGACTGTAAGTACAATTAATTGACTGAGGCAAGAAAATGACAGACAGCGTATTTAGGAATGTAGGTTAGAATCAAATGGTCAGGGAAGCTCTTAGACTTTACCCTACAGAAATCAGGGAGCTACTGACACAGGACCTGCCACTCCATGAGCCATCAGTGACCGAGCATATACAATGACAAATGACGAGCTGGGTCAATCCTGGTGGTATCTATCCCACAAACTAATTCCTATGAACTATTTGTCCAACCTAGAACTCCAGTGTGGATGCTCCCTGGATTAAAAAAAAAAAAAAAAAAAGGCAAGCATTCCCTAACAGCTGCTTCTAAAAGTATTTAATTGTGGGAGTTGGATAAGAGAACGAGGGAAGAAATTCTGGCAGGTAACAGGGAAGGGGGTGTGGGGATAAGAGGCATGAACCTGACTGTAGTCCACGACTGGCGAGCTCCCTTACCTGCAAATGCCATAATCTTTACCACCTGGAGGGGTTCCATCTTGTGGTTCAGAATCAGCTGTTGTTCCTGTGTGAGCTGGATGGTTGTTTTCTTGCTATAATCATTACAGAAATTAGAAAAATAGAAAGGAATTTAAAAGACCAGGTGACGGACCGTCACAAAGCAAACCGGCAAATCGGAGAAACAAAATTAACCAAACAAAAGGCCTTCCCCTTGGGGTGATAAAAATGCTCCAAAGCTAGCTTATGATGTTGGTTGCACACTCAGTAAATTTACTGAAAGTCACTGAATTGTACAATTAAAACGGGTGAGTTTTATGTAATGTAAATTATACCTCAAGGAAGCTGTTAAGACAAAACACCTCTCCTCCTTAAGAAAGAATCGAGACTAGAAAACACACACACACACACACACACACACACACCCCTATACACATACCCTGGCCAAACCGATGGTTCCTCTTTAACTTCTGCGGCCTGAGTACAGGAATTCTCCTGAAGATACAGGCAATAGAAAATGTTGTAGTGAATCCTAATAGGGAAAAAGCAGATTTAGAGATTTTCAAATTAAGTCACAATCTATATCTTGTTTTCCACAGATGTATTTAGATTCCTTACTATTTCTCAAAAGAAATACCTACCACCATTTTATGGAAATAAAAATAAAAACTAAAAATAAAACACTTTAAATATACCTAGAACTGACCAAAACACTCGGAAAGCACAACTCAGGAAAGATGCCTGGCTCCAGTGTGTAATGGCAAAGGAGAGAGACCAGGACATGTTCTTTGGGGAACAAGTCACTAGCTATGACCCTAAGAGACAACTCAACACAAAAGCAGTAAGAACCAGCTGAAAACAAATGTAAATTCTACTCCCAGCAGTGAGATTCTTGTTCAGAATCAATTTAACATCATCTTATCTTTCTGAGACTCCTTTGCTCTGCTCTCTGCTTCTTGTAAGGTGATCACTGGTAGAGAAGCATGAAGAACATTCTATCTTTTAAGGGCCCAAAGGAAGGGTGCTACACAGATAACAAGATATGATTACCAACGACTGAAAACAAAACGGCCTCCAAGTCACCACAAGGGGCCAAAGATGACACAGGGCACCTGCTAGAGGCCACTCCAAAGTCTATGTTCACACCGACCCCAGACTTCTCTCCCTCCATCACCAGCTGCCCACATTTAGTGCACCGCTCCCTGCACCCAGAGTGAGAAGTGATCTCCAAGCAACAAACCTCTTTAATAACATGACACGTCAGTCTCCAGTATTATTATCTCCCAGGTAAAGCAGGACGAAATACAGAAACACAACAAAATTCAACACATCACACCCTCCATCCCTTATCTCTGTCCTTTTGAGCATGGAGGTAATTAGCAGGTTCGAATTTGCACTTGAGAACATGATTCACCATTTGTGTATTTGTCTCACCCAAATTAATCATTAAACTCCTTGAGGCACCTGGGTGGCTCATTCAGTTAGGCGTCTGACTTCAGCTCAGGTCATGATCTCACGGTTCGTGAGTTTTGAGCCCTGTGCCGGGCTCTGTGCTGGCAGCTCAGAGCCTGGATCCTGCTTCGGATTCTGCGTCTCCCTCTTTCTCTGCCCTTCCCCCATTCACACTCTCTCTCAAAAATGAATAAATGTTAAATTAAAAAAAAAAAATTATTAAACTCCTTGTCCCCTGGTGTGGGATACAACGTAAATTATGTTCAATGATGAAACTTAACTCAGAAACACAGCGTATACTCCGACATTTCTGGAGAATGAATGCTCCATCGACGGAGCCACAGCTCACAGGGCACCACCAGCCACGCCCATGGACTCCAGAGGAAGGAAATCCTCTCTGCACCTTCCGCTTTCCCAGGACAGGTGCATCATCACACCGCCTGTCTCTGGGTCGGTGATCAGGGCCCTCTGACCACTGCCCTTCACAGCTTGGGTTTCATCCTGACTTCTCACCATGGCCCACATCAGCTTCCCTCATCTGGCCACTGTCGGCCTCACATAACCATGTACTGGTGTCCTTATTACAGTCGTCCACACTAGACTGCGTCTGTTCCTTGTAGACACTAACTTCGTTCCCGTCTTTGGGCCCTGAAATGATCTACTCCTTCTGTTAAAACATTCTCCCCTCAAATCTTAATTCAAATGGCCCAGCCCCACCTTGGCCTTCAGGTTTCCATTCAAACGTTACTTCCTCAGAGAAGCTTTTCCTCACCCCACGTAACGCAGTGTTCCCCGCCTCCTTTGCCCGCCCCGCCCCCCCCCCCCCCCGGTCTTTTTCTTTGTACCACTTCCCACTCACTAAAATGTCCCTGTTGAACGCATCTACTTATGGTATCTGGCTCCCCTCCCTAGAACACACAGTCCACGGAGGCAATGATATTGGCTGACTCATTCCCAGTGGCATCCCGGACGCCTGAAAAACTAGCTGACATGCAGCAGGTGCTTAAAGTTTGCTGCGTCTCTCCAACCTGGCCTGTGTGCACCTGCCGGCAAGCAAAAGCAGGACGGTCGCTCGGGATCAACAACCCACGCACTAGAGGTGATCAGGCAGGCAAGACTCGGCCACGATTCTTACGTCCTGCCCCAATAGACAAACGGAGGAACCAAATCCTAATGCTTTCCTAGGAAAATCTGGCCACTCATGAACGAAGAATTCTTTTAGTGAGGGAACTTTCACCTGAGGCTTCTGGAGCCCTGACCGTCCACTTGCCTCAGTGCCATGTCCCACTCGAACAGCGCTTCCCATCGCAGAGCACCCTTCCCTGCCTCGCCACGCGGGACTCCCACACTCCCCTCCTTTCACGGCTACAGAAGCGGGAGCGGGAAGGCGTGCTCTTGGGCTGGAACCCGCAGCGAGCATGGGACCTCTCCCCGCGCCCCGGCCTCAGCTCTGCCTCCCATCGTTTACCGGTTGCTGATGTTGATCCCCTTCTCCCTCATGGCATAGAGAAGCACGGCGATACAGTACAGGGTCTCCGTGATGTCTGGCATGGTCACGGTGGAGCCGGGCCGCCTGAGGCAGAAGAGCAGCTGCTGGATGTCATTCACACTGCTAGAGAGGAGCACGATGGCCGCCACCAGAGCCCACACGTTGACACCCTGCGAGGGGAGGGGAGAAAAGACCCAGAACACAATTACTAAAACCACGGCACACAACCAGTGAGGAAAGCCGAGCCTGGGGTTTGGCTGCCATCTCGAATGGCCCGAACTGAGTGCAGACTTCCCACACGGCATTTGGGGAACCATGGGAACCTTTTCTTTCACCCTAGACTCCTTTCTTCTCACCACTTTTGGATCTGAGTTCTTAGTTTTCTCTAGTTAGGAAACATTACTAAAGGACCTAACGTAGGACCTTGCATACTTGCATAGAGAGGACGCTCTCACCTCCCCACCATTCCTGGCCCAGCCAGTACAAGCTCTCAGGTCCACAGAGACTCAACAGGGTCCAAGCAAGCACATATGACATGGGTACCCGCTTGGGAAGCACCACGGAGCAGAGACACAAAAGGAGACGGCAATCTTTAGGGGAGAAAGTCAAGACTGACAACTCTCTGGCACTAAAACATTACTACTACTTACCTCGTGTTATTCTTTAATAATTATTACACTTTAAGTTAAATATTAAGTAAATGATTGACAATGAATCATGATGGACACGGCATGCCGTAAGGATCTAAGAAAATGTTCACCAACACGGAAACGATCAACCCTAGACGTGGGTCTTTCTCATTCTTATCTCGCCACACATCTCTTCACTCCAGCCAGCCCGAGAAAGAAATCTCACTCCACCATCACCAGCAATCACTTCAGCAAAGCCAGAAATGCACACGGCTGGATCTCCACCCATCTGCTGGTTGCAGAATACAGGCTGAGGTTGCACGTAGCTTCCGAGAGAAAATTTAAGAATTCCTGATCTAGATAAGGAGCCACAGGACTGAGTCAGGAAACTGAAGACCATTTCTAGCTTCCCACTGACTCATGAGCGTCTGTAGTCAGAACCTTAATTTCTCTGGTCCTTTCAAATAACCCAGTTGTTGGCAATGAACGGGCTACCTTGTAAAGAAATCCTTATTAGCCACAGCTTTCAGAGGCCAGATGACCACTTTCTGTTGAAGATTCTTCACCAGGATGGGAAATCAGATCAATGCTCTTAAAATTCCTTCATCATTCCAAAATGACGAATCTATAACAACGTGGTCTGTTATTTCCATAATGGGACCAATGAAAAGACTGAGGTTTCAAAGCAGAGATCAAAGAAAGATTCTGAAAATAAATCTAGAATGATCTTCAGCCAAACCCAATCACCAATACACTTCTTCCAGCGAGAAAAGGCGCTGCGTTCGCCAGCAACTCCCCACAGCCACTTCACTTACCGCAGCAGCCGCGTGGAGATCGGGGAGGTGCTGACGCACGCAGGCCTCTGCCTCAGGGAGCAGGAGGTGATCCCTCAGACTCCACAACGCCCGTCCGGGATCCACGCTTGGGGAGCACTTAGTGGTGGCTGTATAGCTGTACGACATTCACAGCAGAGTCGGTGAGGAAGGTGACCCTCGGCGCTAACGCATGGGAAAGGACTTCAGAGACGGCCTTCTTCCCAGAATACAAGCAACTCACCGGATGAGGTTGAGCACACACAAGTCCGACTCCTTCTCTATACCGGAGTTCAACAGGATGCCATCCACTTTGCTCACGGCTTGCTCTTCATTCATCAGGTATCGGTAATACAGCTTCTTCCAAGGAATGAACTGAATAGTTTAAAAAAATCCAAAATAACACGCAGGCAATGGCTACAAGACAGCAGACGAAGCCACACACATATAAACAACCTTCTAACACTTGAAAAGCACTTAGAGCTCACAATTCAAAAGCTGGGCAGGTAGGGTCGAAACATTATGCACGTTTTGGTTGGAAACCAGGAGAACTGGGCCCTGGTTTCAGTTCCAACACCAACTTGATAATAGAATCCAGGGAAAGCTGATGCTTCAATTTCCCTTATCAGGACACTAGTACCTCTGAGTTTTAGAGAAGACCAAATAATATGAGAACCATGGCTGTACTAGTATCAGACAAAAATAGAGTCTACGTCAAACACTACTCTGAGAGAAAGAAGGGGATTACATTAAGATAAAAGGGCCAATTCACCAGGAAGATAAAACAATCATAAATATATATGTGCCAAATATCAGAGCTCCTAAATATAGGAAACATAGACAGCAACATAATAGTCATAGAGATTTCAATACCCCACTCTGCAAAAGGAACAGAACAATCTCAGAGCTTGGAGCCTACTTCGGATTCTGTGTCTCCCTCTCTCTCTGCCCCTCCCCTGCTTGAGCTCTTTCTCTCTCTCAAAAATAAAGAAACATTAAGAAATAAAATAAATGCCTTTAAAAAAAGAGAGAGAGATTCCAATAGCTGAATCAGAAATGAGGGAGGGGACATTACAAGTGACATCACAGACATCAAAGGGCACGAACAATTGCACATCGATGAATTGGACAATCAAGAAGAAATGACAACCTAGCAAGGCTGACTCATGAAGACACAGAAAATCTCCATAGACTAATAATAAGTGACTGAGTCAGTCACCAAAGACCCCCAACAAATAAAAAGCCCAGGACCAGATGGCTTTGCTGGAGAATTCTCCTGAGCATTAATTCTTTTAGAAGAATTAGTATCCTTTCTTCTCAAACACTCCAAAAAAACTGAAGAGGAGGGAGGACTTCCAAACGTATTCTATCAGGCCGCCATCACCTTATACGAAAGCCAGAGAAAGTGTGAGCCACAAAAACGAAAGCTGTTACAGAAAACCGGAAATAAACACATCATGTCATTGTTAGCAATGATAAAAACAGCATCAGTCTGATATTTCATGAGGTGAGCGTAAGCCAGGATATCTTTCCCCAAATCTTCCCGAGCAGAATGGACAAAGCCCTCGCTTATCCCCATCTGTGACTCTTCAGTATGCGCTGGAGACATCTCAATTTAGTGGGTAGAAATACTGGGACATAAAACAGAGTTCCCATCTAAAGGTGGAAAGACCAAAAACAAGTGGGGGGGGGGGGGGGGGCAGAAAGACAGTTCTCAGAAAGGAGACAAGACCTCAAGCAAAGAATGAAGCAAGGGCGACATGAAATTTCCACCCAGATCTTGCATGCTTAGAAGGAAAACGTACTAAGTCTGGATATGTGCATCTCTCACTAAATGCCTAAATTTCCAAACTTCGCTACATTTGAAGGCAGAGTTCATCTTCATTTCTGTGGTTTATCCGCACTGCTAGTCTAAGGGACGTATAAGCCAAACAAAACATACTCCCAGCCCTCAGGTTTGCCCTTGAACCTGCACCTGGGACGGAAGAAGGGTACCTAAAGCCCAAGCAGAAGGGCAGGACGAAGTGAGCAGCAGGAAGTCTCTTCTGAGAGCACGGGCTGCCCGCTGTATCAGCCTCAAAAGGGACACCGGGGTGATTCCGCGCAAGACTCATTTATGAATCACCTACCGTGTGTAAAATACCATGGGCACGGTACAGAATGCAAAAACAAACAGGACCAGAGCCTCCCATCCATGAGCCAACAATGCAAACGGAAGAGGAAGGTTTTCTAAAACATAATACAGATGAGATAAGCCTCAGACAGAGGGAGAGACTGCTACAGAAACACAAGGAAGAGAAAGTACGAGATTTCCATTTCACTTTCCAAGGAGTGAAGCCTCAAAGACGTCAGACCTCGAAGGCGTAAGACGCGAACAAAGACAGGAGGGGCCCTTTCCACGGGTGGGGGTGGGGAAGCGGCTGGACCACCCAGTAAAGGGTGAGGAATATGCAGTCGACACTCACGATGCAGAAAGCTACTTGGGGAGAGAACACAGGCCTATGTTGAGAACCGAGCAAGGAGGCTGCGAACACATAGGACAAACAAGGAAAGCCTTAAAAGCCCCCCGGGAATCTGGATGTTATTCTGCAGGCAAACAGAAACCACCATTTCTGAGGCGGCACAAAGATCGGAGGTACACATTAGGTGGAACTAATCCGCGTGTTTTCAGAGAAGACCTCAGAGAGCCACGCGTGCTATACGTACCAGCGGATCGCTGATGATCTCCCTCCAGAAGTGGCACACTAAGCTCACGTTCCAGTAGAGATCTTCCACAGGGAGGAAAGCAAAGATGTGCCTCAGGACCTCACTGGGCAGGCTGCCCATGTGGCTCTGGGGTTCCTGGCAAGGCAAGGTCCCCAGGAGCCCATAGTAAGAGTCAGGAATGGGGTCAGGACCGACGTCTTCCACTTCCTGGCTGGGTTCTCCGGACTCCGCAGAGGGCCGGGACACAAAGTCCTCTGCTTCCTGCCTGGCTTCCCGGGGTCTTGGGCATGACAGGAGCGAACGATGCCGTGGCGTTTTCTTAGAAGCCCCGTCCCACTGACTGGTCCCTGTTGCCGGATTCCTCTCGTCCTCAAAGGACCGGGACCGCTTCCTCGCAGGCAGCGCGGACCCTGACGAGCCCAGTCTGGCTTCTCCATCACCTTCTCGAGGCAGGGCACAGTTGCTCTCCGCGGCAAAGATCATTTCCCCCTCCGAGTCCTTAGAGGTGTCCTGGCCCACAGAATTGCTTTTGGCCATGTCATTGGTGCGCCGCTGCTGGCCAGCTAGGAGGAATTCAGTGCCGTACCTTCGACATCCTTGACCTGTATGGAAACCCAAACAGGATGAACAAGAAATGGACAGTGACCGCCGACCCACTGTGGACCCAAACGAGACCGGCTACTTTTTAATTAACGTGTATTAACACAGAGAAGAGAGGAGGATAGATTTAGGTCGAGTGATTACATACATGGCTTAATTGAAAAAATATTTCCATGTGGCTCTATCATATAGTCAGACACGTACACAGAAAGAGACAAAGGCCAGTCTCTGGCTGGTCTGAGGACCACATTCCACCTCGCAGTATGTACAAACTGAACACCTGAATGGACAGACAAAAAGTCAACAGCTGCTCACGTGGACACACCCACTAACAAAAACTCACTTCTCCTGGCTCGCTCTTACAACAGAAAATCTAAGTTTGCATGAGTAGAAAAGGCTTCACGTTATTAGGAGTCAGGAAAACCTACTCTTTTGACTCAGTTAAAATCCCTTTATGTTTTTTTCTTCCTGTGAAGCGAACATATTAATTTATCTTAAAATAAAAAGAAGGGAGTCAATATCCTTTTCATATTATCAGAGCGGTACCTAACCTAGTCCATGCATTTATTCGATAAGTATGTATGCAGCACCTGTGATTCTGAGACAAATAGAAAGTGACACATGAAGATAAAAAAAAAAAAAAAAAAAAAAAAAGGAAAGAAAGGGGTGCATAGGTGGCTCAGTCGGTTGGGTATCTGACTTCGGCTTGGGTCATGATCTCATGGTTTGTGAGTTCAAGCCCCATGTCAGGCTCTGTGCTGGCAACTCAGAGCCTGGAGTCTGCTTGGGATTCTGTGTCTCTGACTCTCTCTGCCCCTCCCCGACTCACGCTGTCTCTCTCAAAAAATAAATAAACATTAAAAAAAAAAAGTGAACCATGGAATATACAGTCCCTGACCTCCCAGATTTTTAGGCACTTAAGGGAGTCCAAATGGTGATTTCACACATCACCGATGTATTTTAAACCCTCAGCAATATATACAACAAAATACAGGATTCCTTCCTGAAATGGCTGTAGCCAGAATTCTTACTTTGGAAAATAAGAGAGTGGAACAAAACTAGATTTAGCCTTAACAGAATTTACAGAATTTAATATTTTCTACGTTAGGTGAAAAAAAAGTATAACTGATTCTGGGGCAATCTGATAGAAACCCAGAGTTTAAAGTCGATAGGTCTGGGTTAAATCCCGGTATTTTCCAATTGTGGGATTCAATCACACCAATATCTGGAGAGACTGCCACATGCTGAGTGCTAAAACTCTGCACGGAAACATAGACATGATAATGAAGTCTTTGTCAGCGAAGAACTCACAACACAGAGAAGCTGACTGAATATACACAAAACAAACAAAAGATCACCACTGGGTTTAAACTGCCTCATTAGTTGGTTACGGCAGTTCCAAAAGTGATAAACAACATCAGACAATATTTAAAGATGACTAGGTAAGATCTGAGTTGGATTCTGAAGTTAAATACATCAAAGGGAAATAATGCAATCAGGATTACACTAACAGGTATTAGTAACAAAAGTAGGGTTTCGTTTGGCATAAAGAGGGGTGATAAGAAAACCAAACTACCAGAAGTAGAACTTGCATGTAATTAATAAGTATTGGGTGATGGCCAAGTCTGAGCCTGCGTCCAGGATGGTAACAGGGGAACATTTCGCTGCAGTGGCATGACAGAAAATGGTACTCAAGAATATTAACTTGACGACGTATTTTCCAGTTGATTTGGAATAAAACCTAACGGCATGGAGACAGGTTACTGCAGCAGCCCGGGGACAAGGGGACAAAGGGTACAGCCTACCATGAAAGCACTAGGTGAGGGGACCTTCTGGAGAATACTAATGGCCCCAGCAGACTTACTGACGGACTACTGAAAGTCAGGAAATCGCAGTGGTTTGACGCTGATGCACGTCTTCTGCCACGCTGTGATTAAGCAAGCTAACGGAATTCATTCAGCCACGTTTTCCTGGGGCTTTTACCAACCATATATAGTGGATGGAATTTTCACGGAAACTCACAAATAATGAAAAACGTGTCAAACTATTGCAACGGGACTACAAAATAACAGCAGGGATATTTACAAACACCAGGAGATACTCAAAGTCCACACACGCTACAGATTCTGAAATGGGAGGTATTTTGGGAAGACATACCCCTAGTCCCTCTTTTTGTTCTGGGTCTAGGATAGAGACCGTGGTTCGGGTCTCTGTTGGTCCATCTTTGACCGAAGGGCTGGGTCACAGCCAAGTGACTCCGAGCCAAATGTTGGCAGTCGATGGCTGTAAGATGCTTCCGTTTAAACCGTCTCACTGTTTTGTACCAACAGGCAGAAAAAATGGGACACTCGTTAGTTATCACCAACTCTACAAGCTAGCCAGCAAATTATACCTAACTTCCAGAACCACAGTCACTGTGGACCACCCCAGCCAGCCCTCTCCTTCGTCCCTATATTCCCATCAACTTTCAGTCATTTTACAGTTTTCTTAGCATTTCTTCCTTAGAATTTAAGGAAGAACCCAAAAATAAGATCCTAAAATGATTCTTTTTATTTATTATACCTTCTGAAAGCCCTGCTCATGAACTGTTTATTCAAAAGGAATTTACCACTAATGGATAAATTGAGATCTGGCATCTTTTCCTTGACTTCAGCCAGGCCATTGATGTTCCCATAATAACCATAAATATTTCAGAGTTGGCTACACCTTTGCAAAAATAAACTCATTTGTCATCCCCTGTGCATACTAGCTTCTCTGAGTCCCAGAAGCAGAACTAATGAAACAGTCACTGTAAATTCCTTGAGGGGACCACGATGTATGCCTCTCCGCCCCCAGAGCATGTCAGTATTGGCGTTGATGTAGAAGACAGGAGCAAAGCCCCCAAGTAGAAGAGAATCGGATACACTCTGGAGGATCTGCAGAGGAGGAAATTTCATACCCTCCCTTAGCAACGCATCACAGCACCAACTGTGTCTCAGGGGTATTGACATTAGTAGCTTTACATTAATCGTTTCCCATCAGGATATTATTTTCATGTTTAGCCAAGACTTCATGCTTCTGTATCTGTTAACACATAGAAGATCTAACTACCTCCTTATGGCATTAGATAGAATAGTTAGACTACTGTTCAGCATTTTGATTAGTTACATTTAAAAAGAAAGAAAAAGGGGAGAGAAAAGACAGGAATAGATAGGACAGAATTAAAGTTGTCCTTTCCAGAAGATGGTCAAGAAAGAAGAAAAGCGGTTTTCACACGTCCTAAAAATACTCATGTAAATCATAGTGTCAAATGCCAGAAGCTCACTCAACGTTTAAGCATGAAAATGTCTAAAACCAAGTCACTGAGGAGTATAACTATAGCACAATTTGTTTGTTTTTTTTATCGTTAATCCCCCTTGGCCCTTAACTTCTTCAGAAATGATCCTTCCAAATTTCAGTTCATTCTTTGAAGGCTTAACAGAAGTTTAAAAAAAAAAAAAAAATCTTGGGCAACCCCTATCAAAATGACACCAGCATTCTTCACAGAGCTTCACAATCCTAACATTTGTATGGAACCAGAAAAGACTCTGAATAGCCAAAGCAATCCTGAAAAAGAAAACCAAAGCTGGAGACATCACAATCCCGGACTTCAAGCTGTAATCATCAAGACAGTATGGTACTGGCACAAAACAGCCACATAGGTCTGTTTTCAACAGAATACAGAACCCAGAAATGGACCCACAAACGTATGGCCAACTAATCTTTGACAAAGCAGGAAAGAGTATCCAATGGAATAAAGACGGTCTCTTCAGCAAATGGTGCTGGGAAAACTGGACAGCGACAAGCAGAAAAAATGAAGCTGGACCACTTTCTTACACCATACACAAAAATAAACTCAAAATGGATGAAATACCTCAATGTAAGACAGGAAGCCATCAAAATCCTAGAGGAAAAGGCAGGCAAAAACCTCTCTGACCTCGGCGGCAGCAACTTCTTACTAACAGGTCTCCAGAGGCAAGGGAAACAAAAGCAAAAATGAACTATTGGGACCTCATCAAAATAAAAAGGTTCTGCATCGCGAAGGATACAATCAGCAAAACTAAAAGGCAACTGATGGAATGGGAGAAGATATTTGCAAATGGAATATCAGATAAAGGGTTAGTATCCAAAAATCTACAAAGACCTTATCAAACCCAACTCCCAAAAAAAGAAGAAATGGGCAAAAGACCTGAATAGACACTTTTCCGAAGAAGACATCCAGATGGCCAACAGACACATGAAAAAATGTTCAACATCACTCATCATCAGGGAAATACAAATCAAAACCACAATGCGATACCACCTTACTCCAGTCAGAATGGCTAAAATTAACAACTCGGGCAACAACAGATGTTGGCGAAGATGCGGAGAAAGAGGATCTCTTTTGCACTGCTGGTGGGAACGCAAGTTGGTGCAGCCACTCTGGAAAACAGTATGGAGGTTCCTCAAAAAATTAAAAATAGAACTACCCTATGACCCAGCAACTGCACTACTAGGTATTTATCCAAGGGATACAGGTGTGCTGTTTAGAAGGGGCACATGCACCCCAATGTTTATAGCAGCACTATCAACAATAGGCAAATTATGGAAAGAGCCCAAATGTACATCGACAGATGAATGAATAAAGAAGATGTGGTATATATATATACAACGGAGTATTACTCGGCAATCAAAAAGAATGAAATCTTGCCATTTGCAACTATGTGGATGGAACTAGAGGGTATTATGCTAAGCAAGATAACTCAGAGAAGACAGATATAGAACTTCACTCCTATGAGGAACTTAAGGTACAAAATAGATAAACAGAAGGGAAGGGAAGCAAAAACAATACAAAAACAGGGAGGGGAACAAAACATAAGAGACTCTTAAATACAGAGAACAGAGGGTTGCTGGAGGGGTTGTGGGGGAGGGGATGGGCTAAATGAGTAAGAGGCATTAAGGAATCTACTCCTGAGATCACTGTTGCACTATACGCTACTTAACTTGGATGTAAACTTAAAAATAAATTTTTTTTTTTAATCTTGGGGCACCTGGGTGGCTCAGTCGGTTAAGTGTTCGACTTTGACTCAGATCATGATCTCATGGTTCGTGAGTTCAAGCCCCATGTTGGGCTCTGTGCTGACAGCTCAGAGCCTGGAGCCTGCTTCGGATTCTGTGTCTCCCTCTTTCTCTCTGCCCCCTCCCCCACTCACTCTGTCTCTCAAAAATAAATAAAAATGGGGCGCCTGGGTGACTCAGTCAGTTGAGCATCTGACTTCGGCTTAGGTCATGACCTCGCAGTTCATGAGTTCGAGCCCCGCATCGGGCTCTGTGCTGACAGCTCAGAGCCTGGAGCCTGCTTCGGATTCTGTGTCTCCCTCTCTCACTACCCCTCCCCCACTCTCGCTCTCTTTCAAAAATAAACATTAAAATAAATAAGCAAATAAATAAAAACATTAAAAAAAATAGCCTCATTCACGCTTAGAGGCAAAAAATGAATGTGAGCTGTGTCTATATTAAAAAAATAAAATGTACTTGAAATTTTCTACATTGAAAAAAATAAACTTAAAGTCTGATTATTCTCTTTTTGTATGTAAGCAGGACTTTACCACCTCTGCTCC
Organism: Panthera onca; assembly: GCF_046562875.1. Classification (NCBI taxonomy): domain Eukaryota; kingdom Metazoa; phylum Chordata; class Mammalia; order Carnivora; family Felidae; genus Panthera; species Panthera onca. Next base: position 5,091,590 of record NC_138345.1, on the reverse strand, counting down.
AAACCCTTCATATAACAAAGTCAACAACCTAACCATTTTGCCTGAATGGGGACCTGTGGTCTGACTGGCAAAGGAAGGTAAAGAAGGAAAAGAAGGTAAACGGTAAAAAACAGTAAAGGTGAAAGAAGGTAAAGCTACAGTGCGCTTTCCAGAATACTGACAAATCCTGGCCCCCAATTTGGGTGCTCCGTGTACACCAGGTTCAGCTGCACAATTCCAACCAATAAGCCCACTAACACTGCCCACCCCAAATGTATGACTGAGTTTGCTTTTTTAGCAATTCAAATATCCCCAATTGTTTCAGAGCCGGCAAATAGAATGTCTAGAATTAGAATAGGAGATAGGAGCAAAAAGTTACTAATAGAGAGTATCTTATTTAAAGAAGGTGAAGGTCTACTGCCAAAGTGGCCTGGAGAGAGGGGGAAAGCTGTCACAGGTAAAGTCACAAAAGAATAAAAGGGACATCAAACCACTCGTATCCATACGACTCAGGGCCTTGGGGCCAGCTCAGACGTGCTCAGCTAACCGGTACGAGTCAGGTAAAGGAAGACGTCCAAAAGGCAAGAGACACAGAACCAGTTCGAACACCGGGGTCAATCAAGGGCTTAGATGCCCACCCAAGTCTACAATATACCCCTAAATTCAGCTTTCAGAAACTTTTTAAGAACTTTTTTTCAATGTTTACTTATTTTTGAGAGAGAGAGAGACAGAGCATGAGTGGGGGAGGGGCAGAGAGAGAGGGAGACACAGAACCCAAAGCAGGCTCCAGGCTCGGAGCTGTCAGCACAGAGCCCGACGCGGGGCTCAAACTCGTGAGCCTCAAGATCATGACCTAAGCCAAAGTCGGACACTTAACCAACTGAGAAACCCAAGCGCCCCTGGAAACTGTTAAACCAGACAGTAGCTGACAGCAGGTGTGTATAGACGAGGTACTAATACAGACGCCACTCACCCTGGAACTTTTTCTGTAAAAGTACCTGAGAATGGCTTCATCCCAGCCTTCCCCAGCTGACTAACTATAACAACGATGCCATAATGAGAACACAGAGGCACTGATAATGACCATCAACCAGGTAGTAATGCCTTAAACACATGCCCAGGAGTCAGACCGACAAGAAGTGTGCTCCAAGCAGGTAAGGAACTAAGTCTTTCCCGCTACTGTACCCTCTGCACACAGCACCTGTTCAACAGCCACTGAGGGTGAAGGAGGGGGAGAGAGCAGGGGAGCGGTTAGGTTGGGGGGCACAGGACCCCAAGCTCCAAGATCACTAGGAATTGGCCACAGAACTGCCTGCATGTGGAACTCAGCAAGGGCAGACCACACAGGGGGGCCTCCTAAAGGCACTGCCCCAGACAGACAAGAGAACATCAGGAATACCCAAAAGGAACTGCTTGTGGAAAAGCAGACAATATGGACAAGGTAGGTATTTATTTTGTAAAAATACGTCAGAATCTTAAATGTTTGTGGAGAGAATAAAATGTCTGCAGAAACCTTACAAAGGCACAAGAGCAGAGGAAAGACGTTAACAGGTATGAGGGGAACACGGTGCCCTGCTTCCGGAGGGTTCTGGTATATTCCCGTGTATTCTGGCGTGAAGCCATCATGGAGGAAGCTACAGTTAAGAGCGGCGGTAGGAGCAGGGCGCCTAGGCCAAGAGATCTGGCTTCTGGACATCGCTCATCTGAGATGGCGTCCCCTGAGCCCGTAACTGCCTACCTGGGAGCCAGAGCGGACACTCTGACTGGACTGACACATCACAAATTACTTGTCGGACTTCAGCGAGAAGTCAGAAAAACCAGCCTGTTATTTTCTCTGGCCCTCAGATCTCGGAGACATGATGCGCCTTGACCCACTGCACTGAGAGCCAGCAGCCCCGTGTCCGGCTACCCTGGAGTCAAATCCTTGAACTAAAGGGCTGTGTGGCACCTTCTCAGATCCGGAATCGGAAGACCCCCTCCGCCTGGGAGGGGCAGTAACCACCGAAAGCCTTGACTCCCTTATCCTTAAAAACGGCAATACGATAGCCTGCCACGCTGAATGCACAGGATGGCTGAGGCCCAAATGAGACAACGTACAGGAAAACACTTCATGACGTCCCATCGAGGCTGACATGTGAGGATGAGAGTCCACCACACCAGGGCGTCTCCTGAAAGGCCCAGGATCCACTGTAACAGCAGGAGGGTTCTTGTGAGAGGGTTAAAAAAAAATACCAGAGCAAAATTCTAATCACCTCTCCATTCTCATTAACAAGCCAGCGGTTCAAATATAACTTTTCGAAACAGATGCTCAAATGCTGCCTCCTCCTCCTGAATCACCCGAACCTCGCGGCATGCCTCCCTCCTCTGACCGGCAAGCGCGATGCTCCCCTTATTGTTCGAAGCTGCTGGAGAGTCTCTAAGGAGCACAGGTGGAGAGTGCTCTGTGACAAGCTCGCAAGGTTAGGCCCGTGCCATAGGGGTCCCCTGCGTACCACAGCAGGCGTCTGCGCCCCTCTTGGGACCCTGGCACAGTGACTAACAGACGTATCATCTCCCTCGTGCCAGGACAGGGAAAGACTGAGAACGTACGAAAGCCGTTTTGTCACACAGAACTCTGCCTGTTCCTACACTGCTTTTTCTGTCATGGCTTTCGTACAGCCTGACATGTGTCCCCAACCCCCACTCTCATGGCCCCCCTTTCGAGCACCCACAGCTCAGACCGCGAGCACCTCAGGTTCCCACTCTCTGCTGTCTGACTTCAAAGCGGTGATTACCGGGAGGAATTATGACCTTCACCCATCATCCAATCTCTGCACAGATGCCATTCTGTCCTGTGCCAGGCCCGCTGACAGAGGCTGGACCCTCGCCAGCCTCCCTAGAACTAGTTATTCTCAACCTCTCCTAGACTAGCAGCCCCTCTACGGCTGAGAACCCACTGTATCACCTTATCCCTCAAAGTTCTGAGGACAACTCCTTGCAAGTAACAGACCTTCCAATACTCAATGAATGAGAAACACGTGGCTGTGGTTCCTCAATCCTGTTTTCATCCGTCGGCTTCACTCCAGGATCTCTGCTGCACGACAAGTCACAGAAAGTGGGGTGCTTTTGGTTTTGTGGCAAAGACAGTGGTTTCTCTTCTTCCTCAGTACACAGCTCGTCTAACACTCCTCTGTCTCGACCACGGCTGAGATGTCACCCTGACTGAGCTGAAGCCAATGGCACGTGAATAAATGGGATGGGTGCCGGGGCTCCTGGCTGGCTCCATAGGTTAAGCATCCGACTCTTGATCTTGGCTCAGGTTGTGATCTCGCTGTTTTTGAGTCCGAGCCCCGCGTCAGGCTCTGTGCTCCTGGCACGGAGCCTGCTTGGGATTCTGTCTACCCCTTCCTCTGCCCCAACTCGTGCTTGCTGTCCCGTTCTCTCTCAAAATAAAAATTTTTTAATTAAAATTAAAAAAAAAAAAAAGGGGGGGACGGGTTCCTCTTCCAGGTCAGGACCACAAGACCTCTCAGGCTTACTCCTCCATTCTGTGCCCCTCTTCCAGTTAATGGAGAACTGGACTCCCTAGGGCATCCTTAGAAGCCCCAAGTTCAAAATGGAAGCATTTCCAGCAGCCTCGGTCCTTGGATGACTGCTTTAAAGAGTGCCACCCCATCTCCCACTCTCCGATACTTACACACACACACACACACACACACACACACACACACACACACAACGTGGAACCACCTCAGACTGTTAGAAGATGGAGAAATGAACTCTGATTGTCCTTACATGTTTGGACCTGTCACTGCAGCCAAACCTACTTTAACCGGTCGAGGATCATCGAAATTAACATGAAGTACTTTCTTTCTTCCTCTACATTACTAACCAGAAATGATAACAGAAAGTCCTCTAAAACTTGCAGGTTACAGACCTCAATGGACAAGATGAAGATACTAAGTGCCTCCAATTTCTGGAGGAAAAGATTGCAAAATAACTGCTTAAAAAAATAAACAAATCTAGGTAACTCTCTAGTACAAGGTACCTGATCAGAGAGACTGCTCAGAACAAGAGCCACAGAGGGCAGTCCTGCTACTAACTCACTGCGTCCCCGAACCTCGAACCTCGTGTTGGCTCCCCATGAGCCTCCGCTTTTCTCGGAGGGGCTCTGTGAAGACGGACAGGTGGGCACTTTCCCTCTTGCGCTTCTGATGGAGGCAGCGGGGGTGTGCTGCGGTGTGAGGACAGGGGTTCACAGCTCAAACTGCAACTAAGGGCCCAATTTAAACACAGTTAACGGAGTTACCTCCCCAACTTGAGCACTGCAGAAAGTGTTCATTCGAGCCAGCAAGCACCCCGCAGTGATAAAACCACCCCCTCACATCTCTGAGATACTGGTAACAATTATTCACGTAACTACGTACTTCTTACGTCTCATAGGCAAATTGTACCACTCTTGCCATTATTTTATCGTTATTATATTACCGCCAACTGTACGTTAACAGGTCCTCCCTGCTGGACTGAAAGGTCTGTATTCTAGGGGGAGGAGGGAGGAAGGAGGGACTCACTCAGCCCTGCACCCAGCACATATTGTTCCATGAGTGACTGCGATTAACAAATGCACAACCACTGCGTTGTTTCCCTCAATAAAAGTTTGGTTCTTCCTTGGCTCCAAAACTCTCCCCTACACCTCACAGCTTCTAAGTGCTTCGTAGCTGCTGAAGTTCCTTCACATATGCCCACTGGAACTTCACGCAATGCTACGACGGGGCCACGATTTCACGGGGGGCTCAGAAAAGGCTTGCTTCAAGTCACAATGCGGCTTGCAGGTGACGGCACGTAGTTCTTCTGACTCCCTAAGGGGCAGTGTTCTTTCTACTGTCACAGTCTGCCTTCCATAATCAGAAAGGTTTAAAGCAGCTTCTAAAAAAAAAAAGCAGCTTCAGGTTTAATTTCTGGATCACTTTTTTTTTTTTTTTTTTTTTTTTAACTCACTGAAATGTCATAACCAGAGATTTAATAACAAGCAAGTATTTAGGAAATGTTAGCTGAAAGGAAAATATCACTAAATACGGTAAGCTCAAAATGGAAAAACTTCAAAACAGTTTGTCCCCATTAGCACTACTACAAGAAACAAACACTGAAAGAAAACACTCCGGGTCTAGCTCCTATGACACAGGTCCCTCCCACCGCCACATCCTGCTTCTCCCTAAACCCCAAAGGCCTAGGCCCCCAGGCTTCATCTTCCTCAGATCCTCTCACGCCCCACAAACACCTGCTCCCCACGGAGAGACAGCACTCACTTGTTACAGTGCACAAGGACAGAGATGCAGGTTTCTCACAAGGATACAAAGGAACGGTGAAAGAAAAGGAAAAATAAGACAATGATGGCTATTTACAGACCAGAATACATTTTCATATATTTGAGACGCTTGTTCTATTGTCCATTCATTCCACGACCACTTTTAAGTATTCAAGTATCTACCATGACCCAGATTCATTATAAACACCGTGAGGGCTTCCTCTCTGAGTATCTCTAATGTCAAATGCTATTTTAAACAGTGAGCACACAACACAGGAAAGATTTTGCCTGCCCATAAGGCAGCCCACAAAAGAAACACAAGGTACCATACATAAGGCAATATAAATGCTGCACAAGTGCACGCACGAAGGGCTGTGGTAGTAAAGGGGACAGAGTAACAACATTGAAAAGGGCTTTATGAAGTGTTCAGCCTCGAAAGAGGAGTAGGATTCAGTAAGGCAGGAGAAACAGTATGTGCAAAAAACACAGGGAAATAGCACAGCATTGGTGTGGTGTGAAATCGAATTTCATCAGAACAAGAAGTTCATGGATGGGGAACAAGGCTGGAAAAGGAATTTAGAGGCACAGATTGCAAAGCGTTAAATATAACACTAAAGGAATTGTGGGCTTTAGTGTAGGAGATTCAGGGGATCATCCAGCGTACCAGCCGGGTCAATGTACAGTCAAATCCACACTCCAGAACAGTAATCCTAGAAGCTGGGTCCAGAGGATGGGTAGACACAGGACTGCCAGTAAAATAAGACAAAGTCACTTCCCTAACCGAGACAAGAGTTGGTAAAGGCCTGGGAGCAGCAGAAACAGGGAGAAGGGGAACTGGAAGGAAGTTCAACACTTCTTTTTTGACAAGACTGAAAGAGATCAAAGAGAAAAAGGACAACAAAGGTAACTGACATTTCTGCCTGGAACCCAGTGGTCAGGTCAGTAACCATGTTAAGGAGTAAAAGAGAGATAATGTTTTTTGTTTCACTTGCCTTTTCCTTGATGGGGAAGATGAAAGTTTCCTGTTTTGAAAACAGTTGTTTGTTTGTTCTGTTCTAAAGTTACCTGTGAAATGCCAGGTTAAGCTCCAGGAAGGACTGGTCCTCAAAAGGCATGAGAGAGACAGCTGAAGCTCTAAGACGACGGGAGATGCTCTGATGACAGATAAATTTCTAGGAGTAAGTGATTTCACAGCCCAAAGGGCACAGACAGAATCCAAATTCAGCTTTCAAATAAAATCAGCCTGGGAAGGATAGAGGGATATGATGAGCAGAGAACAGATGATGGCAACAAATCTGAACGTACAGTTCTAAGACCAATACCAATAGCGTTCATGCACTCCCAGATCACAAAAAGATGTCAATTATCATGAACTGATGACCAAAGCTGAATGCTACAGCACCATGAAATACGACATAAGGAGAGCAGACAGCCACGTAGCAAATCACAATGCCAGCACTGACTATGTGAGAAATGTGACACTAAACACCAGACCACAAATTCCAAAGCCTGCACAAAAGGAACGGGCAGTCCAACTGGGAAATCAGCGAGACCCAAGCACAGCTCCATCTGTTAGCATACTATAAAGATTCCTCCCCTCTACACCAAGCTTTTGCTCTAGAAAATTACAAGGGCTGTGGTCATGCTCATGTCCATTATCATCTAGTTATCTAGAGGGGGATACGGAAGCTAGGTTGCTGAAGAACCTAGGAGAGGCAGAATTAATTGCGCTGGGCACTAGTTACATAACCAATTCTCTGGGTCTGAAATATTCTTATTGTGCATCTGTGTGTGTCCCCCCATTTTGTTTTTTAAAACAGGGAAACTGGAGACATAAGGCAAGAAAAGGTGAAGCCGTGTGTAATTAGGATGGGGGAGGGCATTAGCAGCAAAAAATAGGAAGTTACTAGATGTTCAACTTCCATTTGCACCAAACCAACGGCTGTAGTAAAAGCAATGCTGGGCATGTTCTAAAACGTCATGCATTTCAAAATACTTTGATGCCTACCTTTTGTTGAAGTGGCAAGACGTAATGTAACAGTAACTGTGGCAAAGCTGATATTGGACCCACTTCTGTCTCCAATGACTACCCATATCACTCAGTAAATGAACCAAATTCAATATGCTCGTTAGGAAAACGGGCTTGTTTTCATGGGTCCCTAACCAGAGGTCTTTTTTTTTTTTTTTTTTTTTTTATCTCCCTTAACCTATGCGAGCACAGCTCCAGGAACCACCAGCTAGGAGCTACCTTTGTTCCAGAGGACTATACTACCTGTAGTTGCACGGGGGAAAGGACTTCTTCAGGCCTCAATTTCCACACCTGTAACGATGCCTTACAGGCTTGTTTGCAGATTAGATAATTAACGTAAAGTACTTTACCACACAGCACAACACAAAAATGTAAAGCCTCTTTCCAGGCCTAGCAAATAGCAACTTTTGGACTGAAAACAGCAGAAGGTTTAAGTGACTAATAGCCAGTAAGATCTGGCTAAGAACTCAGTACCTGCCCTAATCTCTCCCATCACCAGATAAAGCCTGCTTAGATCTCAACAAAACAAGTTCGAGGCCTTCCCACCTCACCCCAATTTTCTTAATATCCAGAAAAGGGAAGGGAGACCGCAAACGAAAGAGTGGCAGAAGGACACAATCAAGTGACTCGCCCAAGGTCAAAACACTAGGGCAGAAAAGGCAATGCTGGCTTACCAGCCACCGAGGCCACGTCCCCCAAGACTCGGTCCTCAGCAACCGACGAGGGGCGACCAGCTGTCCCCTCCCCGGGCCACAGAACGCAGTGTGGGGGCGCCCCTCGCCCTACTGCGTGCACGCCCCGCCGAGCCCCGGCAGAGCGGCGGCCGGCGGCGGGCACGAACTCCTCCACCGCTGAGCTCCGCCCGGGCCCCGGAGGCCCCCGCGGCCCTGCTCCCCGCCCCGCGAGGCCGGACCCCAAAGCAGGACCCCCAGAGGTTCAGTGTCCCCACGGCCGGGCCCCGCCCGCGCTCCCTGCCACGTCCGCTGCCTCACGCACTATGGCGCTCCGGACCCGGGCTCCCGCCGCCACCGCCGCCGCCGCCGCCGCCGCAGGGCCCGGGCCACCCGGCCTCCCAGTCCCAGCGTCCCCAGGGCAGCGCCAGCCCGAGCAGGCCGCCGACTTCCTCCGCCAGCTCCGCCCTAGCCGCAGCCCCGGGAAGAGCCCGTCGCCAGGGCTGACGGACGGCCTGCACGGCCAATCGGAACGGCAGGAGGAGGGGGCGCGCTGACGGACTGCTCCAGCGACCAATCGGAACGCGCTCCAGCAGGGGGCGCGGCTACCGCTGGCAGGCTCCGCCCCGTCCGTGCTTCCGCTGGGGCCCGGGAGGCGAGCGGAAAGTTTCCCAGAGTTCCTCCGAGCTCCCGGGGACCAAAGGGGGGGTCGCGGCGGGGCGAGGGGCTGGCTGAGGTTGGGTGCGGGAGGGGTCGGGGGTGGGGACGCGCGGGGGCCCACCCCCTCGCTGAGGGCCCGCGGCGGCCCCCAGCTGGCTCCCTCGGCCGCGGGGCCGGCCTCCTCCTCCGGGAGGCGCTCGGGCCGGGGGGACCCCGCAGCGGCGCGCTGTGAGCTAGGGCGCGGGGCGGGGCCTCGGAGGCTCCCGCCCACCTGAGGTGCCGCCCCCAAAAGAAGCCCGCGCGGGCTGCGGCCTGGGAACGAGCCGCGCGCCCGTGAGCTCCTCCGCAGCGGCCCGCCCGGCGAGTCGCCCGCTGGAGGACTGGCCCCACGCGGAGCAGCGGGGCCGGGTGGGTGTAGGGTGGGGGTCGCGGGGCGCAGGGCTGGGGGGCCCCGGACGCCCCGCGCGGTCATGGCGGCGCCCGGGGACCCGCGGCGGCCCTACCGGCTGGCTCAGGAGGGCCGGCTGTGCGCCCTCCGGGAGGAGCTGCGGGGAGCCGGGCGCGCGAGCTGCCCGGGGCCCGCCGGGGACACCTTGCTGCACTGCGCCGCCCGCCACGGCCATCGGGACGTGCTGGCCTACCTGGTGGAGTCCTGGGACATGGACATCGAGGCCGCCAACCGGGACTACAAGCGGCCTCTGCACGAGGCTGCCTCCATGGGCCACCGGCACTGCGTGCGGTACCTGCTGGGCAGAGGAGCCGCGGTGGACTGCCTCAAGAAGGCCGACTGGTAGGTGGCTGGAGTTCCAGAAAGATCTCTCCCCCGTCCCCTTTTCCGCAGAGTCCCAGATTCCCGTGTACTTTGTCCACCTCGACCCCATAGCTTCTCAGCCTTCCCCGACAGGACAGATGACCCACTGCGACCACTGTTCGTACTCTTGCGGGGTCAACTGCTCCAGCCTTGTGTTCCAAACCCGTTCTCTTCATGAAAGAGTATAGAATACGATCAAACAGGGAATTGTCTGTACCCGGTATAGCTTGAGCCTCGCCTAGCTGCGTGAGTACAACAGTGTCATTGTTTGAACTTGCTACTTTGAAATAGTTAAAGGTGCACAGAAGGTTGCAAACAAAGGTTGCTGGAAGCCCCACACGCCCACCCCCCAGCTGCCCCTAAAGGTACCATCTTACACAGCTGCAGTACGATATCAAAACTAAGAAACTGACGTTGCTGCAGTAGTCAGCGTACTCACTCAGATTTCACCAGTTGTAAGGACGCTGGAGTGTGTGCGGTGCTCTGTGTGATCTTATCACGGGAATAGCCTTGCCTAACCGCCTCCACAGTCCACATTCTCACCTGTGCCATCACCCAAACCAGCTGCATTTTGTTAGAGCGACATTGTGTTCAGTACTCACTACCTGGGCCTCCTTAGGGGTTAGGAACAGCCTAAGATTCATAACGTAATGAAGTTCCTGCCTGCAACAGATTCCTGATCTGATAGAGGTATGAGCCACGGCAGATAGCCTTATAGTTAAATAAAGTGCGTCTTGCCCACTGGGTTGGGGGAGTCTGCATGGGTATGTGTTGAGGGCTGCACTTTGGCCATGACTTAGCACAAGACTGAGGTCTAAAGACCTTAACAAGAAACACGTTACCTCATACGTGCCTCAAAACAATTCTGTGGGGAACCGGCCTCCCCTCAAAAAACCATTAAAGGGCAAGGTTCATTTGACGATGTATTTGGCAGGTGTAGTCCTAGGGAGGCATTTTTGCCCATTCTCCCCTTCCTGGCTTTCTGCAGTACCTTCCCTGCTTTTCCAATCCTCATGCCTTGCTCAAGATTCTTCCCTCTGTGAAGTCTTTCTGGAAGGTTCCAGCCTTCATTTATTTGGGTTTCCCCCTCTTACTATCACTACTACATCCTCCCCCAAAGTGTGGGTAATAAATTAATATCATAACAATCTTAGGAGCTAGATCCTAGATGAGGCCTTGGAGGTCATCCAGGTATAGTGAGCTCCCCGCTGTGTGCCAGACGTGGGTTCTAACCCCTGGGAATAAGGAGGTAAGTAAGATCTGCCCTTGCTTTCCAGGGGTTGTGTCTTCCTCATTTTGCAAGGAAGAAACCAGAAGCTCATGGAATTGAAATGGCTCATCCAAATCATTTGTGTGGCAGAAAAGGAAGGATAGAGCCACCTCCCTTGACATTCATGTAGCTTATTCGCATAACTGTGGACACAAGTCAGTTCAGAAACTTCTTATAGTCACGCTGTTTGGTTTCTGTCACCAATGTGTGCTCCTCATGGGGAGGCACTATGTCCAGTGTTCTTTTTTGATGCCTTCTCAGCACAATTTAAGAAACAGTTACTGATTGAAGTAAATGGGATAAGTCTGGCAGGGTACCTCTTACACAAATACTACAAGACAGACTGTGGCTTCGATTCGCTCCGTCTCAGTTCAGTCCCATAGTGTAAACTAGTTCAGAAGCGGGCCTGCCTCCTCGCTATTCCCCTCCTTCAGGTACACCTATTCTAGGGGCCTCACAGCAGGCAGAGAAGTTGCCCGTCGAAGCTGTTTTCCTGCTTCCCAGACCCCCGAGTCCCGTAGGTTTTCATCTCTGCCAAGGACACGTGATTTTCTGAAGACCTGGTCACACACTTCTAACGTCTCAGCTGCCCTTCCGTCTGACGGTTTGTCCTCGTTGGCCTCAGGACCCCACTGATGATGGCCTGCACAAGGAGGAATCTCGAGGTGATCCAGGACCTTGTGGAACATGGCGCTAATCCACTTCTCAAGAACAAAGACGGCTGGAACAGTGTCCACGTTGCCAGCCGAGAGGGGGACCCTGTGATCCTCCAGTACTTGCTCACTGTTTGCCCAGACGCCTGGAAGACGGAGAGCAAGATCGGGAGAACCCCCCTGCACACGGCAGGTACGGCCAGGAGCCCCGCAGGGACGCATGCGTAGATGTGCAGCCACTTGGCCTCACGCCGCAGAACGCCTTCTAGTTAGAGTCGCCCACGGGGGTGGGGTTTGGAAACTAGAGGGCCAGGAACAAGAGCAGCTTTGGGGCATCTTGGCACACAGTTTGCTGTCCAAACTAATGGAACGTGGCACAAACATTCTTCCTCGCATTCATTCGCTTTTCCTGTATGTCTGTCCAATCCTCCCCAGTTTCCTAGACAGAAAGCTGGTTCTGTGCCTTACTGTCTTTGACCGTGGACAATGAACTTAGTCTTTTAAGTGAGTTTCCTCATCAGCAAAATCATGACCATAACGATGCCCGTACCACAAGGTTGTTGTAGACTTCAAGGAACGTGGTGTACATAAATCCCTTGGCACAGTGCTTGATGCACAGTGAGCACAGAGCAGCTGGGTGTTGCTATTTTCAGCATCTTCTTACGTTGTTACTGTTTCGGGCAGGATAAAAAGAGACTGTATTTCTGCACATCGTCAGCAGCACCTACCATAGTGCTGACCATGTAAATAAATGTAGGTGCTTGTAATTAAGTACCTGGGCCTGAGTGTATTTGACTTATCCAGTGATAATGTCAATAAAAACTTGGGGCACAACTGAATGATTATCCTTAAATCTGAATTGCCTGTTTGTAGATTATTTTTAATTAGTGGAAAGCAAAAAGTGCTGTGGTATAACACAGATATTAAAGACCTCAAAAGTCCAGATCAGGACATTTAGAAAATAAGGGCTCCGGGTGGCTCACTCAGTTAAGCACCTAGCTCTTGATTTCAGCTCAGGTCACGATCTCACAGTTTGTGGGCTCAAGCCCCACTTCAGGCTCTGTGCTGACAGCGTGGAGCCTACTTGGGATTCTCTCTCTCCCTCTCTTTATCCCTCCCCCACTCACTATCTCCCACAAAAGAAATAAACTTTAAAAAAAAAAGAAATTTAGAAAATAATCTTCAGCCTCCTGCATAGTACATTGAATTAGAATACAGGGCTATAGTTTCTCAAAACATGAATACCTATGACATGATATAGTTTAGGAAATACGCATACAATTATTACAGCCACAGAGGGCTGTTAGAGACCAAGGAATTCTTTCTAAAACTTTATAAGTGAAGGGCACCTGTTGGTTAAGCATCCTACTCTTGATTTCGGCTCAGGTCATGTTCTCGTAGTCATGAGATTGAGCCATGCTTTGGGCTCCATGCTAAGTGTTGTTTAAGATTCTTTCTCTCTCACCCTCTGCCCACTCATGTTCTCTGTCTCTCTCAACTAAAAAAAAAGTGGGGGGGGGGGGAAGCACTTTATAAGTGAGTAGAAAAACTTTTTGCTCTTGAATTGTTTGACTAGTTGCCATAGAAACTAGAAACAATCAGCACCTAGCCATTCACAAAAAGTGGTGGAGAACAGATAGTTGAAATTTTTATTATCAAGTTTGGTTGTCTTTAGCAGGAGAATTACATTCCTGGTTATTTTGTTGTGGATCACTATTAATATGTTTGTCTACGATAATATGTTTTTCCTACACAAAAACTGACCGGCCCTAAGGATTTGCAGCACAAAATTGAGGAGAAAGTTTAGGACTGAGAATTTGCCATGAAAGTGCTTATAAAGACAAGATAATCAAATGTTGACTAGCAACATCTTTACCACTTACCCAGCTAAATTTTTATTTTTCTAGTGTGGTAACAGTGTATCTAATTACTGCTTCCCATAAGTGATAGCTAAAAGGACAGGGCAGAAAGAAGAGGAAAAGAAAGTTTTATACAAGCACTAAAAGGCTCTGACTCTCAACTCTCTTCTCCCAGCAATGCATGGCTGTTTAGAGGCAGTAAAGGTGCTTCTACAGAGGTAAGAACAAGACAGCAAATTGAACAAAGTATTCACCAATTGTGATGCTTAATATTGATACTGTAAGTAGAGCTCAGAAAAATTGCTCAGAAGCTACAGTGCGAAAAGAGAAATGAACAAAGAACATAAGATAACTCAAAGAATATGACACAAAAATAGCTGACAACCATAAGGGGGAAAAATCATCCATGTATCTGTTCATTCGACAAGGATTCATGTCTTCATTCGTTCAGCATCTAAGCTCTAAGCACTATGCCAGATGCACGGGCTACAACAGAAGCCAGCCAGCATGGGTCCCCCCTCATGGAACTCACACACAGGCAGAGAAGACACTGTTCGCATCCTGTGAGTCTGATGAGTGCCAGGAATTGCAGGATCCCTCCAGGAACATAAGACAGGGAGACCCAACTTGGCCGGGAGTGTGAAATCTTGGCCCCAGGGATATTTAAGCCATGATCTGAAGGAGGCTGAGCGTGGGAGGTGTGGCAGCATTCCAGGGGTAACAGTACCCAGGAATGCTCGGAGCAGAGAGAAAGCATGTGTGTTAGTAAGCTGAGAGAAGTTCAGGGTGGGCTGATACCTAAGGAGTGAAGGGAAGACAGTGCGCGATGAGGCTGGAGAGGAAGACTGGACTCAGGTGGGGCTGTGTGAGACTCTAGATCTTATTCGAAACGTGTAAGACCCCACTGAAGGGTCGTAAGCAGAGGGGTGGGTGGACGGCAGTAAGAAGTTTGCATTTTTTAAGGTCCCCTGGTTGGAAAATGGAGAGCGGGTAGGAAGGGAAGCAGGAGTGGGTGCAGTGAACATTGGGAGGCCATTACAGTTAAGAGAAATCGTTGGCTGTACTAAGATGCTGACCGTAGGGGCGGAGAGAGAGATTGGGAGATACTAAGGAAGCGGAATCAACAGATCTGGGTGAATAATTGGATCAAGGGAATGAGGAAGGAGAAGTCAAGGATGACAGGTTTCTCACTGAAGCAGCTGGCAGTGGCGCTGGTGCCATTTACTGAGACAGAATACTGCAGGAGGAGCAGGTTTGCGGGGAAGGTGATAATTTCGCTTTGGGACATGTTGAGTTGCATGTGCCTGTGAGGCACCCAAGCAGAGACATGGAGTGGGGAGCTACAGACACAGATCTGAGTCCCCCAGGAGAGGTGTGAGCGGAGCTATAAATGTGAGCATCATCAACATAGAAGTGTTGACTGAATTCACGAGACTGGGAGAGATTATCTGAGGAGATGATGTATAGTAGGAAGAGAACAGGGCTTCATGCAGTGCTGTGCAGGAGCAAAGGTCGTACGGTAGATGGAAGGGAGAGGAGAGGCCTCTGTGAGGTCGTATCGAAACTGTAATTTGAAGGAGAGGTTGGAGTTCACCTAGCGAAGAAGGGAGAAACGGTGTTCCGAGCAGAGGGGATCGGCAAATGCAAAGGCGGCAAAGAGCTAGGCAACTGGAGGAGAAGAGAATGACCACGGAGAGGGTAGGACAGATAGGACCCTGAAGGTAAGAATGGAAGAAGATAGGGGAGGAGGGAGGTCAGATAGGGAGGAACGGAAGAAGGTGGATCAGGTGGGAAGCAGGACCAGGACGAACAGAAGACCAGGAAGAAGGTAGGAACAGAAGACAGGATGGGTGGGAGGTAGGACAGGTAGGAACAGAAGGTAGGTCAGGTGGGAGGCACGACCAAGAAGAAGGTAGGAACGGAAGTTGGTAGGACAGGTGGATGTGGTAGGACTGTAAGGAAGAGAGGACCAGGAAGAAGGTAGGACAGTTGTGACCATGGAGAAGATAAGAATGGAAAATGTTAGGAGGACGAGGGAGGTAAGACTGTGTTGGAAGGTAGAGGTGGGATTGTGAAGATGGTAGGAGTAGCAGAAGACCAGGTAGGAAGTAGGACAGCTGGGACCATAAGGAAGGTGGAAACGGAGAAAACTCAGGTAGGAGGTAGGACCGTGGTGATGATAGGAACGGAAGAAGGTCAGTCCGTTTGGAGTCAGGACTGAGAAGAGAACGAGGAAGAAGGTGGGACTGGTAGTGCCGTAAACAAGGAAGATGGGAGGAGGCAGGTCTGTGAAGAAGGTAGGAAAGGAAGAAGGTCACCTTGGAAGCTGAATTAAGAAAAAGTAGGACAGGTCGGAATGGAAGAAGGTAGTACTGAGAAAGCAGAACCAGGAAGAGGATAGGCTGAAGGTGAGAACAGAAACGATAGGACAGTGAGGTAGGTAGGAACAGAAAAAGGCAGGACCCAGCTGAAGGTAGAACAGGTAGGAGTAAGAAGAAGGTAGGACAAGTGGGTAGTAGGACTGAGAAGAAGGTGGGACGAGGAGGACCAGGAAGGAGGTGGGACAAAGAAGAAGGTGGGAGGAGGGGGACCGGGAAGGAGGTGGGGTGTGGTGAGCGCAGGGAGGAGGGAGGGTGCAAGGAAGGCACTTGGAGAGAGGGGTGGATGTCACAATGTCCTGACGGCGTGGCTGTGACGTTTTAGATTTTGTCCTTTGTGATTGGCCCATACGAGTTTTAAGCAGGCACGGCCACACCCAGGGTACCTAAGAGAATGGATTCACGGGCAGGAGCCCAGGGGAGGAAGATGGGTCGGAGGCTGTGTTTCGGACACGGAACTGAGATTTTGGTAACAGCAGTTATGAGGGATCAGGGGTGACCTCCAGCTTCTGGCAGAAGAAGCTGGAAAGATGAGGGTCTGTAGGACAGGGGGAGGGAGGTCAGAGGAGGAGCGGAGGTGCAGGGGACAGTGGGCTGGCTCTGGAGAAAGGGGAGGGGAGCACGCTCCAGATTGTCCCAGCTCGTCCGCACCACACGTCACCTACCGTGGGTTTGGACTCCAGGGGCCAGTACCAACCAGACTGCAGGGACAGCTGTGGCTCCACACCCTTCATGGACGCGCTTCAGTGTGGCCACATCGACGTAGCCAGGCTGCTGCTGGAAAAGCATCAGGTACGGAAGTGGTTTTATGTCTTTGCTTTTTCCTACAAGTTTTAGCTCCGGGAACAACCAAGCGCATAGTTGTTCCAATCCCTGGTTCAAATCCCAGCTCCGCCACGGTCTCCCCGGGGGACCCCTTGACCTCCTGGAGCATTAGCGTTTCCATCTGTGACGTGGAGACACACGTAATTTCTTCGGGGGGGGGGGGTCCCTGTGAGGAGTAGATAATGTAACACTGAGCGGCAGTCTCACTGCCCCCACTGGGTGCCCTTCTGGCTGGAGCGTGCCCACCTTCTGGTTGGAGAGCCTGCGAGGGTCTGGCACCAGCTGTGTTACCATCTGCCCAGAAAAACCTACAAAGTCCAAAGTTTTGCCCAGATGTCAGAAGGTCCGTGGACCGGGTCTCTTTGCTTCTTACCTTTGTTCTCCCCCCTCCCACCCCCCCATCTACCAGGCCAGCGCGTCTGCCCAGGATTCCCTGGGGGCGCAGGCCATCCACAGGGCAGCGCTCACTGGGCAGAACGAAGCCATCCGCTTCTTGGTCTGTGAACTCGGCACGGACGTGGACGTGAGAGCAGCATCAGGCCACCTCACTGCACTGCACTACGCCGCGAAGGTCTGTTCCTTCCCTGCGGCGGACAGCTCGCGGCCCTGTCTCTTTGGTTCCATCTCTGTGCGGGAAGGAACCGCCCGTGACCTGCCCCTGAAGTGTCCCTTAAAAGAGAAACCTGCCCTTATTTGCCTCTGGGTAAAACCTCTACTCCCAGTAACGCCTGCGTTTTGTGTTCGCTCCTGCCTTTCCGCCTCTGTGCCTTTCCGTTTTCAGGAATGTTATTCGAAGCCAAAAAAATTCATTCTGTGAAATTCCTAGTGCTCTGTCCGTACACTGGATTTCAGCTCAGATTTCTGTGAGGCTGTTCTGCTTAGAAAACGGTTAAGACGTGCAAAACATCTTCACTAGAAAAGTGGCTCCTTACAGCCCCGTTTTAAGTGTTAGGGGTGTTTTGTGTATTATCTTAAGCGGCTTTACTTATTTTTCTGGCTGCAACAGGAATAAATTTTTTTCTTGTGAACTGCACTCTCCTACTGGTGTCCCCCCAGGAGGAATTTGGTGGGGCGGGGGGGGGGGGGGGGGGGTTGGGGTGGCCCTGGGGGCTCAAACCAGTGGGTCCTAACACTGTAATGTGCAACCTTGACTTCCGCCTCACTGTGTACTGACTGGCTGGCTGGCTGGCTGGACAGGAAACCTGTAAAGTGCTTGGTAAATGATGACATGAGCCATGATGAGACTCCCATCCAGGACAGGCTGCTGTCTCTTCCTGTTTATCCAGCAACAAGCACGTTTGCTTGGAGAGATTCCGGAATTGCAAGTTCAGTATGAATCCAGATATATACTCCTTACACTGAAGGAAACCCAGCTGTATTAGTCGATAATTTGGGCCTAGAGAGTAGATCCTCTGTATTTTAATAACCAAATGTCACCAAAATCTTTAACGGTTTATACTTGAACTTGAGAGCCGCATGCGTCTTCCTTTAGAGGTGAGAATTCAGTGTTAGCAGTTGAGTATTTTAGAAGAAGTACCTAGCGTGCATTATTAGCATTGAATGCCTCACTTGTGTCCTTGTCACGGTGATAACAAGTGTATTTCAACACTCAGGAAGGACACGTGAGCACAGTCCAGGTGCTCTTAGCCTTGGGTGCCGACATCAACTGTAAAGACGCAAGAAATCGATCAGGTAGGCTTCTTACACATGCCTTGGAAGTTAATAGTAAACTGGATGTAAACGGTACACGGACTTTCTTATTAAAAACACTGGTTTTCATGTTACGCCCCTAGTAGCTCAGCAAGCTTTGTTTCGAATAACATCTGTTGGCAAAGCTGTGGGAATGTTGCTGTTACCATGGCAATGGTGATGCCTGCTGCTCATTGCCACTGTGTCGTTATCACCGGTATTTGAACCACAGCAGCACGTGCGTGCACCGTGGACGTACTTTCTATCCTAATCCACGGCGACGCCAGCTGTCCCAGTAGTACAGATTTTTCTTAGGTTGTCTCTCTTTCGAGTGTATTTGAAAACTGTAACCACTATAATTTCTTAAAGTTGGGGCTCAGAAAGATGCTTTCAGAGCTAATCCTCTGGATTCGGACGTTAGAATAAGCCCTCCCCTTAACACCCTGTGCTCTGGCGGCCTACCTTGCCAGTACGTTCGTGATGCTTCAGAACCTCCCTCCGAGGCCGCACAGGACAGTCACCAAGTTCAGGGACACAAGACTTTTCTCCGCAGAACACGGGATCCTGGGGCTCATGATGCCAGAAACCTTCAGTGCTAGCTTTCCAAGGGAAGGTGTGTCAGTTTTTCTTTTTGTCACATCATTCTTATTTGTGGCAGGATTTCTACTTACATGGAAAATTCACAGAACTTTGAAAGTCTTTTCTTTGCCATTTCAAGTCTCCCGTTTCTCGTTCGTTAAATTGCTTGGTTGCTGTAGACAGATCTGTTAAGTCTTGTAATTGGTTGATGTTTTTAAAACCATTTCCAACCCAATCAGGTTAAAAGGAAAAATGTGTTGATCTAGTAGAGACAAAGGTGTAGAGACAAATTTACAGAATACAGAAATTCTGTGTAGCCGAAGGGGTGTTGTTTGTAGGAATAGCTGCTCCCCGGGTGGGCGTCGCCCCAGGGGTCCCACGCCAGATTTGTGTGGCCTCTGTCTCCATGCAGCCCTGCACCTGGCCTGCGCAGGCCAGCACGCGGCTTGCGTCGAGCTCCTCCTGCGGTCCGGGCTGAGGGACTCTCGGGACGACACGGGTGCCCTGGCTCAGCAGCTCGCGTGCGGCACGGACACCCTTCAGTGCTTCGACCACAGCGCGGCGTCCTGAGGGCATTTCTGAGGAGGACAGCAAAACGCATGGTGATTCACATCCTGCTTGGGGAGTTCAGTGAAGTCGGTCAGTAGCCAGCGGCCTCTGCCTCCTCTCTACCACTGGGTCTTGAGGACGCTGGCATCCTAGGTGTGACCCACACACGGGCAGATCTGGACTCAGGAGTGCCCCGAGTCTTCCATAATCTGGATTTCGCTTTTTCTGCCCTGCAAGTGAAATTAGATGATGATGAAGTTGGGTCTGGAACCCTTAGAAATGCACGTAATTGTGTGAATACGGTATAGCATATGTATTTACACATATGTGTTCTACGGTTAGTGCTATGGGGTAAGGCAGTGGTAAGAAGTAGCTATTTGTGTGAACCATAAAACATAACTGGCCTGTTTACTTTTTTCTTTTATTTACTTCTTTAGAGAGAGAGCACGTGCGATACAGAGATAGAGGACGAGAGAGAATCCCGAGCGGGCTCCGCGCTGATAGCTCGGGGCTTGATCCCTCAAACCGTGACCCGAGCCAACATCAAGAGCTGGCCGCTGAACTGACTAAGCCACCCAGGAGCCCCTGCCTGTTTACTTTCTTCTTTCATAGGCTTTTTCTTGGCCGTGACATTGGTTTCACTTTGGTTTTGGAGCCAGGAAGGAGATGCTTCCAACCTGCTTACACGGACATTTGGGAGGAAATAATGAAAATGTTTCTATATTCTGTGCACTGCTAGTTAAGCTATGACATTTTAATCTTGAGGTTATTTTTATTAGATTCTGTGTTGGCTTCTTTCGGGTAATAAATACACCTAAAAAAATGCATCTAAGATACTTTCAAAATCTTTCTGGCACCCCAGTTTGAGAATGGAGTTCTTGAAACCCACAGGTCACATTTCCTGTCTGTAACACCTGCCCACCAAGGCCTGTGACCGTTCAGAACAGCCACTTACATTGTACCTCCACAAACTTTGTGGCGGTTGAAACAGATTGAAGACAGGATGAGTCCTCGGGCATTTGGATTCTTTTCTTTTTTCCTTTTTTTTCGGGGGAGGGGTGGGGGGTTGGGTTGAAGATCATTTTCTCTGAGTGGCAGAGAATAATTAGCCCAAGTCAGTCTGTTAGAAAATCCCACGTGTCAGTCACGAGGAACACTTGGTCCTCGTGTTTGTTGTAGCAGGAATTTCTGGTTCTTCATCCTCCCGGATGATGGCTGATTCCTAGTCCTAACAACCGGATAAACGTTCTGGGAGAGACACTCGGTTGCAAAAGTGTCTCGTGACCCCTGAATCGCATCGGTGTTCATCTGTGCCGATTCGAGCTTCAGAGATGTCCCCGTGTCGCTGCCCCTGGGCGTGAAGATGGTCCCGTTGCATGCGGGGGGATGGGAGGATGTGTGTCGTGCTGGCTGCCTTCTCTGCGCACACATGCGACGCGGGTTCTGAGAGGCAGCGGCTCCGTGCACGTCTGTTCACATCTGTAGCCATGCTTCCACCTTACAAACCAGCGGCTGACATGGTGTGTGAGGCCGTGTCCCGGCTTGATGCCTTGTGACGTGGGCCGTGAAGGCCAGTGACGACAGCGGCAGAGACGGTGCGAATGGTCCAGTAACAGTCGGCACCTGTGGGGACGTGGGGACGCCGTGCCAGGAAGGAGTTGTGCCCCTCACTTCCTAATTGTGGCTGTCTCGCTTGCTCTGGTCTCAAAATTCTGTGACCTTCCAGGGAGGCCCCCCCACCAGGCCACCCGACCTAAAATTTTGTCTCCCCCCTCCTTCACTCCGGGCCTCCTTTCCCTTGCCTCCTCCTCAGCACTTAACCACCACCAAATACGCTACACATTTTGAGTCGTTTTCTCCGTTTACTGTATGTCTCCCCAACTGAGATGTAGACTCCGGGCGGGGATTTTGTCTTGTTCACTCGCTGTGTCTACAGGTCTCAGAACAGCACCTGGCATGAAGCGGGTACTATTATGTGGCCAACAAGTGACACAAGGGTCACTTGTGTCTCTTGAACGCTGACTGCATCCTGGATCCGGTGCTGAGTGCCCTGCCTAGTTGGTCTCTCGGGGTCCCTTGGGTCATGCACGATGCAGCCCCTCTAAGGTTTACTCCACCTCCGGCATCCCGACATCTCCACCCGGTTCCCCCACGGACGCTTCCTGCCCACCGCAGTCTAGCCCTTTGCTGTCACTCTGCAGGGTCACCGGGTCTTCCTAACTACCCATCGAGCAAGGTGTTTTTAGCCCTCATGTTACTGATCCTTTCAGTCAGTTTGATCGTTGGTCTGAATCAGTCCTGCCTTCCCGAAGCCCGTTTCTCGTCACGGCTGATAAGACACGCCTGGGTTTTTCCAATGTCTGCTTCCATCTCTGGTGGGAACACCTCTTCCAAGGCCGATCCTGAACAGCCATTGTGCCCCTGAGTGTGTGTCCTCACTCTGCATGTGCTCCCAGCGTCTCGTCTGTCCTCTGTCCGACTGCCCCACTGTGGGGACCCTCTGTAGTCCTGGTCTCTGTTGCCTGAATGCCGTAGGCTGTCCCACAAAGCAGGCTTCGTCAGTAGCCTGCTTACGTGCATGCTTGCATCGGCCACCACGGTGACGTCCCTGCAATCTGCCCACTCAAGCTGGAAGCCACAAGTCCGTGGCTCCTCTTGGGTAGGAAGCCCTGCTGAGTGACTCCCTTCGTCTGGCCCTCACGTTCTCATCCAGACCACCGTGGCAGCCTCCTGAGCGCCCTGTGCCCCCAGACCTGCCCTCCGTGGGGCTGTCCTGGAGCGCTCACGGATGTGACCAGGGGCACTGACTGCTGATGGCACCTGTGCTTCCCTGTCCCGCTTCCACGGGGGCCTGTGGCTGGTCCCGTAAACGCCCTGACCCACAGTGAGAATCTGTTCTAAGACTGATGGGGGCACAAGCGTCTGGAGGGAGACACAAATTGTAAGAATTGCAATCATTTGAAAATAGCTATGGCCTAACATGTATTCCTGAAACAAATATGCAAGAAAATATTTACAAAACAAAATAAGAAAGGATGTCAAAACGGAAAAGAAATTACAGAAGTCAGACCCGAGACACAGGCCTCCGTGAGGGGAGTTCAGGTAGGGAGAGCCCACCAGGGGTTGGATTTGCCCAGATGCTGCTGCCGGAGACCGCCAGCAGGGGGCAGGCCCCTGGGTTCCACCAGGTTTTAAAGGCTCATTGTAAAATACAAAAAATAGTAAAGGAGAAAACAGGAATAACCTGTTATCCCACTACCCAGAAATAACCACTCTTACTTCCTCCAAGTCTTTAATACTTTAATACTCCAGTATATACTGGAGATGATGCCATATGCACAGCGTTCCCGTAACTTTATGCGGGAAACATACCCCAACACCCTACAAAACTTTGTGAACTTTTATTTTAATCACTATCTAATACTTTGCGGTGTTGTCGGCCATATTTATTCTCTGATATTGTCATCTTTGTTCTGTTAAGACAGGAAGCCATCAGACTCGACAGCAGGCAGAGGCAGGGGCATCAGAACTGAAAAAAGGCTCAGGTCTGATCCCAGGTCAGGGCTGCTTGGGGCTGAGAGATGCGGGGCTGGGGGACAGCGGGCCCATGGGACGGAGGGACTGGGGGACGGAGGGGCCAGTGGACAGTGGGGCCTGAGTGTTGGCTGTGCTCTTTTGGAGGTGCCGAGTAGTGTGAAAAGAAAGGAAAGGTAGGAAGACAATTTAAGAGGATAGGTTTTCTCAAAGGGTGAGACGTAGTGTGTGTCAGACTCAGATAAGGCCGAATGAAGGAAGAAAGTTGAAGCTGTGAGAGCTGAAGGCTTGTTGGTGGGGCCAGGAAACGGGGGTAGAAAGCCTGAAAGCTTCAGGGGCCTGGACGCCAGGACGCAGAGGTACGTGTGAGAAGGAAGACAGGATGATAAGGAGAAAGTTTCAGGTGTGACCCACATGCAAGTCTCATGTAACATGACTACTTGGCAGGCGTGAGGTTGGTGGGACACGTGTTAATGTTAACTTCTGCTTGTTTTTATAGGCTTTTTAAAACTGCTTTCCTGAGCCAGCGAGGGTGTGGAGGGCGGCAAGACCCAGTTACAGGTTGATGTGGTTTTCATTGAGAAGGAACAAGGTGCAAGTGAGGGCTTAGCTGTGGCAGGAAGGATTTGCTCATTGCGCGTGATGGAGGCCTGTCCTAGGGCATCTCCAGAGTGTTAATTCCCTTGGCCTTCCCTGAGAAACGTATTTGACTTCATAACGCAGATGAGGCACTCCCGAGAAGAACACCGGGGAGGAGTCACATCATCAGCCACCTAGGTTCTGCTCCTGTGCCTTTTCTGGCCTGAATACACCAAGCTATGTGTCAGTGCAGGCATTTCTGCCCACCTCCTGGTGCGTGCTAATCTCGTCCTCCTGCCTGGTCTCTAAAGTGCCCGGCGTGCTCGAGGGTGAGGGACACGCTGCGGCCCCTGAAGAACATTTGAAAACACAGCAATCGGGGGCGCCTGGGTGGCTGGCTGGGAGCCGGGCCTCCAGACCCTTTGGGGCCATTTTACTCTGGGCGGGAAGGAGGAAGCCACATGAGGGTGTGAGCAACTGAGTGATGAAATCGGCCCTAACGCTCACCAGGACCATTCAGAATGTTGGGAGGAAGCAAGAACCTGGTGAGGGGACATCACAGTAACTCCCGTGAGATGTAGTGACATGCACCAGGATAGTGGGTGCCCGGGTGAGGAGGTGTAGGGTCTATGTCCAAGGGGACAGCAGCACTTACTGGGGGCTTAGATGAGGGATGTGAGAGAATCAGGAAGAGAGTCAACTCTTTGGGCCTGAGCAAACAGGACAGAATCGCCCCTTCCCGGGCCAACAAGCGCAGGGTGGGGCGGGCAGGGGAGGAAGGTCAGGATTTGGGGTTTGGATGCTTGTTGGGTGTGAACTGCCCAGTCGATGTCCAAGCGGGAATCCAGTAGTGAGTTGGACAGGAGACTGGAGTTCGGGCGTGTGGTCTGGGCTGGGGGCAGGCGGGGGTGAGTTTGCATCCCTGACAAGCTGAGGGACGCTGATGCGAATGTTGCCGGTCTGGCCCACGCTGTGAGAGCCCTCGGAACAGGGACACGCAGCAGGAGGCTGGCTGAGGCTCCTCATCCGTCCTGCCTTCCTCTCCCGCCACAGTCAGCTGCGCAGGTTCGATACGGAGCAGGTGCAAAGTTCAGTGCCCTCCAGATGGGGGTGCATTCTGCCAGGTGAGTGGAGCAAAGGGTTATTCGGCACAATATCTAGTGCATGGTGTGTGCCCCAAACCTGCCTGCCCTCAGCGAAAGGACCCCCACCCCCCATCCCTGGCTCTGCACACAGTGGTTAAGGGCCCTCACACCTAGACCCGGTGCGTGACCTGGCCTAGCTTCTTAACATCTCCAAACTCATTCCTTCATGTGCAGAATGAGGCACTAACACACCCACTTCATGGAGTCATTGGAGGAAACTTTACCAAGTCTCCATGAGTGAGGCACTTAGTGCACGTCAGGCACGCGGTAACAGGAAACAGCGGTCCTCAGAGGCCAGCGGAATCCAGGTGAGCTGGTGTAATTTGCCCTTCCAAGCCTCAGGCCCATCAGACCTCTTCCAGATCCCAGTGAGAATGCATTCCTCCTCCCCGTGTCTGCTGTGCACTTTCTAGCACAGATCACATGGGCCGCCTTGTGTTGGGGCCGCGTGTCTATGTTCTGGTCGAGCCTGCTCAGCCCCAGCCCTGGGGGGTTTCTCACTCACAAACCTCAGAAGCCCCGTGCCCAGCGCCTGGCCCGTGCTGCACCTTCAATTAGTTATCTGCGGACTTGAAATAGTATACAATCTAACACTGCTGCATCTTAGTTAACTTTTAACGAGTTTTTATGATAAGACTAATAACGCTCCTCCTGGCGAACAATAAGTCAAACAATGCATCTAAAACTCCTCTTCCCGGTCCCTTCACTGACCTGAAATAACCACCGTGAACCACAGTTGGGGGCTTTCCGACCGGAGACAGACACAGAGGGATTCTGATGAATTCACAGCGTCCTGTAAATACGCAGCCTGTGCAACTTCCATACTGTTCCAGTGCACCCCGGCCGTTGTGTCTTTAGTCCCAGCAGACCTGCTCCGCTCCTTCTCCCGTAGCCGTTCAGATGCTCCACAGTTTGTCCAAGCTGTTCCCACCTATAGACACTTAGGACCCTGCTGCTGAGGTTTTTGAGAATCATTACTATAAACGGGGGCACCGCGAGCACATACCTCTGGGTCCCGTGTGCCACCGGAGGCTCAGCTCCTGGAGGTGGATCAAAGGCTGCGTAACTGTCGCGTGCCCCTAGCAGCGGCAGGTGTGGAGAACAGCTTACCTTCTGGCCAGCGTAAGTAGGTAGGGACTTAGTGCAGGGCACGGGCGGTGTGTGGAGTTGTCGCAGTGGCTCAGAGACAGGCTCCGGCTGAACGTCGAGGAATGACTTCGGAGCAGGCCTGGGCCTCGGTGCTGCCCTTCGGGTCAGGCCCATCCTCTCGGCCCGGATGCCGCCCTCTCCCCTTCCAGCCCCAGGGCGAGTTGGCTATCCAGAAGGCTCCGTGGAAAACGGTCGCCATGATGACAGTCGGCCTCCCCGGGCCCCAGCAACTGGCAGAACCCACCTCACGTCCGGAGATCTGGCCCTGGGAGCCCAGGAAACATGGCTGGTAACTTCCCTGCTTCTACAGTGTGAAGTCACATACAAAGGAGGTTGGGAAGGGTCTGGAGTGCCACACGCCCACCATACTTGGCATTGCCAAAACACCCCCCAAAATCCACCAAAGACCAGAGCCTGATTCCGACACACCATCACCAGAGCTGTGTGTTATCACACCTAAATTTCTGCTCACTTAATACCTTGTTGTTCTAAGTTTGCATTTCTTTAATTATGGATCAGATTGATGACTTTTAGATTCGGCTTATTGACCTTCTAGATTTCTTATCCGTTAGGTATTAACTAGTAACAAACGACCTCAAAACTCAGCAGCTTAAAGCAACAACTGTTAATTATTTTATTTATTTATTTTTTAAACATTTTTATTTTATTTTTTGAGAGAGACAGGCAGAGCGCTAGTTGGGGAGGGGCAGAGAGAGAGGGAGACACAGAATCCGAGGCAGGCTCCAGGCTCCGAGCCATCAGCACAGAGCCTGACACGGGGCCCAAACCCACGAACTGTGAGATCATGACCTGAGCCGAAGTTGGACGCTTAACTGACTGAACCACCCAGGCGGCCCTCGTCTTGTTGATTTGTAAGAGTCCTTTTTGTATTAAGTAGCTCTATGCAAAATTCAGATAGTCACAATAAAATTTGGGGTAAATGTTTATAAATGAAAGAAAGTGAAACAACAACCATTGCAGAAATAATGCCTGTATCTCCTTTCAAAAAAAATAACTTTTCACTAGACTCAGACGCGCACACAGTCTCACTGAGGTGACTGGAGGAGGAGAACACAGCTGGGTTGTGGGGAGAGAAGCTGTCTGGGGACAGCTCCCAGAGTGCTCTAGCCATCGTCCGTGGGGCCTGCAGCACACATGGGCTTTATTTTCCTCCGTTTTGCTGAAAATCCACAATCGACTAAGATTCAGATGGACATCGAAGGCCTTGGCACAGGAGTGCCTGGGTGTCTCAGTTGGTTAAATGTCCAACTCTTGGTTTCTGCTCAGATCATGATCCCACGGTTCGTGAGTTCGAGCCCCACATCGGGCTTTGTGCTGATAGCTCAGAGCCTGCTTGAGATTTTCTCCCTCTCTCTGCCCCTCCCCTGCTCTCTGTCTCTGTCTCTCTCTCTCTCTCTCTAAACATTAAAAAAAAATAGCACAAATTCCAGCCTGGGGGCTGTACCAACCCCTGGGTTCAGAGCGCCGGGTCCCACCCTCCGGCTAATGCAGGCCTAGCTGATGAAAATCACTCAGCAAGTAGAGAAAAACACTCCAAAAGCAAAGAAAGATGGGTATCTGCACGTATTTGTGTGGATACTGTATTTTCTCAACCCCCCACATCCCTGACCTCACGCGTGCGCGCGCGCACACACACACACACACACACACACAAATGGAAATGATCAGTAAAAATATTTTCACTGCTCCTTCCGCAGTGCTCTGTTCACACCTCCTTTGTTGCCCACACTAGTTAGGACGTAAATTCTCCAAACTAAGCTAAGCAAAGCCCCAAATGACAGCGGCACAAACACAAGCTTATTTCTTGCCTGGGTAGAGCCTCGGCAAAGCCAACTGCGGTGAGTTAGGCTGGTGAGGGACGTCGGATTCACAGTGTCGGGGACCCAGATGCACCCTTCTGGTGGTTCTGCCATCCTGAGCATGCGGCCCTTGAGTGGGGTCCAGGTCAGCTCACCAGCCTGTGAAGGGGACAAGGACAGAGGGAGGTCACACCCCTTGTTTAAGGTGACAGATGTGTCCTTCCCATTGGCCACCACTCAGCCACGTGAGCGCCAGGACAGAAGTTGGCAGACCGTTGGGGTCCCGGCCATATTCCCCCAGCTCATGGCATTTCGCACTATTCTTTCTCATAAATTGCAATATTACTGCAAGACTGTGAAACCCACAAGGCCGACGCCCAAGTCTGTTTCCTGCTCGCCCTAACACGGGCCCTCTGCTCAGGTGTGTTGAGTGAGCGAATGTAGAGGTGAGGAGCTCTGGACAACAAATCTGTCCCCGCTCTCACGATGTAAAATCTGAAAGAAGAGCAGCCTTGTTCGATCCCCGTTTGGCGAGGGCCGCACAGGAGCCGCAGGGGGACGGACCATGGGAGGCCACTTCATGGATACCGGTGGCGTTCGGGCCAGGACTGGAAGATGGGATTCGTGTTGGTTTGTGGAGATGCCAGGAAAAAGCTTTCTGAGCAGAGTCCATAGCAAGGGCGTAATAGAACGAGATTCAGGCTGCCAGGTAAACGCAGGTAAGTCTGAATTTCAGATAAACGAGCTATTTTTCAGTGTAAGTACGTCCCAAATATCGCGCGAAACATACATCTACTAGAGATGTTATTTGTTGTGGATCTGAAATTCAAATGTAACTGGGCATCCAGGGGCGCCTGGGTGGCTCAGTCGGTGAAGCATCCGACTTCAACTCAGGTCACGATTTCTCGGTTCGTGGGGTCGAGCCCCACGTCGGGCTCTGTGCCGACACCTCGGAGCCCGGAGCCTGCTTCGGATGCTGCGCCTCCCTCTCTCTCTCTGCCCCTCCCCTGCTCACACTCTGTCTCCCCCTCTCAAAAATAAATGAACATTAAAAAACATTAAAAGCAAATTTAATTGGGCATCTGTATTTTCATTTGCTAGGTCTGGCAACCCTAAATGAAATGCTAATTCACGTACCAACTTGGCCTCGGCAAAAGCCACGTGCCCTTTAACTTGCTTTGTTGAACTTTGATTGGTTGGCTGAACACAGAAAACAATCGAAGTGAGCTGATTTCGGAGCCCAATAGCCCACCCGTGGCTGAAACAACCAACCTCGAAATCTCAGAGGCTTCACATTTCTCATTTATGGGACGTCTGACGTGGATGTCCACGGCAGGTGGCTCCCCTGGGCGGTTGTCCGTCCACCAGGCAGTGGTGCCACCTCCCGGAGCCCTTCGTTTGTGGTCTCACCAACTGGGAGGGGGCGGCATGACAAGTCCATGGCTCTTCCGTGGGCAGGCTTGCTAGTGGCCCACATGGACAGTGGCCAACCCAGACAGCGGGCTCCACCCGGACACGAGGGGGGCCGGGGCACATTCTCTTCCTGTGTGCCCAAGCTCACCGCCGAGCCGAGCACGAATGGGAGCACGAGAGAGCCCACCCCAGCCCTGCCTTCCTCTATCCGGGAGACCCCACACCCAGTTCCTCAATTCTGCCGTTTGGAAAAGGCCACGGCACCTACCCTGCAGCTCTGCCATGCAGGCACGACGCTGGCACCCAGAAGGGGCTGAAGGAAGCGCCGGTGCCACTGCTTTGTCTGCAGCTTGTTGGAAGTACCTCCGTGGCTTGCGGCGTGGCGCCGATCTCCCAGCACAGAACGGTAGTATTGAAGTTTCTCACCTCTCCGATTTTTGACTCTAAGAAACCATCCAGTCCAGTCGAGGCTCAGCCGGGTCGAATCACTTGGCTGAGCTCACTCACACACCCCAGGGGCACCCAGCCCCCTGAGTAACCAGGCTGAAGCGTTCACTGGTGCCCACATGTGCCACCCAGACACTGCCACGTGGACGGGGTCAGGCTGCATTTCGTACTTGTTTCCAGAGAGCCCGGTGAGCGGACTGCATCCCTAGGCGCCCGCTCTAGACATTCACGCTGCCTGTGTATAATCTGGCAGAAGAGCCTGGGAAATGCGCTGACTTTTCCTCCCTGGCCACAGCACGGTGCCCAACTTCCTGGTGTGGCTGAATTCCCCCTCCACAGGCCTCACTCATTTTTTCCAGCATGTACGGCACACCCAGTGGTAACAGCTTACACGCTTGGACCGTTCAGATGTCTGTCCCCAGCGAAAGTGGGTTGCTGATGACAGCAGACCATTAAACGGCTCGACCACAAGTTCCCTCCCACCCTGCCTTGCTTTTTGGTTTTGAACTCGCTTTCATTTTGCCATATCAAAGGATCCTACTCAGGACGCTGGGCCCCCAGTGACCCAGCATCAGGGCCTGAGATCACATAAGGGAGTCTCCTGTGGGCAGCACCTGTGTTGCACGGGGTGATTTACCTTTGCTGTATTTTTCCAAGCGACAGCTCGGAACTGAGGAGCCACCGACCGACGTGAACTCCTCAGATATCCCGGCTCTGTGACCTGTGGCGACAGCCATGGCTGGTTCACTGCGGTGGCCGTGCGCATCCGCCAGCGTCCCAGAACCAGACAGGGGCCAAAATAAAACTTTCTCCCGGGTCGCAGGGATACACAAAACTTCCCCTTTTCTCTCAACCAGAGATGAGGCGGTGTGCCTTGTAGGCAAATCACACGTCCTTCAAAATGGTCAAGCCACAAGACGTCTCAAAACGAGTTCTCCCTTACAAGTTATTTTCAGCACATAACAAGACACCCTGCTGTAGTTGGGACATTTTCACGGGGCAAATTACAATACAGATTGTCCCCCCTGGCAGATTGGCAAGTAATATGTTCAAGGCTGTGTTATCAATGAAATCCCTAGTTCTACAGAGTGGCTCAAAAAATACCTTTGGCCAAAGTAAGATGAGGTTTATGATTTAGAGTGTATTTAGAGCAAATATTTGAAAGGAAGTATTCGAGAGGAAAAGCACCATCGCATTATTTGCTCTGTCTTCCAAGATGGAGGAGCAGGGACCCCGAAGTGAGTGGTGCCCTTTGGGTTGACCCACGGGGATGAGACCGGGTCGGTGGGAGCTCATGAGTCAACTCCCAGGCCTCAAAACTGAAGGATTCCTAGAACAACTGAAGACTCACTATAGTTGGCTATTTTTTTTTTTTCAGACATACGAGAGCTGACAGAGCAGTCGGGTGGCTCAGTCAGTTAAGCGTCAGACTCTTGATCTCGGCTCAGGTCATGATCTCCCGGTTCGTGAGTTCGAGTCCCACATCAGGCTCCATGCTGTCAGTTCAGAGCCTGCTTGGCATTCTCTCTGTCCCTGCCTCTGTCTC
The DNA here is from genome assembly GCF_046562875.1 of Panthera onca. Lineage (NCBI taxonomy): Eukaryota > Metazoa > Chordata > Mammalia > Carnivora > Felidae > Panthera > Panthera onca. The sequence goes on along the minus strand of NC_138345.1, from coordinate 5,060,721 downwards.
TCTCTCTCTTTTTCTCTCTCTCAGAATAAATCAATAAACTTAAAAAAAATTTTTTTAAAACATATGAGAGCTGTTCCCATGATAACTTTTTTTTTCTAATTTTCATTTTACGTAGGCTCCACGCCCACCATGGAGCTTGAAGTCACCACCCCAAGATCAAGAGTCGCACACTCCACCGACAGCCAGCCAGGCGTCCCCACGTGGTGACTGTCAATAAAGACCACCAACCAAATCGAGCCCCTCTCCCACTTTTCTTCCTGACGACCTGATACAGCCAGACAATACACAGCTTCCCTCCCAATAAACAGGGAAGACAGAAGGCAGAGAAGGCAGGTTACGGGAAGGAAATCATTATGCCATTGGAAACAGCTGGGTGATTTCACATTTTCACCCAGGGAGGAAGGAGGAGCCGTTTGACAGAAGAGCTGATCTTTCCATCAAGAGAAAAAGCTAAAAAGATGACTGGTTTGTAATCCGGTGTGTGCAAGCCTTGACTTGAACCCAAGTTCCAAAAATTAGATTTTTTTTAAATGAAATTATTTTTTTAAAAAAAAACCCAAAGGATAGCTAAAAGGATGATTTACACTTTTTTAAATTGCTAACCCCAAAATTAATATATGATCAAGTAGAGGAAAACATAAAAAGGAAGAAATGCCTAAAACTAGGTCTGAAATGTTTATTAAGACAGAAATATATACATGTAAATAACATAAGCAAATACATGCAAATGATACATGCAAATAATATGAAAACATGAACACAGAAAGTGAAAGTTCCCTATTAGCCTTCTTCCCAGAAACAACCTAAGTTAATGGCTTAGTGGACAGCTTTCTAGATTTTTTTTAGGTATGCAATTAAATACACATGGGCAGAGAATACCACAAGAAAATGTGATTGTATGTTAACACTTTATTTTTGGAATTCATCTTGTTTTCTCTCATTACAGTATCTTGGACATCCTTCCACGTTAGTACTTTACAGAGATGCTTTATCCTTTTTAACTGCTACGTAGGATTCCACCGAGCAGGTAGAATTGCAGGAGACTATCTGAACCCACGTTTTCTTGAACAACATTACAATCATCCTGAAAGGCAGTTCTGGAGGATTCGATACGATCCTGCTCTCGTTACCACTGCTTTCACTTTTTCAAGGATTTCCCTGCCTGTGCCCATCTGCACACACGTTTTGATCATTGTTCATTTAACCAAGAACTTTTCTCAGAACCCCTCCTGCTAAGGCCTAGGTCCTGTCATGTCCTAGCAAATGGAGGTGGCTGGTTTTGTAAGGGAATGACAAGAAAGCAACATGGCAAAATGGCATTTTTGAGACTCGCCACTTGCTTGATAAGCTACAGTTAAATGTGAACTTTGTACAAATCGTACCTATCTTCCCCCCCAAACCAAAAGCCTCTCACTTTTGTCAGATGCTTTTCTCAAGGGTAGAAGCCTTTACCCCCCTCCCGGGTCTGATTCGGTTCATGTTGGTTTGGAATAATGTTGAGCTAACTGGTAATTCTACCTCACTGTGCTCTCAATGTCTTCGGGGCCAGGCAGAAAGCAGACTGTTTTTCCCTGCAGATGCTCCGGGCCACTGCCCCCCTGCAAGATAACGTCAGATTTAGACACTACAGACACATCCCTCCTCTTTTGACACTAAAAATAATGATAGAACAGGGGACCTGGGTTATTATGAGAACAAGGTTGAAATGTTAAGTTCCTTGTAGATAATAAACACTTTATTCTTTTGTGAGAAAATGTGTGCCTTATGTTAAGAAATTAAATGGTTTGTGTATTTAGAAACCTCAAAAGTGGATATTAAATACTATTTTAGTATTTATTAAAACCTTATGAGGCATTTAAGAAATACTTCTTTCAGGGGCACCTGGGTGGCTCAGTCAGTTGAGCGTCTGACTTCAGCTCAGGTCATGATCTTGTGGTTCATGAGTTCGAGCCCCGTGTCGGACTCTGTGCTGACAGCTCAGAGCCTGGAGCCTGTTTCAGAGTCTGTGTCCCCCTCTCTCTCTGCCCCACCCCTGTTTGTTCTCTGTCTCTCTCTGTCTTTCAAAAATGAATAAACGTTAAAAAAAATTTTTTTTAAGAAATACTTCTTTTTTAAAAAATGTTTATTTTTGAGAGAGAGAAAGAGAGAGCAGGGGAGGGGCGGAGAAAGAGGGAGAGAGAGATCCCAAGCAGACTCCACACTGACAGCAGAGAACCAGATGAAAGACTCAAACTCACAACTGTGAGATCATAACCTGAGCTGAGATCAAGAGTCAGATGCTTAACGGACTGAGCCACCCAGGCACCCTGAGGCATTTAAGAATCTATATAGGATTGTTAAAAATTGAAGCAATTAATATGAATAAAGAGGAATTGTGGACAGGGGCACAGTGCCTTCTGGAAACTTCAGGGAGAAAAGACAACTGTATAATTCACATGCCATACTGTTTGACCTGTTAAAGTGCACAGTTCAGTGGCTTTTATAATATACATGGATGGGGTCACTTGGGGGGCTCAGTTGGTTAAGCGTCCGACTTCAGCTCAGGTCACGATCTCGCTGTCTGTGGGTTCAAGCCCCGAGTCAGGCTCTATGCTGACAGCTCGGAGCCTGGAGCCTGCTTCCGATTCTGTGTCTCCCTCTCTCTCTGCTCCTCCCCTGCTTGTGCTCTGTCTCTCTCTCTTAAAAATGAATAAACGTTAAAAAAAAAAAAAAAGAAATTTAGAATATAACCGGAAATGCTCAGCCACCAGCACAGTTGGTTTGGGAACCTCTTCATTACTGAAAAGGAAATCCCACACCTTCTGGCCGCCACGGCCCCTCGTCCCCTCTCCCACAACAACCCATGTGGAATCCTATACCAGGAATCCCCATAACCTGTGGCCTTCGGGCTTCTTTCATTTGTCACGATTTTTTCAAGGTTCACCCATCGCAGCACGTGTCAGAATTTCGTTCCTTTTTGTGGCCAAATCACACTCCATCGTACGCAGAGACCACAGTTCGTTTTTTCAAGCGTCAGCCGACGGACCTCTGGGTTTTCACCTTGGGAGTGGAATTTCTGGGACTTAGGACAGCCCTGTGTACAAGTAAGTCAAATGTCTAAGTTTGTTTGAGGAGCTGTCAGAGTGTCTCCTAAAATGGGGGTTCCATTTTACACTCCCACCAGCGGTGCGTGTGGTTCCGATCTCCCCACATCTTTGCCAACCCTTGGTACGGTCTGTCCGCAATTCCGGCCACCCCAGCAGGTGTGAAGGGACCTCTCATGGCTTTGGTTTGCATTTTTCCCTGACGACTACCGATGTTGAGCGTCTTCTCACGTGCTTGTTGGCCATTTGTACGTCCTGCTTGGAGAAATGTCTATTCAAGTCCCCAGCCCATCTTCCAATTGGCTCGTCCTTTTGTACTGAATTGTAAACCTGGAAACTTCTATTACTTCCTTCCTTCCTCCCTCCTTCCCTCTCTTTCTTTTCGTCCCCCTCTCCACCACAAAAAGAGCACTGACATGTAGCCCCTGAGCTCAATATGTCAGGGTCTAGTGGAGGAAACAACACAAAAGGGGCAGCTCAGGGGTGTGGGGTGGAGTCTGGGAGATTCACAGGAGACAGAACGTTCCAGCTCGCCCATGACCTCGGCTGAGTCCTGCTCTTGATTCGGTTCTCCAGTGTAGAAGTTAAGGAGATGGTGAAGGAGGTAATTTCTGTGCCCCTGTGCTCACTCAGAATCACCTGAATGTTGATGCCAAGTGTGAATGCCACGGCTGAATTGGTATTAAGTGACGCTTTTCAGTAGCGGCTCTGGTAAACGTAGTCTAGGCAGTCAGGTGTAGCAGTTTGGGGGTTATAGAAAGACACCCCCCCAAAAAAATATATATATATCCAAATACCACCTATCTACAAACATACGAGAACTACCATGAAAACTGCTTATTTTTAGTCTGCTGAGACATTCTGCCACTTAGGAGGGATAATGTCTCCAATAACCAGTCTATTGGCAGGGGTTAGTTTATAGAACCTGAAATTGAGAGTTTGAATCCTATCCCACCGCTGACTAGCTGTTTACCTTGGCCAAGTCCCGGTCTTCTTGGGGCCCATCTCCTTATCTGTACAACGGACTGAGTAATAGCTGCTTGATGTGGTGACTACAAGAATTAAATGAACCAGCACGTGACAGACACCCAGCGAGCACCCGGCCAACACAGAGCCTCAAAATAGCTTGAGTTTGCGTGGGAGGACTTTGTGGGTTTTTCTGTTAACGTTTATTTATTTTTGAGACAGAGAGAGACAGAGCATGAACGGGGGAGGGTCAGAGAGAGAGGGAGACAGAATCTGAAACAGGCTCCAGGCTCTGAGCCGTCAGCACAGAGCCCGACGCGGGGCTCGAACTCACGGACCGTGAGATCGTGACCTGAGCCGAAGTCGGACGCTTAACCGACCGAGCCACCCAGGCGCCCCTGCATGGGAGGACTTTGAATGAATGGAGCACCAAGCAGGTGGGATGGTGTTAGAGAAGCCGGGAGTGGTCTGGTGCACGTAAAAGGAGAGGTCTGGGTGGGGCATCACAAGAGGGGGTCCCCAAACCCAGGGAGGAAATCCCAGAAATAAAGGGGGGGCGAGGGGCTCTGAGGACAGTGGCTGAATCAGGGCTGCGTTATGTCCCACGAAGGCGGCCGCAGTGGAGCAAAACCTTCCAGGGAATGCGTGCCAGTAATTCCGGGATGTGCACATTCCATTAGGTTCTGTCGGATTCTCTGTCAGTCACCAGGGATTTCCAGGGAAGCTTGGGACAAGGCCCATGTAGGGGCCTGGACACTCGGTAAACCTAAACGTGAGGCCCGGAGTGACCAGTGGCCCCGAGCCCGTGTCCCCACTCTGCGGGCGCAGACCTGAGGGGACACTGTTGCCCACAGCCTCTCGGGCCCACAAGGAGGTGTTCTGTGAAATGGAAAGAGAGCTCCCTGCCTTGCAGGCCAGCAATTCACCCCCAAAGGAAAATGTGCTTTGTGACCGCTCCGTCCACACCACAAGGACAGCATTGTTGCTGGCCTCCGGGGACGCTGTGCGGGCCGCCCTGATCAGGCAGGGAACATGCAGTCCTTTGATAATCGCCCTTTGTCCCGGCCTCCGAATGAGAGTAACAAACACTAAGAGCAGCTGTAGCAAACAGAGCCGAGACTCCAGGTCTGATCCTGAAATGAAGACCCAACTTTACAGTGAGATGCACCGGCCTCCTTGTAAAGTAAGAGGAGACGGGAACTTTGGGCCCCTGTGTGCAGCTGTGCTTATGGAGGAAACCGATCCCTGGAGAAAGTCTGTCCCCCCGGCAAGGCTGTCCTGACTCCTCCATGCCCTTGGTCACCCCTCCTCCTCCGGACAGCCTCGGCACCCGCTTTACGGAGCTTACGTACAACTTCACAGGGCTTTTGTTTTGTTTTTTCCAGGAGACGTTCACATCACAAAATTAACCATTTTAAAGTGAACAATTCCAGGGCGCCTGGGTGGCTCAGTCAGTTAAGCATCTGAGTTCAGCTCAGGTCATGATCTCATGGTTCGTGAGTTCGATCCCCGAGTCGGGCTCTGTGCTGACAGCTCAGATTCTGGAGCCTGCTTCAGAAGCTGTGTCTCCCTCTCTCTCTGCCCCTCCCCCGCTCATGCTCTGTCTCTCTTTCTGTCTCTCAAAAATAAATAAACATAAAAAATATTTAAAAATTATGGGAATGCAAGCTGGTACAGCCACTCTGGAAAAAAGTGTGGAGGTTCCTCACAAAATTAAAAATAGAACTACCCTACGACCCAGCAATTGCACTACTAGGCATTTATCCAAGGGATACGGGTGTGCTGTTTCGAAGGGACACATGCACCCCCATGTTTATAGCAGCACTATCGACAACAGCCAAAGTATGGAAAGAGCCCAAATGTCTATCAGATGAATGGATAAAGAAGATGTGGTATATATATTCAATGGAGTATTACTGGGCAACCAAAAAGAATGAAATCTTGCCATTTGCAACTACACGGATGGAAATGGAGGGTATTATGCTAAGTCAGTCAGAGAAAGACAAAAATCATATGACTTCACTCCTATGAGGACTTTAAGAGACAAAACAGATGAACATAAGGGAAGGGAAACAAAAATGATATAAAAACAGGGAGGGGGACAAAACAGAAGAGACTTGTAAATATGGAGAACAAACTGAGGGTTACTGGAGGGGTTGTGGGAGGGGGGCTGGGCTGAATGGGTAGGGGGCACTAAGGAATCTACTCCTGAAATCACTGTTGCACTATATGCTAACTAATTTGGATGTAAATTTTAAAAAATAAAACAAGTTAAAAAAAAAGAGGCTCATAAATATGGAGAATAAACAGAGGGTTACTGGAAGGGGTGTGGGAGGGGGGATGGGCTAAATGGGTAAGGGGCATTAAAGAATCTACTCCTGAAATCATTGTTGCAGTATATGCTAACTAATTTGGATGTAAATTAATAATAATAAGAAGATAAAATAAAATAATATTTAAAAATTAAAAATAAAAATAATAAAGTGAACAATTCCATGGCATTTAGTGCATTCACATTATTGTACAGCCACCACGTCTCTCTAGTTGCCAAACCCGTTCATCATCCCAGAATAAAACCCCCAGGAGCACTTGCTCCCTCTCTCCTCTCCCAGCAGCCCCTGGTGGCCACTCATCTGCTTTCTGTCCCCGTGGATTTACGTGTTCTTGATGTTTCATATAAGTGAAACCACCACACAATTTGTGACCTTTGACGTATGACGTCTTTTGCTTAGTGTCAAGTTCCAGAGCACATATCGGAACTTCCTTCCTTCCGTGCTGCATATTTCATGGTGTGTACGCACCACACTTCGTGTATCCATTCATCTATTGATGGACATTTGGGTTGTTTCCAGTTGGCTATGGGGGGTAATGCTGCTCTAAACATCGCTGTACAAATATCTGTTTGAGTCCCTGCCTGCAATGCTGGGTTATATATCCAGGAGCGGAGTTGCTGGGTCATAGGGTAATTCTGTTTCGCTTTTTTGAGGAACCGTCCAGCTGTTCTCCACAGTGGCCACACCGTGTTACATTCCTACAGGCGATGTACACGTGTTCCAACTTCTCCACATCCTCACTAACGCTTGGTTTTGGTTGGTTTTTGTTCGTTTGTTTGTTTTTAACATGATAGCCATCCTAGTGGGTGTGAAGTGGCATCTCCTGATTCTACCTTGCATTCCCTCATGACTAATGATGTTGAGCATCTTTTCATGGGCTTGTTGGCCATTTGCATATCTCCGGAGGAGTGTCTGTTCATGTTGTTTGCCCATTTTTTGACTGAGTTTAACTCTTTTTGCTATCGAGCTGTAAGCATTCTTCACACATCCTGGATGAGTTCATCTGTTTTGTTTTGTTTTTAAGATTTTATTTTTAAGCCATCCCTATACCCAACGTGGGGCTCGAACTCACAATCTCAAGAGTTGCACGCTCTGCTGATTAAGCCGGCTAAGTGCCCCGAGTTTCATCTGTTTTTATTATTGCTCTTAACACACTCCTGTCCCTTACGTGTTTGCCCCCTGTACTGGACGGAGGGATCCTTAAGAGGAGGGCCTGTGCCTTCAAATACAAAAACAAAACACCTCTAGTCCCTGGGCCTAGAACAGTGCCTGGCCCAGAGCGACTTTATTAGCGTGCGCTACATGATTTGTGGAATGAACTAGTCATTAGGTGGTCCTATGACACAAACATGACTCATCCTTAGTGTTCAGTTTATCCTCTTCTGTGTCCCCCAGAGACGGGGCACTAGGGCTTTTCCACCATAGTGGAAAGGCAGCTCGATGTAGAGTACAGTGGCTCAAAGCTGTGCTGGGCGCAGGTGTTTGCCTGATCAGCATCCCTTCCCTTTTTTCAGGCAACAGAAACTCTCCTTCCAGTAGGAACTGACTCCCAGGTAGGGCCACTGCCCACCCAAGGACAGTCACAAGCCAGGCCTGGGTAATCAGAGGACCCCACCCCTTTTTGCCTGATGTGTTTACTGATAGGCAGGCTAGGAATCCAAAGCCCTGTCCAGGTTACCACAGAAGAAGCTCTTTCCTCTGGGGTGACTGGCCTGGTCATGAACTGTGGGGGCCATGAAGCCTGTCCAGTATCTGGAAAAAAGGACAGATTTCTCCCTCCCTTCCCATGACCCCAGCCAGTGACATTATTTCAGCCTCTGGATCAGCCATGCTGAAAGCCGACACTTTTAAATTATGTGACACAAAACATTCTCTTCTTTGTTTTTTTTTTTAAATTTTTAAAAATGCTTTATTTTTGAGAGAGAGACAGAGTGTGGGCAGGAGAGGGACAGAGAGAGAGGAAGACACAGAATCTGAAGCAGGCTCCTGGCTCTGAGCTGTCAGCACAGAGCCCGACACGGGGCTCAAACCCATGAACCATGAGATCATGACCTGAGCCAAAATCGGACATCTAACCACTGAGCCACCCAGGCGCCCCTCTCTTCCTTGTTTAAGATAGTTTGAGTTCGGTTTCTATCATTTGCCACAGAAAAGCCAAAAGAGCCCAGATTTGAGTGTCAAATAGAACTTTGAATCCCAGCTTTGCTGTTTACTGATGAGGTAGGTACTCGGTGGTAAGGCTTTAACCTCTCAAGCCTCCAGTCTCTTTGTTTCTAACGTGGGGGTGATGGTAAAGCCCACCTCATGGGACTGTCATGGAGAGACCGGGTCCCTGCAGGGTGGGCCTTGCGGAAAGCAGTCTGGCCGCTGTCAGCACGGATGCGCCCAGCAACCCCTGCCATGCGTCCGGACGCCCTGCCCTCCTCCTGTGTGATGTGCATCTCATTTTCCATTGCTTGCTCAGCGCCCGTCTTTCATGCTGGGCTGGACCCCAGGAGGCAGGGGCCTCAGCTGCCGTGTGCACCGCTCTACCGCGTTCCCACTGCAGCCGCTCAATATTTCCAGAACAATAGGCTTTCCCACTAATTGACGAAATGACCTTAGCAAATTGCTCGCTTGCGCTGAAGGCAAATCTCTAGCGGCCCTGTCTGTCCAGAAGGCGGTCACACTAGATAACAGAGGATCTAAAATCCAGTTAGTCTGCGTGATGTGCATCAACTCGACTGGGCTTAGGGGCCCCCAGATACTGATCCAACATTATTCCCGGGGGTATGTGCAGGTGGCTCTGGACGAGAAGAACATCTAATCAATGGCCCTCCCCAGTGCATTGTCCCGTCCACTGAGGGCCTGAGTAGAAGAACAAGGCAGAGGGATGAACTTGCTCCCTGCTTGAGCTGGGTATCTATCTCCTCTGCTCTCGGACATCTGTGCCCCTGCTTCCTGGGCCTCAGACCCAGACCAAATGACACCCCTGCCTTTGCCGGCCTCCAACCTGCAGAAGACAGGTCATGGGGCTTCTCATGGGGCCGCCATAACTGTGTGAGCCACTTCCTGTAATAAATCTTCTCTTCTTTGTATCTCTAGATATCCTGTTCATTCTGTTCTGTGGAGAATCCTGACAAATAGAGTCTGTTTCCTTCCCATATCTCACATTCTTCTTCTTTTTTTTAATGTTTATTTATTTTTGAAAGAGAGGCAGAGCATGAGCGGGGGAGGGGCAGAGAGAGAAGGAGACACAGAATCCGAAGCAGGGTCCGGGCTCTGAGCTGTCAGTACAGATCCCGACGTGGGGCTCGAACCCATGAACCGCGAGATCATGACCTGAGCCGAGGTCAGATGCTCAACCGACTGAGTACCCCAGGCGCCCCCTCACATCATGTTCTATGGCAATTTACCAGTTACCTGTCCTGCACATACATGCTTGTCCCAAATCCCTCCTGAGAGAAATGGTCAGTCTCCTATGAGGTGTGAATAATTCCTAAGTTCACTCCCTTTCCTGGGAGTCTCCTGTGGTTGCCCTCACTCACCTACCTGGAGGAGGTCCCCGTCTTCCTGGGGAATCCTTCATCCTTTGAAGTTCGTTCATCCATTCATCTGCCACCCACACACGATTGCTTAGTGCCCAGGGTGGACCAGGCCCGGGGGGGGGGGGCAGGTGTGAGGGGTGTCAGGGACCTGAGAGCAGAGCCCAGCCCTCCCCACTTACAGATCCCAAACCCGAAGATTCTTACACTGTTCTGGTCTTCACACAGAGAGAGCTGCTCCTAGAATGAAGGCAGGTCCCCTCTGGCTTCCAGATGCTGTGGAAAGTGCACACCCAGCTGAAGCCTGTGTAATCTGTTTGTGAGAAGGCCTGATGGCTATCAGAATGTGACTGCTCTGGGAGAGGTTTCGCCTGGCCCGCTGCCACCGGTCACATCCACGCTAAATAAAAGGACAAGAAGGACAGCAGACTAGTGGGTGGGGACCGGGTCCATTTGGACTCTTCCTTTTATCTGAAGTCTTCCGCACAAAAGCCCAGGAAATGACTTTAGGTCCCTCCTCTCTCTGAAACCTCAACCCGCACCCCCCCGCCCCCGCCTCTGCACTTTCATGGTGAAACGTAGCCATTTCTTCCTGGCTCCATACTGCTTCCCCGCTGAGCACCTAAGGGACGCAGCACCTTTGGGTGGAGACTCCAAACTGGCCAGAGGGGAAATCTGACTGCCTTCCTGGGTCAGGTCCGGGCCCATCCAGGTGCAGTCAGTCCTCAGAGGGTACAAGGGCAGTGGGAGGACAGGGGAGCTGTGCACCGGGGAGGGCAGGGGGCGTGCTGAGTCCTCAAGGTGTCTACTCTTTCAGCTGAACTTGTGGAGTTCTGCCCTGGCCTCTGTGGGACACGGGAGTGGCATCAGACAGAGCTGGGCACCTCTATCTACTTTGTTAGGGGTTAGGGCTTTTTTAAGTTGCTTTGATTCTCTTAATGTTATATTTTTCTTATTTAAAAAACTTTTTTTTAATGTTTATTTATTTTTGAGAGAGAGGGAGAGACAGAGTCCAAGCAGGGGAGGAGTGGAGAGAGAGACCGAAGCAGGGTCCAGGCTCTGAGCTATCAGCACAGAGCCCGACGTGGGGCTCGAACTCACTACTCGTGAGATCATGACCCGAGCCAAAGTCGGACACCTAACTGAGTGAGCCACCAAGCACCCCTACATTTTTCTTATTAACCTCAAAACTTGCTCTACTGGAGGATTAGCGCTGTCCTGGAGGTCTAGAAAGAGTTGAAAAGTTTATCTAAGTGGGGATTAGCAAAATCCTTGCTGGGCAACTCCACCCCCTTCCTTTCCAATTCAAGCAGGATGAGGGGGGCCGATGTACAGAGGCGGGCCCTGCATGGAATACAGCTTACACTTCAAGGCACTTTAAACCACATCAAGAAACAAACGGTCAACACTATCAGGCAGCGAGGGGGTTCCTTGGGCCACCAAAGTCACAGCCGGCCATAGCTACGTCAGGCTGCTGGTCCGGCCCCTGGACACAGAGGGGAGGGGTCAGCTGGTAGAAAGTGACAAGAGGCAGGGAGAGGGTACCCCATGGCCAGCGTTCAGTGGGCCACCTGCTCAGCCCTCTCTTGCTTCATATGTTAGCTATTATCTGGCTGCACGCTTTGCCCACTCTAAAAAATTTTTTTTGACATTTATTTATTTTTTGAGAGACAGAGCATGAGCTCGGGAGGGGACAGAGAGAGAAGGGGAGTCACAGATTCCAAAACAGGCTCCAGGCTCCAAGCTGTCAATACAGAGCCCGACGCGGGGCTCGAACTCACAAACCACAAGATCATGATCTGAGCTGAAGTCGGATGCTTAACCAACTGAGCCACCTAGGCACCCCATGCTTTGCCCACTCTAAGCAAATGGTTTAAGTGGGGACTTCCAGCTTTTTCCTTTTTTTAAATGTTAATTATTTATTTGAGAGAAAGAGAGAGAGGGAGAGGCAGAGAAAGAGTGAGAGAACGAATCCCAGGCAGGCTCCAACGCTGTCAGCACGCAGCCGGGCGCAGGGCTGGATCCCACAGACTATGAGATCGTGACCTGAGCCAAGATCCAGAGTCGGACGCCTACCCGACTGAGCCACCCAGGGGCCCCACTGCCAGCGGTTTCTAATGTTGGCTCCTCCGTGGTCTGGAGCTGGGGGCCTGGCACACACTAGGCCGATCAGAGTCTTTTCCTGCACCTGCCCTCGGAGGGCAGAGACGTGGCGAAGTCTGGCTTCTCTCTGGTGTGAGGGTTCCTCTGCCTGGGGCCCCTACGAGGCCAGAGGGGAGCCAGAGCCTCTGGTAGAACCCCAGATCCAGTAGGTTCCTGGGTCTCTGGGCGGCTTCTCCATTACTGGCTTGGTTACATGAGCCAGTGAGTCCTCTGCCCCAGACTGGGGCGCAGAGGGGGCTCCGTGGGCTGGTGGCTTCTCCGGGAGTATCTTGGTGCTGGCACCTGTGGAAGGCGGGGTGGGGAAGCAGCACTGGGTGCAAGAGAAGCCGCAGTCCCCTGGAGGTCTGGAAAGCTGGAGCCGTCCTTCTGAGTCACGGTCGGGGCGGGAGAGAGGGCAGGTCGTGGTGCCCCTGGAGGACCGGTCCCTGGATGCAGGCCTGGGAAGGGCACGGCCTTGGGCAAGGTGGCCCTGCAGCTGACACAGCCCTCAAGCTGCAGCCGGTGGGACCCCCAGCATTTTGGGTGGTGGGTCATTCATTCTTGAACGGGAACTAGGCGATGACTCATAACATTCACCTATTTCCCCTTTTCCCTAAGCTACTTTGAATCGCATTTTCTTACAAGAGTCCCGACCTTTCGGAGGGAAGATTGCTCCTTGTGGCTAGAAGAGTCATGTTGTTTCACACCAGCATGCATGGAAAAGCATTAGGGGACCACAAGGACCAGAAACACTCCGAAGAGAGAGGAGAAGAAAGCCACGTTGTGGGAGCTGATGTGATCCCAGCCTGGCCTTGAACGAGGGGGCCCTTACGCAGGGAACCTAACGAGGCCAGAAACTGTTTGGACCACGAAGAAACATTAGATCCTGTGGCGCAACCTTCTCGTTTTTAGGGATGAAGAAAACCAGGACCCGGAGTGAGTAGGATTCCTGATACCTAGGTAGGCGCTGTGTGTTAGTTTCCTAGGGCTGGCTCAACGAACGGCCACAAACTACAAATTTATTCCCTCACAGCTCTTTTTTTTTTTTTTTAATGTTTATTTATTTATTTTGAGAGAGAAAGCGCACAGGGGAGGGGCAGAGAGAGAAAGAGAGAGGAGAGAGAGAATCCCAAGCAGACTCCGTGCCGTCAGCGCAGAGCTCGATGTGGGGCTCAAACCCACGAACTGTGAGATCATGACCTGAGCTGAAACCACGAGTCAGACACTTAACTGACTGAGCGGCCCAGGTGCCGCAAATTTATTCTGGAGGGCAGAGGTCTGAAATCCAGGTGTCGATGGTGCCACACTCCCTGCAGAGGCTCTAGGGGAGGGTCCTCCCCTGCCACTTGCAGCTTCTGGGGACTCCAGCATTCGTTGGCTTGGGGCCCCGGTGGCTGCCTCCATGGTCACGTGGCTCCTCCCCGTGTGTCTGTCCCAGTTGTCCCTCAGTGGTTCTCTTACAAGGACACTGGTCATTGGATATATATCCAAGATGATCCGATCTCAAAATCCTTAACTTGCTTATACCTGCAAAGACCTCTTTGCAAATAAGGTCACATTGACAGGTTCCAGGGGTAAGTAAGGACATGGGGCTTTGGGGGGGCACCATTCAACTGACTACATGTTCGTTGGGGGTAACCCTTTGTCCCGCTGTGAATGCAGTGCTTTGCCAAAGGGGTGCCTGGGTGGCTCAGTCGGTTAAGCATCCAACTCTTGATTTCGGCTCAGGTCATGATCTCACGGTTCATGAGATCGAGCCCTACGTTGGGTTCTGCACTGACAGCGTGGAGCCTGCTTGGGATTCTCTCCCTCCCCCCACCCCCGTCTCTGCCCCTCCCCCATTTGTGTGATGCACATGCACTCTCTCTCTCAAAATAAACATTTAAAAAAAGAAAGAGTGAAGTGGATCTATACATGCAGAAAAGAAATAATCCGTAAAATACATTGTTAAGTGAAAAAAGGAGAGGAATGAGCGTGTTGCCATTTGCATTACATGTGTGTTTTGTGTGTGTGTGTGTAATATTTCTGTAAGGATGCACGAGAAAGTGAGATCGGAGGTCTGCATGGAAGGAACACGTGCTGTTTTCCACAGTAAACTCCTAAGTAGCATTTGACTTTTTCTTCTTTTACCGGGTGTGTTATGTTGAAATCAAACATCGAGTAAAACAGATACGTGATATTGGCTTTTCTTATAGATTGTCTGTTTAAAGGTGAGATCTGCAGCGTCCGTCTCCTAACGCTCTAGAATTGTGGGCTCTAGGGTCACGAGTCTGCGTCACGGGATTCCTCTCCTGCCCACCAGACCCAGCCACAGACTCCGGGCAGGCCAGCCTCACGCGTCACGTGACGGGAGGGAAGGTCCTTGCACACTCAGGTACCCCCCATGGGAGAGGAAGTGCTGAGTGACCCCGGTGTGCAAATACAGCTGTTGGACCAAGGTGCTAATTCTTGGGCTGTTTCCTAGAAAGGCTCATAGGTGACAGGCGTGCCCCTCAAACCCACATCCCAGGGCACTGCCACTCTACACCTTGAGGATTTTTTTGGGCATCGGAGTCAGCAAAATCCCCGGTGAGGCAACAGAGCCCTGAGCGGCCCGCCAGCGGATAGCGCTGGGACACCAGGGCGGGCCAGGCAGACAAGTTCACGTGCATGGGGAAGAATAGTAGAAAAGCTCTCTTCATAGAGAGGGGACATTCGAAAGTGAATGCCCCTAATCTTATTTACTTATTTTTAATAGAGAGAGAGCACGAGCAGGGGAGGAACAGAGAGAGTGGGAGAGAGAGCATCCCAAGCAGGCTCTGTGCCATCAGCGCAGGGCCCGACGCGGGGCTCGATCTCGCGAACCGCAGGATCGTGACCTGAGCCCAAGAGTCAGATGCTTAACCGACTGAGCCACCCAGGCGCCCCGAGACTGACAACCTTATGACAAAGCTCATGTGAGCGAGGAGATGGCGAGAATAAAGTGGCTACGGCCTAGGTTTGCAGACGGACACAGACAGGTTTCTGTTTCCACCGAAGACGAGAGGTCCAGTTGTTGCCAGACGTTCACCCAAGCAGCCAGGGACATGCCTGTGGTCTTAGAGAACCAGAGCTGTCAGGTCCAGACCTGCCCCTGCCTGATGCCCACGTCGGTCACCGGGAGCAGGGAGCCGGTACGGACGAGGGGAGACTCCCTGCACCTCAGTGTTCTTATCTGCTAGGTGCCCTTTGGATTCCTCTGAGTTTTTCAAAGTGAAAATGCTCTCTTTTCTTTTCTCTCTCTTTTTTTTTAAATTTTTAATGTTTATTTATTTTTGAGAGAGAGAGACAGAGCATAAGCAGGGGAGGGTCAGAGGGAGACACATACACACACACACACACACACACACACACACACACAGAATCCGAAGCAGGCTCCAGGCTCTGAGCTGTCAGCACAGAGCTGATGTGGGGCTCAGACTCACAAACCATGAGATCACGACCTGAACCAAAGTCAAACGTTTAACCGACTGAGCCACCCAGACACCCCGACACTCCTATTTTATTTTCTTAAAATGAGATTCTATCCCAGAGCATTTAAAACAAAAAAAAAGTTTAAAGTAATTTCTATAGCCAACATGGGTCTTGAACTCCAAACCTTGAGATCAAAAGTCATACGTTCTGCTCACTGGTCCAGCCAGTTGCCCCCTTTTGGTTGTTTTTTTTTTAAATATACTTTATTTTGGGGGCGCCTGGGTGACTCAGTCAGTTGAGCGTCTGACTCTTGATTTGGACTCAGGTCATAATCTCGGTTCGTGAGTTCAAACCCCGCATCGGGCTTTGTGCTGACAGCATGGAGCCTGCTTGGGATCCTCCCTGTCCCCCTCTCTCTCTGTCAGTGCAGTTTGTGGCTTGAACCCATGAACTGCAAGATCACGACCTGAGCTCCAATCCAGAGTCGGACCCTTAACCGACTGAGCCACCCAGGTGCCCCAGTAATATACTTTATTTTTTAGAGCAATTGTAGGTCCACAGCACAATTGAGACGAAGGCCCGGAGAGTTCCCATCAGCCCCTGCTTCCCCACCATCAGCACCCCACACCAGAATCCCATTTGTTTGCAGGTGGCATGCTTCTCTTCCTGGCGAGCCAGAATCAGGGTTTTTCTGACTCAACCTGTCCACGGTCAACCACCTGCCTCTTGGTGGGGGAAGGGGGGTTGGCAGTAGAAGGGGATCCAGGAAACCACTGCTCCTTGTATGCACTCTCAACCAGTTCTGTGCTTCCCGGCCTGGACTTGGAGGCACCTGTCCTCCTAACTCCTGGACTTTTCTGGAGTCCCCTGGCTTGAATGAGTTTGCTTCTTAATGCCTTGCCTCTCTATATAGGCCCTGACGTCTCAGCTTTCTTTGGCCCGTCAGGTCATAGATTTGACCATCTGCTTTCTGTCTTTTCTGCCCTCTTTGAGCTCAAAGGTTTATACCCTTTTTATTCTGTTAATGCCATTTTAGCAGACCTTGGGGAGGGAACGAAGGTAAAGGCCTGTGCTCAATCTGCACTCAATTATCTCGAGTTTCATCTCTTATTATTGTGCCCCCACCCCACCCCTATCCTCTAACGAATGCCATGGCAACTCAGCTTCCACTCGTGTCGTAAGTCTGTCTGCACGGTGTCTGACATTGTAAAAGTGTATGACAGTGGTATAGATTAGAAATCTCATTCCCCCGTCTCCACTATTTTCAGCCTCCTCCACTTTGCTGCATTGCGATGTAATCCTTCCGATTGCTGCTGGGGGTTACCTCCAACTCACTGCTACCGTGTACTAGAATTTCATGAATACTTCAGCTGCTTCTTACATGCCAGGAAATTTCTTTTTGATGCATACCCAGGAATAGAGAGCTGGGACATAGGATTTGCATATGTTAGAGGCAGTAAATACTGCCAGGTTTCTCTCCACGAGGGCTATGCCAGTGAAACCCTCCCAGAGACCTTACCACCTTAATCGTGACACTCCCAAAGGAGGGCATAATGGTCAGCATTTCTCAAACTTATATGACCCTGGGATTCTTCCCTTGAAAAACACCTCGAGTCTTCGGTGTGTTGCAGAAGGTGCTGGGAGATGCTGATACAGGTTAAGCAGCACTGGAAAAGCAGCACCCTGTTTTGGGAGACGGGCAGAGAAGAAAAGCTATAAATCTACCTTATTTCCTTATTTTTAACCGACCAGAGTCATTCTATATAACCTTCACTGCTTAGTGAATTCTTCTTTGCCAGCTAATGCAAGAACTTGTTTTTCTGCTGTCTGAGAAAAGACAAGATGTTCTTCCTAATACTTTGTTATTTATTTTGGGGGCCATGGACAACTGAGTTTCAGTGGTCAAAACTGTGGCTATTCTAGTAAACCACGGGCATGTGTTCACAAATTGCTGGTAAGAAGTCCAAGACTAACCCTCGATTCTGACAGGCAGATAGCCCCACACTGGCATAAAGAAGAGAATTGAGGGATGCCTGCCTGGGTGGCTCAGTTGGTTAAGCATCCAACTTCGGCTCAGGTCATGATCTTGCAGTTCGTGAGTTCGAGCCCCACATCGGGCTCTCTGCTGTCAATGCAGAGCCCGCTTTGGATCCTCTGTCCCCTTCTCTTTGCCCTTTCCCTGCTTGTACTTTCTCCCCCCTCCCCCCAAAAAAATAAACTTAAAAAAAAACTCAAATATTAAAAAAAATTAAAAATAATGAAGAGAATTGATTTAAAAACTTCAAAATTAGAAACAGTAATTAGATACCAAGGGTAAAATGGCCGTGCCAAAGTAGAATTATACTATCACAACTCATAAATCAATCTGGAGTTAAAATGTGCAAACAGGACCCGATCTATTTAGCTCACCAAGGCCTAGCCCAGTGCTTGGCACAGAGGAGACACAATAAATAATTGTTGAAGAGAACCAAAAAAAAATCAGATGTTTTTATTTCAAAAGCCTTATAATGGAAGATTTGGGGTTAAAATTTTAAAGGGATGGAGATATTACAAATATATCTCAGAAAATTTTCTCCTAAATCACCAATGAATATAGTCCATAAAGTCAGGGTAGAGCACCTCACTTCTAGGGTTAAGGAAACATACGGCACACCTACTAGAGCACGTGTTCATCCCTGTTTTCTGGGAACTGGCCACCATCCCCATGGTCGTGGACTCCTGGTAGCCACATCTCTGCCATGTGACTCTATGTCTTTAGTTGATTGGGTCAAGTTGGACACAACACCTCAAGCTGGGCCAGTCGGATTCTGTCTCTGGAAATTTGATATTGTGTTAAGAAAACCTGGATAGTCTAGCCCAACAGTTTCACCCTAGGTGATTTTTGCGCCCCCGTCCCAGGGACCTTGGGATTGTCTGCAGACGTTTTGATTGTCACAGCGGGGGCCAGGGAGAGGTTGGGTATTATTGGCCTCTAGTGTGGAGAGGCCAGGGATGCTGCCGAATGTTCTACAGTGCACAGAACTGGCCCCACCACAAAGAATGATCTGGCCGACAATGCGAGCATGGGGCTGAGGAGCCCTGCTCTATTGTGAGCGTCTGAATAGACGTGGCGTAACTCAGCTGAATGGGGCTGACAGCCGTCATCCACCATCCACGTCCAAGGAAAGCAGACAGTGTCCACCTGCAAAGAGAGAAAATAATGAAGTCGTACAGAGAGGAGCTGAGTGCAGAGACAGTTTTCTGATTCCTGACTTCCAGTTCCTTCCACACTGACTATACTTTTGCCCTGCATCCTTCTGATAAATCCCCCCTCTATACTGGAGATACCCTGACGTGGTTTTTGTTACTCGAAACCAAAGTTTATTTAAGCTAATACAAAAAGCATTCCAGTGAATGATTTTAAAGTGACTTAAGAAACGTTAAGGCTTGGGCAGCTTACAGAGCATTCTCGTCTAGGAGGGAACAAATAAATCACGATTTCAGTCAGTCGTCGTTGTTTTTCCTTGACAGCCAGGCTGTTTTCCCACAACTTCTCTGCAGTTAGAGGCCACAGTAAGTTGAAGCTTTTTGAAGGGCAAAGGGGATCTAGAACATGCTTGCACTACTCTTAGGAAGTTTTTTGGAAATTGGGACACCTGACTCACCTGCTTGGCCACTACACCCGAAACCCCACCCTGTTCCACCAACCCAACTCCTCTGCATTCCAGAGAGCTGCCACGAATTACACTTGCTAATGATTTCTATTTTGCATATTATGTTGTGTTGTTAGGCTCATCACCAGTCTTGGTACTGATTTCGTTTCTCTATACACAGAAATTCAGTAAAAGTTATGATGTAAGGTAAGCCACTGAAAGGGTCTCTGATACTTAGTTTCTTCCTGGAAGTCTTATCGTTCTTTATCCAAGTCTTGGGAACATTGTGAATTCATTCCTTTTCCATACACAGAGCTTCCTTTTTTTTTTTTTAAGTTTATTATTATTATTATTATTTTTTTTTTGAGAGAGAGAGACAGAGAGAAAGACACAGAGAGAGAGAGAGAGCACAAGCAGGGGAGAGGCAGAGGGAGAGAGAGATTCCAAGCAGGCTCTGCAGAGCCCCACACGGGCTCGATCCCCCGAACCATGAAATCATGACCTGAGCTAAAATCAAAAGTCAGACACTCAACCTACTGAGCCACCCAGGCGCCCCTGCAGTGAGAATTCTTACGAGCAGAAGAGAGCAGGCAGGTTCAAGTAGAAGAGTAGGGGAAGAATGTCTCAGACAAAGGGAAAAGCATGTCTCGATGGAAAGGAACATGATGAGTTCATGAAACAGAAAATGTTTGGAGCAGCTCAGCCAGTCATCTGTCTATTGGCCCTCAGCTCCATTCCTGCTTTTCTCTGTATTGCAGGAGCTGAGTCAGCAAATGACACTTCCCAGAGCCCTCTGCCAACAGGCTTCCGGTGAGTTCTGCCAGTGGAAAATGCTGGTGGAAGACTGGGGGCAGGAGCAGCCATGCTGTTGGTAGCACCTCCGGCCATGGCCCCAGTAGCGGCCTGTGGGTGGGGACTCCTGGGCTCCAGCGGCAGTAGAGGCTCTGGCAGAGGCGGTGATGGCAGTCTGTCAGCCTGAGAGCACAGTGGACTTGAGGGCTGGGTAATACCATTTTCCCTCTTGCTCCAGACTTTCAGGCTGTTTCTAACTTCTGGGTAACTTTCTCCTTTTTGCCTCTCCAGCCATTTCGTTTTGAAACCAATTCCCTATATTGTATCGCCTCTATTTAAAATACCTAGAGTGTGGGTGCCTGGGTGGCTCAGTCGGTCAGGCATCTGACTCTTGGTTTGGGCTCGGGTCACGATCTCGGGGTTTGTGAGTTGGAGCCCCACCTTGGGCTCCGCACTGATGGTGTGGAACCTGCTTAGGATTCTTTCTCTCTGCCCCTCTCACGCACTTTCTCCCTCAAAATAAATAAATAAACTTAAAAACAAACAAACAAGCAAATAAAATACCTAGAGTGGTTGCTGTTTTTCTGACGGAACGCCGACTAATACAGCAGTGAATTGGAAGCAACGGTTAGGGGCAGAGGAGCGTTGTGGAGAGAGGTTTGGTTGGTTAGGTAATTGAGGGCCAGATCATTTAAGCTCATCTTTGGAAATGACCAGTGTTTGGACTTTTTATTCCAAGAGCAGTGGAGGCCTTGGAAAGATTTTAAAGACATGATCAGCTTGGTCACTTTGGATTTTTTAGAAAAATTTTTCATGTTTATTTTTGAAAGAGAGACAGAGGGTGAGTGGGGGAGGGGCAAAGGAGGGGCAGAGAGAGAGACACACACAGAATTCGAAGCAGGCTCCAGGTTCTGGAGCTGTCAGCACAGAGCCCAACACGGGGCTTGAACTCGTGAAGCACGAGAGCCGAAGTCAGATGCTCAACCGACGGAGCCACCCAGGTGCCACCCCCAGTCACTTTAGATTTTGATGAAGTTCACTTAGGTTAGACTATAGAGAACAAGCTTGAGACACCTGTACTGAAGGCCAGGTGTCCAATCAAGAAAGCTTTTGCACTTATCTAAGGAGATAACTGGACGGTGGGCTGTACCAGTGTAGCAGCAATGAGGTTGGAGAGAAGGGACTGGGATTTTTATGAGGCGGAATGGCCAGAACGTAATGGGGGGTATTGTGGCAGATTGAAGATGGGTACACACACATTGGCAAGTTTTCTCACTGACAGGTGGGTTTTATAGCTCCTTTTTTTGTTTTGTTTCAGTTTTTATTTATTTTTGAGAGAGAGAGAGAGAGTGAGAGTGTGTGTGTGGGGGGGGGGGGGGAGTGTGGGAGGGAGGGGCAGAGAGTGGGAGACAGAGAATCCCAAGTAGGCTCGACATGGGGCTGGATCTCACAGCCATGAGATCATGACCTGAGCCAAAATCGAGTCCGACACTTAACTGACTGAGCCACCCAGGCATCCGTATAACTCCTTCTGTTGAATTTGGGTGTGCTCTGTAACTGCTTTGATGAGTAGAATATGGCAGAAGAGATGCTGCGCCAGTTCCTGGGCCCAGGCCTTCCATTTCTTGTTTCTTGGGATGTATACCCTTGGAAGACAACTACCATACTTCAAGACGTGCAAACCAAGTGGAGGGGACACACATACATAGCTGCTGTTGTCGACAGCCCCAGCTCAGCACCC
This sequence comes from Panthera onca, assembly GCF_046562875.1. Taxonomy (NCBI): domain Eukaryota; kingdom Metazoa; phylum Chordata; class Mammalia; order Carnivora; family Felidae; genus Panthera; species Panthera onca. Next base: position 5,039,076 of record NC_138345.1, on the reverse strand, counting down.
GGCTGACAGCCATCATCAGCTGTGAGCCACGGGAGTGTGCCATGTTGGATGTCCAGTCTAGTCGAGTTTTCAGATGATGTAAACCCCCTGGTTTACAACTGCGTCATAGACCCAAGCAATTCCCACACATCTGAACCCATTCAACCCCCGGAACCGTTAAGAGATAGTAATACCTTGTTAAGTCACTAGTTTTTTGTTTGTTTGTTTGTTTTTTAAAGCCACTAAGCTTTGGGGTGGTTCCTTACACAGCAAAACAAAATCGGAATAGATGTGGAAGGAGAGAAAGAAGACAGAAGCAAGGATGAGATCTAGAATTCTGGTTTGGACCCAGGGTGGAGCCAGTCACTACTAAACTGGAGATTGGGAGCAGATTGCAGTTTGTGGGTGTGGGCAAATGAATGCAGCATAAACTGGGAAATACTTATTTGGGGGATCTAATTAAAAATTTCCCCCAGATATCCTATTATGTTTTATCTTCAGCATTAGCTATCCAGATTTTAAACAGATTTATATTGTATAGATCTCTAGCTTTAAGAGCCTGTAAAGTATTAATTTTAGTATCTTCTGCAATAAGAAAAGCTGCCCTTGTCAAAAGTTATCAAAAGGAACTGGTACTATTTCGTCACATTTAGTCCTTGTTGATCTAGGGATTAAGTTCCAGGTGTCTCATTCATTCATCAAATATTTACTCATCATCTGTCAGGCATGATGGCATCATTATGGACTTTACATTCTGATTAGCAGGCAGACAAGGAACAAGTAAAGGATGTAATTAGCAATTTGATAGAAATCAACGAAAGCAACAAGCAGGGTGCTTTTAGAGAATGAACTTTGAGGAGAAAGCTACTTTAGACAAGGTGGTCAGGGAAGATTTTCATGCAGAAACTTAAGGAAGCAGAAAGAACCAGCTGTGAAGACGTGTATGTAGGAGGGGAAGTGCGGCTTGGTAGTTATGGGACCCACAAGAGCGCAGAGGCCCTCGGGTGGTTAAAAGCTTGACCAGATTCTAGGAACTGAAAGACTAGTGTGTTTGGAGTGTAGTGAACAAGAAGCACACAAGATGAAGTTGGAGAGATATAAGGAGGTTAGATTGCACCATACCTTTTAGGCCATAGCAAGGGGTTTGCATTTTATTCTAGACGCAAAAGGTAGGCAGAAGCATGAACAGGATCCGATTCACATTTCAGGAAGATAATGGTTACCACAGACAGAAGGGAAACTGGTTGAGAAACTGGTACAGGGGTTCAGGACAGAAAGATGTCCGGGACTGGGGTTCGTTCTGCTATCTTCCTTGGACTCAGTCTCTCCCTCTGTAAAGCACGGGCGGGGGCTTAGTGCAAACAGATCAGCAACGATTCCCAAGCACCCGGCTCTAAATCACAATCACACTGAACTCTTGCTTTGTACAAAGACTTAAATACCTTTACGAGGGATGGTATTTTCCACTGCTCTCCACAAGTCACCCACTTCCCCCAAACCTAAGTTTCACTCTTTTAGGAATACACTGAACCATTTAGTGGCTTTCAAGCCACTTCACCGTAAACAGTATTTGTTGTCTACCAAGTTCCTTGGCAACTGGAATAGACGAGGTTGAAGATCCTAGAGCGGGCACGGAATTCAGGATTAATCCAGTTGTTTTTGGTTTTTTGTCTGTTTTGTTGTTTTTTAGTTTTTGTTTTTGGGTTTTTGTGTGTGTGTGTGTCCTTCCACAAACTAAACTTCAGTGTAGGGGATCAGATTGAAGAGCCTCATTAGCCTAAAATTCAGATCCCTTATCCAACGCTTTGGAGTTTCTCATTAACTTCACCTGAATATTGATGAATTACCCTTTACTTAAAACATGGTAACATAATTCAGCAGATATGCTCAAAAGCCTCTTCAACATTCAGAGGTTGATGGCAATACAGCAATACATGAAAAAGGCTCTTTATTGTTATTTTTATTTTTTACTTTTTATAATTTTTTTTTTTTAAGTAGGTTCCACGCCCAGTGTGGGGCCCAAACTCACCACCCTGAGATCAAGAGTTGCATGCTCCAGTGACTGAGCTAGTCAGGTGCCCCAAAGATTTTTTTTTTTAAAGTATTCTCTAAGCCCAACACGGGGCTTAAACTCATTACTCCTAGATCAAGAGTCACATGCTTTACTGATTGAACCAGCCTGGACTCGTTATTGCTAGTTTTTAAAAATGGGTCAATATTTCATGTCAGTTAAAAAACGTAGGTAATGTTGTAAAAGCAGCCAGAGAGATCCCTTCCCCCTCCCATCTTCTCCCACCCTGTGAGGACAAAGCGAAAAGACAAATAGAACCAGGAAGCAGGCCCTCAGACACACCTTGATCTTTTACTTGGTAGCCTACAGAACTCTGAGAAGTAAATTTCTATTGTTTATAAGCATGTGCATATACACGTGCACATACTTGGAGAGAAACAGCAGGACCTTCTTAAAAACATGCTTAGCTACCAGAAGAGTCAGTTACACCCACTGGCACATAATGGGTTCAGTAGTCAACTCTGCACTTGGTTTTTGTCTACTTATAGAAACTCATTTGGTCGCTAATGGATACAAATCCAATTAAGGTACATAAATTTAAACTGTCCAGCACCCCCCCCCCCCCAAAGGTGCACTGTCTGGTAGAACACTTAAAACTTTTTCTGGGGCGAAGAAACATTGTACAATACTGTTACATTATTTCCGGAATCTGAATGATTTAAGTATGAAGGAAGTTCTGTCCACCAAGATTCTCTTTGAATAGCTCTTATCCAGCGGTGCTTGGGAGTAAATCTAGAAGGAAACGCCAACTCTTTCGTCTGAGTAGGCAGACTTATCCCAGGCTGAAAACACAGGCTATCCAAGGCTTTAGGGAAATCGCTTATCTACACTGCCCCTATAGGGTGTACTCTCTTTGGTTAAGAACACAAGCCTCTCCTTACACCTGTCTCCATACCCAAAGCTGGAGATTCCAGTGGGAATCCTACAACAGTTGGGGGTGGGGGAAGGAGTGCATACACTGGTCAGTTACAATTTCCATAGCCGGCTTGAGCTACAGCTCTCAGGCCTGCTTCCCAAATCTGGACTTCCCCTATATTTACGCCAAGCGTTTTCTTTGTTAAAAAATTGTTGTTGTTGTTTTCCCCCTTCCCTTAAATTTCCTCAGGCCGCACAGGCAAGACACAGGGCGGGAAGTAAGGTAACACGAGTGATTTCTGAGCTGCTTAAAATACCTCGGGTCCTCTTTCATTGAGAAAAAGGAGGCAGGACAAAAAGGAAAACAAAGCAAGTTGCCACTGGCCGAGGTAGGCGCAGCCGCACGAGCACTCGGGGCCGAGGCCTGCACGACGCTCGGCCCGCGGTGCGTAGCCAGCCGGTGGCAGGGCGGGAGTGCGAGGCCCCCGGCCGGCTCCGGCGCACGTGGCCGACTCAGGCTCAAAGTCCAAGGGCGGCGGGAGGTCTCGGGGCCCTGGGCGCGCCTCGGCTCCCACACCACTGCGGGAGCAACGAACCGGACCGCCGCTCTCCGACCGCCGGCACGCTCCCAGCCGTTCGACCTCAAGGGCCCAGGCGCGGGGACCCCCCTCCGCCCCCTCCGCCCCCTCCGCCCCCAACCACGGTGGCAGCGGGCCGGGTGGAAGACCGGAACCGCTGAAGGCACAGCCCGCCCTCTTCTCGCGAGACGTGAGAGAGGAAGAAAGTTGGTCGGGCGACGGAATGCAGCCAATGAGAGGGCGGGAAGGCTGTGATCGACGGCCCTCCGAGCGCCTTCCCTAAGCCCCGCCCCGGCTGCGGAGGCCCCAGTCGCCGCCCGCCTTCCCCTCCCTTCCCGGTCTTCCCTCCCCTCCCTGCCCCGCTCTTCTCTTCCCGTCTGAGGTGGCGGCCGGCGTCCCTCCTCTCCAGCTCCGTTTCGCCTCTAGCCCTGGCTTCCCGTTTTTGTCGGGCCCCGAGACCGGTCTGAGCGCTCCCCCTGTCGCTTCAGGGTGGTCGAGTAGCCCCGGGCCCCTCGAGTCCCTGCGCTTTCTCCCTTCCTGGGCTTCGGTGCTCGTCCTCCCCCGCCATGAATGAGGAGTACGACGTGATCGTGCTGGGCACCGGCCTGACGGTGAGTTCTGGGCGGCGGGCCCCGCGCCCCCTCTCCCCACCCCTCCCTGCCGCCCGCGCCGCCGCACGAGGCCCGGGCCCTCCCCGCCCGGCCGCGCCGCCTTCTGCCCGGGCCGGCCTCCCAGCGGGGCCTGCGTCTCGCACGCTGTCCTTGTGCACACGGCCTTTGGTCGTCGTTGGGGGCCTTGCTCTGCAGGGCGTTGGGGCGGGTGGCGACGGGTGCGTCCCCACGAGTCCGGGCCTGCGGCAGTGCCCAGCTGCTCGGGCTCGCGGCCCTAAACGTGAATCGAGAGACCGGAGATGGAAAACCCGGTCCAGCTGGAAAAGGACATTTTTTCCGCTTTGCTCGGCGGGGGGGGGGGGGGGAAGCCCGATTGGGGATCGGTACTCGTCCACCTCCTTTATGGGTTGCTGGCCTCTCCCGATTGGAAACGGAAAAGCACCAGGCAGAGTGGGGGAGGGCGGAGGCCACTCTTGGCGTTTCCTACTTAGACTTCAGCCACTACTACTCATCCGTCTTTGCCTGCCAGAGCTAGGCAGAAGATTTTGTGACGGGTCCTTGGCCAGTCGCTCTTTTGTGCTGGATGCAGTTCGGTTAACTTAGGTTTGGGGAGAAAAATTAGCCTTTTATCTCCGCGCCCATTTCAAATGAGAGGCATTATGCCTTCCTTCTCACCACCCTCCCAGCTCACTTTTTGAGCATCTGTAGAGTTGGAAATGAGTTTGCTCAAAACTTGTCTATCGAATGCTTTCTCAGCTGACCTTTGGCACCTTTTCCTTTTGTTCGGTCTGTTCCCTGCCTCCATTGTCGCTTCTCGGGGCTTTCCCCTAAGAAATGAATTGGTGATGGATTGATGGCTATAGAGGCCAAGTTCTCTACTACTGGCCGGTCGAGACCCACGTGTGACTGGCCGAGAAGCAGCACCAAATAGCTGAGACCACTGACCTAGGAAACTACCGGGTTGTTTTGAAAGGTTGAATTTCTTTCCAGGTGGTGAGTTGGCCAACTGTAGGGTGCCTAAACGAACAGGCCCACCTGCTGTTAATGTTTCTTCAATTAATGTTTTTAAAGTGTCTGATTTTAAAGTGTCCAAGCTGTGCGGCTGTTTTTCTTCAGTGAATGTTTTTAAAGCATCTGATTGGGATTCCAAGCTGAGCTCTGTGGTCTGTGGAGGGTTTTGCCCATGGGGATGGGGACCGTTGCTGCCGGCATGTTGTAAGAGCCCGTTCTGTTTTCCTGCGGTTATTGCTGGTCTTTCAGATTTGCTCTTGATTAGGTCCGTTGGACGTGGACGAACGAGTGCAAATCCTTCTTGCAGGTTTCTACATGCCTGGTTTGGAAGCAGCAGTTTGTGTCAGAGATAGCACAGTCGTACTGGATACCGACCCAGTGGAGATGATGCATTTTATTTAAGTATTCATTTGGGTTGGGGCGCCTGGGTGGCTCAGTCGGTTGAGCCACCCAGGCGCCCCAACCCCGCATCGGGCTCTGTGCTGACAGCTCGGAGCCTGGAGCCTGCTTCGGATTCTGTGTCTCCCTCTCTCTCTCTGTCTCTCAAAAATAAATAAACGTTAAAAAAATTTAAACATTCATTTGGGTCGATTGTGATCTTTTTGGTGAGTGGTAGATTCATGCCTAACTAGAAATCAGACCAATTTCTGCCCTCACTTTACAGCTGTGATAGCTTTAATCCCCGTGAGCCTTCTTACATTGTTTTCTCAGATGTTCTTTGAGAATTCTCTCCATTCAGAGCATCCACGCTCATTGATGGGAGCGGTGGTGGCAGGATGATTTGACCATGGTAAATCTTGTACCCTTTTTTCTAGTGACACCAGGACTGCTCAAAGTGAGATGAGACCACCAAAGTTAAAAACCCTGAAATCACGCTTGGCCGAGTATTTGGAGTGGACATACCACTTAATTTTCTTAATTTTTGGCTTCTAAATAGTTAGTACCTGAGGCTTGAGAACCTGCAAACAGGCATACGCAATCCACTATGGGTACCACATATCGCAGGAGGGCAGTGTGTCGAGTACTTTTAGTGCTGTGAACTTGTTACTTTTAAAGAAAGTGTCGGCGTTTGTTGCCTAGTGTTGGCACTGTTTTGTGTCAGTTGTTCCTTCTAAAATGAAGGTCATAGTGATCCACAGATGTTGCTGGTAACTTTAATAAATAAGACACAAAATGTATACCTTAGAACAAAATCATTCTGTGTCTAGGAGAAAGGGAATATTCCATATAATTGAATTTTCTGAGGAATTGAGGATTGATTCTCCCTTTAAAGAAAGAACCACAACTTTCTGATAAAAGCTGCTCCAAATGACATCACAACTTGTTTACCAAACTAAGGAACATAATTTACTTGATAACTAAGATTTCACTCCCTGAGGATTAAGCACTGTGTCATGCCTTGACATGATGAGACACCTGGTAAGCTCTGGCCCTCACTAACTAGTCGCAGACTGCTTGCCTTTGTGAGTGAGTGAGCGCTTCAGTCTGCTTTTCATTTTCTTCCTCCTCCCTTACTTTGCTGTTAAGGTGACCTTTACTTTCCTTTGATGGCAGCGTGTGTAGACCTCATCTGACCACCTAAGATGCTGCTTCTAATTGACTTTGGGTTTGGCAGTGAATTCTTGAATTTTCTTAAAAATAGTGTATAAAAGGGTAACTAGTTCCACAGCTGTTGGTGCCTCGAGGAGGTATTTATGTTGTTTTGTTCTACATAATAATTCTGGTAGAGGGTCATGAATAGAAACATACTCTAGTGATACTTAACCAGTATTCTCAGTATTCTATATTTAGAAATTATTTTACATCCCAGATGTGATTTCTCCTTTTTTCTTTATTAAAATTTTGTGATTTAAAAGAGGAGTTTTTATATCTGATTTAAACATCTTAAATTGCTTCTCAGATTTGCTCTTTGAAAATCCTTGCCGTCGCTCTGTTAGAGTTTTGTTCACAAAGGACTTTCTATTCACTGCAGTAGCAATCATTGGGCCAATATGTACAAATGTCTTATTTTTGGAAGGTATAAATGTTTTGCAGTCTGTATTTTAAATCCGTTTCAAGCGTACTGGCCCAATAGAACAGAAATAAAATCAGATGCATTTCAGCGTCTAGAGGTAGTAGTGAGATACTTGGTTTGAAAAACCACTAGGTAAATATTTTGGCTCACATAGATGATAATCGACATTTACCTCTATCTTCCTTCTCCTTGTACCTGATTAAAGACTCTTTTTTATTTTAAAGATTTTTTTAAATGTTTATTTATTTTTGGAAGAGAGAGAGACAGAGCATAAGCGGGGGAGGGGCAGAGAGAGAGAGAGGGAGACCCAGAATCCAATGCAGGCTCCAGGCTCCAGGCTCCAGGCTCCAGGCTCCAGGCTCCGAGCTGTCAGCACAGAGCCCAATGCAGGGCTCAAACCCACGAACTGTGAGGTCATGACCTGAGCTGAAGTCGGAGGCTTACCTGACTGAGCCACCCAGGCGCCCCGAAGACTCTTAATGGAGTAATGTCTTCCCCAATTTCAGTTATTTAAACTGTGACTGTTGTGATCAGTTACAGGCAATAAAGAGGTAAACGCACTTTCTATAAACAAATAGCTTCTCACAGAGGACGGTAACTGTAGGAGTTGATATGAGAAAGTACTAAGAGCTGTAATAGAGCTACACGTGGGAATTCAGACAGGGGAATCAGGAAAACCTTCATAAAGAAGGAAGTATGTAAGCTGACTTTTTAAAATATTGGTAGGCTTTGAGCAGGAGGAATGATTTTCTAGGCAGAGTGAGCAGGATAGGTTGGTAGTAAGAACAGGATGTATGGAAGGAATGGGAAGTTCATTTTGCCTCAGACAGAAGGTATGAAGAGGCAGATTGGGAAATAAGGTTGGAAAGAAGGCCTGTTGGTAAAAAGGTTGAATGTACTAGGCTAAGAAATTTGAACTTTATCTTTTTAAGCAGTGGGAGAGGATTTTGAGCAGGAAACATATAATTAGAGCCAATTTCAAGAAAAATTATCTTCTGACAGCATTTAATGAGATGCATTTAAGGGACAGACATTTAAAGGAACATTCTGCTGAAAACAGTGGTTTTTTTTGTTATTGCCGTAAAGCATATATCATTGAGATTAGTGGATTCAGAAAATGTTCAAGTTAACATTTTCTTCATATTTCTAGGTAAGTGGGTTTCAAGAGGGACTTTTCTTTAGTATCGGTTTTTAGGTACCTGTTTTCCTAATCATTTTTGTGTGCGTTTACTTTCTGTTTGGTGTTTTTTGCTGTAGTTTTGTTTTTCCTGTAACAACTGTAACAAGCGATGCCTTTAAAGGTGGTTATTATCAGCTCTTTGGACTTTAGTGAATCTTCAAATTATTGAGCCCTTTATTTTAGGCCTCCACCTTTAGTGCTTGCTTTAGAGCCATGGTCCAGTGAGTGGATCATGCTTATTTGCAGGGGAGCATGAGAAGTTATATATAGAAGACATGCAACATGCAGATTTGCTTGCTGTATTTTTGCTTCCAAAAGTTGAACTCTGAAGTCTGCCTTTGTTGGCTGGAAATAGGACTATTTAGTCTCCCTCTCTCCGTGCCCTAACCTGTTTTTGAGATAGTAAGTTTTATTTTACTTTCATGTATTATGTTGAGCCGTATATGTTAGTGCTGCTTTGGATTTTGTGTTTTGAACAAGTGAGTTGCTTTTGGTAATATTAGGGTTGGAAAATGTCTTCAGTTCTGTTTATCAAGACATCGTTAAGAAACTGAAAAGGCAAGCCACAGAATGGAAGAAGATGTTTGCAATATATATAACTAATAAAGCACTTTTATCCAGAATATGAAAGGAACTTTTATATAGCAGTAAGAAGAAGCCCGTTTTTAAAAAGGGCAAATAATTTGAGTAGGTACTTATCAAAAGAAGATACTGATTATCAGTTAAACTATAAAAAAGTGCCCAACCTCATTAGTTGTCAGGAAATGCAAATTAAACCACATCCTAAGTAGAAGGGCTAAAATTAAAAAGACACAAGTGTGTTGGGCAAGGATTTGAAACAACAGCAACTTTCACACACTGCTGACAAAAGTGTACGTTAGTACAATCACTTTGGAAAGCTGTTTGGGAGTATCTCCTGAAGTTGAACACAATTGTGCCTTCCTTGATATGTATCCAACAAATACATAATAAAAACACGTTGAGAATATCTGTAATGGTCAAAAACTGGAGCCGTCCAGATGCCCATCAACTAAAGTCTCTACAGCTCTGTTACCCAAACCGTGGTCCTTGGACCAACTGCTTCTGCAACACCTGAGGCCTTGCTGGAAGTGCAGAAGGCTAGGCCTCACGCTGGATATGCCGAAGCAACACCTGCAGGCCAGCGTGATCCTCGGTTTTGTTTTGTTGAAGTAGGCTCTCAGCCCGGCGTGGGGCTCGAACTCGGTGACCCCGTGACCTAGAGTTCATGCTCTACCAGCCAGGCACCCCTGCCTAGCGTGATCCCCAGTTGATTCTCACCTTTGTTAGAGTTTGGAGCGGCGGTGCTTTCATAACCGTTCTTGAAACTGGTCCTGGACCAGCCTCATTAGTGGTCTCCCAGCCTGGTGAGAAAGCCCCAACCCAGTTCTGGGGATGGAAGCCCCACAATCTGTTTTAACAAGCCCTCCAAGTGATGTGGATGCAAAGTGAAGTCTGAGAACCTGCTTAGAATTGACGTTTCTCAGCCCTTCGCGGGTGAGGCTACATGGGAAGCACACGCTGAGATCCACCCACTGCTTGCAGGGTTAGACCTTCTGTAAAGGTCCAGATGGTGAGTCTTTTAGGCTATGCCGGCTATGCGGTCTCTGTCACAACCACGGTTCTACTGTGGGACCGTGAAACCAGCCGTGGACACTATGTAAATGAATCGGAATGGGTGCTTCCCAGTAAATCTTTATGAAAATCGTGTGCAGGCTGGACTTGACTCTTGTACCTTGGGGACTCTGCTCTGTGGCAGTGAGAATAAGTGAATTTCAAGAACACACAAAACATGGGCGAATCTTGTAAACATAATGTTGGATAAAAGGTGTATATACAAAAAAAAAGGTATACTGCATGATTCCATTTATTCTGAGTTTAAAAACCAGCAGAACAAATCTTTGCTCTTAGAAATCATGAGAAGGGGTGGGGGGTGTGGTTGTGACCAGAACAGGGCATGAAGTGGCCTTCTGGAGGGAGCACTCATAGTGTTTTGGTTCTTGATCTAAATAAGAAATGATACACCCTCGTAAAGTGAAATTTGAACCTGATGAGAACTTAAAACCTTTCAAAAATACTAAAATGAATAGATATATTATGGAATAAAATTTGAAATACTTAAGAATTTTTAAAATAAGGTATCAGAGTCAGACTTCTAGGGGAGTGAGATTGTTCTCTGCTATGTAGGGTCTTTGGGGTAATTTTGAAAAGCCCTAGGATTTGTGATGATGCATGGAATTTCCTTTTTCTTTTTAAAAGATAAAGCCCTGGTCACCAAAACCATGCTACAGGTTTTGAGTGAATGTGTATCCCATCTCTGGGTTTCTTCTCATTAATTCATTAATCATATTCTTCTTTAATTTTTTCCTTTTCCCCCTCCACCTTGATATGGTGTATCTTAGTATATTCATGTTTCATTTACCTTTTTCTTGAGAGTAGTCGTTTATAATTCTCTATTTGTTGCCACTTACTAGTGCTTATTCTGGATGCTTCCTTTAGGGCTCTGGTTCTCAAACTCTTTGACTTTGGGATCTTTTTACACTGAAAAATTGAGGACCCTGAAGAGTTTTGTTTATAGTGGTTATGTTTATCAATATTTATCATTAGAAATCAACACTGAGAAGTTTAAAAAATTTGTATTAATTCACTTAAAGATAGTAATGATAAACCCACTACGTGTTAACATGAATAAGTTTTATGAAGTATAACTATCTTCCAAAACAAAAACATTGTGAGAAGAGTATTATTGTTTTACATTTTCTGCACATCTCTTTAATGTGCAGAATGTCTAGTTTTTTTTAATTTTTTTTTTCAACGTTTTTTATTTATTTTTGGGACAGAGAGAGAGACAGAGCATGAATGGGGGAGGGGCAGAGAGAGAGAGGGAGACACAGAATCGGAAACAGGCTCCAGGCTCCGAGCCATCAGCCCAGAGCCTGACGCGGGGCTCGAACTCACGGACCGCGAGATCGTGACCTGGCTGAAGTCGGACGCTCAACCGACTGCGCCACCCAGGCGCTCCCAGAATGTCTAGTTTTAATGTCTGGCTTGAAAGCTGAATTTTCACCTGCTTTGGTGTTCAGACTTTTGTCAGATACCAGCTGAAGTATCTGAAGAAAATCAAGCCTCGTAACAGATGTGCAGTGGGAACAGGGACGAGTATTCTAATAGCCTTCCACATGGTTGTGGATATTCTTTGATTTATACCAAAATATTAGTGGCAGGTTTTTGTTTTTTTTTTTTTAAATATCTGTTGTAGTATGAAATCTGAAACCACATGTGACATATATCTAGGTCTGAGTAATAGTTTATTGGTCAGTTGTTCTTTCAAATAAAAATGATGATCCGTGAGGGGTGCCCGTGTGGCTCAGTCTGTTAAGCATCCAGCTCTTGATCTCCGCTCAGGTCACGACCTCCTGGTTCGTGAGATTGAGCCCCGTGTTGGGCTCTGCAATGATGGTCTGGAGCCTGCTTGGGATTCTCTCTTGTCTCTCTCTGCCTCTCCCCAACTTGTACGGGCACTCTCTCAAAATAAATTAAAAAGATGACCCATGAACAAAGAAGTGGTTAGTTCAGCATACACATCAGTTGCACAAATGGTTTTCCTTGAGCCAGAGTTACCTTATGTGGACTTCCCATTTTGTCACACAGTATTAAAATAAAATGGTGGGCATTCAAGGGTGTATATTTAACAGGTAATTTTTTTTTCCCAACAAAGGTGATTTTAATGCTTCATCAAGGACATGTTTGAGTAAGCCAGCCTTTTTTTAAAACTGAGTACCTGGTGGTGGCGAATATAATGAGTAGTGCAGAGTGGGGCTACTGTCCTAATTCGTTCTGTCTGCCGTTGGTCTTGGACCATTGGTGCTAATGCTAGCGCAGTGGACAAATAGTGAATAATGTCTTAGTGTTATGAAAATGGTTCTAACGAGGCCCACGGGGGTCCACAGACCACTCTTGGAACCCTGGGCACTTTGGGCTTTGTCCTTAAGTCATATATTGTGCATACTAAGTATTAATTACTAAAAGAATGTTTAATGAGGGGCTTTACAAAAAAAAGTAATGTTCGAAACGTGCTGTAATGCTTTACTTCTTTTGAAGATACTTCTGCTTTTCCTGTAGGAATGCATCCTGTCAGGTATAATGTCAGTGAACGGAAAGAAAGTTCTTCACATGGATAGAAACCCGTATTATGGAGGAGAAAGTGCATCTATAACACCTCTGGAAGATGTAAGTATTAAGTTACTTGTGCCTTTCATTTTTCGAATCTTTGACTTGTGAATCTCAATTTCACTCCTTATAGATAGGTTTAATTTTGTTTTATTAAATAGATTATCTGTAACCTATTTTTTCAAAAGGGGCTGCTAGTTTAGGGCTTGTAGAAATTTAAGTTGTGACCTTTCCTGCCACCTTGGAGCAGTTACCCGTTATCTCTTGAAGCTAAAGGTATAGACTCCTGATGGATATCTGATATATGCCCAGCACAGTGCCCGTGTTTTCCACTTGGTTTTATGTATTCTCCTAGTTACTTGAAGAGGTGTTTTTATCCTCAGTTTTCAGGTGACAAAATAGTCTGTGTTGTTAACAACCCCAGAGAAGGGCTGGGAACCTAGGTTATATGACTCCAAAGGTGTAGTTCCTTTTGCTCTACTGCCCTGCTTCCTACTTTTCTAGAGCATGGGCACAGGAAGCATTTCCAAAGTGTGTTTTACTAAAAAAAAAAAAAAAATCGTGAGAGCAGATGCCTCAAGGGTGAGGAAAGGCAGAGTGATGTAGTGTGGAGGTGCCCACAAGGGCCCCTGATCACCGTGTAGTGTTTTATTTCTTAATCTGAGTGTTTTAAAAATGGATATTCATTTCATTATTGTTTTTTAATTTGTACCTATGTGTTTTAATCAACTCTTCTATTTTTGCTTCTTCTCATGATAAAACAAATAATATTTAAATATTTAAAGCACATACAAAAAGTGTTTTACTAACTTTTTCTCTGTGAGGTTTGTTCAACATCCACACGCATGGATATGAGCTGTACTGTATTTTATAGGAGATCTATAGACATCACCAATTACTTTAAATAATGACTGATAAAATAGACTTCATATTTTTATCAAAAATTTTTTCTGTATTCAGGCCTACAGAAAAGTTGAAAGAATAATAACAATGGATCAACCTTCCATCTGGATTTAGCGGCTGACATTTTTCAATATTTGCTTTGTCTTTTTTTGTTACTGGGTTGAGTCCTTAGAAGTAATAGACATCATGATACGTGACCTGAATCTTTCAGCATTCACTGGCTAAGAATAACATTCTCCTATGTAATCATGGTATCATTCGTTATCATGTTTAAGAAAAATTAACCGTAATATCCAGATCATACTCAAATTGCCCACTGATGCTAAGAATGTCTTATATTGTGTATGGTGGTGGTTTTTGTTTGTTTTGTTTTTTTAAATGTTTATTTTTGAGAGAGAGCACGTGTGTGCGAATGAGTCAGGGAGAGGCGGGGAGAGGCAGGGAGAGGCAGAGAGAGGGAGACCGAGAATTCGAAGCAAGCTCTGCACACACAGTGTGCAGAGCCCGACTCGGGGCTCAAACTCAAGAACCATGAGACCATGACCTGAGCCGAAGTCGGACTCTTAACTGACTGAGCCACCCAGGCATCCCCCCGCCCCTCTTTTTTTTGAACCAGTTTAAATATTGCCTTTGGTGTGGTTTCTCTTTATTCTCTTAATCTACAAAAATCTCCTCACTTGTTTTTCCCTTTTGAAAAGTTCAAGCTAGTTTATAATAAGAAAGCATTGCTGTGTACCTCATATTGCATCATATCAGAGGCACATAAATGTCTAGATTTCCCCACTGTTCATGATGCTAAGTTTGACCCTAGTTAAGGTGATGACCACCACATCTCTCCATTGAGAATAATCTGTAGAGTGATACGTTGGCACCATTCCTTCTACACTTAGTACGTTTATTAATCTTCAGTAAGATGAGCAAGCTGCCTTTTTTCTCCCCCAGTGAATATACTCGAGGACTTGGGGATTTTTATGAGTAAACATATACCAACTTTGTCTATTCACTTCCACATTAACAATAAAATCCATGAGTTCAAATGAATATTCCCAAATTTTAGACTGAAAGCTTCTTTCTTTCTTTTTCTTTCTTTCTTTCTTTCTTTCTTTCTTTCTTTCTTTCTTTCTTTCTTTCTTTCTTTCTTATGTTTATTTTTGAGAGAGAGAGAGAGTGCGAACAGGGGAGGGGCAGAGAGAGAGGGAGACACAGAATCCCAAGCAGGCTTCAGGCTCCGAGCTGTTTGCACAGAGCCCAATGCGGGGCTAGAACTCACGAACTGCGAGACCATGACCTAACCGGAAGTCGGATGCTTAATTGACTGAGCCACCCAGGCGCCCTTGAAAGCTGCTTTTTATCTAGAGCTCCTACTCAACTCACTTATATACATTATAAATTAACTGGAACTAACTTTGTCTTGTTTGATTTGAAGAATCCAGAATTTAGTTTTAACTCCTTACATCACTACAGAAGCAAAAGTAAGCCTTTTCGGGCGCCTGGGTGGCACCAGTTGAGCATCCGACTTCAGCTCAGGTCATGATCTCACGGTTTGTGGGTTTGAGCCCCACGTTAGCCCTCTCTCTGCCCCTCCCCTACTTGTGTGCGCGAATGCGTGCGCTCTCTCAAAAATAAACAGTAAAGAGAAAGTAAGCCTTTTGTTAGCTTTTTATTCAGGAGAGAATGAGTTTAAGTGATTTCTATAGGAGCACCTGGGTGACTCAGTCTCATGGTTTGTGAGTTCGAGCTCAGAGCCTGCTTCAGATCCTCTCTCTCTCTGCCCCTCCCCTGCTCGTGCATGCACTCTCTCAAAAATAAATAAACATTTAAAAAAAGATTTCTACAAATAAGGGGTATATCTACAGAGCTTTGTGTCATTGACAAGTTGTTTTGTGTTATTATTTCCTGCTAGTAAGAAATACCTACCCCTGTAATACTTATTTTATCATTCCTTAGTTTAGTAATATATTTAATTTAGATGTGTATTGGAACTTCTCTAAAAATTTTATCTGATAAAAAATGACATGCCCTTGTTACATTGAATAGTTGCATAGCATAATGAAAATTTTATTACATTATGGGTAATTTTTGTCTTGGTTTTAGTTATACAAGAGATTTAAAATACCAGGAGCACCACCAGCGTCAATGGGGAGAGGAAGAGACTGGAATGTTGACTTAATTCCTAAGTTCCTTATGGCCAATGGTAAAGAATTCTAACTGAAATTTATGCCATTGAATCTGGTTTAAAAGTAGAAACTAACTCTTGACAGAGAGCATTATTCCAGGTATGTGAAAATAGATTTTGTTGAATGGCAACAGTTTGGTGAGTATAATATGGTCCATTAGAGGCATCTGGAGTCCATAAAAATGGAGGGGGAGGGTGACTCCTTTGTAGTTGGTTCTGGAGGCGCAAACTTAGGATGTGGCACAGACTCTTCTTAAGGGGCTTTGGTGATGGTCTTAGATAACTGCGCCTTCAGAAACAGGGTTTTTTCTAGTTTGGAGGCTTTTAAAACTTTTTTCTCCACACATTTTCTCATTTTTAATTAGAAGGGCAAAATTGCTATGATATTAGTGCCTTTTTCTGAAATGACATCAAAAAACCAAGTTGTTGGTGTGAAGTCTACGGCCCATGTGTAAAAGTCTGAGCCACCCTTTCCCTTTTTTGGTGTTTTATTTATTTTTTTCGGTTTTGAATTTATATTCTACAGTTCTTTGCTTTCATTCTTTTTAAGTTCCCCCCCACCGCCCAAGTAATCTCTACTCCCAGCATGGGGCTTGAACCCACAACCCTAAGATCAAGAGTCACACATTCAGGAACCCCTGGGTGGCTGAGTCAGTTAAGCATCTGACTTGGGCTCATGTCATGATCTGGCAACTTGTGGGTTTGAGCCCCACGTGGGGCTCTGTGCTGACAGCTCAGAGCCTGGAGCCTGCTTCGGATTCTGTGTCTCCCTCTCTCTGCTGCTCCCCTGCTCACACTCTGTCTCTCAAAAATGAAAAAGTGTTTAAAAAAAAAAAAGTCACTCTACTGACGGAGCCAGCCAGGTGCCCGTATAGTTTCTTTTAATGGAAAGATCTTTGAATTTTCTCTGAAATTTAAAGTTACGTTTTTGAAATTCTTTTGAAGTAAATTATAAGCACTTTTTAAATTACATAAGTAATGAAATCATTTTATTAAAATTAGAAAACACAGATAAGCAGAAAGGAAGTAAAATTTATACAACCAGAATCTCACCATCTAGAATTATGGTGAATGTTTTGGTATATGACTTGCCAGGCTGTGTGTGTGTGTTGAACCTCACTGTACAGCCCTAGAAGTGTGGGGATCGAGGCAGTAACTTCTTAAGGCTTTGATTTTCTATTGCCCACTGTGACTCTCACCAGACGACTGTGAGGCTGCACCTTTCCTAGTACCTTTATCAGTCCTAAATATCACTCATTTTAATTTTTGTCACTTTGTCATACCAAAAGGCAAAATAATGGATTCTTAAAAAGTATCTGAGAGTAAAATGATTTCTAGATGTTTATCGGCTTATGTATATATTTTTTAAAGTTTATTTTTGAAAGAGAGAGTGCACACATGCACGCACATCACGGGGCAGGGCAGAGAGAGAGAGGGAGAGAATATCCCAAGCAGGTTCCGTGCTGTCAGTGTGGAGCCCGACATGGGGCTCAATCCCACAAATCATGAGATCGTGACCTGAGCCAAAATCAGGAGTCTGAAGCTTAACCTTAGACTGAGCCGCCCAGGACCCCCGGCTTTCATAGTCTTTAGTGAATTGGCCAGCCTTGTGCTTTGTATGTTTTTCTTTTGAGGTTTTAAAATATTTCCTTATTGTTATGAAAGAGCTCTTATTATAAAGGCTATTGAATAAATACTCTTTTAATGAATGTTGAAGATATCTCTTCTGGTTTGTGATTGGTTTTATATGTAATTGTGTTATAGTTTTCTTTCATACACAGGCTTTTAATTTTCGTGTAGTTATATAGGTTGATCTTCTTTTTATTCTTTTTGATTTGGAAGGGTATGTTTAAAATTTTTCTCTTTACCTCAAGGTTAACAAATACTAATATTTGCTATCACTGGTTTTATAGTTTTATTTTTTCACTGTGTAAGTAAATTCACCTATTTTATAAGTTAATTTACCTGTTATCCTGTTTGAGATTAAGCCTCTGTACTTTTTTTATTATTCAGTAATCTCTACACCCAATGTGGGGCTCAAATTTGTGACCCTGAGATCAAAAGTCTCATGCTCTGCTAACTGAGCCAGCCAGGCGCCCTTTCTGTTATCCTGTTCGAGATCTAGAGATTGAGATTTATTTTTTTATTTTTATTAAAAAAATTTTTTTAATGTTTGTTTATTTATTTTTTTATTTTTATTTTTTAACGTTTATTTATTTTTGAGACAGAGAGAGACAGAGCATGAACGGGGGAGGGTCAGAGAGAGGGAGACACAGAATCCGAAGCAGGGTCCGGGCTCTGAGCTGTCAGCACAGAGCCCGACGCGGGGCTCGAACTCACAGACTGCAAGATCATGACCTGAGCTGAAGTCGGCCGCTTAACCGACTGAGCCACCCAGGCGCCCCTTTAATGTTTATTTTTGACAGAGATCATGAGCAGGGGAGGGGCAGAGAGAGAGAGAGGGAGACACAGAATCCAAAGCAGGCTCCAGGCTCCGAGCCGTCAGCACAGAGCCCGACGTAGGGCTCGAACTCACAGATGGTGAGATCATGACCTGAGCCGAAGTCGGACGCTCAACCGACTGAGCCACCCAGGTGCCCCGAGATTTATTTTTTTAAATGATTATTCAGGGGGCCCTGGGTCACTCAGTTGGTTAAGCGTCCGACTTCGGCTCAAGTCATGATCTCACAGTCTGTGAGTTCGAGCCCTGCGTCGGGCTCTGTGCTGATGGCTCGGAGCCTGGAGCCTGCTTTGGATTCTGTGTCTCCCTCTCTCTCTGCCCCTCCCCTGCTCATGCTCGCTTGCTCTCTCTCTCTCTCTCTCTCTGTCTCTCAAAAACAAATAAACATTTAAAAAAATCTTTAAAATGGTTATTTATTTGTCCCTCAATACCATTTATCTTTTCCACTTTTATTTGAACTTTTATAATATATTACATTTTTATATATGGGTCTCTTTTTTCCCCTCTAATTTGTGGGTTAATTAATATAACTGTACAATTTAATATTTGCTGCATAAAGCTGAAACTTTGTTTTTTGTTTTCAAAAAAAATTCTTTTGATTGTCCTGGTGTTTTTATCCTTTCGAATGAGCTTTAAAATAATTTTGGTTTCTCAAAGAAGTTT
This sequence comes from Panthera onca, assembly GCF_046562875.1. NCBI lineage: Eukaryota > Metazoa > Chordata > Mammalia > Carnivora > Felidae > Panthera > Panthera onca. Next base: position 5,020,386 of record NC_138345.1, on the reverse strand, counting down.
GCTGTTTTTAGTATACCTAAATTTCTTTTGTTTATAGACAGATAATATTTCAAATTGTATGCCTGGTTTATTCTTTATCTGAAACTAATGTTCATCTTAATACAAATTGAATAATACAAACTGAATGGCACAAATTCTTGAAAAATTTTCCCTATTAGTTGCCTCTCTTTAAAACATAATAAGAATTTAAGGAAACTCGGACCTATTTGCAGTAGTACTCTAATTCTAAACTTCATATGTACCTCTAATAATTATTAATACAGATTTTACAAAAGCAAGTTGATAAAGTTATTAATCTTGAAGTTGTAACATTAAAAAAGATAGTTCTAAATATGCTAAGCAACAGGTATGCGTTCTGATTGTCCCATGTGGAATGTGGCATTGGAGACTTTTTTGGGCAGGAGTTATTGGACAATGTTAAGAAAAAACTAGGAGGCCGTCGGTACAAGCCAACAGTAAATGTACTTTTATTCCTGCTAGTTTTTGGAGGCAGTAAGATTTAAGTTACGGTTGGAATTGTGGGACTTTTCTAGGTCAGCTGGTGAAGATGCTGCTTTATACAGAGGTCACCCGCTATCTGGATTTCAAAGTGACTGAAGGGAGCTTTGTCTATAAGGGGGGAAAAATCTACAAGGTTCCTTCCACCGAAGCAGAAGCCCTGGCATCTAGTAAGTAATTTTATTTTATTTGCTCAGAATAATGAGATTTTACAGTGGAAGGGAATCTTAGAGATGAAATGTAACATCCCCTGTTCTGACACCCATCCGCTCACTCGTCCAGTCAGCAGTGTTTGCTGGATGTGCGTTAAGTGCCACACGCTGTTCGGGGCAGTTGCTGGATCATCAGCCAAGAGGACGTTCGAAAACCCTGCCTTTGGAAGCTCAGAGACAGTTGAAGTGACTGTGCGTCGCATGGAGCTTGTGGCCTGTGTAGGTTCCCAGTGCTTGTTTCGTAGGAGTAGTTCGGAAGAGCTAGTGTTTTTCTGAGCGTTTCCTGTGCGCTGGGCTCTGTGCTAAACACTTCACGTTCCTTTTCTTATTTGGAAGAATCTTCTAGATGAGGGAACTCAGACCTGAGGTCGAGCAGGTAAGCAGCAGGATTAGGAAGGAAACTCTAGAGGAATCTAGAGCCTGTGAACTTAATCACAGTGCTAAGCTGACCACCTTCGCCTTACTGTCCAAACTGCTGAGAAAGAAAAGAACTTTGTTCTGGCGAAACTAATCTTCTAATTGGTGCCGTTGCCGTCCTCTGAAATCTCTTTTTTTTTAGGAATTTCTGGTGAGTATGGAGTAGATTGAATTCTTTGCCCAAAATTATTTCGTCTCTTGGCTCAGCGAAAGATAGATAACCTGTTAACATTTTCTATTCCTGCCTCTCTTAAATAGCAAACACTTTCCTAAGAGATATTCTGTCTTTGAAGTTGGGGCGCCTGGGTAGCTCAGTTGGTTAAGCGTCCGACTTCGGCTCAGATCATGATCTCGCGGTTCTTGAGTTCAACCCCGTGTCGGGCTCTGGGCTGACAGCTCAGAGCCTGGAGCCTGCTTCGGATTCTGTGTCTCCCTCTCTCTCTGCCTCTCCCCCACTCAACACACTCTCTCTCTCTTTCTCTCTCTCTCTCTCTCTCTCTCAAAAAATAAACATTAAAAACAAATAAAAATAAAGCTGAATTAGTGGCGTAATCATGGGTTAGAAATTATTCTAAATGACAGTTTTATCTAAATAACATGTTTTCATAGAAGTAAGAGTTCAGCAGTTTGAAGAGTATCTTAAAGTTTGTATTCTAAATTTTTATTCTCTCTTTGAGCTCTTACATATGTTAATTGCTTTAGTTACCTCCTTTATTGAACACAGATTGAAGGACTTACCTTCTGGCAGTTCTGTTTTTCTCTTTCTGATTTGATTTTTTCAAATACGTAAAAATTTATATGCCTCGAAAGTCAAAATTCAGAAGATGTATTTTATTTTTTTTTTAAATTTTTTTTTTTTTCAACGTTTTTTATTTATTTTATTTTTGGGACAGAGAGAGACAGAGCATGAACGGGGGAGGGGCAGAGAGAGAGGGAGACATAGAATCGGAGACAGGCTCCAGGCTCCGAGCCATCAGCCCAGAGCCTGACGCGGGGCTCGAACTCACGGACCGCGAGATCGTGACCTGGCTGAAGTCGGACGCTTAACCGACTGCGCCACCCAGGCGCCCCAGAAGATGTATTTTAGAGTCTTCTTCTGTTCTACTCCAGTCCTTCTACCTTGATGGTCATTTTTGTTTTTGGTTTTTCTTTTTTTTTTTCTTTCTTTTAAAGTTTATTTATTGTGAGGGGGTAGGTGGATAGAGAGAGAGTGGCGAGAATCCCAAGCAGTATCTGTGCTGTGAGTGCAGAGTGCCGTGTGAGGCTTGAACTATGTATGACCTCATGACCCGAGCTGAAACCAAGACTCAGATGCTCAGCTCACTGAGCCACCCAGATGCCCCATTCTTTTTTTTTTTTTTTTTTTTTTTTGAGAGAGAGAAGAGAGAGCGAATGTGAACATGAGTATGAGCAGGGGACGGTCAGAGAGAGAGGGAGAGAGAATCCGTGCTGTCAGTGCAGAGTCCAACGAGGCCCTCGAACTCATGACCCTGAGATCACGACTTGAGCCGAAACCAGGAGTCAGCCGCTTAACTGACTGCGCCCCTCGGGTGCCCGTCTGGTTTATCGTTCTCCTGTTTCTTTTTCCAAAAATAAGCAAATATGTTTATGTATCTATTTTTGTGGTTAGATTTATTGAGGTATAATTTACGTACAGTAGAATATACCTGTTTTAGTATACAGTTCTATGAATTTTTACCAGATCTCTACCTTAACAGCAACTGGCTTTCTATTAATGAGTAGGATCTTGAAGTCAAAATGGCAGGCAGGAACATACTCGGCAGGGGGGCCTGGGTGGCTCAGTCAGTTAAGTGTCCGACTTTGGCTCAGGTCATGATCTCATTGTTCCTGAGTTTGAGCCCTGCATCGGGCTCTCTGCCAGCACAGAACCTGCCTCAGATCCTCTGTCTGCCCCCCGCCCCTCCCCCGCCAGTGCCCGCTTGCTCTCTCTCAAAAATAGACATTTAAGAAGAAAATTCTGGGCACAATGAATGGGATGAGGAAAGTTGTAGAAGTGGGGAAGTTCAGTAGAAAGATGAAAAAGAACAATTTATCATTTTAATAGCTAACATGTTTGGACATTATGTACAGGCATGCGCGTCCCAACTACCTCAGAGGTGTTGTCTAACTTTCTGTAGCCCTTTGCTGTCACTCTGTGAGATGTGGGTGCCGTTGTCTTTATTTTACAGATGGGAAAACTATCTTTTACAGGTACACAGGTGTGAAAGAAAAGCTCGAAGTAGAGCTCATGACTGATGGAACTGGTGTGAGGCCAGATTTGTCTGACTCTATCTAGGACCCTGCACTCTCAACGTATATTCTGTATAGTATAAAAATACAGATTTTTAAAAGATATTTTAACAAGTATCATATACTCTGTAGTCCTTTTTTTTTTTTTTTAACGCTAAACATTGCTAGTTTCCATCCCAGTTTTTTCTCATATAATATGCCACTCTTCGCCACTTTTCTTTGGAAATTCTGATTTGTCAAGATTAGCCTGTGTGTAATTGTGTGGCAGCCAGACTAGACAAAGTACTCGAGGTGTCGTCTGCTCGCTCAGTGTCCCTGAGACTGTTTCTTTTCTAGCGTGTGTTACTGTTAATGTCACCTGAGTTTACGTTGGCTTTTTAGGAGCCGTGTACGCTGTTCTTGTGGCAGTTGATGATACCAAGTAAAACCTTAAGGTTCCAGTAAATACCTGTTGGTCAAGCATTATGTTAATCAAACAGTGACATGACAGGTGTATCTTTGATTTCTGAAGTAATGTTGAACATACGTATTCAGAAATGTTTGGAGAAGTTTTCATGAACGGCTTTGAAATGTGTCTGGCAAAGTCTTCTGTCTTCACTTAAATCTTTATTCTCACTCTTAACTGCAGCGAGCCATCTATTTATGTAGAGTACCTTCTTTTTCTTTGTTTTTTTTTTTTTTTTTTAAATTTATCTTTAAAAATTTTTTAGAGAGGGACGGGGAGAGAGAGAACCTCACGCGGGCTCTGCCGCAGCGTGGAGCCTGACGCGGGGCTCCATCCCAGGACCCTGGGATCACGCCCTGAGCCGAAATCGAGTTGGACCCTTGATGGGCTGGGCCACCCAGGCGCCCCGCTATGGAGCACCTTTACCATTGCAGCGCTGAGGGGCTCTCAGGGCCGCGGCTGTCCGCAGGGGACGTGTCTGCTGTGGGACCCAGCTAGGGGTGTGGAGTGAGGATTCTCTGTGGTGTCCTCTACTTTAGGAGTGTTGTTTCGACGCGAATTCTACTCTCTCTTTGTCAAAAATTCTATTGAAGAATTCAGATTCTTTTTTAATGGAAGTATAGTTGTCACACATCGTTGTCGTAGGCGCGCAGCATAGTGATTCAGCAGGTCTGCTGCGCCCACCGCAAGTGCAGCCACCGCCTGTCACCGCACGGTGCTCGTACAGCGCCAGTGACTCTTCCCTGGGTCGTATCTTTCATCGCTGTGACATGTACGTTCCACAGCCGCAAGCCTGTACCTCCCAGTCGCCTTCACGCACTTGGCCCAGCCTCCCATCCCCTCCACCCCTGACAGCCATCAGTCTTCTGTATTTGTGGGTCCGTTTCTGCTTGTTTGTCAGTTTATTTATTTTGTTTTTTATATTCCACATATGAGGGAGATCATCTGGTATTTGTCTTTCTCTGACTTCACGTAGCATCAGACTCTCTAGGTCCGTCCATGTTGTTGCAAATGGCAAGATCTCATTGCAGTTTTGATCTGCGTGTCCCTGATGATTACTGACGTTGGGCATCTTTTCTTGTGTTTGTTTGCCATCTGTAGGTCCTTTATGGGAAAAGATCTATTCAGGTCTTGTGCCCATTTTTTATCAGAAGTTTGTTTTTTTGGGTTTTTTTGGGTTTTTTGGTGTTGAGTTGTGTAAGTTCTTTATGTATTTTGGGTATTAGCCCCTTATCAGGTATATCATTTGCAAATATTTTCTCCCATTCAGTAGGTTGCCTTTTTGTTTCATTGATGGTTTCTTTTGCTGGGCAAAAGCTTTTTTATTTTGGTGAAGTCCAACATGTAGAAAACTGTTGCTATGGCTAATGTCAGTAATGAAATTACTGCCTATGTTTTCTTCTAGGAGTTTTATGGATTCCTGTCTCACGTTTAGATCTTTAATCCATTTTGAGTTTATGTTTGTGCGTGGTGTAAGAAACTGGTCCAGGTTCATTCTTCTGCGTGTTGTCGTCCCGTTTTCCCAACACCATTTGTTGAAGAGACTAGACTGTCTTCCCCCCGCTGGATATTCTTGCATCTATTGACATAGATTAGTTCTTCATAAAGGTGTGGCTTTATTTCTGTGCTCACTGTCCTGTTCCACTGATCTCTTTTTCTCTTTTTGTGCCAGTACTATACTGTTTGATTATTAGAGTTTTGTTGTAAATCTTGAAATCTAGCTTTGTCTGTCTTAAGATTGCTTTGGCTATTCTGGGTCTTTTGTAGTTTTGTACAGATTTTAGTATTATGCTAGTTCTGTGAAAAATGGTGCTGAATTTTTGATAGGGATTTCATTGAATGTAGATTGCTTTGGGTCGTATGGACACTTTAACAATATTCTTCTAATTCTCTGTGATCAAATTTTATACCTGTTAGCTAATTGCAAAGCTTGTATTTATTGTCTTAAAACTGTTCTGGATATTGTAGCTTTTTGTATTTTAAAAGTCTTGATATAAGTGTAATTTTTGGAAAGAAACCTCAGTGTGAAAGTGAAAGAAAGTAAAACAGTATTTACAGTCTTTGAAATGATATTCAAACGGTATTCTGGAAACTGAGTATTTTGGAAAAGGATTTTTTTCTAATCCGCTTACGTTATGGTTGAACATTTTTTCTTATATATTGTATATCCAGTACGTGAACAAGTTGACCTCTCTTACATTTGCTCTCATCAGACATTGTGTGGATTGAGTGGGGAGCACTTCTTAACGTGCCAGGTGCCCTTCTAGGTTTCGGGCAGGGAAGGTTCAACAGAAGGGGAAAATAAAAAATACTTTGTTATTGAGCTAACATTGGGAGACAGGCTATAAATAAATAAGGCAAGTGTACCCGTTGGTGGTAATGCTGTGCAGAAAGATGAAGGGAGGTGGGGGAGGACACAGTTTTAGTGTGATCAGGGAACGAAGGCATCGTCAGAGAAGCGGCTGCAAATTGGACTGTCTTATATTGGCTATCTTATTTTCACCCCTGACAACGAAACAGAAGTGTGGTGCTGATGTGGTCACAGGGTATTTCTTTTCAGCCTTAACTTTTACTGTATGTGCATTCTGTCCCTTTTTTTATGATTTTTAAAAATTTATTCATTCTTTGTAAGTAAGCTCCACACCCAACGTGGAGCTCAAATGTGCGGCCCTAAGATCAAGGGTTGCATGTTCTACCGACTGAGCCAGCCAGGTGCCCCTGTCCCATTATTTTTTTATAAGTTTTATTTATTCATTTTAAGAGGGGGAAAGAGAGCGAGAGAGAGTGCCCAAGAGGGGGAGGGACAGAGAGAATCCTCAGAAGGCTCTGCACTGTCAGCGCAGAGCCTGATGTGGGGCTCAAACTCATGAACTGTGAGATCCTGACCTGAGCCGAAATCAAGAACCGGCTGCTTAACCGACTGAGCCACCCAGGCACCCCATAAGTACAATTTTAAAATGTTAAGTGTAGTCAGCTGTCATTAATAACCTCAAGACCAGGGGCGCCTGGGTGGCGCAGTCGGTTAAGCGTCCGACTTCAGCCAGGTCACGATCTCGCGGTCCGTGAGTTCGAGCCCCGCGTCGGGCTCTGGGCTGATGGCTCGGAGCCTGGACCCTGTTTCAGATTCTGTGTCTCCCTCTCTCTCTGCCCCTCCCCCGTTCATGCTCTGTCTCTCTCTGTCGCAAAAATAAATAAAAAACGTTGAAAAAAAAAAAATTAAAAAAAAAAAAAAAAAATAACCTCAAGACCATTTTAATTTTTAGTTTTGTTTGTTTTGACGATAGTCTTGGGGAAAATAATACTCAAAATATCAAAACAGTACACTGTTCAATGGGACTTTATCACTTTTATTATTTATTTATTTAAAAAATTTTTAACGTTTATTTTTGAGAGAGTGCGCATGAGAGAGTGCCAGTGGGGGAGGGGCAGAGAGCGAGGGAGACCCAGAATCCGAAGCAGGCTCCAGGCTCCGGGCTGTCAGCACAGAGCCCGACGCGGGGCTTGAACTCACAAACTGCGAGATCATGACCTGAGCTGAAGTGAGACGCTTAATCTACTGAGCCACTCAGGTGCCCCTTATTTTTTATTTTTTTTAAAGATTTTATTTTTAAGTAATTTCAGTAAACTGCCTTTGCAAAACATTTTAATTTTTTTTTTTAACGTTTATTTTTGAGAGAGAGAGACATCACAAGCAGGGGAGGGGCAGAGAGAGAGGGAGACACAGAATCCGAAGCAGGCTCCAGGCTCTGAGCTGTCAGCACAGAGCCCGACGTGGGGCTCGAAACCAGAAACCGTGAGATCGTGACCTGAGCTGAAGTCAGATGCTTAACCGACTTGAGCCACCCAGGTGCCCTGTGCAGAATGTTTAAATGTTTGATTTTAGCCCCTACCACAGACTCTGAATCTGTGTTTGGAATTTGTAGATCAGAGCCCAGTAGCTAATCCTCAGGACATTTGCCATCATGTGACTTAAGAATCCATTTCTTGGGGGCACCTCGGAGGCTCACTCGGATGAGTTCGAGCCCCACGTCAGGTCTGCTGTCCGCTTAGAGCCTGCTCTGGATCCTATGGCCCCCTCTCTCTCTACCCCTACCCCGCTTGTGTGCTCTCTGTCAAAACTAAATAAACGTTTAGGAAAAAAAAAAAAAAAGAATCTATCTCTTACCAGGTTTCTGTGGTTTTCCAGAGTATTTACTGATCATAATGTTAAAATGTGCACTCTGAAACTAGTATTTACATTTTCTTGATACTTCCCCATATTTAGTTTGTGGGAAAATAGCCTGCTCCTGAGTGGTATTGAACAGGTCTTCTCCAGCCTCTTGATAAAGCATTCCACACCCAGTGTGGGGTTCGAACTCACAACCCCGAGATCAAGAGTCCCACGTTCTACTGACTGAGCCTACCAGGCGCCCGAGAGTTTATTGTTTTTTAAGGTAGCCATACATACAGTTTAGGAAAGGGGAAGAAGGCCTTGTCTTTCTAGAAGCTGTATACTCTAGAAGGAATACTGACTAGTAAGAGAGCTGAGGGTTTAGAAACTAGTAGTTTATACCTGTCTCCTCATCTTTATTTTAGTGTGAAAAGTGGCTGATTATCTAGGAGTTTATTGAAGTAAGTGATTGGCAGCATAATCATCTTCTCTGTGAAATTCTAGAGGGAATCGTAGCACACAGGATAAAGGAAGAACATTCAGAGTTTTAGGCAGTTGGCTGAGTAGAGGTCACAGTTGTCCAGAGGAGGACATTCGGGTGGATGCCCTGGTGAAGGATAGTTTCTCGGGGTCCTGTTCACCTTGTGCCTGATGAGAGACACGATTACGCATATTACCTTTAGTTAAGTACTGGTTATAATTACTTGTAATTGTAAAATTGAAGACTTAATAACTGATCTGTTGTCATTATGTCGGTTTATTTTAAAGGGTAGTGGAGGTAGAAGCCATGTTGTCTGAGCCCCTGCGTCTTAAGTCTCTCATTGCATTAGCACAGCCTCAGATAATAACGTGGCACGTTTCAGCTTGCCTCTCACGCTCTCTTTTCCTCAGAGTCCTGGTGTCAGTGTTTGCTTTTTGACAAATTCTTTAGGCTTAATGGGACTGTTTGAAAAACGTCGCTTCAGAAAATTCCTAGTGTATGTTGCCAACTTTGACGAAAAAGATCCCAGGACTTTTGAGGGCATCGATCCTATGAAGACTGCGATGCGAGATGTGTACAAGAAATTTGACTTGGGACAAGATGTCATAGATTTTACCGGCCATGCCCTGGCACTTTACAGAACCGATGAGTAAGTTTTTTGCATGTTAGATTTGTATTTTTCTTGAGACTGTCGCTGAATTTCTCACTTCTCCAAAATGAAAATTCTAACAAAACAAAGATAACCGTGTTATATTATGAAAGCCTCTAGCTATAAATTAGTGGTATGGAAACTTTTCCGTAAAATAGGAAAGTAGGGAAATGAAATCACTTCAGAAAAAACACTTTATTTATTTTCTAATATTTATTTCCTTATTTCTAGCTATTTAGATCAACCATGCTGTGAAACCATCAATAGGATTAAACTTTACAGCGAATCTCTGGCAAGATACGGCAAAAGCCCGTACCTTTACCCTCTCTATGGCCTTGGAGAGCTGCCCCAGGGATTTGCAAGGTGAGTGCCCGTCGCTGCCCTGATTGCCGACACCCCTGTGACTCCGGGTCCCCTCTTCAGCGGGGGTGCGTGACACGTGGTTGTGAGCGATGAGGTGAGAGGTCTGGGAGCCAGGAGATGCTTTCTATTTTTATTGTCAGAAGATTGACACATAATGAAACCGCCAGTCTACAGTTAAAAAATTAGTTTGCCGTCAGACCTGTGTAACCAACGCGACAATCAAGAGAAGAAAACCTTTTGTCCGGGAAGTCCCCCTGCCGCCGCCTCACGACGGCCATCACCCCCACGCCATGCGCTCTGTCACCGTACCTGACTTGAGCCTGTTCTGGAAGTTCATATAAAGGGAGTAACAGAATATGCACTCGCTTGTGTCTGGCTTTTGCTTCATGATCTGTTTGAGGTTCATCTGTGTTGAGGCATGTATTTTAGTTCGTTTTCAAAATACTGAGTAGTTTTCCATTATATGAAAAACACAGATACGGCACAATTTCCTGTGAGTGGGCGTCTGGGTTGTTTCCACTTTGGGGGGTATTCTGACCGAACCTACGATGGACTTCCGTGTAAAAGTTCCTGTGGACGTAGGGTATCGTTTCTCTTGGGTAAGTGTCCGGGAGCGGCACCGCCGGCTGACCTGGAAAGTGTACGTTTGACTCCAGGAGACGCGGCCAAGCCGCTCGCCGGAGCGCTCGTGCCGTCTACACGCTCTGCAGCCCGTGCGACTTCTTGTCGCCCCGCTTCCTTGTCCGCACTTCGTGTCGTCAGGCTTCCCGGTTTTACTCACCCACGTACGTGTGAAATGCTGTCTCATCGGGGCTTTAATTTGCATTTCCTGAGAACTAGTGTTGATCCCCTGGCCATTTGTATACTTTTGTGGTGTTGGCGTCTTTTTGCACGTTTTTAAACGTTCGTTGGGTTGCCTCTCCTCTTGCTGATTTGTGGGAGATCTTGTATTCTGGCAGCGGGTCTCTGTCAGAAGTCCGTATTATACGTGCTTCCTCCCAGTGAATGGCTTCTCTTCTGATAAGTGCAAGTTTTAAATTTTGATAGTATATCCAGATTTTTGGCTGTGTTTACTGCTTACTCGGTGCTATCTAAGAAAGCTTTGCCTGCCTCAGCACAAAGATAGGGTCTGATGTCTTCTTCTGGAAACTTTATGGTTTTAGCTTTATGTTTAAATTTCTCATTCATTGTAAAATAATGTCGGTGTGTGAGGTGAGGTATGGCTTGAAGTTCGTATCTTTCCACACTGATGTTTAGCTGTTCTGGCACCATTTGTTGAAAACACTTTCTTCTCCAGCTGTGTTGGTGCCTTTGTGGCAAATCGGTTGGTCATAGATACGTATCGGTTTTGTTCCATCGGTTTATGTTTCTTATGCTGTTGGCCACAGCATCCTCATTAGTGTAGTTTTGTGTGAAGTCTTGAAATCAAGTAATGGAAGTCAGCTCCAATTTTGTTCTTTTCCAAAATTGTTTTGGCTCTTCGGTAGGTCCTTTGCGTTTCTACATACATTTTTAGAACAGCTTGTCAATTTCTAGAAAAAAATTGCTGAGGTTTTCATCGCAGTCGAGTTTAAAGTATCTTAATGTGGAGTTTTGCAGTCCGTGAGCGTGCTCTCTCCGTGTATTAGGTTTTTTTGGAGCAGTGTTTGTAGCTTTCGTTGTAGAGATTGAGCACCTTTCTTGTTCAGTTATTCACAAATAAGTTATTTAGATGCTGCTGTTAATGAAATTATTTCCAGTTTATTTTACAGTTGTTTGCTGGTGGAATACCTGGGTGGCTCAGTCGGTTAAGCATATGACTCTCGATTTCTGCTCAGGTCATGGTCCCATGGTTTGTGAGTCTGAACCCCACGTCAGACTCTGCGCTGTCAGCACGGAGATGCTTGGGATTCTCTGTCTCCCTCTCTCTCAGCTTCTCCCCCACTGGCGTGCTCGGTCTCTCTAAATAAATAAATAAACATAAAAAAAAGTAAAGTTCTTTGCTGGTGACAGTGGACATCCTTGCTTTATTTATTACTAAATGTTTTTTATAGGGTTTTTATAGGTGGCTTTGTTGAAATTAATTCCTCTTTCTTGGCTTGCTGTTTTATTATGAATGGATATTGACATTGAGTTAATAATGCAGATTTTCTTTTTATGCTGTTATTATGGTGAACTACAGATTTATTTTTTGGATATTAAACCTTGCATTCCCAGGGGAAACAACACTTAATTCATGATGTATTTTTCTTTTAATTTATTGTTGGATTTAATTTGCCAGTGTGTGTATGTGTGTGTAAACACACATAGGAATTGAAAATGAGGCTACTCAAATGTCCCGTTTCTTATTTCATCAGTTGTGTTACAAGAAATTTGACCATTTCAAATGAATTCTTGAATTTTTTAAAAATTTATTTATTTTTGAGAAAAAGCGAGTGCATGAGCACAAGTGGGGGAGGGGCAGAGAGACAGAGAGGGAGGGGGAGAATCCCAAGCAGGCTCTGTGCTGAGAGCGTGGGTTGTGACACGGGGCCAGAACTCACAAACTGTGAGATCGTGACCTGAGCCAAAACCGAGAGTCGGACGCTTAACCGACTGAAGCCATCCAGGTGCCCGTCTTCTAGCTGTTTAACGTTGAAACAGATCATTGATTTTCACTTTCCTTCTCTAACATGAGGATTTAAAAAAGTCTTCAAGTTTCTCTCTAAATATGTATTATTCAGAATGGTACCCTATCTTTCCTGTTTTTCTTCTTTGATCCTTGGGTTACTTGAAAGGGTAGCGCTTAATTGCTAAACATTTTGAGATTTTCCTAAATACTGTATTGTTACTCCTGTCTAATGCAGTTCCGCGATGATCAGAGAATAAACTTGTAAAATGTTAATCTTTGAAATTAAGGCCTAATTTATGGTCAAATAAACGATGTATTTTGGTGAATGAGTGCGCCCTTGAAAAAGGAACGTACATCCGGTGTGTGGTGGGCTCAGTGCTCGGTACGGGTAGCTGGGAGAGCTGCTCGCGCGTGTGTTCTTCCGGGTTCTTTTTCTAGTTCTGTTACTGAGAGGGAGTCTTCCACCAAGAGAGTGGATTTACTTCTTTCTCAATTTAGTGCTGTCAGTTCGTACTTCATACATTTAGAGTTCTTTAACAAGGTGAGACTCGTTTCTGATTTGTCTCATGCTAAATACAACCTTTCCAGCTTGCTTCCTGTTTATATTTTTTCCCCATTCTTTTACTTTCATACTTTGTTTTTATACTGAAGTGAGTCTCTTAGAGACCGCATATGGTTGAATATTGCTTTTTTATCCAGTATGACAACCGTGGCCTTTAATGGGATTGGTTCAGTTTATGTCTATTTAATTATTGATATGGCTGGGATTGGGTCTGTTGCTTGTTTTCCTTTTTCCTCCCATCTGTTTCTATCCCGCTTCTGTTCTTTTCTCTTTTTGGATTAATGAAGTCTTTTTTTACCATTCCAGATTAATCCCTATAGTGGTTTTGTAGCCATGCCTCTTTATTTTTACTTTTTTAGTGCTCTGCAGATTATCATATGCATCCTTTATCAGTTTGTTTGGGGTGGATATTGTGCTAGTTTGCATAAGATAGAACCACTTCGCAACACCTTTAGTCCGTTCTCCTTAGTGCTCTGGTTGCTTGTAATTTACGTCTACTTACTAAACTCCACAGTGCGGTGTTACAAGTTCTGCACTAAACAGTGTAAAGCGGAGAGAAGGAACAGTAGTCATTTTACCACGTTACCATCCGTGTTGCTCTTCTTCTGGTAAATCCTTGTTTCCGTGTGGTGACCTCTCTGTCCAGCCCTTCTGTGGCATTCTTGTAGTTCGGGTCTGCTGGTGAGGGGTCTCCGCTGGCATCGGTCTGAAAGTATTCTGTCACCTTCATTTTTGAAGGATGTTTGTCGGCTTGAGATTTTTTCCTTCCGCACGTGACAGCTGCGGCTCCCTCACTCGTGTCTGCTGTTCCTGCTGAGAAGGTGGCCGCCCTGTCCTCGGTCGCTGTGTCCCTGTTTGGAATGGGGTCTTTCCCTCTGGCTGCTTGCAAGATTCTTTCTGGTTTTTGGCGGTCTCGCTAGGATTCGCCTGTGTGTGGTTTTGCGTGGGGATTTGCTGAACTGCTTCGATGTGTGAGTTAATCGTGTATATCAAATTGGGAATTTTATAATTGTCCTCTTCAGATGTTTCGTCCCATTTCCTCTTTCTCTCCTTCTGGGACACCTAATTTCGTGCATGTTGGATGCTTGGTATCACTTCAACAGGTCACTGAGACTCTTTGCTTTTTTTTGCTTTTTTTTTTTTTAACTTTTGTTCTCTCCATGCTTCATATTGGATAATGCCTATTGATTTGTCTTCAAGTTCACAGGCTCCCTTTTTTGTTATTTCCAAAAGCCTATGAATCCCAGTCAGTGAGTTTTAACTTTCTTTTCTGGTACTGTACTTCTATATGTAGAATTTCTAGTTTTTTAAGTATAGTTTTTTTTTTTTTTTTTTATGAGATTCTGTTTACTCGTTTTGATCCTACTGGATACATTTATACTAATCTTTTTTTAAGTTTATTTTGAGAGAGAGAGAGAGAGAGAGAATGAGAACAAGTGGGGGAGGGGCAGAGAGAGGGGGAGAGAATGAATCCAAGCAGGCTGCACTTGTCAGCACAGAGCCCAGTGAGGGGCTCAATTTCACAAACCGTGAGATTGTGATCTGAGCTGAAATCCAGAGTTGGACGTGTAACCGACTGAGCCACCCAGGCAGGCGCCCCTGTGCTAATAATGTGTTCTTGAATGTCTGTTTGAATGAGGATGCTTGTCCTTGAATGTATACATAATAGCGGCCTTTTACCCCTGCATATGTTAACATCGGTAGGTAATCTGGGCATCTGTATCGATTGCTTTTCCCGAAATCTTTACTTTGGGTCACAGTTTGTCTCTTCACATGTCTGGTGATAGTGGACTGCAGACTAGACACATTGATTGGCACGTTTTAGAGATGCTGGATTCTTTCTCTGAAGAGTGTCGATTTTTGCTCAAGTGGGTAGTTAAATTATTGGCCAGGCACCTTGAACTTTTGAGGCTTGAGTTGACACTTTGTTGGATGGGGAGGGCGCGTTTTGTGTGTGTGTGTGTCTCTCTTTGGCTTAATCTTTAGTCCTGCTGTGATGAGGTGTGATCCTCCTGGGGTTTACAGTGGAAAGCTCAAGATGTGCATAGACCAAGCTCTCTAATGGGGCAGTTTCAGACTTCAAACCCATTTGTCCTTAAGGCCCTCAGCTATAATCTCGGCTCCGCTCTTTTCACCTTCTGGCTGTTGCTTTTGCTGATTTCTTGGAATCTCTCAGGTACAAGCACTTCCAGAGTTAGTTAACGATTTGAAGAGATTTTATAGATTTGGTGGCTGCCCTTTTGTGGATTTCCTCCCACAATTTTCATCTCCTTTGACAGCCCCAGATTCTGTCCTGTGGCACCTTGAATCAGTAAGAGGTCGCTGGCTTTCTGCTTCGTTCTAGCCGCGCTGTTACAGGGATGGGGAGAAAGGGGTTCCTTCGCGGGGAGAGCCATAGGAACCACAGAGGATCTCGCTCGTTCCTTCAAGTCTCTTCTCCAGTGTCAGTCTGCTTTTTTAGTCACTCTCCAGGGCCTCCTGATTGGTTTTTTTTTTTTTTTTTTTTTTTTTTTTTTTTTTCAGTTTCATTTATATGCTGGAGGATTAGCATAAGCACTTCAAAAGGACTTGGCATTCAGGACTGAATGTGAGACTTCATGGTTTTGACTCTATTTTGTAAATTGTTGCTTTAATGACTTTTAAACTAATACCTTCTAGAAGGAAATTGAGCAGATATACGTCGCCTGTGTAACTCACAAAGATCTAAGAAAGGAGACTTTAGTCGTGGACACAATTATAAATTATAATTTCAAACATTTTTTTAGGCTAAGTGCTATTTATGGTGGTACCTACATGCTCAACAAGCCAATTGAGGAAATCATTGTGCAAAATGGAAAAGTGATTGGTGTGAAATCTGAAGGAGAGGTAAGAGCTTTTACAATTTAAAAAATACCATGTTTTTTTGAAGGAGATGTTATTTAACATAATGTAGAATGGACGTTGATGCTAGACCACATGTGGTTTCTTTATGGCAGGTTGTCATTTGTAATGACTAAGGACTAGTTAAAGATGTTGTGCTTAAAAAGTATTATTTCCTCTTGGGTTGATTAGCGCTTCAGATGGAAATAGACATTGTGGATGAAGTCTAAGTGGTAAGTAGTGTGTATTTATGTAGTGGAGGTTGGTGCCTGTCTCCTGAGTGTGCCTTTAGATCTGGCTTTATTTGTACCGCTTATAATTTATTGGTTGAGTTTGGACTTGGTGGATACTGAGGACTTTATCATTTAATTTGGGTGTTGGCTAGGTGGAGTTTCGCGCAGTGGTTCTCAAATTTGAACTGCACGCAAACCTGTGTTACTCCTCGTAACGTGCACATCCTGATGCGGTGGGCCTGCGGTTTCTTACAAGTTCTCAGGGGATGCTGATGCCATGGGTCTGCCAGCCAGGTCATTTGTATTTTGTGAAATGGCAGCCCTCACAAGGAGTGAGAACTGCTCCAAAGCTGGGGATAGAGACCTACTTCGGTGTTCTTGATGGTCTTACGTGGGTTAGGACCACGTGATCGACACCCGCCGGGTGGCCGTCGGAACGAAGCGTTACTATTGTAGACCTTTGGTAACTGTCCTGTGCTTTCAGCACGGGAGGTTCTGGGAAATAATCTGCTATCTCAGAGTCTTTGTTAGCACGGAGTTTCATCTCCTCGTTTCTCAGGGCTGCTCCCTCTCAGGAAATTACGGAACACGTACTTCTTACTGGGGACAGTCCCCTGTGATGACAGCCTTCGGTACAGTATTCCGTTTAACCCAACAGCCACCCTTTGAGGTTGGCTACAGCCGGGATCTGAAACCTGTCTGTGCAGTTCTAAAACCTGTACTTCTAAAGGCTGTGCACCAGGTTGCCGAATACTTGAACAGGACTTCGAATTCACGGATCTGTTCCAGGAGACTCTGTTGGGATTGTTGGCAAAACTAGTTTTAAGTTGTCCGTAGTTACGGTTAACCTTATGAGGGCCACAGATTCTACTCCAGGGACAGGGGCGTCAACCTTCTATCAAAAACATTGTGGACGCCGAATATTATAAACGTTACTTACACGTTTCGTGACAGGTTGCTCGCTGTAAGCAGCTCATCTGTGATCCCAGCTACGTCCAAGACCGAGTAGAAAAAGTGGGCCAGGTGCTCAGAGTAATCTGCATCCTCAGCCACCCCATCAAGAACACCAACGATGCCAACTCCTGCCAGATCATCATTCCCCAGAACCAAGTCAATCGGAAGTCGGGTGAGCTTTGAGGATCCGGCAGATGTTTGTAGGATTTTGTTAAATACAATTCGCTTCATGTTTTGTCCCAAGTTCCTAATTTTATTTGCTCTGTTATAGTGAAGAAACTTTAAGTTACACAGGAGAAACAAGGTGTGAGGGGTCCTCACACTGGAAGGCGCACACGAGTCCCAGAGCCCTGCCTTGGATCTGTGCGCTTGTCTAGAATGAGGGATCGAGGCTGGACTAGAGGAGTGTGGTGTCCGTGATGATGTGCCTCTGGAGGTTTCTGTCATTAGCTGACATGATTTGTCAGCCTAATACTCTGAGGAAGATCAGGACTCACTTCTAAAATTGGTAATTCCTAAGCTGTTTGTGCTAAGCAGCTGTCTGCATCCCCTACCTTTTTCCATCTTCCTTCCACGTGAAGCCCTAAGGCTTATATTTATCGAATCTTCAACTTAAAAGGAGTCAGGAGCTTTTGAACACACTATTAAGAGCTGTGTTTGTTTTTCCACGGGAGCAACCAGAATCACAGGTCATGACTGGAACAGAGGGATGTTCACAGGCCCCAAGCAGATCGCAGGGTCTGTGAAAATCTCAAAAGAGCAAAGGGAGCTCAGTCATGATTTTGTACATTGGAAAATGAGTAGCTACTGAGCGGGACACAGGAAGAATTATAGGAGTTTATTTTTTAATGTTTATTTTTGAGAGAGAGAGACAGACACAGAATCCAAAGCAGCCTCCAGGCTCCGAGCGGTCAGCACAGAGCCTGCCTGACACGGGGCTGGAACTCACGAGTTACGCGATCATGACCTGAGCCCGTCGGACACGTAACTGACGGAGCCACCCACGCGCCCCTAATTACAGAGTTCGTTGTGCCAACCGAAGAATAGCTTATGCTGATTTGCAGTTTTGTTATCCTAATAAATAAATGAAGAGGCGGTACTTAATAAACCTTTCTAAATGCAAGGCGTGGAGAGGAAGACGACCCCAGAGCAGTCAGTTTGCTCTGTGAGGCTCTGTAGGTAGCCGTAGCAGAGCCGGGAAAAGAAACCTCCTGAGCCTGGCTGTTCACGGCTCCGCGTGTCCTTACTGTCCAGTGGGCTAGAAGTCGCCGGATACTTGCAGACTTTTGTGTGTGACCCGGTTTGCCTAGAAGATCTGGTCAGTCCCAAGCAATTTTAACGCACACCTCGAGGAGATACACGGGGGACGCCAGAGCACGCGCATATTCCCGAGCTTTACAAGCCCCGGCAGTGAGTGCCTTCCCTTGTTTCCAGATATCTACGTCTGCATGATCTCCTCCGCACACAACGTGGCCGCACAAGGCAAGTACATCGCCATAGTCAGTACGACTGTGGAGACCAAGGAACCGGAGAAAGAAATCAGACCGGCTCTGGAGCTTTTGGAACCAATTGAACAGAAGTAAGCGATGTGTTCGTTTAGCTGAAATCCGAGATTGATACTTGCACGGAGTGTGGCGAGCCGGGTGAGAGCCGCCAGTGGCTGTGGTGTGGGCCTTGTGCCTGCCGGTCTCGTCCTTTGGGTTTTGAATTTCAGGCAGAGCTGGGAGCGTGGGCTTGGGGTCCGCTCGCCTGCTGACTCCGTTCTCTCTTTCCTTCCAGATTTGTTAGCATCAGTGACCTCCTTGTACCAAAAGATTTGGGAACAGAAAGCCAGGTGAGTGTGGCGCTCCGAAGAGAGTATCAACACGCAGGCTTTATTGGGAGACACCCCTGCAGCGTCTCAGGTCTTTGTGATTTTTGTTTGTAGATCTTTATTTCCCGTGCATACGATGCTACAACTCACTTTGAGACAACTTGTGACGACATTAAAGACATCTATAAGAGGATGACCGGATCCGAGTTTGACTTCGAGGAAATGAAGCGCAAGAAGAATGACATCTACGGGGAAGACTAACGGCGGTGCGATTATCATCTCATTAGGACAGACTTACCTTTGGCAAATGACGCGTATCGTATGAAATCAATATTGTAAGGCCTGCTTTTGTAATCAAAACGGAGATTGCAGAGCACTGTACCAGTAAATATTCCTCCCCTTTCTAATATCATGTATTAACTCGTTTTCCTGGAGTGGCTATTCAGAATTGGCGGGTGACCACAGTCTGTTCGGTTTAACCAGTACTGGCTTTTTTTCCCCCTAGTGCAGCATCAGTTTTAAAAATCCCTTGTGATACTGATACAGAGCACTTGATACAGGATTTGTATCTTTTAATCAGCGCAGCCTTCACAGGCGCGCTGCTGCCGCCCGAGAGCCGGATCGGTGGGCGGCGTGCCGTCTGTCCTCTTGACATGGAGGAGATTCGAGATGGAATGTTCCATAATTCGGGACGGCATCCCTGCGTTCTCCCTACACCTTCACGTCTCCTATCAAGTATTACGACAGCGCCCACGGAACACGGCCCCAAGTTGGGGTTCCGTGGGCCTGAAATTCTAACACAACTCCGGACCGTGCGAGTCATCTTGGAGGAGGCCTGTGTGCGGTGTTTTAACCTTATAAGATTGAGAAGAGCAGAGGGGAAAGGCCCCTATCGTGAAGCAGGTAAACGTAGAAGCTTCTTTTGTATCCCAGGTGTGGCTTCTTCGACGGACCAAAAGCTGCGACGCAGTATTGATTTGACAGAGCCTCCGCTTCAGTGGTGTCTGTCTCAGAATGGCTCCAGGTGATTTCTGTACTGCAAATAAAGCCAAACTCTGGAAACCAGTTCTTTCTCGATTGGTCTGTCTGTGTCCCGACATCAAGAGCTAGTGGGGCTCGCCCTGGGTGCGCCCCAGCTGCTCACTCCCCTCGGCGTGGCTGCAGCGGATGGGGCCACGTGCAGATTTCGATGGCTAAACATACGCCCGTCCTCTGGCTTCACTGTGAGTAGACCCCAAGTTGTGTTCTCGCCACAGCCTCCTGAGGCACAGAATTGCCCCAGTCGAGAACCCACGGCTTGGCCTGCATGGTAAGATCATCTAAAATCCCAGCGAGCCTTTCCTTGCCCGCCGGGCTAGAAGCACAGAGAAGAACTGTATTTCCACATCCCTCACTCGACAGCCACGGAGCGCCTGTAATACTTAGGTGCCAGGCCAGTGGGTACGAGGATGAAAGAGGCAGTCTGGGAGGGCAGCAGGGCCGAGACTGACCCTGGGGCTCGGTTAAGGGGAAAAGCAGTTTTAGAAAAGGGTTGTGGGAAGACTTTGCGGCAAGAGGGGGAGGGGTGGACGTCTGAGGGAGGAGAGGACAGCAGGCTCAGCTCACAGCAGGGGCTCAAGTGGACCAAGGAGGGTTACAGCCCCCTTCCTGGATTCTTCGCTGAGCGGGGGCGTTTCTAGGCGAGAAACTGCGTCAGGCGCCCACCTTCCGACTCGGCGGGAGGGGCAGGAGGGCGGAGGTCCCGTCCTGGAGTTCTGTGAGCCTTCTCTCGGGTCAGGGCTGTGGGGGCTGGACCGGCAGATGGAGGTCCCGTGGTAGGAGTGGAAGCAAAGTCCTACCTGTTAAATGGGCTACAAACTGCCAGAAGGTTCTCCAGGGAAGGAATCGCAGAAACAGCTGAATGATTTTCAGTTGTCTTTATTAAAAAATGAAACAAATTGGTTAGAAAAACCTCTGTTCCAAATAGATACTATGTATCTCTACAAACTTTTTTGCTTGGTTTTGAGTTTAAAGATTCCCCTAGAAATTATTTCTAATACCATAAATAAATGATTTTCTTCCTCCGAGGGTTGACTTTGTAATGCGCTGTTTACAAAATCTAAGTGAAAAATGACAGTTCATAAATTTGTACCATTTAACTTCCTGTAGTGTTGCTAGAGTAACAGCAAATAAAACCAAGATTACAGCTTTTACAAGGGTGGTGAAACCTTTCAAACAGGCTGTAACATGCACTACGTACGCCTTTTCGACACTGACATGCAAAAACAAAGCTATTGGTTAAAATAGACTTCTTTTTGCTACACCTAAGTAAACGTGTTTGTAAAACTCTTTTTAACGTTGAGCTTAATAGCTTTGAAGGCGCTCCGTAAAAATGAAATAATTTAAAATGATATTTAATAGTATAACCCGAAGCTGGTAGACAGCTGCTGTCCCACTGTGAGTGAAGTCCAAGATTTTAGAGCAGAGTGTGAAGAAATGAAGAACACTCCTATGTCGTAGAACATTGTTGAGATATGAGAAGGCTGTTCCGTGTATCTAAAAAGTTTCCAAAGTAAAAGGAAAATACTAATTTGTTGGTGGCACCACTGGTGTTCTAGGCAAGCTGCAGTGGAGTCCCCTGCATAAACACAAAATTGGTCATTCCGTCTTTATAAACAGAATAACCAAGAAATGTTTTGTAAATAGGATGCTGTCGAAGAGGGACGTTATCTCCCGTCCTGGGAACGAGATGAACCACAAGTGAAAATGTGTTCAGTCATTCAGATGAAACGGGGGACGCTGAAGTAGACGATCCTTCAAAAATTCTGACTTTAATGCCAAACCAACAGCAATCCCACCCCTAACACAGATTTAAAATTTACAGCATGATGTATACTAAAGAGCGGAGTTTTCAAACAACTGGTTTCCTCACAGAATGTCCACATCAGTCCTGTCCTGCTCACGAGGGAGAGTTCTGGAAAGTGTTCTTACCAATAGCTACTCTTAAACGGAGCTGCTATTTTTTGTATATTTTCAATAAAGTTATTTACATCTGTAACCAGGATGCCACTGTTTTCAAAGACTTCTCTGGAGATGGTAGGCTTTTCTGTAAAAAGAAAAAAAATACCTTTTTGGTGAAAAAGTCATTGATGTATACTTTTCAGGCATCAGAACCCCTTTTATTTAAGAAGCAAAACTTTTATGGAACGACTTGGTCCATGGGGAATGGGTCCAGGGAGGAAGGGGTATGAAGCTTTGGGAGCGGCCGGGGTGGGGGTGGGGGTGCCGAGCACCGCTGAAACAGAAGGACTGTGGCCCTACCTTCCGTAGTTCTAACGGCTCGGCGAACGTTCGCCTAAAACTCGAGGTGCCCGCAGGCCACAGCCAGCAGACAAGCGGACCGGAGGGCCGCCAGACAGAGCCCACGGCGCCCCTCGGCCCGGCCTCCCTTGCGTTTAGGAGCACATACCAGGCAGGAAGGGGGGGTCCCGGCTGCCCCGTACAGATCCCGTACGGCATCCGATGACCGCACCCGGACCCTTCCAGAGCTGGCAGAACGGACACGGTGAGTTTACCTGTCAGGAAGACCGCGAACCTGGCGTGGACGTGCCGAACTTGCAGGTTGAGCAGACATTTCAAATGTTCTGCTTTTGTTGGCGATCGAGAGTCACAGTGGTGGTAATGAAGCAGTTCGATGAGATTCGCACTCTGATAGGATCTCAGTATTAAGTTCTTCTTACGTGCGATCGAATCCGCTCTGCAACGTACACAGAAACGTTAACCAAATGCGGATTCCCTGGCAACTTGCGGGAGGCTACTTTTTACCGTATCTGGATTTTCAGCTGTTTCGTTCCTTCACTACTTGCCTTCGCTATACTTTGACCTCTTACGTCAAAACACTCAAACCTCCGGGGATGCTCTTTGCCTTTTCTGTTCTTTTCCACCGGGCCCCTGGCTTCCTGGACGTCACCGTCCCGTCAGGTTCCCTCACGACCTGACAGGCTGGCTCTTTCCTCCCGTCAGCGTTCCGGGTGTCCGGCAAGCACGGACCTCGCTCCGAGCAGGAGGGACGTCCACGCGCTCACCTACTGCCACTTCCCAACGACGCTGCTTGGCGGGCCCTTCAGTCATTCCTAGCGGGCCCGGCGGTGCTTTGTCACAGCAGCGCTTCCAAAGCCGCTCTTCAGGCCCCGCACTGCTTGCCAGACACCGATGTCCTTACACTTAGGTAGCAGCGGGAATTTTCGTAATTTCTCACCTCTCTTAAAATCTCGTAACTACCTATCTTTTCTTCCTCTTTTAGTGGAAGATGTCTGACTGTGAAACGTCCCTGTGTCTGCTCTCCCGCCCTGTAGCAGGGATGAACCCGATGCCCCGCCGGGCACCACACGGCGCACTTCTGTGACACCAGCTTTCGTGGGTACGCTCCCGTGGAAGTCGGTCACGTTCGCCTAGAGATGGACGGGAGGCTGCTTTTGTAGTTTCTCATAATCACGTGGCTATGAACGTTCTTTGGGGAGACTGCAGTTTTTAACGCCTAGGTTTTTGGGGTTTTAGATTAAGATGAGTTCCTCTGAAGGCCACAGGACGTGGGGAGTTTTCTGACAAGTTCCCACCGCGCCCGCTCCATGTGAGGCGGGTGCCCTCTGAAGAGGACAGCGCCAGCAGCAAGGGGTCCGTTTACCCCAAAGTCCCATGAACGGGAAGTAAGCTTATTCGTGCCAGCTGACCAGGGGTGAGGTGGTACCTCGGAACTCCTCCTTGCACTTGAATCTTTCCTCTGAAGTGCCTGCTCACCACCTCCTCGGGATCTCCTGGCCACGGCCTCTGCGCTCACCAGGTCCTTGGAGCCCTGCACCCCTTCCGCGATATCGTGGGCTCGGGTCCGCTTGGACCCCCTGGCTCATTTGCCCTCCTGCACTCGTTCCTAGGTACGAGCCTCTCCCGGAACCCTGCTCGGGGCTGCCTGCGTCCCTTTCAAGATCCCCCGCGTGTGCGGTTTTGCACCTACGTCTGTCCTCCTCGGGAGGGCGTGGTGCGGGGAGACGTGGTCATCTTAGAGATGGACGTTCCGGGCTCGAAGCCCAGCTTCACAACTTCTTGTCTGAGCTGGATCAGCTCCGTCTTCGCCCTGTGCTTCCACTATGCCACCGAAGCAGGTCCTCGCCGTCAGCAGCCTCGGAAGCTGGGCCGGGACGCCGCCAAAAACGCCCGTCAGCGCCCCCGCAGGTCCTCGACCGGGGCTTGTGGGGCCTCCTCCCAGCTCCCCACGCCAGACCCCGTTGGCTCCTGCCTCCCCGAGTGCAGAGGCTCCCGCAGGCCCCAGGGCTCAGCAGCTGTACATCTGAAACAAGACCTGTTTCTGGGCTTGTTTGGGGTAAAATTTAACCGAGGATACGTCCTGCTCTCAATTTTTCCATCCCCGTGACCATGGAAACAATACACGGATCAACACCGGACAAAGCACCATGGCGGCAAGCCCACGGCTCGCTCTCCGTCCCCTCCGCTCACGGTGGCGGAACCTGAACTCCGCTACCCACACCTTCCAGACTCGCGCACCTGACCCCCTCCTGGCCGAGCGCGCACAGCGTGGGCCCCAAACTCCGGGCGGCGGCCCCGACCCCGCTGTCTACCCCAAAAGCCCGGCCCCAGAAACCAAATCTCAACCCCCAACGGAGCCGAAGGTGGCGCCTGGACGTGCAGGTGGCCGCCCCTGCCCCCCGCCCCCGCGTGCAGACCTCACCTGACGTCTTCCTTCAGCTGCTTATTCTCCCTGTGGTGAAGCAGCCACTTCCATCTCCCGTTTCCGTTCAGCTTCTCCAGGGTCTTGACAATGTCCTTCAGCTGAACTACACAGCGGAACACAAGAGGCCTTGTCGGCTCCCGGCTCGTGCGGTCGGAGCCCGGCGACGGTTCCCGGGGGGAACCGAGGTCCCGGGCCTCAGTGCACGGGCCTCCCCCGCACGGCTAGGACGCGGCGACCCGCGGTCCCCTCGGCCGTGGCAGGAGCGCCCGGACCGCCAGGCGGACGCGGCACGGACACACGGAACAAGCGGGAGCGCCCGCCGCGCCGGAGGAAGACAGGTGCCTGGGCGGAAGTCACGCCTGTGGAGGTAACCCCCTCCCGCCTTCTGGCCCACGAGGGGCACCTATGGCAAGTTCTCTGGGCCGTCAGCTTGGGCAGGTTCCGACGATACCTCAAAGCCGGCTGCCGCCCTGACCTCCCTCCACGTCCCGTGCCCAGAGGGAAGGGAATTGTGAGTGTTCGGCACATACTCAAGAAGGCTTTTGGGAGCCATTTGTTGACTTCCAGAACATCAACAGCACGGCAGGGGTGATGGCAGCGGGAGCGGGGGGGGGGGGGGGGGAGCGGACGGGGCCAGTGTAGGGACAGTTACAGCAAGAGTCCACGGTGAACGGCTCCGCGGCAGCACTGACAGGAAGGGACCGAGAAGCGGGGCTGGTGGTCCCATCACCAGTCAGCACCAGGAGGCGGAGAGCACGGGGCTGGGGAGGAGGATGCCAGCGATCCCCAGGGAGGTGCCAGTGCTCAGCACGCGGCAAAAACTCAGGCCTCTGAAGGTGGCGACTGAGACTGAGTTGTTACTTTCTTTTGGGTGAAATCATAGTCGGGTCACTGGGTGAAGAGAAACTGATTTGACTGTCCTTTAAAGAAAGAAGAGAGGAAGACACAAGACCAACCTAATGTCAGAGTTTCCAGGATCTTGTCATCTGAGACCACAAAGCCTCCCGCGTGGAAGAGCTCCTGGTAGGTGCACTCGGGGACGTCTTCAGGGCCGTCCACGCCAGCGAACACGACACCGGGGAAGTGCTTCAGCCTCAGCAAACAGGGAATCTAGCAAACACAGACGCATCCCGGGAAAGAGGTCTGTCAGGTCGCTTTCGGCACTTTTATCCCGGGGTTTCGAGGTCCGGGGACAGCCGGAAGGAACTTCGCCTGGACGACTGACCGGGAATCCTGCGAAGCCCTATCCAACACCAGGAGCGCCCCTCACAAGCAGTCCTGACTCCGTTCACCGTCCACGCCGCACACTCGCTCCGGCCCGTCCCCTTCTAACTCCAAAGGCCGAGGACGGTGACGGAGGGAAGGCACAGCGGAGGCCTGGACACCTGTCAAGTAGTGAAGCAGGCGACAGGCTCGCACCGTCGCTGCTCCCTCTCCGGCTCCCCGGGCCTCCTGCACGGCAGGGCTCGATTCCCACCCCCGAGCGCAGTTCTTGGGACAGGCAGTTACTCTGATGCAAATAACGGGTAAATAAATATCATAGCAAAGAGGTAAGAACACTTTCACAAGTCCTTCCGAAGGGAGATTTACTACTGCCAGGCACTGAGAGACACAGGTTTGTATCTCAGCTGAGAAAGTGTCCCGATACCTCCCTTTCCGTGGTTCTGCCCCAGTTACTGTGAAAGTCTCAACTCAGACACGACGTGCCAGAAACGCCTCGGTAAGTACACGGTCCGAGGGTGCACCCTCGACCCCCGTCGGCTTCCCACTTGGATTCAGTGGGAAAGTTCACTTCTGCCCTGGGAAGCGACGACGGGTCTGGTCATTTGGAAGACAACGTAAAATGCCCAGAACACACACTCTGTGAGAAAAGATCACCACACGTACTTGATGCAAATGCGATGCTATGTCTTCGTTTCTGATGACGACCACCAGCGTATCGTTCTCTCTGGGAAAAGCTTGACAGAAACGCTGCGGTTCCATTTCTGTGTGGCCTCCTTTCCTCAGAAGGGCCTGAAAGATTTACAAGGAACCGTTACAATAAAAAAGCGTATTTGCCCAGAATTACTTCTACAGTTCGCTGGCATCAGAAAGCACATCCTGTGTACTAACCTGCATCCCAACAAGGCAACAGAAACGGCAGTTTGTCTTCTAAAGGAGCTTCCGCGTCTAAAACACGGCTCGTGGGTGTCACTAACTGGACTCAAGAGGTTTTTGTGTTGTTGAAAATTTTTTTTTGGTGATGGTGGGAGAGGGGGGGAGAGAATCTTAAGCAGGTTCTACATGCAGCATGCAGCCCGACGAGGGGCTCGATCCCACAACCTCGGGATCGTGACCCGAGCCAGGATCAAGAAAGAGCTGCACGGTCAACCGACTGAGCCACCCAGGCACCCCACAAACCCATTTCAAAGGCAAAGCGCTTCACAGTAAACCTTTCGTGGTCCACAGTCTGATCAGCATCAGACTGATACACACGCCTAGGACTCTCACCCACCCTGAGGCAATTACCTGGTGGCACGCAGACGCTCACTCTAAAAATGCCACCTCCGGTCAAAACGTTTCCAGGACTTTTGGAAATAACACTCCCGACTTGTAAGCATCACTTGGACTGCCGTTAACGGCTGTGGAGGGAGCCCTGGGTGCGGCAGGTGTTGGTGAGCGTGGGGAGGGGGGTGGGGGAGGTGGGCTGAACCTCAGGTCACCAGGCCGCTGCCTCCCTGTCAGACCCTACGGTCACAGGCCTAACGGCAGGGTAAGTCCGCGTCATTAAAGGGAACTCCTTCACCCTATTCTCCTTGTGATGCTGACACGGCTTCTGTCTGAAGGGTTCTGGAGGCTTCCACCGCACCCCAGGAGCCTGGTGTCTGACCATCTCTGGTTCTGTCCTTTGTAAAAAATACAGTATCAACCAGCCCTGGACCATTTTGATTCTTCACTCAAAATGCACAGCGATGTATTTTGAAAGAAACTCCTGCAGATGAGACTTCTTTTCAGAGAGCCCACTGAAACATCTAAATATAAATCTTTAGCTCTGACTTATTTTACTAATAAACCACTTGAACGAATACATTTTCTGAGATGCTCAACATTTTCATCGCATCCTGTGGAGTTCTCAGCTACTCTGTCGCGCACTCTGAATTTCAACAACAAAGGGCCTCCCAGATGTTCCTCATCTTACAAATAAACGGGGCCTGACACCCATCACTACTGAATGCCCCAGGACTCTCCAGGGCAGAAAAATCGTCTGGGGTAGTTTTCTCAGTTTTCAGAAACATTTTGCTCTGGATTATCTTTTTAAATTTTTAAAAATGTTTATTGATTTTTGAGAGAGAGAGAGAGAGAGAGAGAGCGAGCGAGCACGAGTGGGGGAGGGGCAGACAGAGAGGGAGACACGGAATCTGAAGCAGGCTCCAGGCTCCGAGCTGTCAGCACAGAACCCAACGTGGGGCTCGAACTCATGAACCATGAGATCATGACTGGAGTCAAAGTTGGACACTTAGCTAACTGAGCCACCCAGGCACCCCTTTCAAAAAATTTTTTTAAGTTTATTTAAAAAAAAAAAAACTTTAAAAAAAATGTTTATTTTTGAGAGAAAGGGGGTGGGGGAGGGGCAGAGAGAGAGGGAGGTACAGAATCCGAAGCAGGCTCCAGGCTCCGAGCTGACAGCACAGAGCCCGACGCGGGGCTCAAACCCACGAACCATGAGATCGTGACCTGAGCTGAAGTCGGTCGCTTAACCGACTGAGCCACCCGGGCACCCCAAGTTTATTTTGAGAGAGAATGAGAACCAGCAGGGGAGGGGCAGAGAGAGGGGGGGAACAGGGGATCTGAAGCAGGCTCCGTGCTGGCAACGGAGAGCCTGCTGCAGGGCTTGAACCCACAAAGTGTGAGATCATGACCTGAGCTGAGTCAGATGCTTAACCTACCGAGCCAGCCAGGCACCCCTCGAGTACCTTGGTAATACTCTATTCTCAAGTTTATTTTATAATGTGTCCACCTTCTCCCTGGAAGGTTAGTTTTGCCTTTGCACAAAATTTGTTATTCTCTGTTGTAAACGGGTCACATGAAAAAATATCAGCAAACAAAACATTTACTGTTTAAACAAGCAAGTACTTTTGCTGGAAGGAAACCGACCCTGGCTATGATTTCTTTCCTGTGTGAAAACCTGTGCTCTGTCAAGGGTGTGAATGGCATTGTTGCTCTTGAGATGATGGAAGCAAAAAGAAATCAGGTATTTTGCTCACTGTGGGACACGGTTGTGACACCACCTGAGTCCATCCCTGACTTATTTCAGCACACGTCAAGGTACAGCATATAGAATCTGCCCAAAACAAAATTAACTTCATTCAAGGTATACAACAATTTTTAGGTTACTTTTAGAGGCCAGGCACCTTCAAAGAGTCTGCAAGCCCGTGTAAAGCTTCATTTTTTTCAACCACACTGCTTACCAAAGCAGTGGAAATTAGAACAAAGACATTGGTGGAAGGGGCTGGGGAAACCAATCTGGCAACCGCTTAACAAGAAACCTTGGAAAAGGATCCTTGATGGCCAAAAAAAAAAAAAAAGAAAAAGAAAAGTTTGCATTTAACTAAACGAAAGTCATGTAAAAGGTCCAAGCTGGAAGGCACCAGCCATCTCAGAGAAGAACTCGTTTGCCTCTAGCCTCCCACTGAGGCCCGCCGCTGTCCAGCTCGCCTCCAGGCCTCCCCGCTGTGGCAGAAATCTCTCTGAAATGCAGACACGACGTTATTTATCTTAAGAAACAGTGTCACTGCCTCCCAGTGACCTCGGTGCTCAGTGCCCTCGCGGGGCCTCCGTGAGGCCCTTCCTTCCCGACCCGGCTGTGTCCACACCTCCAGACTCGCTCCAGATGGGAAACGCGACAGCCCTGTGCCACCAGCTTCCCGTTGGCCCAGGGAGAACGGGGCAACTGGGGAGCCACCAGCATTTCAGTCCCCGCGGGGCCTCGTCCCTTGGAGGACCGCCAGGACGGCCGCGCAGGTTTGATGTTACTTTGTAATTCACCATGCGTGGGGCTTACCAGGTGACACCACATGACAGGCACCCCGGACACCCCGAAGTGCTGACCTGAGCGACCCGAAACAAATCCGGTCAATGAACCAAACACTCATCAGTCCAGCTGCCCACACCACGTACACGAGGCCGGTGTCGCTTCCTTAAGGAAAAGGTCCTGACCCTCCCGACTAGGCTGACTGTCCTCGGAACATCGTCAGAGCACCTGTGCCATCCGGGGGCCGTCGTGTTGGCAACATTCCCCCTCTGCTCACACACCGGGATTCTAGAATACACACTGAGGACCGCCGTCCTCCGAACGGGCTCCCACTCCTGTGTGAGGGCCGAGGGACCAGTGCTGGTCAGTGCCCCAGGCAGTGAGGACGGGGCCGGACGTCCAGGGGCGAGCTGTGCGCCGGGACTGCGACTGCAGGTGGGGTGATGGGAGCCAGCTCCCTGCCACATGGGGACAGCCGCGACTCTGGCAATGGTGGCGGGGATGAGCCGGGGCTGGGGCTGGGGGGGAGACTGCAGCTTTTACACACAGACATGCGCGCTTCTTGGCTCCGCTGGGAAAGCCTGGAAGCGGTGATACCCAGTGGCGCCGAGCCCAGATGCTGATCCCGAATGCTACTCTTCACTCGGAATCCTGCTCCCTGGAGAAATGGCGGACTTCAAGGCTGCGGGGGTGGGGGGGGTGGGCAAAGAATCTGTGAGATAACCTGCAACATCAAGTTGTGCCACAAAGGAAGAAGGGATCCAAGGACACCGAAGCCAGCTTAAAAGGACTGGGTCCCATTGGCTGGGTCTGGGACAATCTGAGCACTACTGTAAATAATGAAAGACTGAAATAAATACTGTTCAAATGTCCACACTACCCAAAGCCATCTACACGCTTAATGCAATCCGTATCAAAATAGCAACAGCATTTTTCATAGAACTAGAATAAATAATCCTAAAATCTGTATGGAACCACAAAAGGCCTCTGATAGCCAAAGAATCTTGAAAAAGAAAAACAAATCTGGAAGCATCACAATTCTGTACTTCAAGTTATGTTACAAAACAGCAGAAATTAAAACAGTTATGGTATTGGCATAAAAAGAGAACACAACAGAAAACCCAGAAATGAACCCACAATCATATGGTCCATTAATCTTCGACAAAGCAGGAACAAATATTCAATGGAAAAAAGTCTCTTCAACAAATGGTGTTGGGAAAACTGGACCACTTTTTTACACCATACGCAAAATTTAACCCCAAATGGATTAAAGATGTAAATGTGGGACCTGAAACCATAAAGCTGCAGAGAGCACAGGCAATAATCTGAGAATGGCAACTCCTCTCTAGATAGGTCTCCTCGGGCACGGGAGACAAAAGCAAAAATGAACTATTGAGACCTCATCAAGATAAAAAGCTTCTGGGGGACCTGGGTGGCTCAGTCTGTTGACCCTTTGACTCTTAATTTTGGCTCAAGTAATGATCCCAGAGTTGTGGGATCAGGCCCCACACATCAGGCTCTGTGCTAGGGTAGAGCCTGCCTAAGATATTCTCTCTCTCTCTCTCTCTCTCTCTCTCTCCCCCCTCCCCCTTCCCTACTCATGCTCTTTCTAAAATAAAAAAAAAATTAAAACATTAAAAAAAAAGATAAACAGCTTCTGCACAGCGAAGGAAACAACAGAACTAAACGGCAGTTATGGAATGGAAGAAGATATCTCCAAATGACGTATCTGATAAAGAGTTACTATCCAAAACATACAAAGAACTTCTAAAACTCAATACTCAAAAGCCAAATAAACCAATTAAAAATGGGCAGAAGACGTGAACAGACATTCTGCCAAAGACAACATCCAGATGGCCAACAGACACACGACAAGATGCTCGGCATCACCCATCACAGGGAAATGCAAACCACAACCACACTGAGGTATCACCTCACACCTGTCAAAATGGCTAGTATCTAAATGACAAGAATGACAAGTGCTGACAAGGAAGTGGAGAAAGGGGAACCCTCTTGCACTGTGGGTGGGAGTGCGGACTGGTGCAGCCTCTGGGGAAAACAATGTAGAGGTTCCTCAAAAAATTAAAAATAGATTTCATACCATATGCTCCGGTAATCCACTAGTGGGTTATTTACCCCTCAGATACAAAAGCATTAATCCAAAGGGATACACACACCCTTATGTTTACTGCAGCCTTATGCACAGCAGCCAAACAATGGAAGCAGCCTAAGTGTCCATGAATAGATGAATGGATAAAGATGGTGTGTGTGTGTGTGTGTGTGCGCGCGTGTGCGTGTATACACAGGGATATTACTCAGCCATAAAAAAGAATGAAATCTTGCCATTTGCAGTGATGTGGATGGAGCTAGAGAGTAGGATGCTAAGTGAAATAGGTCAGTTAGAGAAAGATAAGTATCATAGGATCTTACTCATATGTGGAAGTTAAGAAACAAACAAGCAAAAGGGCGCCTGGTGGCTCAGTCAGTTGAGCGTCCGACTTGGGCTCAGGTCATGTTCTCCTGGTTGGTGGGTTCGAGCCCCGTGTCGGGCTCTGTGCTGACAGCTCAGAGCCTGGAGCCTGCTTCGAATTCTGTGTCTCCCTCTCTCTCTGTCCCTCCCCACTCGTGCTCTAAACAAACATTAAACAAATAATAATAATTAAAAAAAAACACCACCAAAAACCTCCCAAACCAAAAGAGATCCCCATCAACTATCCACACTAATGGAGGAACACAGGTATTATTACTTTCTTGTTAAGTCCGAATCTTCCCTTTGGAATACGTCTGTGCTTGCATCTGAACAGGAATAGTATTTTTGGTGTGAAAATTTGGGTGGTAGCTTTGTGGTGTGAAAATCAGTCACCGCACTAACATGGAACGTGATGGAATGTTCGGATGGAGTATGAGTGGCAGATGCAGTGAAGACTGAGCAGTGAGACTTAAAGCCTCTCCGTGTCCTGATTTCTTTCTGAAGGCAAGAACGCTACATTTATCACCTCCAAAATAAAGTTAGGTGGCAGAGAGAAGAATACACACCCCAAGACGGAGCGGGCACCTTACCTTCGTCCTCACAAGGAATGACTGGTCTTCGGTCTCAACGAGGTAGAACAGGAAGGGACTCTTGCAGGCCTCTTTCACCACGTTCTTCAGTTTGACGTGCAAGCTGGTGCACAGGTCTGTGATCATGTCCTCGTAGGAGGCTGCCCGCGGGAGAGAGGAGTACAGCTCTGGAGAGGCGGCTTCTCCAGGAGCCGCACTTGACTCTTTCTCTGGGAAAATGACCGGGTTGCTATTCATCATCACCTTGTTGAATTCGGCATATTCGTTGAGAATAAGCGAAATATCACTCCGGGATTCTTTCAAAGTCGTGTTGTATTTCAGTTTGTTGAGGTGGAATGAAACAGTGTGATTTCTTTCAGAGTTTGTAAGATGATTTCTACCATGACCACACCTCTCCTTCCAGAAGCAGGAACTGTCCGAACCGCCGAGCATCTGGCCTCTCCTATGCAGACTCTGCTGTCTGGGGTCCGAGAGAACCACTGTTACCACGAGGGGACTTCTGCTCCGGGACGCAGGGCGCAGAGCCGGGGCCTCGGATAGTTTTGTCAGAGGGGGAGCTCCCGCAGCGACCTGGAGAGGGGGCTCCTTTGGAAAGACACTGGCAGAAGAGGCAGAATGCCGAGAATCTCCGTTCTTTACAATCTGTTTTAGCTTATGTGCAAAACGCAGATACTCCAGATCCAAAGTGTTCTGGGTGAGGTCATCTGCCACCTGCCAGGTATTTGTCCAGGAGCTGAGCAAACCACGTTTTGCCATGAAACCGGGGCACCTCTTCAGGCTGTGCAAAGTTCTCGTGGTCTCTTTGAGCTCTTTAGTTATGGTGAAATTAGCGTAAGTCCTGAGGATGCCACGGAGGTCTCGGATCTGGACGTAAGATGGCACACACCGGTCTTCCTTCTTGAGTCCACAGAGCCAGTGTCTGGGAGGAAGGCCTGTTTCCAACCCTGAGAACTGCTTGCAGTAGCCCCACTCTTCATTATCACTATTATTTGGGCTCAGGAAAGAGTCATAATCATCTTTTGGAGCATCTTCCTTCTTGGTTTGACTATATCGCACAGAGCAGGAACCCTCCACCACTGATTGGGGATTTCTACACCCACCACAAGAGTCTTGATCGGACTCTCCAGAAAGTGGCTCGTAATGGATGTCAGAATTCACACCGAGGTCCATGTCTCTGCTCAGGGTCCCCGAGTCTTCCTTGGCTCTAAGCCCCTCACCAGGACCCTTATTTGCCGTCTGCTCTTCAGAGACTCCACAGATAAGAGGGGTGTGAGACTGGGGAACAAAGGAAGCACAAGGCTCTCTACTGCTATTTTCACTGGTGACTGCCGTACCTTGGTAAGAATCAGCATGTAAATACGTGGGGGAAAGCCCAGCCTTCAACACATCTTTTGTTTCACACACTGACCCGTCTTGCAGCACATGGATTGTTTTTTGCTTATCTTCTGGAGATGTGATGTGCAACTGAGAATCAACACCTCCTAGATCTATGGCTTTTTCGTGGAACTTGGCCTCAGTGTCACTATTCTTAAGCAAACTGGCCACTCTGACTACGGCTATTTCCTGAGTTTGAAAGCCCGTCTCTGCGTTCATGGCTGTTGAACAATGAGGGGAGGCAGCAGCGCCATGCGAGCGAAAGGCAAGTCTGGGGAGCCCCGAGTGCCTGCGTGTCTGTGTGGCGTCAGCTCCGCCAACGGAGCCGGAGCTCAAGGACTTGGCTTGGACGTAAATGCCTTCATTTGTCTTCAAATCACTGCTAAAGAGATTCTTCTCGATGCTTTTAGGGCCAGTCTCCTGTTTCAGTGACACATTTGCTATAGCACTTGATGCAGCTGTAGAAACAAATGTGTCAGCCAAAGACTTACTTTCAATCATCTTTCTAGGGCTAAATGGAGACTCCCAGGTCTCCAAGACCAGATGATTTAAGTCTGAATTCCTGTTCTGTATGCTAAGTTGCTGCAGTGGAATTCCTGATGTTACCAATTTTTCTAGAGAAAGCTTGAAGTCATCTCCATATTGGGCAGCTGAGGTAGGCTGGCTCAAGCCCGTATCACAGGAAGGCACCTTTTCTGAGAAAGAGGAACCCTCGCCATGCTCCCTCGGGGCAACTTCCTCGGTTGCTCTACTAGGAAGGCTCAAACAGCCATCTTTTCTTCCTGGGTGAGGCAGCCCAGCAGAGAGCCACGTCTCGTGTACTCCAGGTACGCTGTCTCGTTCCCCTGGACAGGTAGGACTGACAAAAGAGCCTTCTTTCTCCGTGATGGCCGAACCTACTGACTCAACCTGGGAGAATCTGTCACTTTTCTCACAATGTGTATCAGCAAGTTTTAAACTACACAGAGACACAGCCTGACATAGTTGTGTTCCTTCGACTGGCACTTGGGGGTCAGGACTAGAAGCTGGTGACACTTCTTCAATTAAAGAACTGAAGGGAAAGTCTGAGGTGACATTAACCTCCTCTGCAATCTCAAGGGCACAGGTTTCTTTAGAAAGTATTAAGGTGACTGTTTGTAAATTATCACCTTTTCTCTCGTTTTCTAATGATTTCTCTGACACCGCAGGATACGTGGATGTACAGTTAGCAGAATTCGCTTTTCTGTTTTCTATGAAAGTCACCTCTTCTGGCTTGATTATTTCGTCAGTCACGTGAGGAAGTTCTACATTTGATGCCGAGGCCTCCTGCTGCAGCTCCAGTCTGCCAGCCGGCACCTCTTCTCTGGGGCTGGTTGGTGGCGATATCGTGAGCGTGAGGTCTATGTCGGAATCCTCCTCTGAGAACTCCAGGCTGGCCTCCTCTCTATTCAGAGAGAGTCTGGTTGGTTGGGTAAATGCTGAATTCAAAGACTCAAAACTCCTATTTTCACTCTGGAGACCGCTCTTGTCATCGGTCAGTCCTGAGGAGCTATCGGCTGTATTACCCATCGATGGCATGTAGTCACGTGAATAACCTTTTTCCAAAGTGGCAGAGGCTGGTGCCAGGACCACCTCTTCAACCTGCGACGGCTCAACGACCTCTTCCGAAGATATGCCAAAGAGACTTGGAGTCTGCAGAAAAAGTTCTTGAGAGAGTTTCATTTCTTCTTTGGGTAACGAGAAATTAGAACTTTTAACTAACGATAATGCCTCCGCCACCACTGAATTATCAGATGGTGACGATGAGCCCGGAACAGGAATCTCTTTCTGTAGCAAACACACTTCTTCGGCAAGTGTCTCTCTACCGACGGAGGAAGCACACAGGTGCTTAGTGCCTTTTTGTCTGGACGTTGCTAGAGAGGGAACGTCCCTAAGGCCTTGTGTTTGTGCTTTTTCAAATGCAGACACGGGATGTCTAAGACTTGTAGCAGGTGGTACCTGTTTAATCGACTCCACAGTAAAGGCCGTAGGTTCGTGGGTTCTATTTACAACTTCTGTCTGTACTGGTACATAGTTATTTTTTTCAAAAGTGAAAGTAACTGGTTCCAGATTAATCATCACATACTCTGTATCATCCTTCCTCTCCAATGAAGGCTGGCGTTCTTGGTTTGCGGGGCTTCTATGCTGGACATGGCCCTGTAAGGTACCTGTTTTTGTCTGCACTGTTGCATGAAAAATATCAGCTTTGCTTTCCAGGGTGCTGTATGCAGACTTCTGACAAATCACTGACTGACTGCTGATCCCATCGTAAGTCTTGGTGAGTGCGGTTTGCGTGACAGTATCATCAGAAGTCACTCTTGTGCTATCAGGTGGCTCAAAGGCTTTATCTTCACCAGGAATAGGAGGCCCATTAGTTTGGGTACTTCCAATACCAGAAAGCACAAGATTAGAAGTCTCTAGGTTATCTGATGAATCTTCTTTGGCTTTTTCCCCAATTACCTAAAATGACAAAAACAAGCACAAAAAAACCCCAAGAATCAAATAGATGGTTTTACATTTGCATGTGGTGAAGAAGGAAATGATAGAGGATCAATTCCAGTTTGTTCTTTTGGATCTTCTACTCTTTCACAATAGCACAGGGTAGAGACCAAGCAAACCACTCTCTTCTTAGGTAGACTTACCACAGCCCCAAACAGGATTTTTTCTTTAAATATACACACCAATATATACACACCAACTGTAAAGCAGGGGCAGAGTAGCCAAGAAGATGTTGGAAAAAAAATCTCTGAATATATGCTATAGAAATTGTCAGGCATCATTAATTTTAATGCTCTTTCTACTTCTTAATAGTCTATTTCATGTTTCCAAAAAAAAAAAAAAAAAATCCTAGAATTAGTAATGATGATAGCTGATTACAGATTACCACAACAAAAAATACTTTACTAGGTAGTAATCTAAGTCTTCCTAAGTTTATATTCTCATTCTAAGGTAGAGATTCTATTTTTGTTTTTTTTTTTTTTAGAAATTTTTAAAAAGTTTATTATTTACTTTGAGAGAGAGAGCACGCACGAGTGAGCAGGGGAGGGGCAGAGAGTGAGAGAATCCCAAGCAGTCTCTGTGCTGAAGCATGGAGGCTGAAGCATGGTTTGATCTCACGAGCCAGGAGATCATGACTTGAGCTGAAATCCAGAGTCAGACACTTGCAGATGGAACTAGAGGGTATAATGCTAAGTGAAATTAGTCAGGGAAAGACAAATATCGTACGATTTCACTCATATGTGGAATTTAAGATATAAAACAGATGAATAAAGGGAACGGAAGCAAAAATATAAAAACAAGGAGGGGGACAAAACATAAGAGACTCTTATATACAGAGAACAAACAGAATTGCTTGAAGGGTTGGGGGTCGAGGGATGGGCTAAGTGGGGAAGGGGCATTAAGGAAGACACTTGTGGGGATGAGCACGGGTGTTATACACAGGGGATGAATCACTGGAATCTACTTCTGAAATAATTATTGCACAGTATGCTAAGTAACTTGGATGTAAATTAAAAAATAAAAATAAATAAAACTAAAAAAGAGCCAGATGCTTCCTCTCTCTCTCTAAATAAATAAATAAACTTAGAAAGGGGGGTGGGCATCAGGGTGGCTCAGTCGGTTAAGCATTCAACTCTTGACTTGGGCTGAGGTCGTGATCTCATGGTTTTTTGAGTTCGAGCCCCACGTTGGGCTCTATGCTGACAGTGTGGAGCCTGCTTTGGATTATCTCCTCTCTCTGCCTCTCCCTGCTCTCAAAATAAATAAATATGCTTTAAAAAAAAAAAAAGAGAGACGCTTAACCGACTGAGCCCCCCAGGCACACACTAAGTAGAGATTCTTAACTGGATTTTATCTATCTCTTCGAGAATCAGATGAAATTTATAAAACCCATCCTTAGAAAAAACCACACACACATGCATATGTATGTATGCATACACACGTAAACACACACATGTACATACACACACGCACACAGAATGTGATAAGTATCTAGATGTCTAGCTTTGAATCAAGGCTTAACAATTTACTGTGTGACTTCAGGCAACTGGCACACTTCTCTGTGCCTTAGTTTCCTCGTCTATAAGATGGGGTGGAGTGGTCTTTATCTCACTGGGCTGCATGAAAACTGAGCTAATGTGAGCAAAAGGCTTAGACCGCCGCTACGGGGCCCACAGCCATTTCGATGATATGAGCATCTGGAGACACAGGCTGAGTCTCCCTGGAGGCGCAAATCCCAAGTAACCCCAGATACGGACACGCTGTCTACTCAGTGTTAAAACAGGCACTGTGGGTGCCCAAATGCATGCAAAATTATTCTGGAATAGACCGAGCTGAAAACTTAAAAGGGCATGTATTTTGTTAAGCCGTTTGCTTAGAAGTTTGCTGCAACTTGCTTACGGGCTCCAGTTAACACGTGACCATCCGGCCTTGTGGAGCGTCAGTGGCGAGCCGCGCAAAGAATCACAGCGTAGTTTCCGTATCTGCCACAATTACCAACAGGCCCACGGGGGCATGGCATCACGTTTACTGTGCCAGCATTTGTTTTCCAGAATCATCTTTAACAGACTTCATTTCAGTTCAAGGCTTATCAAAGATCTCTAACTCTTACCATTGCATCTGATCCTTCAAAACTATTCTAAGACAGATCAGATATTATTTACCTCTTTTAGAAGATGGGAGCGCATGCTCAGAGAAAACCAGTAATTTGCCCCAAACTCCGTAACTAGTAAGTGCCACAATTATGGCTGGCCCCCGACCCATGTGGCCCCCATGGTCTTCTTCCACTTCTGCTTCTTCAATCAGGATGGAGACGAGCTCCACCTGCAGACAATCTAGAGCGGTACTTATGGAAACTAAGTGCCTGGCTTATTAATCCTTTACGCAGACAATCCACTTTCCTAAAAGGAACCCACGGCACGTCTTGAATGTGATTTTACACATCGAGAGAAAAAAGAAATTTCTTCAAAAATGACGTCAGCACGTACTTACCTCATTATTACAAGAATAGATGAAATTCTGGCTCTCTGGGGTGTCTGGAAGACCCTCTCCTGCAAAAATCTCTTTCTGTTCGTTCTGCACCCAGAGCTCCAAGCCTCTCGTGGGTGGTGGTTTAATGAAGGGAAGCAAGGAGTCGGCGTCTGGGAAGGACACGTCGGCAGCAGGACCTCTGGGAGATTTGTTAGTCTCCAACAGAGGGTCCACAGGACACCTCTGCAAGCTGGAGGCCTCCTCAAGTTCGCTGAATTCCAACGATTCTAATGTGCTATTTATAGACACGTATTTTGCGGGGTTGCTGTGCTCCACCACTTTTCGGGATGACCGCATCACCTTGTTGTGACTGCTGTAAAACAGAGCCACCCACATATGAAGTAAAAGCTTCACTTCTTCCACATTATCAGGTAAGTCAGTGTTCCAGGGCCTGAGATTTTAAAGAAAAAACATGTAAAGAGTCATTGAAAATGGTGATTTTAGTGGACTGTCTTATCATAAGTGCCTTCATTTGCATCTTAGTTTTAAATTTGTTCATTTTTATTTTAAAATACATGGATATGAAACAATAATATAAAAATGAAGTTGACTTAACAAGTGGTTATGACGGATCTAATCCACTCATTTTACAGAGGCAGAAAAGGGAACTGAAAATCGGAGATTTGAAAAGTGACTTCTTCAGATCACCAAACCCTTAAGCAGAACCATGACTGGAACAGAAGTCTCCAGACTCCCAGTCTAGAATTTCTCTTTTATACCACTCCAACTCCCTTTGGACACAATATACCTGTTATGTGAAGAATGGCTCCAGCAACTACCCCAATCCTCGTCTTGCTTTTGCTAAGTCTGGCCAACTCATTTCTATTTTTGTATTTCTCTTCTAATAGTTGGGAAAGTCTGGAGGTTAAAATATCTCTGTGGGCAAGTCAGCAGAACAACACTATTTTCAGATTATAGTTCCAGAAAATCTCCTGAAACCAAATGGGGAGAAAACACTTCTGGCCACTTGCCCGGCAGGATGATAGCAGAGAGCATCGGAGGGGCTACGGAGCTGGGCCTCTGTTACACAGGATTAGAGCTAAGAAACACCCCTCGTGAGTAGATGGGAACGTTAAGTATATGCTCCTAGGAATGTGAGCGTGTAACCGGAGGAAGGAAAGAAGTCTGATACAGGTTAGCTGCTTCCATGTGAAATATTCCATTCACAGGAAGCTGAATGTCATTTCATGTAGCTAATGGTCCCTGCTACTAGCAACGAGTACCACTTATTAGTACGGGTCAGTCACTGTGCAAAACCTTAATGTATGTAACAACCTGCTGGTAGCCATTGCTGACATTAAATACTTAAAAGCACTGCCCACGGACTGCCGACGCTCCCCTGGCACCACCTGGAAATTCGCCAGAAATGCAGACTCTCGGGCCCCATCCCAAACAGACCAGAGTCAGAATCTGCACTCCTGAGACCCCTAGAAGCACTGTCCCAAAGAACAGGAACCCCCGGGTCCCAGAAGCTAGTTAGTAAGTTGGTAACTCGGGAGATTAAAACCCGGGTTCGTCTACGCTCCAAAGCCCATGCTTTCAGCTGCTCTGCTGTTACTGCCTTGATGCTTTGACCCCTTAGATTTACAGAACAACCCCATGTAAGACTGCTCACTCAGACCACCGGACCAACCTAAGAAGTTAGAAGTAATTCTTGAAACATTTCTTCTGGAATTCAGTCTCTAAGGCATTATTTCTGTATTTCACGATTTTACATTAAGATCTCATTGACATATTGTAAATTCAAAGGCCACAAAGGCTTATGTGGGAGCATCTCAAAATGGAAAGCTGTTCACAGGGCTAAAGTCAGCTTGCTAAAGGGCTCCATGTGACCACCGACAGTGGCAAAACCAGCCTCATTTTCTTAATTGGCAGTAAACACAACTGCCTGATATTATTCCTAAGTTACTGGAGTTACACACAGTACCCTTCTTTCCCTCTCCCCAGATTCTGGCACAGGTATCCCTTCCCTCGATGTTGATCTCCACACCAGAGTTACGTCCATTTTCATCACGTGTCACTCCCACTTACCCATGCAGCGCTCTTACTACGGTTTTCTCCAGCGGGTGGTTGGTGTACTTGCTGTCTAAGCCGAATACGTACTCTGTCTCACATTGGAACGTGACCTTGACGGAGCCGTCACAGCTGAGCACAGTGTGAGAGCACTGGAAGTCTCTCGGGTCGGAGGACACCACTTGGCTCCTGCACTTGGGTGGCGGGTCCTCAGACAGCTTCCGCAGGGGGGAGGTGCTCTGCTGATGTCGGAAGGGCATGACTTTCCCCACGGGGGTCCCTGCCTCGGGGCCTTTGGTGCCATTCTTGGCGAAGGCCGGGCCTGGGGTTCCTCTCTGTTGCAGATGCTTCTTTGAATTTTCTGCAAGCAGCAGGGCATAGGAATGTTCCACGGCAACGAAAGTGCTTTGGCTTGCCTCGGAAGTTTCTAGTGTTTCCTCGGGAAGTGCTGGCGAGGCTTCCACAGGGGCCTTGCTGCCAGGAACCGAGCTCTCTTCCTCCTGGCTGACAGCGGAGTCTGACGGTGGAGGGCTCTTCCTCCCAGTGGAGGGTTTCGGGAACAGTCCACCTTTCTGATTTTTAACTCCTCTGTGATATTCATGGTCAGACGTACCGTGCAGAGAATGTTCTTTAGAAAGCAAAACATCATCTTGTGGCAGTTCAGAGGAGCAGGGAAAGTTTCTGGGCTCAGATGGCGGCGTGGCGGAAGTAGCAGCACTTAACGCTAGGTCAGCTAACATATTTAGGGCCTGGGAGTCACAGTTGACAATGGAGTTCTCAGGTAGATCTTTCTGAGCCACTGAGATGCTTTCCGCCTGAGCTGCATTTATGTCAACATCCTCTTGACCAACTGATGAGATTTCTGATTGAAGCTGTGGACCAGTTTCTCCTTTTGCTTCAGTATAAAAGAAAAAGACATACAGCATTTGATTTCTATGTATTTTAATTCTCTGCTCTATCATTACCGCTTAGTGAAAATCAATGATTAAGTCAACATATTCAAGAAAAACCTCTGGATAGGTTACATAGATTATATATTAAAATTTCACTATCAGACAGGTTCCTTCCAACTATCAGTTCTATTATAACATATTTACCACAAGAACAAGTCTTAAGGAATGTGCATACTGATTTAAAAAGAAATCACCTTTCAGAAATGTATGTGCCAATCTACACACAAGGCATACTACTTAGCTGAGAAAACATGCAAAGAGGAAAAAGAACAAGAATAAACAAGAGAACAAGAGTCCTGCCCTCGGAGAGCTTACAATCTAGTGACTTTCTAAATTTGAAGTGTATATTATAGCATTTTAACATACTTTTAGGAATCATTTCCCTTAACAAGTGCTTTATTAGAGAAATCACTTAAATTCAAACTAGAGATGACTTTGTTTTTTTAAAATTTTTTAAATGTTTATTTATTTTTGAGAGACAGAGAGAGACAGAGCATGAGCAGGGGAGGGGCAAAGAGAGGGAGACACAGAATCCGAAGCAGGCTCCAGGCTCCGAGAAGTCAGCAGAGCCCGATACAGGGCTTGAACACATGGACCGCGAGATCATGACCTGAGCCGAAGTCAGATGCTTAACCGACTAAGTCACACAGGCGCCCCTTGAGATGACTTTTTTTAAAAAAGTGCTTATTTATTGATTTTGAGAGAGAGAGAAAGAGGGAGCGGGGGAGACAGAGCGTGCGAGCGGGGTAGAGGCAGAGAGAGAGAATCCCAAGGAAGCCCGGTGCTATCAGGGCAGAGCCTGACGCAGGGCTCAGTCAAATGAACTGTGAGATCATGACCTGAGCCAAAACCAAGAGTCGGACACTTAACCGACTGAGCCACCAGATGCCCCAAACTGGAGATGACTTTTAATCATATTGATGTTTAATTATAATAAGTAATGATATAAATAAAAAATCAGAAAAGTCATGAGTATTCACTCAAAATCACCAATTTTATCACCTTTTAAAACTTTAATTTCTACACTGAAAACATTCCCTCTGTCTGCATGTTTGCCTGATAATTCTTTCTGTAGATAATCACATCTAGCCATTCGCCTTTAACCAGAAAACTGACCTTCTCCAGTGGTTTATGTGTATTCACAGGGTATTAATTCAGCTTCCTTAAATGCGGTTGTCATGAAGGACAAAGTTCACGACAACACTAGGGAACGATTCCCTGCGGCAGGTGCATGGATAGGAAAACCATGCGTTTTTCTTTATAACAGCAGCAGGTCTGAAACGGATTACTGACCTGCCTGCAAAGGCCAATGGCTAATCCATTTTTTTAGTATATGTGCTGCCGAAGCAAGCACACTAATCCATTTTTTTTAAATGTTTTATTTATTTTTGAGAAAGTGGAAGGAGGGGACGGGCAGAGAAAGGGGAACAGAGGATATGAAGTGAGCTCTGTGCTGACAGCAGCGAGCCTGATGTGGGGCTTGAACTCATGAACTGTAAGATTATGACCGGAGCCAAAGTCGGATGCTTGACCGACTGAGCCACCCAGGTGCCCCATGACTAATCCATCTAAAAAAAAGAAAACTCTGGCCTGTGAGGTCATCAAACAGAATGAGAAGGGTTTGTGCATATGGTGGGAAGGATAAAAGTAACAACCACTGTCCATTTTATAGGTAAAATAGCAAAACCCAAGGGATTCAGTAGAAGAAAATGACCCAAGGCAGAGAATCATCTCATTCGCCCCATGGATATACTAGAAACATGAAATCCATTTTGTGACCTGATATGTTTATTCATACTAATTTCATCCTATCTTTGCTGGTATTATAGGATATCACTTATGAGTAAGGCCTAATATAAAAAACACTGCACCGAAAGAAAAAGGATCCAGTTTAACAAATATGTGTAGTCTCTGGTAAATCACTTAATTACTGACTTTGTTAGAGGTTCTCTATCAATTAAAAATAAACTACCGATCATGTCTTTTAAGAAATACAAATAAGACAACACCAAATAAAGTATATAAAAAATAAAGAGCTCAATAAATAAAAACTGTATTAAAAACTTATAAAAGGACACAAAGGCATTAGTTTCAGTAACAAAAATGAGCCTTCTTAAATTCTGATGCTTTAAGCAAAAGAAATGAAACTGATTAGTATAGGTGGTTAAGAAATACAAGAAAAACTAAGAGATTATTTAAAAGGTGGGAATCTTAAAATTTTACCTTGGAATGTGGCTGTACAATAAACACAGACATTTGCAATGCAAATCAGCCTTTTTCTGAATACATGTTTTAAAAACTTTTCATTTCCTGGGCTCCCTTTTGTGCTAACACCCAGCTGCATTCCTCCCATTAGTCAACTAGTCTACAAATACCTGAGAGCCAGTTCGGTACAAATAATCCGAATGACACAGCTAAGCATACAAGGCATTTATACATGTGTCTACGCTCATAATGTTTACAAATTCATTGGAAAGACAAGACCAAGACACGTCAGATGATTAGAAAAAAGGATGAATTTGATTCCGCAGTGTTCTCAAAAACTCAAAAGGAAAGGAAAGGAAACAGAGCTCGCTTAAGATCAGAGCGGCAGGAAAGGTCTCACAGTGGAGGCAGGACCTGGCTGAGGTCTGGACTGGTACAGGGGAACGGCACACGAGCAGACGTCGGTGTGACTTGGGGGGAGCCTGGGGTACCTGGTGGGGCAGGGACACGACAAGAAACAGCAGGAG
Organism: Panthera onca; assembly: GCF_046562875.1. Classification (NCBI taxonomy): domain Eukaryota; kingdom Metazoa; phylum Chordata; class Mammalia; order Carnivora; family Felidae; genus Panthera; species Panthera onca. The sequence goes on along the minus strand of NC_138345.1, from coordinate 4,975,996 downwards.
GGAAGCATAGAAGGGTGGGACACGGCCTTGCTATCAATGCCCAGGAGACAAGAAGAGCTTACGTGTGGCGTGTATGGGTGTCACAATGGCAACACTGGTGTTAGAATGATACGAAGAGCTTTTAAAGATCCTTTCCTCATTTAAAAGAAACCCCAAACCAAAACAACTCTTCAGTCATAAAATAACAGTATTACAGAAGTTAGGAAAAAACAAACTTATTCATAATCGATTCACCTCAAAAAACCTGTATTTTCTGAAGTCCCACTGACTCTGAGGTTTTTTAAAAATCTAAAACTAGATGAGGGAGAATGCAGAATCAGGAAGGGTGACAGAGAACTGCCAGGAAAAAGGCATGAGGAATCAAGTCTGTGTTAAAACAAGAGCATGACACACATGCTCCGGAACAGGACTCGGTACGGAGCGTGAAGGAACATCAGACTTTGCAGGGGGAAGCCGCACGCCACACGCAGAGATGGGAAAGCGGAGCAGGGGCGCGGGCGTGACGGGTGTTTGGTTCCAGAGGGAAGGCCTCCGAGGCCGATGGGGCCTTCTGGTAAGGAGGCCGCTTCCAGCAGCTGCAGATGTGGAACCAGCGCGGCTGGCCATGGGTTCACGGAAACTAAACTTCATCGTTCACTTAAAACTAGAAAAGTAAAACTGCTTTTAAAATTAACTTAATGCCTTTTAACACCAAAACCAGGTTTCTGGATTCCCGAGTATCTTGAACGATCTCTTTAGAATTCCCTTTGGACAAATAAACTTACAGGCTTCTACTTTTTGTAAGTGATTGCGGCCCAGAAAAATACAGCCACAGACTATGTGCCTGTGCATTTAGTTATTAAAAAGCTCCTTTCCACGTACACTCTTGCAGACGGTCACGCTGAGGCTTTGTGCAAACTAACAGGGAGGCTCTATTGTGTGAAGGCAAGAATCTGCACCTCACAGATGTGTTTACGACAGGAACCCAACCTACTTAGTCCTGTCGGTGTGGGAGCGAAGGGGGACAGCAGGAACGGTTGGTAAACCTCAACCGTTCTTAGATTATTCCAATACACTCTCTTGCAATCTCAGTTAGTCTGTATTGCGGTGTTTAAATTCACAGGAAGAGTATTTCTTACCAGGTTGTGGCTGCTTTTTGAGTCTGGGATTCTGATTGCCTCTTACTATATTTACCCTCTGTTTTTGTGGAGATTTCTTCACGGGTGGCTTAGCCCTTGGAACAGTTTTGACTGGAGAGTTCTCTTGTTTCCTTGCCCTTTTAGCACTCGTTGCCACTGGAACATCTTTAGAAATGGGAGCTTCTTGGTTTTTCCTATCCAATTTGGTTGTCTGTACAAACTGTGCAGTCAGCACTTCAGCACCTTATGTAGAAAACACACCGTGTTTTAAGGGGTAGGGGGCTCAGATACTTATCAGCAATAGCTTTTTCTTTGCTTTGGTTTTCGGAGAGGTAACTTTAGCAATAGGGAAGAAAATACAAACTTCAGGGTATTCTAATAAAGATTTTCTTTTAAACAAAGCAGAAGTCCAAAGCTCTCATATACAATGTAAAAATATGAACTTTCTAAGTGTCAGACGATAGCCCTGTCAGGTGAAGAAGAAAACTGCTAGAGTCCTAACTTTATAAAAACACGGCATGACTTTAAAAGAAAAAAAAAAAACCTCCATAATCTTTCCTGACTGCTGTGGCAGGTAAGGCTGAAGACGGTGGTTCACAGCCACGGGGGATGGAGAATTTGTGGGAAAGCAACAGAGCCACTGCGAGGCGAGGTAGGTGAAACCGTAACCAGACTGCAGAGAAGAGACTAGACACACAGAGCCACCTTACAGATTTCACTGGACTGCTCCCAAATATCCACGTCTTAACATCACCGGAAAAATCGTCTTTTCAGAAAAGACAGAGGAAGGTCCACTGAAGAAGCCTTCGCCTGATTTAATCTCCTACAAGTCTCTGACACTTGCTCCTCTCTCTTACAAAATGCTCAGCTTTGCTTCGCACACGGAAGGGAACAGCTACCAGTGGAGGCAAGTAAGGAGAAAACCTGAGGACCACTTGCTAACACAACAGAAAGTGTTTCAACCTTTGAAGAGTTAAACAAAAAAAAAAAGTTAATAAATGTTCCCTTTGAAAATGTCCCTTCCCACTGACTTTTCATACTTTCAGTTGTCAAACCAAAAAACTAGGCCCAAAAATACCAATAAAAATATCACGCGTTGTGTTGGCAGATATTTTAAAACTACATTATACAGAAAACACTACAGTTGATCCTTGAACGTTGGTTTGAATGGATTTTTTTCCAATAAATGTAAGTACACTACCGTGAATGTATTCTCTTCCTTATGACTTTAATAACTTTTTTCTAGCTTACATGATTGTAAAAATATAGGGTATGATACATACAATGTACAAAGTACATGTCAATCAATGATTTGTGTTATCAGTAAGGCTTCTGGTCAGTGGGAGGCTATCAGTAGTTAAGTCTGGGGAATCAAAAGTTAGAGATTTTCTATTGCAGGGGGTGGGAGGTCAGTGCCCCTGATGCCTACATCGTTCGAAGGTCAACTGTATTTCTAATTGAGAACAGGAAACACAACACTGGTTTAAGAAATCATGATCGCTGTTAGTAAAATGTAGAAAAGAGACCAGTTTCATTTCATTCTCTTGGAGGTTAGAGAAAGGAGTGGCTTTTAAAAAAAACTTTCACATCTCTTGGTGTACGACGTCTCCCTGGGTCTAATGCTGTTCCTCCCTCCTAAACTATTGCAAGTAACAGAGCAACATACGGTTTTGTTTTTCTTTGAAGAATACTTTTCATTCTACTCTAGTTATTTTCTAAAATTTTTAGCACAAAGAAAGGCAAAATATAACTGAAGCAGGAAAACAGACTAAATTCAGACAAGAATAAGAGAGGACCAAGACCTGGGGGAGGTTCCGAGGACCTGCACAGGCAGGGAGACCCCGCACAACCCGGGTCCTGGGAGGGAAACAAACACGAAGCAAGGTGACCCTACAGGGGACTGCCCTGCTTCTCTGCCTCACTCAGTGCCACGTTTCTCAAACCTGTATGCACCACCCACTGGTGGGCTGTAAAATAAATTTAATGGGCTGCAATCAGGATCCTTTCTTAAAGGAAACAGAACAGAAAGAGTCAGATTGCATCACGCAGAGGCAGCGTAAATGTTTTCTGAAATTTGTTTCAGTCATGCATGAATTTGTGCGCGCCAGACTGTAATATAAAACATACTTCTTATAGTGGAGGAAAGTAAAAACATTTGAGAAACAGTGAATGTTGAATTGTAGATAATTTATTTAATACCTTGAAGTAAACTGGTTCATATATAGCAGAAACTCAACACGGCTGGCCTGGAATGTACTTGGGAGGAGCGGTGCAGCCGAATTTCGCTGTTTCCCACTGCGCTACTTCCCATCAGCCTCTGAATGTACATGTGAGCACACGCACCCCATCTCCCCAACTATACTAAGCCACAAATAACTATCTAGAATCCTGATGGTCTGCAGATCCTTGATGTTTTCCTCTTTAAGCACCGCAATTTCTAAACTCAAAACGCTACAGATGGGCTTAGCAAACGTTTTCTGAGACAGGCTGGCAGGACGTATTTCCAGCTTTGAAGGCCATACGGTCTAAGGCACAGCTGCCCACCTCTGCCGGGCACCGTGTGAAGTAGCCAGAGACGACAGGTAAACACCTGAGGGGTCCTCAGGTTTCCTAATGGGTCCCAGGGCATATGGTTGCCTACTTCTAAGCAAAATCCACTACATGTAATCTAGGATGACCCCGAGCCAAAATCACGTTGTCTGCTGTACTAGGCTCGGTAAAGTGCATTTGACTATACACTAACTGGCCTGAGACTCTGGTTCGATTTTCGGGGTCAACAAAGCCATTTGTAGAACTGTTCCAATATATGTGTCTCCAGGCCACTGGCCATTGTTTCAATAGGTTTACGTAGGATCCAGGTGACTATTTTTCAAACTCTGATACACACAAAGGAAGGGAAATTCTGGGCCAGACTGCTTCAGGTTCGGAAAATCCAGGCATTTCATTCTCTCTTTCTACATGTTCAGACTCTCAGCTACCACTTTTTGCTGCTACTGGTGAGCCTGAGTTTAGAAGATCCTCTTCTTCCACCCTTAATTGTCCGAGGACAGCTCAGAAACTAAATAATCATTGCCCAGAATGGTATGTGTGTAAGCGACTGAGTGACGGTTGAGCCATTTTACAAATGAAATGTAGTCTTTGGTGGGTGGGCTTTTGAAATGCCTTAGTTTTCCCCATTTCTTGATTTTCACCTGTTATCTAGATCAGTGCTTCTCAAACTTCAGCCCGTAGACAGTCACCCAGAGGGAAATGTTGGCATCTCTAACACACTTCTGCAACCGCCCAGCTCAGTGCACAACGATCAGACAGGAACAGTGTCAGAGAACCACAGTTACTTTTAACTGCGCAGTTAGTAATCCACAGAAATCGTGCTTACCTCTTTTTCTTTTCTGAGGAAACGGTCCTTTAACTAATTTGAGCGTCGTGGGACAGTCGGAACCCTTGCCCGCACTGGCAGCCCTCTTGGGGAAGGGACGGCACAAGTTCACCCGTTTACTCTGCACGGCGGGCGGCACGCTTGCCTTCCTCTTGGGCTGGACTCTCCGACCTAAGGCTGGGTTTAGCGAGATCACAGCTCCCTGCCTTGCTTTCGACATGTCTTCGGGATTCTTTTCGGTTTCAGTTTCTTTTCTTACTTCTGCCTCTGACTCCAAAAATTCAGGATCTGGAGTCATAACTAAAGAAAATCCCGCATCGCAAATCCCATCTGAGATACAAGGGGACTGAGGACGCTCTGCTAATAAATCTAACGCGGTAGACACTTCCAAAATGTACCCAGTAGGATCTGAAAAATAAGACTTCAGCTGAGTGAATGACTGTAAAGGGCACTTTTCTGCTGGAGGAGCCAAGTCAAAGCCATTGGACAGTTGGCCGAAGAACGCAGTCTCTTTAATTCCATCCTGAGAAGCAGCAGTCAATGAGGGACTTTTGTCCACCTTGTACAGTTCTTGGAAACTACGCTTTACTAACGTGTTTGGACAGATTCCCTCTTCAGTAAATGATTTCTTTGCTTCCAGAAGGGCACAATTAAGGGCAGGTAAAACAGGTGTTACCTTTGATGAGATGTCATCTTCAACTTTCAATTCTTTCAGCCCTAAAACATATATACATACATTAAAACCTGAAGTTCTTTTTTTTTTACAAAAACATGCAGGAAGAAAATGCTTTAGATTATAAAATTATGGGATGGTTAAATATGAAAGTGTTTCAAATAGTAATCTAACTCACAATTAATAGAGCACCTCTGGGTGCATTTAATGAATAGATCTCTCTCCATATATATGGAAACACACACACACACACACACACACACACACACACACACACACAACCAAAAAAAATCATTCAAATGCAATCACTAGGTTAGAAGAAGGCAGACCCGCCTCCAGCTCCACTCCATCTGACTAGGACCCCAGTGTGTGCTCAAGTGCCATCATGGATTTGCTTTCCACACTTTTTAAAAAAAATGTTTATTTTGAAAGAGAGAGACACATAGCATGAGCACAGGGGGGTGGGGGGGGGGGAGAAAGAGAGAGAGAGAGAAAGAGAGAGAGAGAGAAAGAATGAATCCCAAGCAGGCTCTATGCTGTCAGAGCAAGAGCCCGATGTGGGGCTTGATCCCATGAACTATGAGATCATGACCTGAGATGAAATCAAGAGTCAGAAGCTTAACCCACTGAGACACCCAGGCACCCCTGCGTTTACTTTTTAATGCTCATTTTCTGCTTTCAAAATAGGTCTTCTTTTATCTGCATCTTATTTAATTCATTCAAATTCTTTTAAGTTACAATGCAAACCAACTGACCTGCAGAAAGGAAGTAACCCCCCAAATCTCATGGTTAACTACTGGTGTTGATTTCTCCCCCTTCTTAGTCAAATGACATAAACTTTTTAAAAAAATTAAATAACTAAACCAACTACTCTTGTGTTCCACTCCCTCTTTGACTGAAATGCTAATTTTTCGGCAAGTCAGCCATCTATAGGAAAACAGTACTAGGGAAAAAAAGGGAAAAGGTCAGGTCACTAAGATGTGGGAAATAAAGTCCTAGAAAAGTTAGAGTTACATCATTAAGAGTAACTCTTAAATAAAACCCCACAGATAATAAAAGCCTCTAGTGCTACTAAACTGAAGTACAAATCATACCACTCTTTTTAAAGAAAAAGTAACTGCAGAATTAAGAAAAGCCACGTTAGTCCTAGATGAATACATTTGCCCTTGAGCAAGTATTAGGAAATGGAAAAAGAATAGCAAATATGGATAAATAGGAAAATGTGGGTAGACATTAAAATAAAAATTCCCTTCAAGTGGTTCATCATATAAAAAGTAACAAGTGAAGGAAAAATATTAAAAAGTTGTGATATAGCACTAATATAGTTCACAACCATGTAGTATTTTTCTAGACGACTTCATTATTTCAAGAATGTAGAAAGGCAGAAACAGAAGGATTTGTAATAAACTATCATAAAATCTATGACGAGGAACTTTTAAAGTCTGCTAAGCAAAGTACCAATTTAAAACAATCAGAGTTCTAGGGGCGCCTGGGTGGCGCAGTCGGTTAGGCGTCCGACTTCAGCTCAGGTCACGATCTCGCGGTCCGTGAGTTCGAGCCCCGCATCGGGCTCTGGGCTGATGGCTCAGAGCCTGGAGCCAGCCTGCTTCCGATTCTGTGTTTCCCTCTCTCTCTGCCCCTCCCCCGTTCATGCTCTGTCTCTATCTCAAAAATAAATAAACGTTAAAAAAAATAATAATAAAATAAAAATAAAACAATCAGAGTTCTGAGCTCCCGGATGTGCCTAAGTAGAAAATGTCTCAATGACCCAGCGGAGGATCTGAACGTGGTCACGTATCCTCACTGTTTCCTCACATATGGGCCCTGTGCTGCTCAACTGTGAATGGCACACGCACCAGTGTTTCTCTGTTAAAGCTGAAGTATGTTTAAAAATAAGACTGGAAAACACACACACACACACACACACACACACACACACACACACACAAATAAAAATAAGGCTGAAGCCCGAGTTATCACAGAAGAGTGAGGCAGTCTGGCTGGGGTAGGGGCTGGAAGGCAGCTCAGGAATCAGCTATTTGACCCTGGGTGAATTCAGGTCTCCTCTGAGCTGTCACCATAAGCAGTAAGGTAAGGGCTGCTGTCAGTCACACAGCATGATGCCTGACAGAGCAAAGGCCTGAAAAGTGCCAACACTTATTGCCATTATGTTCTCATAACCAGTATGTCTTGCTTTGGCCATAGTGATGACCAACATAGTGCAGTTCTCTGCTTTCAGTGACTGAATACAATTTTTTTAAAACATATTTTGGGGCGCCTGGGTGGCTCAGTCGGTTGAGCGTCCGACTTCGGCTCAGGTCATAATCTCACGGTCTGTGAGTTCGAGCCCTGTGTCGGGCTCTGTGCTGACATCTCAGAGCCTGGAGCCTGCTTCGGATTCTGTGTCTCCCTCTCTCTCTTCCCCTCCCCTGCTTATGCTCTGTCTCTGTCTCAAAAATAAAAAAAAAAACATTAAAAAAAAATAAAAAGAAATAAATAAAACATGTTTTTAATTTTTTTTTAAAGTTTATTTATTTTGAGAAGGAGGGGTGGGGGGGAAGGAGGGAAGGAGAAAGAGAATCCCAAGCAGGCTCCATGCTGTTAGCACAGAGCCTGATTCAGGGCTCAAACTCACAAAATGTGAGATCATGACATGAGCCAAAATCAAGAGTCAGATGCTTAACCGACTGAGCCACCCAGGCACCCCAGTAACTGAATACAGTTTTTAAAAATCAACTTTAAAAACATGTTTATATTGGTTGTAGTTTTATAAATGCTACATATAATTTTATGTTTAAAGATACACAGTGTGATTATAAGTTATGAGGGAAATATCCTCATATGACAAAAAGAAAGGACTCATTTACTTTCATTATTTGTTCAGCAAACTGCCCAGTGTGGATGCCTGATGTGACTTGGTCCCATGACCCTAAGATCGTGACCTAAGTTGAAATCAAGAGTCAGATGCTTAGCTGACTGAGCCACCCAGGTGCCCCTATTTATTTTTAAGTTTTTTGGGGTTTGAGAGAGACAGAGCAAGTGGGGAGAGGTAGACAGAGAATCCCAAGCAGGCTCCATGCTGCCAGCACAGAGCCTGATGTGGGGCTTAAACCCACGAAACCATGAGATCATGACCTGAGCCAAAACCAAGAGTCAGACACTTCACCGACTGGGCCACCCAGGTGCCCCTACTTTTAAGTAACTTCTACCCAACGTGGGGCTCGAACTCACAACCCTGAGATCGAGAGTCGCACACTAATCCAACTGAGCCAGCCAGGTCCCCCAACATTTGTTACTTTTCAGATGCCTGGCACTAGCAGATGATAGGGATACAATAAAATAAAGAAAAGGCAGGTAATCCCTATCAAAATACCATCAGCATTCTGCACAGAGCTAGAACAAACAATCCTAACATTTGTATGGAACCAGAAAAGACCCCGAATAGCCAGAGCAATCTTGAAAAAGAAAACCAAAGGTAGAGGCATCACAATCCTGGACTTCAAGTGGTATTACAAAGCTGTAATCATTAAGACAGTATGGTACTGGCACAAAAACAGACATTCAGATCAATGGAAAAGAATAGAGAGCCCAGAAATGGACCCATAAACATATGGCCAACTAATCTTTGACAAAGCAGGAAAGAGTATCCAATGGAATAAAGACTGTCTCTTCAGCAAATGGTGCTGGGAAAACTGGACAGCGACACGCATAAAAATGAATCTGGACCACTTTCTTACACCATACACAAAAATAAACTCAAAATGGATGAAAGACCTAAACGTAAGACAGAAAGCCATTAAAATCGTAGAGGAGAAAGCAGGCAAAAACCTCTTTGACCTCGGCTGCAGCAAATTCTTACTCAACACATCTCTGGAGGCAAGGGAAACAAAAGCAAAAATGAACTACTGGGACCTCATCAAATAAAAAGCTGCACAGCGAAGGAAACAATCAGCAAAACTAAAAGGCAACCGACAGAATGGGAGAAGATCTTTGCAAATGACATATCAGATAAAGGGTTAGTATCTAAAATCTAAAAAGAACTTACCAAACTCAACCCCCAAAAAACAAATAATCCAGTGAAGAAATGGGCAAAAGACATGAATAGACACTTCTCCGAAGCAGACATCCAGATGGCTAACAGGCACATGAAAAAATGCTCAACATCACTCATCGTCAGGGAAATTAAAGTCAAAACCACAATGAGATATCACCTTACACCTGTCAGAATGGCTAACATTAACAACTCGGGCAATGACAGAGGTTGGCAAGGATGTGGAGAAAGAGGATCTCTTTGGCACTGCTGGTGGGAATGCAAACTGGTACAGCCACTCTGGAGAACAGTATGGAGGTTCCTCAAAAAATTAAAAATAGAACCACTCCACGACGCAGAAACTGCACTACTAGGTATTTATCCAAGGGATACAAGTGTGCTGTTTCAAAGGGGCACAATGTTTAGAGCAGTACTATCAACAACAGTCTAAGTATGGAAAGAGCCCAAATGTCCATCGATGGATGAATGAATAAAGATGATATGGTACATACATACAACGGAGTATTACTTGGCAATCAAAAAGAATGAAATCTTGCCATTTACAACTACGTGGAAGGAACTAGAGGGTATTATGCTAAGTGAAATTAGAGAAAGACAAATATCATATGACTTCACTCATATGAGGAATTGAAGATATAAAACAGGTGAACATAAGGGAAGGGGAGCAAAAATAATACGAAAGCAGGGAGGGGGACAAAACAGAAGAGACTCTTAAAATATAGATAGAGAACAAACAGGGTTGCTGGAGGGGGTATGTGAGGGGGGATGGGCTACATGGGTAAGAGGCATTAAGGAATCTACTCCTGAAATCACTGTTGTACTACATGCCAACTAACTTGGATGTAAATTAAAAAATAAATAAAAAAAAAATAAAGAAAGGCAGGCATTAAACAATTATGTGAAGAAATACTGAAATGGTACCGATCCTAAGCCAGAAGTCCTCACTGAGGGGACAGTGGTGACAAGAATCAGTAACGGGCAATTAAGCGGACACCGGACAGACCTGAGTGACAGGCTCAGGCGGGGCTTCTCCTGATTTTATTCCTCCTCTCTCCCCCCCAAGAGCCTCTTTAGATTTTGTTTCCTAATCGTCCTCTGAAATTTTAATACTGCGAATACACTGTATGTCTATTTACGTACCGTAAATATTAATTTTTTTGCCCCCACAAGCCAACTCTTGGTCCTTATAGGGGTCAACTTCACCTGACAAAGGGGAAGGAAATAAGCAGTCCTCACAGAGAAAGCCACGTCTGTGAAGGCCCTGAGTCCTGTTTACCAGGCAGACGACGGGGACAGTGTCTCCCAGCTAGTGCTGTGTGCTGACACAGGAGCGCGGCTGGGGCATGCTGAATTTGAGGGACACCTGAGACGTCTCAGTGGAATTGTCAATAGGCAGGTGACTATGTGCACGTGAAGCTCAGAGGAAAGACGTGTGCTAAGCGGATAGCGGGGATCACCCGGGGAGCTGGAAGAAGTGTTATTTAAGAGGAGCAAGCAGTTACCAGGGTCTAGTGCAGCTGAAGGGTTAACGTGAGGACAGACCAACGCCACACAGACGCTGCGAACGGAAGTCACTGTGCCCTTACCTGCTGGAGGGGACGAAGGGAATAAGTGTAACCCGTGGAGGCACACCTGCTCATCTGCAAAATCTACACAGGATGAAAATCGTAAGAAAAGTTAAGACTGCTGATCTTATAAAACAAAAGTAAACACACTGAAAAGTAGTTTTTTAAAAAAGCTGTCCTTACTTGTTTCTGACATTAAGGCTGATGAGGTAAGTAAAATGAAAAACCCTCGATCTTCTAAGCATTTGACGATCGCCTTAAACATTTAAAAAAAAAAAAAAAAAAAAAAGGTGAAAAAAGATTCAGTTCCTTTCTCCTTCTCCCTCTACCACACTCTGCAGTGAATTTTGAGTTCATGAAAAGTATATATTAAAAACAATTCTTGAAACGTTAACATTTGTGAGAATCAGGAGAATTTTGTCCCAGGTACTAGAAACCACGAGTTCCTTCGTGCCCAAGTAATCTTGGCCCTGTTAGGGCCATTTATAGTAACCAGAACATCGAGGTTAGTTTCAGGACAGTGTTCACCTATTATAAAAAATCAATTAGAAAAAACATTTCAGTTTTTCACTGAGATGCTTCACAGCTGATCCTGCTGCCTCAGTAGCCAGGTGTAAACTATTCAGTCACTACAAATTCGAGGTGACTCCGACCTGTGATTAACATCCTAAGCTCGTGTTTACCCCCAAAATATCACATGATCCTGGAACTTGAAAGACCAGAAGATACCATCCAAAAAAACAATTCTTTCCACGGCATCCTAAGGGACAGAAAATAAGAGAAAAGAACATAATCCGGTCCTGTGACGAGAGACGCAGATGAAGATAAATTCTTCCTCTCGTTTCTCTTTACCACCATCTTTAGTGGCATCTTGAGCTCGAGGGAGGGAAAAAAACTTGAAATTTCAATGTTGACAGTAACTCTGGGAATTCTGCCCCTAGACAGTGAGGGAAGTTATCTAAAAGCCATCATTCTGAATCATAAAGATAACACCTTTTCTCTTCCATTAGTCTCCATTTCAAAAGCTTATATACCTATAACAAAGGTAAAATCCAATGTTTACTGTATGCAGTAAATGTTTTTTCACTAAACCTAAACAGAATATACCATTCTATAGAAGTGATAAAACATCCTACTTCAAAGACTGACAGCTCATAAGCGTACAAATATGGTAAACTTATAAACCGGTAACAATTCAAATATGAAAACAAGACCACTAATTATCACAAAAGAAATAAGTTCTGACAGTGAGTTCATCACAGGAACAATCGCTGCACACGCTTCCATGACAGCCCTTGTGCATTTGATAGTTTCTGTTTTCGTCGCCTCCAGTCTTACAAATTCTTTGATGGCAGGGACTACTTTGTATTTGTGCTTCTGGCACACAGTAGGGACTCGAGAAAGAATTATGGGATAAATATACCAGTAGTTATATAAACCTACAGCTTTCGTATCTAGTAAGTTGCAAACGCGTATCAATCTTGTTTCATTTTCTACTGCTGTAAAAAGTGAAAGCAACAACAGCCTTTACATCATTCTGCATTTTAGTTTTGCAACATAGATGAGAAGTAAAACCTCTCCATCTACTGAAAACCAGGAATTTCTATCTTCCAAGAAATGGGCAAATGCAACAGAAATATATACCTTATTATTTTCTCAAATTATGTACTGAAAGGGCTGAAGTTCCTTATTTTAACCTTTGTGGGAAGAAATCACAGAATTTTTTCCATATCTACTAGACTCTTCCATTTACATACAGAAAAATACAGCCATACAAGTCCTTAACACCCTTTTATTTTTTTTTTAAATGTTTATTTTGAGAGAGAGAGAGAGAGAGAGAGCATGTGCATGAGCAGGGGAGGGCCGGAGAGACAGGGAGGGACAGAGATTCCCAAGCAGGCTCCGTGATGTCAGCACGTGGGGCTCCATCTCACAAACCATGAGATCATGACCTGAGTTGAAATCAAGAGTTGGACATTTAACTGACTGAGTAACCCCCAACACCCTTTTAAAAAGAGACCCTGGTCTGTACTGTTCTTGAAATTCAGTGTTGTAGGTAGAAGCCCACATACGCTTTATTCAAGGGACACTCATTGCTTGTCCTCTATACGCCAGGCATGGGCACTAAGGCGTCAAACATACTTAAGATATGATAACTACCCTCAAGGAACTCAATGTCTAGGTGGGGAGACTGACACGTAAAAAATATTCATGACACAATAAGGCAAGAAAAAAAAGCACGGGAGCTAGATGCTAAATGAAATAAGTCAGTCAGAGAAAGACACAGACCGTATGATTTCACTCACGTGGAATTTAAGAAACAAAACAAGCAAAGGGAAAGAGAGACAAACCAAGAGACACTCTTTACACAGAACGCGCTGCTGCTTACCCGAGGGGAGGGTGGGGAGACGGGGGGACGAGGTGATGGGGGATGAAGGAGGCGCTCGTGACGAGCACTGGGTGATGTACGCAAGTGTTGAATCCCTATGTTGTACACCTGCAACCAACATCACGCTGTATGCTAACTGCTGGAATTAAAATAAAAACTTCAGAAGAGAAAAGACACGGACACGGAGGAGGAAGGACCTCATGTGACGTGTGGCTCGGGCACCGAGTCTCCGGTACTTCTGACACCACTCACGCTCACAAGCAGTTGCTTCGCTAATGCATTCTCTCAAAAGCTCTGTGGCCTCTCTTCCTCTCAATTTCCAAATGTAAACTGGGTCACGCTACTTCGAGACAACACAGCCCCTGCGCCACAGCGGACAGTCTGCGTCCACCCACTCGGCATCCGGTGCCGCAGCCGGTCCTGCCGGGCTGAGGAGCACTGCCGGGCCCTGGGCGGGACTGACCCGGACCCGGTTCTGGAAGGCGGGCTCGGGACGGCCTGAGCTAGCCAGGGCACTCCGTGCCCTTTCAGTCTGCGCGGGGTGTGCAGACGACCGACTGGCCTGCGGAAACTGAAGTGAAGGTTAGGAGGAGGCTTCCCTCCCTGGACGCGCAAAGGAAGCAGGGAGCGCCGCGTGGCAGCCTCGGGACAAAACTGCTGTGCAGGGGAGGGCGAGGTGAAACGGAGAGTCCTGGGCAAACGGTACTTGAACCCGCCCCTCAGCTGGAACTGAAGAGTAGGCCTGTTAAACCCTTTTACTGCTTAAGCCAGTTTGGGTTTCCGTTACAGGTACCTCAAAGTATCTTAACTGACCGGCCCGAAGACCCCTTACGTTCACAGCTCCTACACGTGTCCTATTTTAACTTCTCGATCCCTTGCTGTCTACTACGGGGATAGTCCAGCAGGCCGCTGACGGGCTCAGTGTTTGCTCACTGTCTTACCTTTAACACCAGCGCCTTTGGGATGTTTAGGACTTACTATACTAACACAGTCGGCATCCTCCTTCCTCACACTGAGGAACCCTGGTTAACAAAAAGGGAGAGAAGTCTTTTTTTTTTAATTCTCAAGTTACTTAACACACAGTGTAGTCCTGGCTTCAGGAACAGAATCCAGTGATTCATCACTTGCACAGGACACCCAGTGCTCATCCCAACAAGGGCCCTCCTGAATGCCCGTCACCAATGGGCACCCCCACAACCCATCAACCCTCAGTTTGTTTTCTGTATTTGAGTCTCTTATGGTTTGCCTCCCCCTCTGTTTTCATCTTATTTCTCCTATCCTTCCCCTGCGACCATCTGTTAAATTTCTCAAACTCCACATACGAGTGAAATCATGTGGTATCTGTCTCTCTGGTTGACTTATTTTGCTTAGCATAATACCCTCCAGTTCCACCCATGTTGTTGTAAATGGCAAGATTTCATTCTTTCTCATCACTACTATTCCATTGTATACATATATACCACATCTTCGTAACCCATTCATCAGTGGGTGGACATCTGGGCTCTTTCCATAATTTGACTATTGTTGACAGCACTGCTTTAAACATCGGGGGGCATGTGACCCTTCGAATCATCACTCGTATCCTTTGGATAAGTTCCGAGGAGTGCAACTGCAGAGTCACAGGGTAATTTCGTATTTAGTTTTTTGAGGAACCTCCATACTTTCTTCCAGAGCGGCTGCACCAGTTTGCATTCCCACCAGCAGTGCAAGAGGGTGCCCCTTTCTCCACATCCTCGCCAACATCAGAGTTTCCAGAGTTGTTAATTTTAGCCATTCTGACTGATAAGGTGGTATCTCAGTGTGGTTTTGATTTGTGTTTCCCTGATGATGAGTGATGCTGAGCATCTTCTCACGTGTCAGTTTGCCATCTGGAGGTCTTCTTTGGAAAAGTGGCTTTTCATGTCTTCTGCCCATTTCTTCACTGGATTATTGGTTTTTCGGATGTTGAGTTTGATAAGTTTTTTTTTTTTTAACGTATGATAAGTTCTTTATAGATTTTGGATACTAACCCTTTATCTGATATGTCATTTGCAAATATCTTTCTCCCATTCTATCGGTTGCCTTTTAGTTTTGCTGACTGTTTCCTTCGCTGTGCAGAAGCGTCTTTTTTTTATCTTGATGAAATCCCAATAATTCATTTTTGCTTTTACTTCCCTTGCCTTCGGAGACATGTCAAGTAAGAAGTTGCTGTGGCCAAGTTCAAAGCGGTTGTTGCCTGTTTTCTCCTTAGGATTTTGATGGTTTCTTGTCTTATATTTAGGTCTTTCATCCATTTTGAATTTATTTTTGTGTACAGTGTAAAAAAGTGGTCCAGTTTCATTCTTCTGCATGTTGCTGTTTAGTTCTCCCAGCACCATTTGCTAAAGAGACATGTTTCCATTGGATACTCTTTCCTGCTTTGTTGAACATTAGCTGGCCATATGTTTGTGGGTCCTTTTCTGGGTTCTCTATTCTATTCCATTGATCTATATATCTGTTTTTGTGCCAATACCATACTGTCTTGATTATGGCTTTGTAATACAGCTTGAAGTCAGGATTGTGATGCTTCCAGCTTTGGCTTTTTTTTTTTCCCCAATATTACTTTGGCTATTCATGGTCTCTGTGGTTCCATACAAATTAGAGGTTTGTTTGTTCTGTTCTGTGAAGAATGCTGGTGCTATTTTGATTGGGATTGCATTGAATGTGTAGACTGCTTTGGGTAGCATCAACATTTTAACAATATTTGTTCTTCCATCCATGAGCACGGAATGTTTTTCCATTTCTTTGTGTCATCTTCAATTTCCTTCAAAAGCTTCCTAAAGTTTTCAGTGTATAGATCTTTTACCTCTTTGGTTAGGTTTATTCTGAGATATTTTATGGTTTTTGATGCAACTATAGATGGGATCAATTCCCTGATATCTTTCTGTTGCCCTCATTATTGGTGTATAGAAATGCGACTGATTTCTGTACATTGATTTTATATCCTGTGACTTTGTTGAATTCCTGTATCAGCTCTAGCAGTTTTTTGGTGGAATCTTTTGGGTTTTCCATGTAGAGTATAATGTCATCAGCAAAGAGTGAAAGTTTGACGACTTCTTTGCCAATTTGGATGTATTTTATTTCATTTTGTTGCCTGATTGCTGAGGCTAGGACTTCCAACACTGTTGCACAACAGTGGTGGGAGTGGACATCCCTGTTGTGTTCCTGATCTCAGGAGGAAAGCTCTCTCTCATTTTTTCCCCATTGAGGATGATATTAGCTGTGGGCCTTTCATATATGGCTTTTATGATGTTCAGGTATGTTCCTTCTATCCCAACTTTTCTTGAGAAAAATCTTGAGAGTTTTTATTAAGAAAGGATGCTGTATTTTGTCAAATGCTTTTTCTGCATCTCGTGACAGCAGCATATGGTTCTTTTCCTTTCTTCTATTAATGTGATGTATCACGTTAATTGATTTGTGAATAATGAACCAGCCCTGCAGCCCAGGAATAAATCCCATTTGATCATGGTGAATAATTCTTTTAATATACTGTTGAATTCAATTTGCTAGTATCTTGTTGAGAATTTCTGCATCCATGTTCATTAGTGATATTGGCCTGTAATTCTCCTCTTTAGTGGGGTCTTTGTCTGGTTTGGGAATCAAGGTAATGCTGACTTTATAGAATGAGTCTGGAAGCTTTCCTTCCATTTCTATTTTTTGGAATAGTTTCAGAAGAATAGGTATTAACTCTGCTTTAAATGTCTGGTAGAATTCCCCTGGGATGCTATCTGGCCTAGGACTCTTACTTGTTGGGAGATTTTTGATAACTGCTTCAATTTCTTCGCCGGTTATAGATCTGTTCAAATTTTCTATTTCTTCCTGTTTGAGTTTTGGTAGTGTGGGAGTGTCTAGGTATTTGTCCATTTCTTCCAGATTGTCCAGTTTGTTGGCATATAGTTTTTCATAGTACTCTCTAATAAGTGTTCATATTTCTGTGGTGTTTGTTGGTTGTGATCTCTAAAACAGAGAGAAGCCTTTAGGGTGCCTGGGTGGCTCAGTTGGTTAAGCATCCAACTTCAGCTCAGGTCATGATCTCGTGGTTTATAAGTTCGAGCCCCATGTAGGGCTCTGTGGTGACAGCTGAAAGCCTGGAGCCTGCTTCGGATTTTGTGTCTCCCCCTCTCTCTACCTCTCCCATGCTCATGTTCTGTCTCTCTCTGTCTTTCAATAATAAATAAATGTTTACAAAAATTTTTTTAATAAAATAAAATAAAACGGAGAGAAGTCTTCAGATTGTTATATGCTTCTCATTAGTGTCTTACTTTCTACAATATGGAAACAGTAGAGGCACTAGCTTTTGATTTTTTTTCCCTCATATAGCTATAGATCAACACACATCACTTGTAAAGAAGTATCTCACAAATGGTCCTTTGATTAATTCAGACACCCTAGGGATCTACTCAATTCTTCTGTCATAAAACAAAAACAACAACAAAAAAGGATTTGGGAAAAACTGTTCTATTATTTTTAAAATCAGGAGTATAAACAGACTAACGAGACACGAGAGTTCACCGAGGCACAAAAAGGGATGAAGGTGTTAGTCGATAAATATTAAGTGATGAAAATCCTTTCAGCAAACTAAATGATTCACTCTAGGCACAGCCAACTAATAATTAGCTATCGATTTCTTAATGCAAGGCAAAAATAGTAATTAAATTTTAAACTGATGAGCCTTACCAGTTGCTTATTTTTAATGTATTCTATTAGCTTATCTATTTTTTCCCCTTGTTTGTTTGACAGTTCCACCTCATACATCCTGAAGCACATATCTTGGCAACAGACTGTGGAGAAAAATCAGAAAAACAGGACAATTTTTTAAAATGCCATTATGCCTTTTAGTAACCAATTTATCCATTTTAGATGTTGAAAAGATGAAAGAAGAGCTAGGAATACTCTTAAAAAAACATTCATCATTCAATGGTCTTTGTTACAAAAGTCCTTAATAAGAAGTTACTGTATAAAGCATTTGGAAACAACGCTTTCATTAACATTGACTCTACTACAGTATTTGACAAGACCAAAAAAAATACTATACAAATAATATAAACATCAATGTTCCATGAATCAATCTAAATGACCAGGAAATTTCCTTCTTGTGTTTTCTGCTGTTTTTCTTCAGTTAGAAGTACATAAATAAGTAAAAACCACCACCGCAAAACCTCTGTTCTCCTTGAAAGGCATTGTCATGTGGTTCCAACTATTTGTAAGCATCTTTCTGCTTAACGCCCTCAGTGTTCCATAGTAAATCTAGTCTTTGCCACCTTAGATAAACTACCTTTCACAGTTTCTAGTTGGCTTCCAAGGAACTCAATCACATAGCAACCCTACAACTTTCATGAAAGGCCCTTTTGCGAATCACTTAGGGCCAAAACTCAACAGTGTGTGTATGCGTGTGTGCATGATAGATAAAAATCAGTGGAATAAAGCCCAGGACGTGCAATGTATCATTCCATGTGAACAGACCTTTTTGCTCCAAGTAATTCTGTTTTCGAAAGGCAGCTTCTGGTAGTCTTTTTTTCAAAGATGAGATTGTCATTACATACTTAAAATCTAGTTCATGTGGTCTAAAAAACAAAACAACATCATGCGATCTAATAAACACTTAAACTACATCTTCATAATTTTTGATTTTCTAATATAAATGCAAGCAAAAATATCAAAACAAGAAAGTCCTTAAATTGATAAAATCCCAGTCAGATAATATGCACATATATAAATACTGCAGATTTTTAAATACAGAACCCCACAGACCACGTTGGCAAATACATTCACATTTTCTGAATGCGTGTGTTTCTGAGATGAAGCCAAACATCCACATGAATGGAAGAATTATGCATCTTGGGATGAGAATTTTCTAAACGTTATACTATGTGAGAATTGGCGACTTCGGACAATAGTGGACTGGTTCACCACACTGTGCCACAGAATGAACCTCATCCAGACTTTTGCACCATTTTCCCCGACTGTTTCCTTCTTTAAAACTCATTTTCAAATACTTCTGGACTTATAAATGCCCCCCTTGTCCCTAAATACTTCTGAGTGTGTGTGTCCTTAAAAAAGGACATTTCCTTATGCAACCACAAAACAATTAATAAAATCAAGAAATTAACAATGATATAGTACCATTATTTAGCCCACATACCTTATTCAAAGTTTGCCAAATGTCTCACTGTGGGGCTTTGTAACAAAACATTTTTTTTTCCCCCGGTCCAGGATCCAATCCAGAATGACACAATCCATTTAGTTATGTCTCTTTAATCACCTTCAATCTGGCGAGTCTCTTGGTCTTTCTTTATCTTTAATGGGTTTGGTATTTTTTTCAAGAACACAGACCATGTATTTTGCAGAATGCCCCTCAATCTGGGTATGTCTGATGTTTCCTGCTGATTAGGACAGCAGGAAAACCACACAAGTGGCACTATGTCATTCTCCTTGC
This sequence comes from Panthera onca, assembly GCF_046562875.1. Lineage (NCBI taxonomy): Eukaryota > Metazoa > Chordata > Mammalia > Carnivora > Felidae > Panthera > Panthera onca. The sequence continues at coordinate 4,956,370 of NC_138345.1, read as the reverse complement.
ATCCCATCAGGAAGCACGTGATACTTATTCCACTGTTGGTGACGTTAACTTGGACCATTTAGGTCATTGTTCTGACCACTTCTCTCTACATAGGTTAACTGCATTCTATAGTGACAAAGAACCTTCCCGTCTCTCCCATTTATTTCCAGAATTCTTACTGTACTCTCTGGGTTCTAATACTCCCCTCACTCCTCCCTCTTCTTAAAACAGGTCAATAGAAAGAAAATTCTGACAGCACACCTGTTTTCACTTCATATTTCAATAAAATATGTCTATCTTTCAATAGTTTTGGGGGTTAACTAAGAACAGATTAAATAAAAAGATTTCATAAGATGCCCTTCACAGTGCCCCAGACGAAAATAATTCATTGTAATGTAACTACATGTAATAGCTACTCCACTTAATAGGAGTCTAGGAAAACCATGGGATAATCAGAAAATCAGATACTGTAATTCTTAATAAAGACTCAACAATAGCATAAGTGCCTATAATCTGCTGTACCTGCTATCTAGACAAATCCAATCTCTTTCTTGGGGAAAGTCAAACATCTAGTATCAATTCAGTTTAGCCTGTGAAGTCATATTCCTATGAATGGATAAAGATATTAAAATCTCAAAAGTGGCCTGTCAAAGATTATAAAACTATTTCAAAGCCAAGGTTGGAATTTAGATCTGAATTTAGGTTGCCTGTGCTCCGTACATCTACCCAAACGTACTCTAATCTGACACCAAGTACAACTGCTTCATTTCACACCAGTACCAACAAACAAGACCTCAAAATGAGAATTAAAAAAAAAAGAGACAAACATTAGTAAAGGACACAAACTCAATACTTACAGTTGGGCTGGAACAGCTGTACCGTAAGAGGACCAAAGACTGACATCACACAGCAGACAGCCTTGAATAATTAATTTGCCTTGCCACAAAGAGGTAAGAGCTTTAAGAAATGAGTAAAAAAAGAAACTGATTACTTATGAACAAAACATTTACTGAAAAAAACCCAAAAGAACTAATTAAATAATTTCTTACCATTTTCACTGAGTTCAAATCTAGGGAAAAAGAAAAGGTATTTTTATAAGAGCAAATGAAACAGATCCAGTAAAACAAAGTATGTGCACAATTACTTACATGCTTTCATGAGCTGATGCTGCCATCTTTTTAGGTTCCCTGTACTGAAAAGCTACAATAACATAAGGACAGATCTGCCTGGGCCGCTCAATAACAGTGCTGCCTGAAAGTTCATAGAGGTAATACTGAAAGAAGAGAAATAAGGATTATCAGGGTAGCACTATGGAACTCCATAGGCACCAAGTTCATCTCAACTCCACCCAGTCCTGCCATTTAACACATTAGATTCAGAAATGTATCCTGGGAACGATTTATTCCCCGGTGACTATACCTGACTCAGTTCAAATGCGCGAAAATGACTCGTCTTGTGAGAAACCTTGTTAGTATTTGCAGCCACGTGGCAATCATAGCCAGAAGATGGGCTAGTATAGTTAGTTGTATAATTCTCAGACACAAACTTGACTTTTCCCTAGAATGAAAATATTAAGACTAATCAGATGTCTCTAAATGGCAATAATCTTATTCTAGGATTCATTTAAAAGTAGCCTAATGAGGATGTGGACGTGTTTCAAACAGATTGTTAAGAACTATGGCTCTTAGAAAATTACGTTAAGGCCAACAATTGTTTTAGTTATCCATAAGCCTCTTAACACTGTATTTAAAAATCTGGTATACCTGGGCATATTTCTGAGGTAAATGACCATAGTTTTTATCTCAACACGAAAGAAGGACATGAATCATCCCAAATTTAAGTGAACCATTTCTCTAAAAGAAAAATTATATAGCCTACCAACCGAATAGATTAGCTCAGTCAATGACTGTAACATAAAAGATGACCAAAAAATCCAAACTTTCACAGGACGAGTTTTCAAACTGAAGTATTAAGTTATCAATTGTAATTTAATACACATCAAGATATTTCTACTATGCTGGGACTCAGTAAATTAGCAAGGAGCAGATATGCAGTAAAGTGCTTAGCAGGTCATTGGCCCCAATTACTGAACAGTTGATAGTATTTCCTATAATAGATTTCTTATAAGTCTTTCAGAAAACTTAAAAAAAAAAAAAAAAAAAAGGAAGGCAATCAAAGTTACCATATATACAATGAAATATCATACAGTAATTTTAAAAGCTTTTGTAAATAATATAATGACATATGCGGAAAAATACATAAAGTATATACCAAATGAGGTAAAGTTATAGGCAACTTTTATTTTTATCTTTACAGAAAGAATTTACTTTTTTTTTTTTTTTTTTTTTTTTGATGTTAAGGTCCTGCTTCTTCATTTACAGAACAGTCAGGGGCCATAATAATAAGCCAAAGCATATAGACAGCACTTCTCAGTGAGCAATCACAGCCTGTACTGTCTCCCCCTCAAACATTTTATGGCGTCGGACACGGCTGACTTTTGAGCAGTAAAGGAAGAACTGAGAGCACATACAGGTAAACACTGAACAGCATGTCCAGCAGCAGGAGGGCACAGGGCCAAGAAGCCCAGGGCAAAGCCCAGCGGACATAAACACACCCCCGACGGCAGCCGGCGCCCTCTGCCGCGGAGCGGTGGACGAGGGAGGGCAAGCGGGGACTGTGCCCCAGGGGATGCTACCTGCTGGCCAGTTCTTGGGGACACACTTTGGAATAAGAAGGATTCACACTTAAAAAGACACGTCAGTAGTGTTTATAATCCAAGAACTCAAGATAGTAAGAAAGCTACAATGAAAGCAAAAACAACAAAACGAGACCACACAATGTGTCCTCACAAAGCCCACCAAGCACTAAAATCAAGTTGGCCTTGGATCTACCCAAGTGAACTTTCTAATCATGCTATTCACTTGTACTGAACTATGTAAGGGTGTTGAAGAATTTCTGAGATCAGCAGTTATAGATGCCACATAAAGCTGCGAACAGGGTCTGGATGTTTTAGGGATCGAGGAAACAGCCTCTCTTATTTCGACAATTTAAACCAAAAAACGAAAGTTCCCTTCTAAATTCATCTCTTGTAACTGGAATCACAATGTTTTATAAGCTGCTACTGGTGTCCTGTTAATATTTAAAAAGAGGCACTGTGGGCCAGGGTGAGAGAAGGCTTTTCACTGAATACTTTTTGTATTATTTTGAATTTTTTTTTTATTTTTAAAAAACATATTCATAGGTGATCTATCAAAGGAACAAAAAAAGCTTTGTCTTTAAAGGAAAGCAAAAATAGCAGTAATCTTTTCTGAATTTGGATAGCTGTCTTCAATGACCACTATGTTTAGCAAATGATCTGCAAAGAACATTATCACAGACTGATAACCTTTAGTTTTTGAAAGAAAAATTATATAGAAGCGCATTTGGGCTTTACCTTAATTAGGTTAAAAATTACAACATAACCAGACTTCCCATGATACCATGGTCTTGCATGAAGATAGTCTGAATATTTGGAAATATACACACCTATAAAAGTATAAGATATAGATTAATTCACACTTTAAAAGGACTGTTTACTCATATACATTTCACATGTAAGGGCTACCTGTAACTAAAAAGACAAATAAAAGTCAACATTAAACTGTTCCAAAACTGCTTACCTTTTAAAAACTATTGGAGATATTCTAAAAGTATGGAAACATGAGAGCTACGACAAGATAGAATTTATCTGACGGACAACGAATTTTCTAGTTGGGTACAATAATTAAAGAGGGATGAACGAATCACATTCTTGGTAAATTCTAAGTTTATTTTTTTCCCCAGGCAATCATTCCGTGGAAAGGCCTACAGTAATCTGATTCTCAAGTTATTTTTTACAAAACATCTCAGTAAGTACTCATATAATAATAAGTGCTGAGGTTTACTAGATAGCAGGTATGTGCTAGGCAGCAGTGACACCAAAGGAAATAAAACAAGTTCCTGCCTTCAAGCAGCTTATTCTGCTAGTGTGTGAAACTTCCAGAAAGGCAGGAAATACGTTTGTGTTCTTCACCATTGAAGCCACATCACAGCCCAACATACAGGAAGTACTTAACTGTCAGACACATGCTGTATTTGAGGACACAAAGAAATGGAAATAAGTAATGTATTTGTTTAGAAAAGGAGTTCTTTCAACAGACGAGTGAAATTCTCAGAGAACAGAGTGAACAAAAGTATGGAAGCATAAAAGATTATAAATTGTTTAGGACAGTGGGCCACGGTGTGGGGAGCAGGGGAGAAAGCCCGAGAAGCTTGAGGCTGAAAAGGAAGCTTGGAACTGAACAGTAGAGATCTTTGTAGGGCTTGCCGTAGGCAACAGAGACCCATCAAAGGTGTTCAGCAACAGACTGCCACTTACATTTTTTTTTAAGTTTGTTTATTCTGAGAGAGAGAGAGAGAGAAAAAGCAGGAGTCGAGGAGGGGGGCAGAGAAAGGAAGAGAGAGAATCCCAAGCAGGCTCCACACTGTCAGCGTGGAGCCTGATGCGGGGCTTGAACCCACCAACAGTGACATCATGACCCGAGCCGAAGTCGGATACTTAACCAGGGTGCCCCCAGACTGCCACTTAAAAGAGGGCGGAGTCTCAAGAGGGGAGAGACGAGAATCGGGATCAACCAGAAAGCTGCCGTAAGAGATGAGACAGGAAAGTCTCCATGTGGCAGCAGTAGGGGAATAGGGAGGAAAGAGCAGGTCCCACAGACTCCTGAACCGCATCTCTCAAAACGCAAAGACAATGCAAGGCGAGAGCACTGTGATATGCTGGAGGGAGCAATGAGCTTGTGGTCAGCACTGGGTTCCAGGGCCAAGTCCTTTCTTCCTACTAATAACCACATGACTGAAGAGTAAGTCACTTAAGCGGGGACAGTGGGCTTGGGTCATGGATGCAGCAGCCACAGGAAGCAGTCCTCAGGAAGATTTACTATAAAATAGTACATTAATATAAAATATTACTGTTATACACAGAACTATCCATTTCTACGTGAGCCAAAAACTTAATTTTTTTTAATGTTTATTTATTATTGAGTGAGACAGAGTGTGAGCTGGGGAGGGGCAGAAAGAGAGGGAGACACAGAATCCGAAACAGGTTCCAGGCTCCGAGCTGTCAGCACAGAGCCCAACGTGGGGCTCCAACTCACAAACCGTGAGATCATGACCTGAGCTGAAGTCGGAAGCCTGACTGAGTCACCCAGGTGCCCCAAGGCAAAAACTTTAAAATGCACACAGCCAGGAATGTTATTTTATTACCCAGCCAAGTACGTGTTCAAGAAGAAAATGTACTTGTTGGAATCATCCAGTTTCTACTCTACCACCCTACTGAAGCCAGCCTGTATCTTAAACAATATAATCATGGGATTGTAGTAATGTAGAAAACCGGCCTTATTGTTTTAGAGATATAAGCTGAAGTATTTACTTTCAAATTCTCCAACAACAACAAAATTTTATAACCAAATTAAGGGAAGAATGCAAAACATTTTCTGTTAAACTTAGGGCATGGGTGTATTATACGGTCCTCTCTACTTTTCTTATGTTATTATGTTTTATAATGAAAAGAGGGTGGTGAAAAAGAGTAAGAAGAAAAAAAGGTTTTATGTAAAATGTTACAGGGGTTAAGAATATACATTCCCTTTCATGGTCTTTGGAAGATGTGAATGCAAGTTTTCAAACATGTTGCTTTACAGAGTGACCACATAACCCAGCAATTCCACCGCCGGGTCTATGCCTAAGAGAAGTGGAAACAAATGTCTACACAAAAACGTGGATGTAAGTGTGCACAGCAGCATTTTTCGTAACAGCCAAGAAGTGGAAACAACCCAATGTCCCTCAAGTGCTCAAAGAATAAAGAAAACAGGTAGAACCCTACGACGGGATATTATGCAGCCAAAAGTCAAACAAAGTGCCAGTACAAGCTACACCACGGAGGAGCCCGGAAGACACTAAACTGAGGCAAGAAGTCATACAACGTAACATGGGGTCCCATTTAGGTGGAATGTCTGCGCTAGGCAAATCCCCAGAGGGAAAAGCAGATGAGTGGGTGCCTGGGCTGGTGGTGGCGGGGGATGCGGTGTCACTCCTAACAGGCCCGGGACTTCTTTCCTGGCTGATGCAAACGGTCTACAACGGACTGTGCTGTGGGTAGCACGACTCTATGAGCACATTAAAAATCGCTGAACTGGACACGCTGGGTGAGGTGCGGGGTGTATGAACTTTATCTCGGTGAAGCTCTGTGAAAGAAAAGGTCAGCAGGAATCTGGCCACTCCCCCAATCATCTCAGTCTTGATCCCCACACCGCTAGCATCTGAGAGAGCTAAATAGCTCTCCCTAGGTCCTTCTGCTTTCCGTCAAACTCCACTCCCCAGCTGTTCCTCCACTACGCTGCTCCCGGCTGCCCTCCTCTCCCCTCCCCACCTGACGGTCCCACAACGATCCAACAGTCCTGACTGGTCTTTGCCACCTTCTCCTCCTGATACTGTCCCACATAACGGTATCTTTGACTTCAACTAACACCCAGCCCCGCCACCGTGAATCCCAATCTCCAGTTCTAAATCCTTTTCCAGCAACTTTTTTACCATCAGCAGGATATCTCCCAGAAACACTGAGGAAAATCTCATTATTTCTCAAATCCAACTCCTGAAAGTAGTGTCCATTTACCAGGTATGTGCTCCCCGCTAAGCACGTCACATAGCCTCCCACTATCTTCACAACAGATCTAAAAGACAGTTTTATCTATTTCACAGATGAGGAAACTGAAGCTCAAAGAAATGTAGTGCTAATCCATATTCTTGACTATAAGATTACCTTTCTCTTTTAACTCCTCGGCTTCCCTAACAATGTCTTCTCCTTCTGTGCCTCTTTTCTATTAACGATATTGCTGTAGTGTAAGTTTACAACTTTATATCTGAATATTTCTTTCTCTTACTCTTCACATTCCACAGTTGCCAAGTTTGGTCAGGTCTATCTATTCTCTATTCCTTACTGCCATTATAATAGTTTAGAGGACATCCTCATTAGTCCTGGATGACTGTACTAATCTCTTGGTGCTGGAAGATACCTTCAGTATCTTTTCTAGTCCAATCAACCTTTTAAAAAAAAGTTCTGGAGCTCCTGGGTGGCTCAGTCAGTTAAGCATCCAACTTTAGCTCAGGTCACGATCTCATGGTTCGTGGGCTCAAGCCCCGCGTTGGGTTCTGTGCTGGCAGCTCAGTCCCTGGACTCTCCTTCGGATTCTGTCCCCCCCCCTTCTCTCTCTGCCCCCTCCCATTCATGCTCTGTCTCTCAAAAAATAAATAAAAACATGAAGAAAGAAAGAAAGAAAGAAAGAAGGAAAGAAAGAAAGAAAGAAAGAAAGAAAGAAAGAAAGAAAAGAAAAAAATATAAAAAGTTCTGATATGTAACCTCTATTGGAAACTCTTAATTCTTAGACTCAAAGCTCATTTATTTGTTTAAAGCTCTGATTTTAAAGATTTTTATATCATTAATGAAAGTGACTTTTAATAGAAGTATCTCATGAAATTAATTAAACCCCACTTCATCCTGTAAAAGAGATTCTTTTTTCTCACAGACTTACCTTTTGCTGGGTCACCAAGAGTAGTAAGAGCACTGCTGCCCACACAGAGTCCACGCTGACATACTAACTTTGCCTTGAAATAAATAAAAGACAGAACTTTGCTTATCGTATCAGTCTTAGGAGAGACAATGAAATAACACTACAACAGAACCTTTCAAATAGATATGGAATGTGTACACAGTATGTATTTATGGCACAAAGCAAGCTTATGCAAGGTAACCGTTTGGTTAATAGTTCATGAAATGTTATCGTTTCTGTTAACAAACATGTCATCAGCAAAACTAAATTGAACAAGCTCACAGATTAAGTCCTCTCTTGAAGATTTCAATTATAGCTATGGAATCACTAAACTGGAAGATGTGTTAACCCCAAATGCCTCTTTTAGTATGAATTCAGTGTCTCTTATTTGTAAGTGGATGATTAAGCAAATAAATGAATTCTTCTGGTATTACTATACAATCCTTATGTATATGCTAATGTTAAGTATTTTTTAAGCATCTACCTTTATTCTTCAATCACAATCACAATCACAATACTGAATTATCTTAAGTTGAATTATAAATCTCTAGTGTTGTTAAATCTGTATCCAGGAAGCCATACACATCTTTGGAGGCACACCCTCCACATAGCAGTTTCCTTCCCCCAAAGTTTTGGTACAAACAATACAGAAGTTCAATCTTCAAAGACAGTCATGAAACAATTTCAAGTAACTTGACGGCCAAAAGTGTTCACCTTATCCCACCATGTAACTGAAACTTGAAAAAGCCTCCATAAGAAACAGAAAGTATCTATGTGAACCATGATCCAGAACGGTGAAATATCCATTCACCCCGTCAAAAGGCATTACCGATACTTAAGAAACCCGCATTCATGCAAATCTGACCTCGAGCTGACAGTGTATTGCAGATGAAACTAAAGCGGGCCTGTGAAAAGGTGTAGAAATCAAATCTCTTTCATAATCGGCCTTCACAATCATTTATACTGCCACCAAAATTACGTAACAAAAAAGGCTGGTGAACTGGTAATTTTACAAATCTTAGAGAACTGAAATACCGATATTAAACGATATCGTTAATTTTGTACACAAATATCACAAAATTAATGTTCTATGACCTAACCCCCTTACCTGACTTTCAGTTTCAAACAGAAGAAATCCGTAAGTCTCTTTAAGTTCTTCCTGAGTATAATTACTTGCTTTTTTTTCTTGGTAAAAAGCTTTGTACTGTATAAAGAGAGAATAATTGAATGCTATAAACATTTATTTTGCCTTGCAAATTAATTTTTAAAAATGCATCATCTGAATTCCTCCTGTTAAAAAACTAATGAAATTATTTTTTCTATTCCCTAGAATACATTCTTATTACCTTCCAAGGATTTCTTATCTCATCTGAAAGTGACAGCTGAGAAGAACAAGGCTTATATACCAAAAATGATGGGTCTATTTCTTTAAAACTAAAATAAAACTAACACACAGACACAGTGTGTACCAAGCACCTCACCTCATTTAAGAAAATGTCATTTTTCACCAAAGTCACTTGACTGTACTGAAAACCATGCTCAGATGCAGAGTCCAAGTAAGAAGTATGAAGAATTGAAATTGCCCTCTGGAAGAGAGAGTCTGAACTCAAGGACACTGTCTCAAAAACTGTAAAACACAAACAAAAATAATGCAACTGTTTAAGATAACCAAAGGATGGGGTTTAAAGCGGCACACTAAATATCACTGAACACGTCATCTAGTCCCTGCCTGGACAACGCAGACATTGACAATATGTTCTTGGCGACTGTACCTGTACTGTCTTAAAAGACCTCTCACGGGAAGAACATAATCTAAACGGAGGTGAGCGGGGCAGCTGGGTGGCTCAGTCGGTTGGGCGTCCAACTTCAGCCCACAGTTCGTGGGTTCAAGCCCCGCACCGGGCTCTGTGCTGACCCTGGAGCCTGCTTCAGATTCTGTGTCTCTTTCTCTCTGTCCCTCCCCAGCTCGAGCTCTATCTCTCTCAAAAATAAATAAACGCTGAAACAAGTTTTTAAAACAGAGGTGAGTTACTGAGGGTGAGTTACTTTCAATACAAGAGTAAAATAAACCCTGCCGGATCTCTCGGGCCTTCTGGTTTAAAGCTGTGCGCTGTAACGACCGCCGGGACAAGCACAGCAAACGTGATAGTGCCAAGGTGGTGGTCAGCAATTGCTTAGACCAAGGTTTCTCATCCTGAAGTTCTTTAAAACGTACGCCACATTTTGAGACACTTACCCTTCCCGTCTTCTCATCAAATCCCCAAGTGAGCCTGCTGGGTTCCTTTCAAGGGGCCTAATAGTGCACACTCCACAAACACATTAGAAAGCATTGTATCTTTGGGGGTTCCTCAGAGCCTAGACAAGTCTATCGAACTTGACTTCTTACGGGTTATATTGTGAAATTACTTTTCTCCATGTCCCCAAAATGAAACTTTGTTACTTTTTAGAAAACCTACGCAGACACATGCTATCCCAGAGATTCTGCGCCGCCCCTCCTGTGACAGGCAGAGCTCCTAATCCAGAGTTACTGACTTGGCCCGATAATCCTCTGGATTGAGCCTTCGTGACTTTTCATTTTACAAGTCCTTACTTTAGCCAAAAACTGGGCCTAGTGAGTTCTCATAACGTTTAACTATTTGTTTACTCCCTTCTATTTCTATTCTCTTTAACAAGGTCAAGGTGGGGAGGTACAAACTAAGGGCTAGGAGTTTTGGTCATATAGGATAAATAAACCATTACTATGGCTTCCTACTTCTGCCAGAACCTGCCGATTACATTAAAGTCCAAAACCTAAAGGAAAAACAGGAATTTTAGTTAAAAGTAACTAATAAGCAACGGTAAAAAAACTATTACAGAAATGGAAACAAACATTTCAGTCAAGTTAATTTGGACTCAACTGTCCTACCACTTCAACTACCTAAGTAATGCTTTAATAAACAAAAACGCTTTAATAAACAAAATGTCCCAGTATCCAAAGTGAAAGACTGTACGTAGCACGGAAGGAAAAGAGGATGAAACATTTAAGACTATTCTGAAATTCGTACATCTCATCCATGATCTAGATCAACTGTTTTACTTTTTCTCAGTTTCACTCTTTCCTTCGATAGCAGGGTACAAATGTTATAGCACATGGATATTCTTAAGAGGCTTGAATAGCAAAACACCAGGGGTAAGAATTAAAATGATGGCTTTAGCCATGTTACTCAAAGTGAGAAGCCTACGTCTTTGTAACTCTGTCTTACAAATAGTGCCCTGCTAGCTCGAATGCAAATCAGGATTCCTCTAAAACTTCTACTTGGGAAACTTTGTATTTCATATTTTTAAAAAGGCAAAATAATATTTAAAAATCTAAGTAAACTCTGAGGCTCAATGTTTGAGAAATAGGTTGCTTACAGTGAACGAAATAAAACAGCTTTGGAAATGAACATTCTATGATTATCAACTCTTCAATCCCACAAGATGTTAATAAGAAGACACAGGTTTTAAATTGCAGAAGTAACGAATATTACATATATCCACATTTTTGAGGGTCAATGCACAATAAACTAAAAACTGTGAAAAATAGTGCAATAAATAAAAAAAGCCCATCCAACACAGTATTTCCAAAATACATGTGTCAGAGAACACTATTTGTCAGTGTGAGGAATACTGTTCTCAACAAAGCTATGAATAGAGACGATGGTTTAAAATAAACACTAGGAGGGGATGGACGCCTGGGCAGCACAGTCGGCTAAGTGTCTGACTCGATCTTGGCTCAGGTCACGATCTCAGGGTTCATGAGCTTGAGCCCCTCATCGGGCTCTGTGCTGACAGTACAGAGCCTGCTTGGGGTTCTCTCTTTCCTTCTCTCTGTGCACCCCCTCCTCCCTTGTACTCTGTCTCTCTCAAAATAAATAAATAAACTTTAAAAAATGCTTAAAAAAATAAAATAAAATAAAATAAACAATAGGAAGTGACTGTGTGCTAATATATTTTTATACCTAAAACTATTTATGGTTAAAAATGTTTCCCCTTTAAGTCAGCATTTTCCAAATAGCAATATATTTACAAAATAATTTTACAGTTAGCAGAAGGAAAAGCACGTCCACACTATAACTGTTAGAAATCTACAGTAAATCTTGAGTCTTTCATAATAAATGATCTCAATTATACTCAAGAAAGCACAAGTTTCATGCTCCATAGCTAAGGAGATAGATGAGCGTTTCATCAAGAAATTATTTGACATTACCTCTTCTTGAACAATGTACTCCCACTTAAGAGTCTCGCTAGTGTACAAAATAGTATGAGCACTAAATGGATGGCCGCATTTTTGCTGAGCAATACACACGCTTCATTTAAACATTCAAGGTTATCAGAATATTAAGAGACTGAAGAGGGGGCTATCCTACAAAGAAACACTAAAACAACTTGAAAAATACCTGTCAGTAAAGTGGAAAGAGTGTCTCTTGGGACTTAAGTCACCAACAGAGAGCATGTGGGGAAAATTCAAGTTCAATCACAATGGCTCTAGACACTGAGTTAATATCCCTTCCTGTAGCACCTAGATCTGGGCACATTTCTACTAGGCGTGGATTCAGTCTCAAAAGTTATGTCAAGCTTGGCACAAAAACAGACACTCAGATCCATGGAACAGAATAGAGAACCCAGAAATGGACCCACAAACATATGGCCAACTAATCTTTGACAAAGCAGGAAAGAGTATCCAATGGAATAAAGACGGTTGCTTCAGCAAGTGGTGCTGGGAAAACTGGACAGCAACATGCAGAAAAATGAACCTGGACCACTTTCTTACACCATACACAAAAATAAACTCAAAATGGAGGAAAGACCTGAATGTAAGACAGGAAGCCATCGAAATCCTCAAGGAGAAAGCATGCAAAAACCTCTTTGACCTCGGCCGCAGCAACTTCCTACTCAACACGTCTCCAGAGGCAAGGGAAACAAAAGCAAAAATGAACTACTGGGATCTCATCAAAATAAAAAGCTGCTGCATGGTGAAGGAAACAATCGGCAGAACTGAAAGACAACCAATGGGATGGGAGACGAAATCTGCAAATGACTTATCAGATGATAAAGGGTTAGTATCTAAAATCTATAAAGAACTTACCAAACTCAACCCCCCAAAAACAATCCAGTGAAGAAATAGGCAAAAGACATGAATAGACACTTCTCCAAAGCAGACATCCAGATGGCTGACACATGAAAAAAATGCTCAACATCACTCATCATCAGGGAAATACAAATGAAAACCACAATGAAATACCACCTTACTCCAGTCAGAATGGCTCAGATTAACAACTCAGGCAATGACAGATGTTGGCTAGGATGTGGAGAAAGGGGAACCCTGTTGTACTGTTGGTGGGAATGCAAACTGGTGCAGCCACTCCGGAAAAAAGTGTGGAGGTTCCTCAAAAAATTAAAGATAGATCTACCCTACAACCCAGCAATAGCACTACTAGGTATTTACCCAAGGGATACAGGTGTGCTGTTTCAAAGGGGCACATGCACCCCAATGTTTATAGCATCCATTGACAACAGCCAAAGTACGGAAAGAGCCCAAATGTCCAGTGACGAATGAATGAACAAAGAAGATGTGGTGTATCAGGACACCTGGGTGGCTCAGTCAGTTAAGCGTCCAACTTTGGCTCAGGTCATGATCTCATAGTTCATGGGGTCAAGCCTCGCATCAGGCTCTGTGCTGACAGCTCAGAGCCTGGAGCCTGCTTCGGATTCTGTATCTCCCTCTCTCTGTTCCTCTCCTGCTCCTGTTCTGTCTCTCAAAATAATTAAAAACATTAAAAAAAAAGAGATATGGTGTGTGTGTGTGTGTGTGTGTGTGTATACACATACATACATACAATGGAGTATTACTTGGCAATCAAAAAGAATGAAATCTTGCCATCTGCAACTATGTGGATGGAACTAGAGGGTATTATGGTAAGTGAAATTAGTCAGAGAAAGACAAGTATCATATGACTTCACTCATATGAGGACTTTAAGATACAAGACAGATGAACATAAGGGAAGGGAAGCAAAAATAATATAAAAACAAGGAGGGTGACAAAACCTAAGAGACTCTTAAATACAGAGAACCTAGAGTTGCTGGAAGGGTTGGGGGTGGGGGGGGGATGGGGGGGGGATGAGCTAAATAGGGAAGGGGCATTAAGGAAGACACTTGTGGGGATGAGCACTGGGTGTTATACACAGGGGATGAATCACTGGAATCTACTCCTAAAATCATTATTGCACTATATGCTAACTAACTTGGAAGTAAATTAAAAAAAAAAAAAGTTAAGTCAAGCTTGACACAAGCTGGATTCTGCTCAAAGTACCCTGTATTTATCTCCCCCTTTCTCAAAAGCCATCAGAGATACTGAGTGTCTGCTTTTGGACACCTGTTTCTCTTTTTAACAGCTAATGAGAGGAATTAGAAAATTATAAACCAACCTCTGATGCTATGGCACAAGTATCTGTTTTCTATTCTATAAGCATCTATCTGGTCTGAAAGCAAATAATGAGACGAACTAATGCCAACAACTTCAGTGTCACAACAACTGTTAACACAAATCAGCCACCTCTACATCGCCCCCAAACTCTCATGACCACATGCCCTGTTTATAGGCAGGAGCACTCATCAAAGACAGAAACACTCAGAACCCAACACCACCTGCCACTAAAGGTCCTTATTAGTATTCCCTTTAGACGGACTGCAACCTACCTCTGGTAACACTAATCGATGCATCCATCCTCCATCAATCTAAGCTGGCCCTTTGATAGGTGCTGAAGAAGAGCCCATTCCTTAACTATCGGATCCTAAAATGTATTACCTTTACTTTTCAGACATTAAGGGATTGCCAGTTTAAGATAAGTACAACTTTTTTAGAGCACAATTTGGCAGGACCTAACAATAACTTAAATGTGTATACCAGATAAGCATTCCACTTCCAGGAATGTACTCCTTAGACATACTAGCCTGAGTGCACAGGCTATATGTACAAGGGGTATTCCACGCACTTGTATCTATAATAGCAAAAACACAAGATAACCAACTAAATTGCCGTCAGTAAGGAAACACCGTACAACTACTGAATAAAAATCAAAATACATACATATATACTGACATATAAAAATATCTATTACATACTGAGTAAATAACATGTATTATATAATGTCATTTTGGTAAAAAAAAATACATTACAAATATGTGTTTGAAAATTTACAGAAAAAGATCTAGAAAGATGGGAAACCAAATTGTTAACAGTGTTTAAACCAATGGTTACTGAAGGAGAAGAGGATAAAGGGGAACTTTTACTTGTTACCTTATACATATTACAACTGAGGTTTTCTTACATAAGCATGTATTACTTCTACCAAAATGAATCATAACTTCAAAGAAATACAAATAGAGAAATGTGACAATTTCCCTTGAACATATACCTTTTCCGATGCCATTTGAAAATTGAATCACATTAATTTTGGATTAATGACTTTTTTGGGATTAATGAAATTTGTAGTTACTGGAAATTATAATTTTTTTAAAAAATCCTTTAATTTTACATGATTGAAATTAAAATTTTTTAATTCTACCGTTTTCCTTTGGATTTGTTAGTAATAACTTATAGCATTTAGTTTAATACCCACTCTTTTCTGATATGAACCCTGGCTCGGTCTCCTCTAAGACAGAATGTAGCTGGGAGGGTGGTCTTAATTCATTGTCACCAAGTACACCCCCAGAATTCTTGCCATAGTCCTGTTCTCTGTTAGTGTCATAATTGCTAAAATGAGAAAAGAAAAAATGAAATCATAAAGCGAATAGTTCTATTCACAGCATATTTACCATATAAACAAATGTTTACTGGGCATCTAATTTATGTTAGGTACAATTCTGTAATGTTTACCATCTTTGACAGGTCTCCAGAGCTAAGGGCTAAATTTGGTCTATAAGCAGTAACACACATAAGATGAAATGCCTTTCTTTTAATATTCTTTAAGTTCTGAAGAAAATTCTGTTCACAGAAAGAAGTTATGCTTATAGTAATCACATTGGCCTCACTTAAAAAAAAATCTTTTGAAATGAAGAGTAGAGATTATAGAACTGCATGCATGTTCTACTGGTTGAAAGTAACAAAATCAAATAGAATACAGTTAAAGAAAATCTCTCCCCACCACTAAATATGATTCATCCATTCTTTAGATACAACTATTAGTGGTGCCTATTACATATATATGAGAAACTGTCTCTACAACGAAAGCTTAGACTAGAAAAGGAAGATGAACCTGTACAGAAACCAGTACTATAAATACGTGGGAGAATCTAGAACACAATGTAGTGGGTGCATCATAGGGATTCCATTAAGATGGGATATATCAAGACGTTTCAGAGGGATCGATAACTTGAAGTCTGAGTAGGTGCTCAAATAATAAAGCCGAAAGAAGGGCTAGCCCGTATATTTTCTGGCAACAGAAACAGTATGAGCAGAGAGAGAGAAACATATGTAAAAGGAACTGTGGGTAGTTTATTTGAAGAATTCAATGTACTTTAAAAAAAATTAGTATATTTTTAGTTTTATAATAGTACACCCTTTTTTCAAAAAGGATC
Source organism: Panthera onca (assembly GCF_046562875.1). Taxonomy (NCBI): domain Eukaryota; kingdom Metazoa; phylum Chordata; class Mammalia; order Carnivora; family Felidae; genus Panthera; species Panthera onca. Next base: position 4,940,170 of record NC_138345.1, on the reverse strand, counting down.
TGAGGCAGAATTGTGTGGATGTTATCAAGATTTTTCAGAAGAAGTTGTAATACTGACGATATTCATTCATTAAGCAAACAGGTTATTTATGTCAAGAGGGGAGAACTAAATTGGGAATCAGGAGACCAGGAGGGTAGGCCTACCATTAACTTGTTTTAAGACGTTAGTATTGTAACACTGTTGACACTTGCCTTCCCAAATATCATGCCCTGTTTTCTTTCCTTCCCCCAAACTACAATTTTGTTTAGGTATTAGGTGATTCCATGCTTTAGGCGGGAGGGGGAGGGAGGGAGGGAGAGACAGAGAGAGAGAGAATATGAGTGTGTGTGTGTGTGAGATATATAGAGAGAGGGAATTTACGCTCATTATGGTATCTGGCCAATGAGATGTGAATGGACATCAGTAGAGAGAATTCTGAGGGAAAAAACACATTCTCCCCATCTCCATCTTCTAGCCTTAGGGCGTCGTTTTAAGATGTGTTTGCTGCCCGGAATTCCTTGCAACCAAGATGAGATTGATCAGCCGGCACATTAAGAGTGAAACAAAACAGAATCTCAATCACTGAAGAAGTCCTTGAAATGCTGAACAAATTCACTTGGAGCTGCCCTGCCTCTCAATCTTTTGAGATGTGAAATAATAAATGTTTCTTTATTGTTTAAACCACTCTCGTTGGCAACTGAAAACACACTATGAACTTGGTTAAATCGTTTAAGGTCTCATTTACTTGGAATTATCTTTTTTTTTTTTTTTTTTTTTAATTTTTTTTTCAACGTTTTTTATTTATTTTTGGGACAGAGAGAGACAGAGCATGAACGGGGGAGGGGCAGAGAGAGAGGGAGACACAGAATCGGAAACAGGCTCCAGGCTCCGAGCCATCAGCCCAGAGCCTGACGCGGGGCTCGAACTCACGGACCGCGAGATCGTGACCTGGCTGAAGTCGGACGCTTAACCGACTGCGCCACCCAGGCGCCCCAATGGAATTATCTTTTTAAAAAGTTTTTTTTAATGTTTATTTATTTTTGAGAGAGTGAGAGAGAGAGAGAGTGCCAGGTGGAGGAGGGGCAGAGAGAGAGGGAGACACAGAATCGGAAGCAGGCTCCAGGCTCCGAGCTGTCAGCACAGAGCCTGACTGGGGCTCGAACTCACGAACTGTGAGATCAGGACCTGAGCCTAAGTTGGACGCTTAACTGACTGAGCCACCCAGACTCCCTGAAATTATGTTTCTAAAGCTCCTTTCCATTCTAACACTGTGACTTTACCAACTGCCTTCCTGAAGCCCTGTTATGTATGAGGCATTGTGCACCGCACTAGATAATTTATCAAATTCCTCTTTTATTTGTCACCATGCATGGAGACATTTATCCTAGTATTTATTAGCAAGAAATCACAAAAGCTAATATAACTTGAAACCTAAAATATAAGGGTATTTAAAGCCTTTGATTCCCACCTACTCGGTAAGTCTTATCTCCCTCCCACACACAAGGGAAAAAGACCCTTGATTCAGATCACTCCTAATGTAATTTCCCTTATTAGTTATATACAAAGTCTGATTTTCACACACCCCCACCACTTCAAGTTTTCCTCACATTGAAAGCCCCCAAATCTAGCTTCTCTGATGATTTAAAAATTTTCCACCCGGCTAGAATCATTCTTCACAAGGGTTCCACGGATATTTACCATAGTCCTGCTCTATGTACAGGTCTGGGCTGGAGCTAGGGAACACAGGAACAAACGGGAGACCGTGTGTCTTGTCTACCTGCGAGAGTGGTCTCTAACATTTAGGTCATAATTTCAGAACTGTCTGTGAAAGTTCTGTTCAGAACAAGCTCCTCTTCCATGGAACAAGTAATGAAGGGCACACATTTTGTAATCAGAAGGACTTGGCAAGACAAGATTTTGAAGCTAGGTCTTTCTACCTTTGCGACTCTGAGAAAGCTGCTTAATCTTTCTTCCCCTTCTTTTTAAAAATAAATGTCATTGGGGCGCCTGGGTGGCGCAGTCGGTTAAGCGTCCGACTTCAGCCAGGTCACGATCTCGCGGTCCGTGAGTTCGAGCCCCGCGTCAGGCTCTGGGCTGATGGCTCGGAGCCTGGAGCCTGTTTCCGATTCTGTGTCTCCCTCTCTCTCTGCCCCTCCCCCGTTCATGCTCTGTCTCTCTCTGTCCCAAAAATAAATAAAAAACGTTGAAAAAAAAAAAATTTAAAAAAAAATAAAAATAAAAAAAAATAAAAATAAATGTCATCAAGGCACATACACTAAATAAAAAGCCGCATACCATACCAGTAGTCTTATCAATCACTGCCCCTACCCTCCCAGGGAGCCCTGATTTCCATTCTTCTTAAGCAATCACTTTCAACTTTAGCTCTATCTTCTGGTAGAACTCCATGTTTCTAAATACAATAGCTGTATAAACTCATATCACTAATTTTGCTACATCATTATTCAATGTTTCAATAAGTTGTATGCATTAATCATAGCTGGGCCACACTGGGTAGTCAATTTCCTTTTTTACATGATGTTTCATTTTTCTGAATTTAAGATGGTCTCTGCTTAAAATTCTCCCAGAGAACGCAAATCTCCTCCGAACAGATAGATACATCAAGTGTTTGGAGACGCTGTTTGTGCAGCATTGTGTCCTCCGGCTTCAGTCTGGACCTGTGCTCCCCGGTGAAGGACCTGTGCTCCAGGTGAAAGACCTGTGCTTCCCGGTGAAGGACCTGTGCTCTCCAGTGAACCAAAGAGCTTTGCACCCTTGGTGGGGGATGCTGAGATACAGCACTGATGTATAAATGTTCAGCACGATCCCAGTTGGCAGAAACCGATGACCTGACTCTGAAACTTACATTCAAAGGATACAGAACAGCCAAAACAATTTTAGAAAAAATGGCAAATTTGAAGGATTCACCACCTGATTTCAAGAATCACCACAAAGCTAACGCAGTCACAACTGTGGTGTTTTAACGATAATACATACAGATCAGTGGGACAGCATGAGAGCTCAGAAACTGTCAGAAGGCTGCCAATATAACCCAAGAGGAAAAGAACAACTTGAAAAAAGATGATGCTATAATCACCAAATCAGAAAAAACAAACAAACATGAACCTCAACCCCTACCTCAAACCATAAAATTCAAATGGAAATGAATGACAGACATAAACGTAACCGCTAATGCTATGAAGTTCCTAGAAAAAGATCAAAAGAGAAAATTCTGACCGGGGGCAGGTTAAGATTGCTTAGGGCATAAAAATCAGTTCCCATAAAAGAAAAACTGATACACCGGACTTCATGAAAATTATAAAACCTTCTGAGCTTCAAAAGATATCATTAAGAAATTAAAGTATTTGTGAAGGACGTGTATCCAGAATATACAAAGAAGTCTTTTTTTTTTTAATATTTATTTATTTTTGAGAGAGAGAGAGACAGAGCGTGAGGGGGAGAAGGACAGAGAGAGGGGGAAACACAGATTCCGAAGCAGACTCCAGGCTCTGAGCACAGAGCCCAATGTGGGGCTTGAACTCATGAACCGTGAGATCATGATCTGAGCCAAAGTCGGAGGCCTAACTGACTGAGCCACCTAGGTGGCCCCAGAGTATACAAAGGACTCTTAAACACACTTCACAAACAACATACTAACAGCAAGTACGTAGTACGTGGGAAAATGGTCAACATTATTAGTTATCAGGGAGGTGCCACTTGCTCACCAGAATGACTAAAATTAGAAAGACTGAGAATACTAAGTGTTGGCAAGGATGAGGAACCTCTGGAACTCTCATACATTCCTGGTAGGAATAGAAACCTATATAGCCAATTGGAAAAATGTTTCGCCAGTTTCTTACAAAGTTAAATATGTACTTACTTTATGGCCCAGCAATTTTATTCCTACATATTTACCCAAGAAAAATGAAACATTACGTCCATAAAAAAAATGTGTACACGAACTTTCGGGGCACATAAGCTAAAACTGGAAACAATCTAAATGTTCATGATAGGTGTTTGGATAAACTATGGTCTTTTCATACAATATACTATTCTACTCAGGGATTAAAAAAAAAAACCTGCTGATACATGCATGAATCTCAAAAACATTAAACTGGACAAAAGAAATCAGACATAAAAAGTACACACTGTAGGATCTATACATATATGAAGTTCTAGAATTGGTAAAACTAATCTGTAGTGATAATCGTATCAGTGGTTGTTGCGGGTGGAGGGCAGGAATAGAAAAACTGACTGCAAGTGAAGCAGGCATGAAGGAACTTTCTGGGGTGATATAAATATCCTATATTTTTATGGGTGTGTTGCTCACAGGGTGCACACATTTACCAAAATTCACTGAACTATATACTTAAAATGTGTTTAGCACCAAATATGGATATGCGATAGCATATAACATCTGACCCAAATCCAGTAAAATTACTGGATTTTATGTGACCATAAAAAAATTAATCTCAAGAGCCCATGCTTAAAAAAAAAAACCAAACCAAGAACTACTTATAAATGACATAAGTTAAATTATAATGAAATTTAAAATGTTTGAACTGAATGACAATGAAAACACCTATCTGAACTTAGGCACATGCAAAATATCTACAAGAAAAAACTACAAGAAAACCATTAATTTTAAACGCACATGTTAAAGAAAAACATTTGAAAATCAGTGAACTGAAGAGTCAATTCAAGAACTTAGAAAACAGAGAAGTGGTAAATTCAAAGAAAATAAGCAAAGGAAGTAAGTAATAAAGATTAGAAGCTAATTGAATAGAAGAACAAAGAACCACAGAGCAGGAACATATGTGGTACATATCCCCCCACCTGAGCCTTTTCTCACATATTTGTATTAGTTAACTACTGCTTAGTAACAAGCCATCTCAAAATTCAGTAGCTTACAACCACAATCATTTACTACTGCTCACATTTCTACAATGTGGGCTGAAGTAGGCTTAGTCCAGCGGGCATAGCTCCAATCCATATCTCTCTCATCTTCCTTCAGCCAGTGAACTAGCAGAGGCATGTTTTTCTCATGGAAATGGCAGAGGTGCAGAGAACAAATGTAGAACACCAAGTCCTCTTAAGGTTTATCAGGCCTGAAACTAACATACTGTCATTTCTACCTGATATTATTGCCCACACCAAGTCATATAGCCAAACTCAAAGTCAGCGGGGAGGAAGAGATATCCTGTCCCTTTAGTGGGAAGAAATGCAGAGTCAGGGCAGGAACGCAAAGAGGAGGAGAGCCCTGGGCTTCATAATACAATTGATAGTGATGATGGTTGTACATCCTTGTGAATATACTAAAAACTAATTAATTAAAAACCAATGTAATAAAATACTACATTAAAAAAATAAGAAAGAAATGCAATCTACCACAGTATCACTGTAAGGATGTTGTGCATATTCTTGCTTTTCATATTTGAACAAGATGAATTATCCTGAACCAGCAGAATGCTCAGGATGTAGGCAGGGGTGAGAGCAGTTTTCCGTTTTCTTAATTTAGGAGTTCCCCCTTCTTCGTTCCTGCATCCAAGGATTTTTGAAAAAATAATACGGTTCCTTTGTTGTCAACCTGCAAGTGTACTGTAGATCAGGAGGGTGTGTGTACTTCCAGCTCTATTTTCCTCTTCAAGATCACTAAGAAGACACATCCCTTGCTTTCCAAGGTTATATACTCACTTCTAGGGTGTATTTTGCTAGCTCATTTTAAGATCTCTGGGCCACTCAGGTACTTTCCAATTCCTCTCTGCATTCCTTAACGGACACCATACGGCTGTTCAGTCTCAGCCTGGTAGGCAACGATTCTTTTAGGATGGGACTGCTGCCAGGACTGGATGGCTGCTGGAAATTTCTGAGCTATGCCCCCTCTGCACAACTCTGCCTTTTCTCATAGAACTGCTGGGGCTTCCGAACAGTACTTATGTATATATTCAAGTTTACCGGGTTTCTTTTTCTCCTTCACTTGTTCAAAATGTAGTCTGAGAACTGCCCCCTGCCTCCCATTCTTTATGGAAGTAGAATGATTAAAAACTAATCTGGCCTTGTTCCTTTTGGAACTATACGTTCAGTCTGATGATTTGGTTTCATTCTGTTTTGTTCTTCAGGGAATCAGACAGAAGACCCATTCAACCCACAAACTCACATCTTCCAGTTCTGGGACTAGATGGTGGTTTCCTCCCACTGTGTAAGACAAAAGACCTCCTTGACTGGTGCTCTATCTTTCTTATCTCCACACTCTTATTTTCTAATGCTTGTGGCCCTTTTATTTTGGGGGGAGAGTTCTTCAGCTTTATTATCCAATCCTTATATATTTTTTTCTGCTCTTACAGAGCCCTTTTCTGTTTTCTAAATAATTAAAAAAAAAAAAATAGAACCTCCTCTTTCATGGATGTTGTATCATTTCTAAAGATGCTATAGTTTTATTTGGTTGAAGTTTCTTCTGTTAACTGCAGTAAATTTATTTCTACCAAGCTCCTTTTATTTCCTACTTGTTTATCCCTGTTTGATTTCTTTCATGTTAGACACTTGCACCCAGTGGCTGGGGATCCTCTGCTGTCCATTTATGTTTACACGTGAGGCACTTAAAGCTGCCTGAAAGTCTGGTGCATCAACAGTGCTTCCTGACCAGCAGCCCTTACTCTTTCACATGATCTGATGGTGATGCAGCTGTTGAATCGGGCAAACTCCCGAAGTCCGTGTCTGTTAAATATTTTGCCATGGTTTGGTAAGTTTCCCCAGAAAAGATTCCTTTAATACCTTGTTTAGAGGGAGCATAAGCTTGACTGTTAGTTCTGAGAATCACACAGGAAGACAGTCCTGGTTTCACGCTTCAGTATGCTTTCACTTAATCTTCATGTTCATTGAGGTGCTCTGCCCCTACCTCTGCTGTCTGGCATGCCCAGTGAACGTCTCCTGAGTGTCAACCTTCAGTCCTCCGTCTGGGTAGAGGGGAGGTAGACAGTTGTCTGGGTGCAGACAGCAGGGAAGGGAATCCAGAGCGTGAAAACTACAAAAATCATCACTCGGACCTTCTATTTCCACTCCACCCTTTATTCCCACCTTGACAAGTACCGGTACTTCTAACTCCCGAGCTGCTGCCAGACTGCCTGGTGGGACTACACCTGCCCCTTGATGGCTTCCGGGTCTTCAGCCTTCAGCATCCTCTAATCCACAAAGTCACTTATCACCTGACCATCTTCTTTCTAGTTTCCCAAAGCTGACTGCACCTGGCATCTACTTTCCCATTCTCTTTTTGTGGATTTACAACTTTATTGTTTTACTGTAACCTCAGTGGGATTTCCAGAGGGTGTATACAATTGGACATGTTACACTACAAGTGTCTACTTAATATAAGTCTTAATTTCTTCAATTAAAACATGTGGACTATATCCTCTAACTCTGGTAGTTACTATTGCCAGTGGTTGTTACTTTAACTTTTATCATTATGAAGACTTCACGTACTTAATGTATTGGCCGCAGACCTAAGTATATATCAAACAGCCAATAAATATTTCACTTAAAAAGAATTACCTTTTAGTGCATATATACTCAATAAGCAGGTCTTCATATCACAAAAAGTACAATCTCAAGTAGATCTTCAATGATATCTCTCGCACAGCACTCTGTTCCTTCCTTTCAGAGTACTTGTTATGATTCACAATTACATATTCATAGTTACTTCAGTAATGTCTACTTCCCCAATGAATCAAGCCCTATGAGGGCAGAAACCATTTCTGTTTTGCTTACTCAGCATCCAACCCAACGCCTGGCATACAGTAAATATGTAACTGGTAACTAAATAAAAGAGTACATAATATTTAGACTATTTAATCTGTCCCAAAACTCAGTAAAAGGAATCAAGTTTCCCATCTTGAAAGCAGTCAAATGCTAGTACCAAAGTCTGACAAAGAAAACATTAAAAAAGAAATTAAAGATTTACCTCTCTTATGAATACAGATAACTAAAATCTTAAAACATATGCACTGGCAAAAAGAATCCATCGGGATGTGAAAATGATAACAGGTATCAATCCAGATTCGTTACAGGATTGTTAAAAATTGGTTCAATAAATAGGAAATCCAAACATTTAACTAACAACAAAGATAGGTGGAAGTAAGACAACCACAGAGAGGCTGCTGGGTGGTGGGGTGACGCAGAAGAGAAACCAAATGGCAGACTGTCAAAACGAAGTTACCTTCTACCTGTTTATATTACGATGCCTTATAATGTGCAAATTTTTGTTGAAGAGGGTTTTTTAAATTTATGGATTATCTGTCACACTTAATCTAAAAAACAAGCTAAGATTCTCCCAAATAGAAGATTTATTTAATAACACAGAAAAATGTCCTACCATAAACTGTTTAGGGGAAAGAAAAGCAAATTACAAAAGAGAAGCATATGTACCCATACATCTTTAAGAACACACACCACAGTTTAAACACGGTCGTCTTCTGCATAACACTTAACAACATCCACTATCTTTCTTGTTTATTTGGTTATCCTCTCAGCACTAGTTTATTCATTTCATGAGTACAGGGAATCTGTCCTTTTCCAAGCTGTATCCCCAGTGCCTAGATCAGTGCCTGGTACACAATAAGGTTTCAATAAACATTTATGTAATGAATCAATTCATTTTCCAGATCATTTTTCTACTCACCTTGACCCACCTTCCCCTGACTTACCACTGAGTTCCAGCTATACTGATCTTTCTGATTCAGGCTCTTTCCTCTTTTCAGACCTTTGCATATGCCGTTATTTCTGACTAAAACGTTCTTTCTCCTGTTCCGTCCATGGCTTAGTTCCTGTTCTTCCTTTAGTGAAATCTACAAGTTTTTCCCTCAGAGAAACCTTGTTTTCTTTAAAGCACTAGTGTTTTCTTTAAAGCACTCATTACAACATGCAATTATTTTATCAATTTCCTTTTTGGGGGCTCATCTCTCCCACCAGACTGTAAGATCTATGCAGGCAGATACTCTGTCTTGTTCACCAGAGTCCCCCAGTGTCCAGCAGAGCTCACAGCACCACGGGAGGTACTCAATACCAAGTTATTTTTAGGTGGGTCAAGTATAGGTAATTTTTGTTTTTGTTTTTTTGTAACTTTTTGTATTATCTAAAAGTTGACATAAGCATAAATACAATCTGGGGGAAATAAAGCAATTTTCACTTTGTAAAAAAAAAAAAAAAAAAGAGAGATCTCCTACAGCCCTAAGTGGAAGCAAGCTAGTTTTTTAAATATGAAGACAAAGTAAAGAAAACAAGTAGAAATAACAGTTGCCATAAGGCAAAACAATGGAGCCCCATAAACAAAGTGTTCTGTTAAGAAAAAGAAAATACTATGGAATGAGAAAGGTAGGATTTTCACAAAATGTTTAAAAGATATAAAAAAGTTTGCCAGACACAAAAGTTTAAATGTTTTCTCATGCCCAGATAATCATACACAGAAGGAATAAAAAAGCAAATGTGAATGAAGCACAAAACACCCGTATCACTGTTTTACATTTCAGAAGATGACCTAAAACACGGACCGTCTGCACACACGGGAGAGTTGTAAGAAGCAATCCTGCTCTCTAGAAGTTTCCGCAAGGGCTTCCTCACCACCATACTTACAGAATCCAGGGAGGACTGGGGAGCAAGGACCTCGGGAAGCCTTTACGGACCTTCCAACCTGTTCCTGAAGCCCCTCCCCCTTCCAACCTGTTCCTGAAGCCCCTCCCCCACCCCCCCCAAAGCCTCATTCCCTAAAGTCCCCCTAAAGGTTAGACACCTAGTCTGTCCCTTCTTCCAGTCTCGCTGGCGCCCGGCGCTGGGGAAGGCAGCTGGCCGGCCAGCTGGGGCGCCCCGGCAGCAGTGGGGGGCCGGGCCCGCGCTAGGGGCCGGCCCCTCCCTCACCTCATGGTACCTGGGGCAGGGGGCTGTGCCCCTGCCCCGCCGGCCCGGTCGGCCCCCTCCCGCCAGCAGAGGCCAGTGCGGCAGCCAGGGCGGCGCGGGGCTGCTCCTTTTAAAAGTCAACGAGGACCGCCGACCGCGAGCCGGCGCACGGCGTAGGCGCAGGGCCCAGACCCCCAGGTGCAGACCCCGGCAAGGGGGTCGTGGGAGCTGCAATCGGGTTCCAGGGCTGGCGGATCAAGCGGAGCGCCCTTGGACCTTCCTCCTTCTCTGAGGTCTCCCAATACCCCTAGGTGTCCATTGGTATTTTACAGTGACTGCTCTAAGCTTCCGTTTCTTCAAGGGTCTTGCCCACGGCTCTCAGTCGTGATGAGGGATGGCAAACCTCAGATCTAAGCTGAAATCCAGGCCTTTTCTCTACAGCGATCCCCAATTATTCCGAATCAGTGCCCCTATAAAGCTTTCCCAGTCGTCTATATAAATCCACCAGTTACAGTTTCATGGGGCTTTCTTGTAGAATTTACGAAAATAGGTCTATAGACCATGATTTTGAGTACTCCACATACTCCGGGAGATGCTGATGTCAAGCACCTGTGGTCAGGATGCTGATATCAAGCACCTGTGGTCAGGATGGGGGTCCTCTCCCTCTCTCTCTCTCTCTCTCTCTCTCTCTCTCTCTCTCTCTCTCACACACACACACACACACACACACACACAGCCCCGCAGCCCTAACAAAATCTACCAAAAATAAAACTGAGGGAGAGGGCATGAAGTATTTGGCCTGACCTAAGGACATCTTTGCTTTTGACTCATGTTTTAACAAAGTTAGAGAAGACATCCACATGCATTTCCCAAACCATATCCGCATTTGCTAGAGGAAAATCTAATCAGGAGATCCTAGAGAATCATTACCACTATTGTGTTGTACATATAGAAAACATTCAGGAAAATCTGAACTCACAAAGCAAATTGCTTAAATCATAATGAATCACGTTGATTAATTATGTAGTATTTAAAATAACAAACTCGCTTTGGGTATTTAGTATATCCAGTGGAAGAGAAATTTTTTTTTAAAAAAACATTTTTGGAAGATTATATCCATTGTGTGAAATGAGATCTACCCACGCATTATGACATTTTCATTTAACTTTCATTTACTTTTGGATTTAACATTCAATTTTTAAAGACGGGTTTAACATCCTCAGAATCCACTCTGACAGTAAAAAGTGTTTTTGTATATCAAGCAGATGCCTATAATCTTGTATCTACCAAATTTTGTTTTCTCTCTTGCCATGCTGTATAGATTCTTTGGACACTATACTTTCCACGTTCAAGATTATGCACCTTTTACTGGAACCATTTCGAAGTTTATATGGTGTCATTTTTAGCCATCTGTAGAAAGTAACTGACCTTTGTTCTGGCTCCTTATCAAACCGGATTAACTAATTTGTGCCTTAAACTATCAGCCTGCAATGAAATGGCTGCATGACACTTACTCCTGTATTTAGTACAAGGACATTGTTAGGTAGTTTTGTACCTCTTACACGAAAATCCTAAGAATAAATTTTTCTCAGGGACAATTACATTTTCAAACCTGCTTTGGATTCGTTTGTCACATATGATGAAAGAGAGAGTGACCTAATTTGTGCCATAACAAAAATGATTTTTTTTTTTTTTTTGCTCACACCCCTAGAAATATCCCATTCCAAATGCGCTGGGCAAAGACGAGGCCTCTTCGCTGACAGTGGCTCCCAGAGAAAGGATAACCACAGGTAAAGCAGGTACTTCAACTGGTCAAACTGGATCTCAGGAGTTGGGGCCTTGAATTTTCTAATGAGGGAGGGAGCAGGTGTACTCAAAAAGTTCTAAACAGGGTCCATTTTACCATGCCAAGGAAAGTAGTGAGTCTTTACACAGAATATAGCAAGGGATTTAATTACCCAATTAAGTATTATTAAAATCTTATTAAGGGAAAACAAAGTATGCCCCAGACATTTCTTATGATAAAAGCAGTAATTTTAAAAAGAGAAGCCAAATTTAAAACAAAAACAAAAGGCCAACTGAGTTAATCAATAAAAACTGTTACTTTTAGCATAAATAACCTTGTAGCAAATATAATCAAGAAAGAAAAATTAAATATCAGAAAAAGGAGGCTACAACCACAAATACAGGGAAGATATTTCTAAAATTATAAGTTATCATACACAACTTCTACCAATTAATTTGAAAACTATAAAAATATACTTTACCAACATTGGTCTAAAAAGAAGAAACATCTAAAAAAACCATTTACGATGAAAGCACAGAAACGGTAGTCATAGTCCTACCCCTTCTCCCAAAAGACTAGTTCCAGAGTTTCATTGTCAAGTTTCACTTCTCACTTATCAGATTATCATAAATCCATGCGTTTGGCAATGCATTCTGTTGGGGAAGGCTGTAAGAGACAAAGTGAAGAGAAAAGCAAAAGAACAGGAGAAAATATTTACTATATATACAGACTATAAAAGACTGCTTTATACATTAAGATGGACAGATCAACAGAAGATATAATTGGAAATTCACAGTTCAGGAATTATGAATAGCTAACAAACACATTTCAAAACATCTCTAATTTATGGATTTAAGAAACCAAACAATTCCAAGCAAGATAAAAATACATTACTCTGAAATAGCAAGAGCTAAAGACAAAAAGAAAAATACCAAAGCAGCCAGAGAAAAAGGAATTGGGAGACTGACAGCTGACTTCTCAATAGCAATGGAAAAAAACAAAGGAATGAGGAAGGAGATCTTCAGTGTACTAAACAACTGCCAACAGAAACCACTCTATTTAGCAAAAACATCTGCCATAAATGACAGTGAAACAAAGACAATTTCAGGCAAACAAAAGCAGGGACAGTTCATCATCAAATGACCCTTCAGTAAGAGCCATCCCAAGGGATAGTCTTTGAACAGAAGGAAAAGGGCCCTAGAGGATGTTCTAAAAGATAAAAGCAGTTGGGGCACCTGGGTGGCTCAGTCGTTCAAGCGTCAGACTTCAGCTCAGGTCCTGATCTCACAGTTCCTGAATTCAACCCCCACGTCAGGCTCTGTGCTGACAGCTCAGAGCCTGGAGCCTGCTTCCAATTCTGTATCTCCTTCTCCCCTGCTCATACTCTCTCTCAAAAATAAATAAAGATTAAAAAAAATTTTTTTAAATAAAAGATAAAAGCAGCAATAGAGAAAAGTAGTACAAATGTGGGGAAATGTAAATAAGCACCAACTGTAAAACACAACATTAATTCTAAACAGGCCCCCTTCTGTCTGGTAAGAATATTATTTAAAAAATTAAAATATATGATAACATATAAGTCATACAGGGGCTGAGTGAAGTTAAATTTTTGAGGTTCTTATATTGTCTAAAAGGAAGGTAAAAGTATTGTTGTTCTGCTTTGTTTTAGGTTAAAAAAATTTTTTTAATGTTTATTTTTGACAAAGAGAAAGAGAGAGAGAGAGGGAGAGAGAATGAGTGGGGGAGGGGCAGAGAGAGAGGGAGACACAGAATCCAAAGCAGGCTCCAGGCTCTGAGCTGTCAGCACCGAGCCTGACGACGCAGGGCCCGAACTCACGGACCGCGAGATCATGTCCTGAGCCGAAGCAGGATGCTCAACCGCCTGAGCCACCCAGGTGCCCCTGTTTTAGGTTTTTAAATGTCAAGGATGCATATTTCTGGGAGAATTATAAACAGAAAAAAAAAGTTTATTTTCTAAACTAGGACATGGGGAAAATGGAATGATAAAGATATTAAATGAATATTTAATAAATAACAAAAGGGAGAGAAAAGAAACATAGAACAGCCAGGACAAACAGCACAAAATAAGAGCAATTACAGTGAATGTAAATAGGTTATATGTCCCATGCCTTAAAACTGCATTTTTAAAAAAATTTTCTCCTATTTATTTATTTTGTAAGAGACAAAAGGAGGGGCAGAGACAGAGAAAGAGAGAGGGAGGGAGAGAATCCCCAGCAGGGTCTACGCTGTCAGCACAGAGCCTGACATGGGGCTCGATCTCACAAACTGTGAGATTGTGACCTGAGCGGACATCAAGAGATGGGCCTAACTGACTGAGCCACCCTGGCGCCCCTAAAACTGCATTTAAAAATTCCAACAGATGCTCTTTACAAGAGACATCAAAAACATACAAGTGCCTGAGTCTATAACTTTTTCCAAAGAGTTTAACAAATGAATAAAAAACACAAAAAGAAATGTATGATAGAGAAAATCATGAAGCGTAACAGACTACGAGCAAGATGAATTAACAGCATGGAGGAAAGGGAAAAATATTCAACATCAAAACTGATAAAAGGAGACATAATTACATACACTTCACTCATTAAAAATAGCAAGAGGGTACTTTTAACAACTCTGTGCCTATAAATATTAAAAATTCAGACAAAATAGAGACCTACAAAAATCTAATCAATATTGACAATTTTTTTAATGTTCAGTAATCCTGTAACCACTAAAAAAAATTAAATCACTAGTCAAAAATTTGCCACCAATAAAATTTCAGACGCAAGTGGATTCAATGGTAAATTCTACCACAACTGGTTATCTACTGAGAATAAAATTAAATTATATCTATATTCCACACTACCCACAATTAAGAATCCCAAGTATACGGACACAAAATGAAAATCTTTAAAATTACATCACAGAAAGAAAAGGTATTTGCAACCTATTTAACTATAAAACATTAGTACCCAGAATGTGTAAAGAAATCCTACAGTCCAACAACCCAACAAAAAACAGAAATGGGTAGGTGATATGAACAGTACAAAGGAAAAAAAAAAAGGCTTTTAAACTTATGAAAAGATGCTCAGTCATAATGATCTGTAAATGGATTTATCAAACTGTCAAAACATGCAAGTTTAGCAATGCATCCTGTGGGGGGGGGGGGGAAGGTAAGGGGGAGGGTGCTTTAGGAAAACAGTTACTTCAGTATACCGAAGGTATGTGCAAAAATCCCAGGAAATGCAGTTTGGCAATACTTCTCAAAATTTCAAAAGCATTTAACCTTCAACCCAGTAATCACAATTCTGGAAATTAATATAACAGAAAAACCTCCTCACATACAAAAGGACAATTCTACAGAATTACTCCATGCACCATTGTTTTTAACTGCAAAAGACCAGAAACAAATGATCTATGACTGACTATTGTTCTTATTCTGTAGAATGAGCATGGCTTCTATATACTGATTTGCATATAAGACTTCTAGGATATACTGCTAAGTGGGGGAAAAAATGTAGCATAGCACAAATCAGATTAAGAAAGTGGAATATAGGGTGCCTGGGTGGCTCAGTTGGTTAAGTGTCTGACTTCGGCTCAGGTCATGATCTTACGATTCATGGGTTCAAGCCCCGCATCAGGGGTCTGTGCTGACAGCTCAGAGCCTAGAGCTGCTTTGGATTCTGTGTCTCTGACCCTCCCTTCCTCCCGCTCTTTCAAAAACAAAAACAAAAACGAAACAAAAACTACAAAACACAAACAAAAATAATGCAACTGTTTAAGATAACCAAAGGATGGGGTTCAAAGCAGCACACTAAATATCAGTGAATACTTCATCTGTTTCCTGCCTGTAGAACGCAGACATTTACGATGTGTTCTGGGTGACTGTTTCTGTACTATCTTAAAAGACCTCTCACAGGAAGAACATAATTTAAATGGAGATGAGCGGGGCACCTAGGTGGCTCAGTCAGTTAAGCATCCGACTTCACTTCGGCTCAGGTCATGATCTGGCTGCACTGTTCGTGAGTTTGAGCCCAGTGTCCAGCTCTGTGCTGACAGCTGGGAGCCTGTAGGCTGCTTCGGATTCTGTGTCTCCCTTTCTCTCTGCCCCTCTCCCACTTGTGCTCTCTTTCAAAAATAAATAAATGTCTAAAAAAATGCATTAAAGAAAGAGAAATATAAAAACAAACACTGGAAAAGAAAACAAACACTGGGGAATGAGTTGGATAGTACAGGAAAGATTTTTTCTGTGTATGTCTTTATATATTTTTAATTGTTTAATTATTCTAATTTTTAAACAATAGAAAGAGTTCATCAACTTGTACATACAATACATGTAAGAAAAATTCATTCATATGAATAAGAGAAAACAAGTACCCAATAGAAAAAGTGACAAAAAACATTACGCACAAAAAAACATTTAACTTCTTTCATATAATCACAGAAATGCAGTTTAAAGCCACAATAACATTTCATTTCCGCTAGACCAGCAAAAATTAAAAACCTGGGCAATGCCAAACGTGGAGAGATTTCATTCAAAATTAGTGGAGAATAAATCAAAACTACAATTTGGAGAAAGTTACACATTACCTAATGAAATTGAACCCGCGCATGTCCTCCTAGTGGGTCTAGCAATTCCATTACTAGTATGCCCAAGGAAGAGTATTCTATACACTCACTTGAAGATGAACAAGAATATATACGGCAGCACTACTTATAACAGCCCCATGTTGGAAATAACCAATATGTTCATAAAGAATGAAACGGATAAGCATATAATCCATTTCTAACACATTCGTACAGTAGATTACTATACACTATACTTCAATGAAAATGAATGTATTACAGCGCTGGTTCCCAAAGTGGTGATGACGCTTAAGTGGGTTCTTTGATACATACTGCAATGTGTCATAATTTGAGAGATCTACATAACTCAGTAGACTAGTATCTGCTCATGACCAATGTGTAGATGAAATATCCCTTCCAAATTCAAGATAGACCAATGGGTTTTCATGTCACAGAGTTTGAGAAGTTCACTGACACGACTTCAAATTTTACACTACAGCTAACCTTTAAAGAAACTGTTGGGCTTTGAGGAGTATCAGAGAAAAATATAACTATCTTAAAAGGTTATTAAAACATTTCTCCCTTTCCTAAATACACAGCTGAGTGAGTCTGGATTTTCTTCATATACTTTTGTTCTGGTTTTTTTTTTTTTCATTTTTTAAAATATTTATTTACTTTTGAGACAGAAAGAGAGCAAGTGAGCGAGCAAGCTAGCAGGGGAGAGGCAGAGAGAGAGGGAGACACAGAATCCGAAGCAGGCTCCAGGCTCTGAGTTGTCAGCACAAAGCCTGACGCAAGGCTCAAACCCTTGAACTGCGATATCATGGCCTGAGGCAAAGTTGGATGTTCAACCGTCTGAGACACCCAGGTGCCCGTTCCTCATATACTTTCAACCAGAACAATATATTGCAACAGACTGAATGCAGAAGCAGACATGATACTGAGACATTAAAGGTATTTGCAAAAATGTAAAAACAATGCCACTCTTGTCACTAATTTTTGAATAGTTTTTTTTCATTAAAATGTTATTTATATTAAGATGTAAGAGGCTTATTATCATTATTTAGAGGTGCCAATACATATACCAATAGGTACTGTATCTACTATACTTAAGATCAATCAGTTTTAATAACTAACATGATATAATCCATATAAACAAAAACGCTTTAGAGTCCTTGACAGTTTTTAGGATCATAAAGGAGTCATGAGACCAAAGAGTTTCTGAATTACTGAACTACAGGCACATGCTTCAATACTGATGAATTTCAGAAACATAATGTTTAAGTGATTCACAGAATTCAAAAACAGGTGAAAGTAAACAGTGTGTTGATTAAGAATATATACCTAAGTGATAAAACTGCATAGAAAGGCAAGGGAATAATTAACACAAAATTCAGGATGACCATGGTGATGGGGCAGCAATACACGCTTCTGGAGAGAGGCACACACAAAAGCTTGCAAGGTGCTTGTGATGTCCTGTTAAGCTGGGCACACAGATATACTTCTTTTTTTTTTTAACAGTACATATAAATGGTATACTTCACGACAAAAATTTTAATAGAAGAAACAAAGGGACATACCTACTCTCCTAGAAGGAAAAACTCAAAAGAATGTCTCTTCTCAAATTAATCTATAAATTCAATGCAATCACAAACAATATGCCAATATCCCAAGATTTTCTATAGAACTTGGAAAGATGGTTCTAAATTTCACCTGGAAGAAAAATGCAAAAAAAGCCCAAAGCTTTTTTCAAAAGAAAGTACCAAAATGTATTACAAAGCTACAATAATTAAAACAGTGCGGTAGTAGCTAAATGGGTCAAAGAGTTTTGAACCCAATTAAGGGGGGGGGGGGGGGGGGAAGGCAAGGATTATGACCCAGCCAAAATGTCCTTCCACCCAAGGAAGATAAAAATTAAAATAAGATGTTATTTTCAAGTTAGAAAATTAGTAAAACACGAAAGAAATACTGTCAACATCCACTGCTGGCTAGCTAGCAGGGAAATAAAGCATACCCTTAGATAGTAGATATTTAAGGATACACTATTTGAGGACAATTTAACAGCATTAATAGCCAGCATTCTCACAGGGAATTAACTCTTCAGAAATACTATCACTGGCACACGATGCATTGCTTGTCACAAGAAAAAAAATAACTAGAACATCGTAAAACTTGAAAATAAATGTCCACCAGTAATAAAAGACCCGTTTGGTAATGGTAAAGACGCCATTACCTATTTAACTACACTAAGTAGACAACATACTACGTGTATTTAACAAACACTACGTCTCGAGTGTTTTCAGGCACTTCGGGAATTTTATTTATTTATTTTATTTTATTTTTGGGACAGAGAGAGACAGAGCACGAACGGGGGAGGGGCAGAGAGAGAGAGGGAGACACAGAATCCAAAGCAGGCTCCAGGCTCTGAGCCATCAGCCCAGAGCCTGACGCGGGGCTCGAACTCACAGACCGCGAGATCGTGACCTGAGCTGAAGTCGGACGCTTAACCGACTGAGCCACCCAGGCGCCCCGGGAATTTTAATTCATTTGAGCAACTATGTCTGGAGTTCAGCAGATGCTTGCAATACAGCTCTTTTTAAAGAGACCCGGTTACATTGGGGCAAATGTCCCGAAAACCCCGCATTTCAAACCCTGTTCTCTGTCTTCCCTACAGTCATCACGTACACTTGGTCCCTTTTTACTTTCCTCTAGTCTGGGTTAGTCATTTACGGATGGGCCGAACACGCTGCCCGGCCCTGTCCAGCTCGAGAAGGCAGGTCTTCCAACCGAAGAGGATCGTCACGGCTGCTTTGTTAGGAAACTCCTGAGTCGGCTTGCTCCCAATCTCACACCCCTTTCCCCTTTCCGACACTTAAAGCCCCAGCGGGCCCTTGGATCGCTAACGTTACCCCGGTAACACCGTATACTCCCTCGACACTCAAGTTCATGGTGTGTTTTTTTGCTCGCGAACCCGACCGGCCTAACTTTACCTTACAGGGAAAGTAAAAGGAGGGTAAGGCGGGCGTGTTTCAGTTTTTGACTTCAAACAGACCAGTACGGATTACGTGAAACCCGAGGATGTGCAAAGCGTCCTCCTCAAGCCCTGAGGTCAACGTGCCGCCTTCCCCGACGCAACGCTGCTGGGTGGCTGAACGCGCCGGGTGGGCGTGCACAGACACAACTACCACCCGGCTTAGGCGCCCCTGGAGTCTTCTGCCCAACGACCCGCCCCGTGCACAGACCCCCCTCCCTCCAGCCCTGCGCGAAGGAAGAAAAGGTCCCGCACCGCCGTGGGTTCACACAGAAGGAAGCAAACCCGAGAGGCAGACCTCACACACAAGCCTTTAAAAAAAAAAAAAAAAAAAACAACGACCGAATAGCCAGTCCGAGCCCGGGGAGCCCGGGGAGCCCGGGGAGCCCGGGGAGCCCAGCTCGCCCGAGTGCGGATCGTTCCACCGCCCGCCGGGGACGCGCAGCTCGGGGGACGCGCCTCAACAGCGGTGGACGCAGTGCCTCCCAGGGGGAAACAGCACTCCGGAAGCCCCCCTCCCCCCCCCCCCCGGACGTGTCAAATGCTGACGTCGCGGCCACGAGCTGGGGTCCCTCGGTCAGCAGCACCGGGAACGGCCGCGGGCGACCAAGGGTGGACTCCTCGAAGGAGCAGCGCCGCCAAAGCCAGCCGGAAATCCACCCCGCCCCCCGCCCCGAGCAAGCCCGCAAGGAAGCGTCTGGCACCCGGCAGGCGAGAAAAGCAGGCGACGGCAAACGTCAATTAGAACCGGCTTTGAGGGACAGTAGCGAAGCCCCGACGAGCCTCCGCGAAAGCGCCCGCCGGGAGGACGGCGGCTCCTCCGGCCAGCCTGCCAGGCGCACCGAGGGGCGCCCAGCCCGGGGGAGGCTCACCTGTCTTCGGAGCTGCCGCCGCCGCCGCCGCCGCCCCCCGGAATTTCAGGTTCTGGTTCAGTTTCTTCCCCATGCTCGCAGCCGCCCGCTTCTCCACGCAGGCGCTTCCTCCCTCGCGGTCCCCGCGGCCGAACGTGACAGGGACTTCCGGGCTGATTCACCAGCCGCCGAGCCCGTCCTTCTCCCCGGCCGCCGACTCGCCGGCTCCGGGACCTCCTGAGGGAGCCGTCGGCGCGGTCGGCACAGGCTCTCCAGAGGCGCGCCGCGCGTCCTTCCCCTCCGCACCGACGCCGGCAGCGCCCGGCGGCCCCGGCGCCCAGCCCGCAGGCACCGCCACGCTCGTCAGCCAAATGTCGCTCTCGCCACAGAAACTCATAGGAAAGAACGGACCCCGAGACGCGCCCCGGCCTGAGAGAACATGTCGATTACCTCAGACACAGAGGCACGAAACCGGAAGTAAAACCCCTGGCCTCAGGAACCGGAGAGCTTGGGAGGAGGAAAGAAAAAAAAAAAAGAGAAAGTGAAAACTGAACCGTGGTGAAAGGCAGGAGCCAATCACTGAGTGGGAATCGATGCGCAGGCGCGGGCTGCGGCCGCCGTCCACGCGGCGTTCGCCTCTCCCCCATTGCGCAGGCGCCACGCTGCAGCGAGCCCTGGGATTGGAGGACGGAGTCTGGCCGTGCGCAGCTGCGGGAGGGGCGAAGTCCAGCGGGGCGTCTCCAGGGCTTGGTGCGTGGCCGGATGCGGAAGACGTTCCCGGGAACACGTCCGGCCGCCATGATGGCTCTGCGTATATTCCAGCCTCTGGCTTGTGTTGTGCTGGGATGTTTGTCTCCCATTGTGTCTCCTGAGGGTGCGGTGGAGACACTTGCTTTGTCTTGCCCCAAAGTGACATTTATAAAGCCTTGTAGTTTAATAAGTGTTACAGCCCTAAAAATAACCTTAAAAGTTCAAGTGTTAACCTGAAAAATAGAACTGTAATTTTACCAGGCTTATTTATAAACAGATGAAATTGTAAGGGTTAAATTGTAGTGTAGGGCTAACGTGAAGCTTGAGAGAGAACAGCTTTGTGTTGACACTGTAGTTTGAAAAATAACAGCCTTGCTTTACTCTTGTAAATCACGCTTCATACTCTTGTAAATCAGGCTTCACCAATTAAGGAAACAAAACTTCAAAGAAAAGAACATCAGAGGCAGGGTCAAGGAGAGCCACTGGTTGCAACTTAACCACAGAAAGTCTGAAATAATCACCTCATCCGGCAACTGTTTCTAACTCATCTGGGAACTGTTTCTCTGTTCTGTTCCCAGGTGATGATAAAATGATGTGATCGGCTATAAAAACTGTACCCCCACTGTTCGAGGCCGCACTCTGATCAAGAGTGTTGGTCCCCATCTGTCTGCCTTGCCTCTCATTGCAATAAACTTTGTTGTGACTGTCACTGGTACCCACAGCACTCTGTTTCAGGAGTGGTGTGGATGCAACAAAATGTCATTCAAGACATGCACACGGTGGTGAACTACAGGCAAATCCGAAGGACAAAGGAGGACCGTGTACTTTTATAAAGGAGGAAGTTGGGAGAGGGAGTTGTGACATTTCATTGGAGGAGATATTGTGGTCACTTCTCATTGGCTGGGTTGTTGTCTGGAAGGAGAAAAATCTTCCTGCTGGGATAACCTTCCACCGGGGCCACCTGGGTGGCTCAGTTGGTTGAGCATCTGACTCCGGCTCAGGTCATGATCTCACAGTTTGTGAGTTTGAGCCCTGTGTTGGGCTCTGTGCTGACAGCTTGGAGCCTGAAGCCTGCTTCGGATTCTGTGTCTCCTTCCCTCTCTGCCCATCCCCCACTTGTGCTCTGTCTCTGTCTCTCAAAAATAAATAAATAAATTTTAGAAAAAAATTTAAAAATAAAAATAAACTAAGCTTCCAGGAGTGGTGCTCATGGAGAACCCTTCATTGCTTCCTGACTTCGTTTTGAATTAGTTTTTTTTCTATTTTCACGCATGTAATATTTAATTAAGTGCATGTAATTAAGTGCATATTTAAATACATGTAATATTTAAGTGCATGTAATATTTAAGTATTTTCCCATGGAAAACTCTTCTACATGGTTACAAGGGACCACATATAGCATTAATTCTACAAATGAGAGATATTAAGTACTACAGATATGAGAAACCAGGCACTATTCCACATGCTGGGAATAGATTTATTAATTCAATAGCTTTCACCTCCCATTCTTTCAGCTCAGGTCATGATCCCAGGGTCGTGAGATTGAGCCCCACATTGGGCTCTGTGATGACAATGCAGAGCATGCTTGGGATTCTCTCACTTCCTCTCTTTCTCTCTGCCCTTCCCCCATTCATTCTTCCTCTGAATAAATAAACTTCGAAAAAAAGAAAAACCTTAAAAAAAATAACAGCTTTTATTGTTTACTCTTGCCAGCGGCTAAAGCACTAGGATTATAGTTGGGAACAGCTAGACGAGCACCCTGCATATAATGGAACTTTTTCTAGAAGTGGATATCAAACATTAACAAGTAAACCACCACCACAACAAAACTAGAATTTCATTTAACAGTACTGCTTTGAAAAGCAAGCTGGAAATGCTGGAGAATGGGGTTGGAGGCTGGCAGCCAGGGGCAGGAGAGGCAGAGCTGCAAGATCTCACTGAATAAGGGACATTTGATGTGAAAGCTCAATAGTAAAAACAGACCAAACTAGTCCTTGGAACATGCGGAGGAAGAGCTTTCCAGGCAGAAGGCAAAGCAAGTGCAAAGTCCCTAGAAATGAAACTAAGCGTGTTCAAGAACTAAAGAGGGTTGGCTGTAGAAATGGAATGAAATAGAATATTTTTAAAATACGTAAAACCAAAATGTACAACTCCCTGATTTATCACAAACCAAATATTCATGAAACAACACTGTGGTCAAGAAATAGAACACTGCCTAAACCTGAGAAGCTCCATCTTGTGTCAACTCCCAATCAATACCTACCCACCTTCCCTACCATCAAACCTAACCACTAATCTAAATCCCATGATCATCTCTGCCTTATTAGCTTTAGTGCCCAAACATACATCCCTAAACTTCAACATTCATTAGTTTTGCCTGTGGTTTGAACTTCACATAAGTTGAATGATTTTGTACCAGGTTTCTTTGGAGTAACATGGTTAGTGAGACATGTTTTTGTGGATACTTATTCTTTCATTTTCATTGCTATATAGATGTGGCTATAACACATTTTCTTTACCCATTGTATTATTTTTTAATGTACGTTCAATGCCCAATGTGGAGCTTGAACTCACAACCTTCAGATCAAGAGTCATGTGCTCTGCTGACTGATCCAGCCAGGCACTCCTCCATTGTACTGTTGACAGACATTTTGATTGTTGCCAGTTCTTGGCTGTTATGAATAATTCTGCTTGAACATTCTTATTATCCATGTCTCTTGGTGCACATGTACACCATTTATGTTGGGTGTATACCATACTGGACATAATTTGGAATTGTTTCAGCAAATATTTATTCCCTCCCTCCTTATGGTGCTGGCCAAGTTTATTTCTTGACTCCACTATTACTGCTCTTAGTCATGTGAATATTTTTGGTTGATAGACTATTAGCAGACATGTTATGAACAGGAATCTTGAATATCCATATATAGTTCATTTGACTCTTGAGCTCAGATAATGCACGGAAGGAGACCATGTCTCAAATAACTGTGCCCTTTCAGCCTGGGCCTTCAGAACAAACGTGTGGAGCAGATGTGAATCCAACCTGCAGCATAAACCCACCTTAGATTTGCAGAATGTTAGACCTCCCGAGGACTGATGAGAATGAGAATGCTGTTGTCCTAAGCCACTGAGTTTGGGGTGGTTTCTTATGCAACATTACTGTGGCAATAAAAAAGATGTATATTCAACTTCAAAATATAATGCCAAATGTTTTGCAAATCAGTTTTACCAAGTACATTCCTACAAGCAATGTATGAGAATTCTAGTTGCCTTACATTTTTGCCAACATTTTAAAACTTTTTTTAAAGTTTATTTATTTTGAGGGAGAGAGAGAAGCAGGGAGGGAGGGAAGGAGGAAGGGAGGGAGGGAGGGAGGGAGGGAGAGAGAAACCCAAGCAGGCCCCACACTGTCAGAGCACAGCCTGACACAGAGCTAGAATTCATGAATTGCAAGACCAAGAGTTGAAATCAAGAGTTGGAAGTTTAACCAACTGAGTCACCCAGGTGCCCCAACTGCCAACGCTTTTTTAGTTACTCTGGAGGGTGTGTTATGGTTTGAATTTGCATAATTTCCAACTTTGTTCTTTTTCATATATGTTTAGGCTAGTCTAACTTTCATATATGTTAGGCTAGTCTAATTTTCACATAAATTTTAGAATTAACTTTTCTATCTAAAAAAACTGCTAGTGTTTTGTTTGGGCTTCTGTTCAATATATAGATCAGTTTGGGGAGAATTACCATCTTAATATTCCATCTTCATGAACATGATATCTCTACTTAGGTCTTTTAAAATTTCCCAGCAATATTAAATCTTTAAGTGTACAGGTATTATTCACATTGTTATATTTACCTCTATATTTTTATGATGATTAAAAATTTAATTTACAATGGTTTGTTGCTGATATATGGAAATACAATTGATTTTTTCCACATTAGCCTTATACCTGCAACTTGCTGAATTCAATTATTAGATCTGATGGCTATTAGTATATTTATGTATATTCTTTAAGATTTTCTGAGGTAAACATAATGACTGCACATAAAAATACTTTTCTTTGTTTATAATCTGTATTTTTCCTTATCACCTTATGGCCTCTAATGCAATGATGAATAGAAAAGGTGAGAACAAACATCTTTGTGTATCACTGATCTTAGAGGAAAAGCATTCAGTTGTTTACCATTAAGTAAGTATAATGTTGGCTTTAGTATTTTACATCTTTTTAGGTTGAGGATTTTCCCTTCTATTCCTAGTTTTTGAGAACTTTTATCACAAATAAGCGAATTTTGGTGTGCTTGGGTGGCTTAGTTGGTTAAGTGTCCGACTTCGGCTCAGGTCATGATCTCATGGTTTGTGGGTTCCAGTCCCGCATTGGGCTCTGTGCTGACAGCTCAGAGCCTGGAGCCTGATTTGGACTCTGTGTCTCCCTCTCTCTCTGCTCCTCCCCCACTCACACTCTGTTTCTCTGTCTCTCAAAAATAAACATTTAAAAATTAAAAATAAAAATAAATAAATAAATAAGTGAATTTCATCTGCATCTATTGAGATTATATAGTTTTCTTTTTTAGCCTATTAGTTTGGTGAATTACATTAATTGATTTTCAGATGTTAAGCCAACCTTGAATTCCTGGGATAAATCCAATTTAATTAGGATGTATTATCCTTTTTATATATTACTGGACACAAATTGCAGATATTTTGTTACGAATTTTGGCATTTACATTCATGAGGGATATTGGTCTATACATTTTACTTTTCTTGTAATATCTTACTTTGTTATCAGGTAACTCCAACCTCACAGAATTAGCTGATAAGTATTCCTTCTTTTAATTTCCAAAATACTTTCATTAAAATTGGTAATATCTCTTGCAAAAGTGTTTAATAGACTTAGTAATCGGCAAAGTCATCAGTGTCTGTTTTTTTCTTTATGGAAAGATTTTTTAGTACTTTTTTTTTTTTTACTAATAATATAGAGTTATTAAGAATATTTCAAAGAAAGATAGCTCTACTAATGTTACAGTCATACCAGGATGACTGTTGACATACAGGTGTGCCTCCATGAGAAGGAATAGCAGAAGACTAGTTACCTATGAGGAAATAGAGATCACTAAAATAATCCAGCCAGTCACTAAACAAATAAGCAAATAACAGTAGCAAGACCCAAAGGGAGGAGGGAAGACCAATACACAGAATTGGATAAACTTATTATCTAAATTGTAGCAGTTTTTAGCCAAAATTTATTATGTGTGAAAAGAAACAAGGAAGTATGACCTAGACACTGAGAAAAAAAAGCAACAGAAACTCCTGTGAGAGTGACTAATCTTGGACTTAACAGAGACTTCAAGTAGCCCTTATAGACATGTTCAACAAACTAAAGGAAAGTGTGATAAAAGAAAGATATGACAATGCCACGTCAAATAGAGAATATCAACAAAGAGAAATTATTTAAAAAGAGCCAAATGGAAAATGTGGAGTTGACAAGCACAAAAACTGAAATAAAAAACACTAGAGGGACTCAACAATAGATTTGAATTGGAAGAATTACCAAATTTGAAGGTAGATCAATAGAGATTATGTAAACTGAAAAAAAGATAAAGAATGAAGAAAATGTTAAACCTCACAGAAATGTGAGACAACATTGAGTACCTCAATATATGTGTAATGGGAGGACCAAGAGAGGAGAAGAAAGAAAAAATATTTGAAGAAACAATGGCTGAAAACTCCCCAAATTTATATAAAAAATAATAATAATACACATATCCAGGAAGCTCAATGAACTCCACATGGGATAAATTCAAAGAGATTCACAAACATGCACATCATGGTAGCAATGCTGAAAGTCAAAGCCAAGGATGATACTTTGAAAGCAGCAATAGAAAACTAACTTGTCACTTACAAGTGACACATGATAAGATTAAAAGTTGACTTAGCAGAACTAATGGAATCAAGAAGGCAGTGGGATGACATATTCAAAGTGATCTAAGGGAAAAAATTATCAACCAAGAATCTTATATCCAGCAAATCTATCAAAATGAAGGTGAATGAAAGACTGTCCCAGATAAACAAAAACCGAAAGATTATGTTGTCAGCAGATCTGTCTTACAAAAAATACTAAAGAGTTCTTCAGGTTGAAACCAAGTGACCCAAAATGGTAATCTGAATCCATGTGAAAAAATAGAGAACACTGGTAAAGTTAATTATGTAATGATAAATAAAAGTATAAATGCATATTTTCTTTTATTTTCATAAATAATTTTAAATCTACAGAATAATATGTATATAATATTGGGATTATTGGGCTTATAACATATAGAAATGTAATATATAATGTAACAATGTATATTATATAATGTATAATATATATTAAATTTATATAGACACACGTATATTATATACATTACACAATGTATTGCATAATGTATATAGTATTATATATATATATAATGTGTGTGTATGTGTATATTCATACATACACACATAATACATCTGCTAATAAAAACACAAAGGAGGGGGCGCCTGGGTGGCGCAGTCGGTTAAGCGTCCGACTTCAGCCAGGTCACGATCTCGCGGTCCGTGAGTTCGAGCCCCGCGTCAGGCTCTGGGCTGATGGCTCGGAGCCTGGAGCCTGTTTCCGATTCTGTGTCTCCCTCTCTCTCTGCCCCTCCCCCGTTCATGCTCTGTCTCTCTCTGTCCCAAAAATAAATAAAAAACATTGAAAAAAAAAATTAAAAAAAAAAAAAAAAAACACAAAGGAGGAGGTGGGAGCAAAGCTGTATTTGACTAAGGAAATGACATCAGATGGTAAAGTAATAATTATAGCAATATATTTTTGGGTTTTAACATTAATAACAATAATACCACAAAAGGTGGAGGGAAGGATTAGAGCCATATATGTATAGCATTTCTGTACATCATTAGAATTAAGCTAGTATAAATCTGATCTGATTCTGACGAGATGTATTTGGCAAATCCTAGAGCAATCATTAAAAAAAGCAAATAAAATTAAAGAAGTAGAAATGATGCAATAGAAAATGTTCACTTAAAGAAAATGAAAACAGTAAAGAAGGAATAGAGGAACAAATAAAACATGAGGTATAGAAAATAAAACAAAAAAAATAAAATGGCAAACTTAAATCCAGCTATATCAATAACGTAAAATGTGAGTGCTTAAACAATCAAAATGCAAAGATTCATAAAATGGATTAAAAAATGATTCCACTATAAACTGTCCGCAGGAGACAAACTTTGGATTTAAAGACATAAATATATTGAAAGTAAAAATATTGAAAAAGGTATATCATGAAGAAAGCATCCATAAGAAAGCTGAAATGGCTATATTAAGACAATATATTTTTTTAAGACAATATACTTTAAAGCAAAAAAAAAAAAGTTACTAGAAATAAAGAGGAAAATTTTATGCTAAAAGGGTTAATCTCTGAGGAAAATATAATTTAAATAGATATGCACCTAGTAACAGAACTACAAAATACATGAAGCAAAAATTACAGAAATGAAAGGAGAAATAGACAATAATAGTTGGAGGCCTCAAAACTCCACTTTTGATAATGGGTAGAATAAATAAATAGAATATCAACAGAAGACTTGAACATTACAACCCAATTAGACCTAATAGACCTCTATAGAACACTCCACAACAGAATATACATTCTTCTCAAATGCATGTGGAACATTTTACAAAATAGATAATATGTTAGGTCATAAAACAAACCCTATTAAGTTTTATGTCTTTCTCTGAGCACAATGGAATGAAATTAGCAATTGATTGCCAGAAAAAAATTAGGAAACTTATATGTATGTGGAAATTAACACACTCCTAAGTAGCCAGTGGATTTAATAATAAATCAAAAGGGAATTAAAAGACATATTTTGAGTTGAATGAAAATTAAGACACTAAATGCCAAAACCTATGGGATGCAATGAAAGCAATGCTTAGAGAGAAATTTATACCTGTAATGCCTATATTAAGAAATAAAATTTTAGGGGTGCCTGGGTGGCTCAGTCGGTTAAGTGTCCGACTTCAGCCCAGGTCATGATCTCATGGTTTGTGAGTTCAAGCCCCGCATCCAGCTCTGTGCTGACAGGTCAGAGCCTGGAGCCTGCTTCGGATTCTGTGTCTCCCTCTCTCTCTGCCCCTCCCTAGCTCACGCTTGCCCCCCTCTCTCTCTCTGTCAGAAATAAACAAACTTAAAAAAAAGAAATAAAAAATTTTAAGTTAATAATCTAACCCCTACCTGATGAAACTTATAAAAGAACAACCTAAATTTAATACAAGCAATAAGATAGAAATAATAAAAATCAGTATAGAAATTAGGAAAATAGAGAATAAACTAACAATAGAGAAAAATCAAAGAAATCAAGAGGTGGTTCTTTTAAAATATGGACAAATCTTTAGTGAGACTGACCAAGAAAGAGAAGATTCAAATTATTAGAATCATAAATGAAAGAGAGCATTAACATAAACCTTACCAAAATAAAAAGGATTATAAAGGAGTACTATACACAACAGTAGGGCAACAAATCAGATAAGTTAGGTAAATAGATGAATACATAGAACTACTGAAATGCTACTGAAAATTGACTCAAGAAGAAATAAACAGCCTAAATGGAACTCTAACAAGTGAAAAGATTGAATTAGTAATTAAAAAATATACATCCACAAAGAAAAGCCCAGAGATAGGAGGCTTCACAACTGAACTCTACCAAACATATAAAGAAGAATTAGTACCAATTTTCCACAAATTTTTCCAAGAAGTAGAAGTGGGAGAGAACATCCCCAACTCATTTGATGAGACCAGTGTTATAATGATACCAAAAAAACAGACAAAATGGTCACAAGAAAGGAAAATTATAGATCAGTATCTCTTATGAATATGAATGCAAAAATTCTCAACAAAATATTAGCAAACTGAATCTAGCAACATATAAAAAGAGTTATACATCAGGAATAAGTGGGATTATCTCAGAAATACAAAGCTGGTTTAATATAAAAATTGATTAATGTAATAAATCATATCAATAGAACAAAAAACAAAAGTCACATGATACTTTCAATAGATTTAGTAAAAACATTTAAACAAAATCCAATACACTTTATAATTTAAAAACCATTCAATAAACTAGGAATAGAAGGGATCTTCTTTAACTTGATAAATTATTATATTTTACATGCTTTAGAAGGCTTTTTGAGAGCTGACTCTACTTACCTTTCCATCCTCATAATCATACTTATATCTGTTTTGCTTAGATCTCTGGCCATGGCCTTATTTTGTTCTTTCATTTGGGATAAATTCCTCTGCCTTCTCATTTTGTCTGTCTCTGCCTTCTTCTCTGTGTTAGAAAAGCCAATTATGTCTCCTGCTTCTGAAAGTAATGGCTTTATGAAGAAGAGGTTATATAGTGCCTGGTGTTTGGTGCTTCAGGGAGTACCTTCTATGGGCAGTGTTTGGTCCCTCGCCTGAATATGGTGAGTTTTAACTAGATGTTCTTTAGTCTGTTTGTGAAATGAGACCTGTCACCACTTCCACCAGAACTGAGGGCCTGCAAATCTCATTGGTTGGGAGATATGGTGTCAGCAGGCGTTTATGCTGGTCTTCTGGAGTAGGAGCCTACTGCACTGAGGTAAGCTTGACTGAGAGGGACAGTCCCACCAGAGCAGGGTTGGGGGCTTGGTATAAGCAAGATAGGCAGCTAGCGTCAGTGCTGTGCTGCTGCTTATAGGTGGCTCTGTATTTACGTTGAAGGGTGGGGGGGGGAAATGGTGCTAGCCAGCTCCTTTTTTCCTGTAGGGGTCTCTCTGTGAATGCTGCCTCTCAGGGACATGCTCCAGGAAAAGCAAATACTCTCCCCACTGTATGCTCTGGGCACTCTTCAATCACTATTTCCACACTGCCTGCCCCTGGGTTGTTTGTCTGCCTTCTCTCCAGGAGCAATGCAGTATCCTATGGGATATATCTCAGCCAAGCCTACTGACCTTTAAAACTCCAGGATTTAAGCCCCTGCTGGTTGTAAGAACTCAAAATTTGGCTCCTCTCCTTTTCTAAACCAACTGCTATGGGGAAACATTCTCCGTGTTGCATTCCCCTGTATGCTCCTCTATCTCTCCTATTCTCTCTTCTCTCCCTTCTCTGTGGCCATGGCTCCCTCCCCCCTACAGAGGCCAGGATCCATTTCTCTCTCAAGCTACATCTCCACACTTTCTACCTTCTTCGATATGGCCTCTTCTCTCCCTTTAGTTGTGGAGTTTGTTCTGCCAATCTGTAGGTTGATTTCAGGGGTATTTAGGATTATTTGATAGTTATCTAGTTGTATTCATCAGGCGAGGTGAGCCTAGGGTCCTTCTGCTCTGCCCCACCTTCCTGTCTCTCCTCAAAGAGGTATTCTATTATCAGGAGATTCACTATGTGCCCTCCACACTGCAAGCTAAAGCTGCCACAGAACATTTTGGCCTCTTACAGCTAAAGAGCAGGAGGTGAGAAGAGGAGTCACTGTCTTGACAGTTGCAATTGACACTGATCAGGAGGAGGAGGTAGGGCTGTTTT
Source organism: Panthera onca (assembly GCF_046562875.1). Classification (NCBI taxonomy): domain Eukaryota; kingdom Metazoa; phylum Chordata; class Mammalia; order Carnivora; family Felidae; genus Panthera; species Panthera onca. Next base: position 4,908,771 of record NC_138345.1, on the reverse strand, counting down.
TACACACAAGAATACCTGTGTACCCAGAGGAGTCAGTTGGTTGCAACTTGGTCCTCCCGTGCCCATTATAACTGTGAATGAACAAACACAGCAATTCCAGTGTATGAATGTATGAAATGATTACTATGGATGCCAACCACTCAAGAATCCAGGTTTGAGTCCCATCACCAAGTGATTGAGAAGATAGCTGACAGTGAGGGGAATTTAAAATTGACAGTGGAAGAGGAAAACAAGGAGTACCCATTGAGCCCTGAGACTAACTTCACAGACAGAGGCTGTAGTGTAGCCTATAAATTTTCTTTTTACAAATTCCTCCTTGAGAGGCCCCTGGTAACAATGGAGGAACTGCTCCCCAAATATGTGTTGAGAAATGGATCTATGTGGTGCAAGAGTTAGACTGTGGCAGCAAGAGAAGTTATCTCCTTCAAGAGAACCTGCTGTGGAAGCATAGTTGACTCATGGACTTCAATTGCCAAACCATTGGACCCTATCATGGCATTCAAGTTTCCTCCAGGATGTTCCTGAACAGCAACAGGGCACATCAGGGTTACTAGTGATGGCTTATTCCTACCTGACTCCTATAGTGGATAACTTTTGCTCAGGGACTCTCCATGAGCCTGGTCAAGACTTCTATAGGCCTTAGCTTCCACCTGAGACTCCTTCTAGTCAAACCTTCCTTTTCTTTTTCCACAGTTGTTAGACTTATAGCCCCATCTGTAGGTTCTCCCTGCCTATCCCTGTGCTCTCCCCATTTATCCTTTATGGAATTTCCCCTAATAAGTCTCTTAAACATCTAACCTATCTTCATATCTGCCTCTTATAGGACCCAAACTGGAACACTCCTCGACAAACATTTTAGATTCCTAAACCTAACTAATTTTAGCATCTGCTTCCCAGATAACACAACCAGCACACTTATGGAGCTTATTAGAAATGGAATCCCTGGACCCCAACTCTGGGATACTTATTTTTAACTAGGTAAGAGGTAGAGCTCAGGAACTACATTAACATTTTTTTTAATGTTTATTCATTTTTGAGAGAGAGAGAGAGACAGACAGACAGTGAATGGGGGAGGGACAGAGAGAGAGAGGGAGACACAGAATGCAAAGTAGGCTCCAGGTTCTGAGCTGTCAGCACAGAACTGGACACAGGGCTTGAACTCACAGACCATGAAATCATGACCTGAGCCGAAGTCGGACGCTTAACTCACTGAGCCACCAAGGTGCCCCAGGAAATAAATTGACCATCAAGCCAATTTAAGAGCACTGAAACTGATTCTTTTTTAACAACAATAATAACAATAACAACAACACAAAAGAAATTCCAACCTAAAAAGCACATGCTATGATATCAAAAGAAAGAACAGGGGCACCTGCATGGCTTAGTCAGTTAAGCATCCAACTTTGTCTCAAGTCATGATCTCACTGTTCATGAATATGAGCCCCACATTGGGCTCTGTGCTGATAGAGGGAGCCTGCTTGGGTCCTCTATCTCCCTCTCTGGTCCTGTCCTGTTCATGCATGCTCTCTCTCTCTCAAAAATAAATAAACATTAAAAAAGAAAGAGCAAAACTTTTCAGGGCTAAAGATGAAATGAAAAAATTGGTGGCATGTATAAAGAGTAGAATTACTGGGGCACCTGGGTGGTGGTTAAGCGTCCAACTTCAGCTCAGGTCACGATCTCACTGTTCATGGGTGTGAGCCCTCAGTCCGGCTCTGTGATGACAGCTCAGAGCCTGGAACCTGTTTCAGACTCTGTGTCTCCCTCTCTCTATCTTCCCCTCTCCTGCTTATGCGCTCTCTCTCCCCCCACCTCTCAAAATCAAGTAAACATTAAAAAAAAAGAGAATTACTTCCATAATGTGGGGGTTGGCATATTATGCCCACATGCCAAATCTAGCTTGCTACCTTTTAAAATAAAGTTTTGTTGGGACTCCATCACACACATTTGCTTCTGTATTGAGTATGGATGCTTTGTACTTCAAGAGCAAGGTTGAATTTTTTCCATGGGAGTTGTCCCACAAAGCCTAAAATATTTACCATCTGACTTTTTACAGAAAAAAAAATGTCAACCTTTGCCATAAAGACTTAATGAAAATAAAGTAAACCTAGTGAACCTAGTGAAAGTTCTGGAGACAGACTAGCTGAGTTCAAGTTTTAATTCTGGCACTCACTAGCTAAGAAGATAGTTTAATCTATGTTTAAGTATTCTATTTATAAAATGGAGATAGTAAGAGTACCTACATCATAGGATTAATATAATAATAAAATGTGATTATGTATATAATTTCTTGGCACATGGGTTGGTATGTGGTAAAGAAGTTTTTTTAAAGTTATTTTCATGGATGGATCAGGCTGACAACTCCTAGACCAATTGATCAAATTAACTATCATACAAAGAGGAAAATGTAGACATCACAACATCCTGATTTAACGCAATAGGAATTTTACAATCTATGGAGAATTCTTACCAAAAGACGTGAATCTAACACCCAACAGAGGAACATGTTAAATAATACCACAGAGATGTGAGCAGCAAAATCTAGAATGGGAAAATTTTATAGTTAAAATGACTAGTTTATTTAAAAAATATATTACAAGGGGGAAAATAAAGAAGATGAGGAAACCTAGTTCAAGAGAGATGTAAGTAGTGTACCAGCAATATATTGACCTTTTTTACTCTCCAATTAAATAAATGGTAAAAATATTTTTTGGAGATAATATAGAAAACTGGAATACTAACTAGAGTTTCAATATTAAGGAATTAATATTTTTTAAGATGAGGATAATGGCACTGGGTTCATATTTAAAAATTCTTTATATTTCAGAGATATGTCCTGAAATATTTAAATATTAAATATTACATTGTAATCCAGTATCCAAATAATTGTATCCAAAATAATCCAGTGGCATAAAGAATTAGCAAATTATGGGCAAAACAAATTTAGCCATGCATTAGTAGTGGTTAAAGCTAAAAACAAAAAACAAAAAACAAAAAAACCCCAAAGTCAGCTTTTTTTTTTTTTTTGACCATGATGGAGTAACTGGTACCAGTCTAGCCTTCCCACTATAAACTTCTGGAACTCTGGGAAAAATATACAAAATAACCATTTTCAGACTTTGACCAACACAGTCCAAGACTTTAATTTCTTAAAGAAAGTGAACAAAGCAAGCCTTATAATTGTTCTAGTTTTCTGAATGAATGCATTTATTGCACCTTGGACAGGAAGGGAGAACCCTACATAGAATAATGGTTTTCTTGAGCTGAAGAAACATATTTCAACTTCAAGAGGCTAACATGGTTTGAATTTTTGGGACAGCACCCAAGGAGGAGAAAGTATGCAGAGAATTTCAGAAATCTTTTTAGGGATTTCCTTGATTCTCTGACAGAATCCTAAACTGTACATGGATAGGGAAAGAGACCAAGAAGTCAGGAGAAGAAAAAATTCCAGGGAAAGACTATCAAGTACCAGAGCTCACACAGGCTTGGGAAACATTTGAGTTCTGAGCTACCAGAGCAGAAATACCTTGTTGAACATGAGGGGCATGCAGCAGAAATTTATAAAAGCCATGCATTAGTAGGGATAAACTAGCCCTAAAGGAAAGCTACCATACACATGCTCTAACAAAGTTAAAGGACAAGACTTGAAAGAATCAAATGGATCTGCAAATTAACTGCTTGCTAGAACAAAGTTCAATGTTCTTTGAAGACAACACAATCCAAACAATGATGTAAAATTCACAATATTCTGCATTCAATAATCATTAGACATAGAACACAGCAGAAAAAAAAAGTGACTTATAATGAGAAAGAAATCAGTTAATAGAAATACAGTCAGAAATGACAGAGACATTGGACTTGGCATATGAGCACTTTTACATTGCTGCTATAATATGTTCAAAAATTTAAAGAGAAAATGAAACAATGAAAGAAATGGACACTACATTAGAAATCAAATGGAACTTCTAGAACTGAAAAAAATAATATCTAAAATGAAAAATTCAGGGCACCTGTGTGGCTCAATCAGTTAAGCATCCAACTCTTGATTTCAGCCTAGGCCATGATCTTGAGGTTGTGGAAACAAGCCCCATGTTGGACTCTGTGTGAGCATGGAGTCTGCTTGGGATTGTCTCTCTCCCTTTCACTCTTTCCCTCCCCTGCTCTCACATGCTCTTTCTTTCTCTCTCAAAATAAAACAATATTTTAAAATATAAATAAAATGAAAAATTCACTAGATGGACTAAATAGAAGATTAGACATGGCAGAAGAAAAGATCAGTGAACATGAAGACATAGTAATGGATGCTCCATTCAAGTACAGAAGAAAAATTCTAAAAAAAAATAAAACTCCAGTGATTTGTGAAATATTAAAAAGCCTAAAACATAATTTCAGAATTTCAGAATTTCAGAATTTCAGAAAAAAAGGAGACAGTAGAACATACTTAAGGAAACAATAGTTAAAACATTTCCAAATTTGATGAAAGTTATAAACCCATAGCCCCACAAAGTTTGACAAAAATCCTAAGAAGTATTTGTTTTTTACACAAAAGCATATCTAGGCACATTATAATGAAATTGTTAGAAATCAATGATAAGGAGAAAATCTTCAAAAAACAACCAGAAGGGAAAAGGGAAAATTTGATACATGGAAAAAACAATAATAATAGCAAAAGATATTTCAAGAAAAACTCAAGTCATAAAACAATGGACGTACTTCTTTAAAGTAGTGAAATTAATAACTGTTAACTTACAATGCTGTATGCAGAAAATGGCAGAGTAGGAGGATCCTAAGCTTACCTCCTCCTATGGATACAACTAGATAACACCCACATCAGTGTAAATAACCCAGAAAATGATCCAAACACTGGAAGAACAGACTCTCCACAGATAAATGTAGAGAAGAAGCTGTATCAAAGAGAGTAGGAAGTGTAGAGACACAATTAGGAGACAAACTGATGCACTTGCCTGTCTGCAGAGGGAGAGACCCCATGAGCACAGAAAGGGGAGAGGATCAGACCCTATACCAGGTACCTCAGGCATGGGGGAGCTGCATTGGGAAGATGAATCACTTAAAATTTGGCTTTGAAAACCAAAAGGGCCTAACTACATGAGCTCTTTCAATCAGTGGAGCTTAGCACCTGGAATTAAAAAAAAAATCAGTGGGCTTGACTTTGGAAGAGCCAGAAGGTGATAGGAAACTGAGTCCCTATCCTTAAAGAGAGGGCACAACAAACAGCTCTGCTGAGATACAGCATAGAAAGAGCAGTTTGAAAAACACCTGGGGAAATCTCTTACACTCTTGGTGGGAATGCAAACTGGTACAGCCACCTTGGAAAACAGCATGGAAATTCCTAAAAAAGTTAAAAATAGAACTACCCTATGATCCAGCAATTGCACTACTAGGTATTTACCTAAAGTATTTAAAAAATACTGATTTGAAGGGGTACATGCACCCTAATGTTTATAGCAGCATTATCAACAATAGCCAAATTATGAAAAGAGCCCAAATGTCCACTGACTTACGAATGGATAAAGATGTGGTATAAATAATGGAATATTAGCCATCGAAAAGAATGAAATCTTGCCATTTGCAATGATGTGGATGGAGCTAGAATGTATTATGCTAAGTGAAATAAGTCAGCCAGAGAATGATAAATACCATATGCCTTCACTCATATGTGGAATTTAAGAAACAAGACAGAAGAGTGTATTGGAGGGGCAGGGGTAAAGAGAGGGAGGCAAACTTAAGAGACTCTTAAATATAGAGAACAAACTGAGGGTTACTGGAGGGGAGGTAGGTGGGGATGGGCTAAATGGATGATGGGTATTAAGGAGGGCATATGTTGTGATGAGCACTGGGTGTTATAGGTAAGTGATGAATTACTAAATTCTACTCCTGAAACATTACACTATATCTTAACTAAATAAAATTAAATAAAAACTTAAAAAAAAAAAAAAAAAGAAAGAAAAGAAAACTCCTTGGGGTATACAAGATAGAGATTTGTTTAATAATCTCCAAACATGTGCTAGAGGGGCAGGGATCATTGGGAGACTTCTCCAAGAAACAAAGAGCTGGCAGTCACTATTTCTTTCCACCCACCCTAGCCTAGATACACGGACAGATGTATTTAGATATATTTAGATAGAGAATCAGCACAGAGCCAACCCTCTAACCTAGGTTGCTAACACCTCTCACCCTCCCTATACTCTTTTGTGGACTCCTCCATTCTGGCCTTCTCTCACAGCAGAACAGCACAAACTTTGCTAACAGCGTATGGCCTGCCCCTGTTGTTTCCTGTGGACCTGCCCACAGCAGAAATCCATCCAAACAGGCCAGACAAGTGTGGCAGTATGCAAGCAGCTCCAACAGAGGTCAGCACCACTCTAAAGTGACTCCTGCTTTGGAGAGAGATAACCACACATATCAGTCTGACTGTGGCCCAGAACTGGGCTGGGGGCAGACATTTAGTCTTGCTGCAGGACCTGCTCACCAACAAAAAGTTATCAGGAGACAACAAGTAGAGTACCGTGCAATTTGGTGCTACGACAACTCTGGCAAACGCCTAGTCTGACACAACTCATGCCCAAGGTGGCCCCCGACTGGCTCACCAACAAACAGGGATCAAACTGTGTCCACAACAGGCAAAGGGCCATTGCAAATAACTGGGATGAAGGCAAACACACCTCAGCCACAACAGTAGAGTGTACACAACACATATAATAGGAGGCACCACTGAAGGATCATGTTCTGGTGAACAGGGGACATTGCACTGCAAGGCACTACAGGACCTCTTTTTCATAAGGACATTACTTTCAAGAAAAAGAGATATATATGACTTTCCTAACAAATAGAAACAGAGAGTTGGTCAAAATGAGGAGGGAGAGGAATATGTCCCAAATGAAAGAGCAGGACAAAATCACAACAAAAGAGCTAAACTAAACAGAGATAAGTAATATGCCTAACAGAGTTTATACTAATGTTCATAAAAATACTCACTTGACTTGAGAAAAGAGTGGAGAACATCAGTGAGACCCATACCAAAGAAATAAAAAAGAACTAATAAGAGATGAATAACTCAATAACCGAAATTAAAAATACACAAGAGGGAATAAATAGTAGACTAGAGGAAGGGAAAGAATGGTTCAGTGACTTGGAGCACAGACTAATGGAAAGCAATCAAGTTAAATAGAAGAAATAAAAATAAAAATAAAAAATGAAAATAGATAAAAGGAACTCAGTGACACAATTAAGGGTAATAATATTAGCATTATAGGAAGACAAGAAAAGGAAGAAAGAGAAAAGGGGGCAGATAATTTATTTGAAGAAATAGCCACAATCCAGGGAAGGAAATAGAAATCCAGATCCAAAAAGTACAGGGAGCCCTCCACAAAATCCACACAATGAGGTCCACACTAAGACACATAGTAATTAAAGTGACAAAAAGTAGTGATAAAGAGAGAATTTAAAAAGCTGCAAGAGAAAAGAAAACAGTTACATACAAGGGAACCCCCTAAGACAATATGCAGATTTTCCAGCAGAAATCTTACAGGTCATAAGGGAGCAGCATGATATATTCAAAATGGTAAACGGGAAGAATTTGAAGCCAACAATACTATCTACCCAACAAGGCTATCATTCAGAGTAGAGGGAGAAATCATTTCTGAAACAAATAAAAGTTAAAGAAACTCATCACCACTAACCCAATCTTACAAGAAATGTTAAAGGGGATTCTGTGTGTGGAAAGAAAAGACTATAAAAGCAGGAGTAAGAAAAGTAGAAAGCACAAAAACAGTAAAATTAAGTATATCTGTGAAAATCAGTCAAGAGATTCACAAAATAAAAGGATGTATAAAAGGACACCAAATACATAAAATGCGGGAAGAGAGAAGTAAAAATTTAGTGCTTTTAGAATGGGTTGAACTTAATATGGCCCTCAACTTAATACAGACTGGTATATACCTAAGATGCTATATATATAAACCTAATGGTAAACAGAAATCAAAAACTGGTAATAGATAAGCAAAGAATAAAGAGAAAGGAATCCAAGTTTATCACTTATAAAGGCTAGCAAACCATCAGAGAAGAGAGCAAGAAGGGAATAGAGAAGAACTACAAAAACAACCTCAAAACAAGAAACAAAATAGCGATAAATGCATATCTATCAATCATTACCTAAATGTAAATGAACTAAATGCTCCAATCAAAAGATATAGGGTGATGGAATGGATAAAAAGCAAGACCCATCTATATGCTCCTTACGGGAGACCCATTTCAGACCTAAAGACACATGCAGAGTGAAAGGAAAAGGATGGAGAAGCATTTATCATGCAAATGAATGTAAAAGAAAGATGGGGTATCAATACTTATATGGCACAATATAGACTTTACAACAAAGATTGTAATAAAAGACAAAGGAGGATATGACATAGTCATAAAGGAAACAATCCCGCCAGAAGATATAACAACTGTAAATATTTATACACTCAACATGAGGGCATCCAAATGCATGAAGCAGCTAATATGAAACATAAAGGAACTAAATTATAGTAAAACAATAATAGTAGGAGACCTTTAACACCCTGCTTACACCAATGGAAAGATCATCCAAACAGAAAATCAACAAGGAAACAATGGCTTTGAATGACACATTGCACCAGATGGATCTAACAGAGGTATTCAGAGCATTTCATCCCAGAACAGGGGAATACACATATTTTTCAAGTGCACATGGAACGTCCTCCAGAATAGTTGTCTAACATGGAGACAAATAAAAATGAAAACACATGGTCCAAATTTTTGGGGTGCAGCAAAAGCTGTTCTAAGAGGGAAGTTGATAGAAATACAGGCCTACCTCAAAAAGCAAGAAACATTTCCAATAAACAACCTAATATTATACTTAATGGAGCTAGAAAGATAAGAACAAACAAAACCCCAAGCCTGTAGAAGGAAGGAAAAAAATTAAAATTAGAGCTGAAATAAGCAAAACAGAAACTATAAAGAACAATACAACAAGTAATTGAAACTGGTAGCTGGTGCTTTGAAAAGATGAACAAAATTAGTAAATGTTTAGCCAGACTCATCAAAAAGAAGGAAAAGGAGAGAGGACTCTAAGAAACAAAATCAGAAATGAGAGAGGAGAAATTACAACTGATACCACAAATACAAAGAATTGTAAGAGAATATTATTTAAAAATATACACCCCAAAATTGGACAACAAAGATGAAATGCGGGTCAGGGGATGGGTGAAATAGGTGATGGGTATTAAGAAGTACGCTTATCATGCTGATCACTGAGTAATGTATAGAACTGTTGAATCACTATATCGTACACCCAAAACCAGTAAAAAACTACGTTTACTTTACTGGAATTTAAAATCTTAATAAGAAAATAAATACCTATAAAGCCCTAGAAAGATGGATACATTGCTAGAAACACATAGCCTCCCACAACGGAATCAGAAAGAAATTGAAAATTTGAACACACCAACTGCCACCAATGAAATTGAATCAGTAATCAGAAAGATCCCAACAAACAAAAGCCCAGGACCAGATGGCTGCACAGATAAATTCTATTAAATATTTGAAGAATAGTTAATACCTATTCTTCTCAAACTATTTCAGAAATTGAAGAGGGAGGAGAGCTTCTGAATTCATTCTCTGAGGTCAGTATTACCTTGATACAAGAACAAGATAAAGACACTATTAAAAAAATAAAGCCAGAGAAAGAGAGCAAGAACCATAGGCTAGTATCTCTGATGAACACAGATGCAAAAATGCTCAACAAAATACTAGCAAACTGAATCCAAAAATACATTAAAAAAATCATTCATCACAATCAAGTGGGATTTATTCCTGGGATACAAGTGTGGCTCAGTATAATCAAATCAATCAATGTGATAAATCAACAAGAGAAGGGATAAAAAAAAAAACCCATACGATCACATTAATACATGCAGAAAAAGCATTTGACAAAGTACAACATCTATTTGTGATAAAAACTCAACCAAGTGGATTTAGAAAAAACATACCTCAGCATAACAAAAAGCATATATGAAAAACAGGTAACATGTTCAAAATGGTGAAAACCTGAGAGCATTTTCCCTGAGATCAGGAACAGGAAAGGGATGTCCACTCTCACCACTTGTATTCAACATAGTACTGGAAGTCCTAGCCATAGTAATCAGACAAGAAAAAGGATAAGACTACATAGAGAAAATCCTAAAGAGTCCACCAAAAAACTACTAGAACTGATCAATGAATTCAGTAAGGCTGCAGGGTACAAAATCAATGTACAGAAATCTGTTGCATTTCTATGTACTAATAATGAAGCATAGAAAGAGAAATTAAGAAAACATTCCCGTTTACTATGCACCAAACATAAAAGGCGGTGAAAGATCTATACTCTTAAAACTATACAACACTGATGAAAGAAATTGAAGATGACATGAACAAATAGAGACATTCCATGCTCAGGATACATGGGTGGTTCAGTCGGTTAAGTGTCCAACTCTTGATCTCAGCTCAGGTCTTGATCTCAGGGTTGTTAGTTCAAACCCACATTCTGTGCTGGGTGTGAAACCTACTTTAAAAAAAAATACAGGGGCACCTGTGTGGCTCAGTCGGTTAAGCGGCCGACTTCGGCTCAGGTCATGATCTCGCGGTCCGTGAGTTCGAGCCCCACGTTGGGCTCTGTGCTGACAGCTCAGAGCCTGGAGCCTGTTTCAGATTCTGTGTCTCCCTCTCTCTGACCCTCCCCGTTCATGCTCTGTCTCTCTCTGTCTCAAAAATAAATAAATGTTAAAAAAAATTAAAAAAAAATACATTCCATGATCATGGACTGGGAGAACAAATATTGTTAAAGTCTCCATATTACCCAAAGCAATCTACACATTTAATGCAATCCCTATCAAAATGCCAGCAGCAATTTTCACAAAAATAGAATAAATAATCCTAAAATGTGTATGGAACCACAAAAAACCCCAAATAGCCAAAGCAATCTTGAAAAAGAACAAAATTCAAAGCATCACAATTCTGGACTTCAAACCATACTACAAAACTGTAGTAACCCAAACAGTATGGTACTGGCACAGAAGTTGTCACACAGATCAATGGAACAGAATAGAGAGCCCAGAAGTAAACCCATGGTTATATAATCAATTAATCTTTGACAAAGGAGGCAAGATTAAGCAATGCGAAAAAGACAGTCTCCTCAATAAATGGTGTTGGGAAGACTGGACAACTACACGCAAAAGAATCAAACTGGACCATTTTCTTACACCATACACAAAAATAAATTCAAAATGGATTAAAGACATAAATGTGAGACCTGAGCATAAAGATCCTCAAAGAACATAACATAAATTTCTCTGACATTGGCAGTAGCAACATGTTTCTAGATATGTCTCCCAAGGCAAGGAAAATAAAAGCAGGAATGAACTATTGGAGCTACATCAAAATAAAAAGCTTCTTCACAGCCAAGGATATAATCAACAAAACTAAAAGGTAATCTACTGAATGGAAGAAGTTATTTTCAAATGGCATATCTAATAAAGGGTTAGTATCCAAAATATATAAATATATAAAGAGCTTATATATGGGTGGTGGGCACTAAGGAGGGCACTTGTTGGGATGAGCACTGGGTGTTATATGCAAGTGATGAATCACTAAATTCCACTCCTGAAGTCATTATTACACTATATATTTTTTTCAACGTTTTTTAATTTATTTTTGGGACAGAGAGAGACAGAGCATGAACGGGGGAGGGTCAGAGAGAGAGGGAGACACAGAATCGGAAACAGGCTCCAGGCTCCGAGCCATCAGCCCAGAGCCTGACGCGGGGCTCGAACTCACGGGCCGCGAGATCGTGACCTGGCTGAAGTCGGACGCTTAACCCCGCTTAACCGACTGCGCCACCCAGGCGCCCCTACACTATATTTGGATTTAAATAAAATTTAAAAATTAAAAAATATATAGTAAAATAAGTAAAAAGGGAATTTAAATGTTGCACTAGAAAACATCTATTTAACATATAAAAAGATAGTCATGGAAAAATAAAGGATCCAAAAAGAAAGAAACATATAGAAAAGAGCAAAATGGCAAGTGAAAAGTCTATCAGTAATTACCTGAACTATAAAGGATTAAATATTCAAAAAGGCATAGATTTTCAGATAGGTTAAGAAAACATGATGTAATAAACTGTTTACAAGAGACACATCTGAGGTTAAAAGACATAAATAGGTTTAAAGTTAAAGGATGGAAAGATATGCCGTTGCAAAAAGTAACCAAAAGGGAGATGGAGTGGATAGTATAACTAATAGAAGACAAAAGAAACCTTAAGAGAAAAATTATTGCTAGAGACAAAGAAGGTCATTTTATAATGATAAAAGTGTCAGCTCATCAAGAATACAGGATTATAGGGGCACCTGTGTGTCTCAGTCGGTTAAGCACCTGACTTCGGCTCAGGTCATGATCTCATGAGCTTGTGGACTATGAGTTCAAGCCCCACATTGGATTCTGTGTTGACAGCTCAGAGCCTGGAGCCTGTTTTGGATTTTGTGTGTGTGTCTCTCTCTGCCCCTCCCCCTCCACCACTCTTATTCTGTCTTTCTCTCTCTCTCTCAAAAGTAAATAAGCATTAAAGACCCCAAATAGCCAAAGCAATCTTGAAAAAGAAAACCAAAGCAGGAGGGATCACAATCCTAGACTTCAAGTTGTACTACAAAGCTATAATCATCAAGACAGTATGGTACTGGCACAAAAACAGACACTCAGATCAATGGAACAGAATAGAGAACCCAGAAATGGGCCCACAAACGTATAGCCAACTAAACTTTGACAAAGCAGGAAAGAGTATCCAATGGAATAAAGACAGTCTCTTCAGCAAATGGTGCTGGGAAAACTGGATAACAACATGCAGAAGAATGAACCTGGACCACTTTATTACACCATACATAAAAATAAACTCAAAATGGATGACAGACCTAAACAGAAAGACAGAAAGCCATTAAAATCCTAGAGGAGAAAGCAGGCAAAAACCTCTTTGACCTTGGCTGCAGCAAATTCTTACTCAACACGTCTCTGGAGGCGAGGGAAACAAAAGCAAAAATGAGCTATTGGGACCTCATCAAAAGAAAAAGCTTCTGCACAGCAAAGGAAATAATCAGCAAAACTAAAAGGCAACTGATGGAATGGGAGATGATATTTGCAAATGACATATCAGATAAAGGGTTAGTATCCAAAATCTATAAAGAACTGATCAAACTCAACCCCCAAAAAACAAATAATCCAGTGAAGAAATGGGCAAAAGACATGAATAGACACTTCTCCAAAGAAAACATCCAGACGGACAACCGACACATGAAAAAATGCTCTGTTGAGCATCACCAGGGAAATACAAATCAAAACCACAATGAGATATCACCTCACACCTGTCAGAATGGCTAACATTAACAACTCAGGCAACAACAGATGTTGGCGAGGATGTGGAGAAGGAGGATCTCTTTTGTGTTACTGGTGGGAATGCAATCTGGTACAGCCACTCTGGAAAATAGTATGAAGGTTCCTCAAAAAACTAAAAATAGAACTACCCTATGACCCAGCAATTGCACTACTAGGCATTTATCCATGGGATACGGGTGTGCTGTTGCGAAGGGACACATGCACCCACATGATTATAGCAGCACTATCAACAATAGCCAAAGTATGGAAAGAGCCCAAATGTCCATCGACGGATGAATGGATAAAGAAGATGTGGTACATATATACAATGGAGTATTACTCGGCAATCAAAAAGAATGAAATCTTGCCATTTGCAACTACATGGATGGAACTAGAGGGTATTATGCTAAGCAAAATTAGAGAAAGACAAATATCATATGACTTCACTCATATGAGGACTTTAAGACACAGAACAGATGAACATAAGGGAAGGGAAGCAAAAATAATATAAAAACAGAGGCGGACAAAATAAATATGGAGAACAAACAGAGGGTTACTAGAGGGGTTGTGAGAGGGGGGATAGGATAAATGGGTAAGAGGCATTAAGGAATCTACTCCTGACATCATTGTTGCACTATATGTAACTAACTTGGATGTAAATTAAAGAAAAATTAAAATAAATAAACATTAAAAAAATTTTTTAAGAATACGTAACAACTATAGACATATGCATCAAAAAACAGGGCACCAAAACACATGAAGCAAAACCTGATGGAATTGAAGGGTAAAACAAGTCAAAAAATTCAACAATAATAGTTGAAGACTTCAACATCCCACTTTCAATAAGAGATAGGACAATTAGAAAATCGACAAGGGACTGGAAGACTTAACCAACACTATTGATCAATGAGACCTAATGGACATCGAGGAAACAATTCACCCAAAACCAGCAGAATACACATTCTTCTCAGGTGCTCCAGATAGACCATATGCTATGTGATAAAAGAAGGTTCACTAATTTTGAGAGGATTGAAATCATAGAAAGCACTTTCTGCAATCACAATGGCAGGACCTTTGGGAAATACACAAATGTGTGGAAAATGAACAATATATAGGTTTTTTGTGTGCTTTTTCTTTTTGAACAACACATGGGTAAATAACCAAGGGTCAAAAAAGAAATTATATCAGAAATATTAGAGGGTGCATCATTACTAACTTTACAGAAATAAAAAGATTATAATGTAATACTATAAGAAACCTACAGGAAGTAAAGAGATTAAATAAGTAATTTATTAACTTCCCACTAACAAAAGCCCAGACCCAGACATCCTCATTGACAAATTCTATCCAGCATTTAAAGAAGATTTAACACCAAGATTTTACAACGTCTCCCCCTAAAAATGGAAGACAAGGGCACACTTGGAAAATTGTTTTATAAGTCTCTTATAATCCTCATACCAGAGGTAGACAAACATAACCAGAAAACTGAAGACCAACATCTCTCATAAATACAGATTCAAAAATCTTCAACAGATTTTGTATGGTCCCAATAGTTTATTTTTGCTTTTGTGTCTCTTGAAGCCTCAGGAGACATATCTAGAAATATGTTGCTACTGCTAATGTCAGAGAAATTATAGTTGTGCTCTCTTCTAGGATTTTTTATGGTTTCAAGTCTCACTTTTATGTCTTTAAAAGCATTTTGAATTTATTTTTGTGTATGGTGTAAGAAAGTTGTCCAATTTGATTCTTTTGAATGTAGTTGTCCAGTTTTCCCAACACCATTTGTTGAGAAGACTGTCTTTTTCCCATTGCTTATTCTTGCCTCCTTTACCAAAGACTAATTGACTATATAGTCATAGGTTTATTTCTGGGCTCTTAATTTAGCTCCATTTATCTCTATTTTTGTACCAGTCCCATACTATTTTCATTAATACAGCTTAATAAAACTTGAAGTCCAGAACTGTGATGCCTCCAGTTTTTCTTTTTCAAGACTGCTTTGGCTATTCAGGGTCTTCTATGGTTCCATACAAATTTTAGGATTGTTCTATTTTTGTGAAAAAATGCTGTTGGTATTTTGATAGGAATTGCATTAAATGAGTAGATTGCTATAGGTAGTATGGAGATTTTAACAATATTTGTTCTCTCAATCCATGAGCATGGAATGTCATTCCATTTCTTTGTGTTGTTGTCTTCTTTTTTTTTTTTCTTTCACCAATGGTTTATAGTTTTCAGAGTATAGGTCTTTCATCTCTTTGGTTAAGTTTATTCCTATGTATTTTTTTACTTTTGGTGCAACTATAAATGTGATTGTCTTCTTAATTTCTCTTTCTGCAGCTTATTAGTGTATAGAAATGCAGTGAATTTCTATACTTTGAGTTTTGTATCCTGTGACTTTACTGAATTCATTGACCAGTTCTAGTATTTTTTTTTTGGGGGGGGGGGGGAGTCCTTCAGATTTCCTATACATAGTATGTCATCTGAAGATAGCGAAAGTTGCACCTCTTCTTTTTTTAAAAAAATTAGTTTTAACGTTTATTTATTTATTTATTTTGTTTGTTTGTTTGAGAGAGAGAGCTACAGAGCATGAGCGGGGGAGGGTCAGAGATAGAAGGAGACACAGAATCCAAAGGAGGCTCCAGGCTCTGAGCTGTCAGCACAGAATCCCATGGGGGGTGAAGGGAGGTGTCTCAAACCCACGAAGGGAGAGGTCATGACCTGAGCCAAAGTTGGACGCTTAACTGACTCAGCCACCAGGCACCCCTGTGTCTCTTCTTCATCAATTTGGATACCTTTTGTTTCTTTTTGTTGTTTGATTGGTGTGGCTAAGACTTCCAGTACTACGTTGAGTAAAAGTGGTGAGAGTGGACATCCTTGTCTTTTTCCTGATTGTAGCGGGAAAGCTTCCAGTTTTTCACCTTTTTGAGTATGATATTACCTGTGGGTTTTCCATATATGGGTTTTTACTGTGTTGAGGTATATTTTCCTCTAGACCTACTTTGTTGAGACTTTTTATAAAAATTATGAATGGATGTTGTGCTTTGTCAAATGCTTTTTCTGCATGTATTAAAGTGATATGATTTTTATCCCTTTGCTAAACCATATAAATCTTAGAGCATAGAGTAATTTCTCTGACATTGGCCATAACAACATCTTTCTAGACATGTCTCCTGAGGCAAAAGCAACAAAAGCAAACATAAATTATTGGGATACATGAAAATATAAAACTCCTGCACAGCAAAGGAAATGATCAACAAAACTAAAAGACAACCTACTTAATGGGAGAAAATATTTGCAAATGGTATATCCAAAAAAGGGTTAGTATCCAAAATATATAAGGAACCTATAAACTCAACACAAAAATATCCAATTAAAAATAGGCAGGGATGCCTGGGTGGCTCAGTTGGTTGAGCATCCAACTTCGGCTCAGGTCATGATCTCACAGCTCGTGAGTTCAAGCCCTGCATCGGGCTCTGTGCTGACTGCTCAGAGCCTGGAGCCTGCTTTGGATTCTGTGTCTCCCTCTCTCTCTGCCCCTAACCCACTCGCATTTTGTCTCTGTCTCTCTCAAAAATAAATAAGCATTAAAAAAAATTTTAATAAAAAAATAGGCAGAAGACATGGACAGACATTTGTCCAAAGAAGACCTACAGATGGCCAGCAAAGACATTAAAAGATGCTCAACACCACTCATCACAGGAAAATGCAAATCAACCACAATAACATATCACCTTAAACCTGTCAGAGTGACTAAAATAAAAACACAAAACAATAAGTATTGGAGAGGATGTGGAGAAATAAGAACTCTCATGCACTGTTGGGAATGCAAACTGGTATAGCCATTGTGGAAAACAGTATAGAGTTTCCTCAAAAAATTAAAAATAGAGCTCCTATATGACCTGGCAATGAATTGTACTACAGGGTATTTACCCAAAGAATACAAACCCAGTAGATCAAAGGAATACCTGCACTCCGATATTTACTGAAGGATTATTTACAATAGCCAAATTATGGAAGCAACTCAGATGTCCTTTGATAGGTGAGTGGGTAAAGAAGATGTGGTATGTACACATAATGAAATACTATTCAGCCATAAGAAAGAACTAAATATTGACATGGATGGAGCTCGAGAGAGTGATGCTAAGCAAAATCACCTAGTCAGAGAAGGACAAATACAGCATGATTTCACACATGTGGAATTTAAGAGACAAAACAAATTAACAAAGGTTAAAAAAAGGAGCGAGATACAAACCAAAAAACAGACTCTTAACTATAGAGAACCAACAGATTGTTACTAGAAGGAAGGTGGGCAGAGGGATGGGTGAACTAGGTGAAAAGATTAAGAGTACACTTATCTTAATGAGCACTTAGTAATATATAGAATTGTTGAATCAGTGTATTGTACACATGAAATTAATATAACAAAACTTTTTTAAATCTTTAACAAGGTAATATCAAACTGAAACCTACAATGCATAAAAAAGAGTTAAACACCATGACCAAAAATGATTTACCCAAGAAACACAGGGGTATTTTCATATCTAAAATCAATATAATGTACTATATTAATGGAATAAAATACTAAAACTATAAGAGAATCACAATATATACAAAAAAGTGACACAATCCAATATACTTTCATGATAGAAAAAGCATTTTAAAAAACTTGAATAAAAGGGAACTTCCCCAAACTAATAAATGGTATTTACAAAATACCCTCTCTAATATCACACTTTACTGGTAAGAGACTATGTTACCATTAAGATCAAGAACAAGACAGGATGTCTGTTTTCACCAATTCTCTTCAACATGGAACTGCAGGTTATACCAAGGGCAAGTACACAAGATCCTGGGTTGGGGGGGAATGAACCTAGATAGAAAGGAAGTAAAAGCACGATCTTATATATAGGAATTCCTAAGGAGTGCGCATCTTCACAAGAACTATTCAAACTGATAAATGAGTTCAACAAGGATGCAGGATATAAGATCAATATACAAAAATCAATTGTATTTCTAAATGCTAGCCATGAATAATCCAAATCAAAATTAAGAAACTTTATGTACAATAACATCAAAAAGAACACAATACTTAGAAGTAAATTTAGCAAAAGAAGAGGAAGACATGTACTGAAAACTACAAAATATTTTTGAAAGAAATTAAACAATATGTAAATAAATGGAAAGACATCCCATGTTCATGGGCCAGAATTTTAAGTAGGCAATACCCCTGAAAATGATCTACAGATTCAATGTATTTGTTATCAAAACTCCAGTTGCATTTTTTTGTTGTTGTTGCAGAAATTGCCAAGCCAATCTTCAAATTAAGGTGAATGTAAAGGACCCAGAATATCCAAAACAATCTTGAAAAAGAACAAAGTTGGGAGATTCATATTTCCCAATTTCAAAATCCACCATGCCATTACAATAACCAGGAAAGAATGATACTGGCATAAAGATAGACATATAGATTGATGGAATAGAATTAAAATTCCAGAAATAAACCCTTACATTTATAGTCAAATTATTTTTGACAAGGATGCCAAACCAGGGGAAAAAAAGAGTCTTTTCAATCAGTGTTTTTGGGATAAGTGGATAAACACAAGAAAAAGAATTCATTTGAATCTATATCTCACACAGAAATTGACTCAAAATGGATTATGGATCTAAATGTAAGAATACTATAAACCACTTAGAAGAACTATAAGACTAAACTTTTGTGACATTGTGTTAGGCAATGGTTTCTTAGACTTGATCACAAAAGTACAAGTGACAAAATAATTGATAATGGACTTCAACAAAATTAAAAACTTGCATTTTAAATGATACCATGAAGAAAGTAAAATGACAATACAAAGACTTCAAGAAAATATTTTCAAATTATATATCTGATAGGGGACTTGTATTCAGAATATATAAAGAACTCCAGCCAACAATAAAAATGCAGATAGCCCAATTTTGAAATGGGTAAAGAATTTGAATATATAAATAGTTACTGAACACATAAGAGATGCTCAATCATTAGGGAAGTGCAAATTAAAAACACAAGATGCCATCTCACACCCCCCTAAGATGGCTAAAATAAAAAAGATAGACAATAACAAGAGTTGGTGAGAGAGTGGAGAAATTGGAACTTTCACACATTCCTGGTAGGATTGTAAAATGATACATCCACTTTGGAAAATGAGTCGACAGTTCTTAAAAAACATTACACATAGTTATCATATGACCCAGCAAATCTACTCCTATAGATATCTTATCTGTATCCTATATATCCTGCCCCAGAGAAATATAAGCATATGTGCATGCAAATACTTGTACACAAATGTTAATAGCAGCATTAATGGACCAAAACTGGAAGTAGCCCAAATGCCCATCAACTAATTTATAAA